>NC_142016.1:618857-1818857 GCF_049901735.1 Notechis scutatus | reverse complement strand
AGGATCTCCATCGTCAGCCTGGCGCCTTGCTGGGTTCCTGCCATCAAAAGGGAAAGGAGGAAGGGGGCATGGGAGGCAATCCACACCTGTGTATCTAATGGTGGTAAATGGGAAGTAGTGGTGGAGAATGGAAGGGAGAAATGTCACTTTTTTCAATAATGTAACTGAAAGGTCACTAAATGAATGGTTGTAAGTCGACTACATACATAGGATTAAAAAGCATTTGGAAGAGTGTGGTGTTTGTAGTTCAATCTACAAGTGTTCATTGGGCAGAGCAATTGAACAAAATTGAACTGTGAATGTAGGACAAACAGAAAAACAACTATCACTTGCCCTCTTTGCCCATAAAGCTCTCCAAAATGAATTCAATCGGACCTCAGATCTTTATGAAAGCCACAACAATGTTCTGCCCTCTTTGGAAACGTCGCACGTGACGAGCTCTTGCGAATCCTTTGATGCAGAAGGAAAGAATAGCCGAAGAGTCGCTGGCTCTTTACAGGACTCCAAATTCAGGGTTAATTAAACAATCACAAGTTCTTGGGCTTCTCGTGAGCCACAACAGGTGGGCACAGTTTAACCTGGGGAGATGCTCACCCAGCAAATTGTCACATCCAGTTTTTAATGCCAGTCCTGCTCTAGTACTGAGTGGGAACAGCAGCCATGCACAAGAGTTGCCCCTCAGCTGGAGCTGGGTGAGAGCCAGCTCTTTCTCAATGAGGGCTTGTAGATTCGGTAGGCTTTGGGAATCTTGGGTGATGCACATGCCGGTCAACCCTCCTTTGGCAAAGTTGAGACTTTCTCCCAGTAAATATCCCCGCTCCCCCCGATTGTATTGAAAGGCGCTTTCGCTGCGGGAGCTCCGGAGGGCTGAGTGGTGGCCGGGCGCCCTTCTCTGCCCCGGGCGGCGGGGGACCGAATGGCCTCCGGGCCTTTCCAGGAAAGCCCTGCACGAGACCGGGCGTTTGGGGGCATTTTTCAGTTGCAGCCGGAAAAGAGGCGGTTCCAACCACGCGGCTCCTCGAGCATCGCTCCAGCCGTTTTTGGCAGAGATTTGCCCCGACCCGTTATTCGGCCGCCGTCCGCCTCCTGAAGCTCGGCCCGGCCACTCGGTCAGAGGCCACGGGAGCCAGGCCGCTTCCCCGCCAGCTCGTCCCACCCACGGCCGGGCATCAGCCTCGCATCAGGCCGGTGGGCGCAGCAAAGCCCGGGCAGGGGAGGCGAAAACGGCGGGCGGCCCGGACTCCAGCGGGCGTGGGGAGCCACCGGCCCGACGGGGACCCGGCGGATGTGGGCAGGGCGCCGGCGGGCGTCCCGGGGGCGGCGGGGAGGGCAGCGCCAGCCGGACGGGCGCCAGGCCGGGCGGGGCAGCGGCGCGGGGCGCCCGGCGGGACCGAGGAGGGGCGCGCGCGGCCAGGCGGCGAGCGGCGTGCGCGCTTGGCTCCTGCCGCGCTCGCTGCGTTGCCCCTTTAATTGTGTCCCCGGCCCTCGGGCGCCTCTCTCCGCCGCCCACGTCAGCAGCCACCTTTGTCTCTCTCCGGCCGGGCTGCGGGGCGGCGGAGCCCGCGACGCTCCGCGCCGTCACCCCCGCCTCTCCCTCCTTCCATCCGCCCCGCCGCCCGCCCGCCTCCGGAGCCGCAGCCAGCCCTGCCCTGCCTTCGCCGAGCGGTAAGTCTGGCAGCAGCCCGGGCGAGCAGGGCGTCGGGTGGGCTGAGCGCGCTCCGCGGCCTCTGCCTGCCTCGCCCGCCCGGAAGGGTGCCCGCCCGCGCCTGCCCGGCGCCCCCATCGCCCGGCACACAGGCGGTCCCGGGGGCGGGCGGGCGGGCGGGCGGGCGCCATTTGCTGCTGTTGCCGCCCCGGGCGCGGCGCTCGCTCCTCGCAACAAAGGGCGGCGAGGCCGGTGCTGCCGGGCGCGGCGCTGCGAGACGGGCGCCGGGGCGCTTGCGAACCGGGCACCGAGCGGCGGGGAGGGCGGGGCCTGCCGCATCGCCACCAGCGCCGGGCGGCCCAAGATCCGGCGGGCGAGAGCGAGGGAGCGGGGTCCCCCCGTGAACCTCCCGGGGCTCCCGCTCCGGCGCCGCTGCCTTGGCGGGCTCCCGACGGCCGAGCAGCCAATTCGGAAGTGCGGGCAAATACTGACGGCGCCCTCTGCCAATGCGCCGCCGCGCTCCCTCTCCGGCCGGGCTGGCCCGTCGCTGCCCCAGCTGCCCGCTCGCTGCGGCGGCGGGCGGTTAGGCGTCCGCAGGCGGCGCGGCTTCCTTCGGCCCCGGGCGGGCGCGGCGCGGGAGCTTCCTCAGCGGCCGCGCTGGGCCGTCCTCGGAGCTCACCTGAAGGGCGGGGACCCTCTGGCCGCCCCAGCTCTTCGCGCTGCCCTTCACGGCGCCGAGCAAATGGCGCTTTGCGCGCCGCGCCCCTCTGCCCGCGAAGGCGGTTTGGCCCCCGCCGGACGAGCCGGCGTCTGAGTAGCGCCTTCCCGGGGAGCCGCCAGCGGGGCCCCTCCGCCTGCGAGGAACCAGCAGAGGGGCGGGAAGGGCCCCCTCCCCCCGCCGCAGCCTTTAAGGCGCAGGCCGGAGATGCTGCCCGAGCCGCGTCAGCGAGGGACGCCCAGCCTCCGGGGACCTAAGCGGGATAGCCGCGGTCCTCATCGCCGGAGGCTTCTGCCGCCCTGAGGAAACCAGCCGGGTTCCGCGGAGAGATTCGCCCTGCGCGAGAGCCGCCTGAGCAGCTGCCAGAAGGCCCGGAGGGAAAGGCTGGTTTGGGGAGCCTGGCACGGGGTCCCGACGCCTTTGGCAGCCTCCAGAACTCCCCTCGCCTCCCGGTCCTCGTAAAAGGCCTGAGGAAGTTGGAAAGGAGGGAAAATACCAGCAGCCAAAACCACAGTAATGGAGAACAACACACCCACCCCGCCTAGTGTGCCAGTTTGGAATGAGTTTGTGTAAATGATCCCTCAATGTGCCTGGCTTTGTGACCAAGAGTGAAGCCTTGCCGCCTGCTTGGTGGGGTTTTGCATTTTCCACAGACCTTCGTCCTGTAACCTGTTTATATTTCTTCATAAGATTATCAAGTGCCTCCATTCTGAAAGCCTTCCTTATAAAGTCCAGTTTGGACAACAGTGGCTGAGATGCAGCAGACAGCTGGGGAAGAAGATGTCATGTGGGTATCCAAGCTTTGGGGGTTAGTTTGTTGTGTGAGGATGGCCGTTCACTAAACGGGCTGATTGCAAAACAAAAACAGGTCTGCACGGGAACATTTTTGCCGAGGAATAAACCGGACTGGACAGGATTAGAATAGAGTAACCTACACTAGGCTAAAACAGGAGAGATTTCCCAAAGTAGCCACAGCTGGCCCAGTATGAGGTTATGAGGAGTGTGAGGCAGATTGAGGATTATTTTCCTCCCACAATTGCAAACTTCCTGATAGTTACATCAGCTGGCTTAACTGCACCTGTGTGGCTGAAAGTGACCAATTCTTTAAAAGTGTGGCATGGATTTTGGGGGCCACATAATGTTAATTCCTGCTGCAGATGTTTAGAGCAGAGGTCCCCAAACTTGGCCACTTTAAGACTTGTGGACTTCAACTCCCAGAATTCTCCCGCCAGCTGTGCCAAGTTTGGGGACCCCTGGTTTAGAGCAGCTGACCCAGAGATTCTGCTGAGGATGAAGCTTTGAGGGACTGCTTGTACCAAATTCTGCCTCATTTGGCAGAGTAGCAAAAAATACTGGGGTTCCTGTGTAAACCTCACTAGTTAAAGGGGACACAGAAATTGGTTTTCTGTTGTAGAGCTGCTGCTTGAGTGGCTGAAAAGTATATTGTGCTGTTTTCCATAAGGCTCTGTAAGTAGCCTGATACAATTTTGGGTTTCTTAAAAACATCCTGAGAATTTTAGGAAGTTTCAACTAGGCATTTGACTTGTATCCAATCTTTTTTTAAATACTGTAATTAGTCCAATATCCAGTTGCTCCAGGGATCCCAACAGGTCTGTTTATAAATTAATTGAAGTAGTTGAAGTAGTAGAGAAAACCAAGATGATAAGATAGTTCAGAATTAGCCAGAAATAAGCAAATATGGTTGAGTACGATTTATGAGCACAGTTGGGACAAGAATTTCCATTGCTAAGCAAGGCAGTCGGTAAGTGAGTCACACCTAATTTTGCCACCTTTTTTAAAACCACAGTTAAGTGAACCATGTGGTCCTTAAATGAAGGTGGCTTCTATTTGCTTCTGGTGATCACTAGAACACTGTAACTGCCATAAATATATGACAGTTGCCACGTGCCCAAATTTTGATCTCATGACTCTGGGAATGCTGTGAGGTTGTAGGGACCAGTTGTCATTTTTAGGAAGATAGAATCCTAGGGCTGGAAGGGACCCCTGCCCACCTTACCACACGCTGGACTAATGGCTGTCCATTCTTGAAGAACATTTTTGGAGCACCCACAGCTCTTGAATGCAAGATGCTTTATTGATTCATTCTTCTCGCTGTCAAGAAACTCCTCCTTAGTTCCAGATTAGATCTTTTTTTTAATGAGCTTCTTGTCTTGCTTTGGAGAATAAGAACTCATTCTGCCCTGTGATTGCTCTTCAAGAACTGAAAGGCAGCTATTGGGTCTCCCCTGAGCCTTCTCCTCTTTAAACTAAAACATACCTAGTCATGCCCTCAATCGTTCATCACACGGTTTAGTCTCCAGGCCCCTTATCATCTTTGTTGTTGTTATTCTTCGCACTCTTTCTAGAGTTTCACCATCTTTTTGTATCTTGGCGACCAGCACTGGATGCCGTATTCCAAGTATGGCCCCAGTACTGCAGTGTAGGACGGTATTATCAGTTTGTGTGGTTTTGATGCTGTCCTTCTGTTGATGCAGCCTGGGGTTGCATTGGCTTTTTTAGCAGCTGCAGCACACGGCTGGCTCATATTTAAGTGAGTGTCCTCTAGGACTACCAAAATCCCTTTCAGTTACTGCTGTTGAGCCAAGTACTGTCTATTCTATTCTGTGTATTTGGTTTTTCTACCTGAGTACAGGACCTTACTTTTGAATTAGGTTGGATAGGGTTCAAGATTTTTCTGGATCTTAAGCCAATCTTCTATTGTGTTGGCTATTCCCCCCAATTTGTTATTGGCTGCAAATTTCTATCTCCTCATATTATCCCCTCATACTGGATGATACTTTTTCAATATCTCTGTAACTTCAAATTAAATGAAGGGTTTATTGTCAAAACTCAGCAATAAAATGGCCAAACTTTCTTCATAGGCTTCCCGATCAGGCAGCTTTTTGAACCCCTCTCTCTACCATTAACCAATTCTGGGGGAAAAAGTGTTCCTGTGCAGTTGCAGTAAATTGATGAGAAGTAAATTTGGAGCCCTTTTAAAGCTCATTTTCTGATGAAATGACCACACTTTTCTTTTAAGGTAAAACTTCTAGGGATAGGAGATCTGTGGGCACCAAGAACAACTTAGCTTATATGCCACCTGCACTCCAATAAAATGCAGCGTGTTTAGCTGTATTTACACAACACTAGGCGTTTCAGGAATTAGCCAATTGTGTAAACCCAGAAACCTTAACAACTCAGAGTCAGAAGGAGGATAATAGAATCATAGAATTGGAAGGGACCTAAGATATCATCAAATCAATACCCCTGCATGCTACACTCTACCCTCCCCAAAACATGTAACCCCAAATATCTTGTGTCAATTGTTAATCAAAACTATTTTGTACAAATCCCAAAACCTGGTCACTTTGTAGTAATGGCTTTGCACTAACTAGCTGCAGAGAAGGAAGAAAGTGTAGAGAGGCTGGAAAGAGAAGGCTTCCACTGCAGCAGTATTTTTCAACCTTAAAATCTGTCGATTTCATCTCACAGAATTCCCCAGCTAGCATGACTGCCTGGGGAATTCTGGGAGTAGAAGTCCACCTTTCTTCAAGTTGCCAAAGTTGAGAGACACTGCAGTATAGAACCAACTGCTGTACTTTGGTAGCTACTGAAAACACCTTCAAACATTGGGAACTCTTAAGCCTTCCACCTTGCTGCTTTCCAGCCAGGGGGGGAAAGCAGAAATAATGATTGACACTTCGTGAGGGCTGGTGTGATGCTAGGCAGGAAGGAAGAAACAGCTGGCGACTGTATTCAGCCCTGCATTTTGCCAGATCCAGCGGTCAGGCAAGGAGCAATGCCAGGGAAGCTACTGCGATGGATTAATGCTCACGAGTAGAGCAGGGGAAGAGCGGGGGATGCCAGGGCGAGGGGTGGCCTTGATTGCCTGAAACCTGAAGAATTGTTTCTAATAGTGGCTGTGTTTCTCAAACTTGACAGCTTTAAGTTCGGAGGACTTGTGCTCCCAGACTCCCCCAGTCAGCATTAAAAGGTCTAATCCCAGAACAGGCTTATAATTATAATCATCTCCCGCAGTGGAGGATGCAGAATGAATCCTGGGAGCCTGGCAAGGGAATTCTGGGAGATGAAGTCCACCCACCTTCAGACAGCCAAGGTAGAGGGTGTAGTATTGGGCTCTCACAATTTCATCATTTAAATCAGGGGTGTCCAACCTTGGCAACTTTAAGACTTGTGGACTTCAACTCCCAGAATTCCTCAGCCAGCAAAGCTGGCTGAGGAATTCTGGGAGTTGAAGTCCACATGTCTTAAAGTTGCCAAGGTTGGACACCCCTGATTTAAATCATTCTTCTCTTTATATATACTATAGGCTAGAGCCTTCTTTCCCGTTAGGGGAATCCATAGTTCCGTGCTTTTAGCTAAAGAAGGCTTCTGGGCTTGGTCCTCAGCATATTCAGGTAAGCCAGGAGGTAGTTGCTGCCTCTTAGCGAGTGAGACATTCAGCGGTCCAGCTCACCCCTTCCGTCTGGCAGACCATTCCCAATGTCCAAGGGGCCGCCTTTTCCCCAGAGTCTCCACCATCCGATTCGATCTAGCAGATGGGGGCTGCTGCAGATCCCGTCAGTCAAAGGGGGTTGGCTGGTGTGGAACTTCCTCCCCTCGGAGATTAGAAGGGCCCCAACCCTCTTGGCCTGTCGTAACGCTCTAACCACCTGGCTGTGTCCCAAAACTCTTGGCATGGTGGGTGCTAAGGGCCCAGCTTCCTGGCTCAACTGTTAACTAGCTAAGCATCTCGGCTAGTTGTTTTTGATGGTTTTTTATTGTTTTTAAAACGCTTTTTATTGATTTAATTGTTTTTGTACTCTTGGGAGTCATTGACTGAGATGGGCAGCTACACAAATGGCTATAGGAAGGGAGGAAAGGAAGGAAGGAAGGAAGGAAGGAAGGAAGGAAGGAAGGAAGGAAGGAAGGAAGGAAGGATACATCTCTCTGTCCCAAGGTCTGAAAATAGCTTCCTGTTAAAAACATGGCAGCCGCTGTGGGTATGTCAAAACAGCCCCTCTCTCTGCTCTCTTGCAGCATAAAGCTTGCCCGGTTCCAGGATGGAGATTTCTTCCCACCAATCCCACCTCCTGCAGCAGTTAAATGAGCAGCGCCAGCAGGACCTGTTTTGCGACTGCAGCATCCTAGTGGAGGGGAAGGTCTTCAAAGCCCACCGCAACGTCCTCTTTGCCAGCAGCGGCTACTTCAAAATGCTCCTCTCCCAGTGCTCCAAGGAGGCCGGCCAGCCCGCCACCGCCACGTTCCAGGCCTTTTCCCCAGAGACCTTTTCTGTGATTCTGGATTTTGTGTATTCAGGCAAACTCTCCCTCACTGGCCAGAACGTGATCGAGGTCATGTCGGCCGCCAGCTTCCTGCAGATGACCGACGTCATCAGCGTCTGCAAGACGTTCATCAAGTCCTCCCTGGACATCAGCGAGAAGGAGAAGGACCGCTATTTCAGCCTCTCGGACAAGGAGGTCAGCTCCAACGGGGTGGAGCGCTTGTGCCTATACAGTGCCGGCTGGAGAGCGGAGTCCAGCCCCCCCCGTTCCCACCTGAGCCCCGACCGAGGGACCTGCGTGGTCAACAGCAACTCTTGGACAAACTTCAGCTACTATCCACCTGGTCCAAGAGCCACCCAGCCTCTCTCCAAGCACGACCAGAGGCAGGAATCCCTGAGGAAGGGCAGGCACCTGGGGCTGGCCCAGCCTGCGGACGGCCCCCCCTATAAAGCGAACAAGCTGGAAGACCGGGCTTCTGCTGAGCAGGCAAGCCACGCTCCTCCCTCTGAAGAGGAGCTCCAGGTGGACTCGGAAGGGGATTCCTGTCCCGCCAGCTACCAGTACGGGCAGGGCTCAGATGCCGTCGCAAGAGGGCTGGCTGTGCCTCAGCACGAGCACGAATTGCCCCATTCTGCCAGCAAGTCCAAGTCTTCCAAAGCCGAAGAGCCGTACCCCAGCATGCCCTCCGTCCTGGGGGTCATGGGGAACTGGGCTGAGGGTAAGAGCCTTTGGAGCTGCACTCCCTTCCCTACCCGGGCAGAAGCCCCAGGCTTTTGCAGAAGCTCAGTCAGGGGTGGGAGATAAAAGAGAGACCCCTGAGTTGCTAGTCCTTGGGAAGGGTCCAGGGGACGCATCGCCCATGAATGTTTGCTGAGTGCTGGGCAGGAGTCGGTGGATTTGGGGGGGACTCAGCTCTTCGGCAGGAGTTTCAACCCAGAGTTCTCTTTGCGTAAGGTGGGTGGCCGAGACGTTGGGCCCAGAGGGAAACCCTGGAGATGGTGAGCTGGTGTAGCAACAGGTTAGCCCTCCTGGATAAACCAGATGGGAAATGGGACTACTTTATTCTAAAAGTCTATTAAGAGTCTTGCAAGTCTGAAGGTAGAAACTTCGTACTGCCGCTTTTAGCTGCCTGATCCTTTAGGACGGGTCCTTCCTAAGTGTCCTGCTCTGGTGGTTAAGCCGTTGGGATCTTCTCTGATCCTTCCTTCCCTCAGCAGCATCTCTTTCCTTTCTCCCAAATACTTTCCTCATTCCCAAATACTGTTTTGTACTGCCTGCCCAAGACAGTTTGCTGCCAGAAGTAGATCCTCCCATGTCCTCCCCCAACGTTATTCGAAAATGCTGTCTGACTGAAACACACAATTCTGCTTTCTTTGATCCTCTGCTCAAGTTGACCAGATGTTGCATCCAGTTGCACAGCAGGGAAATCCATTGAATGTGTATTAACTGCATTTGTTCTAAAGAGGCTTTTCGCGTCGCTCACATGAGCTATTCACAATTCACAGTTTATTTCATTTCAGAGAAATAAACTCTAGAAACTGTGTTTTCCCCAGCTGAGTGCCCACCAGCTGTCTTGAGCAGCCTCGCTCTTTAGCACGCAGATAGTAGAAATTATAGTCCAGCACACAGCTAGAAGGGATCCGGTAGAGAAGAATGTGTGAATGGGCTTTTATATCCACTTAAGTAGTCAGTCACATAGTTCAGTTTGCTTGACTAGTCTGACATCATTCAAGGTTGCTATCAGCTTCTCCCTGTAGTCCCCAACTTGAGCAAGTGATTCTGGGCAGCTAACAACTATTTATTTATTGCACCTTTATTATTATTTAATTATATTTACAAATAACACAGTGAACATAATCAGTGTCTCTTCTTCCTATTTCCCCGACAACCACCACCCTGTGAAGTCAGTTGGGCTGAAGGTGACTCTTTGTGCCTAAGGCGGAACAAAAACTCGGGGTCTTCTGCTTTCTGGCATGGTGCCTTAACTACCCCAAATGGCAAAAGAACCACAAAACCTGCAGAATTAGAATTAGAATTAGAATAGAACAGAGCTGGAAGGGACATTGGAGATCTTCTAGTCCAGCCCCCTGCTCTCAAGCAGGACAACCTATACCAGGGGTCCCCAACCACCGGTCCGCGGACCGGTACCGTCCGCTGAACAACTCCTACCGGGCCGCGGCTTGGGCGCCGCCATCTTTTTCATGAAAAAGTGCTTCCGGTGAGCTTTTCCGGGTAGAAAGCTCACCGGAGCACGCTTTTCATCAAAAAGATGGCGGCGCCCAGCTGATGCCGGTACCGGGCCGCGGCATCAAAAAGGTTGGGGATCACTGACCTATACCATTTCAGACCAGTCTCTTCTTAAAAACCTCCAGTGATGGAGCAGCCACGAGGCTTCTGGAGGGAAGCTGTTCCACTGGTTAATTGTCCTCCCTGTTTGGAAGTTTTTCCTTAATTCCAGGTTGCTTCTCTCCTTGATTAGTTTCCATCCATTGTTTCTTGTCTTGCCATCTGGTGCTTTGGAAAATAAGTTGGGCCCCTCTTCTTGTGGCAGCCTCTCAAATACTGGAAGACTGCTATCATGTCCCCCCTTCTTTTCTCTAGACTAGCCAAACCCAAATCCCGCAACCATTGTTCTTCATATGTTTTTTTTCCCCAGGCCTTTAATAATCTTAGTTGCTCTTCTCTGCACTTTTTCCAGAGTCTCAACATCTTTTTTGTAATGTGATGACCAAAATAACTGCTGAGTTTAAAAACGAAAATAAGCACCATCTCTTGGGAGGCCTCATTTGTTCCCACCTAGAATATTACGAAACTATCTCTTTGGTTTGTATTTTCTTGCTGGTGATTTCTGGGCTCTGGCCTTGTGGCTGTGCCAAAATTGGGCAAGGTATCGATCCATGCAACAATAGGGCAGAGGAGATCAAAAGGGAAGGGCTGAACTAATTCCCTGGTTGCAGGGAGAGCCTTGGGCAGAAATCACCGGCTGGCTGAGGTTCTTTGGGGTTTTCTCCAATCTCCAAGAAGAAAAAACGAGCTCCCTCTGTGTTTTGCGTATTCCAAGCCTAAACAAACAATTCCTCCCTCCTTCCTGCATATTCATTTCTTGTATTCATACCCACAACCAAAAATAGGTTTCAGAGCGACAAGTAATACAGATGAACCATGATTACAGTATAACAAAAACCTGAGCATATCACGTTTGGGCCTATCAACAAAGTGGGCAGAAGCAACAGACACCGTTTTCTGCCCAAATCTGTCTCCTTCACTCAACAGTGGAAAAAAGCTTCTGGTGCCAGAGGCCGAATTTGGCCCCGAGAGGGACGGGAACCGGCCTCTTGGCATCCGGGGACAAAAGATGCCTGTGTGAAAGATCTGCTGAGCCTGAAGGACGCGCCTCACCGGAAGAGCGACTCCTGGGGAGATTCTGTGACTGGGCCGGGCTGTTCCAGGTGGTCTCTGACTTGTGACTGTCATTGAGCCCAGAATTACAGTCCTGGGTTTGTCCCAATCATTATGGCTCCAGCCTGATTTTGCAGCCTTTTTTGTAAACGCTGCAGTTGTTAAGCAAACCAGTGGTTCATATTGGGCTGGTTTTGCCTGAAATGGAAAATAAACACCTGTTTCCAGCAAAAAGTATTGCAAATTGTGACTCTGGGATGCTGCAAACAGCTGTAAATGTGGGCTGGTTGCCCAATGCCCAAAATGCAGTCACAGGCGTGGGGTGGGGTGGGGCAGTCATCAGAATTTTGAATTTGGGCTGTAAACAGCCCTGGAGAAGCCTGTCATAACTTTGAACAGCTGCTAAACAACTAGTCATAAGTTGAGGACCACCTGCAGTTTCCAACAGAATCTGTTGCAAGTCCTCCTTGTTCACTTTAACAAGATTGAGCCAAATGAGCACACAAAGATAAACCACTTTGGGTTCCTCCATTTTGGCAACCTTAACACAGGTGGACTTCAACTCCCAGAGTTGCTGGCTGGGGAATCCTGGGAATTGAAGTCCCACCTGTGTTAAAGTTGCCAAGGTTGCAAATGCTTCTTCTGGGTGCCTTCCAAAGCCTTTGAAAGACGAGAACTGCCACTCAGGCCAGTAGGTCATCTTGAAGGTCTTGCAGCTGAAGGGATTATTGCTTTGCATTGCAGACGACCTGCCACGGATGAGGTTCAAGTGCCCCTTCTGCACCCACGTGGTTAAACGGAAAGCAGACCTGAAGCGACACCTTCGCTGCCACACAGGAGAGCGGCCGTATCCATGCGAAGCCTGCGGGAAAAGATTCAGTCGGCTGGACCACTTGAGCAGCCACTTTCGGACGGTAACCTTACTTTTTTTTTTAATGTTTTGCTTTAAGTTGGTACCTACACACACACACACACACACACACACACACACTAGGAATTCTGGGAATTGTAGTGAAACATCTGGAAACGCCAGGTGGGCAAAGCATATGTTCTCAAGGCAAAGTCTGCCTCCTACTGAATTCAAGGGCGCTTCGAGGCCCTTTTCCTGTCATCCATGTTTTCTGAATTTCCTGTTCACAAATGAAGTGCAGATGTTGGCAATTGCCTCTTTTGGTATCTGCTTGAAGCAACCCCCCCCCCCTTATTAAGTTTTGTTGAAAAGATGAAGTATAAATGAAAAAGCATTTTCCTTCAATATACTTGTATTACCGTGGGTTCTTACCACAACCAAGACCAAATAAACTGAAATGTTACATCAGCTATGAAGATCCTGGAACAAATCTTCACCCAGGCACTGATAAAGCATACCACCTGATAGGCAGACTCATATATCCATTAAGAATCTAAAAGTAAGGAAAATAGTGTTAATACTGTAAATCATGTTTTATTTCACTGTTGCTTTTATTTGTTTCCCATGTTATAAGGAAACTTTTGTAGTAGGTCCACATTTTAAAATGCTATTGTGTCCTCTAATTTTCAAAAAGTCAAGAAGCCGAGATTGGTTAATGTGGGGGGAGAGAGAATCAAATATATTCAAGATGGCAGCCATGATTTTGTGAGGTAATCCATTGTACAACACAGGGGAAGGACCCTACTGGCATAACAGCCGGTTCAGTGAGTGTGCGCTTTGCTTCTGACTGAGCTTGGCATGGTCTGGGGGATAGGAAAAATGTTCTTGATGCTAGGTTGCTCGGATGGATGTCTTGGAGCCTGGAAAAGGGAGGAGCGTTTTGCAAAACACGACCAGACCAAAACTTTGCACATTCTTATCAGGGAAGCAAGCAACAACCTCTGGGCTTTTCAAGAGTGGTGAATCCTTGCCCTGATTAACATCGATTAAAGAAGCACTGAAATATAATTCTCCAATTTCCAAGAGTCTATAAACTCCCCTCTATCAATAAACATGGCAAATAAAAAAAATACGAGAATGTAGCATTCTTGGATGTGAATGGCCGGACTGCTGTTCATTCGGCATCTGCCTGTCATTCGCATCAGACACCCTCCCTCTCTTCGTGGTGAGGTCTTGATCTGACTGGAGGCTTCTGTTGTGGTTCACCAGCAGCCGGCAGCGGAGTCGGACAGTGAGGATGAAAGGGGACCAGTCAGGGAGTCTGGAGAGGACTCGGACGAGGGTCCTGCATCCGATGCAGGGATGGGGCCAGGACCATCTGGGAGTGAGGTGCTCCAGAGCCTCGGAGCCTCCAGAGCCTCTGGAGTCTGGCAGAAGCAAGGCAGAGGAACCAGGGGAGCCTGTTCCCGGTGCGCGTGTGCGCAGAGCTGCTAGGAGGCAAGAGCAGCTGAAGCAGAAGGGGCGACTCGGGAGTAAGGCTGGGAGGTGATAAAAGTCAGACCTCAATGACAAAACCTTCGCAGGAAGCAAAGTCGTTCGATAGATTCCGAGTCCTTTTTGAAGCTCTGGTTGGTTTTTTCTTTTACTTTGGTGGGTTTCTGTTATAATTGGAGACTTCTGCTTGGGGCAGCATTCCACAGCATTGAAAGGCATGTGCTGATCTGGGGGAATTGTTTATAATTAGTTCTGGCTGAGAATGAAACTAATTCCCAGTGTTGCAATAAAATAGGTTTTGCTTTTCAAACAGGGTTGTGTTTAAGTACGTTTGACGAAGCTTGAGTCAGGACAGCTTCTGGGGCTGAGGCAAGATTGGCTTTGGCATTGCAGAGGAGCCTCTGCTCAGCATGAGGGACTTTGGCCAAGAGAAGCTGCTGGCAGACAATGAGCAGAGAGGCCGGGGGTTGACCGCGAGAGCCGCCTCTCCTTCCCAACAAGATGGAATTGGCTTTCCCCAACATGCTAACCAAGTTCTGCAGTGTCTACATTCCAACAATATGTTAACTCTTTTAACCTGGTGGCTTTCTGAGTGGCTTAGGGTTTTGTGCAAAGCCAAATCTTTCTGGAGTCTATACATTGTGCAGACCCAGAAAATGGGACTAATTGCGTCCTTAGTTTGCATGTTGCGCAGACGCAGCACTTTAAATGATGACTCTTGTGCAGCCTCCCAGGTGTCTTCTGACTAACCATCCTTGACACTTTCTCCAAGAACCAGATCTGATGAACTAGGTGGAATAATCTCATCCATCCATCTGTTGCATTTCTATCCTACCATATTCTCTCTGAGAGCTTAAGATGACTGGTATAAGGACCAGCCTCTCCACTCTTCATAAAATAAGGATAGACTCTAGAAAACTTTGTATTCAAAAGGAATCTTTTTATTGAAGGGTGGTAAAAGCAAGTCAAAATTCAAAACAGGATCTGAAGTCCCTCAGGGCACGCAACTAGGATAAAGGGGATTAGAAACCCCTCCCAACAGTCAGATGTAGATTCCACCAATCCACAGGTGTGAAGATGTTATTATACCATCCTCCCTGAGAAAGCAGATAAGGTAGGTTTCCCAGGACTATTTCCTAGCGCTGGAATCCACATGGGCCCTTCTCTCCTTTCATCTCCCCAAGAGGTGAGAATTTTCCAGACATCTGGGGCACCAGGCAACGGTTATAAATCGTGAAAAAGTTATACAAAAGACACTGTAAGAAATAGGATATTTAGGATACAGAGAGAGGAAAAGAATTAAATGTATCAAATCCAACACACACACCCCTTTCTTCCATTGAAGAATGGCAGATACACGGATCTGACAAGTGGTCTCAACGTTGCTCTCTGGGATCAGTGATGAAATGAAGACGTAGCTGGCTCTTGATCCTCATGGATATTGCTTAAGCTACAAAAATAATTCTAATAAAATATATCTAAACACCAACGGGATGGATCGTCTTGTTATATTATGGCCACAATTCCTTATAATAGTGTGATTGTTCACAGCTATTATGTTGCACAAGTCATTTACAACACTATTATGTTATAGGGTGTTCAAATAGAATTACAGAACATTCATGAATGAAAGCAAATACACTGCTCAAAAAAATAAAGGGAACACAAAAATAAAACATCCTAGATCTGAATGAATGACATATTCTTATTAAATACTTTGTTCATTACATAGTTGAATGTGCTGACAACAAAATCACACAAAAATTACCAATGGAAATCAAATGTAGCAACCCATGGAGGTCTGGATTTGGAGTTACACTCAAAATTAAAGTGGAAAAAAACACTACAGGCTGATACAACTTTGATGTAATGTCCTTAAAACAAGTCAAAATGAGGCTCAGTAGTATGTGTGGCCTCCAAGTGCCTGTATGACCTCCCTGCAACGCCTGGGCATGCTCCTGATGAGGTGGCGGATGGTCTCCTGAGGGATCTCCTCCCACACCTGGACTAAAGCATCCCCCAACTCCTGGACAGTCTGTGGTGTAACGTGGCGTTGGTGGATGGAGTGAGACATGATGTCCCAGATGTGTTCAATTGGATTCAGGTCTGGGGAAAGGGCGGGCCAGTCCATAGCATCAATGCCTTCGTCTTGCAGGAACTGCTGACACACTCCAGCCACATGAGGTCTAGCATTGTCGTGCATTAGGAGGAACCCAGGGCCAACCGCACCAGCATATGGTCTCACAAGGGGTCTGAGGATCTCATCTCGGTACCTAATGGCAGTCAGGCTACCTCTGGCGAGCACATGGAGGGCTATGCGGCCCCCTAAAGAAATGCCACCCCACACCATTACTGACCCACTGCCAAACTGGTCATGCTGGAGGATGTTGCAGGCAGCAGAACATTCTCCACGGCATCTCCAGACCCTGTCACGTCTGTCACATGTGCTCAGTGTGAACCTGCTTTCATCTGTGAATAGCACAGGGCGCCAGTGGTGAATTTGCCAATCTTGGTGTTCTTTTGGCAAATGCCAAACGTCCTGCACGGTGTTGGGCTACAAGCACAACCCCCACCTGTGGACGTCGGGCCCTCATACCACCCTCATGCAGTCAGTTTCTGACCGTTTGAGCAGCCACATGCACATTTGTGGCCCGCTGGAGGTCATTTTGCAGGGCTCTGGCAGTGCTCCTCCTGTCCCTCCTTGCACAAAGGCGGAGGTAGCGGTCCTGATGCTGGGTTGTTGCCCTCCTACCGCCTCCTCTACGTCTCCTGATGTACTGACCTGTCTCCTGGTAGCGCCTCCATGCTCTGGACACTACGCTGACAGACACAGCAAACCTTCTTGCCACAGCTCGCATTGATGTGCCATCCTGGATGAGCTGCACTACCTGAGCCACTTGTGTGGGTTGTAGACTCCGTCTCATGCTACCACTAGAATGAAAGCACCGCCAGCATTCAAAAGTGACCAAACCATCAGCCAGAAAGCATAGGAACTGAGAAGTGGTCTGTGGTCACCACCTGCAGAACCACTCCTTTATTGGGGATGTCTTGCTACCTGCCTATGCTTTCCACCTGTTGTCTATTCATTTGCCCAACAGCATGTGCAATTGATTGTCAATCAGTGTTGCTACCTAAGTGGACAGTTTGATTTCACAGAAGTGTGATTGACTTGGAGCTACATTGTGTTGTTTAAGTGCTCCCTTTATTTTTTTGAGCAGTGTATATGTGTCCGAGGATAATGTTGCAAGATCCAATCTGGGTCAGTCACCAGGACTGAGTCATCCAGTCACCCAGAGGTTTAGACCTCTGAGCTTTCAGGCTCATATTGGAACCCATCCTCAGCGAAGTTCTCTCTAGCACAGAGATCTCCAAACTTGGCAACTTTGAGACTTGTGGGAGTTGAAATCCACAAGTCTTAAAGTCATCAAGTTTGAGGACCCCTGCTCCAGCAGAATGTCTTCTTTGGGCTATTCTACGCATGGTGTTTATGGGGTGCCTGGTTGGGTGTGTCTTTGTATTGGTTGATTGAGTGTTGATAGCTGGCCATTAAATGGTTGGTTGTTGTTTCCTTGTGCAGCTGAGCCCTTGGCTCCTAAGTAGCTGATAAGTAGGTGGCAAATCAGAACTCTCCTGCTGACTGACAAGAAGCCCATTTCCTAGACTTCAATGGAACATTGAACAATATATGTGTGATATCACATGCCTCAGTACCTCAGAATTAAATTGATGCCATTAGTCTAACATCCTTTAAAGCAGGGGTGTCCAACCTTGGCAACTTTAAGACTTGTGGACTTCAACTCCCAGAATTCCTCAGCCAGCAAAGAATTCTGGGAGTTGAAGTCCACAAGTCTTAAAGTTGCCAAGGTTGGACACCCCTGCTTTAAAGCAGGAATAGCCACAACTCCAGAAGATACGCTGCAGAAGATCCAGAAGGATATTAACAGACTTGAACACTGGGCCATAACTAACAAAATGAAATTCAGTATAGAGAAAAGTAAAGTTTTACACTTAGGCGAGAAAAATCAAATGTACAGGTACAGATTAGGTGAAACCTGGCTCAATAGCAGAGACTTTGAAAAGAGTGCAGAAAAGAGCAACAAAGACCATGGTTAGGGGATTTGAGGTTAAAGCATATGAGGAATGGTTGCAGGAATTGGATATGTCTAGCCTAGTGAAAAGAAGGACTAAGGGTGAGATGATAGCGCTGTTCCAGTATTTGAGGGGCTGCCACAAAAGAAGAGGGGATCAACCTATTTTCCAGAGTACCAGAGGCAAGACAAGAAACAATGGATGGAAACTAATCACAGCAGCCTAGAACTAAGGATAAATTTCCTAACCGTGAAAACAATTAACCAGTGGAACAGCTGGCCTTCAGAAAGTATGGGTACTCTATCACTGGAGACTTTTAAGAAGAGACCAGACAGCCATTTGACTGGAATGATCTAGAATCCCCTGCTTAAGTAGGGGGTTGGCCTAGAAGACCTCCAAGGTCCCTTCCAAGCCTGTTATTCTGTTCTGTTGTTTTTCTGAAGAAATATATTTTGCAAAGGGAGGAGTGCATGTGTGGCTAATATAAACAAAATATTTTAACCCAAAAATGGTTTGTGCATGTACTTATTGAAGAAGAAAAAGTTACTTCAAACTGTCCTTGCATTTTATAACTTTGTTGATATCACCTTGCATCTTATATACAAAATTGTATATAATTATAAAATTCTACAAGAGATTTATCCTATAATTTATTTGCTTTACAAGTAATTTGTTTTCACCTCTTCTTTGCTAAAAGAAAAAGAGAGAAAGTCCTTATCCTGAAATGTAGGTTTGCCTTGACTCAATCTTGACTCCTGCTGATGTCATAAACAATTTCATAGAGTTTTCTTCACAGCCACAGAGAAGAGGTTCAGCGCCTTTTTTTAACCTCCCATCGTATTCAAACACTAATTGTGTCCTTATCTTACAAACAGACAAAGTCTTTTCTAGCTTAAATTGATTTAACTTAGGTCTAAATTTAACTGATTCTCTCAGTAAGGAGAGTATTACTTGCTATTGCCACACAATTCCGTTTCCATTTAAGCACTTTCTGTCCCCTCCCATCATTGCAGATCCATCAAGCATGCAAACCCATCTGCAGAAAGTGCAAGCGTCACGTCACCGAAATGACAGGCCAGGTGGTCCAGGAAGGGACAAGGCGCTACAGACTTTGCAACGAGTGCCTCTCTGAAGCTGGGATCGACAGCATCCGCATTGATTTGGACACAGAACCGCCCCCGGAGTTTCCCCTGGAAGAGGACAAAGATTCCAACTGGAATTACAGCGAAGACAATAGATCTGATGTGGAGATTGTAGAGGACGGCTCATCTGATCTGGTTATCCAGCAAGTGGATGATAGCGACGATGAAGCCGAGGAAAAAGATGTAAAGCCCAATATCAGGTAGGTATGAAGGACTGATCCTGAATAGAGCCTCCCCCCTCCTCCTGTTACGTTATATCATTCCTTGTCTTGAGCGTTGACGTCCAGCCTGCCTGCCGGCCCAGGGTTCAAATGCACTCTGCTCTGAAGGCTTTCCCTGGCTTGGGGTCAACTGCATGCAGTGACGGACATGCCGTTATGTCTCTTCTGAATTTAACTACTCCCAAGTATCCCAAGCCTTCGTTTCAAGATAGCGTGATGTATGAACAATGATTTGCAAACGACAACCATTATAACTTTTGATAATATAAAATTGTCCTTTTAATCCTTTTACAAAATTGGAAGCCCTTCAAAATAAAAGTGAACAACTTCATAGTAATTCAGTTACTGAATTAATTTTTTTGCAAGTATTTAACTATAAACACTAAGATCAAAAGGTTTAGCAGTGTTTCAGCCACGGAGAGTAACCTCAGCCCTGTGTTTTCTTGTAAACACGGTCAGTAGATCCAAAGGAATGTAGTAAGTGGACAGCAATTCATAATCCTTCACCAAGCACGCACCTTCTCCAAACCATTGTTTGTTTATTAAAAACAGTTAAGTTTTCAAAACCAGTTTTTGATTCACGGATCCGTTTTTGGTGAACCCTTTTGGCAGGCCTTGCAATTGGTAGAACAACTGACACTTTTCAACACACAGGTGGTAGTGCAGCTCATGAGACATGTGTTCACACATGTTCACTTCCTTGACCTTATGGAAATGTTACACTGCACCAACTTATGGGGTTGTGAAAGGTAATAACTTGTATTTTCTCATTTATCCCAATGCTCTTCGGTGACATACGTCATTATGATTACTTCACCTGAATTTACAGGATATGTTTTGCAGTTTCTTTTTCCAGTTGTGCTTTTGTTTTTCTTTTGTTTTTTTTTTTCTCTGCCTTATTGAAGCAATTAAACAGAAAAAAAAACAGATGACCCTTAAGTGGAAGCAAAGAGATACTAAAAAGCTTAGCTTCATCTTGACAGTGATTGACAGTGGTTTTCAAAGTTTGTGAATCCTTTGAATGTTCAGTATTTCTGCATAATAGATTTAAAATGAGATCTGTTCTTTATACAAGTCTTAACACTAGAAAAAGACCATTCAATTAAACAAATCAATCAATCAAAAGCATTATATTTGTTCATTGAGGAAAACGATCTAAAGCTACCTACTTGTGTGTGGCAAAAGTACATGAAGCCTCAGGCAGGTCTCTCAACCTTAGCAAATTGAAGTTGTGAGGGTCCAACTCCCAGAATTTACCCTGGTTGGGAAACCCGGCCCAGCTCACCTGAAGGGGAAATCAGAGTTGGGTATTTCAATCAGTGGGAAGAGGATGCAGGTGTGAGGTCCATCTAACTTAACATAATTGATTAAATAAATAAAATATGTTTATGCAAATTTACTTATTTATATGCTGCCCACCCCCTTCTGCATATTCACTATTAAAGTCTGATCTTCACAACTCGTGAAGATGTGGAAGTATGTTGTACGGAGAATAGATCATGTTTTAAGTCATATCTCCTCACCTAATGTCTGTTTGAAGTTACCAGGGATGCTCAAAAGGTACTTGGAATTTTGAAGCTCTGACGGCTGCTCCTCTCCCCACCTTTGCAGTCACATAATCACATTTTGGCCTTTATAATTGTTTGCAGCACCCTGCAGCCACATGACCACAATTGTTGGTGTTTCCTTTGCCAGTTTGGCGGCATTTTCTTCTAGTTTTTTTTTTAAAGTCTATTGGATAAAATTGATTCATTTAACAATTGCAGCAGAAAGGGTTATGAAATGAGGCATGGTCACCCAATGACCCACTTAATGACCACAATGATTTATGACCATAAGTTGGGTCTCCAGTCACTTTTTCCAGTGCTATTGTAACTTTGAATGGTCACTCCACACAAGCAAAGTACCAGCAAAGGAGGGGGGGAAAAAAACTCCAGAGAAGTTCCTGAGATAGGAAGTCTAGTCCTGCCAAGAATGTAATAAGGGTTAACGGAGAGGCAGTTTCTATAAGCAACACCAGAATGTTTCCTTCCTGCCTTCCTTACAGGATTAGCCCAGTAATTTCTTCTAACAACCGGTTCTCTGAACTGCTTAGAATGTTAACAACCAATTCTAGCGAATAGGTGTGAACTGATAGAATCCCACCCCTGCCTGTATGTAGAAATATTGAACATTCAAAAGGGTTCACACATTTTTAAGCCTCATTGTTTATTTTGGCACCTCAGGGCAAAGGATCTAACATTCCCCCCACTGTTTGTTATTGGGGGATCAGGGAGGTTCCTTTCTCCCAAACTGCTCTTTCCAACCTCCGTCTCTCGGCATCTGTTGCTGCTGCTGCTGCTCTGCCAGGATCATCCACTCCAGAGGAACTTAAAAGTTTGCAGCCAGCTGCCAGGAATGGACCTATTTTGAAAGCCCTGTTTTGGGATGGGTGGGTGTGCTAAACAAATGTACCTGGATCAGTGGTGGGATTCAAATTTTTTTACTATCGGTTCTGTGGGCATAGCAGGTGAAGGATACTGCAAAATCCCCCTTCCCTCCCCAGCCCACTAACCTGCTTTCCAGCTCCGTTCTCCTGTGCAGGGAACCAAAGAAGACCCAGCCAATCCGCTGGGACTCAATCGGAGGCAGAGAAGAGATGTGGGCTGGGCCAGTCAGAGGTGAGATTTGCTGGTTCTTCGAACTATTCAAAATTTCCGCTACCGGTTCTCCAGAACTGGCCAGAACCTGCTGAATACTCACCTCTGACCTGGATCCTTCTGATTGAGCAACCCCTGGAATAGCAATTTTACTGGGGGAGGATACCCCGAGATCCTGATCTAGTTGCTATTTATTGTAAAACACACATGACTGGCAAAATACCTTTCGCTGACACAGGATGGCAAAACCCCACAAGTCCCCCAGGTCGGTGACATTTGTCAAGTGGGCAACTGCAGTGGAAGACTAGAGGAAACCACACCGTTGAGCCTCTTGGCTTCTACGACAGTCAAATATTTTGCAATACTGTTTGTTTATGCAAAGTGAACATATTTTGAGTACATTTAAAATATTTACATCCCATCCTGGTGCCTGATTGTGACCGATCAAGGCAACCATTCCCCAGCTTAGATCCTTCCTATAAACCAGGGCTGTCAAACTCCCGGCCAGTGGGCCGAATGCGTCACGCATTGGCCACGCCCAAGCCTGGTTTAGCAAAGGGGGGGGGGGAAGTCCCGATACGTCATGTGACATCACCGTGACGTGAGTTTGACACCTCTGCTATAAAACGTTTCTCAATTTCAGAAAGCTTTAAGATGCGTGGACTTCAGTTCCCAGAATTCCTCAGTCAGCATGGGAATTCTGGAAGTCCACATATCTATGTTAAAGTTACCAAGCTTGAAAAACACTAATTGAGCATTTCCCAATTGTCGCAACTTGTAGACAATGGTTTTCAACCTCCAGAATTCACAGCCACGAGGAGGCTGAGTCGCATCCTCTGGCTCTGGCAGTTGAAGAAGTACAGGTAGTCCTCCACTTATGATCACAGTTGCTAAGTGAGATATTTAAGTGAGTTTTGCCCCATTTTACGGTCTTTCTTGACGCAGTTTTTAAGTGAATCTCTGCAGTTGTCCAGGTAGTAGCGTGGTTGTTAAGTGGCTTCACCGCTGACTTTGTCAGAAGGTCGTAAAAGGGGATCGATGATCCCAGGACACTGCAAAGGCCATAAACATGTCAGTGACCAAGGGTCTGAGTTTTGATCATCTGACAATGGGAATGCTCCTACGGGTCAGCCTCGGAAGCCATTTTCCCCTTGGCGCTTCGAGGCCGCCACATTTTGTGCCTGGGAAAGTGGGAGGGGGGGTTGCAAGGAGCGGTGAAGGATTAGCCACAACCGCATCCCTTTCTCTGGGAGTCAAGGGCGATTGCCCTGCACCTGGAGGGGGGTCACTGCGGGGTAGTCTCCAGTTGGGACAGTCTCCATGATTGGACCATGGGATGGACTGGTGGGTGCAGGGGATGGATTTTTGACTCTCTTTTGGGTGGGGGGGAAACCCAGAACTCTCAGATTTGGGTTTTCCCAGATGTGCCAATACGGCATCTCTAATAAAATAGAACTTTGGGGAAATGCTAGCCTTCGAATCTTTGTTCTTGGAGGTTGTTACTTGGAACGCTGACACAATGGTCATAAGTGTGAAAAATTGTCATGTCACTTTTTTTCAGTGATGCAACTTTCAAGAGTCACTAAATGGACTGTTGTAAGTCAAGGACTACCTGTACCACATCTGAATGTATCAAAGTCACTTTAAAGATAGCTTGACGTAACTGGAGCTTAAATGAATTCATTTCTTATCATTATTTTGTTATGATGAGGCTTTCTGCTAAGCAGAAACTGTAGTAGGGAGCTAAAAGATTATTTACTATTTATTCGTTTTGTTCTGCTTTTATTTTTATAAGTAACTGAAGGTAGCGAACCTACCTAATGCTCCTTCCTCCTCCTATTTTCCCTACAACAATAACAAGTGTTAGGCTAAGAGATGGACTGGCCCAAAGTCCCCCAGCCAACTTTCATGCCTAAGGCAGGATTAGAACTCACCTTCTCCCGGTTTCTAGCCTGGTGCCTCAACATGTCATGCCTGTTGGGGAGTCTGAATCTGAGGAGGAAGCTGAACAGCTGACAGGGAGTGGGAGTGTGGCTCCATCAGCTGTGGAAAAAACCGGGCTGGGCAGAGTAGGGGGAGGGCAAAACAAGGGAGAGGGAATTCAGAGGAAGACCCAGGCCCACCCCCTCTTCATCCTAGGGCACGCAGGGAGGAACAGAGAAGAGGACATGGGGTGCGTGGCTTAGGGGGGAGGAAAGGGCCCTGATTCCCTTCATTAGCTGCAGCTGGGAACAGTGTATAAAAAAGATAAGCTGCCGATGGCAGGCTGTTGGGAGCAAACATGACTTTATCCTGTATTGTCATGGCTTATCTGTGTTCCTGGCATCTTCCCAACCGTGCCTTCAAGTCTGAAATTCTTGCTTCTGCCTTGTCAAACTAATTACTTCAGTTTGGCTTGTTTGGATTTTAAGTTACAGGTTGCGTTATTCATGTTTTGGAGGGACAAAGGCTGTTCCTGGGAGTTTTTTTCTCCAGCCAGAAGGTAACCTGGACATTGAGGGCAAAGTTGGAGATAATAAAGGGACTCTTCTTGCTTATCTGACTGTGTTGCCTTCATGCCACGCCCCTTTGGGTCATCAGAGAACCACGAGACAGTGGCTTATTACATTCAATCAGTCCACTCTTTGCATTGGTGGGACAAATGGATTCCTGCAACCTCCCTTGCCATCCATGGTACCCAGTTCATGGACTGTGGGTGCAGCTGACATGCAGAAATACACAATCCTGGTCATCAACAAGGAAACTCATTTCAGACCATTCACATACCTTTCAGCCACTAGTCTTACCTGTCTGGGAGCCCTCCTCCTGTGGTTGTTGGTATCGCCCAATCAAACCCAGAAGTGGAATCCCAGACAAGCCCCCCATTGTCCCCAATTCGGGTCTGAGCCTGGTGCCAAAGCCAATGAAGAACACCAGATACATGGTGCAGATTTGTTTCCTTTTATTGAAGTGCTCCAAGAGGTCATGGCTAAAAATGCCAAGGAACCTGAACAATAGAATAAAGCAAGCTTTATACAATTTCACTAAAGTGGAAGGTGGGATAAATAAGAAATATAATCTAATACACATTTTAGTAAGGATCTAACAATTGTTCTATTGGTTTCTAGCTGTTCCTATTTCTAAACCTTGCTAATTAACGCTCCAGGAGTTATCTAATATACATTCTATTTGCTGCCGGCCAACCCTATTCCTAACTTCCAGCTGTGGTATGCAGGATATCTAACTTTTGTTACCATTATCAATTCTTTAACCACCCACATTTGATACAAGTTTTGCAAAGGCATAGTCTCCCTGGATAAGCATTCTTTGGTCTTGCCAGACAGGCTCCACCATTTGCCTTTTTTTAACAGAAAGAATCCAGGCCTGGGAGCACCCGATCCCCAACCCCTTCCGATGGCTGGAATGGAAATGGGGTGGGGTACATGCAACTCAGTGACCAGCAGGGGCACAGCTGCTAAGTGTGTGACATCTCTTCTGCTAGCCTCCCCCCCAGGCCAACCTTGACTCACAACCACAATTTATGTTGCTAAGCAAGACAGTTAAGTGAGTTGCACCTGATTTTGCAAGCTTTCTTTTGCATGGAGGAGCCTTCAAACGTCTGGAACAAAATCATCTGGGATGAGACCAAAATTGAACATTAGACCCAGCCAGACACAAACCCTTGCAGAGGAATCCACGGGGCTTGTGGAGACGCAGAACCATCCCTCCAGGAGGCGGCTCTCTGCTGCTCTGCAGTGGGGAGATTTGGCAGCAGTCCAAGTCGATGGCAAGAGGAACGCAGCCTCTGATCAGGAAATATTGGGAGGACAATGGGTGTTCATCAGCTCTGAAGCTGCACACGGGGCCTACCTGGACTTCCCAACACGATAGACATCCCGCACACCTCCCAAAAAGGGCAAGATGACCCTGGATGGCTTATAGCAGGAGTCCTGGAATGCCTGTCAGTCTCATGACCTCAGACATGCAGCTCATGCTCGACAACCCAGTTCTGCACCACAGAGGGAGTCCGCAATATACATTGTTTACGTATTGTTTTACATGAAGACGTTTCTGGGCCTCAGTAAGACTACCAGGCTCCGATTGTGGTTTAGACATTTGAGTGGTGGTCCTCGATTGACAACTACAACAGGGATTGGAATTTGTGTCGTAAGTTAATGTGGTTGTAAAGCAAGTCCTCAAATGATTGGACCCAATTTTATGACCACTTTTACTGCAGTTGAGAAGAGATCTCGCTTCCACAACTGACGCTGCTTGCCAGAAACTGGCTGGAAAGATGGCAAATCTCAACCGTGCAATCACATGGCCCTGGCACAATGGTCCTAACTGTGAAGGTTCTTTTTCTGAGCCCATAACTTCAAACTCTCATTAAATGAAGTGTCGTAAGTCAAGAACTCTCTGTATGACGCAACTTGCGTGTTCATATCTGGGGACTGCTTGTTTTACACCATGCCGTAAGATCTGCAACAGTGTGGATAACAGACCCTTTCTAACTTCTGATCCATGCAAACCACATAGCTAGAAGCAGTCATGGAGGTTATGAAAGGAGAACAAGGAGAATAGAAGATGTAAGTTGTGCTTTCATGGCCACCTCATCACGGAGAGCATGGCTGGAGGAGGAGGGCTGCATTACAACCCCATCCTCCAAGGGTTTCTTATGGCTGTCAGTTTCCGCTATTCACGCCAGAGAATAAAGACAAAAAGCAAACCTTCTGCCAATGATCTGTAAAAACACGGCACGAACAGACCAGCAACAAACTTGCTTTTTGTCAGGGCTGCCGGCTGAGTGCCGCCCACGACCAATATAGCCACGACCACCTCCACCACACCCTGTAATTTACTTTCTCCAAGCAAGGAGAACACCGTTTGACAGATAATTAAACCCCACGCCTCAGCTGTTGGCCGTGCATGCGCAGCACATCCCACCCATCACCAATCTTCAGCAGCACATTGGTCATTACTGCTGCGAGGTTCCATCCGACTGTCCACCCGCCAGAATGGCAGCCCTGGGCTCGGGTAGGGCTGACTATGGCTACATGAGGGCTGGGTGGGAGGGGGAAGGAACCCAGTGTAATTGAATGGCTGCAATCAGTGCCAAAAGCAAATGGATATTCAACAACATATTCCCCAAGGGGGAAGTGGAGGAAATGGCAAAATTAAAATAAGAAAGTAATTAATCCCGGTTAATTTCCATGAAGGATCTTGTCATGGAATAGATAACAATTTCATCTCTGGCTTTCACGGCCAATTATCTTCTCAATGGCTGCTGCCTGAAACTGCATCCAGAGCTTTTTTCCTCCTGGCTTCTGGGCTCCTCCTGAGAACGATTCCTGTTGCTCCCAGGGCCAGATGCAGAGGAACCACCCAACAGAATGACCTTTGTTTAAATATCAATTATGACAAAAACCTCTGGTTTTCCTTCTTCGTAGACCTGCATGGCGGAATACGTGATCGCTTTGACTTCTCTCCCCTGAGATGAACAAGCAAAGAGAAAACAGTAAATAACTTGCTAATTCAACAAACCATGTTTAATCATGGCTTATTCAGGCAGAATTCAAACATCCTTGTCAAGAGCAGAGTTCAGAAATCAGATGTGACTATTTGAGCAGCAGCGTCCCTTTGCATTGGATCAGACTAAGAACAACTAAGGGAAGAGCCCTTTAGCCAAACTGGAGGCAGTGAGGGTACTTGCTCCTCCTAGTCAAGAGGAAAATAAATGCAGTTACTGAGTGTATAAATCATGCCAAGCCATACCACTAACTGGCTTGTAAGGCATGGGTTATTTAACTGTGGTTATGTGGAGCTAAACAAGTGTGGCTTATTCAGTAAATCATGGTTAAATGAGCTATGACTTAGGGTAATGTGTGAACCCAACCCCAGGAGAGCTTGCTATTTGCAATTATTTGAGTCAGTGCCCTTTTAGCTGAAAGGTTGGAATGAACTTTATGTGGTGGATGTAAGTTATGAGCCTTTGATTGTTTTCCTGCAATGCAAAAGGACGCTCAATCAAACCAGATTTGACTCTGATTCACTAGTCCACAATAACCACATTCAAGCTTGTTAGAGCATACCTGGGGATGCTTCTGCAAAGAGAACTCTTCTCCCCACCTTGAAAATAAAGGAAAGCCATCATATAGATGATTACCAAAGAAAAAGAATTTTTTAAAAAGCCATCAACAAAGGAGAGGGAAGCCTCCTGGCTCATTTAAAGCTGTCCCCTATTTGTCCATGTGAACGGAGGGCCGGCACACACTTGTGGGACTGAATGAAGCTGTGCAAGCATGCCCCCCACTCACACAAAACCATCCCCTTTTCCCCCCCTCCCACTAACCCAGAAAAGTGGGGGAATGCGGATTTAAAGGCAGACAGATTTGATCCCAATGGCCTGCACTTCCTTTCCCAAAAGTTCATGAGAAATCACGGTGAACCAGGAACCTGGCAGAGAGATGACGCTTAGTAGCCATGTGGACTCTGCAGAATCTTCCACGAAAGTCACAAGAGTCTATAGATTTTAGAACTTCAACTCTTCTGGATAATTTAACTTACCCAATAGATCGTATCTTGAAGCGTATTCGGTCCATGTGAACCACTTTCACTTCCTATAAACAGGGAGGAATTTAACCTTAGTACGAAATCTATACACCCTCACAGGCTTCACACAGCTCCGGTAGCATGTCAGAGTACCAGGATTCTTAATCCAAGCAGAACGATTCCGCACTCTCTGCATACATCAAAGTGCACCTGAAGCGGTAACTTCGTAGAGCCTACAGATTGATATTCTAGTCTGCTCCAGCATCCTGAACAGCTGATGTAATCTAGTTAAGTTATAAAAATCTGATTCCCAAGTAGAACGCAACTAGTGGGACCTTAACAAAATACATTCCTGCTCCTCTAGATTTTCTCATTGACTATTTGCAGTCTTATGATTCTACCTCAGCCTCGTAAGAACGGATGAAGAGCCGGTATGTAAGATATCCCTATTTCTTAACATGAAAAAATAATAAATACTCACTCTGGGTATGAAAAACTCCTCGGCGCTGAATTTATAGAGCCACTCATCGAGGAAATGAAAGAGGAGAGAGAGCATATCATGCCCTATGGAAAAATATATTAGAAGCCTCAGGTGGATTTTCAAAGCAGAATTCCTCCTCCCTGCCCAAACCCACCCGATTCTCGCCTTAAACAGCTGGCAGGCAAAGGAGATGAAAGGGGATCTTTGTGTGTACTGGGAGGACTCCTTATTTTCCTGCACATTCTTAGCTAAGTTAAAACAGTCTTTTTTTGCTTGTTGTCCTGGACAACAGTTAAATTTTCTGCCTACCTGCAGGAATCGGCAATTATGCGTACAAGTATTTTAAAATTTTGAAGAACTATTTTGATTGACACTGAATAAGCACGTTTGTCTTTAGCTACGTTTACTCAAGGTTAATCACTATTGTCTATGTAAATATGATAGCTTGACATTTTATGTTCCTGATGAATGGTTAAGAATTTATCCATATTGAGTCAAAGATCCAAAAAAATGTGATAATGTTCCTCAAACACTCTGGATCACATCAGGTTAAGTGAACAGTGGAAAAAGCTGTCTACCTTCTTCCTTCCTTCCAGGTTGCATTGTAGGTCACCCTGCAGGTGTGCACAAATGGAGGGAGGGGGGAACCAACTTGCCATTCAACTGCAGTTTGTTTTATGACAAGGCCAGAAAGCTGAAAACATCCCCCAAAGCTCTTTCATAACATGTGAGCACCAGTAAATTACCTCAATTTAAATGTACCTTTCTTTTAAATTCTTTAAAATGAAATTCTAGAATAGAGACGTGTTCCCCTCGTAGAAATGTGCCCACTGGGTTATGGAGCCTGGCACCAGTCTACACCTCAGGAGGTGTGGCTGTTGTTATCAGAGAATCTCTAGTAGCCTCCAGGGTCACTGCTCCACAAGCGCCCGGCTGTGAGACCCTTTTTCTCAGGTTGGGCTCAAGGGATCAGGTGGGATTGCTGCTGCTATACCAACCTCCCTGCTGTGTGGCAGCTTCCCTACCTGGGCTCCTGGACCTCACCGCAGGGCTGGTGGTGAAATTTCCCAGGCTTATAGTTCTGGGGGATTTCAACTTGCCATCCCTGGGGTTGGGGTCAGAGGTAGGCCAAGATTTCATGGAAACCGGGACTTCCATGGGCCTGTCCCAGGTCATCCAGGGCCCAACTAGGAATAGTGGTCACACCCCGATTTGGTGTCCTTGTCGGAGCAGCGCCTGTGTGACCTGGAATTAGTGGACCTGTCCTTGGTTCCCTTGTCATGGTCAGATCACAGTCGGGTGGCAATGAGTTTCTCAAGAGCTACACCCCACCCCGGCGGGGCAGGATTGACTGAAGAAAAGTCAAGGAAGCCCTTTACAAAACAACTTTAATGACTGCGGTATATCAGACAAGATCTATATATATTTTGAATTTTTCATAAATCTTTCTCCCACCCACATGGCATAACAGACTAGAAGCCAATCTCTTTGGGGTGGAAATAATGTTTTCCATCGGCCTGCGTTTTGTGGTGGCCAGAGAAGGACTAAATGGTTGACCTTACTTCAGATGTTTTCCTTGGGATCATTTGAGAAATGTCTCAATACACAATAAAAGCAGATCCGTATATTTAATCAATCATTCATGCACTGACAGATCTGAGAGGTCCTGGGTGCTCTCTGTGCTTGCTCTTTTCTTGCAGACGTTTCATTAACCAAACTAGGTAACATCATCAGTGCTGGTAAGAATTGGGGTTTGCTGTCATTTTATATTCTGGTGTCTTGCCTGTCTGTGTGGATGTGGGTGGGTAGGGGCGGTCTTAAGAGATTATTTGGTTGGGCTGTTTACTGGTGGCTGTTTCTTTGGCAATTGGGGTCTTGTTTACTTGATTTTTAGTCTGAAGTTAACCTTGGAGTTAAACTATGCCAAGGGTGTCAAACTCGTGGCCTGCAGGCCAGATGCATCACGTGCTGGCCATGCCCACCCCCGGTTTAATGAAGGGGAGAAAAAGTTGTGATTCATCATGCAACGACAATGTGACAACATGAGTCTGACACCCCTGATTTATGCTGGTCTGGTTGGCAATTACTGGTGGAGAGGTGCTGGAATCTTTTTCTCTCTCTTTTCGGCTGGTTGACTGACAGGTCTTCATCTAATACCTTGCTCTTTAAAACCACTCATGTAATTCAAGGCAGTCTTCTTAAAAGTTGTTCCTGCCTGTGGAGGTTGTGAGCAAAAACTTCTGGGGAAATGCCCAATTAGAACAGCCAGGCTCCAACAGCGCTTTCTTACCTTCCGCTTTCACCTCTACGGTGTCAACAGGTGCAACAGTCTCCGTGTCTGTCATGTACCCAAACATGGCCATAGCACATTGTTCAAATGCCTCTTCCAAGGAATCGCCCCAAGCGTGCAACCTACAAGTTAATCAGAATTAATTCTGCTTGGTAGGGTGGGCCTAGCATCAGAATAAAATACACAGATGAGGAATCTGAAGACCAGACTATCGGGAAGAACAGTTGACTTATAGGATAAATGGTAAATGCTTTATACGTTGAGATCTCCAATAGAAAATAAATAGATGCCCTTTTAATTCTGTGGCTTCTATTCAATGTGCTCAACAATGACCTCTACAATAACTTTCCCCTTAGAGAAACCGTTGTCCCCACCCACTCTTCTTCCCAGTCTGCAGATGAATTATGTAGTCTTCCAACAAGTACAAAACCATATTAGCTAGAAGCTTTGGGGGAAGACGTGTATCTTAGGGAGATAAACTCCTGTTTTGCAGATAGTGAGTTCATATTTGGTTCCTCCCCTTTACAAATAGAATTGGAGACTGGAGAAAGTTCCAGCCTGGAGAATGATTTTCAGTTGAATCCCAAGCATAATTTCTGTAAGCCATAATTTCCTGACAACCCAGTCACAAATTTCCTAAATTATAAAAGACTCAATTTAATTAATTTAATGGACTCAAATTAAGAGTCTCTTAAATTGATTAAATCTCATTAAACACACCAAATCAAGATAAAATTTTATGGTTTAACACGGGAACTTGGACAATGTATGGAGCAAGACGAATAAGTAGTTTAACATGGTACAACACTTTGTAGACAGATTTAAAATGCTAGTCTAGCATATCCAGAGCCCAATAAGGCTAGAGTTACTAAGGAGGGATTATGACATGAAAAACCTCTTTCCGGAAGACTAGAGAAAGAATGGGCATAACTTAGCCCTCCCTCCTTCCATTTATTAGAGTACATGCTTGAATAAAAATACTCACTGCACATCAGCCGTATGATCCAGATCTAAAGGTGGTTTAAAAAGAACACATACAATCCATTAATTAAAATCAAGGTGAGATCCACAGAAACCACAATAAAGCCTCAACCTCAAGAATTTTGATTTGCTAATGGAAATGTAATCCTCTCAAATTCAACATTTCAGCAACATTTTTGGGAAACAGAAACCTATTGATTTAGCAATGCTAAAAAGCAGAGGTCTCCAAACTTGGCCACTTTTAAGACTGGTGGACTTCAACTCCAAGAATCCCAAACTGCTCCTCCTGCATGGATGGCCAATGAGGAGTCAAACAATTTTTGCCTTGTTTCAATTCCTTAATTGTACTAAGTTGCTTCTTCACGCTTTGTTTTCCATTGGTCTTTGCTCAATGATGGTTTTTAGCAGAGGTCTCCAAACTTGGTCACTTTAAGACTGGTAGACTTCAACTCCCAGAACTCCAAACTTGGCCACTTTAAGACGGGTGGACTTCAACTCCCAGTACCCCAAACTTGGCCACTTTAAGATGGGTGGACTTCAACCCCCAGAAACCCAAACTTGGCCACTTTAAGAAATATAAAGACAAGGAGATTGTGGTCCTGAAACAAGTACCCAGGAGAGAGATGAGAAGAGAATACCAATTTCTGACTAAAATTCTACTTAAAAAAGAGGTGAATTATAGATGGCTGATTCCAGAAGGTTTAATGTTCACATGGCAAGAACAGAGGCATAGAATTGATTCAATTGAGAAAGCTGAATTATTTTATACAGAACATTTTGGAGGGAAAGAGGAGACAGAAAAAGAAATGTCACTAATTGAATTCCAAGAGGACTGCCAAATAGCGACTGAAAAAGAAGAAGGTGCAGTAGGCAGAAAGGTGGAAGTTAAAGAGCAACGTGAACTAAGATCTACGAGAGCTGCTAAACCTAACTACAAAATATAACCATGGAAGAGAAAAAACTGATTACAATTAACATGAATGGACTTAACTCAGCTGTTAAAAGGAAAACTTTCCATAAATTAGAGAAATTAAAATTTGATATAATCTGCCTACAAGAAGTACATATTAAAAAGCAACATGAACAACTGTTGATACAGCCAAAATTAGGGAAAATATTTACTTCTTTGACATAATGCAAGAAAAGAGGAGTGGTGTTATACATTAAAGATATTATCCCAGCGAAACTGATCTATACCGATGACGATGGAAGATTACTAATGGTGGAAATAATGGACAATAATATGAAAACACTCCTGATTGCAATCTATGCCCCGAATGACAATCAAGAAGAATTTTATAGAAAACTACATATGAAAATAATCGAACTGGACTATGCTAATATAGTTATGATGGGAGATTTTAATGGAATTGTAGACAATAAATTGGACTATACAGCACAGAAAACAATAAAGCAAAACAGAAAGATTCTCCCTAAATCTTTTTTTACAATGATAGATGAAATAAATTTAAAAGATACATGGAGAGAAAGAAATGCTAAGACAAAACAATACACCTTGTATTCAAACAGACATTTATCATGGTCCAGAATAGATATGATATGGATGTCAACAGAATTGTTAGCTAATATCCAAGAAACAAATATTGAAACAAGTACTTGGGCAGATCACAATCCAATGACAATTAAATGGAAAGGACAAAGAAAAAGATCTAGATGGACGTTAAATAATACTATATTAAAGGAAAAAGACTTCATACAGAGGATGGAGAAAGAATTGGCCTTTTTCTTTGGAGAAAACAAAAAAAAAGATACATCAATCCAGAATGTATGGGATACAATGAAGGAATATGCCAGAGGCTTGATAATAGACTATACAAGGAAAAGAAATACCACGAAAAGACTAGCCTCTAAGACATTAGAGGATGAGTATAAAGGACTTGAAAAAGAGCTACAGAAAATGCCACAGAAAAAGAACATTAAGTTAAAAATGGATATAATTAAACATAAAATGGGACTAATGGAAAAATAAGAACTAGCACAGAAAATCAGAGGTGCGAAACAGAACTATTTTGAAGATGCAAATAAACCAGGTAGATGGTTAGCATATAAATTGAGAAAGGAGAAAGAATCAAGGAAAATATTGCAATTAATAGATGATAAAGGCCAAGTTTGCTATGGAAGTAAAGAGAAGAAGGAAATTATACGAAACAATTACGAGAAACTATATACACAAGATAATATTGACAAAGAAAGAGTATTTACAGAATGCTAATTTACCCCAGATACCTAAAAAGATTGAAACAATGTTAGAAAGCAATATAACAATGATGGAGTTAACTGAAGCACTTAAGAAGCAAAACAATAGAAAGGCACCAGGCCCAGATGGACTTCCGGCAAAATTTTACAAAACACTACAAGAATCGTTGAACCTTCCATTGCTAGAAGTTATGAATGAAGTTATGTTAAAGAAGAAGATACCAAAATCATGGTTAGAAGCTTATATTACACTTATCCCAAAAGAGGAGGCCGATCCGTTACAAATCAAGAACTGTAGACCTATCTCCTTACTAAACGCAGATTATAAAATTTTTGCTTCAATATTGGCAGAAAGACTTAAAAAATACCTAAATAATTTTATCCACCCTGATCAAAATGGATTTCTGCCAAAGAGACAAATTAAAGACAATGAGAGTAATCTTGGACACTTTGGAATATTACGAGGCACACCCTGAAAAACAAATGGCTTTGATATTTTTAGATGCACATAAGGCATTTGATAATGTGAATTGGCGATTCATGTTACTACAGTTGGAACAGATAGGCTTTGGTAAAAAAATTATCCAAGCAATAGAAGCTATATATCATAAGCCAACGATAAAGGTAATGATAAGAGGGAGAACTGACAGACTCTATTGAAATAAGAAAAGGAACAAGACAAGGGTGCCCACTGTCACCTTTTTTGTTTGTGTTAACCTTGGAAGTGTTAAACAGAAATATTAGAGAAGAAAAGGATATAAAAGGGATGAAAATTAAAAAAGAAGAATTTAAGTTTCAAGCATCCGCAGATGATCTGGTTTTAATTTTAGAAGACCAACTAGAAACAGCATCAAAACTGATAGAAAAGATAGAGACATATGGAAAGGTGGCTGGTTTGAAAATAAATAAAGATAAAACAAAGATTTTGACAAAGAATATGCTATCAAGACAAAAGGAAGAACTGGCAGATCTATTGAAAATCCAGGTCACGAATAAGATCAAGTACTTGGGGATACATTTGACAGCAAGATGTAGTACACTAAAAGAGAATAACTATATTAAACTTAAGCAGCAGATAGCGTTAGATTTGGCAAAATGGGAAAATTTACAACTGTCATTAATAGGGAGAATATCAACAATCAAGATGAATATATTACCCAGAATTTTATATTTGTTCCAAACAATTCCAGTTAGGCTTGGAAAAGATTATTTTGAAGATTTAAATAAAATTTGTTGAAATATATATGGCAAGGTAAGATAGCGAGAATAAAGTTAAAACTTTTGCAAGATGCCAGAATAAGAGGAGGATTTGGTTTGCCTAATTGGGAGTTGTATTACCAAGCTACAAATTTGATGTGGGTTAACAACTGGATAACATTAAGAAATACTAGATTGTTGACATTAGAAGGACATGACCTGTTGTTGGGGTGGCATGCTTTTCTATGGTATAAAGGAACTAAAACACAGGGGTATTTTCGAAGACATTATATATGGGAGTCTCTGTAGTTAAACTGGGAGAAGACGAAAAGGCAATGTTATTTGAAAATTCCAGTCTGGTTATCGACTATTGAAGCATTTTCCTGTCCTATAATATATAAAAAGGAACAAACAGTTAGATATGGTGAAATATTGAATGAAAAGGGTAAACTTAAATCTATGCAAAAATTAGAGGAACAAGGTATAAAGATGAATTGGTTTTCATATGCACAAATTCAAGGTATGACAAAGATTCTAAAGCAGAAGGTTTCTATGATAAACTGACTGATTTAGGTAAAACTTTGACAGGTACTGATGAAAAGGTGATTAAAAAATTGTATGGATATTTATTAGAAATTAAACTAGAAGAACAAGTTAAAGAAACTATGATTGCTTGGGGGAAGAATTTTGGATATGGGATTGATCTAGAGAAATGGCAAAAATTGTGGTCTCTAAATTAAAAAATGACAATGTCAACAGCATATAAAGAAAATTTGTATAAGATGTTTTATAGGTGGCATTCCCCCCCCACAAGAATAGCAAGAATGTTCAAGAACAAATCCGAAAAATGTTGGAAATGTCATCAGATACCTGGCTCATATTACTATAAGTGGTGGACTTGTGTGGATGCCAAAAAATATTGGACTAAAATCCACACATGGTTGGAAAAAAATGACAAAAAAGCATATAGACTTGAAACCAGAGATATTATTATTGGGAATTTTACCTGAAATATATAGTAAAGAATTGAAATATCCGATTGTAAATGTATTAACAGCGGCTAGGATTGTACTTGCCAAAAACTGGAAAAATGAGAAAACACCATCACAGGAGGAAATTATTAAGAAAATATTGGAATGTGCTGAAATGAGTAGATTGACATTTGAAATCAGATGATAAAGAATTTTATAAAATTTGGGATCTATTCTATCAATGGTTAGACAATAAAACATGGTAATTAAATATGTAGATCTTTAGAAAATAATAAGTATATAAAGATGTATTTTTTTCTTATTATATCTACAAAATGATTGTAGGATAGATTTGGGGTGATAATATGAACTGTCATAAAACAAATTAAGTAAAATATGGATTATCTTGTAAAACATGAATAATAGTATAGTCAAATGATTAATAATATTAATGTATTTAATATTTGATTGACAATATGAGAAACATATACAATGTAATTGTAATTGAAGACTACGAAATGGAAGCACAAAACAATCTGTAAACCAACCGACACACTGTATGTATATATATGGAAGATGGCTTGATGTTTTTATGTTTTGTTTGTCTATGTTTGTCTTAAAAAACAATAAAATTAAAAAAAAAAAAAGACGGGTGGACTTCTACTCTCAGAGCTGGCTGGAGAATTCTGGGAGTTGAAGTCCCCCCGTCTTCAAGCGGCCAAGTTTGGTGGCCTCTGCTCAAAGCCACCGTTGAGCAAAGACCAATGGAAAACAAAGCAAACCCTCCCCAAGGATTATTCAAGTGCGAAGAAGCAACTGATTACGATGAAGGAACTGAAACGAGGCGAAGACCGCCTGACTCCTCGCTGGCCGTCCACGCAGCAGCAGCAGCAGCAGCTCCTGCATCTGGGTCCCCCGGGCGGAGGAGGCCTGGCGCCAGGGGAGGCGAGGCCGCTGAACTTTCCCCGCAGCTCGCGCCTTCGCCCATGGCAGGGAGCCGAAACCCGGGCAGGACTCACATTCGTACTTCTTCAGGATGGCCGGGTATTTGGCTTTGACCCCTTGCTGCGCTTCGGTCAGGTCGTAGTCCCGCTCGTCGTCCGCCATGGGGCCGGGCTGCTCTGCTCCGAGGCGCCCGCAGAGGCTCCCTCGGCGCTGGGTTGGGGGCTGGCCAGTGGACGGGGGGGGGTTTCCTACCCCAAGCTCCTCATCCAAGCCCCGGCAGATCCGATCCCGCCTCACGGCGACACTCTCGGCCCCGCTCTCCCTTTTGCCTCCTCCAAAGCAGCTTCCCCGGCCGGATTTCTGCCCGACCACCTATCCCGGCAGGGGGAAAGGCCCGGCCTCCTCCGAGCGAAGGGCAGAGAGGGACGGGCCGCGGGGAAGCGCAGCCCAGCCGGACTCGGACGAAAATGGCGGCCGACGCGCTGAGGGAGGAGGGGGGAGGAGGAGGGAGCGGCAGGGGAGCTGGCGCGCGCGTGGCCTTTCCTGCCCCGCCCCCCTCCCGCCATTCCCGCGCTCGTGATTCGCGGAGGAGGCCGCGGCGGTGAGGGTCTGCGATTGGCTGCCTTTGGCGCGAACGCGTCGCGCGCGGCTGAGGCTCTGAGGCGACGGGCGAACGAGGGGGGGGGGGCGTCCGCAAAGGAACCGGCGGCGGCCTCGCCAAACGATAACGGGCGTGCCTAGGCAGTCAGCCGTCGGAAACCGGGAGCCGCGCCGCCGCGCGCGCCCCTTCGACGAGTCGCCATCATGGCGGATAAGGAAGGTAGGCGAGCCGCGCTCTCCCGAGGGGAGGACTCCGCCGGAACAGGCCCCGCTCCCGCACTCCCTTCCCGCCCTGGCGGGGAGCCCCTCAGCCAATCCCGGCGCCTGTCCGTCTGGCCCCGCCCCGTATCCCCGGCGCCGCCCAATAGGGTGCGCCCCGCGCGCTGGGCCCGCCCGCTCTGACTCTTTCCCCCGCGGCGGTGTCCGCGCTTCTGGGTCTCGCGGTGGCGGCAGCGGCGGCTGCAAGTGCGCCGGGATGAGACGGGCTGGGCTGCCCGATGGCTCAGGTAGGGGCCGGCGGGAATCTCGGGGCTGGCTCGGGCGGGCGGGCGGGCGGGCTCCCCGACTGTTTTCCCTGTTTCCTGGAAGGGGGCGGTTTGGCGCTCCGCCACCCCCATTTCCCCGGCAATGTAACCCCACGCCGCCCTCAGCAGCAGCCCGGATCGCCGCCCTCCGGGGGGACAACGCTCGTGCCGCGGCTGCCCGGGAGCCGACCGTCGGGCGCGGGAGGGTTACGAGGCCGTACGTGGGGGCCGCTGGGCCTTCCTCCGGCCCGGCCTTTCTGGGCGGCGCAGCCCCGTGGCTCCTGCGGGCCGGGGCGGGGGGGTGTCCCTCTCGGCTGCTCTGGCAGCGGGAAGCGCCGTGAGCCGGTCTCGCTCTTCCGCGCGGTTTGGTTGCTTTCCTTGAGACGAAGCAGACCAGGAAGAAGCGTCGCCGCTTGGTAGCCGAGATGGAGGCCTCAGCCCGGCCTCTTTGTTGTGCTGCACGCCAGAATCCGGTTGTCTTTTGGAGGAAAAATGACAGTCTGATCCCCCTCCTGTTGCGTTCCGTCTTCTGAAAAAAGATTGCCGGCAGACTTGGAACTTTAACACTGATGTTGTGTAAAATAATTTCTGACCACAGAGAAAAAAATGATGTGCTCCTCTGCATACGGGTGATAATTATCCTGTCTACGTTAACGGTCACATAAGTATAGGATTGCAGGTTTAATTAACTAGATTTTTTGCATTTTGCAGGTTGTGAGTATATATCAATACTTCTATGATATATAAAAAGTATTTTCCTCTCTTATCTCATTCTGAATAGTTTGCTTTACTAATAATTTGTTTTCATGCAACTATAAAATTAATTCGATTGCATTGTTGATGTTATATTTTAGCTGCCTTTGATGATGCAGTGGAGGAACGGGTTATCAATGAAGAATATAAAATATGGAAAAAGAATACCCCCTTTCTTTATGATCTTGTAATGACACATGCCTTAGAATGGCCCAGCTTGACTGCTCAGTGGCTTCCTGATGTAACCAGGTAATTTTCTAAGAATTACAGTTTAAGCATGTATAAATATTGAACACATTGAGACTTCTGAATAAACAGGCATTTAGCATAAATGTAACTTAAAGACCTTGCTCCTATTAACTCTAGATACCAATAATCTTTGCATGTGTGCATGTGTTTCTTGCAGTCTGCTTGCTCCCTCCCTTAGCATAAAATTATAAAAGTGTTTAGTTTTCTAGTCCTCTTTACCAGATGCTCACGCACAGTGCATTAAGTTCTAAAGGAATTAAGTTCTAACATGTATATTGAGGGTAAGATTTAAATGTATAGAGTAGTCCTCACCATACTTTTAATTTTCTTTGGCAACTGTTTTTATTAACCTATAATAAACAAGGGTGAAACGTAAACACCTATTTTAAATCAGAATAAATCTTGTTCCACAAGTTTTGCTAAACCATTATGTAGTGTTTGGGCAAAACAAAATCTAAAATGTAGCTGTTGCAGAAAAATTAACTCAGTCCTGGGAAAATAATAGTCAAATCTTGAAGGTAGGAATAGCCAAGAAACAGGAATCACGTGGAGTCTTGGGACAGGCTTTCCTATAATTACAATGTACCAGGAAGCTATCAAAGCCCCTCTCTAATTCATCTTAATGCTAAACCAATGAAGTTGGGACTTGAATTTATTTCTCTCATTCTTGGGACTCACATACCTTTACTGTAATGCCTTGGCCTTCTCAGAGTTAAGCCATATTCTATTGTACAGCTCTTTCCTGTGTGGAATGGTACTTTGGCTCAAAAGAATTTGGCAAACAGATTTTTCTGCAAGCAGATTCTGCTTTTATTTCCTCCTCTACCCAGTGGAGCCATAGTGTAACTGTAGCAGAAGAAATCTCGGTGGTCTTTCCCCCCCCTCCTCCAAGAAAGTCTGCCTTGTTTTTGAAAATGTACGAAATAGCCAGAGCTTTTGGCTCTTTCTTCATTTTCTTAGCAAAATATTCTTATTACTTATGGATGCATTAAGTGTTCAAAGGATGTTTTTTCTTTGTAGTGTTCACTGACTCTATTTAATCAGTCTAGCTTTTCTTTTTTTCTTTTAAGTTCAACCCAATCTCATTTTTAATGGCATTACAGACCTGAAGGCAAAGATTTCAGTATTCACCGGCTAGTTCTTGGGACCCATACTTCCGATGAGCAAAATCACCTTGTGATAGCCAGTGTTCAGCTCCCCAATGACGATGCCCAGTTTGATGCCTCACATTATGATAGTGAAAAGGGAGGTAAGAGAAAAAATTAAGTTTTTAGTTGTGGGTTTAGACCTCTTGTTTAAAACATGGCTTGTGCAATTGCATCTTTTGTGTACTTTTTAGCAGTAGCTGATTCCTTGTTTTGGTTTTATTGACTAAAAGGTTTTAAATCAATCAGTTATGTATGTATTAGGTGCATAATGAGCTGATAGAAAATATTAGTATTGTAACATTAAATATGAAATGTCAGGATTTTGACTTCTTTATGGTAAATCAAAGGAAAGCTTTTAATGGCACATTTGTTTGAAAACACTTTAGGAATCAGCAATAGCGTTTTAGGATGCTGCATTGTATTATTGCATTAGCTGTTATATTTTATATTTCTTTTCTCAATTCATATCCTCTGATGAGCAACAAAGTCGAGCTTATAAACCTTATCTTTTATTTCCAGAATTTGGCGGCTTTGGATCTGTGAGTGGAAAAATCGAAATTGAAATAAAGATCAACCATGAAGGAGAAGTGAATAGAGCCCGTTACATGCCTCAGAATCCTTGCATTATTGCTACAAAAACTCCATCCAGTGATGTTCTTGTATTTGATTATACCAAACATCCATCTAAACCAGGTTTCTGCCGATTTGCATGTCTTTCATCTGTTTAGAAATATAGTCTTAATGTTATAATAGGCCAAATAATTACTATTTGAAAATAAACATGTATGCATTCTGGCATTGAAAAACGTATGGTAGTGGTTAGGATTTTGAGTAACAGTTTAATTATGTGGTTCAACTAGACCAGGGGATGTCAAACTCAAGGCCTGCGGGCCAAATCCGGCTCATGGAATGCTTAGATCTTGCCTGCGGGGCTGCCCTGGAAACTGTGGACAACCAGCCAGTGGTGCCTCTGGCAGTGGGTTGCAGGAGGCTTTCTTTTGCAGCCAAAATCGGAACTTGGGAAGGCGACCCGCAGCCCTCACAAGCTGTTTTCACTGGTGAGGTTGCAGGAGACCATCGCAACCAGAAACAGACCTTGGGGTCCTGTTTTCGCTGGCAGAGTGCTTGGGTCACCACAGGTGCCTCCGGCATGAGTGACATTGAGCTGGCCAAGCCCCCCCAACTCTGATGCGGTCCCCAATGAAATCGAGTTTGATACCCCTGAACTAGACAGTCAAGTTTTCTTTCTTTTTTTAAGTTTTATTTGTTTTATTAGTATAATATATAAAAATTCCATTTCAATCAAATGTCTGGGTACAATTATTTTTAGGCAATCATAAAGTGTTTGTAATAATGTATCACAATAACATTAATACTGTACTAACAATATTTTGTTTGTCCATTTTAACAAATTTCCATTTTAACATTTATCCTGTCCCTTTCTAACTTCTGTTTTTATTGTCTAGCCATTGATAAAATAAGTCCCATGTCAAAAAGTAGTTTCTTTTTTGTCCTTAATAGTAAGCATTAGTGTCTCCATTCTGCACATTCTAATATTTTCTTAATTATCTTCTCATCAGTTGGGATCTCATCACACTTCGATTGTTGAGCATATACAATTCTAGCTGCAGTTAGTACATATAAAATCAAGTATATAATCTAACATATTTTTCTGGTAGAATGCCCAATAAAAATATATCTGGTTTCATATCTAAATGTTTCATCATTTTTTCCAACCAAGTATGTGGACATGTCCACCACATATGGTAATATGAACCAGATGTTTGATTACATTTCCAACATTTAGTATATCTATCCTTATACATTTTTGCTAATCTTGTTGGTGCAAAATGCCATCTGTAAAACATTTTATACAAATTTTCTTTATATGCAGTTGACATAGTTTAACATTTCTATCCCACATTTTTCTTAATTTTGTTTCAGGTTGGTATTAAAGCTAACACCTTTTCACAGAAGTTACATGCTTGCTATTTGCAATTCCCTAGTGTTAAATGTTTTAAAAAATGAGAAGCAAAGATTATTATTTTATTACATTTGTGCTTTTGCTGAGCCACTGCTTTCTTTGTAGATCCTTCCGGGGAGTGCAATCCAGATCTGCGTCTTCGGGGGCATCAAAAAGAAGGTTATGGTCTGTCTTGGAATCCAAATCTTAGTGGACATTTGCTTAGTGCATCTGATGATCATGTGAGTAGTTACGTCCTTAGCCATCCCATTACATGTATTAATTGCCAGGTAAAATTATCCTAACAAAACACACTTTCTCTCCTTGTTTAAGACTATTTGCTTGTGGGACATAAGTGCTGTTCCAAAGGAAGGGAAAGTGGTGGATGCTAAAACTATCTTCACTGGTCACACAGCTGTGGTAGAGGATGTTTCCTGGCATTTGCTCCATGAATCTCTCTTTGGATCGGTTGCTGATGATCAGAAACTCATGATGTAAGCAAAGCAGGATCCCTTATCTCAAACTGAATTTCTGGTTTATTTTTTTATAAAGAAGAGGGTTTTGTTAATCATATTTACAATAATGTATATATTACTAGCTTATGAGAATAGTTTCTCAAACTGAATTTATTTTCTTTCTTTTTAAGCTGGGACACCCGTTCGAACAACACTTCTAAACCAAGCCATTCGGTAGATGCTCACACTGCTGAAGTGAATTGCCTGTCTTTCAATCCTTACAGCGAGTTCATCCTGGCTACAGGATCAGCCGATAAGGTACCTAACTAGAATTATGTGCAGCGTTTGGTTTCAGTTTACGGCTCTTATTTTGATCAGCCATAGTACATAGGGTTTTGTGTTTTTTGTTTGTTTGTTTTTTTGTGGGTTTTTTTTTGGTATTGAGGTATTGGACATATGATTGCACTATATTGACTGCTATATATGAAATAAAGGGTAAATGTTTTAATTTGTCAAAATGTTTTATCTTCCTGGACAGACTGTTGCATTGTGGGATCTGAGAAACTTGAAACTTAAGCTACATTCCTTTGAGTCACATAAAGATGAAATATTTCAGGTAATTCATGTAATGGTTATGGAATGCCTTGCTCTTGATCATTCGACAAGTTGACTATTTTTAAGAAGATCTTTCAAAAGTTCTACAAGGAAAGCAAACATTTGGTTAATGTACTGTTCCATTTTTTTGCTCAAGGGTTGTGCACAATAGTTTACTCGCCATTAAGCTTTCTTTAGCCAAATACTTAGCCAGTGAATGGAATTAAGATTAGGAAATAAGACTGTTGTAACCAAATAGTTCACATGTCTGAGGACGGTCCCCCAAGTGGTATGTTGTAGCATTTGAGTTAGAGAAGGATTAATAAAAATTGAGATAGATTATGGTCATGCAATGTCTCACATTTGGTTAATCACTGGTGGAAGAGAGATTATAAATCCATCACTGTCACATGCACATGCAACACACAGTGGTGTTGCTGTTTCAAATTGTCATTAAGTGAGGACTGCCTGTACTACAACAATGTGTTTTGCATCATCTTACTCCACAGGTTCAGTGGTCACCACATAATGAAACTATTTTGGCCTCCAGTGGTACTGATCGCCGACTGAATGTCTGGGATTTGAGGTGAGCATCAAATTAGTGTAATGACATGTATATGAAATTTTTTTTATCAGGAATGGTTTTCATATAATTCAGCTGCTTCTTTTCTAGTAAAATTGGAGAAGAACAATCTCCCGAGGATGCAGAAGATGGTCCACCTGAATTGCTGGTAAGTGGGCACTTTAATCTACTCAACCATTCAACCCAATACAGCACAACCCACACAAGCCCTAAAAAGAACAACACTAACCTATAGCAAGAACGTCTCAGAAACTACCAACAGACTACTACAACCACAGGGCATCAGAGTAGCACACAAGCCAACTGAAGCCTTTCAGAACGTCCTAAGTAAACCAAAAGATCCAGAAGCCCCAGGAAAAACAAACAAACACAGGAGCCATCTGTGTTTGTGGCTGTTGTAATGACGACAACAGCCACTAAGTAGGACAAAGAGGCAGAAGGCTGGCAGAATGCATCCATGAATACCAACTAGCAGTCAGAAGACATGATGAAAACTTTAATTTCACAGTTAACCATAGTTTCAATTGGGAAACTGACCTATACCAAGCCAAATCCAAAAATGCTAGGGAATTTCTAGAAGCCTGGCACTCTGACAAATTAGCCATCCATAGACATAAACAGTATCTGCAAATTGTTCAAAAGAGACAACAAGCCAAAAAGGGAACCAAAAGATCAAAACTTCTCCCCACCAACCATCAGCACCCTGATGAGCATCGATTTACTCCAGAATAAACATCAGACTAACAATAAGCCTAGTCAAGGAACTGCCAAACAAGCCAGTAGTAAATAGCCCAATCAAAGAGCCTCTAAGACAGGTGTCAAACTCAAGGCCTGGCCTGGAAATATCAAATGACTGGCCTGCAGTGCCTCTGCCAGTCAAAAGGGGCCCTGGGGGAGTGCAGCCCCCCCACAGCCTGTTTTCGGCCTCTCCAGCCTCCAGTAGCACTCTGAAGGCCAAAAACGGTCCTGTACTGTTCTCAGGGCGGCCCTGCGGGCCAGATTTAAGCACCCTGTGGTCCAGATCCGGCCCACAGGCTTTTGAGTTTGACGCCTGCTCTAAGACCCTCTCTACCAACACTGAGAGGGTAAGCCACTAGAGCACGAATGTCAAACCACGTCACTTTGCTGTCACGTGATGTATCGTGACTTTCCCTTTGCAGAGCGGTGGTGGGTGTGGCCTGCACATGACGCATCCTGACCACAGCCGCCAGTTTGACACTCCTGCACTAGAATATAAACTGAGAGCAAACCCCACTCCTTACTAGCACTGATGATGTCACCTAGTTGGGTAATGAAACATCTGCAAGAAAACAACCAAGCTCAGAGCCACCAAGGACCCCTCCTATCTTGCCACAGTGGTATTATCTGTTTCTTTTCTCTGTTTGAAATGATTCCCTCCTCCATCTTTGACCCAAAATTCCAGAATCTCTCTGACTGAACGTTTTGCTTTTGCCACCTTCTGTTATGATCTGTTTTGTCCTGAGATGTGCTTTCCATATCTACACTACAGTAAAAGAGGTAGTAAAATAAGGTGCGTGGTCGAATGATGCTTGCTCATGGACCCTATAGTTACTTTTGAGTGTGGTCACATTGGGTAGCATTTCTCCTCCAGGTTGTATCAGTCTGGTGCGCCTTAGTTTTTCCTCTGATTTCCAGGAAGTTAATCTCCAAACAATTCACTGCTTTTCCATGATCTATCCCCAGTCTTAACAGAATACCATAAACTATTTTGGTTTTGAGGAGTAAGTTCTGAAAAACCATAGAGCCACATCAATAATAGAGAAATTGAAGAAGAAATGGGATTATTTTAGAGCCTAAAAATTCAGTTCCTGCTATAAATTTTGCACATGTTGACTTTTTATGTCCATGTAATTTAAAATAGAAAACTCCAGCATCTTTACTGCTAGGCCAATATTTTACTGTTTTCTAGATATGTTTTACGTCTCTTGGATTTTATGAAGTTTGTTTCTGATAGTATGCACCATTGCTGTTGTGTATTTGTCACTTTCTCTTGATTTTGATATTAGTTCATTCATGGGGGTCACACTGCAAAGATATCTGACTTCTCCTGGAATCCCAATGAACCCTGGGTAATTTGTTCTGTATCAGAAGACAATATAATGCAAGTGTGGCAGATGGTACGTATTCGGTTATTTCAAGGCTAAGCCAAAGTGCAAATTTTAGTTGACTGTTCCATTGCTTTGGTTAGTTTGTAATCTTTTAATCATTCCTTGCATGAACAGTGTTGACCCTAGAATTAGCTATATTATGGCAATGTCTCTAAAGAATGTGGCGTTCCAAGGCCGGGTGCATCACACCCTGGCCACGCCCACCCCCGGTTTTGCGAAAGGGGGGGAAAGTGCCACGATACGTCATGTGACAATGTGAGTTTGGCAACCCTGTTCTAGAGTATGTTTGTTGAAAGTTCCTTATGCTAATCAAAGGAAATTATCACCGGTGTTTGAGGAAAGAATATTAAAATCAGTGGTGGGATTCAGCCGGTCACAACTAATCATACCTAACGTTTTTGCTGAGTTTGGCGAACCACTTAGACATATTCCGGAAAAATCTGTGTGTTCTGGAACACATCTGGTTTTTGTTCAGCATCCTTCCAGTTGGGGGGGGGGACCCTCCCCAAAAGTCTAAGAGGGGAGCAACAGAAACATTGAGTCACGTTACCCAGGCGAAAACTCCAGGGATTTCGCTGGGGCCCGCACAGAAGGTGGCAGCCCGGGGCCAAAGTGCCGGCGGAGTGCCAGAGGGTTGGGGAGGGTGCTGAAGCAAGCGCCCCTGCCAACTGTCCCTTCCTGGCCAGAGGTGGAAAGCTGTCATGTTTTAAGTGCTGGTAGATGCTGGCTAGAGACGGGCCCGTTTCAGCACCTGGCGCCCAGATGCCCTCGCTTCCCCCAAGCATTTGTTTGCCTACCTGATTTCCAGCTCCAGCCCGTTTCAGGCCGTCATGTACAGGGAAACAAACGTTAGTGGAACTAAAAAAAAAAAAAAAAGCTCAATCAATTCCTACTTCTCGCAAAAAACAAAACCTCTCACGAATTTGGAATTGATTGAACTTTTTTTTTAGTTCCACGAACGTTTCCCTGCACATGATGGCCTGAAACGGGATGGAGCTGGCAATCAGGTAGGCAAATGTTTGGGAGAAGCCAGGGCATCTGGGCAGTGGGGGGTGGGGCAAGCTCCGTGGTGTGGCACTGCGCTGCAATGGAGAAACGGGCAAAAGAGCCGCCTGCGCGAGGGAAGGAAGCCGCTTTCCATCCTCCTCCTTGCTCCTCCTCCTTCCCTCATGCCGGCAGCTCCATTTCCCAGTTTCTCCATTGCAGCAGCAAGTGCCCAGGATCCATGTTGATAGCCTGGGGGGTGGGGACAGGTAATTTAACAACCAATTTGCCCAGGGTCAGGTTGGCCATTGCAAGAGACTCGTCCCGCATGTGCAGTGGAACCACATATCCCATGACGGCCAACCTTACCCTGGGCAAACTGGTTGTTCAAGTATTTGAATCCCACCACTGAATAGAATCCTTACTTACAATAGACAGATAAACAATGTTGCATGTTAAAGCTGCTTAATGTTACCTGTCAGTGACACGGTTAAAAATTGTGAAGTTCTTGGTGCTTCCTGAGCTTGGTGGCTTGCTTGCAGGCATTTCCTTGCAATTCACATTGATGGTACCTCATTGGGTAAACAAAGTAACGTCAAGGTGTGAATTGTAATGAAAGTCTGCAGACAAGCCACCGAGCTCAGAGAGCACCAAGGACAATGCAGTTCAACTCCGAGCTGCATATATTCTCTTCAGTTGGAACAGTTAACAGTTGCCTTCAGAATTGGTATGCTTTGCCCACCAAATCAATACTTCTTTCTCTATTCATCCCCTATGTAGGCTGAGAACATATATAACGATGAAGATCCTGAAGGAAGTGTGGATCCAGAAGGACAAGGATCCTAGACACGTGGCCCCTTTTCTTATTTCTCTTACTGTCCTCTTCCTGCCTTTTCTAACTATCCTAAGATTGACAACATTTGAGAGAAAGAAGTCACACCCTGTGCATTCAGCCGCTCATTCGTGAATGCTGTTCGTCTGAGAATGTAAAAGGTTGCTGTTGAATGTTGACGGATTGGCCTTTTTGACCATTTCTCTTCTAAAGAATTTGTGAGCTATGCTAGTGTGAATATCTGTTGCCACAACTATAAGATTAATTTGTGATCTTTAAAAAAATACAAGATATGCTCAAACCGTTGCAGTACAAGTTGCAGAGGGGATTCTCTTCTTATAAATACTTTTGATGCCCTCCAATAAAAGAGTTGGAGTTACTTTTGTTCTCTAATCATCAAGTTCTTGGCTTAAATAAATCCAACGCAGGTTCATCAATCCTCGTTCTCATCTCTAGCTGCTGTAAGACTTTCTTCCTAGGTTTCTCTGCAACATCCTCTTCCCTCTATCGTTTTCCAATAAGGCATCTTAGGATGTTAGGATATGAATATAATTTGGGGATGGTCTACATATCTGCACATTGCTCGGCTGTCGCTTTCTTTCTTGAAATGTGTTTTATCTTTCTTGTTTTTGTTTCTGTGTTTTAACTTGGGAACCAAGTTGTAAAAGGTGTTTCAGCTGAGTGATAGATTGCAGACCTCATGCCCAGCTTCCTAGAATTGAGCACTGGTAGCAGGTATACATAAGAGCGATGAAACTAGTTCAGTTTCCCCCCCCACCCCCAAATATTTGCTGTGTGGATTTAACTGTTTCACCAGCAGCCAGTGTAACTTCATGAACTCTGTAAAGAACTTCAACTAAAATAAATTCATTTTTTATGTAGAATGTGACTTGTCTTTTTTCTTCACCTGAACATGTGTAGATTTTTTAACAAATTATATATTTTTGAAAAGTTTGTCTTTTAGGTTTCTTAGAAAGTAAAGATGCTCCTTGAGTTACAATCATAATTGACCCTGGAACTACAATCATAAGTCATTGTGATCATAAATTGACGTGTCATGTGATTGTACCCAATATTTTGACAATTTTATGGTGGTTAAGTGAATGCCATGGATATTAAATGAATCTATTTTCCCCATGGGTGTTTTCTGCCAGAAATTTAAAAAAAAAAATGTCACAAATTGTCATGTGACTCTGGGATGCTGCAAATTATTGCCAAGCACCCAAAATGAGCCTGTGTAGTTGGAGTGCGGTGTGTGAGTTCGCGGGGGGAGGGAGGGGGAGGTAAGTAGCTTTGGGGGAGTCTCGTGTAACTGAATGGTTGCTAAGCAACCAAGGGCTACCCTGTATAGATGGATAATCAGCTGAAGTAAATTGTTCTTAGGGAATAAAAATTGTGTGATTATGTGCAACTGACTAAAGATGGTCCTAATGTTGAAAGCTATGTTTGCTTGTGCTTATGCAGCTTTTTTGCAATAGTCCTGTGCATAAGTAGTTCTGTTCCACACCACTTGGCAACAGCAATCCCTGCATTCCTGGTTGCTGTCACCTGGGTGGTTAGGCAAGGCAATTTCCTGCCGGTTTCCCACAATCAGAATTGGGGGGGGGCTGGGAGGAAGTTGCCAGTTTCAGGCTTGCAGGCAGGTAGCCCCCTGCCCTGTTCGGGGGGGTCATGATGTGAGGGTATGTGAGAAGTACCCTGTGAGTCGGGGGACGACGACACACGCTTAAAACTTTGTATGCTGCTCAGAATCACTGAGGGTGAGTGGGTGGCCATATAAATTGTCTTATCTAAATACACTTTCCCTGCTAGCCTCCTTGTTGACTTTTCTGGAGAAGTGCACAAGGAAATGTGCACAAATGGTGATCACGGGGTGCTTGGCAATTGGTTGTATATAGACTGCCAAGCACCCAAGTTGCAATCATGCACTTGTGGGGCTGCTGCTGGGACAGCCAGAAATCCAATGACTGGTCGTAACTACCATTCACTTAGTGTCATAACTTGGAATGGTTGCTGAGTGAATGGCATCGATTGAAAACTCCCTATAGGAAAGCAGTTCTTGTATGAAAAGCTTTTGATTGAAGTTTTGTTTCTTAGTAATCTACGTTACAAGTCTACAAAAAGCTCCACTATTCATAAGCAAGTTTTATACAGAAAATTAAAATTGACAAAGGTTTTGTCATGTCATCTGTACATTTTAACAATTGTTGATAATGCTTATGTGGTGTTCTGTTAACATCACATGTGTCATAAGGGCCACATCTCGAAAATTGTTATCCTTTTTAACAGTAAAAATGCAAACTCTCATTCTAGAAACCTTGCTTATTGTTTGCTACCAGTGTTAGTCGGATGGAGTCCATATTGATAAGCAAGGGGAAAGATGGCCGTGCGTAGGATTCAGTCTTCATCTTCCTTCACTTCCGATTTGCATAGTTGCCCGTACATTTCCAAGCAGCCTCTGTGAGAATTGAGAATTGGTTATGCAGCTGCATCAGTTTCTACGTTACAAAACACAATATATTGCAAAATAAGAATTTCTCTTGGGGTGCTTTGAACTTGTACATCCTACTTAGAAGGAAACGTGACAGTAGAAAAAGTTATGTAACCATTTTTATATCAAACCAAGATACCTTTATTTGTTATAATTTGAATATTGTACAAAAATCCTGTCTACACAAGATTATATGATTATATGCCACCATGGTTTTTCTAAATAGTCTGTACAGAGCAAGATGCTCTACTCTTAGTATAGTAAGAGTGGCTCTTAAGCTACACTTACAGCCCAAAGGCCAGGAAGCAAGGTACAAAAGGTAGAAAAAATAGGAAATCAAGACTCCTGGCTCCAAAGTATTTCTTAAATTATTTTCAAACCCTTCTCTATTAATGGTGTTTTCTTCCTTATTTTGCTTTTACGTGGATACGGATCAAAGAAATGAATCCTACTTGTAAATGGACAGTTCTTGATGTAAACTGGCTTTCAGTTCTTCCAATTCCTGGTTCTTTCGTTGCTGAAGTTGAACTCCAGTCTTCAGTTCCCTTATTCTGTTTTCCATCTCCTCCACTTGCTCCTGTGGGTGAAAAAAGGACAGGTACTCCTCCAGTTACAACCAGAGTTGGGATCATGTTGCTAAGCAAGGCAGTTATTGAATCATACTCAATTTTTACGACCTTTTTTTGCCACAGTTGTTAAATGAATCATGCTGCTAAGCAAATCAAGCTTCCCTCCATTAACTTGGCTTGTCAGAATCCAGCTGGGAAAATCCTAAGTGCTGATCTCATGATCATAGCACACTGCAACCATCATCAATACACATCAGTTGCCAAGCCCCCAAATTCTAAGTCACATGACTGGACATGCTGCAAAGATGGTGAGGAGTCATTTTTTGACATTTTAATGACCGAGTTGCCAGTCCCAGTTGTGGTCATTCAACAAGGAACACCTATAATTTATTCCAATTATCATAAGTTTATAGATTCCATCAAGCATGCGACCTGTGATTTGGCTGACTGAAAAGCCCTACAGCAAATCTGTTTGCAGGTTTCCTTTTCGGTTCACTTGTCCATCCCCCCCCCAAGTTCACACTTGTGTGAGGGCTGGTGGGAACTTTATTCCAGGGCCTGTGATTTTGAAGGGTCACTAAACAAATATTAGTGTCAGACTGTGCTCCTCCTAAATCCCAAGAAAGAAATACTCAGACTCCATGGTGTAGAGCAGAATTATTCTTTTACTGGAAATTGAATGGTAGCCACAGAATCAATTCGAAACTGAGAAATTGGCGGGTAAAATGCATATACAAAGGGATAGAATTGCTCCCCCCTCCAAAGATCAAATGATTCTTCCAATTAAAACTTCTGAATAGGATCATGTGGTCATCTCCAGGTGATGATGAGGCTACTGTCAGTGACCTTGACATATTTTGATAAAAGTTTGCAGCTGCGCAGAAAAAGGACAGAGGCTAGCGAAGAAATGGAAAGTTAAAACAAAGAATCCCCAATCCCCTTCTTAACCCAGCAAAGGAATTCAAAACACCTCCTGCCTTCTTCCCCTCCAAGATTCCCCCCCTCCCACTGTTTCATGACAGCCGAAAGAGAGAAAAAGAGCATAGCAACAAATAAGCAAAAGTTAGGGGTGAAGATATCTTGATAGTTAGGGGTGAAGATATCTTGAGGCTGACAATTAGTTTTCCTGGTATGTAAATTGTCTTCTAAGAAAGAAAGCTTTAACTTCTTCATGGTGGCCTTACGTTGCAGTCAAGGTGGCCCCAGCTTTGCTATTCTGCAATATTCAGGAACGGCCCCCTGGGTGTGAACTTGGGGGTGGGGGTGGACAAGTGAACCGAAAAGGAAACCTGCAAACAGGAGATTTGCGGTAGGGCTTTTCAGTCAGCCAAATCACAGGTCGCATGCTTGATGGAATCTATAAACTTATGATAATTGGAATAAATTATAGGTGTTCCTTGTTGAATGACCACAACTGGGACTGGCAACTCGGTCATTAAAATGTCAAAAAATGACTCCTCACCATCTTTGTTTTATAGACCTGTGAAAGGCATAAATATGAGGATTGGTTGCAACATTAACTTTTTTATAATCATAACTGCATGTGTTCATTAAATAAGGCGGTTTGCTAAATGGGAATTGTCTGTTTCATTTAAATTGACATTTGGTTTTAAAATCAATCAGTCTGGGCAACTGTCAAAAGTTTTTTAAAAATGCACGAAAAGACCACGGAAATCTGAAAGCAAAAATGGCTGCTAAACAGACTCCATACAACATCAGCATTCTGGGTCTAGTTCATATGTAACATAAATATGTAACATATAAATCCTAACCCAACATGCATTTACAGAGCTAGCTTTTTATATGTTCTGTACCAGGGGTGTCAAACTGGATTTCTTTGAGGGCCAGATCAGCATTGTAGTTCTCCATGTGGATGGACGCCTCCTGCAGCACCCTGCCAGCCAAAATGGGGTGTGAAGGGGCCACGAGCCCCCCTCCGTGCCCTGTTTTCAGCCTGGACGGCCTCCTGCAGCACCCTGTTGGCCATAATGGGGCATAGGGGGTCGTGTGAGCCCCCCATGCCCCGTTTTTGCCCCAGATTGCCTCCTGCAGCACCCTGCTAGCCAAAATGGGGCACTGGGGGCCACATGAGGCCCCCCGTGTCCCGTTTGGCTGCCAGAGGCACCACAGGCCAGTCCTTTGCTATTCCCAGGCTGGTCCTGCAGGCCAGATTTAAGCATCCTGTGGGTCGAATCCAAGTTACACCCCCCCCATTCTATACTGTATTTTTTGTTTTGAAAATGCACGAAAACAAATCTACTTGTGAGGGGACAAAATTATACAAGCCCTTTTAAGGCCAAATCAAAGTTTACACAATAAACTTTAAAAGAGTGAGTGATCATATAATTGGTGAAATAATTTTGCAGCATGAGTTTACTTACAAGTCTGCTGGCTTGTAGAAGTGATGTGATTCACTATTTGTTTCAAAAAAGTTTTACCACCATGAAATTAAATGATTTTGTTTATTCTAATTATCTTTGCACATGAAAGACATTAAACTGTCTTAAAGATATATTACTAGCTTAGCAGTATAATCACCTTGTGCTGATGTTTCTTGCTACAGATAAATCTTGACATGGGATAACAATTGGAGACAGTATTTCCTTTGTTAAGCAAGGCGGTTGTTAACTGAGTTACATCTAATTTTACAAATTTTGTTGCTGCTCAGCTTCCCCCACTGATTTTGCTTGTCAGAGTTTGCTGGCTGGGAAGGTAGCAAAAGGTGGATTGCATGGGGTGCTCCATGACCATCATAGATACACACAGGTTGCCCAGGGCCTGAAGTTTGATCAGAGGGCTGTGTTAAGGCTGCGATGGTTGTTAGTGCGAGGACTGATCATCGCTTTTTTTCAGTATCATAATTTCAGTCATTAAATGAATGGTTTTAAGTTGAAGGCTGAGGGTGTTGGTGTGATAGCCGTTGGTGCTGTTTCAGGTGCATTTGTGGCTCCTCAGTTGTAGTCTCTTCCTGAAAAGAAATATTAAATCGGGTCCCGGCACATTTCACAACTCTTATTATTCTGATGTCCCGCAGACCCTTCAGTGTCCTCACTGGATGAATATGTTACAGATCAGTCCTATTCATAGAAAGCAAAATGTGCTCCCGTGGCCACAAAAACTAGGCCGTTATTTATATACTCTCCAGAGAGGAGTCAGATCACATGGTTTTAAAACCTCTCTGAACAAGTACATAGATAGCTTCCCTTAATCCTGCTAGTTTTTCCTTTTGGAATAAAGAGAATTTGAATAATTGGAAGAAGAGCAATAAAGCTTCCTTAGAAAAGGGCAGCACTTTTGGAATTCCAACTCTGCTGGAGTTACAATCCCTTTGCCTCTGCAAGCTGGGCCACAGATTCAAAAGGCTGCTCTCAGCAGAAAACGACGTCAAAAATGAATGTATTCAGAAGTGCTGTCGTTCCACAACATCTGTCCTCTACATCAGAGGTCTCCAACCTTGGCAACTTTAAGACTTGTGGACTTCAACTCCCAGAATTCTCCTGCCAGCTATGCTGGCAGGAGAATTCTGGGAGTTGAAGTCCACAAGTCTTAAAAGTTGCCAAGGTTGGAGACCTCTGCTCTACATAAGCGTAGTGGTCTCCTGCCCAAGGATTGGTTCGGGTAAAGCCAGCTCTTGAAAGAAGAACGTGTTAAATCAGGACAAGGCCACAAAACGGGCTCCCTTCCTCTGCTACCGAACTGCAAATAGCCACAGCCCAGCTGAGCGGGGAGGAAACAGAGCTTGATGGATGGCAGGGAATCCGTTTAAAATAACGTCCTCAGCAGAGGGCCTAATAAAGATGCAGCTCAGTCACCAATTGCAGGTTATTTTCTCATGAACCAACATGACTGTGGTGCCTTTGTAAACTGAATGTAAGGTTACAGTGCCTTCTTTGAGGAAAGCACGGGATAATTTATTTGGTTATTTGTACATAGATAACAAGGCTTGTTAGTCTTGATAACCAGAGATATATATAAAAAGATGGCATAGAAAATGACAAGCTTTTCTCTGGCTTGCTTCATACAACTTGCTACACTATCACAACCATCATATTTGGTTTTGATTTGCGTGTCAAAGGCGGGACCACAGTTTTCTCTTACAATACAGATAATCCTTGATTTAAAACAATTTGTTGTTTGAAGTTACAACGGCACTGAAAAAAGTGGCTTATGACTGGTCCTCACACTCATGGCCATCACCTACAGTCAAATGATCAAAATTTGGGTGCATGGCAAGTGGGCAAGCTGCAGTGTTCTGGCATCATGTGATCAACATTTGCAACCTTCCTGCCAGTTTCTGATAAGAAAAGTTGATGGGGGAAGCCAGATTTGCTTAATGTGATTCATTAAAAAATTGCAGAGATTTTCTTAACAACTGTAGCAAAACAGTTCATAAAATAGGGTGCAAGTGCAACTCATTTAATAACACCCTGCTCAGCAATGGAAATGCTGGTGCCAATTGTGGTTGCAAGTTGAGAACAATCTGCAAATGTGTTGCGAAGCAGCCGTCCCAGTTGTGGGGAGGGCTCAAATGGGACATGGGTCTAGACTCACTAGGTGAGTACAAGAAGGCCAGTCTGGCCCTCCCCACTTTGAGGCTTTCGCGGAGGAAAGCTGCCAGACTGGGAGATTCTTGTATTATAGGCAGAGAATAATGAAGTAGCTAGTTGGAACACCGCCTGGGTCTGATTGTTTGCGACTGACAAGACACAAAGCTAATGTTTCCAGAACAAAGCATTATGGAGCTATTTTTCTTGAAATGGATTTCCCCCCCTCTTAACCAGTTGATTCACTCACCTGCAGCAGCCCAATGTTGTTCTTCCTCAATGATAAGAGTTGAGCTCAACTCTCCTTTTGCCCTGCCGAGCTACCTTGCTGGGCAAGGGCTGCATCAAATGGCCTAGCAGCTAACTGGAAGAGGGCAGGTGTAGGCCAGGAGATTTACCTTGTATTGCAGGACCTCTTCGTCGCGTTTCTGCTTGATCAGCAGAATCTGTTCCTCCAGATTCCTGTTTTGCAGCAGCAATTTGCTGACTTCTCCCTGCAACGGCCTCAGGGTCTCCTTCAATCTGTGGATTTCCCTCTGTGTCGTTTGCAAGGCTTTGCTGCTGGCTTCTCTCCTTTCCAAGAGGCGCACCAGCTTCGGTTCATAATGCTCCTCCAAGCACTGACGGTTCTCTAGTACAAAACTCTCAAATTCCATGGAAAGCCGCCGGCTCTCTTGGAGGTGACGGCTGCTCCCCTCGTGCCGTGGAGCCTTCAGCCTCTGCCTAAAATGTTCCTTCTCTCCCTCACAAGTCTCTCTCAACTGGGACAGCTCTTCTGAGAGCTGGCCAACTCGGTTCTCCAGTTCTTTTCGGTAGTCCACGTGCTCAGTGACTTCGTACCTCCTGGTTTCCAGCTGATACTGGCATGCCACGCATTCCCGCGTCACCCTAAATAGCTTCTGCTTCACCTGTCGAATCTCATCCCGCAGGTTATCCTTCTCTAGCTCTACCTTGGCATGGAGCCTATAGGCTTCCAGAATCTCTTCGTGGGCCCGCTGGAGTTCATCGAGAGCCGGCTGGCGTAAGAGTGTGAGCTCCTTAATAAGCCCATCCCTCTCCTCCTCTAGCTGTTCTACTGCTTCAATGCATTGCTGGAAACGTTCTCCAAGATCTTCCACGTCCACAGGTTGGCTCTCGACAGCAGAGAAGTCTTGGCAGGTCATGGGATCCTGAAGGCCCAGTGAGGCCCCAGCAATTTCTGGATTTTGCTGGAACTGAGCGCCAACAGGGTCCATGTAGAAGAACTCGGGGACATTTTCTTGGTTCCATTCTGGCAATGTTCCTACACTGGCAACATTTGGCTCCAAGGTTTCTTCGCTATCCTGCTCCACTGGAAGTTCAAAATCTGCCATCTCTTCCTTGAAAAGAGAAAGGAGGCGGTGAATCAGCTCTGGAGAAACAGGCACATCCTTATACCACACAGATGCCATAGCTTTGTACTGTCAACAGAGTGGGAAAGTGGGGATTTAAAAACATTAAATCAAGAAGTCATAGGAAGACTTTTGAGGGCATTATTTAGGAAAGGAGAATTTGAAAAGGAATCACAGTGGCATGGCATTTCTGCTGTTAAAACGTTTAAAAAGCTTTTTTGCCCATCGGTTCTGTTTTGAATTACAGCGCTTTAAAAACTGAAATCCTTTTGCCGAAGGCAACGGCCAAGAGACTGGTTTGGCTTCCCAGGGCCCCTCCCCCCCCCCAAAGCTCGAAACAGCTGCTATCTTATTTGGCCAAGTCTGCTCTAAGCCATCCATATGACGTCATTCTGGAACAGGGAACATTCTCAGCAAAATGATTTAACTTTTCAGTTAAATCAGGAAGGGTGTAATGCAGAGGAGACAGACAGAATTTCTTAAGTACAACGAAGCTTCTCCTCTGGAAACATTGAATTGCTAACTAGGGTATACAAAACCTTTGCTAGACCAATACTCAAATACAGCTCATCTGTCTGGAATCCACACTGTATATCGGACATTAATACAATTGAGCGACTCCAGAAGTATTTCACAAGAAGAGGACTACACTCCTCTGCTCGCAACAGAATACCCTACAGCACCAGACTTGAGATTTTGGGCTTGGACAATCTTGAACTATGCTGCCTACGGTTAGACTTAAGACACACAAAATTATCTGCTACGATGTCCTACGAGTCAATGACTACTTCAGCTTCAACCGCAACAATACAAGAGCACACAACAGATACAAACTCGATGTTAACCGCTCCAAACTTGATTGCAGAAAGTACGACTTCAGCAACAGAGTGGTCAATGCCTGGAATGCACTACCTGACTCTGTTACATCCTCTAACGCCCACTCCTTTAACCTCAAACTATCCACTATTGACCTCACCCCATTCTTAAGAGGTCTGTAAGGGGCGTGCATAAGCGCACCATCGTGCCTACCGTCCCTGTCCTATTGTCCCCATTTAATCGTACCTATTTTCTGTATTCTTACTCATGTTTATACTTATACCTATTATTTTGTAAGTGACTGACAAATCAAATAAATAAATAACTACTTTCTGACAAGTTAGTTTGGGGAAAACATAAAAAAAACCTCCAACCCCCTGCGTGAGTACCTGCCATACAAACGCAAGTGTGTGACTTTTATTTGCCCTTATTTTAGTCAACTCAAACGCCACTCATCTTTTGCCTTTTTAAGGTAGCACTTGGGCTTAGAAAAACAAACCAAAGAATGTTCTTTTCTAAACTCTGTTGCATTCTTCACCAGCAGGTGCTGGTGGGCTCTTGCAAGTCAGTCTCACTGTAGACTAATATGGAAAGGGAAGAACAATATACACGGGTAATTTTCAACTTAGAACCATTCATTTAGCAGCCACATGAAGTTGCAACAGTGCTGAAAAGAGTAACATACAACCGATCCTCACACAACCATTGCAGCATCACCAATCCCACGGCCAAAACTCCAATGCTCCACAGCCAGCCATGTATTTACAATGGTTGTCCCGGGGGTCATGTGGTCTCCACCTGCCATCTTCTGACAAGCAAAGTCAATGGGAGAAGCCAGATTTGCTCAATGGTTACATGATTCACTTAACCGAGGTGAGTTGCTTAACACCCATGGCAAGAAAGTCATAAAATTGGCCATGACTCGCTTAACAATCCCCTTGCTTAGCAACAGAATTTCTGGTCCCAATTGTGTTTGTAAGTCGAGGACATTGTTTTCTCCCTAGAAAAGAGTGTGGTTGTGCATTAATGTAGTATGTAGTCTATGAACCCGAAGGGATTGTAAATATTCTACCCTTCTAAAGACACTCCGTCCTCTTCCAGTGAGGGGCATAGGAGTGGCCTTTGGGAAGACAGAGATTTCTTTGGGCCAAGGAATTCTTGGCTAAAGGAGGACTTTAGAAACCTATCTAGGAGAGACCAGCTTCGTGCCCCCAAATCCCAGGAGATCCAAGACTAGCAAAGTGAACGTGTGTGTGTGTGTGTGTGTGTGTGTGTCATATACAGACCTTACATTACAGTTCTTGAGAGTTTTAGTTATGCTTCTGCTCACGCCCGTCTCTTGCTTTGCTCAGCTCAATAACTGCCAATGCTCACATGTGGCAAATTAAACCTCATGCAACGATGTGGCTATTTTCCTAAGTTTTTCTTCAGATAAACATCCTTTACTTTTTGTGAGTGTTGAGTTTTGATTAGCAGCATGACCTCCACACTACTGGGACTCCTAACCCGGTTATGATAAGAGACGTCTTTGGTTTGAGGATTTGGGCGTTTTCTCTTCTGTCAATAAACATTGGCAGCTGTTTTGAGGTTGGAATCTTTATGTGGAAAAATATTGCCAGTTGCTTCAAATGTTTGTGTGGTCACCCAACCCATCTTGCATAGAAGGACTGTGGTCTAAGCAGAAAAGTGAAATAAATTCACAGGACTGAAAGTGGTTTGGTGCCTGAAACATAAATGTATATGTTCTCTTTACCTTGGCAAACATTTTTTAAAGATAAATATTGATCCAACCCATTAGTGGTTCTAAGATGCTGTGTGATTTATTTAGCACTGATGGGTAGGAATCCTGCAAATTTTAATCTCAGTGTATCTGGACAGTGCCAGATTTGGGAAACCTGAGTCAGTGTTATAGAATTCCAAATATTTAAGCACCTTCCAATTTATGTGGTTGTTTTCTGTCAAATGTATGCAACTTCCACCTCCCAAGCTCTTTGCATTTCTTTCCATATTCTTCTAGTCCTCCCTTAGCCCACAGTAGAATTAAACCAAAATAGAGAGAACTACAATGTTGCTTTTCTCCTTCCCCTTAGCCTTCATTTTCTTCCTCTTCCATCCTTTCAACCTGACTGTAATTCATGCACAAGAGAAACTCATTGGCTCCATTCGCCCTGGGCATCCGGAAGCCAAACACTCGCTTGCCAGCGCCAAATCCACCTCAGGCATTTTCGTTTGTGGCTCAGAGGGAGAGGCCGGCATTGGCAACCCAGGAAATGGCACTAAGGGGGGGAAACGAGCTGGCAAGTGAGGCGGGAGGGCGAAGCTGCGGTGTGGGAGGCCCTCCGAGATCGATGGGACAAACCAAACCTTCAGCAAGAAAAGGAGCGAAAAACTTCGAGGACGGAAATTCTGGCACCGACTGAAAATCTGAGGAGTTTGCGGGGCTTCAGACCAGCCTCTCGCGGCTGCTTTCGGGGCCTCGGCTGAGGCGGCTGCTGCGCCCGCGTGAATCAGCGAGGCTGCTCCGCACAGCGGCGGGGGCGGCGAAGCCCCCCCATTACGGGACCACGACCGAGGTCTCTTCGGCGGGAGATGGATGGCCCAGGCGCTTGGGACGGAGCCAGCGCTCCGGCTGCTCCAGGCGGCCGGCCGAGCAGGAGCCGCGCCCGCTCCCCGCAGCAGCAGCAGCAGCAGCCGAGACGGAGGGGGGGAGGAGGCGAGCAAGGGCGGCGGGGCTCCGGCAACAGGTGGCCGCAAAGGGCGGCCTCGCCTTCCACCGACCCCGGGAGAGCGGGTGGGGGGAAGGGCGGCTGACTTCCACGCGTGGCCGGGGGAGGCGTGGCAAGAGAAGCGGCCCCTTTCCCCAAATAAGGCCGCGTCCCCTCCGCGGGCGCTCCTCGGCCGGCCCGCCCTCAGGTCTCCCGACGGGGCTTGGAGGCGGAGGGGCCCCGGCCGGGAGCTCCCCCGGCCCCGGAGGCCCCGGAGGCCCCCGCTGACCCCGCCGGCGGCGCTGCTGGCCGAGAAGCGCCCTGGGAGCTGCGGTGGGAGCCGGGCGGCGTCTTCTCCCCTCCCAAGTTTTCCGAAGAGCCCCGGCTGCAGCCCCGCAGCTCCCCGCCGCCCCCGCCCAGCCCCCGGAGCCCCTGGCGCCAGGCGCCGCTCACCTGCCCCTCCGGCACGGCCGCCTCCAGCCGCGGCTGCCCCGAGATGAGGCGAGGCGCCGTTCTTAAGAAGCAGGACTGGAAACCCGAAGCCCGCCGCCCCCGCCCGGAGGGAGGAGCCCGGGGAGGTGGGCCCGGCGGGGAGGCGGAGAGCCACGGGGCGTGCAGGGCTCGGGGGAGCCGCGAGGGCAAGAACCGAGGGAAAAGGGGACTGTGGGAGCAGCGTCTTTCCCGGTTCCCGTGTTTCCCCAAAGGCATCACCTGCCTCGCCTAAAACGCCAGGAGGCCTTAAAAGGGGGTCTCTAGGGGAGATGAGGGGCATGGAGAATGACAGGGCGGGAAGGGACCTTGGAGGTCTTCTAGTCCACCCCCTTACGCAAGCAGGAGACCCCAGACCATTCCAGACAGGGGGCTGTCCAGGCTCTTCTTAAAAGCCTCCAGCGACGGAGCTCCCACAACTGCTGGAGGGAAGCCGCTCCACTGGTTCACTGCTCTCCTCACTCTTGGGGAGCTTCTCCTCCATTCCGGGTTGCTTCTCTCCTTGGTTAGTTTCCGTCCTTAGTATCCCTCCGTCACCCAGCCAGCCTTCCTGCTTAAAGCGAGGCAAGAGCAAAGTTGAAAAAGGGAAAGAGGAAAGAAAAAGAAGGAAAGGGCGGAAGAGAGCAAGGAAGGAAAAAGAAAGAAAGGGGAAGGAAGAAGGAAGGAAAAAGGAAGGAAGGAAGGAAAGAAGGGAAGGAAGGGAGGAAAGGGAAAGGAAGGAAGGAAGGAAGGAAAGGAAGGAAGAAAGAAAGGAAGGAAGGAAAGAAGGAAGGAAGGAAAGGAAGGAAAAAGAAGAAAAGGAAGGAAGGAAGGAAGGAAGAAAAGGAAGGAAAAGAAAGGAAGGAAGGAAAGAAGGAAGGAAGGAAGGAAGAAAAGGAAGGAAAAAGAAGAAAAGCAAGGAAGGAAAGAAGGAAGGAAGGAAGGAAGAAAAGGAAGGAAAAAGAAGAAAAGCAAGGAAGGAAAGAAGGAAGGAAGGAAGGAAAGAAGGAAAGGAAAGAAGGAAAGAAGGAAAGGAAGGAAGGAAAGAAGGAAGGGAAGAAAAGGAAGGAAAAAGAAGAAAAGGAAGGAAAAGGAAGGAAGGAAAAGAAGGAAGGAAGGAAGGAAGGAAGGAAGGAAAGTCCTGCCTTAGCACTTGACCACCAGCAGACAGCAAGGCTCCTCTGCAGCAGGAGACTCCAACCTTGGCCACTTTAAGACTGGTGGACCTCAACTCCCAGCAAAGCAAAGCTGGCTGAGGAATTCTGGGAGTTGAAGTCCACCAGTCTTAAAGTGGCCAAGGTTGGAGACCCCTGCTTAGGGTGGAGGACAATGGGTTTGGCACTCTCCCTGGTCTCACCTTCCTCAGCTGGAGACAATGGATCCTCCAGCCCCACCCAGGCCACCACAGGTGCCCCCCCACACATGTGATGTCGTGCTGGCCACACCCCCACCCCTCTCCAGCACAACCCTGATGCGGCCCTCAATGAAGTCGCGTTTGACAGCCCTGCAGTAGGACAAAATGTGAAACTTGCTTCATTATACAAACCATAGTTAAGTCTGGCAGAATTCTCTGTGTTGTCAAAATGCAACCTAAATCTTAACAGTGGCTTTTTGGAAGGGTAAGAGATTGATTTGCCTTAAATGCCCTCTGCCAAGATGTTTGTGAGTAACCAAAGAAAGCTGAAAGCCTTTTAGTGTCGGAAGCCAAAAAGTTGATTTGTGCTTCTTTTGTAAAACAGCCACCACAATACATCACATCCTTGCCTGCATGCAGCTTTTTTAAAGGAGATTCTACCTGAGGGGCCCATTGCAGAAAGCCCAGGTGACTCCAACACCTGCTGGGCAGAGGGAGATGGAGGTGATTCTTTTTTTTTTTTTTTTTTTGAAAATTTTATTTGGGTTTTCACAAAAACAAAATACAAATAAAACATCTTTTTTTGAAAATAGCATGGTCCCAGGTTATCACTTCTTCATACAGATACAAACTCAATTTCATGCTCATTTTTATGTTCTATTCCATATCTTATTACTGTTTTATATTTTCTACATAGCTTTTCCCCTCTTTTAATTTTCTCAACTTTATTTTAATTATCTCATCTCAATTCAAATCATTATATTTATACTTTTGTCTGTCCTGTTGCAATTTCATATTATCTTTTCTCATTAAACAAATTTTCCCCTGTAGTTACTAATTGGAGTATGACACCTTTATATCTTTTAATTTTATCCATTCAAACTCTTATTTAAGCTTCAATGTATACCTTTAAAATTATAGCATTCAATATAATACATAACTTCCAATCGAATTCTGCTTGGTACATTCTTAAAATACACACTATATTCTTAAAAAGAATATATATATATATATAACACACATTCCATTCCAATTCAATTCTATCATTAATATTCATTAAAATCTTAACATCTTTAACATTTCTTTTCAATTAAATATCATACTTCCTTGGGAACACTTATAAACTTTCCATAATTAATTCTTCCCCACCCCATATTTCTCACTTATATTTTTATAAATCATTAATAATAATTAAAATGTTCCCATCCTTTCCTAATTTAATTATCTCATTCACTTTAATTCATTTACTTCTTAACAAACATTCCACTACATTACAGTGAATATTTTATCCATCATTTTAGTCATATTTTCTAAAATTATTTCTATTTGTAATATAACAATGCTATCTTATGTACCTTTGCAGAATCCCTTTTACAATTAAATTTTCACCCATTATCTCTAAACAAGGCTTATGGTTTCAATCCTTATATCTTTTCCCTGTTTCTCTATATCTTGTTTCTGTCTTTTATAACTTCTTTTCCTTACCTTCTTCCCCCTCTTCTTCTCCCTCCCCTTTTTACCCCCTTGTCTCTCTACTTCTAATTCTCTCATCTGTAATTCCCTCTTCTGTTGCTTTCTAATATTATGCTTATCTTTCAAACTCTTCTTCTTTTTGGTTGTTTTTTCTACTCTTAAACCTTCCACTCTCTTTCCTCCCTTTCCTTTTTTTCCCCCACTTAAAATTATTTGGTTATTAAAGATGGCTTCTTCTTTGTCCCGATCTTCTTGTTCTGCAAGTGTTTCTTGTTGTTTCTCATAGTTCCAGATCTCCATTTCTAAGAATTGAAATATGAAGCCAAAAGCCTCTCCCTTCTTGTGCATCTTCTTTCCATTTTTTAAGTTCCATTTTCAGTTCTTCTAAGAGTGATGCCATTTTAAACACTTTTAAACAACCACCCGATTAGTTTTAGTCATTTAGATGCAAAAAAAAAAAAAAATCACCAAGTAATCCAAATAATCCAAGGCTGTTTCTACTTGCTTCTTTTTTCCACTTTCTCTTCCTGGGGTTCTATTATTTTGTTGCCAAGTTTCAATTAGGATGTATCTTTGGGGAATCTTGTTAAAGTTTCACTGTAAGTTCCTTTTAGTTACAATTCCATTTCTTAGTTCCAGGCAGTCTCCTCCATTTTTCCAGATCCTACCCTTTTATTCTTTTTTTTCTCCTTTCCTGCTTTTAAAAACTTTTAAATATCCAGAAATCTTTATTATCCCTTTGACTTTTATTTTCAGCTTAAATGCCTATTAATGTCAAAGTGGATTTTTTTTTCCAATTTGTTGCTTAAGTCTCTTAGCTGTCAGTATATGAAAGGGAAGAAAAAAAAACCTAATCCTTTCCCTTTTTGCTCTCCTTTGCTGCTTCAAAATCTTCTTTGGGAACAATGGTATTTAGTTTAAATTCCAGGGTACCTTTTTCAGTTTAACCCGGTTGACCAAAACTTTCTCTTCTTATCTTCCTCCTGCACATTCTTTTCCGGTTCAGTTCTTCTTTGAGGTGGCCATTTCTGACCACCGCTGCAACCGCCTTCAGAAAAGGGAGAAATGGCCAGCTGGGGAAGAGAGATGCAGCTGGTGGTCTCCCTCGCCCCTGCTGGTGGTCTCCCCCCTCTTCACCACCTCTACGGGGTGGCTTACCCCGAAACCAGCCAGCTCGGGGCGCTCCGGCGGCAAGCACAGATCGAAACCGCACACGATCGCAGATTTCGGTCTGTCGCCAAAGAGACTCAAACCGGAAGCCCGAGATGGAGGTGATTCTTGTAATGCAAGGTGGGAGGGAGAGAAGTAAGGATTGTAAAGGCTTTGGTGTGAAAATGTTCCTGCGCTTGTCCACTCAGCTGCAAGTCCCACGTGGGACACGGTGCCCTTTCTACTAGGGAAATTCAGGTACGAAGGACTGTAGTGTAAGGTTTCAAGTCCTGGGATAATGACAGCACAGGATGGAACGGAATGGAATAGAAAGGATGGGATGGGATCATTATTGATATACTGTAGTCACTTGACAAAACTAAAAATATAAAATGAATACAAAGAAAGAAGTACAAAGAAAATAATAGGACATGTTCATAATAAGTGATCACCCCTACAATTAAATTCTTTGAAAAAAAGAGTTCAGCCTTACTAATGACATGCAGGTTTGTTCCTGTAAGACAGTTTCTCCTGGCTGTCCCAATATCTTTTACTTTTTAAATAAGATTGTAAGCAAGCCACCCAGGGGTGGGATTCTACAGGTTCGCACCTATTCGCTAGAACCAGTTTTTAACATTCTAAGCAGTTCGGAGAACCGGTTGTTAGAAGAAATTACTGACCTAATCCTGTAAGGAAGGCAGGAAGGAAACATTCTGGTGTTGCTTACAGAAACTGCCTCTCCGTTAACCCTTATTACATTCTTGGCAGGACTAGACTTCCTGTCTCAGGAACTTCTCTGGAGTTTTTTTCCCCTCCTTTGCTGGTACTTTGCTTGTGTGGAGTGACCATTCAAAGTTACAATGGCACTGAAAAAAGTGACTTATGACCATTTTTCATACTTACGACTGTTGCAGCATCCCCACAGTCATGAGAGGCCAGGCGAGGAGATGCGTGTCTCGATGTGAGCGATGTTGAGTTGGCCACGCCCAGCCAGTCACATGACCACCAAGCCACGCCCACAGAACCGGTTGTTCAAAAATTTGAACCCCACCCCTGAAGCCACCCTTCCTGCAGAGTCCAGCTTACAGACCCTGCAGGAAGTTGTCTTCCATGGCTGGGATTCCACACATGGAATGGACTGTTTCTTCCAGGGAAACTCCATGAAAACTCCCAGGGAGCCCAAATGTTCGAAACAAGCCCTGGAAACAGGCCTTCCCAGATGCTGAGGCACCTGAGAGTTTAAATACTTCTCTAACTGGGCAGCTAATAGCTAAGCGGCCTTATGATGGAAAGGGGCCTGACCAGGGAAGGGAGTTGGCCCATGCAAGCTGCCTGCAACCCTTGCTGGCTTCCTTCCCTTTGTTTGCCGAACTCCCAAAGCTTCCCTGAACAAATCAAAGGCACGAAGCTGCTCCCCGCTGCCCCCTCCCCTGATTTCCTTGGTTTGCTCACTTTGAGGGCAGCTGCACCGCAGAAACTTGGGTAAAGACAAAAGAAATGAGCTTTAAAAGGAATGAAACCCAGGGCTCTCTTTTTTAAAAACCTAAATGTGCTTTTGTCCTTTTTCAAGAACGCAGATCAACCCACACTCTCTCCCACTCCAATCGCAGAGAGGTGTTTGACTCAATAGTATAGGAATGCTGTTAACTTGGGTGAGGTTGCCTGTGTATATAAATACCCAACTAAATCCATCTAAGTGTAGGAACGGCCAGCAAAGTTACAGCAAAGGGTCAGCTGGGCTGGTCAAAGAGAGCCTTCTGAGGTATAAAGAGAGTGCAAAGGTGGGCACCTTGAGCCGTCCATGCACCTGTGCCCAGAGGGGCTCTGAGAGGGAAGGGGGCTGGGCAACCAGGAAGGGAGAGAGCCTTTTTTGCATGGCTCCTGATGCCCAGGGAGACTCAGGCCTTCTCTGTTTGTGGACACAGCCAGGCAACCGTTGACTATGTGTCATGCAAGAGGAAGGGGCCGATTACTTGATAATACCCAAGGCAGCTACGGGTTCCAAGAACGACACTGCCAACGTTGCAGCAAATCCTAAATGGTTTGTATGTGTGTGCCTGTGAGTCTGTGTGTGTGTGTGTGTGTGCATGGGTGTGTTCAAAGCACATAAAGTCCTGCCCTAAAGCAAAGCAAGATAGTCTATTTTGGGGTAGCAGCAGAGATTATGCTAAGAAACAGAGAAATCAGTTCTATGGCAACCATTCTGAAGGATTTTCCCCCCCTTTTTTTTGCAGGCGCCTCACCCAGCTCAGTGCTAAGTGTTTTGCACAAAAGGAAGGGAAGTCGCCACTAAAGCTCTCCATTCTTTTCCAGCTGTTGCAAAAGCAACATCCCTGATTTCCTGAAACTGCTTTTTTTTTTTTTTGCTCTTTGCCAATTTTCCTGTGTTCTTCCCAAGCTATTTTTAGACTAGGCGAGCAGCATATTGGAAAATTCCTTCCATCTATAGTTGAAGTCCACAAGTCTTAAAAGTGGCCAAGTTTGGGGACCCCTGGGGTAGGTGGTGCTCCAAGGCATCACAGGTCGCATAAAAGGCCCCTCCACCCAAGGCTGCCCCCGCCCTCCCAGGTTTAGTAGAAGTCCTCCCTGGCATCGGTCCGTCCGCCGGTGAATCCCTCTCTTGCCATGCCAGTAACTCTACCAACTCTGGCTAGGTCGCTCTCAGGCCTATGACTGACTGACAATGGACCAGTTTGAAGGCTAGGAAGTCCGAGTGAAGAATGAGTGCTGCATGCGGCCGATGCTTTCCCTGTTGCTTAAGTTTAGGTGGTGCTTCTTCTCACAACCGAAGATGCTGCCTTGAAGCACAGGTGAGCCCCAAGGCTACTCTGCTCGCGTAGCACTCTTAGCCCCCTTCCCATTCGCCTCATTGCTGGGGGAAAACGCTGCTTGGAAAATGTGGGAGCAGAGCAGAGGTGGGATCCAACCGGCATAACAACCGTTTCGGGGAGCGCACGGCATGTGTGTCAAACATATGTTGCATGAGCGTGCACACTACTGGCTCTGGCAAGCATTTACTTTCTCCAGCTGACGAGCGTCACTCAGCTGTGCCACGCAAAGCAACTGAGGAGGAAAACGCAGCTACTAAAGGACAGCCTAGAGCCCGGACAGGCGGGTAGGCCAAACAGCAGACCAAACCTCGTCCCAGCGAACCGGTTCAGTGTCAGCTGCTCTTCAGAGCTACCGGTTCTATAGAACCGGACTGAACCGGTAGGACCCCACCCCTGGAGCAGAGCCTTATCTTCCACCTTGGCTGGCTCCAGCCCAGGTGCAGCTCCCTCCAATGAGAATGCAGGACCAGTAGAAGGGGTGTCAGTGTATCACACTGGCTTTGTGGCCGGATCTTGTCCTGTCCTGCTGGATTGAACCCCTGGCCCATTTTGTCCAGCAGTCTATTCACCCATTGGCCAACTAACTTCCCAAGGAAGCCCAGGGGTCTCTCAGGAGATGTCCTTCAGGGGCAATAATCCCACCATCAAGGCTGATCCCAGGATTCCTGTGAATCTTCTGAGCCCTACTTTGAAGTCAGCCAAGCAAGTAGCTGGCATATCTTGTGATAATTCTATGGATAACACACCCAAATTATAATGGTTATCCAAATGAAGCCATGGAAGAAAAGATCTTTATAAAATAAAAGAGTTCTACCAAAACTCTGAGCACTAAAATTTTAGAAATAAACTGAACAACAATTAGAATAAAAAGTCCCATGGTTTCTTTGATGTCAGATCAATTCGATATTGTATGATAAATTGCAATAGACATCTCTGTGTCCTTTTGGAAAAATGTTTTTAATAGAAGCTAAAGGTATAATTTCAAGATTTTTTTCAAATTTGATTTGAAATAAAATAGATTTTATTTCAATCTGCTATGGGCTAAAAGAAGCCTAAAAGAAACAATTAGAAAATAATACTTCATATTATCGGCACTCTGAAGGATTTTATCAGAATCCAAAGAGAAAATATATCATAAATGTTTGTGTTTGCAGTATCAAACACCAATACAAATGTTACAGATATGGTATCTTCTCAATATACAGTACAATGACGTGCTAGCAAATCTGTAAATTACAGGAACATGTTCTCACTTTTGATGGAAATGCAATAAAATATCAGAGTTTGGAAGAACGTTTAAAGAAATGTCTCACAGAACTAAACAATATATCCAGTTCCTTCCAAAGCTCAGTCTTCCACACATATTTAAGGGCCAGAATAAAAAATTGCAAAACAAAAGGCCTCGTTAAGTCTTTATTTGTAAGAACCAAGTTAGTCATTGCTAAACAATGGAAAAATCTGGATAATATTTCAGTAGGTAGATGGCATAGGATCTAGTATGTAGCTTTATTTGAAGTCTCTGAAAAAAAATCCACTGTATATTGAGCTGATGTACTGAATCATTGTTTTATAAGGAATATAGAATTTTATAAGCACCCTGGAAACATCTAGTACCAATTGGCATTTTAAAATGTCCCAAAACAAAGTAAATATCAGACATTTTTTTACAAAATGTCTAACCTTCACCTTCGTGCAGGAATTCAAATCTGATGCTATCTGCATGAACAAATTCAGATGCAGTAACATCACATCGTCTCATCACACTAAAGATTCTTACTCTGCTTGTAATCAGCAATTATTACTATAACTTTCTAAATCATGACAAGACTTCAACTCCCAGAATCCCTCAGCCAGCATACCTCATCTGACTATCCCCAATCCTTTATATGTGCATTTTATTCATTTATTTATATTCATTTTATTTTTTAATTTTAATTTATTGCCCATTTTGTCCAGGTGGCTTAGCATCATAAAATATTAAAATAGTGAAAATATCCCATCTCTATTATTTTTATAAATAACTCAAGGCAGCAAACATATCTAATATACTTCCCTCCTCCTATTTCCCCCACAATAGTCCTGCTGTGTGGGCTGGGTTGAGGGAGAGTGACTGGCACAAAGTCACCCAGCTAGCTTTCATGCCTAAGGCAGGACTAGAACTCACTGTCTCCTGTTTCTAACTTGGGGTCTTAAATCATTAGACTAAACCAGGGGTCCTCAAACTTGGCAACTTTAAGACTTGTGGACTTCAACTCCCAGAATTCTATGCTATGCTGGCTGAGGAATTCTGGGAGTTGAAGTCCACAAGTCTTAAAGTTGCCAAGTTTGGAGACCTCTGGTGTAAATGGTTGCTAAATAAGTTGAGGACTATCTATATATTTATCTGACTTTGATGCTTATTTTTTATTTTTTTTAAATGGTTTCATGCTAACAAGCATGAACAGGATAAATTTGTGGGATGCTTTTAAATTTATATGACAAAAAGTAATAGTCCCTTAATAATAAATATTTCAGATTTCAATGTAATGTAAAGGAGACCTTTGCCAAGTCTTTAATTCAAGCCTGAATATGTCCACAGGCAAGATGGCCTCAATCTCATTCCATTCTACAGATACCGTTTTTGAAAAGTGAATTCACTGTTAATGTTGCTTGGCTTTGCATTCAACATATTACAAGGTGCTATATAGATAGACAGAGTGCAAAGCAAGGCATAAATCAAATACAGAAGCAAAGCTAGTATTATTGACTAACTATCTGATCAATTGAGTTCATGGCTTTCAACTCCTAAAAATGTTTATTTATACAAATATAAATAAGGCCCTCAGATTAAATGAAATGGTTTCTGAATGATAAGTAGTTTATACTCCATTTATTATTCTTTATCAATGCATAACTTTAAACAGCAGTTTGATGTTGGTTAAGCAGAGGCTATAATTTTTCATAATTTATTTTTATTTTAAACAACATGGATTAACTTGGTACTCTATTTATAGAGTAGGTTGTCAAGAAATCAGGGGTCTCCAACCTTGGCAACTTTTAAGACTTGTGGACTTCAACTCCCAGAATTCCTCAGCAAAGCTGGCTGAGGAATTTGGGAGTTGAAGTCCACAAGTCTTAAAAGGGCTAGAGGTTGAAGGCCTAGAGGTGGAGCTCTCACCTCACAATCGGGAGGCTGTGAATTCGGTCCTAGGCAGAGGCTAATATTTGGAATAGATTCTCCTGCTCGAGCAGGGGGTTGGACTAGATCACCTCCAAGGTCCCTTCCAACTCTGTTATTCTATGATTCTAAGTCTTAAAGTTGCCAAGGTGGAAACCCCTGGTAGATGACTCATGTTTTGATATACTACACTACAGAATGGATCTTTGTATGTTCGTGTGCCTCCTCTTAACCATTTTTTAAAAATAATTTGTACACTTATTTTATTAATTAAATTTATTAAGTGTTTCAGCTGATACTTCACAGCATATAGTGCTTCAATGAAAGTGAACTGTAATTTTTCCTGTAGCTTCCAACGTTCCTATACAGTTAAATAGATATTTTTAGAAATATCTGAAAGAGCAGCAAAGCAGCCGATCCATTACTTTTTTTCTTTTTGCCTTAAGTGCACTTTGCAAGCTGCTTTCAGCCACAGCACTGGCTGCTGCTGTCTGCAAGGCATGAATAATATTACTTGCTTTAACGTGAACAAAAGCATTTGCTATTTGGAATCACATTTTAATGCCTTTAATGTAGATTGCCTCAATTTATAACTGCAATTGAGTCCAGAAGTTTGGTTGTAAGTCATAAATTCAGGCAGTCGTTAAGTAGATCACCATGTGACCTGACTAAATTTTATGAGTGTTTTATGACCATCATAAAGTGAGCCACCATGGTTGTTAAATGAACCATGTGGTTATTAAGTGAATCCAGCATATCCAGTTGCATTTGTTGCCATTTTCTGCTGAAAAAACATCAAAAATCTCAGCCCCACAACTGCTAATCATAAGCCAGTTCGCAAGCATCCAAAATGTATTTCTGACCTCGTCATTCAGCGATGAGGTATTTTTAGCACTAAATTGTGGCCCAGAGGCAATAGATTATTCTCTCATATGTTGCAAAAATAACCTCATAAGTGCCCCAAACATTTCAAGGCAAACCTGCATGCACAAAAGAATCCATTATATTGTTGTAATTCTGGGCTTGTGCTGTGCTCCATCCAAAGGAGCAGGTCAGGACCAGTCAGAACCAAAGTCGTCGTGGCAAAACAGACTTGCCAAGCATTGGCAGGTGGGACGAAGGCGCCACTTGTTGATCCCTGGAGGATGGCTGTGTAGAGAATGGCGAATTGTTGCTGTTGCTGCTGCCACAGACACGGCAGGGGCCTGGCAAGGACAAATACCTCCTGAGTCACCCTTGGAACACGGCGGCTCTTTGGTACATGACGGGCGAAGCAGCCTTGGGCTGGCATGCAAAGCACTTCAATGCCCCTGTCATGCCCCTGTTGGAGTCTGACTCTGAGGGAGAGGAGGAACAGTGACAGTGATCCCCTTCATGGGCTGCAGCTGTGAGGACTTTTTTAAAAGGATAAACTGCGCATGGGCCAGTGCTGGAAGCAAAGCATGAAATAATTCTAGTCTTTCATCCTGGGGTCACATCGTCTCCATTTGCAATCTTAACCACTGGCTTCTGACAAGCAAAGTCAATGGGGGAAGCTGGATTTCCTCATTGAGTGCGTGGTTCATTTAACAAATTCAGTGATTCACTTAACAACTGTGGCAGAAAGCTCGCAAAATAGGGCAAAACTCACTTAATAACCACCTTGTTTAGCAATAGAAATCCTGGTCCCAATTGTCCTAAGTGACAGGTCACCTTTTTCAATGCCTTGAATGGTCATTAAATGAATGGCTGAGGACCGATTGCCCCCTCGATTATCTGGTTTCAGGATCAGGGGAGGTTCCCAGACGTTGTTTCAAAATCTGCCATCTACGGGCTAGCAATGGCTTCAGATGCTTAAACATGTTTAAATGGTATCTACAGATCTGAAGCTGATTCATTAAAAATTGTATTTAGTGCATGCTGGATTTCCCAAATCACCTGACTTTTATGCTGGCATCTGAGGGCTCCCCAAGCCACAGGATACAGGGGCGTGCATAAGCGCACCAACGTGCCTACCGTCCCTGTCCTATTGTTTCTCTTATTCTTTTATTTTTCTTATATGTACCCATTTCATGTATCCACAACTATGTATACACTTATACTTACTATCTTGTAAACAATTGGCAAATAAATAAATAAATAAAACATGGGATCATTTTGGAATCCGATCTTAACGTACATTAATTTAGTGGATTTATGGGAAATACCTTTCAACATGAAAGATGTTGATGTAATGTTGAATCATAAACCAAAGCTTTGGGAGGAATTGTGCTGCTAACAAGTATGATGGTTGGAAAAAGGAATTGTATTAAGAAATAAGTAAAGTCATTTTACTCTAGTTATGAAGGAATGTTATTCTACCAAAGGATGCAGCAGAAGGCACTACTAGGGCAGATACTATGAGATAGCTTACAATAATATATTGTATTGCTTATATTATAATAGTGAATTCATTGGGAAACTGATGACTGTTGATAAGTTGTAAAAGTTTTTTTTGTTTGTCCTTTTTTCAACATAAATTATCTGGAAGCTACCCAAAAGTCAGGATTTCTTCCTTCTCCTTAACAGAAGGAAGAAAACACAGTTCCTTCAGCAAGGATTTGAATTACTTTCCAGCAGAGAAGACGTGAGTCATCCACTGAATGACAAAATAATAATAATACTAAAAAAAGTTAGAAAGGACTTTGGAGGTCTTCTAGTCCAACCCTATGCCAAGCAGGAGACTCTACACCAGGGGTGTCAACCTTGGCAACTTTAAGACTTGTGGACTTCAACTCCCAGAATTCTCCTGCCAGCTATGCTGGCAGGAGAATTCTGGGAGTTGAAGTCCACAAGTCTTAAAGTTGCCAAGGTTGGACACCCCTGCTCTACACCTTAAAAACCTCCAGTGATGAAGCACCAACAACTTCTGGAGGCCCACCCTGCCACTGGCTCATTGTCCCCCACTGTCAGGAAATTTCTCCTTAATTTGCCTTTCTCCTTAGTTTCCATCCGTTGCTTCTTCTGCTGCCTTTAGGTGCTTTGGAAAATAGGTGGTCCCACCCCCTCAAATGCTGGAAGACCACTATCATGTCATCCCTAGTCCTTCTTTTCTCTAAACAGACCCAGTTCCTGCAATCATTCTTCATGTGCTTTAGTCTCCAGCCCCTAATCGATCGTTCCCAAGGAAGAGAAGCCTTGCCAGCTGCGTCCACTTCTGCCTATCCTAGCAAAGCTTCCCTGCTGCCTCTTCCTCCTGGGCAGCCCGTCCCAGCCTCGGCCCCCCTGCTCCCCTTCTTCCCTCTGGGTGCCACAACTGGAGAACAACAGCTGTCCACCTCCCCCCCAATGCTCTTTTTGGGAAGCGCAGGGCCACCTTTGGACACCAGAGGGCGTCAGGAGCACACCTGACCTCTTTCAGGGCTCTCCTTTAGACACAGGACAGTCCATTCCATTGTGCCAATGGGCCACCTTTGCATCTCTTTAAATTCAACTCCAGTTCTTTCAGCTATACAGATTCTACAGTAGAGGCCGAGTAAAGAAGCAAAAATCGTAGCCTTCCTAGCCCGTCTTTTGGGTTTTCCCAGGACCCCCAACCTTCCTTTCCTGCCTTTCTCTTCCCTCCTTTCCCTGCCTTCCCTTCCGGTCTTCCCCGGCCCTTCTTTGCCTCCCGGGCATCGGCTCAGCCAGGATACCATGTGGTGTGCAGCCTTTAAGTGACTTTTCCACTAGAGGTGGGCAGGGGCGGTATTTTTTGCCCTGGTGTTTTTCAACCTCAGCAACTTCAAAGGTGTATGGGCTTCAACTCCCAGTATCCTCCAACCAGCCATGGCTCACTAGGGAATTCTGGGAGTTGAAGTCTACACATCTGAAGGCTGCCAAAGTTGAGAAACACCGTTTTGCACTTTTAATTTTTATACACTTTTGGTTTTATGTCATGGAACCTAAGGTTAGGGATACTATCTGTGGAGTGAGCCTTTGGAGGTGTTATTCATCTATTTGCCTGAATTCAATGCCAAACGTGGTTGGTTTGGCCATCTGTCCCTGATCTGGGCAGTACAATTGGGGGAGAGATTCATGGGGTGTAAGTCTCACACAGCATGTCAGCTGGAGGGGGGAGGGGGGCTTTCCATGGCTGATCAGAAGCTGCCGGAGCTGCAAAGGCTGCAGGAGCTCTCTCCTGGGTTCTGGCCAGTGGTGGGATTCAACCTTTTTTAAACTACTGGTTCTGTGGGTGTGGCTTGGTGGGCGTGGCTTGGTGGGCGTGGCAAGGGAAGGTTACTGCAAAATCCCCCTTCCCTCCCCACCCCACTGACCTGCTTTCCAGCTCCGTTCTCCTGTGCAGGACAACCAAAGGAGACCCAGCCTATCAGTTGGGACTCGATGGGAGGCAGAGAAGAGACGGGATTGGCCGGGTCTCCAAACTACTCAAAATTTCCACTACCGGTTCTCCAGAACTGTTCAGAACCTGCTGAATCCCACCTCTGGTTCAGGTGAGACTTTTTGTTCCCTGAACAGGGAGGTCTTAAATGAAATCTGGGAATGGGAATCTTCCAAGCCAGCTCTTGACCCATGCAGATTCATATTCTCTCTCCCTCCCTCCCTCTCCCTCTCCCTCTCCCTCTCTCTCTCTCACATCTATCCATCAAATTCAGAAACCGCCCATCTCCTCACAGAGAGACTCTGGGTGAAGTACAAATAAAATATTACAAGCATAAAGAATTAAAAAATGTAACCTTAAAAACGTGGTCCTCTCCAGACAGGACGCACCTGAGCACCTTGTGTTGTGGCATCTTTGGGAGCGTGGCCAGTAAGTCAAAATAGCAGCTATGACTGCGCAGCCCTTGATCTTCCGGCTCTGTTTTACATGCATGGCACTTGCTGAAACTGGGTGGCTGCTTCAGAGCGCACACAGCCGCGGCAGCCACCTCGACTTGGGTGACCTCCCTATGGTTATCCCCGATTTCCCTTCCCCTGCTAAAATCCTACTTTCTTCTCAGCCACTACATTTCCCTGGCTGCCAGATGCTGCTGAAGTCAGGGCAAGTCAAGGCCACCTAGGAATGTTTCTTGCTCGCCCTTAAACATGTACAAGCCAGAGCAGCTCCCAGAAGTTCTGTAGCTGCAGAGTCTCTGCCAAGGACGGATGCTTTGGGAAGGCGGGGCCTGGGTGGGAGGAAGAGAGGAAGGGAGCCAGCCAGTGCTGGGAGTCTCACCCTCTTTCTCAACTCAGCAACTGAGAGAGTGGGCTTCCACTTCCAGAATCCCCCAGCGGCACGGGCACCTCTTCCCGCCTGGCCTCTCCAGGTGAGCCAGGGCGTTCCTTCGCCCCGGCTGTCCCGGTCATGCTGGGCGCGAGGGCTGCTGTCTTCTTGGGTATCATGCAGGCAACCAAAGAGGCACCAGAGCAACCTCCTGACCTCTGCCTTTCCTTTGCTCTTAAGAGTAGCAGCCCAGGTGTCTGCGCTGTTTGTGGATGTGAGCGACAAATGCCAAACCAATTGTCTGAAGAATCCCTCCCAAGGTTCCCGGCAACCCGGGTGCAGCTGAGGAATTCCCAGCCTTTGCTCTGCTCCAGGCATGATTCCCTGCCTTGGAACCCAACCAGAAAAGCTGTTGCTGGCAGGACAGAATTCTCCCAAGAGGTGGGCCTGCGATTGGCTGCGAGGCTAATCACGAGGTGCTGGGGGGTGGGAGCAGCTCTTGCCTGGGCTGGCAACCGACACCCAGAGAGGGGAGCATCATTGCCAGGCAACAGGTGGGACACTGATGGGCACCAATGGCAGCCGCACCCAGGACCCCAGATCCGACCCTGGGAAACTTGGAGAAGGCTCCAGGCAGAGTCCTGCAGCTGCCTAAAGCGATGCTGCCCCTTCCCCCAGGCAGCCGCCCCCTCCCAGGGCTGGCAGCTGAATGACAACCTGCCTCCTCAGCCCCCCCCCTCCCTTTTTTCCTGTTTCCAACCAAGGTCCTCCACTGAAATTCTGCACCAGCTTTGTTTTCAAAGAAGCTCACCTGACCTAAGGTGAATCCAACTGGAGGCAAGACGAGTAGAATATCCATTGCCTGACTTTTCATTGGAAAGAGGCAGACAGGAGAATTCTGGGGGCTCGACTGGGGGCATACCTCTCAGGGTCCTCATCCATGGCTCTGGGCTCCGCTTGCCTTGTCGCAATGGCTGAAGACACCTGGCTGGACTGCTTGGAAGGCGACAGAGACCCCCTCCGGAAGCAACATGAAGGTGGCAGGACCTGGCGTGCAAAAGGTGCCATCCCTGGCATTCTGGCTGGTAGGGGACTCTGCCAAGCACCAGAACACCAGGCCAGGCACATGGGGCTTCCCAGATAGGCTGCCCCTTTCAGGTTTGTTGTGGGCCAGGCTCTTCTCGTGACAAGGGGCTTTCTCAGGGGAAATGCTCCAAAGTCAAGGAGAATCTGTGCCACCTTTTAATAAGGGCCTTTCTGCCTTAAAGATAAATTGTAAAAATCAGGTGAGCTCTGGGGATTAGCATGGTTTTTTTTGAGATGGGATGATTATTTTGAATTTGGATGTTGTGATTTAAGCCAGCGTTTCTCACCCTGAGCAACTCTTTTAAGATGTTTAAAATCTTTAAGCCTGGGGAATTCTGGGAATTGAAATCCACATATCTTAAACCTTGTAGAGGTTGAAAATCACTGTTTAATCTACAATGCTCTCCTCCCACAATGTGTCCTCTGGGGCGTTTCTTCCAGATAAGGAGACTGTTGTTTGGAGTTTAGTCTGGCTTTTTAAATCCGAAGACCGATATGAAAGCGAGAAAGTCCTCAGGGCCGGGTGAAAAAAGTCAATATGGTAGCCAAGACAGTGTGATGGAAGCTCAACCTGTTGTTGTTTTTTGTTTTACAAATGTTGTGTTTTTGGGGTCTCAGTCACCGAGTTGCAGCCACCCTCTCAACTTTCTTGGCCATTCCCTGGAGGGAATCTCTGCAGGGGTCTTCAGCCTGGCTGCCCACCTGAGCTACGGACTTCCAGAATTCTCCGCAAGCACGGAAATGGATGGGAAGAGAGCGAGCCGCTCGGCCTGGTGAGGAAGGGCCCAGGCCAGAGTCCTCATGCCGGCCCTTCTCTCTCAGGCCACGGGGGGTTGGGCTGTTGTGCGGAAATTAGGAAGAGGAGGGAGTATTGTGCGCATTTGGCACCCTGAATTATTCCTAAAAATAATAATAAAGGAGGTATTAAAAATATAAATTAAAAAATATTGTGGAAATTGGTAGATTGCACCATGGAAAGAGGCCCAAAATTGGGGAAGGCAGCAAGAAACAGCCCCCCCCCCCTTTTTGAACTGTGTCCAAAGGGGCCGAGCTCCAGTGAGCGTTGACGGTGGGAAACCCCAGCAGCCTGTCAGAGTGATGCCCGGCCACCTGCCGCTCTCCTGGGGTGCGGGACTTCAATCCCCATAAGCCCCGACCGGCAGCAGGACCCGAGCTCGGGGGCCGGGCGGGCAGCAGAGCGAGCAAAGGGCTTTCCGAGGGCAAAAGTAGCCGAGCGAATCCGGCCACTCGGGGCACCGTCACCGCCTCCTCTCCACCCCACCCCCCGCCGCAAACCGGTTCTGCCGCTTTCCTCCGCCAGGGCCGAGCCGTCCACGAAGCCCCGCCCGCCGCCCGCCTTGCTCCGCCCGCGCTCACCGCCAGCCAGGCACAGGGAAAGGCCCCGCCCAGGAGGGGCATCCGCGAGATCCGCGAGCAGCTCCTCTGCTAGGGGAGGCCCCGCGGAAGGGGCTCCTCTGCCCTGCCGCGGCCGCCTGCCCGAGGCACCTGCGGCCCTTCCGCGGCTCGGCCTGCTGGGCGGGCCTTCTTCCCCGGCCGCCGGATGCCCGAAGCCCCCGCGTCTCCCAAAGCTTCCCCGGCGGGGCAGGGGGCCCCCTGGTGCTCCTTTGTGCTCGGCCCAGGCGGCCCGGCCTTTGGGGAGGGGGCTGCGGGGGGCTCCATCCAAGCTCCTGCCCAGGAGACCCCCGCCCGCCCTGCACCCTCCCAGCCCCCAGCAGCGGGGCGGAGGGCTTTCTTGCTCGGCCGCGCGGCCCCTCCCTTCTGGCCCTGGCACTCCCGGCCGGGGCGGGCCTCCTCTGCTTGCCCTGCCCTGCCCAGGGGGCTCCCTCCCCGCCCCGCAGCGTGGCCAGAGCACCCGGGAGACCCGCCCTCCTTGTCCTTCTCGCGGCCAGCGCACCTGAACGGCTGCCTCTCCCGAGCCATTCGGAAGCCCAGCAGGGCTGCGGGGGGCAGAGGGGGCAGGCCCATTTTTGATAGCGGCCTCCTGGCCCAACGCCAGGCTTTTCGTGCTGCTGGACCATCTTCTGATAAGGGAAGCCCCCCTTTCCCCAGAGCATTTTGGGAATGTGGGGGGGGGCAGTCTTGGGCCCATCCCCTCATAGACTTCCAGGCAGGTTTTCTTCCTGCTTCGGGACCCCCATGTGCAGCTCGACTGTGGGCACTGCCAGCCCAGCCCGGGAAGACTGGGAGCACCTGCTGCCCTTCCTGCCCGGGACCCTTTCCAAGAGCTGCAGATGCCTCTATGGTCACCCTTTGCAAGGCTATTCTGGGCACAAACATTGGGATGGTGGGAGTTGTCTTCCAATCGATTTGGAGAGGAGGGCCGTTTGTCTGTGGACCTGGCAACAAAGCTGCTTGGACTCCATGGGTCTTCCTTCCGATGGGCCCAGGGCAACCCGCCTGAATGATGAAAGCATTTTCAGACTTTCAGCCTGCCCGTTATGGTCATATGTCATAATGGTCATAAAACAGGTCGGTCACAAGATTAACCCAATTTTACAACCTTTTTTGCAGCAACACTACAGTCTGTAAGAAAACCAATAGTTCTTCTCTATGGGGCGATTTTGCTGAAATCTGGAGGTGTTGCCAGTTTTTGGCAAAACCGTTGTATGAGGGGGGGTCATGGGACCAGAGGATGCTGCAAACGGCCCCAAGTTTGGCACATGGCTGTGGGGGTGCCCCAATTGTCAGAAGTTCAAATCCGAGCCATAAATTCCCTTTTTCAGGTGGTTCTAAGTTTGACCAGCACACTAAGTAACCAGTTTTAAGATGCGGTCTGCTGGCATTCTGCAAAACTCATTTTCATTTATCTCCAGCAGCCATCATCTTCAGCTTACTGGAGAAGGCGCATTCGAGTCTTTGCCAGCCAAGGAGCCTCTGGTGCAGTGCTTAGAGTGCAGTACTGCAAGCTACTTCTGCTGCAGCCAGCTGCCTACAATTTGGCAGTTCAAATCCCACCAGGCTTAAGGTTGGCTCAGCCTTCCATCCTTCCTTCCACATTGTTGGGGCCAAGAGGGTCATCTCAACTCCAGGTGACCCACAGAGGCACGCATCCAAGCAGGTTCCTTGGCCGGCCTGGCCCTTTCCCTCATCTCCTTGCCAGCTGCATTGTGCAAACCTTTTCCAGGTGATGCTGACCAAGCTCACCTCTGCAGGGTTCCTTGGACATCCAGCCCTCTTCTACTCTCAGCTTCTCAGCCTACTAGTCCTCCTGCCTTCTTATGTAGATCCCCTTCCCACATTTAGCCATAGGTTGTGTTTCCAGCAGCTGTTGCAAATTATGCCAAACATCTTTTGCCTTGTGCCAGCCGAGATGAGACTCTTCTTATCAGCCCACCTCCCCCCCCCCGCCAGGTTTCCTTTGCTGGGAGCCTAGTAGGTGGAGCCAGTTCCACATCTTCCAAAGTTTCATGGAGACACAAAGTTGAGGAACCAAGCAAGAACGGAAGAGGGCGGGGAAGAGGCAGCAAAGGCGGAGCGGCAGAGGTTCTGCTCTGTGTTGGTGGAGAAAGATGAAAAGCTGAGGCTGGGGATCCATGCCAGCTTCTCTCCCACTCCTCCCCACGTCCTGGAGGGCCTCAGAAGAGATTTCGGCTGACAATGGACTCCCTGTGTGGCTCTGGGTCCTGCGGAAACAAAGGCTCAGCCGAGATTCATCCCAGTCTCTGACCCGTCAAGCAGAAGCATTGAAAAGGGGGTTGTGTGGGAAGGACGGGGGGCCACAGAAGGCCCGGGGAGATCGGCATCCTTCGCAGCGAGAAGAGAGGCTTTGCCGAACTGAGAAACAGATCCGGAGTTTGCAAATGCTGCTTGCTGCAGAGAGTTAGGTGACGCTGGCCGGAAGCAGCCTTGGAGACGCTTATCAGTGGTCTCCAGAGACTTTGCCTGCTGCCAAGGACAGTCCTCTGATCCACTCTACAGTCAGGAACTTCACTTGGATGGGAATCGGGTGCCAGTTATTTTCCTCCTTGGTTTTGGTTATATACAGTACAACGCTAGGAAATATTTTCTCCCACAGGCAAAATATGTAAAGTTTATTTGGTTTAAAGAGCCTCATATGAATCTTAGCAAGTGTTCTGGGCTGGTTAAAATAGCAAAACTGAACAACCGGCAGGGTCTTTGGAATGTGTGGCCTTCTCTGATAATCAACAATCTTCCAGGGATTTCAGGACCCCTGAAGAGGATGAAGAGAAAGCCGACGAGCAGAGAAAGCAGCAGGAGGAAGCGTGGTGGCATTGCAGGCAGAGCTTAAGAGAAGAAAATCAACTTCTTTTGCAAAAGAACTGCAGCAGGACAAACTTTTGGGAAGAGATAACCGTGCTTAATCTGTTCTGCAAAAATCTCAAAAAGAATTTTGTAACGGTGTCAGAATGAACACATCCATCACGACGTAAGTTTCTACAGAGGGCTGTTCTCCTCTTCCGATGCAGGTCTCAACCCAGCATCTTGTCCTTCAAAGTGAGACACCAGTTACAGGCAGTCCTTGAGTTACAACCAGTCCCTTAACCCCCATTGGCATTGATGACGGCCACAGGATGGCTGCCGAACAGCCCACGAAGCTTTCCTCTCCACCCCACCCCAGCCATTGCCCCTCCCATGGTCACGTGATCTGTGAGGTTCTTTGCTGGATTCCAACATCCTTTGTCAGTTTCTGGCAAAAACACACAGTTGAAAGAATGGATTTGTACCTGCAACCACTGTGTTTGCTTAAAAACCACCACAAAAAATGTAGTAAAATCATTTTCGGTCACTTGGATGCCTCGACTTAATGGCTGTAATGACTTATGATCTGGTTTCCACTTACTTTTCTCTGTTTGAAAACAAAATTACACTTTGAACCTCATTGAAGACAAAATCCAACATGTGTGCTATAAACCTTATTACCATCATGATTATCTTTAGGACACTGATCCAAGATATTAAGAAAGCATCACTTAAGCAATTTCAGAATTATTGCCTTAATTCTCATATCATGCCAAGTCACATTTTTAAAAAGTTGGTTTTTAAAGCAAACAAACATTTTATAAAATCTTAGGCCACACCTGGAATACTGTCTCTAGTTTTGGTTACCAAACTACAAAAAGGATGTGGAGACTTTGAAAGATGAGCAAAGAGCAACTAAGAAGGTTAAAGGCCTGGAGACAAAAACACATGAAGAACTGCAGAAATTGGCTAAAGAAAAGGAGGACTAGGGGGAATGATAGTATTCCAGTATTTGAGGGGCTGCCACAAAGAAGGAGGGGTCAATTTGTTTTCCAAAACATCAAAAATCAAGACAAGAAGTAATGGATGGAAACTAACCAAGGAATGAAGGAGAAACTTCCTAATATTGAGGACAACCAGTGAATCAGAATCAGAATCGGAATAGAGCTGGAAGGAACCTTGGAGGTCTTCTACTCCAGCCCCCTGCTATATCAATTCAGACAAGTAGCTGTCCGGTTTCTTCTTAAAAGCCTCCAGGGATGAAGTACCCACAACTTCTGGAGGGAAGCTGTTCCGCTGGTTAATTTTCCTCCATTAGGAAGTTTCTCCTTCATTCCAGGTTGCTTCTCTCCTTGATTGATTAGTTTCCATCCATTGGTTCTTGTCCTTCCCTCTGGTGCTTTAGAAAATAAATTGTGTGGCAGCCTCTCAAATACTGGAATACTGCTTCCATGTCCCCCCTGGTCCTTTTCTGTGGCTTTTAGAAGTTGTGGATGCTTCATCACTGGAGGTTAAGAAGAGACTGGACAGCCACTTGTCTGAAATGGTCTAGGGCAGGGGTGTCAAACTCACATTGTCATGGCGCCATCACATGACATATCGGGACTTTTTCCCCCTTCACTAAACTGGGCGCGGGCATGGCCAGATGTGACGCATCCAATCCGCGGGCAATGAGTTTGACAGCCCTGATCTATGGTCTCCTGCTTGAGCAGGGGGTTGGACTAGAAGACCTCCAAGGTCCCTTCCAGCTCAGTTCTGAATATATAAAACAAGGCTTAATACCTTCGTTTACATAAACCTGTATGATGATGGCCAAGGTCATAAAACATGAAAACCAATTGCTCTTTACCACAAGGTTGACCAACCTTCCTGAGCTCCGAGAAATGCTGAAACTCTGCAACAGGCCATGAAGAAGCAGCCGCCATAATGGGAACTGCTTGCCCAGTGAGGGTGGGTAACGGTGCTTCACAGCCCTGGCAGCTTTCAGGTGAGTGGACTTCAATGCCCAGGATTCCCCAGCCAGTCACAATTCTGGGAATTGTTGAGGAACTTTGAAACCCATTGGAGTTTTGGGGAAGTCTCTTGTAATTCGTGGCTGCCGGTAAATGTGAGAAAAAGAACACCCCAGAAATTGCCATTGTAGGATCAAGAACTCCAATGACTCGGCCATCTCAATAAAAGGCAGCTGCCCAAGGACCCCTTTGAAATGCTTCATGGGGAAAAAAAGGTGGAAGGTTGTTGGAAAAGGCCTTTTCCAAATTAATCTTCAGATCTTAGGTCCTGGCCTCGCGAAGGTGAGAGCCTCACAAATGTTAAACATTATAAGGCGGATTCCTTTGATCATGTAGCAAATGGAATATGGACGAGACCTCGGGCTTAGCATGTCTTCACTCAGTCACTTGTGTTTTTTCAGCAACTAAGAGTCACCCAATGATGATTTAGTTACGTTGTGAGAACACAGTGATACTCATCAGTGATTCCTTACAAATTGGAAAGAAAAAAAATGAGTGGAACCATTTTTAACTGGTATTTATATTAATATCTTGAGGGAAGAAGGACCTGAGAATGTGCATTTCTCATTGGCCCTGAGGATCCAATAACATGGCTATGGAGTCCGTCAGGGCGTTCCTTCATTAGGGAAGCCACTCCTCTCACCCACACATTAGGATTTTTATGGTTTTACCGCGTTTTAAATATTTTGCTATGTTTTTGGCTACTTGTTCTACCGTTTGTTTGTTTTTTAACTTTATATGCTGCCCAGGATCACATATGTGAGATGGGCAGCTATATAAATTTACAATAGTAAATAAGAGATGGAGGAAATACTTATCAGAGCTGAAGATGACACAGAACTAAATGAGCCAGTTAATAGCTCGACTGAAATAAAAATCAAGATTATCTTGGTAGGTTAGAGAAATGGGCAGAGAATCATGGAATGAAGTTTGGTGGAGAACAGGTGAAACTCGAAAAATTAGAATATTGTGTAAAAGTTCATTTATTTCAGTAATGCAACTTAAAAGGTGAACCTAATATATGAGATAGACTCATTACATGCAAAGCAAGATAGTTCAAACCGTGATGTGTCATAATTGTGATGATTATGGCTTACAGCTCATGAAAACCCCAAATCCACAATCTCAGAACATTAGGATATTACATGCAATCAATAAAACAAGGATTGTACATAGAACAACATCGAACTTCTGAAAAGTATAAGCATGCATATGTACTCAGTACTTGGTTTGGGCCCCTTTTGCAGCAATTACTGCCTCAATGTGGTGTGGCATGGAAGCTATCAGCCTGTGGCACTGCTGAGGTGTTATGGGAGACCAGGATGCTTCAATAGCGGCCTTCAGCTCTTCTGCATTGTTCGATCTCATGTCTCTCATCTTTCTCTTGGCAATGCCCCATAGATTCTCTATGGGATTCAGGTCAGGCGAATTTGCTGGCCAATCAAGCACAGTAATTCCATGGTCATTGAACCAGGTTTTGGTGCTTTTGGCAGTGTGGGCAGGTGCCAAGTCCTGCTGCAAAATGAAGTCAGCATCCCCATAAAGCTCGTCTGCGGAAGGAAGCATGAAGTGCTCCAAAATCTCCTGACCCTGGACTTAATGAAGCACAGTGGACCAACACCAGCAGATGACATGGCTCCCCAAATCAACAGACGGTGGAAACTTCACCCTGGACTTCAAGCATCTTGCAGTGTGTGCCTCTCCATTCTTCCTCCAGACTCTGGGTCCTTGGTTTCCAAATGAGATGCAAAAGTTACTCTCATCAGAAAAGAGGACTTTGGACCACTGAGCGACAGACCAGTTCTGTTTGTCTTTAGCCCAGGTAAGATGCTTCTGATGTTGTTTGTTGTTCAGGAGCGGCTTGACAAGAGGAATATGACATTTGAAGCCCATGTCCATGATCCGTCTTGTGTGTGGTGGCTCTTGATGCACTGACTCCAGCCTCAGTCCAGTCCTTGTGAAAGTCCCCGACACTTTTGAATGGCCTTTTCCTGACAATCCTCTCCAGGCTGCGGTCATCCCTGCTGCTTGTGCACCTTTTTCTTCCACACCTTTCCTTTCCACATAACTTTCTATTAATGTGCTTCAATACAGCACTTTGGGAACATCCAACTTCTTTTGCAATTACCTTTTGAGGCTTTCCCTCCTTATGGAGGGTGTCAAGGATGGTTTTCTGCACAACTGTCAGGTCAGCAGTCTTTCCCATGATTGTGCTTCCTACTGAACCAGACTGAGAGACCATTTAAAGGCTCAGATAGAAGATAGATAAAATACTTTATTGGCCAAGTGTGATTGGACACATAAGGAATTTGTCTTGGTGTAAATACTCTCAGTATACATATAGAAAAGGTACATTCGTTAAGAATCAAGAATCATAATGTACAACACTTAATGATAGTCATAGGGTACAATCAACAATCAATCATACTAGGAAACAGTCAAAATAAATCGTAAGGATACTAGCAACAAAGTTACAGTCCTACAATCAATCACAAGTGGGAGGGGATGGGTGATAAGGAGTGATGAGAAGATTAATAGTAATAGTAGCGCAGACTTTGTAAATACTTGGACAGTGTTGAGGGAATTATTTGTTTAGCAGAGTAATGGCTTTCGGGAGAAAACTGTCCTTGTGTCTAGTTGTTCTGGTGTGCAGTGCTCTACACACTACAGCGTCATTTTGAGGGAAGGAGTTGAAACAGTTTATGTCCGGGATGTGAGGGGTCTGTAAATATTTTCACAGTCCTCTTTTTGACTCGTGCAGTATACAGATCCTCAATTGAAGGCAGGTGGGTAGTAATTGTTTTCTCTGCAGTCCTAATTATCCTCTGGAGTCTGTGTCTGTCCTGTTGGGTTGCAAAACAAAACCAGACAGTTATAGAGGTGCAGATGACAGACTCCATAATTTCTCTGTAGAACTGGATCAGCAGCTCCTTGGGCAGTTTGAGCTTTCTGAGTTGGTGCAGAGGGAACATTCTTTGTTGTGCTTTTTTTTATGATGTTTTTGATGTTAGGTGTCCATTTTAGGTAATGTGATATAGTAATCACACTTGGCCAATAAAGTATTCTATCTAGAAATTTGAAGGTCTCTACTGTTGAGATACTGTGTTGTCTAGTATTGTAAGAGGTGGTAGTATGGGCAGGTTTCTTCTAAAGTCTACCACCATTTCTACGGTTTTGAGTGTGTTCAGTTCCAGATTGTTCCGGTTACACCACAAGGCAAGTTGTATAACCTCCTGTCTGTCTGTAGATTCATCATTGTCTCGAATGAGACCAATCACTGTTGTGTCATCAGCAAACTTAGCTCTCCACTAAGGAAACAGGAATCAAATGTAAGGTTTGCATAGACTGATGTTCCTCTGCTTTGGCAATTGCAGTTGCAAATGACATGTGGGCCAATAGTGTGATGTGTCTGCAGAAAAGGCAAACACCCTTTTAGGCTGCATCAATGAAAGTCCGGCTTTCAAAGAAGGGGAAGTAAATATTCAATTTTATTCCCCATGAATGAAGCCTCACCTTTAACACCATATTTGAAGAACAATATGGAGGATCAGCAAATTAGCAACTCAAACCCAACATCAGCCCTCCCAAGTAAACCAGACAGGAAACGGGACTAGATGAGCTAATTCTATTTTATTGATAGGCTATATTAACAAACAAAACTTGCAAGTCCAAAAGGACAAAGTTCCCACCACCATTAGGTTGGCTCCTCCCAAGGTCACCCATGCCTTCTGTTACACCCAGGAAGAAGGACTGGAGGAGCTGACATTTGTCTTATCCATTAAGATTCCTCTGGGTGAGTCTCACTTCCACCTCTACAGCTTTCTAATTCTGAACTGCTTATAAAACTGCTACTTTTTGTATCTACTAGAATATCTCTCTTCAGAGCATTTGCCCTGTTTTGGAAATCCCTTTGCTACTCAGTTGATGGATAGTGTTTGTTTTGGCAGTATTTTGGCTCCTGGGATCAAGAAAAGTAATTTTGCAATTGTTGCAGTGTTCAGTGGTTATTGTGTGTCCTTCCTGCTGTTCCTATTTAAAGTATTCCCATTAAGAGCATCTCTCACTGAAGTGGCCTTCTGTTGGCTATATGTTTACCTAACTTATCAATGCAAGAGGAACAGCCTAGCAGTGTGTGTGTGTGTGTGTGTGTGTGTGTGTGTGTGTGTTTTCCAAGTATGGCTGAACAATTCCTGGGTTCAACTGTCTGGAAAATTTTCAGCAACGTATGGAAGACCAAAGATGTCCCATTCTTCCTGTGTCCATGGTGGTGGGGTAGACACCTGTTCTTTCAGGGTGTGGTTTGCTAACACAGGTAGGAAGGGCGGGGCTCGAATTACGCAGAACCATTATCTCCACTGATTGCACATAACCCATAACTTTGATGATCAGATATTTCCTTTGTTCTATTACACAAGTATGAAAAGGAGACGCAGCAGAGGAGAAAACTAGCTGGAATGTTTGCCCCCCCCCCCATTAAACTGCCCCCCCTGCATCTGAGTTGGCAGCCGGACCTATTCAAATTTAGCTGTGGGGGGGGCAGGCTGTGAAGCATGTGAAGAGAGGAGCAACAAGCCTTGAGCTTTGAGTCTTGGAAAGGCTGGGGTAGGAAGACCCCACCCCCAACCCCACCCCACCCTGCACCCAGAGCCCGGCTGGGGATCCACACCTTCACCCAGTTCGAAGGGGCAGCTCTGAGGAGGCTCCTACGTGCAGCTCCTGCTTATCAGCCGTTTTGGTTCCAGGCCAGCAGTTGCGACACCCTTGTGGGGCCTGTGCTAGGAGGAAACGGGATATCTTGTGCACGTGCAAAAGAGTTATTAATAGATAGCCAAAAGTCACACAATCACTGGCAAGCTTTGCGTGTATTTATTCGCTGGACCTTGTGCTGTTCTACAGGAGAAGGAGAAACGTGCAGATTATTTTATCAATAATATTTATAGTATTTTGGACGGAGGCATGCAAGAAATGGTAAAGGCCCTTCTGAGTGGAGCATGGCCTGGAGGCCTTCAGTGCCGGGATTTGGACGTCCATCAGAAAGTGTCGCCTTCAGTTGGGGCTGCTTTGAAAGTCCCCAGTCTCCACCAGGAGCTTTCTAGGAGTCTCTTATCCCACCTGTTCAGCCTTTGAAAACCCACAGCATTTTTCTGATTTCAACAGGACTTTTATAAAGCAGTAAAAGGCTGCAGCCTTTCAGTCCTGGGCACATTTACTTTGAAATGCAATGATTTTAGCAGGGGCTCCTCACAGGAGAAAAGGGGCACAAGACTCTGAGAGTTTGCAGCAAGCGATGCAGCCTCGTACAGGAATGACTTAATGACCAAAACTCAGCCTGCAATTTCAGTCATCAATCAGGACAGTTATTAAGTTGGTCGCCATGTCATCACACTTGATTTTACAAGCTGTTTTTTTTTTTTAACCGTAGGCATTAGGTGAATGCAGCAGCCATAAAGCTGATGCCATGCCCATTAAGTGAACGCCATGGTTCGATGGGGCTTTTTTCCTGGAAACTGGAAGTAAGTGCCAGTTTTTGGTGAAAACATCATAAACGGTGGTCATTTAATCCCAGGATGCTTCAAGGGACCATAAATGTGGTCCAGTTTCTGAACATGGAAAATGTGATCCTGTGACCCCAGGGGAGGCCACCAGGAGGTCATAAGTAGCTTTTTGGGGTAACTGGGTGGTTGCTAAGCGACTGGTCATAAGTCTCTATTTCTTTGAGTAAGGAGGGAATGATAGGAGATTCAGGAAGTAAACAAAACAAAAATAAAAAAAGAAAGCTTGTCAAAATGGATCCATGTAGTAGAAGCCATGATTTTTGTCATGTCAGTAAAAGTTGCAACTACCGTCTTGCAACTAAGAACAGTCTGGTCTGGTCCCGATGCTGGCTCCCCATTATCCATTTTTTGTCCCCATGTTAAACCTGTGAAAGATCTCACACACATGTTTACAAAGCCAGGTTGTGGATGGTGCATGCAGTTGTTCCGGGTTCAGGTCAGGACGTTCTCCTCCCAGGCTCTGCAGGGGCCCGGGAAGAGGCTTAGGCAGCTGCCCTTCAAACTTGGCCGCCTGATCCCCAGTAGTTCTTGCTCAGGCTGACCATGAGGGCGTGAACCTCCCTGCCCTTCAATGCTTCATCTCCACCGCAGTGTGCAGATGCAAAACTGTCTGAAGGGAGCAGAGAGCCTGCATCAGGGCCAGGCTGTCTGAGAAGCTTGATCCATCCCCAGAAAATCCTGACCGTCGTGTTTGTCTGCCTCTGGAGGACTGAAGCCTCCCGTTGCATTTCATCTCGACAGGACATTGATGCCTCCTCTGCCTCTGGCCCCCTTGCCCAGGGACTGGGAACAGGCTGGTGCTGCCCTAATTCAGGAGCCAGGATGGGGGCCCAGCTGAGGCCGAGGTCCTGGGGCAGATGCAGACCTTGGCTCTGAGCGGGGAGGGGTCTCCAAGCCCACCTGCCAGAGATACACTCAGACATTTGGTAAGAGTTTGTGGTCCCTTTCCTGCAAGAGGGGAAAAGTTTCAGAAAGTGGGAAGGGAAGAACAGGGATGGGTTTGCATAATGCACAAGACCCCTCGACTTACAGGTCCCCTCGACTTACAAACCATAAGTGGAGGTGGGAAATTCATCATGAAGTGGTGGGTGATTAAGTGAGGCATCGCATGACCCTTTTTGTAATCTTTTTTTGCCACAGGCATTAAGTGAATGAGTCTGGTTGTTAAGTGAGACATCACATGATCAGAGTTTGTGACCTTCCCTGCCAGTTTTCCCATAGATGTCACTTGTTGGAAGCCAGCTGGGAAGATCGCCAAGGGTGACTGTGCAACCGTGGGATGCTGCAGTGATTGTGTGAGGACCGGTCACAAGTCTCTTTTTTCAGTGCCATTGTAACTTCGAATGGTCGCTAAATGATTGGCAAATCAAGAACTATCTGTGTGGGTTTTGTGTTGTGTACTGCAATGTGTGAACCAAGGCACCGTGGTTTCCATTTGATGATTTATGGCTTAATAGCAATAGTACTTAGACCTATATACCACTTCACAGTGCTTCGCAACCCTCTCTAAGCAGTTAACAGAATCAGCCTCTTGCCCCCAACAATCTGGGTTCTCACTTTACCCCCCTCAGAAGGATGGAAGGCTGAGTCAACCTTGAGGCTGGTGGGATTTGAACTGCCAAACTGCAGGCAGCTGGCAGTCATGCCTTATGTCACCCCAGTCCTTCTCTTTGTTAGGCTAGGCATATCTAGTTCCCTCAATCATTGATCATATGGTTTAGCTTCATTTTTGTCAGCTCTTCTCTGCACACTTTCCAGTCTCAACATTTTTTTTTGTATCGTGGCGACCAAAACTGGACGCAGCATTCCCAATGTGGTCTTACCAGTGCAGTATATAGCAGTGATCTCTGTTAATGCAGCTAGGATTGCGTTGGCTGTTTGGCGGTTGCAGCACACTGCTGGCTCATATTTAAGTGGACTCCTAGATCCTTCTCACAGCGACTAATGCTGAGTCAGGTACATCCTATTCCATGCCTGGGCATTTGACTGCCTTGCCTAAGTGTTGGGCCTTTTCTCACCAGTGAACTGCATTTTGTTGGATTGGGCTCAGTATGATCTTTGAACTTGGTCTCCATTTTCCTTGGTTTGAGAAAATGGCTCCCAATTCACCTCATAGCTGTAGCCTCGAATATCTTTCTACAGTGTAATTATAGAGTTATTTATCAAGAACATACTTGCTCTGTTATTTATTTTTAACTTGTGCTTTTAAAATGATTCTATTTTAATATAAAAACCATTTATTACTTATTCATTGTTTGGATTCTTGCTTTTGGTGGAATCACAAGGCCAGCAAGCAGAACCCCAAGAAACAGAATGAAGTAGAAGTTTTACCTGAAGTAAGTCCTGCTGAGTTTCCTGGGGGAAAGACTGCAAATTCAAGAAATTTTCCCTGCTGCCAGTTGCCTGGCTCAGCCTAATTGCTTTTGGTTACTTGGAGCTAACGTGGCCTCCAGAAACCAAACGTGATTTTTTGGAGCCACCAATTATGACTCACTTTGGAAGGCAAAAACACTGGTAATTTTGCAGCCCTGTCTGGGCACTTCCAGCCCTTACATGCTCAGACAAGAAATGAATGCAATGGACACACTGACATACTTCTGGGGTAAAAATTAACAGAGATAGGAGGGTGGCATTTCCCCACCTGGTTCCTCCAAGCAGCCAGCTACCAAATTGCTGCTGTAGGAGCTGGAAGGTGTGTGTGTGCGTGTGTGTGTGTGCGTAGGGAAAGAGATAGCTTGAGTACAACATTTTCCAGAGCAAAGGTAGGGCCCGTCTCAGCTTGAGCTGACCTCCCTGTGAAAGGCAATCACCCCAGCAAAACTCTTTAAAAATGAACGCTGAAGAAACGCAAATGAGTGTGATCTTTATCTCCCCTCCTGTGTTGTGTTTTGCAACCTTAGCAACTTTAGGGGATTTCAACTCCCAGAATTCCCCAGCCATAATTGCTGGCTGGGGAATTCTGGGAGTTGAAGTCCACTCATATTAAAGTTGCTCACTTTGAGAAGCATTGCTCCAGTGCTCCCTGATATCAACACCATGGAATGGAAACTTAGCAACAAGTTGGTGGGGCTGCACAGGGCTGGGATTCAAAAATCACAGCAACCAGTTCGCTGCTCATTTGCTGGGTGGGCGTGGCCATGGTGGGCGTGGCCTACCAGAACTTCCGGGAGGGCCGTTTTTCATCTTCCCAAGGGTCCAGAGGCTTTCCTCGGGCCTCTGGGAGGGCAAAAATGGCCTCCCCGGGCTCCGAAGTCCCTCTGGAAGCCGGAAACAGGCCCGTTTCCAGATTTCTAGAAGGCCTGTTTTTCCCCCTCCCAGAGCCTCCGCACAGACTCTGCACTTACCTGCATCGAAAATGGGCCACGTGGAGACTCCTGGGAGGGGCAGGGTGGGAGGGGCCAGCCGGTTGGTTCAAATACCGGTTTGGCAACCCAGATGCAAATTTAACATCTGGTTCTCCTGAACCAGTCTGCACCGGTAGAATCCCATCCCTGGGACTGTAGCTCTTCTGCTTTCTCTCCCTTCTTCTGTTATAAAGCAAGCTGAAAACAAATACAAAACTCCCAGACCCAAACAAGGCCCAAAATTACCCACGGAGGCTGATTGCTATCATACCCATATCTTGGAAGTCAAACTATATTAAAGGTTGCCCACTGGCAGCCTGAACAGCAAAGCTGCATTTCTGCCTGTCAGAGTCTGGCGAGGCCGATTGTCAGGGGTCCCCAGGATCTTAGGCAGGTGGTCTCCTTTACTGGGACCTTTTAACTACACGGAAGATGATCTGCAGGAAGAGTAAAAAAGGTTCATTCTCTCTCTCAGCCCAACATGTCCCGCAGGGTTGTCATTGTCAGGAAAATAGGAGGAGGAAAATGTATTGGATATGTTCACTGCCTTGAGTTATTTGTAAACATGTCAAGGCAGGATACAAACAAACAAACACACAAATAGGCACTATCCAACTCCCGACTGACTCTGATATGATCCCTCAGAGAATAAGGAAACAGCCAGGGTGGTTAAAAATCAACAAGGCTTGGTACAAAACAAGCTGGAAATGCTGTGTTCTGCTGGGAAATTAGAATTAGAATCCTAGCGGACAACCACTTAAATTTGAGCCAGCAGTGTGCTTCAGCTGCCTAAAAGGCCAACACAGTCCTGGGTTGCATCAACAGTGAGACAGAATGAAGATCACGTGAAATGTTGTATCACTTTATAGTGCCTTGGTAAGGCCACACTTGCAATACTGCAGACAGTTTTGGTCACCACATTATAAAAAAGATGTTGAGACTCTGCAAAGAGCAACAAAGAGGATCAAGGGGCTGGAGGACGAGACAGATGAAGAATGGTTGCATGGCTAATCTAGTGAAAAGAAGGACTAGTGGTAGTAGCGTTCCCGTATTTGAGGGGTTGCCACAAAGAAGAGAGTCCATTTATTTCCCAAAGCCCCAGAGGGCAGGACAAGAAGCCACGGATGGAAGCTTATCAAGGAGAGAAGCAACCTGGAATTGAGGAGAAACTTCCTGACAGTGAGGACAGTCAGTCAGTGGAATGGAGTCCCTCCAGAAGTTGTGGGGGCTCCATCAGCGGAGTCTGGAAGTTGAGTCATACAACTGGATTTCTTTTCTTTTTGGTTTCGCTGCTTATCCAGGTAGCTTCTTCAGTCTGACTGAAATGTTTCAAAGAAGAAGTCCAGTTGCCATGACTCAACTTCCAGAAAACTCTACCTGGGTGACTAAGAATCTTCAGTGACGTTTCATCCATCATGGGAGGTTTTCAAGAATAGAATGGACAATGGTTTCACTGTGATAGCGTCTCCTGCTTGAGCAAGGACTAGAGGACCTTCAAGGTCCCCTTCCAACTCAGTCATTCTGTTCTGTGTTCCAGGCTTGCAGAAACGGCAAACCGCCTCCCCCTGTCTTGATCTCTGGAGCTCTGAGATCAGGGAGAGGCTGTGGGGACAAGCAAGAGGGCAGTTATGGGCCCTGCAGAATGAATGGCCTGGCCAGTCCCCTCCGCTCGACGTTTCCACGGGGAGGAAGAGGGGCCACTTTCTGCACACAATGCCACAATCCATTGCACACCTGAAACTTCCGGTTCAGGAAACAATTTCGAGGGATCTACAAGAAACTTTGATTGCTTTGGCTCTGGACTCTTGTGAGGATTATGGGTTGGATTTTAACAGCAGCCATTCTTTCACTCTGGCTTGTCCTTCGGGTATATTAAATGGGATTATAGATTTATGATTCTTTAGCAAAGTTAACACTGCAAGGAATAAAAGTCTTCTGAAAAAGAGGAGACCACCCTGGGGGTGGCTGAGATGCAATCCAGTAGGTCCCCTTCTTCATTGCATGGGATCCTACGTTCACAGGATGCCACCTTAAATGAGAAGCGGTTGCCCCTTTTTAAATTTTTTTTACCCCGTTTATGATTCTCTTAAGAAGAGTCTTGCAAGTGTCGCCCCCTCCCTGGTTAGTAGCAGAACTGACCTTGCCACTGGGTCCTCAATTTACAACTGTCCCTTTATCAACAATTCAGTTACAAAAGCACTGAATAAACGAAGTGATTTAAAACCAGTCCTCGCACTTACAATGAATGCTGTGATCAAAATTTGGGCACTTGCAACAATTGCAATGTCCCAGGATCGTTTGATCTCCATTTGCGACCTTCCCAACCGACTTCTGACAAGTGAAGGTAAGGGAGGGGGTGAGAGCCAAGTCCACTTCATTTGCTGGGCTTGGCTAGTCGGGCGAAAAGTAGGACCAGGGAGGCATGATAGCAGTGTTCGTATATTTGAGGGACTGCCACAGAGAGGAGGGGGATAAAGCTATTTTCCAAAGATCAGGTACTTTCAGAAGGTAGGCAGAACAAGAAGCAGCTGATGGAAACTAGTCAAGGAGAGAAGCAACTAGAACTAAGGAGGGATTTCATCCTGACAGTGAAAACAATGAACCAGTGGAACAGAAGTTGCCTTCAGAAGTTGTGGGTGCTTTATCACTGGAAGAGACTGGACCGTCATTTGTCTGGGATGGTCCTGGGTCTTCTGCTGGAACAGGAGGTTGGACTAGATCAGGGGTGTCCAACCTTGGTAACGTTAAGCCTGGAGGACTTCAACTCCCAGAATTCCCCAGCCAGCAAAGCTGGCTGGGAATTCTGGGAGTTGAAGTCCTCCAGGCTTAACGTTACCAAGGTTGGACACCCCTGGACTAGATAGAAGATCCCCAAGGTCCCTTCGAACTCTGTGATTACAAGCATCTTGCTTAGCGACGGAAGTTCCAGTCCAACTGTGGTTGTAAGTCAAGGAGTACAGTACTTGTTACTCCCTTGTCAGACCTGGCGTTGGTGTTGCTCCTTTCCTGTCCCCAACCCATGGCCGGATGTCATGTTTGGCCCAGCACAGGGAAGGCAGCCTCTTGGGAGGAGGTCAGGGCAGCCTGCTGCCCTTGCCTGCCTCTTCCAGGATTTTGCTCCGAGGCAGGAGGAGGAGGAGGAGCCCAGCCGAGGCTCTCCAGTGAGAGAAGCTGAGTCACCGCTCCTTTGACTCCCGGCCCTCCTGCCTCCCTCTGGCCTCTTCTTCTCAGGACCTTCGTGAAAGGGGGAGAAGTTATGCATGTGCCCAGCAAAATCTCTCTCTCTCTCTCACACACACACACTCGTTCACTTGCGGAGGGTCTTCTTGCCTGAGGGAAGGGGGAGAAAGGCGGGAACTGAGGGGCGCTGGACGCGGCCTGGGGGGGGGGGGCTGGGAAAGGCTGGCCGAGGCCCCGCTGGACCACAAACGGGTCCCATCAGGGAAGCAACTGCTGCGGGGGAGGAGAAGGAAGGAATGGCGGGGCTGGAGGGGCGGAGAGGTCCGAGGACCCGTCCGAAGGGCACCGGGCAGAGGCGTTCGGTCCGGGCTCTGTCAGACCTTTGCAGCCCCCAAATGGGCCAGGCTGCGCCTCAGGCGCCTGCAGCAAGTGGCACTTTGGCGGCCGTCGGATCGGACTCCGGCCCTTCGGGACCAGCCCCTTCGCGAAGAAGGGCCCACGGAGCCGCCGCGCGGTCCCCCTCCTGAGGCTCCGGCGGAAGGAAAGCGCGGGAGGGGGAAGTTGCCCCGCTCGGTCCGCAGACCCCGCAGCGCCGGCCGAGAGGCGCGCCGGCCATCCAAGGAGAGACGCCCCGCCGAAGCCGGCCCCGGGCTCTCTCCCGCCGGCAGGAACCGGGCCGGCCTGGCCACAACCCCCGCGCCGGCCCGGCCCCACCGCGCGGCTCTCTCACCTCGGCAGGGGCCCTCGCGAGCCGAAGAGGCGGGCTGCGGATCGCGAGGCTGGAGCGGCGGCTGCGGGGGATCTTCGGAGCGAAGCGCGGCGGAGGCGGAGTGTCGGAGGGGAGCTTTCCACACCCCGCCGCGCTCCGCAGGCCCCGCCCGGCCTCCCCACACGCCCTCCGGTCCGGCCGAAACTTTACCCGGCGGCGGCGGCGGCGGCGGTTGCAGCGCCTCTCCTTCTTCGCGCCTCGCGGATCCGGCATAGGCCACCCACCGCGGGAGGAGGACTCGCGGGCGGCCCGACCGAAAGGCGCTCGCTCCGCTCGGGGCAACTTGGGCGGGCGGCGGGGGCATCGCGGCGCAGGCAAGGCGCCCAAGCGGGCGGGGCTTCCGATGGGGGTCCCGGCGCCGGCTGCCCGCGGCCACTGAGCCCGGCTGAGGGAGAGGCGGGGCCGCGCGAAACTTCCCCCCCGGCTCGCCCCCCCCACCCCGCCCCGCGATGTCGGCCAAGAGCGCACCTGCGGCGGACCCCGCGGAGAAGGGCCCGGGCTGCCCCGCCGCCTCGCCGCCCAAGAAGAAGAAGCCCAAGTCCGGCTCGTCCAGACTGCGCCGGGCCTTCAGCTGGCTGCGGGGCCGGCGGAAGAAAGCGGCGGGCGGCCAGCCCGGAGCGCCCCCTGCGGAGGGCAAGGAGCGAGAGGAGCGGCGCCAGGGCAAAGGTGAGGCCGGGCTCCGAGGCGGGCGGGCGGGCGGGGGAGGCCGGGTCGACGCCTGGGGGCGGGGCGGGGGCTCTTTCGGGGTGCCCACGGACTCTCCCCGCCCGCAGGAGCGGAGGAGCCGAAGCCGCCCGCCGAGCGAGCTCTGCGCCCAAAGTTGCAGCGCGAGCCTGTTGCTCCGTCCTCGCCCCTCCTGGAGCAGAAGCCGCTTCAGCCTTGACGCCACCTGCCCGTCCGGCTGGCTTCTCTCGGCGGCGCAGAGCAGCCTTTGGGGTCTTGGAGCATCGGGAAATGCCCGGGGCAGCTTGCCCAGGTGGGAAAAGGGCTCCGGCTGGCACTAAACCAGGGCTCTCCAACCTTGGCAACTTTAAGCCTGGAGGACTTCAACTCCCAGAATTCCCCAGCCAGCTGGCTGGGGAATTCTGGGAGTTGAAGTCCTCCAGGCTTAAAGTTGCCACTGTTGAGAGCCCTGCACTCTTTGCTGGCTGGGGAATTCTGGGAGTTGAAGTCCTCCAGGCTTAAAGTTGCCAAGGTTGGAGAGCCCTGCACTAAACTACCCAGGGGCAACCCTGGTTAGGCACACAGTCTGGATAGGCGGCCTTGCTCCGCAGTTGGGCTGCAGCCAGGCGGTTCCTGCCGGCTGGGCCAGATGTGGGTCCCCTTGCAAATCCCTTTCCTGCCAAGGCTGGTCCACAGGCTGCTCCCTCAGAGTCCTCAGGTCAGGGATCCTGGGAGAACCCTGGTGCAGCAGCTCCAGATGTCCCCCAAATGAGGGAGGGAACTTTGCAAGATGTGGTGCAACCGGGCCCCACCCTGACCCGGTCATCTTGCTGGGAAGCACAACGGCAAAGGTTGCTGCTCTCCCTTAGGACTTAGGACTTTGGATGGAGGGGTAGGGAAGGAGGTGCGGGCGGCTCTGTCGGTGCAGTCAGGCCTGAGCAGAGTTGAGAACGGCCTGGACCGGCCAAACTGTAGCCCACCTGGGAAGCCTTTGGGCGAGGTTGAGCTGAAGTCGCCGTCTTGGGAGAGTTTACCCACTTCCTGCTGCCTGGTTCACTCGGTTCAAGGCCGAGTCACGCCAAAGGGGTGTGTGCGTGGTGTGTGTCACACAGATGGAATGGAGCGTTAGACTGGGGGCAACATGCCAGCCAGGCAGCTGGACCTTGTGGATCCGACTCTGGAACTGGCCAAAACATTTCCTTGGCCTGAAGATCCTTGGAGGAGAACAGGAAGCAAGTGATGACATGAGAATAATGTCATTTTTTAATGTGTTCGCTAGATACACCAGGGAAATAAGCAACAAAACTGCAATCCATTTGTTTTGGCATATCTTTTGTGGACTAACAAAGCATATTGTCATCCCTGCAACCAAATATAGTTGCTTAATGTTTAAGTTGTCATGAGGCTTTTTATACTTGTGCAGAGATAAAATAATCTAATATGGATACCGTCTTTTAAAAATCCATAACTTACCCAGAAAGGTGTAAGGTCTTCTGCCTCGAGCAAGGGGTCAGACTAGAAGACCCCTGAGTTTCCTCCCAGGATTCTTATGGTCTGTGTTCTTTCCAATTGAATTAATAGGAGGGTGTTGATGTCCGGGTGAAAAGCATCCTGGCACTTTGGCCCCACAGTACTTGGAAAATCTGAGCCCACCTAGAAGGCCAGCAGCTCTTCCCTCCCCCACTTCTCATCATCCGGGCAACATGCAGGTTTGCCTTGCTTTAAGTCAGGGGTCTTCAAACTTGACAGCTTTAAGGCTTGTGGACTTCTACTCCCAGAATTCCTCCTCCAGTTATGTTAGCTCATGAATTCTGGGAGTTGAAGTCCACAAGTCTTAAACTTGCCAAGTTTGAAGACCCTTGCTTTAAATTGTACCATGCTTGATCCCTCCCCCCACCAAGAAAGTCAGGGGCCACCAGAGGTCCAAGCAATGGCAGATCCGTGATGGCGGATCCGTGAAAGCAAAATCTGCCAGGCAGCGCCTGGGATATGCGAGTGAGGCCCATGGGAGGCATTTCCCCCTCCCCTGGGCATCAGATGAGTCATTGGTGGTAGGGGGATTGAGTGCAGCTCTCGGGATGGACCTCAGCCTGGCTGCCCAATTGCAGGGAACTCAGGTGGGGAATCCAAGGACCACCCAAAATAGGAGACAATGATGTACACGTGTGCGCAAAACGTAAAATCACGGGCCGGAATTTACCCCGATCGGATCCCACCCCTGGGTTTAGGTCCAGTGCCATTGTCACCTTGAACAATCGCTAAATGGGTGTTTGTAAGTCGAGGACTCCCTGTAGGGCTTCCAAACTCCTTTGTCTCTTGCTGGCAAGACAGCAAAGGATGCCACCCCACCCCAACCCCAACTGCATGGGAAGTGGCAGGTTCTGGAACGGAGCTCTGCCCATATGAAAGAGCCAAGAGCCCCCGGAGGACGTTTGGGAGATTCCCTGGGAGATGAGGGCAAAGGCTGACGGCATCTTTTAATTTCAGGTACAGGGCAGTGTTCTTTTTCAAAAGCCATCAGCCCCTGGTGAGTGGTTTTCCAATCTGGAAATATTCACACACCCTTCCACAACTTTGGAACCTGATCCAGTGCTATTTTCCTTGTACGGATGAGCCTGATTTACCATAATGCAATTTCCTAGAGAGTTGTGCGTTTCAGCTCAAGCCTGGAATTATATTTGCAGGAGTTGCACATCTGTTTTGGAAACTTTATGTATCTTGGAAGGAAAAGCCATGCTGTGAGGTAACACTTGTTGGCCAAACTTTTTACAGTCTATAGAAAAATGTACCTTTCTCCACAGCTGAAGGGAGAAGAAAGTCCATTCCCATCTTTTTAGGGACCCCAACCATTTGCTGTTGTGACTATAGAGATTCTCAGTCCCAAAGGTGCTTTTTCCAATAGGCCGCTGGACTTTCTGGTTTTTCTTTGAAGATGTTTCACTTCCCATCCAAGAGGCTTCTTCAGAGAGTTGAAGAAGCTTCTTGGATGAGAAGTGAAACGTCTTCAAAGAAAAACCAGAAAGTCCAGCGGCCTCTTCAAAAAAAAGCACCTTTGGGATTTGTTAACTGAGTTTTGCCAGTTGTTAAGTGAATCATTGCATTTGTTAGGTTAGCAACAAGGCGATCTGTTAGGTTCGTAACCCGGCGATCAAGTGAATCCGGCTTCCCTGTTCTCTCTTGGCTTGTCAGGAGGTTGCAAAAGGCTCAACCGTCAAAATAGGAGGCAGTTGCCAATTTGGATCACCTGAGTACAGGGATGTCAACAACGGTTGTAAATGTGAAAAACAGTCACTTTTTTCAGTGCTGTTGTAACTTTGAGCGGTCACTAAGTGAACTATTGTAAGTTGAAGACTGCCTATATTGCTCCTTTGGGTTTTCGACGTCCCACTTGTTCGTCAGAAGAGGACTGGACAAAGAGAGGGAGCCGCCACTTACGAGAGGGGAGGGGACCTCCGTTGGTAGCTCTGAGCCTCTTGGCTCCCAGGCTCTTCCGTTGGACACCAGCACGGAGGGGAGTTGGCGGTGGTGTGGATGGGCTGGGCTGGATTCCCCGAAGGCCTTTCCTCTCTCTCTCTCTCTCTCTGTACCCCTCCCTCCAGCAAAGTAATCCCAGGAGGCTGCTGGGGTGGGGAGGAAGCCCATTGGCGTTGGGGCAAAACAGGCGAGATCAAGTTAAACCAACAGGGTGTCCATGGGGTGCGCGAGTGTGTCAAAAAAGTCAAAATGGTGGACGTGACCTTGTAATCGGAGCCCTGCCTCCTTTTTATGGATATCCTCCTGCAGAAGCTCCTGAAAGCTGGTTAATCTGCCGGCTGGACTGTTTTTCAAAACGTATTTACTTTGGCCTCATTTTGGAAGGAAGTGTGATGTACAAATCACATTCGTTTTATTTATTTATTCTGTCCTTTTGTTAGCTCAAGGTGGCAAACATAACCCGCTCTCCCTCTTCCTCCCGTTTTCCCCACCCCCATCGCCCTGTGGGTAGGTTGGGCAGTGGGAGAGAGTGAGGGGCTGCTCCCCCAGCGCGGATGCTTCTCCCCCGTGGTCGCAGCAAGAAGGCCTGTAAGGCAGGTGTCTCCAATGTTTGTTGGCTGGGGAATTCTGGGAGTTGAAGTCCTCCAGGCTAAAAGCGGCCAACGTTGGAGACCCCTGCTTTAAGGGGCTTTTTACTTTGAAGGGAAAGAAGAGCCAGGGCTGTTGGAAAGTATCTTCAGCAAGGGTTGAGCCTGGTGGGAAAGGAGTGCAGAGAACAGCATTTTAACCGGGAGAATCTGGGCATCGCGGAGGAAGAGGCAGAGGGATAGATTTTGACAACCCAGATCCCTTCCCTTTGGAAGCACCCTTGACGGCCGAGTCCCCTTGAAGCACGTGAGGGCAAGGAGCCGCACATGTGAGTTCCTCTGCGGATTACCAAGGAGACACGAAGTTCTTCGCTTGCCAGATCATTATGACTCCAACAGGCTGGATGAAATCACCACCCGTCTCCCAGCACGTCTTATTCAAGGCTTCCAAAATGCCGAGTGCAGACGGGCCGCACCCTGTTCAACTCTTTCAGCTCCGGGGCTCCTATATAGTTCAACAGCTGCAGCAGCCTTGCGGGTCCCAGTGGGGCCTGGACGGGAGGGTTCGCCTTCACTGGAGTGTGTGTGTGTGTGTTTTGAGAGGGAGAGGGAGGGGGGTTTTCTGAGGGCCAGGGACCGACCTCTGGAATTGCTTTACAGCATTGCTGACAATGGAGAGAAAGCGCTATAAAAAGGGAAAGTGGTTGTCGGTGATTCTGCACTCTGGGCACAGAGAGTGGCTTGTTTGGGGACAACCAAGGATCCTGCCACACAAGGCACTGCCAGTGGAGAACGGTGCCCCTGCGAGGGTGGCAAGTAGGGGTGGGGGCAAAGGGGACTCCACTGCAAGGGACGGGGAGGGGGGCATCAACGAAACAAAACCGTCTAGGAGTTCTGTGTGCTGCTGTTTTGTTCAGCCTTTCTCCTGGACCTCAAGGGGGTTTAGTGGGAATCTGCCTTTGCTTTGTCTTCCCAACAGCCTTTTGAGGTGGCTGAGGCTGAGCAGAGGAGGCCAGAGAGCCCTTTTCCTGGCTGGAGTTATACCTGAACCAGCCTCCCAAGTCTTAGGCCAACAGGATTTGTAGAGGTTTGCACTTTGGCCTTCCGGTTCCCTCCACTCTGCAACTTTGCAAGGGATCCTAGGAGTCTCTTGGATTCTTTTGCCATTTGATCTTAACCAAAGGGTTACACCCTTACATTACACTCCTGTTTTCTTCTAATGCCTTTTCCTGTTTTCGTGAAATTCTCGGCTTCCTTCAAGTCAACTTGTAATTTCATGAAGTAGCTCAAGTAAATCTCTGACATTTCAATTTTAAAGGGTAGCCGGCTACTCTCTGGGAAGGGGTGGGTGGGGGAAGGAGGAGGAGGAGGCCCTGGTGCCTGCCTGCCTTTCAGAGCTGGACTGCGAGTTGGGTCCCCAATGATGGGGAAGATCATCCAGAGGGAGGGGAGGATTCAGGTGCAGAAGATGCCAGAAAACAGATTGTCTGGAACTTTTCCCTGTATAGGAGGAGATGGAGTGAATATTAGTTCTCCTGGGACCAGTGCTGGGAATCAGAAGGGCCCATTTACTCCTTTGGACAGCTTTCAATGGCACTGGTCAAATTGTCCCGCTGGGCGGCTGAGAATGGGGGTCCCTGAGGTCGTCCAGGGGCTCCTCCATCCATTCACACACCAAACATGCCATGCTGGTACCTAAGACCATCCACTCTGGAAAGCCACACATGGCTGGGGCGTCACCCAAGGAGACTTGAGATGCGCAGGACATTCCCCTTCTCTGCCTCCAGGAGCATCTGCAGGGAGAAGTCAAGACCGTCAGGAGCAGATGAAACGGGCCACCCTTCACTCACACCATTGTGACTTTGGACTGTGCTCTGTAAGCACCTGTACCCAGCAGGGAGGGGGCCTGCTGCTTTCCGACTTTTCTGACCCTCTCTCCCCATGGTGCCTCTAGATGTATAGCATACCACTTCTTCCTTCCTGCCCTACAGGGCGGCACAGACTGGGAGAGGGGGACTTAGATAGTTGTGGGTCTCCCAATTGAGCAGAGACATGGGGGGCATTTCATTCATACATTGCTTTTTGATTTATCAATTGTACACAGATGCCACTCTCTGGTCCCCCAGATCTGGAGACTATGCAGTTGAGACTTTCCACCATCTGAAAAATCCAGTTATTTTTTTTTTTCAGTAAAAGATCCAAAGTGCCAATTCTGCCTAGTTTTAAAGGGTTAACTGGACCAGCTTGCTTGAGAAGGAAGAGACTGCAGTGGCATAATTTATGTAGTCTCATAAACAGAGGAGAGGAACTCAGCCAGGTAGCTGTTGGCACAAAGACTGAATGGTTGAAATGTTGGGATCAACCTTTGTATAGACAGGGAGGGGCTCCGAGAGTTTCAGGAACGGAAAAAATTAGTAGCCTGTTTTGTACTGCAGGAAGAAAAGATATTTCATTGTCCAATCTTAATTTATCTTCCCAGAAGAAAACGGGTACTTACCTGGAACCTTTTGCCAGGTAAGACCGACATCCCTGCCCTTGGTAGAAACTGCAATGACGACATGAAGTTATTGCACAAATGGTACAAATTACATGGTTTGTGTCAGTCATGTGGCATTTTTTTTACATCTCTGTGGCTTGTAAAAGACGCCGGTGATTGGCAGGGAAGCCTAACATGACCAATACAAGTTATATAATTTGTATCATTTGCACGTCATGAATATGTTTGACCCTGGCACTGTCCCTGCCTTGAGGATTGCCACCCTTGCCATCTCAGTCGATTATTCGGAGTGGAGGGAAGGACCTGGTCCCTTTTTATTTCCAACTTCCGGTCTGGCCCTCGGTCCCACAGCTTTCTGGGGTCTCCCCACACAAGGGCTGGCCTGCTTAGGCTTGTGGGACAAGTCAAGGGGCTAATTCTAAAGATGTGGTTTATTTAAGAGTTTGGTCATTGCTTGTGTGGCTCTTAGTCTGCGGGGTTTCAATGGCTGCAACATTGAAAGACGGTTCCTTCTTCAGAGGAAAAAATGGAGCACAGGTTGTGCTCATCTTATGACCACGGTTGGTATCAGAATTTCCAATGCTAAGCAAGGAGATTGAGTTATGCCCAATTTGACATTTTTGCTGGGAGTTTTAGATGACTAACTGCAGTCATTAAGTGAGTCCTGTGATCATTAAACAACTCTGGCTTCCCCTGTTGTCAGAAGTCGGCTGGGAAGGTTACCAATGGCGATGCCGCGATGCCGCAGGTTCTTTGGAGGGGAGGCTGGACGTGGAGGTCTGAAGCCGGAAATGCTGTGCCCCCAAACTTGCCTCATCCCCACGTTGCACACCCCAATGCTTCAACATTTGAATGCTTTGATGATATTGCTGCTTTATGATATCCTCCGTTATAGAGGCGGTGTTATGCCGTGATGGAAACGAGGCACTTTTGCCTCTTTAGATCATGATATCATGTTGCAACTAAACCAGTCACATCCTTTGTATGCTGACGCTATTCTCCCCCCGCCCCGCCCCTCGTTGTTGTCTTTCCTGCGGACATTCTGGGGTGGGCAAGGAGGCAGCTGATGTTTCCGGGGGGTCGTTGTTCAAAACAAGGACGAGACAACAGTCTTCTCTTCCTCCAAACATTGGTCCCTTTTTAAACCATCGTCCTCAATCTGCCGTTACTCAAAATACACAAGCTGTCTTTTGACTTCAGAGACATGCTGAGACGTAATGCATCCTGGCTTGTGAAAGCCAAGCCTCCTGATGTTACGTGTTGCCTAAAGCAGCCAATCCCCCCACCCACCCACCCCCCATCCGTGCTGCCAGCTTTAAAAGTCTTCCCCTTGGGCAGAGGGAGGGCCTCTGGCTTTGCCCCACAGCAGATGGGAGAGCAGAGGCGGCTCTGCGTAAGGCAGGGGGGTGGTCCGGCTTGGCTAAGGAAAGCCCCTGGCCTGGTCCTGCCTGGCCCTGCAAGGGAAAATGTATCTGTCCTCATGGACAGTCCTCATAAGTTTACGACTGATGGTAACACCTGGCTGAGAATCATGGGTTTGTAGTTCAGCACATCCTGAGGGGTCAGGTTGGAGAAGGCTGCTACATCCCTAGAAGGAAAAAAAATATCTAAAGCCACTCTCTGTGTGTGTGTGTTTGTGTGTGTTGGCTCATTAACTGCACCCTGAGCTGGATTGCAAAACTGGTTTCCAGGGACTCGTCGTTGGGAAATATTGTGGTTAGTTTGCAGGATTATGAGGGCTGAGAATGGCATTTCTGAGATGGAGAACTTTGCACCTGGTGTGTGCTGGAAAAGGCAGAGAGTCGCTTGGCTAACAAAGAGATGTGTGTCTTTTCCACCTGAAGGTGGGCGAGGAGGTCCTTGTGCAACAGCAACACCTGATTGTTTTTAGAGCCCAGGATGGTTTTGGAGTCAAGTTTCTGAGCAAAAGGAGGCTTCCTTCTTAAGACAGTCTGTCTTTGAAAGGGAGGAAGACGGAGAGCTGAGCAAACACCCACGGCAGCAGACGGGACTCGTCCAACCGGTGCTGGAGTTTCTGTAGGCTGCTTTTGCACGTGAGGAATCCAGGGGCCATTGGCGAGAGTGTCATCTTAGGCAACCTCACCCCAGGCTAAATCCCGTGGAAGGGACACAGGACACACACGGCTCTCTTTTTCCATCACTCTGGGTTGCAAGGGGAGGAAGGAGGAGGCAGGTGCCCTGGGGGAGGGGGGGCAGGGGCAAAATCAGGTTTCAGCAGGAAAGAGCTGGGAGCCTCCTGGCTCATTTCTGTTAATGATTTCAGATCTTAACCTCCTGGTTTTGTTTTAGAAGCAGGTAGGCCTTTGTAGGGCTTTGCTTCCAGAGGCTGGAATGCTCCTTTGTAAACCGATGCGGCTGCTCCTGAAACCACCTTCCCTGGCAAACTTGCAATGACCCATAACTTGACCCAAGACTTTCACTTAATCAGCTTCCCTTCCTTTCCCTTTCCAGTTCTCAGCTGGGGGGGGGAGCTTAAGGCCACTCAGAGCAGGAGCGGCTTCGGGCAGCTTTCTGAGTCTGGACCCACCTTTGTGGCAACTTGAGGCTTTCCATATTTTCCTTCCGTTCCAAAATGCTGGGCAGAGCCAAAAGTGAATCTCAGTGGAAGACTTTGTTCTTCTCAACCCCCTAGAAGGATGCTGGGATCCATCAGGATTGGCCCAAATTAACTAGGGGCTTGGTAGGTTTCCTGGGAAGTACGCCTGTGGGTCACTGTATTTCAGCAATGAAAGCCTGGCACCCAGTGAGGCTTCCAGCAAGGCATTGTAGACTAAAAATCCTTGGGAGAATTTGCCCCCTGCGCTTCATGTTGACTTGCAAATAAAAATATTTGAAAATGTGCTGCTTTCATCGCAGGTATGTTGTTAAGTATTTGAGGGGGTGCTGATGTGAAGCCCATTGGGAGGCAAAAGGGGGGTGCTTGCAGGCCACGAGGGTGAGGAGATGGCATGGCCCTTGTGTCTGTGATGGACAATCTGCTTGCAGTACAGTACAGGTGGTCTTCGACCTAGGACCACAAGGGGGGTGAGGAACTTCCATGGTTGAGCAAAGCAATTGTTAAAAGTGAGTCATGCCTGATTTTATGACTTTTGCCATGACTGTATAGCAAATTGCTGCAGTTGTTAAGAGAACCAGGGAGTCGTTAGCCTCCACTGATTTTGCTTGTTAAAAGCCCTCGGGGAAGTTTGCAGGTGGGTGTCATGGCCCTAGGACACTGCAGTGACCATAAACACATGCCAACCATACCAATTTTGACCATGTGGGTACGCTGCAACATTGTAAGTGTAAGGACTGGTTGCAAGCCACTTTGTTCAGTGCTGTTGTTATCTTCCAATGGTTGTAACTCAAGGACTTCCTGTACAGCAGAGTAACTTTAAGGAGAAAGCTTTGCAGAAGGTCAGCCAAGGAATCAGAGTTTCGCTTTGCTCGGTTAAATCTCCACAGAGGTCAATGCTGGCTGGTAAACCATTGTTTCCTTGGCTGCACCTTAAGTGAATGGGAATTCGTGCAATTTTTCTAAAAAGGGAAGGGCTACCAAAACGAATCTCTCTCTCTCTCCCATTCTTAGTAGAGGGACAGGCAGCTTTCCTGATCAGCAGCCAGCCCAGCAGCTTTTTGGGGCCTCTGTCAGCAACCTTAGCAACTTTAAGACTTGTGGACTTTAACTCCCAGCAAAACTGGCTGCGGAACTCTGGGAGTTGAAGTCCACAAGTCTTAAAGTGGCCAAGGTTGGAGACCCCTGCTCTGGATGACATGGACTATATAGGTTGTGTGGTTTTTTAGTTTTTGAAAAAGCCAAAATGAGAAGCAAATAAGTCTCTTCTGAGCCTAATGCACCATTTTCCTTTAAAAAAAATATTTAAAATATCACCCTGTCCCCAGAGCCATTCACTCCCTTCCAGGAACACCGTCACTCACTTCCAAATTGTGTTGGCACTTGGAAGCAAGGTGGGATCCACATGCATCAAAGACTTCAAGACGGCCCCTGCGTGACTATATCCCCCTGCCCCTTGTTTGATGTGCATTGCTCAAAAAGGCTCTGTGGATGCCCCTGTTTGTAAGCCAGGAGTTAGGAGAGGCTAGAGTACCGACAGAGAAAAATGGTCAAGGTTATGATGGAGTGAGTTTTTTAAATGTTTGGACGGGTAGTCCTTGACTTATGAGCACAACTGAGCTCCAAATTTCCACTGCTGAGCAAGATAGTTGTTAAGTTTATTTTGCGCCATTTTACTTTCTTGCCACAGTTGTTAAATGAATCATTACAGTTGTGAAGTTAGTAACACGGGTGTTAAATAATTTTTGGCTTCCCCATTGACTTTGTCAGGTCACAAAAGGTGACCACATGATCCTGCAACCATCAGAAATGCAAGCCAGCTGCCACACACCTCAATTTTGATCATGTACCAGTCTTAAGCAGGGGTCCCCAAACTTGGCAACTTTAAGCAGAGCTGGCTGGAGAATTCTGGGAGTTGAAGTCCACAAGTCTTAAAATTGCCAAGTTTGGGGGCCTCTGGTCTTAAGGGTGAAAAACGGTCACACGTCTCTTCACAGGGCCATTGTAACTTTGGACAGTCACTAAATGAACGGTTGTAAGTCATGGACTATGTCAGGATTTCTGGAACCGATTCAAGTTTATGCAATGGTGGCATTCATAGAAAACAGGCGAGACTCTTCAGGAGGCCAAAGTGATGGGCCTGAATGTGTTTCATGTGTGATGATGTTGAAGGCTCCTTAGGAGGATGCCTGGCACTTTGATGCCATACACATCATAACTCTATAGTGCCTGGATGTAATAATAACAATACACGATTTGATTGCACAAGTATGATTTAATTTCTGAATGTAAACTATGGGTGGGAAAACAGGATGTTTCATCTCTAGGCTCCCATAACATGCTAGTTTCTAAACCCAGGCGAAGGAAACCACATTGCTGTTTGCCATGGTGGCCATGAACATCTGTAGCTCTGTTGCTGCCTTCCTGTGTTCAGGTGACACACTGCGTGTGTCTAAAGAAATAAGCCGTAATAATTGTGACCACGGAGCCCACCTGGATACAAACCTAGTCCATGTGGAGTTGGACTATGAGGCTCAGCCAGCTTGGCCAATGGCCAGGGATTCCAGGAAGGATAACCTGGCAAAACTGGCGCGTGAGGGGGGGGGCGGCTGCTGCCATAAACCACCTCTTGATTCCCCTCCCAGAAGCCAGGTGACCGGAGGGCTCAGTCCCGGGGGGCCGAACCAGGGCGCCCCCACCCCCAGCAGCTACCTGACAACGGAGCAGGGCGGCGGGGACGCTCCGGGCTCCTCCCCGGTGCCTCCATTGGTTCCGCGGTAGTCCCGGCGGCGAGGCAGCGTCGGGGGCCGGGCTGAGCGGGCGCCGAGGCTCCGCTGGGGCGGGGAGGCGCTGGGGTTCCCGAGCCTTCGTGTAGCGCCCCGCTCCTCCTCCTCCTCCTCCTCCCCTTCCTGCTGGGGTGGGGCGGGGTGGGGCCGGGGGCGCGGGTGGGGGTGGGGGTGGGCGGCTTAGGTGGCCATGGGCAACGCGTCCCGCAAGCGCAGCGCTCCCGGCGCCCGGCCCTGGGCCTTCTGGAGCTTCGCCCGCGCCCACCGGGCCAGGACAGGTAGGGCCGGACAGGTGGGGCGGCGGTTGCAGGCGGGGCAGGTGCTCGCCGGGCGCCAGGGCGGAAGCTTCCCGGCAGAGCCCGCGGAAGGGCGCCGGGGACTCGGGGTGGCTCCTCCGCCTTCCCCCGGTGGCAGCCCTTCGCCTCCGAAGCTCCCGGCCGGTCCGCCCGCGGCAGCGGAGTGACCTTGATGCGCCTCCTGGGAAGCGCAGAGGCCGGGCGGGCTGGCGCTCGGCACGCGCTCAGAGGTCCTCTGGCGAGGCGGGAGGCGGAGCGCGGAGGCTGCATTGCGGTTCCGGCTGCGGGGCCCGGGGCTGCCCGGGAACAGGTCGACCGCGGGCGGCTTCAGCCTTTCGGGGCTCCCCGGCCGGAGCTGCCCTCGGCGCCTGCTCTCTCCCCTCGGGGCTTTTGAGTGGCAAAGCTCGGAAAGTTTGGGCAACGTCTGAAGCCCCGGGAGCCCAGGCGGGGCGGGCGGGCGCTGCCTTAACCCTCCTTGCGGCTGCAGCTTTCCTCACTGCCCCCGCCAATCGCCGTTCTGTGGAACCGTCGAGCCGCCGTGTTGGTTTGGTGCCTGCAGACCGTCGGGGCGAAGTCCCGGTCTCCGAAGTGCGGTTCTAATTGGTGATTTCGGACTTCCCCGTCCATGGTTTGTGCCCTAGGTGGGGCGACAGCGTTGTGTGCCTGAAGAGCATGAGACCTTGCAAGGGAGGCTGCCGCACTAGCCTGGCCCTGTTTACTCGAGTAGTTCAGTGTTTTTCTCCACCATGGCAACTTGAAGATGGATGGTCCCAACTCCCAGCATTCTCCAGATGGCCTGGTTGGCTGGGAAGTTCTGGGAGTTGAACCCGTACATCTTCCAACTTGCCAGGTCCAAACTGTGTTTATACGGACTCCGTCATAGACTATGGTTTGTGAAGCACAGCAGGAGGAGGAGCGTTGGGGGCACCATGTTATGTGAGTGATTGACTGGGTAATAATTTTGATTTTATTGCCAACCAGATCAACAGCAAATTGTGTAAGCTGCACCTTTTGCACCATGCAGGTGATATCACAATGTGTGTGATGCACTCCCTCCGTTCAGCAGCTAGATTGGCAGGTTGCCTGAAGTCGGAAGGAAATGCAGGGAGCGCTTGCTGCTTTGGCCTAATTCTAACGCCCCCCCCCCAGCCCCACCCCGGTGCTTTGTGACTTCGGGGCCTCTGCCCTGCTCTGTACTTTAGACTGCAAACTTCAGGTGCTTACAGGCCCTGCCCTAGCATAATGGAGTATGTTGATGACAAGAAATAGCTTTAATTGTTGTTATTTCATTTCATCTGTGTTGATTATATTCTATGGGTGCTAATCACGATGAACAAAAGGGAGGGCAACCCCACCCCCCCAACTTGCTTCACTGTAACTGAGGTCCTCCTAATTAGCACTAAACTTTCTGAGTGTGAGAAATGCGGAGCCTTTGGAACAGGAAGCTTGTGAGTGTTTTTCCCCTCCCAGCTCTGTTGGTTGGCCTAATGAAACACCAGAGGACGCGGGACCCAAATTTTGCTCTACTGATGGGCCCATGCTCGGACTGCGTGCTCGGGAGGGGCGAGGGAGTTATTTTGCTGTGTTATACTTGGGTGCTGCTGCTGATTAAGTGAAACCAGTGTTTCCCTTCCACATGAACCTTCCCCACAAAACAGGAGTTCGTTTATATTTAGTTTGGGTTACGGCCGGTTAATACCCTCAGCTCGTGTCAGTCAGTTCCTTAACTTGAATGTTATTTAATAAGGAAATTGTTTGCTCTTTATTCAGACCTTAGAATGGCACCAATGCTCCGTTTGTTAAATAGGGGTTGGTCCCGATGTTGAGGGTCGTACAGGTGTAAAGTTGGGTTGGCCTGCTTTGAGGGAAATAGATCACCAGCAGCCCCCTGTTCCGGAGAGGTTGGGTGCACATGCGAATTCAGTGTCACCCACATTTCTGCAAGGCTAGCATGAAGATTGGTGTCAGCTCAGGCGAAAGAGACCCCCAATAGGTTGTGCCCGTTTGCAGAGTTAAGCAGGGTGGGCTTGGGAGCCTTTCTCACAAGACAGCCAGCCAGCTTTGCCGCTTTCCCCTTGCCAAGCTCTCCATCTGCCCAGCAGTTAAAACAAGACCTGCGGGAAAAAGAGAAAGAACACGTTTAAATATTTCACTACATCTGTGACTGGACAAGAATTAATCTGCTAATTTCCCCCAGTTTAGTCTGTAGTGACTGTCCTTCACTGTGACAATCAATCTATAGCTAAACATGAATCAGATTAAATCCTGAACTTCTGACTAATATGATTTATTTTCTGATCAATTTTTTTCTTCTGATCTTTGAAAGGAACATGATTTACTAAAACTTTGAGGGTAAAGTTTTCCCTACATTTTTTTTTTCATTCTGATAAAACCTTCACTTAATAATTGGGTCCCTAAATTAGGCTGTAATACATTTTGCTTAACAAATTGAGAAACTACAAATGTCTGGGTTCATGTGTAATAGTAATAATATATAATAATAATAATAAGTCATAAAGATTCAGACACTGTGCTCAAGTTTACAAAACACACAAATACAAACTACCTTGTGACTTAATGGCAGTGTGCAACACACCACACCTAAAAGTCCGGTACAAGCCCAGTTGATCTATTTGCTCAACTCACTAACTGTGGTTCTTTTTACTCTTGGTTGGTTTTAGGTTGGTTTTTGTGGGCTATATTCTGTCCAACTTCAGCCTGGTTGGTTCGTTTACAGTCGAGTGCATTGTGCAAATGCAGACAATGGATGAAAGCTGTCTGAATGCAGCCACAGCCACATAGGAATTCAAGAGTCTGCCCTCCAAAATGTGGCTTTGAATGTGGTTGGGACAGGGCTGGTTGCATAAAGCAGCAGATGAAATGACCACAGAAGTGGGGCCAGATTCCAAAGCCCCCCTCCCAAGCCACAGAGGAAGCAACTGAGCTTAATAAACATGGCATATCAGGGGTGCCAGGGAGAAAAAGGAAAGGGAAGTAGGAAAAATGTGAGAAAGGCCTTACAGGAATTAATCAGAACTTGGTGCTTAGTCCTGAAACAGGTGGCCAAGTTCCAGTTTCCAACTTTTTCCACCTCCAGATGCCCAGGAGCAGAAGGGCGACAGGCTGGTGAAAATGCTCTCAGGGCATAAATGCCATGGGAAGGGAACCTTGAGCTCAGTGGTTGCCATGCTGGCTGGGAGATCCTGGGAGTTGAAGTCCACAGGTCTTAAAGTTGCCAGAAGTTGGGAAACGCCGCTCTATGTCAAGGATCCTGAAAGTGAAGCCCAAGGGAGAGAGCAGCCCCCTCCCCCCCCATACTTTTTATGCATTAAGGCAGAGGTCTCCAACCATGGCCACTTTAAGCCTGGTGGACTTCAACTCCCAGAATTCCCTGACAGCAAAGCTGTCAGGGGAATTCTGGGAGTTGAAGTCCACCAGGCTTAAAGCGGCCAAGGTTGGAGACCCCTGCTTTAAGGTGACTGGATGACAAACTCACCCCATTCTTTTTCTCTTTGAACTTTCAAGTCCATTTTGACTTCTGGTGGGTGCTCAGACAAGTCCCTGTTATTTTCTGGGCAAGATATTTGGACATGCCTTCTCCCCTTTCCAGCAGGCTGTGAGAGAGGCCCATGTCCCTCCCCAGGTGGCTTCTAGGACAGGATTAGAATGGAAGGTTTCCCAACTTGAAATTCAGCACCTTTAAGGTGCTGGCTTACGTCTGGCTGTCATAACCTTATTCTATGTATTTATTTAATGTTACTGAAATCAAATTCAGCTTTACCCTTGATGCCACACCCAAATGAAATGCCTTGCCAAAACAAAACCCAAAAAAGTCCCAGGAATATAAACTCCAGCTTTAGAAATGTTGGGGAGGCAGCACAGGAAGTCCAAAAAGTCAAGGTGGCATCTGCAACTGTGCAAAGTTCCTCTCTTTTTTTAGATGGAGTTTTAATTGCACAGTTGCAGCTGCTGCTTTGATTTTATTCCCTCCCCCCTCTCCCTGCCCCCTCCCTCATACCCCCCCTTTAATTAGCACCTGACCTCCTGCATGGCTCTAGAATCCTGGCTGGAAACAGGCACCAGATTTATTTCCCTTTATTTCATAAAGTTCCGACATATTCTGGTGGGAGAGAGAGGTCTTCAAATCGGTCCATGGATTAAGAGAAAATATCTTGTGCTTTAGAGCTGTGTTTCCGCAACTCAGCCACTTTAAGATATGTGGAGGTCAACTCCCAGAATTCCTCAGTCAACCATGCTGTCAGGGAAATTCTGAGAGTTGAAGTCCACAAATCTTAAAAGTCGAGAATTATTGGTCTGTGTGACAGAAGTTGTTTGTCTTCCTAGCTCAGAGGCCCCCAAACTTGGCAACTTTAAGACTTGTGGACTTCAATTCCCAGAATTCTCCAGCCAGCTATGCTGCCCTTTACAGTATGTAGCTTTCCCACCCACATCAGATCAGTTCAGATCTGTAACCCAGCTGGCATTCGCCCTTCAGTCAAACATGACTTCTGGAGTTGGACATGCAAAAGCCAGGTGGCGTCTGGTGGCACCGTTTTCTCCAAAGGCAAAACCTTTGAGGACAGGCGCAATGGGGCTATTCCTGCACGCTTCCAGTTGGAGGCAGAATCCAAAGCAGGGCAGATCCCTGCCAATTTGACCAACCTGACTTCATTCTGGGCCAGACAAGGTTGTCCCACTGCTGAGCTCCCCTGCAACCAATAAACCAACCAACCAAGGACATTCATCTCCCGTTCATCTTCATCTCACATCAGAGCTGAGGGGTTTTTCCTTCTTCCATGTCCAATTCTCTTAGACTGCCTGGACGAGTCCTTACAGTTTTCTTGACAAAGGTTTTTTTTAGATGTGACTTGCCATTGTCTCCTTCCTAAGCAGAGTTCCTCAACTTCGACAGCTCTAAGATATATAGACGTCAACTCCCAGAATTCCCCAGCCAGCCATATGGTGGGTTCCTAGGGCTGAGAGGGAGCGGCCCAAGGTCCTGCAGATGGCTTCATGCCCAAGGTGGGACTAGGAAGACTCCTGGTTTCTAGCCTGGTCCCTGTAACCACTAGACAAGCTGGCTCATCCCCTTGACAGAAAAGCTCAGAGGGGCCACATAGGCTCTTTTCTGCTTCTTTCCATTCAGTTTCCTCCCTCCCTCCTGCTGGGCTCCTGTTGGGGGATTTGCAGTGATGCCCAGCTTAAAAGCAAAAGCTCCGCCAGAGTCTGGACATGGGTGGTGTTGGTGGCTGCAGAAAGGGAGCGAAATGATCGACTGATTCCTAGGTGGGGAGGAGATGCCCACGGAAGCTTCGGGACGTCGACTCCCAAAGTCCTCAGCTGCTGATCTCGCTGGGCTGCAGCAACAACGGGGGCAACCTCATCCCCCCCTTCTCCCCACCAGGAGCCTCCACAGGGGACTGACAGACAGCTAAGCTGGTGGCCACAATGGTTCAAGGAAAGCCCCATGCGAAAGAGACGGGGTTTGACCCCCCACCTCCTGGCTCCATCTTGACTGTGCTGAGCATCCTCCGTGGACCCCCCTGCCCCCCACAGCGTGTGGGACTCCCCTCTTGGCATAAACAGGGTGGGAACTGTAGGGACGTTAAGCAAGTTAAGGCGGACATGTTGGGAAAGCTTCCAGGGCTGTGATGTGGGGAATAGCTCCTATTCTACGCCCTCCCCCCAGCCTGATGTTTTCCAGGTGTTTTGGACCTCATCCCCACAATGCCTGGCCAGCACTCCCAGCCAATGGGAATGGAAGAGCCACACATCTGGGGGGCACCTGATTGGGGAAGGTTTTCTTTTTACCTACAGTTGTGTTTTTCCAAAGGGCAGAAATGCAGAGGTTTTGTGTTTGCTTCGTAGTTTGTGCTTTTAAAAGTGTTTGATTCTTTTTCAGACACTGATTGGGGGGCGGGGGGGAGTTTTACCCCATGACCTGGAAGGAAGTCCATTCGTTCCACATGAATCTGTGGTTAGAGGGGCTGCTGTGCTAATGCAAAGACATTCCTCTTGTGCTCGGAGAGTTCAGGGGCTATTTAAAAAACTGTTTTAAAACATGCAGTCCTGCCAAAACAACGTCCTTATCCTCTTACCTAAAGCTTCTGCGGATGAATTGAGATACGGGGCTTCAGTTTTGTAAGCTTCCTGGCAGCCAAGTCTTGCCTGGACAGACTATGCTGCAAAGTTCAAGGCATTTTGTTTAAGTCATATTTATCCCCCTCTTTTGCCAAATGCTGATTTACATACAGCCAACTAAAGAAATGAAGAGACAAAAGGCCTGGCACACAAGGAAAAAGGGACGGCAGGGGAGAGGAAATGCCTTTTAAGACGGATGAAGTGCAACCTGTTCAATTTCCCTTTTCAGCTGGGAAAGTGGTTACAGGGAAAGGCAGTGGTGCTTCAGTGGGAGTGAGCCTACGTTTCCCCATTGGCTACCTGGAAAGAAGGAGCAGGAATAATCCTTGGCTGTCATGCGGTAGATGGACCAATAATGACAGAACAACAGAGCTGGAAGGGACCTTGGAGGTCTTCTAGTCTGACCCGCTGTCCAAGCAGGAGACCCTGTATCATTCTGGACAAGGGGCTGTCCAGTCTCTTCTTGAAAACCTCCAGTGATGGAGCACCCACAACTTCTGGTGGCAAGCGGTTCCACTGGTTGATTATCCTCCCTGTCAGGAAGTTTCTCCTAAGTTCTCGGTTCTTTCCTTGATTACTTTCCATCTGTTGTTTCTTGCCTTGCCTTTTGGTGCTTAGGAGAATAGGTTGACCCCCCCACTCTTTTTTGTGGCAGCCCCTCAGATATTACAACACTGCTATCATGTCACCCCTTCGTTAGACTAGACTGTTCCTTTCGGGAATTTATTTTTTAGCTTCTAGTCCCATGGTCATCTTTGTTGTTCGTTTCTGTACCCTTTCTACAGTTTTAACATCTTTTTTCATTGTGGTGACCAAAACTGGACAGAGTATTCCAAGTGTGGCCTTACCAAGGCCTTACCAAGGGGTCTTAACACGTGATCTTGATTCCATCCCTCGGTTTATGCAGCCCAGAATTGTGTTGGCTTCTTTAGCAGCTGCAGCACTCGGCTGGCTCATACTTAAGTGATGGACCACTAGGACTCCAAGATGCCTCTCACCGTTACTACTGTTGAGCCGGGTACCACCTAGTCTATACCTGTGCCTTTGGTTTTTCTTGTCCACGTGTAAAACCTTAGTTTTCTCTACCTTGAATTTCATTTTGTTAGTTACGTTCAAGTCTGTTGAGAAATCAGATCCTTTGGCTAGTCCAGGGTTGCAAATCCAGAGTTTTCAAGCTCCTTTCAAACTCTAAAGTTCAGTGTGACCAAAGGGGGAAATCTTCCAACGCATGACTGGGCAGTAATCAGATTAATGAGGTTTGATCTAGATTAAGGGTAAGTAAGGCCTGATTTGCTCGCCCCTCTTTCTGCAGCCTTGGAAGACATCCGCCCCCCCTGCCTCCCCCACATTAGTTAGCGCACTGGGTGCCAGCCAGCAGGTGACTCCTGGGCCAGCACGTTGCCCCTGTCAGAGCGGTCTCTGGAGAAGAGGCCAACCTTTGAGGCCTCTCAGCATCCCTGGCGAAAGAGCATCTGATCAGGTGCCCTGAGCTGTGGGGGGAACCTTGGGGAGGGGGAACAGCCCCTGCCCAGCTCCATGGCAACCGACTGGAGGCCACGAAGCAAAGGAACGTGCATTGTGTTGCTTCAGCGCTTTTCAGGCACCCAGCAAATGGGGTGGGGGTGGGCGATGGGGCTGTCCAGCCGCTTTCTGCCTGCAGAGGGAGGGGAGGAGGCCACAGCCCTGGCATTGGGGGTTTCAGGAACCAGGAAAATGGGGACCTTGGCTTGAAGAAACAGGTGCTGCCCCCTGAGAGCAAGAGAGGGGGAAGCCTGGGCACCATGTTGGGCCCTGCCAAGCTCTGTCCTCCTCTCACTTCTCTCCAAGTGCGGGACATGAGGATGGGTAGCTTTCCCAAAGCTGGTGCCCTCCGGAGGTGCCGTGGCTGATTGGCCCCAGTTGCCAGCTGGCACCCTGGCACATGGAGGCTGCTGCACTGAACCCCACTCCGGCTCAGCCCCGAAGCCCCTCGAGCGGTCTTGTCTCCCAACCTGCCCCACCAGCTCAGGGTGGGAGAAAGCGAGAAGGGCGCTCAGGGACTTTGCTCCCCGGAAACCTCGCTGAGATGGGTGGGAAACTGGCCTGTGCAATGAGGGGAACCTCGCTGCGTTTGAGGCTCAGGGCCTGGCTCGGAGAATTTTATTTATTTATGGTGTATGCCAACCATCTCCCTTTCAAAGGCATCTGGGCGCTGGAAGAGTTGCAGGGGGCTGTCTCGGTGGCTCCTCTCTTGCCCACCCCAGCGCCCTTTACCTGGCAGCCATTTCCTTGTACCCAGGGAGGGTATAAGGAGGGGCTCTGCTCCCCTCTCCCCTCCTCCCCAGCCAGATCTCCCTTCCTGGGGGAGAGTGCCCAGGCGCCGGCTGCCTTCCCAAGGGAGAGAAATGCCCACCCTGCCTCCCTCCCTCATCTCACTGGCTGCAGAGACGGGCAGGGAATGAACAGGCAGGCCGGGGCGCCTCAGCCTCCTGCTGGTGACTAGGAGCCTCCAGGGCCTGGGCAGCCGGGCAGGGAGGGCCATCTGGGCGGGCATAGCAGTGCAGAGGGGAACCGGGTGCAATCGAGGCCGGAGAAAGGATCCTGTGTGCGCGTGTGAGGAAGGCGGGGTTCCTTTATTTGCCTTCAGGCAAGGAGAAGCCGATCCTGCCTCCACGTGGCTCTCGGGCCTTTGCAGCCAGACGCTCCAGTCTGTTCCCTGGGCTGGTACCCCCCACGCTTTATCTGGAGGGCATTGCCATGGAAACCGCCACACCTCTCGCTGTTCCCTGCAGAGCTCTCCTCGGCTCTCGCTGACCACCATGAATGGGCAGATTTTCCTGCGTGCTTGTCTGGTTAATGCTGCCAGCACCACCGTTGAGATCTCAGAGGGTTGGGTTGTGCCGTGGCTAAGGTGCTGAAGACCCTGATTTCCGGCCCTCCGTTAAGATGCAGATATTGGCAGGAGCTGCTCAGTTTTAAATGTAACCTAGGCAACTGACACGTCTTTAGTTTGTAAAAGAGCAGGAACAAGGAAGAGGGTGCCTCTGAGCATGTCTGCGCTGCAAGAGGGAAATGTTTCCAGAAGTAAAACAAAGTCTGTGTGTGTGCGTGTGTGCGCATGTGTATGAGGGGAGTGGTTTTCAAAGGTGGTTTTCTTTTTGAGTAAATAGTAGAAGATAATAAGGATTAGGAAGCAAGGAGGGGATACTTTTCACAAACTGGTAATCAGCTGAAGAAGGGAAACAATACAGGCATTTTACCCTGATTTCTCCTTACTGGAAATAATTTAGCCAGGAGAGTTTTTGATGATCTCCTTTGTTAGACTCTCATTGCTGGAGGTCAGCTTCTTTTGCAGCTTCTAGAATGGTCCACGCAACAAGTTAGATTTCTGGATTCTTTCTGCATCAGTAAAACTGGTTACCGGGCTTTCAATCACTGCCTGATGCAGGAAATCAACTGATGGTCACAGAGATCTGGAAGCCTCCCACTTTTGTCCAGAACCAGCCAGAAAATGGATTGTGGGCAGCCAGGCTCTTTATTCTAATCCATTCAGCAAAACGCACAACGGAGAGATCTAAAACAGGCATTTTTCGGGGATCTGCCAGCCCAGTGTTTCAGGAACGGGCAGGGGGCTGCAACACAGTATTTTCTCTGGGAGCAGGCCAATCCACGCGCACACACACACACACACACACACCCAAAGAAAGAGGAGAGAGTAGGAAGCTGAGGGCGCTCCCTTCCAGTCTCTTGCCCAGCCTCTTCTCCAGGAGCAGCCATTTTGTGACTGCATGCTTGAGCAGCTTTGCCAGATTCCAGACAGGCCTCCCAGTTACGTCCCATCAAGTGGCATCAGGCACCTGGACGTTTGTGCTGCGAGGGACTTCCTGCGAAACCAGCTTCTCTGTGCACCCCGAAAGCTGGGATGAAGTTTCTGGCAGAGTCTTGGCCTCTAAAGGGAAACCCTGCAAAACGCCTCCTCGTGTGCAGGCATGCCTCACTGGCTGATCCTGTACGACCGAAAACATTCTTCCCAGTCTTTGTGAGGTGCAGCCCATCCCTTGCCAGAAGCCCATCATGGAGATAGTACAGACCATGGTCCAGGAATCCAAAGTTTTTTGGGGGACACCAATCCTTTAGCTAGTGGTTTACTCCTAGAATTCTTTGTTCTCTTACCGGATGTTGTCCTTTCGTTGGCAGTACAGATGAAAAAACTACTTGTGCACCCGAGTCCTTGACTTTCTTGCCTAGCTGCTCGTAATCACTCAATATTGTTTTCAAGTCCTTTTTTGTGTCATCCTGCTCAAGCAACGGTTCGCTTTTGGGCCGAGAAGAGAAAGAGGCGGCAGCACCCCTGCTTCCATTGGCAGCGCTTTGAAAACGTAGAACAGAAAAGGCACTGGTGGTCGAAGCAGGGACTGGCTGACCTTTAGAAAGCAGCCCTCAGGCCTGGGAAGAAGGGGGCCTGGGGCGGAGGCCCCCCCCTCCCCGGACTCTGCTCGGTTGGCCCTTGACTGAGCATGAGCCAATGGGCTTCCTTGCTACCCCTCCTCAGGTTTTGGAGAGGCGGCTACAGGCTCTTCCTTCTTCTGCTCTTGAGTTGCATGAGAAGCCGCCTCGGCCGATGTCAGCAGCACCCGGGAATGGGGGAAGGTGCCTCTGAGAGCCCCACTGGGCAGAGCAGGCCAGGCAAATGGAAGAGGTCGAGATTGGCTACAAGAACCGAATATCGCGACTCTCCACTTCTCCTTCTGCCAGGCACAAGAAACCGGAAAGGCAGGGTTAGGTCCAAAATGAGAACCGGTTTACTCCATGCTACTTTGAAACAAGAAGCTGAACTGAACCGGTCAATGCAAATTGGTGGTAGATGAGAACCAGTAGAATTTGAGAGGGCTGAACTTGGATCTCTTGTGGGCAGGAAGGGACTCGAGACTGATGATGCCCTTGACCCCTCCCTCCCTCAGGCCCCGCCTGATCATCTCCTACATCAGGGCTCCCCAACCCCCAGTCCTGCACCGCTGCTGGTCCACGGCCATTGGGAACCGGGCCATGCAAGCGGTGGGCGAGCATGTGAAAGCTCCATTTGTGGGCGAGCACGTGACCATTTGCACAGGTGCTGGATTAGGTTGCAGGCACAAAACTATCCCCTCCCCTTCTCCCCCAGCTGCTGGAAAGGTTGGGGGCCACTATCCTACTACACCTTCACTCCCCTACCTCACCCCAGTGAGTCACAGAGGTGTTTGCTTGAGCTGCTTCTGAATATCCTTCTCATTTTTCCCTTTCAGGCCTATTTGGCCAAGGTCAGGGTTCTGGCATATCTCCATCAAATTCCTCTTCCTTCCTCTCTACCATCCTTTTGGGAAGGGTCTTCGGGCAATACCCAGCACATCCTGATTCAGACTGGCGATTGCTCTGGCAGAGGGTGGCAACCGGACGGGGCTCTGGGACGGAGGGCATCTTCCCCTGCATCCAAAAGGCTGCTCTGCAGCTCACGGGGAGCCAAAGTTTTGGGGGAAGTGCAGGCAGAAGCAGGTGGACAAGAAATGGGGGGAAAGTTCCAGCCTAGGAAACAGCAGCCAAGGTGGACTGCACTGAAGTGCTATTACAGTTTTGGCAAGTTCAAGGTTAAAGTGACCCAGGAAAAGGGACTTAGACCCAGATTCAAAATTCTGATGTCCAGGCTGCCTCTGCAGTCACGCGATCCCATTTTGGGTGTTTGGCATCCGGCCCGTGTTTTTGGCTGTTTGCGGTGCCCTGTGCTCACATGATCCCAATTTACACTGTTTTTTCTGGAATCTGCCGCTCACCTCTTGGTTCCTGGCAAAAAGCATCCCATCATAGAGAACAGTGGGTTTAGATTTACAAGCACCACATTAGCTTAACGAGGTCATAAAATTGGGCACAGGATGACCTGCTTTTCAACCATCACAACTTAAGATTGAAATTGTGGCTGCTCAATCAATCAAATAGTCATAAGTCAAGGACTACTTGTAAGTTAGATCCAAAACCTGTTTGATTCAAAAATGGCAAGTGAGAGAGAGGAGATAATTGAATTGGGTGCTAGAGTCATGTTGACTTCCCAGGAAAGCAGAGTTGATCCAAAGCTGGTCTTGAATCTACTCCTTGACCCCAAATTCTTTTGCTTTGAATCAACAGAGTGCTTCTTTAGCTGCTCTTATTCATTCATGCATTTGTTCTCATGTGCACAGTGCTTTTTTGAGAGCCACCAGCCCATTACTCAGTGATTGGTAGCTCTCTGCACTGAAGCCATCACTATCGGTATAAAATATTGGCAGCTATGGAGAAACCAGCTTCCAAAGAGCATTGTTAGTCTGTGGCAGCTAAGCCGACAATTGTGGTTCATTAAAAACAAGCCAAATGACATATATATAGCATTAGAACATTTCATGAGATGCATGAATTAATTCTGAGAAAGTTTATATGTCTCCCTCACACCCAGATGAAGCACACCAGTCAAGGAGCGAGAAAAAGGAAATGCTAAAAAAGAGGCCAAAAGACGGAGGCAAAATTACCTGTGGATAATAACCATAAACAACCACAATAAAAATAGGTCTGACATAGGCACTCTTGCATAGGCTTGCTCCTACATGCATTGTGATAAGAAATATTTCTCTCTCTCTAATCCATGAGGAGCAGGATCAAACCTCCCAGAACCTTCCAGCTTAGCTGTTTTACCTAAAAATTTGGTTTTGCAAGCCTCGCCCTTCATTGTGATGTTGAAATGCCCCCCCCCTGCAATTTTTGGAAGGTACAGCCTCTGCCCACCACCTGTGCCAGATGTCCTGGCATTTTTAGCTCAGCCTTGCGAGGAGCGAGACTCCAGCCTGATGCCCTGTTCGAAGGCTGCTGGTTAATCATTGTTCACAGTTGAATGGCTGCTCCTAGCCGTGAATGTGCTGACTCCCTGCTTAAATTTTAACTGTGTCGTGGCACATTTCTTGGAGGCTTCCGGTAAAGGAGACGAGCAGCTTTTGTGGCACTAGACTAGGAGGAGGAGGAGGAGGAGGAGGAGGAGGAGGAGGAGGAGGAGGAGGAGGAGGAGGAGGAGGAGGAGGAGGAAGACCTGTTGTTTGCCTCATGCATGTGGCAGATATCACTGCCCTGCATGCTTCCCGTCATCCCTGGCAATGCTCCTGGCACCGGTCTGGAGCCCAGATGGGTTGGGGATGTATTCTGTGGGCAGAGACCCTTAAGGGATGAGCTGCTAGGCAGGGCTTCTCAACCCCACCAATTTTAAGATGTGATGAACTTCAACTCCCAGAATTCAATGGTGCTGGCTGGGGGGCGGGGGGGGTTCTAGGAGTTGAAGTCCACACGTCTGAGGTTGAGAAGCTTTGTACTAGGGGGTCCTTCCTCCTGGGAGCCTTTGCTTGGATGATCTCTGGCCTTTCTCCCCTTGAAAGGAGCGCTCTGGCATTTTGCGCTCTCTCTCATCCGGCAATCTGTGGAGGCCAAACCAATGTGCCAAATGACCAGTCCGAAACATTTAAACTACAGCTTCATTATTAGAGTTTCTCCTGAGCACTTTGGATGTTCTTCACCAATAATCTGTTGGATTATTTCTTCTTGGGGTTCAAGGAATTATTGGCAATATTTTGTCGATAATTCAGTTCAAAGCCATCAATTCTTCATTTAGGTTTCTGAAGGTCCCAAATTCATAGCCATATGGGATGTTACAACTGGGAAAAGTGTAGTTTTGATAATATGTACGTACCAATGTTGCCAGACTGATGTTTTAGCACTTTAATAGTTTGTGTAGATTTGTGGAATTCCTCTTCCCAAACTGCAGAAATAGCCATATTTCAGGGTGACAATTCCTGTGATTATTATTTTTTTGAGCCTCGGAAGATAAATCTGTTACCATTCCAACTTCCTCCCTACTTATTTATACTGGCTTAGCTCTGCTTGCAGACATAATCTTCATTTTTTAAATATTGAGCTTCCAGCTACCCAACTGTTGTTTGAAGTTGTGTCGGGAAACCGCCAGCTAGGCTGAAAGGAGGAGTCAAGCGAGGGCCTAGCCTGGAGGTGTTGCACAGCTACAAGCAGCATAAGCTTGACCTGCCCCCAATCCATGAAGCCTTCTCTGGTTGTTCCCAGGAGAAAGCAACCCCCGGGGAGATTCTTCTAACAAGGGCTGTAGACAATCAAGTTATCCCTGGTTTATTATCATTATTCATGGGTGGCTCTGGTTGCTTGCATCTGGCGAGTTGTTGGTGTTCCTCCCAGCAATTTTAATTCCAATTTCTTCTGGCCCTGCATTTTCCTTTCTGTATATTCTGCACCTAAATTGAATAAATAAGGGGACAGTGTGCAACCCTCTTTTCATTGCTCCATGTTCTTCTTTTAGGAAAGGTGAAGGAGGAAGTTAAGGGGGGCAGGACTCAAGGCCTTGTTTCCAGCCATTCTGCCTCTTGCTACAACTGAAAATATTACTATATACTTTGAAATTCTGCTTTTTCCACTGAGGAAATGAATGAAGGGAAACATTTATGACCCTCTGTGACCAATCTTGTTCCTGTCCAAACCACTTTCTCTCACATCATAGAAGAGAAAATAACAGGGTCCCTGGAGGTCTTCTAGTCCATCTCCCTGCAGGAGACATTTTGGACAAGTGCCTCCAGTGATGGAGCACCCACAACCGCCAGAGGGAAGCTGATCCATTGCTTGATTGCTCTCATTGTGAGGAAATCTGGTTAGAATTTCTGTTACGACTGTTCAATTGTAGAATTAACGGAATAACCGAATCGGAAGGGACCTCGGAGGTCTTCTAGCCCAACCCCCAGCACAAGCAGGGGACCCTGTAGCATTCTGGGACCAATGTTTGTACAATCTGTCCTTGAAAACCTCTAGGGATGGAGCACCCACCACTTCGGGAGGGAAGCTGTTCCACCGACAGATTGTCCCCACTCCGTTTAAGTAGCTTTAAAGCAGCCAGCGGAGGAGCTGGAACTCCACACGCCTCCCCACTTTCCAAGTCTCAGCCGCCTCTGGCAGTTCTGCCTTCTGAGCCTCAGTGGAGAAAGAAGATCCCGAGTGGGACCCCCACTCTTTCCGGGGGTTGCCAAGAAGGCAGTCGGGGTGTGGCTGTGAAGCAGTGGAGGGGGGCGGCCTTGGCTAGAGGGGAGACTTCCCCTTTTAATGGGAGCCAAATCGGAGGGCAGCCACTGAAGAGGGAGACTTCACCGCCCGGGGCCTCTTGAAACATACAATGGCAAACTAGGCTTTTTTTTGGGGGGGGGGGGGGAGTGGGAGTTGATAATTCGTTTTATACCCATTTCCAGGGACCAGGGCAGCATTCATTTATCTAATTTGTCACATTTTGAAACTGCCAATTTCCTTCACAGAGGGACTCTGGGCAAGGCACCAAGGAAATATTAAAACATAAGAATGGCTATTGGATTTAAGAAGGGACAAGGGTGATTAAAAAAATCAATGTTAAAGTTAATAAAAAAGCGGGAAGAGGGCGTTCAGGGGGCTAACCAGCCCCTTCCATGGTGGTCTTCTTCCCTTTTTTATTCCCACAGCCCTGCAAGGCAAGGTAGGTTGGATCATGAGAGGGAGAGTTAGGGTCTCTGAGGTTCAGTCCGGCCTCTAATTGTGCTGGAGCCCCCTGCCCAGCTACAGCAAACAGGGACCCAAGGAGCGCGTGGCTCCTTTTCCTTAGCAGCTTCGGAGAGGAAGGTTTTCAGGAGGCATTTTGGATAAACTCTGTGCAGATTGGCAAAGCGTTTTCCTCTCCCTTCCCGACCCAAACCTTCCTTCTCTCGCAGTGGACCTGGCACCCCCTCATCGAGTCCTTTTGTCCTGGGTCTGCTGAAGGCACGTTTTGTTTTCCTTGGCAGCTCAGACCAGGCCAGGAGGGATTCTGCGATGCTGTGGAATTGGGCGAGGGTGTGAGAGTTTGGGCAGCGGCCTGTGCTTGGCCTGATGGCACTTGTGGGTAAAGGAGGCGGCATGGCAACCACGCTTCCCGGGAGAAGCACGTGGCAGCTGGGTGTTGTTGCCACAACTCTGGAGGCTTTTAAAGAGCAGCTCTCCCCAGCACCTGCAGGCAACACGGGTTGCAGTTCTCTGGCAGAGAGAAGCAGAAGCGGAGCTACAGGGTCAACTTAGATGATGGGGGCTGTAGTTGAACACCTCAGCTGGCTGGGAAGGATGTGTCAGCCCAATGTTTCTCAACCTGGGTGGCTTTAAGATGTGTGGATTTCGCTGCCTGGCAAATTCTTGGGAGTTTATTTATTTATTTATTTAAAACACAGCCACCCATCCTGTAACCAACCCTAGGCAGCTCCCAATCGAAAAGTAAAAACAACACAGAAAATCATATCAAAGCTATAAAAATAAGCCTATTAAAAACAACAAAAACTTGGCACCAAGTCACTTAGTTTGTTATCCCAGCACTTTGTGGGAAACTCAAAAGCTTTGCGGAAGGCTAGGAGGGCCGAAGCCGGCCAAGCTTCAGGTAGCAGAGTCCTCCATGACTGGGGGGGGAAGGGCTGCCACCTGGAGCCCTTCTGCCACCTGCCAAATGGCCTGGCTGACGGGCCAGGTGCCCCTCTTTCTAAAGGCCTGATGAACATTCAGATGGGGACAATGATCGAGGCAAGAGGAAGATGGCTGCCATGCATCTCCCGTGCGTTCCAGGTGACGCTTTTCCCCCAAAAAGGCAACTGGAGTTCCTTGGCATTTTGCTTCCCATCCAAGAAGCTTGTTCGGTTCTAAATGACTGTCAGGGAATGGAAAAATTCATATCTGTTAACACTCTCAGGCAGAGGTCTCCAAACCTTGGCCACTTTAAGACTTGTGGACTTCAACTCCCAGAATTCCTCAGCCAGCAAAGCTGGCTGAGGAATTCTAGGAGTTGAAGTCCACAAGTCTTAAAGTGGCCAAGGTTGGAGACCCCTGCTTTAAGGGTCGTTGAGGCCTTTTATCTGTATCTTTGGACTCACCTGAACCATTCCATTCCCTGACAGTCATTTAGAATTGGATAAGAAATGAAATATTTTCAAGGAAAGAAACCAAGAAAGTCCCATTGCCATTTGGAAAAAGCACTTTTGGGACCCCCATGAGCTGGGTGATGGAGACTCTCCGTAGCCGTTGAGCATTCCATTCCAATTGCTGGAGGAGGATGAGACCCATTTGCTGAGAGACTTACATTTTGTGCACGTGCAGAAGATCAGATGTCCAAACCAGGGGTTGGATTCAACCAGTGTTAGTTACTACCGGTTCGGTCAGAGTGCGTTTTGCTGTGCGTGCGTGTAAAACAATTGCAAAAAACATCAGCTGTGCTGCCCAGACAGCTGATAAGCGCTGCGCGCGGGTTCGCAGCATTTGAAAATCCTCTTTTTTCCTGCTTTTCCAACCTCAGCTGTGCCGCGCAAAGCAGCTGAGGTTGAAAAAGCAGGAAATAAAGGACAGGGAAGAGCCCGGGCCGGCGGGTGGGCCAAACAGACGACCAAAAGGTCGTCGTACCGAACTGGTTCAGTATCCGCTGCTCTTCAGAGCTACCAGTTCTATAGAACAGGGCTGAACCGGTAGCATCCCACCCCTGGTCCAGACGTGCGAGCTCTTTGATTGTGCAGGAAGCCACTAGAATAATGCTTTTAACTTGGGCAACTCTTAAGATGCCAGCATGACTGGCTGGGGAATTCTGGGAGTTAGTCCACATATGTCTTAAAGTGCATCTGCTGCAAGGGGCAGTGGCGGATGAAGGCTCACTGGTGCCCTGAGCACTGACAAATCTTGACGTACTGTACAAAGGAAGCCAAGGTTAGGCTACCTGAACATTTTTGTGGTGCCCCCTTTGGGCCTGGGGCCCTAAGGACGGGCTTTGCCTGCTTCATGGTTAATACACCACCGGCAGCGGGAGTCGAAGGCGGCAAGATGGCAGCTTCAGCTGTGCACTTCAAGCCCTCCCCAAGCCCTCTTCTCCCGCCTGGGTGGTGGTGGTGGTGGAGGGGCCCTGCTTGGGAGTGAAGGTCACCTCATCCCAGGCTCTGCTGTGGGGTATGTGGACTGTGGGGGTGTGTGTGTGGATGTCAGGGTGGGGCAGGAACGGTAGGGAGCCCGGCTGCTCTTGATCGAACTGTGACCTGAATCACAATAAGGCTGTGGGGGAAATGACTGCGCACAGCCCGCCTGACGGGCACGAAATCTCAGAGCACGGAGCCCGTTCTAGTTTGCCCAGCACAGAAACTGCTCATCACAATTAAAATAAGGCATACAATGTAACATTAAAATTTAACGTATAAAATACAAGATTAAAATATGTACAAATTAAACGGATCTTTCCCAGAAATAATAATGTTGGAATATAACTAACTAAATAAATAAATAAATAAATGCCAGTTGCCAAGCATCCAAGTTTTGATCCCATGGCCACAGGGATGCTGCAATAGTCATCAATGTGAGGACTGGTCGTAAGTCACTTTTTTCAGTGCCACCACAGTTAAGTTTGAACAATTGTTAGATGAGCAGTGACCAGTCCAGCACTACCTGTATTGGGAGAAAAGGTGTTCCTGGGACTACAGGGGTTCTGCTTTCTTGGTAGGTTCAGCCTGGGACCTGGCAGTCCAAGGCCTTTCAGCGGGCAGGGCAGGAACCGGCTGGGGGGCACCAGCTCCCAGACGCCGATGCAATATCGCCCTTTAGACTGACCGAGCGGCGCTCCTGCAGCGTCCCCCAACGCCATCGCCTCGCCTCGCTGCCAGTTAAGCCCAGAGGAAATGGGAGCCTGGCCAAGATTAGCAGGTCGGGCTGTGGGGACCGGGTGGTAGACAACCGCGCCTCCCTCGCCGGGGCAAGTGGAGGCTTTCAGCGCAGCCGGAGAGCTCCGCGGGCGCCTCAGGCGGCGCCGGGCAGGAATGCGGGCGGGCGGGCGGGCGGGGGCTGCGCGCGACGTCCCTCCCTCCGTTGTCCCGGCGCTGACCTCGAGGACGGCGCCCCCCTCCCGTGCGCCTGGCTGGCCCCTCCTCCTGCCGCGGGAGGGCGGCGGCGGCGGCGGCGGCGGCTGAGGAGGAGAAGGACGCTCGCCGAAGACAGCCGCCTTGCGCTCCCGCCGGTCGGAGCGGGCCGGAGCGGCGGGATGGTGGTCTTGCTCGGGAGGAACCTCCCTTCGCTGCTGGCGCTCTTCAAGAAGAAGGGTGAGCGAGGGAGCAGCGGCTGGGCAACGGGGAAGGGGAGGGGGGGGCTGCGCGTGAGAGGATCGGGCGCAGCGCTGGGGGCCAGGGGCTGCCCCGCGCTTGGGGGCTGGGTCTCCTTCTCCGCCCCCACCCCACCCCACCCCGCAGGTGATCCAGACACGCAGGAGCCCCCAGGGAGCCTTTGTGCCCCTCCTGGCCGCCGCCGCCCCATCTCCCCTCCTCGAGCGCCCCCGCCCCATCTCCCCTCCGCTGGCGCCCACCATCCTTGCCCCCCCGGCCCGCTCGCCCCATTGTTGCCCGGCGGCATCCCCGGCGCGGAGGCGGCGGGCGGGGCGCCTCGGCGGCTTCCCTCCCCCCGCTCCTTCCCGCTTTGCAGCCCCGCCTTGGCTGGTCCTCCCCGCTGGCTGGAGGCGAGGATGAGTCGGGGGCGAGGTCACACTTGGGGGGCAGCCCCGCTTCCCCCTTCTCCCTCCGTTGTCGGGGAGGACGGCGAAGGCCTGGCCTCTGCGCCCCCCACCAAGCCTCGGAAGCGAGCCCGGGATCGGGCCTGATTTGGCGCCTTGGATCTTGCGGGGGGGAGGCGGGGGAAGCGTGGCCTGGAGGTGGAGGCCGACCTCCGGAAGGTGGCAGCTCCTTGGGCGGGGCCCACCTGGGGCCGCCCAGCATCTCCCTCGCTCCACGACGGTCGTGAACTGGAAGCTGGCTGGGGAATTCTGGGAGTTGAAGTCCGCCAGGCGTCAAGGGGCCAAGGTTGGACAGCCCTGGTCCAGACATGTTTAGGTTCCCATGGTTGGAGACCCGAGGATTGATAGATGTAAAATCTCTTTCCAGTTAAGCTGGATTCCCAGTGATTTTGTGGCTACGTAATCATAGATTTAACGACAGCAACAGTGGTTTCCTGTTGCTGCCCTTTGGGGTGCTTTTTAATTTTGCAATCGGAGGATTTTTGGTGGTGTGAGCTTTTCAAGGTCAGCCGTACTCAGCTGGTGAAGCTTCTTGGAAGGTTGTAGCATTGTTCATAGTGTTTTTAGTTCCTCGGAATTTCATTAATGGATTGTAACAATATTTTAGTAAAATAAACTAGATTATCAACTATAATTATAAACTGGCATGCATTCTATTCATGCTACCAGAAGTCGCTCCTGATTTTAAAAATCTTCTAAAATTGAAATATAAAAATGTAGAACATAGAAATATTTATGTACAAATTTATGTATACGTTACAATGTACATAAAGAGAAACCCAAATTTTGGAGGTGATATAAATCCATGTATGAAACTGTAACCGGGAAACGTTTTGCAAACTCAGTTAAATTCTGTGTTGGTTTTACTTTCAAGATATGACTTCTTATTTTAGACATCCAACCGCACAGAACCCGCACAGTCAGCTCAGTCCCCTTGATAAGTTGTTTCAGCAGTCAGTGACACATCAGTCTGAAAATGTTTTATTGTTCAGTGTGAAGAAAGAAATTGTTTCATTTAACACATTTGTTAACTACTGCAATCATGTAATTCTGAGATTGTACACGACTATGAAAAAACAGAAGTGCTGTATCCCCCCACTAGATAGAATAGAATAGAATGAACAGGAAGGGACCTTGGAGGTCTTCTAGTCCAGCCCCTTGCTCAAGCAGGGGTTCCTATACCATTTCAGACAAGTGACTGTCTATAGACCCCTCCTCTTCAAAGCCTCCAGTGACGGAGCACCCAAGATTTCTGAAGGCCAGCTGTTCCACTGGTAAATTGTCCTCACCGTGAGGAAGATGGGTAGAGTGGGCTTCTCAAGGCAATGCCAGATGGACTTTGGTGTTGTGGTAACTGGAACTCTTGAGTTGGGCCTGAGAGGAACCCCGTGCACGGACTTCAAAATTAGCCAGAGGGGCTGATCCTAGTGGACTTTCCACCAGCAGGTGCTGGTCCAGCTGAAGACCCAGTTGGCTCTCTTCCAAAGGTTGCCAAGGCAGAGGGGTTGCCGTGGGGATCGGGCTGCCACCCAGGCCCTGGGAGTGGATTCCCTGGGTGGGGGAGGGGGGGAGGGTCGTCCTGTTCCTGCTCAGCCAGAGAGAATGCAAGAGCCTTTTGCTGTCTGATTGCCGCCTTCCAAGGATTTTGGTGCCTTGGCTAAACTCCCACTGCCAAACTGGAGGCCACAACTCCATCGTTGGGGGCCACCCAACTGGGCCAGGCAGGGAGGCAGGCTGTGGTGTGTACCGCAACCTCGCAACATGCAAAAAACATGCATCTACTTGTGTCCAAGCAGGATATTAAGTACCAGAGGTGGCCTTGTGTCATCACATTGTGATGCATGTTTTGTTGTTTTCAGATGATTGTGGTTTATACCAAGTGCCTGTGGGCGATGTGGATTGCAGTCCAATCCATCTGGAAGGTACCAGGTTGGAGGAGGCTGAATAATGCACCCTGAACTTAAATTCTGTACCCCAAATAGTGTGTCTTCTGTGCCGAAAGATGAGGGTCCCCCTGACCCCCAAACTGCCTTGCCTTCCAGAGACAGGAGGAGGAGGGCGGGGGAGGCTGCCTTGCTCCGCTAGGCTCCAGGCTGTTTATCCTAAGAAGAAGGAGAAATGGGCAAGGATGCTCAGGAAGGGAGACTCCACCCATATTGATCTTTGTAAAAGGAGCCAGATTGGGGAGAGGGAAGAGGAGAGCGGGGGAAGCCAAGCAAATGCCAAACCAGCACTTGGCAGTCCGGGGGCGGCCTTCCTGAGGGGCTTGTACTTCTGCGGACAGGCAGGTTTCATCCCTATCGTAGCTTTAAACCAGGGGTGTCCAACCTTGGCAACTTTAAGACTTGTGGACTTCAACTCCCAGAATTCCTCAGCCAGCTTTGCTGGCTGAGGAATTCTGGGAGTTGAAGTCCACAAGTCTTAAAGTTGCCAAGGTTGGACACCCCTGCTTTAAACAGTTCTTGTTGGGGGCTGCAATCTAAATCTAACTTGTGGAGAAGGTCCACAAACAGATGCAGCCCAAGCAGTGCATGATTTCTGGGCTTCACCATTGATGCTCTCATCCTCAAAGGCACTTAAGTTGCCTTAATTGCTGGCCTTGTAAGGGTTTGCACGGGCAGGACCGTGGTGCCGCTTTTCATGACTTTGTGTTCAGAGGCAGTCTACCTTATACAGTGGAGGACACTTACAATCATAATTGGCGCTAGCATTTCCATTGCTAAGCCAAGTGAGTCGCACCCAGTTTTATGACCGTGTTGTTATGCCCGTTAAGTGAATCGCTGCAATTGTTAAGTGAATCCTATGGTCATTAAGTGAATCGGGCTTCTGCCATTGACTTTGCATATTGGAAGCTGGCTGGGAAGATCACGTGACCCTGGGAGGCTGCAGCCATCATAAACACAGGCCCCAGTTGCCAAATGGGCAAACTTTGGTCATGTACTCTGGGGATGCTGCAACAGTCATAAGTGTGAGGACTGATCATAGGTCACTTTTCCCCATAACCTGTGAACATCAAATGAGTGCTGGGTAAATGGTTTCAGGCTGAGGACTACCTGCCCTGCCAGAGGCTGAGTCCTTGCCTGGGGGGGGTGGGGGGCCTCCAGACTTACCTGAGATTTGAACTTTGGCATCTCCAAACGAACAAGGTTTGGGAGAACCAGGTTAAGGGACTTCTTTCCGTTAGGGGTTTGGGGTCAGAGCAGGTGATGCTGGTAAGGGGATCGGCTGTTCACCAGTGTCCTTGACTGCCTTTGGGCCCCACAGCAGGTCGCTTCAATTTGGCCGGAGATTTCCCAGGCACCAGGGCCTCTTTGCAAAGCCATGATGGGTTGTGCCCGGGAGACGGCCGGGGGTGGGGGGTGGGGGGACAGAGGGGGCCTGGCCTGCTGTGGCCCACCAGGTTGCAAGGAATCAGACACAAGTCTGACCCACCACAGCTACAAAGAGGGCCCCGCTCTTACTTTTCTGTGGCTCAGCCAACACGCAGGTTTAAGCTCCAGCCTTGCCATCAACTCCAGGGGAGACGATAAGAGGTTTGTGAAATCCCACCCCAGCCAAGGCGATCCATTGTCTAAGCACTCCTAAAACACCAGGTTGAAAAGGAGGCTGTGTTTTTAAATAAACAGCTATTAAGAGCTCCGTGGGTGGCAAAAACGGGCTGGTAATCCCTTGGAGGGCTGGGTGTGTGATGGCGCAGCACCTGGGTGCCGAAGGGATTTCTTGGGCTTCAAGACAGCCCCCTCTCCTCCTTTGGGTCTCTTTCCATTTTAGCTGGATTGCTAATCTTTATTTCAGACCCGGTTACCCCGGTGACCCCCTCAATATCAAACGGACTGGTCAGCCTTGTGCAGATGGTGGGGAGTGCAAGGTCTGGTTTTTGGCTTCCCTCCCCAGGCGTTTTATTTGATTGCATCAAAGCCAGTAAAAAGAAATAGGCGTACGTAAAGACTATTAGCATTGCAGTATCAAATTAGATTTATTTATTTTTCAAGAAAGAGGCGTAGAAAATAATACAGAAACGGAAACAAACCCAGGGAGAAGAGGATACAGGATCAAAACACTGCTTGCTTGTGCTTTCATGAAAAGAAATGGCAATCCGGATCTTGATAAACAATGTACAGATCAGATAAACAATGATAAACAATGTACAGATCTCGCTGCAGATCAGATACAGATTCATGTATTATGTAATAATTTATGTAGCCAGACCCACCTTGCCTGGGGGCCGGGGACACGAGGGAGGGGGACTGCTGCTTTCTGCCACGCTGAGGGTCAGCGGGTGATCACTGGTTTATTTTTAGAGGCGCCTCCAGCTGTGGAGTCCGTAGATCAACCATAGTTCTGACTTCACTGAGTGATGCATTATTTGTATCGGAAGCATCACAATTAAAATAAGGCATACGATATGACATAAAATTCAAAATATAAAATGCAAGATTAAAATATGTACAGGTTAAACAGATCTGGCCCAGAAACCAGTGACATTAATTGCATTCTGTCATGCTGCCATGAGCTCCTCCACTGATCGGGACACAAAGGGCAGGGATACGTATGTGTTGTCATCTGCATGTCATCACAGTCGCAAAGGCCACGAAGCCCCTGGATAGCCCCGTTTGTTCAGAGGGTCGTCTTGTCCCCATCGCAGCCCATTCAATGGTTTCCATACTTCCCGGCTTTGGCCGGTCCCAGCTGGCCAGCTCCTCCGTTGGTTCCACCCAGTGCTGGATCTTTGCAGCTTTTCACAGATCCCCCCGGCTTCCAAAGTCTTCCGTGGACCTAAAGAAGCTTTTCCTGGAGTTCGGTCTCTGGTGAGAACTGGTTGCAAGGCGTAGAAAGGGCGTTGTCTAGATATTGATGATTTGAGTCTCTCTCTCTCTCTGCATGCCGCTGATTCTCTGCAAACAGCAGGCAGGGCAATGCCAGCTAGGTGGTAGATCTTATCTAGAGGGGAAGGTTTAAGGCATCCGGTCATAATTCTGCTAGCTTCATCCAAAGCAACATCTACTTTCCCAGCAGGTGCTGATTTATACCAGACCTTTTTGGAGGGGGGGGGGGGGGAGGCTGGCGTATTTGCCTGCTGAGTAGCAAAGAGCTAGAACTGTTGTCTTAAGGTTTGGCACCCCAGGCAGAGCTCTTTCCTTTCCCAGGGAGGTTATATCATCCACTGACCTTCCGTTTAGTTAGGGCCCAATCTAGAGGGGGCCTAAATACTCAGGCCTGTGGCAAAGTGGTGCCTTTCTATCCCCAGAAGAAATTTTGTGTGTCTTTGGACCTGGTCACCTTGCTATGTTTGTCCACAGCTCAAGCCCCGGTGGGCGAGCAATGCTGGTGCTCAGAATTTGGGGCTGCTCAGTTAAGTTAAAGGCCGAGTGCCCCAATTTAGGCTAAGTTTTAACAGTGGTCCTTCTTCCTACCTTGGTATGTTGCGTGAAGCTTGTTCCTTTGATTGGGTTAGGATTAACGTTCGGACATGGAGGATATATTCATTCAGAGGAACCAGAGTACGTGCGTTGTGTGGCTCCAGCTGCCAGTTTCAGTCTTGAGCAGTCCCAGGAAACACCCCCCTCCAAATGAAATCCTGTGTGGATGGTGTGGCAGTCTGGGCTAATAATTGATGCTGCCCCACCCCCAGTTGGAGCCAGTGGTCTCTGTCTGAAAGTGGAGTAAAACGGATCCGGTTTTGCTCAAACCCGCCTCCTGCCCCCACACTATGCCCCCCTCTTTCTGTTTTGGGAGTGACTGGGTTCTATGATGGATAAATCCACTATAATGCTGCCCTTTACACTGGATTGCCCTGTTGGCGTATGCCAGGCGCTGCAATGGTTGTGGTATCAGTCATGTGACTGCCCTGGGCACTTTCACCTCTTCCTTGCAACAGACTTTAAAAGTGTAGGCTGTGAGTGAAGCCTAAGCCTGTCGCTGAGGGGTGGAAGGGAAAGAGAAGGGGGCCTTGGACGGGAGGCAGGGGGTTGTCCTGGATTTGGGGCTTGTTCTCCTAAAGCAGGGGTCCCCAACCACCAGTCCGCGGACCGGTACCGGTCCGTGGAACAAATCCTACCGGGCCGCTGGTTTGCTGGGCGCCGCCATCTTGTTTTGATGAAAAAGTGCTTCTGGTGAGCTTTTCCGGGTAGAAAGCCATTTCTGCCCAGAAAAGCTCACCGGAAGCGCTGGGCGCCGCCATCTTGTTTTGATGAAAAAGTGCTTCCGGTGAGCTCACCGGAAGCACTTTTTCATCAAAACAAGATGGCGGCGCCCAGCTGATGCCGGTACCGGGTTGCGGCGCCCAGCTGATGCCGGTACCGGGTCGCGGCATAAAAAAGGTTGGGGACCACTGCCCTAAAGGAGAAGGAAGGGCTGGTCCGGAGACTTCTGCTTGGCTGAGCTGCACACTAGCTTCTCGGGCTCCCAACCTTGGCAACTTAAATTATGTGGACCTCAACTCCCAGAATTCCCCAGCCAGTATACAGTTTGTGGGCTTTTGCTCCCAGTATACGAGGGATTCTCAGGTTGGAGTCCAGGTTCTCCAGGATGGCTGGAGAATTCTGGGAGCTGAAGTTCACACATCGTAGCATTGCCAAGGTTAAGAAACACTGTCCTAAATGGACAGAAATAAACCACAGTAAATCTATGAAAAACAAGCCCAACTGTGTTAAGAGGCCTGTTCTTGTGCAGCGTAAACCTTGTTCGATTTAACCAAAGTTAACTTTGGGTGGAGTTGTAAAGCGTATGATGCATACTTCAATACTGCTGTAAGTGCCCTGCATTCAAGGTAGGATCCACAATAATTAAAATCTCTCATAACAGATGCATTCTCTAGCATTAAAAGACGTTAAGCCACACGGCTGAGGACTGGCCGTTGTTGATTACTGTGAACTGGTGACAGTATGAAGGTTGGGTCAGCCTTGGTGAGCCATTCCACAGGTCAGCCCTGCCCAGTTGCATCTCCGGAGAGGTTGGATCATAACAGTGGCATTTAGTGCAGGCCACCATGTCTGGAAGACACTGACTTCAGGAAAATGGTTGCCTCACAGTTAATAACAGTGCATGCCCCTTGCCTTGTCAACGACGGCTGCTGGTCCTGGTTTACAAAAGGGCAGTTGGGCTGAGGAGAAAGCAGCCCATCCTTCTCTCCAGCAACCGGCCCGCCGGGTGACGCTCCCTGAGTGAAAGCAAAGAAGCTCTTCTGGAAAGAATTGGACCCTTCCTCAGTCTAGGAGGGGCTTCGGGGAGGGGGCCACTTGCAGTTCAGGGCCTGGCCTCCTTGGCCAATGGGGCAGCGCTCGATGGGAAGGGCCTTCCCTTCTGCCACAGTGCAGGGTTGCTGCCCGTCAGATCAGGAAAGGTTGGGGCTGTGGAGATTCTCTGCCTTTTGCTGCTGCTGCTCTGTGTGTGTGTGTGTGTGTGTGATGTGTGTGATGTGTGTGTGAAATGGACCCTTGTTTGCCTGCTCAGTCTGAAGACACTTAAACATAATTTAATAGATAATCAGAGTTGGAAGGGACCTTGCAGGTCATCTAGTCCACCACCCCCCAAGCAGGAGACCTTACACCATTTCTGACAAATGGCAGTCCAGTCTCTTCTTGAAAGCCTCCAGTGATGGCGCTCCCACAACTTCTGAAGGCAACTTCTCTTCCATGGTTGATTGTTCTCCCTGTCAGAAAGTTTCTCCTTATTTCCAGGTTGAATCTCTCCTTGATCCGTTTCCATCCATTTTTCCTTGTCTGGCCTTCAGGTGCCTTGGAGAATATCTTGACCCCCCCTTCCTCCTCTCTGTGGCAGCCCCTCAGATATTGGAAGGCCGCTCTCCTGTCTCCCCGGGCCCTTCTCTTCACTTCTCCCCCCTCTGTGTTCCCAGGTGCTGCTGCAAAGGCGGAGAATGAGGAGAAGCGGCTGAGTGTCCAGTACAAGGCCGTAGAAGACCAGCCGGACAATGTGTTCTTCCCCAACAGCCGGCCCCCCCACCTGGAGGAGCTGCACATCCAGGCCCAGGCGGGGCTCAAGTCCTTGCAGAACCTAGGTAGGCTGACTGGGTTGGTGGGGTCGACTTCGGAGCTGGTCTGGAGGGCTCGCCCCTCTCCGATGTGGCAGCTTTCCTTGCTTAGCATCACATCTCAAAGCCAGCAGCCTCTCCCAGCCTGATGCCCTCAAGATGTGCGATGGGATGGAGAATCCCAGCTGGTGTGACGTTGAGAAAAGTGGTGCTGAAAATTCAGCTGCTGTCTGTGCATCCATATTTGAATTTGTGCATGAAGAACACAACATTTGTAAGGGATTCAGACGTGTCCCTTGCAGGTCAGTCAGGTTCGGTGCAGGACTCTATTAAGCTGCCCCAACAGGTGGGCCTGCAGAAGCCAGGGAGCCTGGCCCTGTCTCCAGTCAGGAAATTCCTCTGAGAATCCAGCTGGAATCTCCTTCCTTTTAGTTCAGGGAGGGAGGCTACAATGGCAGTTTTCTTCAGTGGCTTTTCAGGCCCGTCTCATGAGCCTCTGGCTGCCCCTTTGCAGTTTAATAAGGGCTTTAAATCCTGTGAGACTCTGGCAGCATCTCTCTATAGAGCTCAAGCAGGAGATTCTGAAAACTCACAAATTTCAGCATTCTCCTGTGAAATCTTGGAACATCTTCTGTTAAGAATGCCAGAATCCTCCAAAATTAAGCCGTCCCAGGATAATTTGGTTTAATCTGAGCCTGAACATGCCATTGTGGGAAATGTGTGGCCAATTCTTGGCTTCACGGTTCAAAAATTTCACTGATCTCTTGGGATAAAATTCATGGGTTTAGTAAAAACAGTACCCTTTTATAGTGCAAGTGCAACATGGAAGTTCAAAAGTAGGCCTATATTTTTCCTCCCAGAATATAAACGCACATGAAATGAAATGGGGGGGAAAAAGAACAAATGCATTGTTTGCCATTCCCTGGTTCAGTGTGTTAATTGTGGGGGTGTTTTCCCCCCTGTATTCATGATTTGTGCAGGGGCTTCTCCGTGCACCTTTCAGAGCCTGGGAGTCCGGTCAGGGTCTCGCAGAGGGAAGGTCTCCTGCATCGGCTGCTCAGGGTTGGTGAGGCTGCGCCCCCCTGGAAATCTGCTCTTCTTGGCTTCTTTCCCAAAGGCCTATTTTGGGGGGCCCAGATGCTCCAAGGCCTCAATAAGGCCATGTAATTGGGTGCAATTTGGGTAATGACGGAGGAGATGACGTCACGGAGAGGACATTCCTCCCTCAACTCTGAAATGGTTCTGCCTTCCCTAAACAGAGCCCCAGGGTGACGTTGTGATGGCACTGAAGGGGGAAGCCGCACAATGGTGGGTTTTGAGGGGGGCAGAAGGTCCTCATTTGAGACGGGAGCTGTCGAGGGGTTTTGCTTGGAGAGCCACTGAACTTGAAGTGCGATATCGTGTGACTTCCTTGCTTAGGGACGGCAATCCCAGCCATCCTTATTCATGTCGTCATCATTAAGCAAGGACCAGTGGGAAGAGGTGGGCACACCAGCTAAAGCTGCAGGGAGGTTGTCCATTACGGAGTGCAGACAGGCGGGCCAAAAAGTGGCAAACACCGCTTGTTGGCTTCTCCGACTGTTTCGCCTGTTGGAAACTGACAGGGAAGGTCACACGTGATGATGGTGTGACCATCCTAATTATGAGCTGGTTGCCAAGTATGTGAATGGTGTTTGTGTCCTGCAATGTCAGCAACCATAAGCACAAGTGGTAGTAGATACCTCTTGTTTAGCGCTGTCATAAGTTTGAGCAGTTGCTGAATGAGTGGTTGTAGCCTGAGGACTGCCTATAGATACTCCCTGAGTTGGATTCTTGGGCACCCCTATTCTTTGGCCCTAACCTGCTCCCAACTCTGTGGGTTGAAGTCCACAAGTCGTAAAATCGCCACGGTTAAAGGCCCCCTGCGGCAGAGGCGCCTCGGAGGAGGATGCCCCAGACCCAACTGGATCTCAGGCCAGGGTTCAGCAGGGGTGGCCTTGAAGCAGAAGCCGGGGTGCCTCCCTCCCCAGGCTCCCTGGTTCTTCAGGGCCTGCCAATACCTGGACCAGCTCCCAGGGGCTGGGAATGCAGGGTCCCCCAGATTGCAGGGGCTTTTCCTGCCTCCAGGACCTGCTGTCGTCCGCGTTGTGGAGGGAGAGGCTGCCTTGAGAGAGGTGGTGGGACTCAACGTTTTTTACTACCGGTTCTGTGGGTGTGGCTAGGGGGTGTGGCCATGTGACTGGGTGTGGTTTTTTTTTGCTTTTTGCAGCACCCCTCCCCCCATTTTTTGGGCCTTCTGGGCCTCAGGCAAGCCTCATGGGGGGCCTTTTTGCTCCCAGAAGGCTTCCCTGGGGCCCAGGAAGGCAAAAAATTGAGGGGTTTTTTTTTTGCCTTCCTGGGCCTCAGAGAGGCCTCCTGTGTGAAGCAGTAAGACAGCGAGGGGAATCCTGGCACAGCTGATCTTGGGAACAGCTGATCGTTGGGAGTGGTGGGGGGGGAAAGAAACACCTTGAGGAGTGACTGGGTGGGTGAGTGTCAGGTGGGCGGGACAAGCGAGCGAGTGGCAACCAGGTCGGGGTCGTGGCCAGCCAGAAGTTACTACTGGTTTGGTGACCCACGCCAAACCCTTGCTCCTGGCTCGCCTGAACCGGTGTCAACCGGCTGAATACCACCACCGCTTGAGAGGCGTCCCGCCTTTTACTCAACCCCAGCGTGCAACTGCTGGGCGAGCTCATCTGCAGTTGGCGGTCCTCAGTCTAGGATGCTGCAAAGTCTGTTTTCCACATCCAGGTCAAGTGGCTGGGGGGGTGCCTGCCTGGTGATGGCCTTCTGGGAAGCCATAAGGACCTGGCTGTGTCCCAGGCCTCCAGTGGTGTGTGTGTGTGTGTGTGTGTGTCCCTTTCTTCCTATTTATGGATACTTGTTGTGAATTGGATTACTGTTCTGTTAATTCTTGTTTGTAGCTTCACTTACTATACTTCTCTTCTCTTCTGCATTTTTATTTAACATTGTGAGCTGCCCAAACTTGCTTTGGAATTGAGTGGTGCCAAAATGGAATACATAGTTTTGAGCTGACTTTGTTTACAGAAGGCGTGGAGGGCCCCTCTCCTACTGGGGGTATTTTCCATTTCCCTTTTTCCTCCTGGCGGCCCCCCCCCCAGTTTGGAAAAAAGAGGAAGAGGCTCTTCCTGTGGGTTCTGACTGAAGTGGGAGAACCCAGGCAAGCTGCAGACCCCTAAGACCCTGGAAGACAGGAGGGAGCCCTCACCATTCCTTGCAACTAAGGAGAGCAAGGACCTCACCCAGGAGAATTTACCTGGAATCCTTTTCCCCTTTGAAGTAATGCTCGGAGCACGGCAGGGTCTCTCCTGCAGCTGAATGAGAACTGGTGGGAGGAAAGGCACATCCGGCTTCCTTCACAACGCAGGTTTTAGGTTTAGATTGAGGACACCCGGTTCTGGGAGTGTTGCACATGCACACACACACACACACACACAGAGAGAGAGATTTGGTTTAGATGAAACCTTTATCTGCTGGTGGCTCCGCCCTCCGCGGAGGCCAAGCAAGCAGAGTCCCCTGCAGCTGCGCAGAGCAGATGGGCCGGGCGCAGAGCCACAGCGGAGTCCAGGCCTGGTGGGCCCAACTCTTTAAAGAGCCAGAGACCTCCAGCACCTTCATGCTGGCCCCCAGCGCAGCTTCTGGTCACCAGTGGTTGGGGGCTTGCAACTCAAGGGAGCTTCCAGTCTCGCCATCTCTGTCCTCGGAGTCCCCCGATGAGGGTTGGGGGCCCCCCAGGCCTTCTCGGGCTGACCCCTGGCTGTGTCTGTCCTGTTGCCTTTTAGAGAAACAGAAGAAGACCAGGAAGATCTGGGACCACAGTGAGACCAGCAGCGTCCAGGTAAGTCACCTGCCCACCTCCCTCCCACCCACCCACCCACCCCCGGTTTTCTCACCGTACTGTGCCCGCCCCGTGCAGCAGCCGTGCCCTTCTTGGGCCCTCCCAGGCTTGCTGGACTACAGCTCCCCTCCTGAGACGTCCCTGTTCTTTGGCCCCAGCGTGTCCTGCAAACACACAGCCCCCTTGGGAAGACGGCTGGGGAGTTCTTGTCTGCCCCTGGGGGTCATCCTGGCCTGGCTGGGAGGGGCAGCGGCACGACAGACTCTCCCCCCACCAAGCCACCAGAGTGCTGTGCTTGACCTTTGGGAGGGGGGGATTTGTCTTCCCCTCCCTGCCGCATCTCTGGGAATGTTTACCTTGTTTTTAGCCAGCTGCCCTTTGTCCCTACGGAGCGAGCTCCCCATGGCCTCCCCTGGCTGCTTAGCCTGTGGCCAGAAGGGGGCTGTTTGGAAGGTGTTAAAATGCCAAAAATGGTTAAATTTGCTTTGTTTGTCTATTTTTTCCTTTATTAACATGTACATAAAACACTAAGTGTAACTATGCAACGGAGACCTTAATCCTATGTCACTAACCCAAGACCAACACCTTTATTGTATAACAGATACTTCAATGCAATCAGCAGTGATTCCGCCCCCCCAACATAATATTAAATTCTGGATGAAAAAGCCAAATAATCTTACACTCAGTAACGCTGAAGTCCAAAATTATAACTAATGTAGATATAATATTTCTTTCTCCTTTCTTTATCATCAGTAGTCTCAGTTACCCCAAATAGCCTTGAATTGAAGCTACTAATCTTCAATTAATTATAACTATAACCGCATCAACATAAAATGTATTAAGATTTACAGCAAACTAAGAGAAAAAAAAGGGGGATGGGGGCCTTCTGGGTGAGGAATGGCATATACTGACCTGTCCTTATCAAATGAGGGGAGGGGGTGATAGTGCTTAAAACCAAGACTCTGGGCAGCGTTGTACCACGAAACCTTTCTGGATAAGAAGATGGGAGATCATCCACTTGTGCTCCAGGCAGCTGTTCCTTGTGAGGGGACGGCAGGATGGGGAGGTTTTGAGCACCGGGAGAGATGAAGGGAAGCCATCATGCTCTCCAGTCAACCACAGCAGAGCCTTTCAAAGCCTTTCGGCTTTGCTAACTCCAGTTTCTGCTACTTTCAGAAATTACCCGCTTAACTATCTTAAGGCTAATAGAGTTCTTTAAAAGTACCTGGTGACTTTATCCTCACTGCAGAATAAAAGAAAAATTAACTCTATAAGTTTAAGAAATTAAAGAATTCGAAATAAGTTGCAAAAAGCTAACCAAGACTTTAATTCAAAATAGTTGTAAATATATTAAAGACAAATTTTGAATATTAAGACTTTTGCTGTAAGATTTTGGAAATCATTATATAAATAAACAGCACCCTCGTGGAAGCTAAATTATACTTTAAGGCATAACAGAAATTTGAGATTTTTATGATTTTAGAAATTGGATGCTACAGTAATGGGAACTAAAGATTCTGAATGAGAGAAAGAAAGAAAACTTACCTTCTCTCTTTGGTCAGTACTGGGACTAAATGACAGAAAATGGTATGACTCTAGGAGATTTTTGAAGAAGGGGAACAAACACCATCAGCTACAATGCCAGCGATGACGTCTGCTTCAGTGATAGACATTGTCCAAATGAGGTTGAAGGAGAAATGGCAGGTGTGAAGTAGAATATCTTGGAAGATCCACCGATAAAGAGCTGAAAGAAACCTGATCTGATGCAGAAATGCTAAAATATAAAGAGATTGTTGAAACATTGGACAAAATTTTAAAATGTGGATTATAAGACACAGATGACACTTAAAGTGGAAAGACAAATGATAAGGCTAGAGAAAGGCAAACGTTTCCCTGTCCAGTTATGTCCGACTCTTAGGGTCCGGTGCTCATGTCCCTTTATTGGCGGAGGGAGCCAGCATTGTCAGAAGACGTTTTCCATGGTCATGTGGCCAGTCTGGCTACATGCCAAAGGCGCACGGACTGCTGTTACCTTCCCTGCAAAGTGGTACCTATTTATCTACTCGCACTTGCATGCTTTCGAATTGCTATTGGGCAGGAGCTGAGGCAAGGAAGAGGAGCTTACCCCGTTGCCCAGTGCTGAGGTCTCGAACCTGCTTAACGGTAATAATATAGAGAAGATTTTAAAAAGTAAGAGTATTTATTCCACAGAACAGTATTTATCTGATTCAATACTACTACTGCTACTACTACTACTACTACTACTACTACTACTACTACTTTGGAATTCTGGCTTGCTGGGACTGAATAAGCCAGGTAAGGAACCCTCCTTGGCTGGTCTTCAGATACTCAACTCCCTGCACTCAACAAGTTGCTCACTGCATAATATTAAGGACTCTGCATGGTTAGTTAATAGTTTCACAGATAGTTCACACACTCTGTTGCACAGCACTCCGGTCTCTGTCGACTTTCCATCACGCCCCCTGAAGGCAAGAAAATGACCTGGATAATTACAAAAAGATTCCTGGATTTACCAAAGAGATTTGCTTAAGCCTCAAAGAAGAGAAACAAAAATTGAAGAACGATCAGATCAACAATGTTTGAAAGAAGACCAAGATTGTTGGAAACAAAAGGGAGGAGTACTAAGTTGATTTGATTGAGCAAGGTTAAAACAATAAAGCCCTGGGAACTCATTTTATGGACTTTTTGCTGACACTGGGACTGAAATGTTAATGTTTTATGGGTTTGTGTGTGGATAAAGGATGGCCTATGGGAAGATGAGATACAAGGGCAGAAGAATGATTAACTTTGCTTTCTACTTGTAACGAAGGATAGGAAGTTACTTCTTCAAATATTTTCTTTCTGTTTTTTCTCATTTTTCCCCTCTTTCCTCTTTTCTTTTCTCTAGCACTTTCTATTCTTTATTTCTCTTTTCCTTACTGGGTTTAGTTTGTATTGTCTTTTATTATCATTTTTAAGCATTTTCAATAAAAAATATTTTTTTAAAAAATTTTATTGAACAAAAAGAAAACATTTAAAAACAGTGAACGTGGTGTAATCATCCTGACACATCTAATTGTCTTTCATAGCTATTTCAGATGATAAATAATACATATTTACATAATATATACATCAATATCAACAATTCTTTATACTCCTAGTCTGTTGTCTTCTCTATCTATCTCATTTTAATTTAAATTTTAAGTCCTTTTTCCCCAATCAGTAGTAAAACAATAAAAATTATTAAAAGCAAAAACAAAAATCCCTGAGCTGGGTATGTCTTGAAAGGGACAGGTAAGAACACCTGCAGGCTGGTTTTCCTGTAGGATCAATAAGGTGATGGCAGCCAGCGAGCGCCACCTAGTGGGCACATGCAGTGCTTCTGCCTGGGGCTGGAACTTGCTTCCTCGTGTAATTCTTGATTCCATGAAGGCAAGAAAGGAGAGAAGCAGCTGATGGACAGATGTTGTCCTGGTTTTCGGCTGCCAAGATCCTTGCCCTGAGCTGTTGAGCCTCTGTCGGGGGTCAGAAGTGCCTTTAGGCAGCTCCCCCAAACGGGGCTTTCAGAAAGTTTCACTGGTGGAGGATAAGCCTTGGGAAAGTGTTTCCCAACCTTGATATCTAAGTGGTGTAGACTTCGACTCCCATAATCCCCTGCCTGGTATGTTATTGAACCTTTAAGATGGGTGGAATTCATGCTGGCTGGGGAATTCGGGGAATTGAAGTCTACCCAACTTAAAAGTTGTCAAGATTGGGAAACATTTCCTTAAGACATGCTCATGGATTGTCAACATGGATTTTAGTTTCCAAACTGATAGAAAACATTTTAATATGGATTTCTATCAATGTTTTTCCATTTCTGATCGTGGCGTTTGTAAACCATCTCTATTTTCAGTTTGATTTAAACATTGTTTCCTCGCTTTGTCTGATTCTGCCACCCCCTTTTTTGTCCTCCCTTCTGACAAGCAGTCTTCCCAGTCCACAGAGGGCGATGACATCTCCATCCGAAGCCAAGCCTCCTCGTGTGCCACAGAAGATGCCTCCGAAGACGCCATGTCTGTCCGCTCCGAGATGATCCAGAGAAAAGGTACCACCCAGGGGAGCCATCCTGGAGCGGGAGAGAAGGGCCAAGGCTCTGGGCTCAAAGGAGTGCTGAGGTGCTGAGTCAGGGAGACGAGGGCCGCTTGCCCTCTGGAAGGCGGAAAGGGGGAAACTCAGTTGCAGCAGCCTCTCCATCAGAGCTCTGGGGAAGTGGAAGCCGCCCCAGGAGGAGGGGTGGAAGGAATTGGGGCCTTGAGCCTCAAACAAGAGAAGAGGATGTCCTGTGGGGCCAAGAGAGGCGGCCTGGAAATGGTCAGCCTGTAGCTATAGGAAGGGCGAGAAGGATGCTCCAAAGGAGATTCTCAGGCTTTCAAGGTGATGACAGGACAATCACATTTCCATTAGCTTTACAGGAAAGTAGAATGAGATTATCTGGTCGTGTTTCCTGTCTGGTCAACCTGGGCAGGCTGACCTCATTCTAGCAAGTCTGTAGGTACAAATCCCCCACCATCTCCTGTAAACGACCTGAGAAGTGAGTGAGGGTCCTTCTCAGCTCTTACATAATACAGCTGTGGCCCCTCTTGGACCCTTCCCTAGGTAGCCTCCTTCCCACCTTCCAAGGCCTTTCTCATACCCCAGTCCACCTGCAGAAGAAGACCCAGGAAGCGTGCAATCCTAGCGCATCTATTTCGTTCAATTGCATACGTTGGCACACATACTGGCTGGGGTGGGGAACTGCCAATCCACGCTGAGGCTTTGCTGCTGACCGTTTCCATTTCCCTTTGCTTGGCTGCTTCCAGGCTCCACTTTCCGACCACACGACTCCTTTCTGAAACCACCCGGGAAGGGAGAAAAGAGGCGGAGGGAGAGGAGGACCACTGTCCTGGGGCTGCCCCAACACGTGCAGCAGGAGCTGGGTAAGCGGCTGGCCTTGCACAAACCGGGTGGGCGGGTGCTGGGAGAGACCTGTGGCCAGAGGGCAATGCCGTCCCCCAGCAGGAAGCGCCTGCCTTCCGTGTGCCAGCTGGACCCTGCCTGCGGGAGGGCGGAGGGGGCCTGGAGAAGAAGTTGTTCCCGGAGCGCTCAGGCGCAGGTGCCGCAGAGGCTGCGGAAGGGCAGACAAGGGAACCGGCCAGTCCAGGGACACAAAGGGCTCACCTAGCTGAGGCCCTGGGGAGGGATTTGCCCCCTCGAGTCCCAGAGGGAGCAGGGATTGCAAGAGGGCGTTCAGACTTTTGCCGGGTTAATTCAGCGCCAGAAAAATAAACACAGATGGCTGAGGCTTCATTTAACACCTTTATAAACATAATAAGTAGATTTTACAATACCGGCTGTAGATCTCTCCAACAGGAAGCAAACTCAAACAGGAGCAGACATGTTACAGGTTCAGAGCTTCGGCAGCAACTCAGGAGCTGAGAAACAGACCTCAGTTTCACTTGAGTTCAGCAGGCAAGCAGGACACGCAGCAGAGGAGAGAAGCCGTTTCACTTTCCACAGACAGACGCGGAGCTCAATACAGATTCAGAGCTTCATACAGAGCCACACCTAGGCTACTTCTAGTTTCAGTTTCCAAACAGCCCTCATTGGCTGACTTAGTTGCTATGGCTATTCATTGCCTGACCTTGTCACCATGCTCTATTCCAGTTCATGAATAGACTCTGACAGGGAGCACTTGGTGGGGCTGGAATTACAGGTGGTCCTCAGCTTAGGACTGTAACAGAGACATAAGTAATGACAGCCATAAAACAGGGCACCAATGTGGCCTTTACCCCTTTTTGTGGCTGTTACTAAGCAAACCATTATGTTTGCTTGTTCATAATGGGTCACTTTTGCTGAAAACCAGAAGTAAAAGCCACTTTTTTGGGGGGGGAGGAAAAACCATCTTCAAACGCAGGGTCCAAGGGACCGATGCTGATGGCTAGACGGGCAGGCCGGTGGCCAAATGCACCACACCCGGGCATGGGATTTTGGGGCGGGGGTGCAGGTGGCCGTCAGTTCAGAATCCGGTCGTGGGTCCCCTGGAAGCTCCGGCATAACCATGACTGGTCATTAAATGACAGTCACAAGTCCAGGACTACTTGTAGTTTTACAGAGGGGAAACCACTTTAACCAGCCACCCACTGAGTTGGTGGCTCAGGTGTTTGTTTTGGGGAGCCCCACCCCCTCATGCCAGGCAGCGTCTCCCTGAAGCTGAGCTGAGCTGCCACTTAGTAGGGCCCAAATCTGGACTGCGTGGGAAATGCTGCCATTGTTGCTGGTTCTGAAGGCAGTGCAGCCTTTCCTTCCTGGCCTTTAAAGTTACCCCCTTAGTGTGTAGATGCTGCTTTAAGCTTCATTTGCTTGGAAGACATTCTCTACACCAGGGGTCTCCAACCTTGGCAACTTTAAGCCTGGCGGACTTCAACTCCTAGAATTCCCCAGCCAGCTTAGCTGGCTGGGGAATTCTAGGAGTTGAAGTCCGCCAGGCTTAAAGTTGCCAAGGTTGGAGACCCCTGCTCTACACCACAGAATATAAATTCCAAAATGAAAGCAAAAACTTCTCTACAACGTGAAATTATGGCCTTGTTCTCCCGCGGAATCGCATTTGGCTTGAGCTGCAGGCGGCTTTTTAGTCCAGATTCTTCTTTAAGGCAAGCCTGAATGTCAACCCCCTGTCAGGATTCCGGTGACCCCCATTTAAATCCTGAGTCTTAAGCCAAACTTCCTAAACTTAAAAAGGATTTGTTGGGAGTTAACATGTCCGCTACTGCCTGGGTGTAGGTGACTCTGAGACACACCATTCATTGTCACCCTTGACCCTGGTTCCCCCTCCACACCCCCTGGGTGTATCATAATTCCTATTCTCCAATGGGACACATCCATAGCCCAGAGTCATCAATCATGCTCTCCAGTTAGAATTTTGCACTGCAGAAATCTCAGTCGCTTAGAAACCATCTTTAAAAATATTTATGGAATGCACTTTCGATTTCCAAGCTGCCTCACTGCTCCTCCCTTTCTGTTGGCAACTCTAAAAAGGCCATAAAACATATTTTATGAGTTGACAATCGCCCATTTTGTGGGCATTTTATCTCCTTGGCTTTCTGGTAAGATGCCTGCTGTTTGATCCTTCCCTGCATCCATTTACGGTTTGGACCAGAACTTTTCCAAAGGCCCCTCAGGGAGTGGGTGACGCCCTCTTGGATCAGCCAAGAGAGGGAGGGTGGCTGCCTGGTCAGAACAGCCGCAGGAGGTGCGGGGTGTGTGTGTGTGGCTTTGCACAGAGAATGCTTAGCGCAACTAAATTGGGTCTGAGCGGTCTGCGGCTCAGCTCGTCATGGAAACTCGACCCCTTTCTAAGCATATAACACGAATGAGGCCGCCATTTTATGGCACAGTCTGACTGCCTTGGGAATAAGGTCACCAAACGGCCCTTGCATTTAGTGCCTTGCTGCCCTCACATTATGGGGGGGCACTTCTGGAGGGGTGGGGAGGTTCTGGGAATGGTGTCACAGGCTTCCTCTTGGGGCTCAGTTGTGCATAATTAGGGCCGGATTCTCACATCACACTGAACCAAAGTCAAAAGCACAGACAACAGCTATTCTGGCTGGGTTTATGCCGCATGCATAGAGCTGTGATGGCGCAGTGGTTAGGAGGCAGCATTGCAAGCTAACTCTGCATTCCACTGCCAGCAGTTCGATCCTGAGCAGCTCAAGGTTGACTTGGCCTTCCCTCCTTTTGAGATCAGTAAAATGAGGACTAGATTGTTGGGGGCAAGAGGCCGACTCTGTAAACCTCTGAAAGACGGCTGGGAAGCCCTGGGAAGCAGCGTAGAAGTCCCAAGGCTCTTGCTATGCCAAGCCCAGCCCAGCTGCGGCCTGGAACTGGGGTGGGTCTCTCCTATGTTGAGCGAGGCCAGCGGAGCATTTCTGGGTTGGGGGTCCGGCCTTGGCCCAGTTGTTGCTTCCTCAGCCCTGTCTTGCATTGGTGACCATTTGTCTTTCTACCTACAGGCCTGAGCAACGGGCGTGACTCTGCGAAACGTCCGGGCAGCATTGCCATCAGAGCCGGCCCGAGCCCGCAGCTCCTGGTGAACGGCAGCCAATTGCCCGGCCCCACCATCCAGATCCCCACCGTCGATGGGAAGCCTGAGGCACCGCCATTGTCGAGCAGGGCGCCCGTGTCTCCCTCCAGGCTCTCGAGGCCCACGCTTCCGAGGCTGCCCTCCAGCGGCACATCAGCCGCCTCTACTATGATGACTCAGTGCTGGACCGCAAGACGGCGGCCAAGGCGTCTCCTCCTGTGGCCAGGCCCAAGTCCCTGGCCGTCCCCTGGATGACCACCCAGCCCAGTTCTCCCGAGCTGCTCAGACCGGTCATGTCCATCTCTCCACAGGGTACCTACCTCTCCAAGATCATCCCCAATGCCATCTTGCCACCCATGGTGGACGTCATTGCTCTGTCCTCCAACCGGGTGCGTACCCTCAGCCGCTGCAGCCTGGCCAGTGCCAGCCCGGCCCTCTCGGTGCGCTCCACCGGTCACTTCCCGGCCGCCCCCCGCAGCCGCGAGCACTCCTCCTCCAGCGACAACTGGAGCCACTCGCAGTCCACGGAGACCATCGTCTCCAACGCCTCCACCATCTCCTCCCACGGGGGCCAGGGCGGCCAGAAGGACGACGCAGGGCTGAGTGGCAGGGACCCCCCCGCAGGCAGGCCTGACCGGCTTGGTCCTTCCAGCCCCGCCACTTCCAGGAAAGCCTGGGCCGCCCCTGCCTCTCCGAGCCTGCTGGGGGGGCAGCCAGGAGGGAGCAGCGGCCGAGCCTCACCCGCTAACAGCACCAGCAGCCTGGCCGAGGGCTCGGACGATGCCAGCGTGCGCAGTGACCGCTCGTCCACCCGAAGCGTCTCGCTGCGGAAGAGGAAGGCGGCCCCCTTGCCCCCCCGGAGGACCTACTCCTTGCACCAGAAGGCTCAGCAGCTGGAAGCTGAAGGGGCGCCCCGAGGAATGGGGCTGCCTCCCAAGCCGGAGCGGAGGCCCCAGCGGGAGGGTGCCCAGGGCCCCAGCCAGGCCAGCGAGGATGACGTTTTCTCCCCCGTCTGCCTGGGTGGCACCAGCAGCCTGCCCTGCTCGCCGGATGTCTCTTCCCAGAGCCCAGGGAGGGTCAGCCAACTGCGGGAGCCCGAGGAGGGTGAGGCCCAGGAGCCCGGCTCTCCCCACCGCTTTGGCCGCACCATGTCTCCATCGAGTGGCTACTCCAGCCAGAGTGGCACACCCACGCTGCACCCCAAAAGCCCCCTCCCTCACACCTCATCCCCGGGGAAGAAGAGGCCACAGCCGAGGAAGCCGGAGCGTGTCTGCTCCCTGCAGTCCCCGGGACCCTCCCTCTCTTCCTCCTCCCTGACCTCCCTCTCCTCCTCGGCCTCTGACCCTGCGCCCCCCGAAGGGATGGCCACGCCCACCCCCGGCTGCCCCCAGGCCTCCTCCCCTGCTGCCCCACGTTACATGGACCGCTTTGTCATCCCTCCCCACCCGAAGGTCCCGGCCCCCTTTTCCCCACCACCCACTGAGCCAAAGAGCAAGGAAGGGATGGGGGCCACCTTGCCCCCAGCAGCCAGCCCCCCTGCAAGCCAGCCCTCTCAACAAGGAGGGCTCCCCCCACCCTCCCCTCCGCCGGCCTACCACCCCCTCCACCCCTGTGAAGAAAGCCGAGCCGAGTGCTGGGGACCCTGGAGCTGCCCTGGTTCCCTCCCAGGCTGAGGTGGGGGCTTCCACAGACCCCTTATGGCTCCCTCCGCCCCCACCCCTGATGGACGAGCAGGACCTGTCCATGGCCGATTTCCCTCCCCCAGACGAGGCCTGCTTCCTGCTGCCTCCCCGCCCTTGCAGGCAGAGTCTGGGGAGGCGGAGGGTGCAGAGGCCCCTCGAGACCCCCAAACAGCTGCCTCCCCTGCAGGGCAGGAAGGCGGAAAGCCTCCCTCCTTCCCCATCCAGCCCCTGCCGGTCCCAAGCACAGAACCTTCCCCACTTCCCCAAGCCTCCCCAAGCGGAGAGCTGTCCGGTCCTCAGCTGGGCTCCAGGCATCCCACCACCTCCAGCCTGTCTCCCCAGATTAAGAAGCCACCCACCGGCTCCCATCCCGACCTCAAGAAGGAGCCTGCCACGCGCAGCAAGGCCGCCTCGGTGCCCAAGGAGGATGCCAGCCTGCCCATCGTCACGCCATCCCTGCTGCAGATGGTCCGCCTGCGCTCGGTCGACGTGGAGGCCCACGGCCCCCACGGGGTCAGCCCAGCCGGGGGGTCCACGGCCCCCACGGAGTCCAGCAGAGCAAACGTGGCTCCAGGATGGGAAGACGGCCCCCTCGGCCCCCAGAAGCCTCTCCGCAAGTCCCTCTCCTTGAGGGGGGGGCAGCCTGCTTCAAGAGAGGGGCTCAACCCCCTGCACGAGGCTGTGCGCCTCAAGGCCTCCACCTTAACCTCCAGGGAAGCTATGAGTGTCGGAATGACCGAGAGGAAGACCAGGAGCCGGGCGGCGCTGCCAGGCACCCCGGCCAGCAACGGCCCAGTGTCCCCACTCCACAAATCCCCCACCTCCACCGCCAGCTTCATCTTTGCCAAGAGCCCCAGGAAGCTGGTCATCGAGACGGCACCCTCGTCCGAGGCTCAGGCCAGCCTGCAGAAAAACCTGGTGGCCGAATTGATGACCGTCTCCAGCCAGCGATCCACAGCGGCCCCAGGGCTGCCCCTGCAGGGCTTGGCCAAGCCCCCAAGGCCCAGAAGATCCCCCTCCCATTGCCAAGAAGCCTTCTCTCGGGCCGGGCGCAGGCCCTGCCCCCAAAGCCCAAAGCCCTGCGGAGCTGAGGAACCGGCAGTCGAGGAGCGGACTAAGAAGGTGGGCTCTGAAAGCTGGAGCCCTCCCGTGGAGTCTGGCGATGGCCGCCCCCAGCTGGGCCTCAAGACCTGGTGCGGAGGAGCCCCAGAGCACAAGGTGAGCCCGTGGGGTGCCTTCCTGTGGCAGGGGGGCTGTGGGTGGAGCAGGAAGTCCCAGGGGCCGGATGGAGGCCTTTCCCCGGGGGTTTGCGGTATCGGGACTTCTGCTCTTAAGCTGCATTCAGGCTTTGTGTGGCAGTTCTCCTGCCAAGTTGGAGCCAGCTGCATGCCAGGGTTTAGGGGAGGGGCACTTCCTCCCTTTCTGTAGAACCATCCTGGAGGTGGGCATTGCCTGCTCTGGCACCCATCATGAGGCATTTTGGGCTGCCCAGAGGGGACAGGAGCCCCCTCACGCCCAGGAGGGTCTCCTCAAAGGTTTTCCTCCCACTTGTCGAATCGGAGACTTTGCATCCCTTGAAACTCGCTGCCAGAGGCCTTGGGAAGCCTGGTGGAGCCTCCTTACGGTTTGCGGGGGATACGAGACCACCAGGAGTTGCCAAGGGTGCAGGTCGGTTGGGAAAACCTCTCAGAATCAGGCACTGGCCTTATTCTCCATCCCCATCGCTGGCAATCAAATGCATGGGAGTCAACCCCACCCCTCCAACTTGGACCCCTGCACCAAGGATGCTTGCAGAGTCAGGTCGGGGTCTGGGTACAGGAAAGAGGTCAAGGAGGCCGCCTTCCTTGCACCCCTTTGCCTCTCAGTCAGGAAGCCAAGGGGACGGGCTGTGCATCCAGGCCAAGGACAACCCAAAGTGGCCCTCCAAAGGGGGTTCCGCAGCCACACAGTGTCCCTCCCCAGGACGCCCGAGTCCCACCTGCCCTGCTACGCTGTGGCTTGGTCCAAGCATAGGCGCCTGCTCAGGCATAAGGACTGAGGCCGACTGCGGAACTCACAGGGGGTCCAAGGAAGCCACTTCGGGGCTTAGCGCAGTAGCCAAACCGCTTCTAGACACAGACTGAGGTCGGCGTCCAGGAACGGGTTCGAGATTTTTTCCCCAAGGCCACAGACATCAGGCTCAGAATAGGGCTAGAAGAGACGTTGGAGGTCAGGCAAGTGGCTGTCCAGTCTTTTTTTTTAAAAAAAAAATCCCCAAGGATGAAGTTCTTACAGCTTCTGGAGGCAACTTCTGTTCCGCTGGTTAATTGTCCTGTCAGAAAGTGTCTCCTTAATTCCAGGTTGCTTCTCTCCTTGATTAGTTTCCATCAGTGTCCCATCTTGTCCTGCCCTCTGGTGCCTTGGAACATAAGTTGACCCCTCTCTTCTTTGTGGCAGCCCCTCAAGTACTGGGACAGTGCTATCATGCCCCCCCCCATTCTTTTTTTCTTTAGACTAGCCCAACCCAAATCCTGCAGCCGGTCTTCGTACATTTTACTCCCCAGGCCTCTAGTCCTCTTAGTTGCTCTTCTCTGCATTTTTTTCCAAAGTCTCAACATCTTTTTTGTAATGTGGTGACCAAAACTGGATGCAGTATTCCAGGCGTGGCCTTACTAAGGCTTTATACATTAGCAATAATAGTTCACGTGATTTTGATTCTATGCCTCCGTTTATACAACCCAGTTTTGTGTTCAATTTTTTGGCTGCTGCCGCACACGGCTGGCTCCCGTTTAAGGGAACGTCCGCTAGGCCTCCAAGGTGCCTCTCACAGTTAAATCATGAGTAGCAAATTGCAGCTCTTAGACTTCGTTTCAGCAGAGGTGGTTCAAACTTGGGATGGCGCTGAGCAAGTGGCCCTTATAACCAGCCCCCTAAGTTCTGACGGTTGCCGTGACGTGCAGCAAGGCAGTCGCTTTTTGCAACCTTCCCCAAGCAATGGGGGAGCGGACAGGAAGCCTCAAGTTGTGACAGTCATCGGGGGCTGCCTGAACTGCCGCCACTAAGCAGCCTGGTCACACACGGGGGCGCTTTATGACCAGCTTGCTTAGAGATGGAAATTTCAGTCTCCATTGCCATCATGAAGTAGGGACTCCCTGTAGCAGAGAAATCCTTCAGCTGATCAAATCCCTAGCAGTGGAATAGCTGCCTGTGAGGCCATGGGTTTCCCACCTCAAGACAGCAACCTTTCCTGACTGGTTTGATGGACTTTCCTGCCCCCTGCAGAGGTTCCATAGGGGGCCCCTTCCTCATTCTCAGGTGACCCTGAAGCTCCCTGCAGGTGCCACCCAGTTCGAGTCTGGGCCATCATGGCCCCTGCCCTGGTGCTGCCAGGCTTGGCCTTGTTTTACGTGAGATGAGCAGCTACGTCAGTAGCAGCAACCAAGGTTGGGAGGTGGGGCAGGCTTGGTCCAAGGCTCTTGACCTCTGCTGCAAAATCTCATGCTATTCCCGGGGAATGAAAGTAACCCTGTAACTCTCTCTCTCTCTCTCCCTCTCTCCCTCTCTCTCTCTCTCTCTCTCTCTCTCTCTCTCTCTCTCTCTCTCTCGTTGCAGAGGCAAAGGAGGAGGAGGGGGTGTGAAGGAGGACCCTGCGAGGTACATGTGCCGGTCGGATACAGGGCTTGGACAAGAAAAATATTCTCAGGGACCTCTGAGGGCCAGAAGAGAAGCTTTGATGGTGGCACCGAAGAAAACAACCCTCCTGTGTCTCCTGTGGCCTTGATACTTATGCAACAGCGGGATTGGCTTGGATGTCCTCAGCAATGCGGTTCTTTTAAACCCAGGGACAAAGGAGCACATCCCTTTCCACCCTCCCGTCTCTCCTGGGACTCGAACCTTCCGTTGGTCCTGCTTGGTTTGGTGGTGTTGAATTCCTCCCCCTCCTCCCCGGTTTGGCGTGAGAAAACAGCTTCAGGTAGCGGAAGATAAGAACAACTCGGTGTCTTGCAGGGAGGATGGTCAGAACTGAAGCAGCTTGTTGCAGTTGTGTCCCCCCCCCATGCCTTTTTAATGGGTTGCGTTGCCTGTTGCCGTTCGGGGGGGGGGCATTTGGGGAGTGAAGACAATGGGCTGGGCTTGCACACCCGTGTGGCATGAAAGCCCTTTCTCAGATCACAGTGGGGTCTGAGGAGGACGGCCATTACGGGAAATTCCTGCTCAGTCTTCCTGGACGGTGCCGGGTCCCAGAAGAGGCCCTGATGGCAGTTTTGCTCTGGACTCCTGTGGGCAGATTCTGGCTGTTGTAAACAGCTGATTCCAAGCAGGGGGTGCCTGTACAACCTCCCCCCCCTTGCCCGCCCCGACTAAAGCACAAATGGCAGCCTAGAAGATGGTGCAGCCGCCCAAAGACATGGATTTTTGCCAGTCTCTCTTCATCTGTGCCATGAGTGCTGCCTGAGGGAAGCCTCCATGGGGGGTGGGGTGGGGTGGGAGAATCTCAGAGCTGTCTTGCCATGGACAGGAGAGGGTAGCAGACACCTGACACAGCACTGTCAAGGTTTGGCAAGCACTGGCAACTGTCCGGAATATACTGTAGCTCTCCACTGCCAAGAAAAAAAAAAAAAACACACCACTGAATTTTGCACCAAAACATTCCCGTCTCGGGTCATTGAGGACAGAGGATCCATTGGAGAGTTGGGTGGTGGTGGGGAAACGACTTCAGGCCATCCTCTTCTTCTCCCCCTCCCACCAAGAAATCCAAGTGATAAAGGTCACGGGGTGCCTCCACTTGTGTTTCATTTGTGGTGACTTTGCCCCTTAGTTGCTAATGGGCCCAGAGATGCAGAGCAATTGGATCCGATTTACACACCCTTCTGCAGAGATGCAGCAGCTCTTGCTAGAAGCCGGGGTGGGGTGGGCAAATGCCATCCAGACTGGAGGGAGAGCCTGGATGCAGGAACACTTGGTGGTGTGACACTTGGAGTGTCCCGATCCGGGCAGGAGCGTCTTGGGGGTCTCCTCTCCCCCACCAGGCATGGCCAGCAGGGGCTCATCAGAGGTCTGCGATCCCCAGAGTGCAGGGAGGGCAGCCTGCAGCATCCCGGGGGGCCCCCACAGGGCCCAGATTGCTTGCAGGGCCCTTGGTCTGGCCATCCTGGCTGGGGAGGGGAGAGTTAGGGGGAGCTTGGGCAGAGGCAGCTGCGGATCGGGGGTTTTGTGGCCTCCTGCCAGACGTGCAAGAAAAGGGCTGGGCATCGTTAACTGTTCCAAGTCACTATTACCTGCATCCATGGTCGACCTGGTCGGCTGAGATGTTAGCAAATGGTGCTGACTCAGAGGGCACCCTCTGCAGAAGGGCGAAGGGGGCGCCGAGACCCACGCCCTCTTTCCTTCCCAAACCACCACACGTGCCTGCAGTGGCAAATGCCCTCCCCCGGCCCTCAGCCCCGGGGCGCACTGTGGGAGGCTTGCCACCATCCTCGAGGAAGTCAGGGTTTTAAGTTTGCACGTGGTGCAAATCTGTGGCTTTTTCTTCAGCCAAGAGCAGGGGGGAGAAAGTGGCCACAGCACCATCTTGCCTTTGTGGCTGCAAAGGAGATGGAAAAAGCTCTGCCTGGTTTTGTCTTTCCACCCCCCCTTTTTTTTGTTTTTCTGTTCTTGAACAGCTGGCAGCTGCTCTCTACACCTTGGAAAACCTTGGGAGTCTGTTGATTTGATTTCCACTCTGGTGGGGAAAGGGAAGGGTTGCTTTAAAAAAGAAAAAAAGGTCAATTCTGTTTTAAAAAAGATTAATGTGCATTTGTAAAATGACTGATTAAAAGCTTGCTTGCTGACTCTTCTTTCCTGTGATATGAGGAGGGTGAGAGGAAGGGCACATTGGGTGCCCCGAATGGGGAGGAAGGAAGAGCGGGTGTCAAGAGGCAGGGGAGGTCAAAAAAGTCAAGATGGAGGGCATCGCAGTACAAATGCTGCTCTTATAAAAACCCAGTCTGTGCAAGACCTGCAGAAGGGCAGGACCTCAGTTGTGCAGTTGTGGCTTTTTAGACGCTTCTCCTCCCAGCTGGAGAAATGGGCTCAAGCGGCCCCTGCGAGCCGGGAAAGTTTCCTTCCGGCCCCTTTGAAGGACAGGGTGGGGGCGGGGCCAAATGGGACCCCCAGAGCCCACAGAATCTGTTCATAGCCATTTCGGAAGGACGGTTATTTTCAATAGGGAGCCAGAAGAGCCGTCTTACTTTCACAGAGGCTTAAGACCGCCGCCTTACTGAGACAATTGCCAAGTTTTGGAGGACTTGATTATGTTAACGGAGGTTTGCAAAGGGCTCTTCTGCCCCGAACCTCAGCCTGATCTGGGGGCTCCAAGCAAGCCCCAACTGATGGGGGTGTTTTTTGAGAAGGGCAACACTTATTCGAAAAGAATTGTGGGAAGCAGGATCAGGGGATAATCAGGCTGTTTCCACAGATTGGCTGCAAAACCTCTAATGGTCCATTAGGTCAACTTTTGGGTAGATAGAAACGTGGCTCAAAATGCCCGATCTGTGCCAAGCGCGGGTCAGAGACTAAAGCATTTCCAGCCCTGAATAAACACCCCCAGGGTGGGCTTGCTTAATTTAATGGTTGCCATCAGCAGAGTTTAGGCCCTGAAAACCCAAGAGAGCCGGAGTTCCAGCCCTGCCTGGGGGACCTTCAGCCGGTCCTTCCCTCCCTCCGGGCCCTGCAGATAAAAGGCAGCTGCTAGGAGCTGCTGCTCACTTGGAAGGAAAAGGAAACAGCCCCAGGGCAGCCAGTCCTCAACTTACAAAGAGTTCATTTAGTGACTGTTCAAAGCTACAATGGCATTGAAAAAAAGGATGTTTTTTTTCACACAGCTTGCAGCATGTCATCAAAGTTCAGATGCTTGGCAACTGACTTGTATTTATGATGGTTGTCCTGGGATCTCTGCAAGGTCAGCGGGGAAGCCAGATCCACTAACTTAACTGCAGTGATCAACTTAACAGCTATGGCGAGAAAGGTCATAAAAGGAGGCAAAAGTGTCTTGCTTAGCAACAGAAATTTTGAGCGCAGCTGTGATCATATGTTGAGAACTACCAGTACAAAAAGAGCCATGTGTCCTGGCTCCGATACTTAGGGAGCGCGGCCACTCTGGAGTTACTCACAGCACAAATACAATTCACCCTAAAATACTAAACACTCAAAAGATTTATGCCTACTTGAGATGAACAAGCAAGCTCTGCATTTCCTCCAAACTGGAAAGGATTATTTATGTGCCATTGGCTCAAGTCTCAGCTCCTGGCGTCTCTTTGGGTAAATGCCCAGCCGAGGAAGAGTCCGACGGGAGCGCTCCGGATTTCCCGATATCCTCCTCCCCGTCCATCCACCTTAGCCACGGTCTTCTCCTTCGACAGAGCACCCCACCCCACCCCACAGAAGACACCTCCAGCTTCAACTTGCCTAGCCTCCCCTCGCAGGACCCGGCAGCCTAGGTTACTCTAGGATGCGCCGGTTGGGGGATGCTGGGGGTTGAAGCCCACCCAGATTGAAGCTGAGAAATGCTGCTCTTAAGAGTAACCGCAGCAGAGCAGTCCGGTCCTAATGACGATTTTCAAATCATGGTTCAAAAGCTTTTGAGCATTTCTTTTAATAAGCAGCTTCCACACCTCTATCCCACTAGACCAGAGGTCCCAAAACTCGGCCACTTTAAGACTTGAGGACTTCAACTCCCAGTTTGCTGGCTGGAGAATTCTGGGACTTGAAGTCCACAAGTCTTAAAGTGGCCGAGTTTGGGGACCTCTGGTCTAGAAGCAACAAAATCGTGTTGTGTCTTTTGCCCAGAAACTGGATCAAGTTTTTATAGCTGGACCACCACTCATCATTTACAGCTGGGGGTGCCCAAGTCTGGCAACCTGGTTTACAGAACAAGCCAAGGCACGACCAGTTCACCTGGAAAGGGAGCGCTGTATTTCGAGACACACAGGACAACGATGCACGACAGGCCCAACTGCTCTGCTCCTCTGGCCAAGCTCTTCTTCCCTAGCCCGGAAGCGGCAGCAGCAGCAGGGGAGCAACAGCAAGGCCTCTCCCATCAGCCGCATGGAATGGAATGGAAGGCTGTGCCGGCCGTTTGGGGGAGGCAACTCCCTGCAGAGGGAAGATCAGCTGGGGGTGGGGGGTGGGTGGGGAATCTCGTTCTGCTGGATTGGACAAGCAGCAGCTTTTTGTCACCGTCACCAGTCAATGCAAGGAAGCGACCGCAACACAGACAGGCCTTGGCCGGGCTGGGAGAGGAGGCATCCCAGGGCCCGTCATTGCTGGGAGCGGGAGTCCTTCCCCACCAGGCAGAAGTCCGGAGTCCCAGCCGGTTCATGATTCCTCGGGTCAAGGGCAGCTGCGTGAAGAAGATCACTGATGGGAGGAGCAGAGGCGGGCAGGAGGGGGGCGGGGGGGGGCTCTAGCGGATGCTGCCCCCTTTCAGGGATTTGCACGTCAGGTTCCCCAGGGCAGTCATGAGGTTCTTCCCCTTCCACTGGGCCACAAAGTCCTCAGAAATCTGGAGGTCAGCCTGGGGGGAGAAAAGAGAAGACTTGCTCAAGAGTTCCTGTGCTGCCGGGGTTCTTCTCCCTGCGTCTTTCACCAAGTCCGTGGGCTCCGGAATAAACAAAGCCAACCCAACATCAAAGGTCCCCAGGCAACACACACACACACACACATAACCACCCACAGGCTACTCCTCCTCTACTCCACTCTTTCCCATTGCTACTACACCTCCTGCTGCTGGGTCCTTCTGCCTTCTATCTTCTCTGGGCTGCTTATTTTCAGAGGAAACCCCCCCCACACACACACCTGGCTGCCTCTGCTCAGTTCTGGTAGCCACCGGCTGCTGTGCTGGGGAGGCCGAGGCCTGAAGAGGGCTGGGCAACTGCAGCACAGGGACCGGACATTGTGTAGGCAGCCTGTCCTTGCAAAAGCACCAGGTTGCACCAGGTTGCAACATTTGGTTGGGATGGGAGGATTAAGCTCTAGGTGCCCCTCGGCCCTTGGCAACCTACTGAGTGATGGGGTGAGTCAGCCTGTTTTAGCCCAATTTGGGGGGGAAATCAATTGCAGGAATGTGCCGAAGAATCCTGGGCGATCTTGGGGGAGGCAAGAAATGGCCACTTAAAAGAGGGGCCTGGAGAAGCGACTGCAGTCCAGAGATTTAAGCAACTGTGAGAAAGAAACTCCAAATAACCCTGTTTAGTGTCTGTCTGACCTTCTTCCAAACATTCATCTGCTGCGTGCTGAGACTGTTTTGCCCTTGTTGCTGTTGGCCGTGGAGGTGGCCTAACTCCCTCAAGGTCATCTTCCTTCTCTCATACAATTACATTAAAGCTGCACATTGATGGCAGCTGCTGGAAGGACACCAGAGGCCACAGTAAGTCAGAGAGGCCTCCTACGTTGCTGGGATATATGCAGCTATTCTGACTCGCCACAAATAGATTCCCTTTTATAAACTTCCCTAAGTAAAGAATCAGCAAAGCACATTAGGACTAGCAGAGTGTGAATATATATATATAGAGAGAGAGAATCACAGAATCCTGGGACCTTGGAGGTCTTCCAGTCGAGACCCCTGCCCAAGGCAGGACACCTTATTCTACCCCAGGCAAACAGAGTTCAGTCTTTTCTTGAAGACCTCCAGCGACGGAGCACCCACGACCGCAGGAGGCAAAAGCTGTTCCACTGATTAATGGTTCTCAGGTCAGGCACTTTCTCCCGAGTTCCAGGTTGGATTTCCCCCTGACCGGCTTCTGCCCAGTGCCTTCAGACGCCTTAGAGAACAAGTTGACCCCCCTCTTCTCTGTGACTGTCCTCAAGGACTGGAAGACAGTTGTCACGTCACCCTTGGTCCTTCTCTTTGTTGGGCTAGACAGTTCCCTTAACTGTTTATTGTACAGTTTAGCCTCCAGCCACTAATCATTCTTCTTCGCACTCTTTTTTCCAGGGTCTCAACATCTTTTTTTACATTGTGACGACCAAAACTGGATGCAATATTCCAACAGTGGTCTTACAAGTGCAGTATAAAGCGGCACTAACACTTTGCCCGATCTTGATCCTATCCCTCTATTGATGTCTCCTAGAACTGTGTTGGCTTTTTTGGCAGCTGCAGAACTGCTAGCTTATTATACATAAGGGATTGTCCACTCTCAGTTATCTCCAATATTTAACCTAATTATTTGTTCCATCTGCTATTGAGCATCCATCAAGAATGGATCAAGGATCCAACCTCACTGTCCCTTTCTCCAGTACTAGAAATGATGTCATTAATGATGTCAGCGTGTCCCATCTCTTACACTTCCCTTTTCCTCTGAAGAGAGCAAAGAATGAATGGGCCACATAAAATGCTGAGATCCTTCAAAGGTGGCGTTTGACATCACTTGAAAGCAGGCACCGGCAGGCTGCTCTTCCAATAGGCAGCCTCCTACAGAAGCCTGAGCTCTTCCGAATGCTCTCGAGCCCTTCTGCAAAAGGTGCGCAGCACACCTGGGCAAGGGGGATTGTTCGGGTTGCTAATCCTGCTTAGGACTCTGTGCAAACCTGCACCAAACCTGCTTCTCCACTTACCTGCAACTTCTCAAATACTTTCTTCTTGGGCTTCAGCTCATCATCCGGCTGACCATTCTCAAAGCCTTCCACAAACACTCGTTCTCCAGGACAGGAGCCTGCTGGGGGGTCCAAGGGTTCTGCTTGGCAGGGATCTCCAGAACTGAGGCAACAGAGAAAGGAGGCATCCATGGGAGAACAGGAGCGCCGCCACCTGCCAGGGGCTTCTGGGAAGAGGCGCCACCTAAGCCCCAGCTCTTCCACCCTGCCCCACTTCCTCTGCCAACCTGAAAGCACAGAGCAGCATGGCCTGGGACTCCACTCCCCGCATCTTCTGGGGCCTCATATTGCACACCAGCACCACCAGCCTGTCCTGCAGCTCTTCCTTGGGCACAAAGGCCACCAGGCCACTGACCACCGTACGAGGTTCAGCCTCCCCCAGGTCAATCTTCTCCACATACAGAGCATCAGCATCGGGATGCTGTAGGCATCAAATGGGAACATCAGGGGGCTAGCCGAGAGGCTTTAAGGGTGGGCCTCCAGTGGGACAGACGTAACTGTAGCAGCACCCACCCAAAGCACCTCACCTTTTCCACACTGAGCACTTTGCCAACCCGGAGATCCACTCGAGACGGGACCACTTCCTCAGCGTCGGAGTTCTTTGTGGAGCCTTTCATGGCAGATTCTGCAAGTAGATAGCAGAGAAAAGAAAGGTTTCCATCAGAGAGCTGGGTTGCAGGTGTGGCCTTACTGAAGTTTTATACAGCGCTACTACTACTTCATGTGATTTTGATTCTATGCCTCTTCTTTACACAACCAAGGATTGTATTAGTTTTGGTTGCTGCCGCACATATATTCTGCTCATATTCAACTGATCATCCACTAGAACTCCAAGGTCTCTGTTCGGTATTACTGTTTTTGAGCCAGGTTTCACCTAATCTATACTTGTACCTTTGGTTTTTCCTATCTAGGTGTAAAACCTCGCTTTTCTCCACATTAAATTAGATTTTGTTGGATAGGGCTCATTGTTCAAGTCTGTCAAGATCTTTTTGGATCCTGAGCTTGTCTTCTGGGGTGTTGGCTATTCATCTGCAAATTTGATGAGTTCCCCTTCTATTCCCTCATCTAAGTCATTTATGAAGCTACTGAGGAGTCCTGGGTCTGAGATGGAACCTTGTGATTCCCTACTGCTGACTTCTCTCCATGTAGATCCCAAAGGTATTTTTTCAACAGGCAACTGGACTTTGTTTTGCTTTTAAGACGTTTCGCTTCTCATCTAAGAAGTTTCTTTAACTCTGACTAGATGGTGGGAAAGGAAGGATCTATACTCCTTACAGGCAGTTGGTCATTTGCATTCTTTTAGTAAGTTGTTTTTAAAATATATTTTTATTATATACATATAGTTATATCGAACACAGTGTGGCTATCCTGGCATTTCCTCCGCCATGCACACCAAAGCGAAAGACAAATAACATATACACTACTTATACATTGCTAGTCTTGTACAATTATTTTTGACCAACCTAGTCATTCTAATACATATATAATCTCTCATTCTGGGTCTACTTAGCCCAGTTATTTTGTGTTCCGACTACCTTAGAAAGTTGTTGAGGCCCCTTGGAGGTCTATCTGTGTCTTCAGGGTAACCTGCATAGCACAAATGGGTGTGGGGCTTTCTTGGAACTGCCGAAAGGACTCTGTTGTAGCCTGGAGACAGAGGGTGTTGTATCCCTCCCCCACTGTTGAGACACAATTTTTACATAGATGGCCTCTTTGACCTCCCCCTTTCGAACCAGTAGTCCTCTCTGTGTCCAAAATGTGGACAACCATGACCTGGATGACTGAGAATTTCCATAAACACTCCATGTAGATGTGGTACCATGAAGGATGACTTGAGTACGGTTTGTCAGCCAGTTACAAATCTACCTGGTGGTGATGCACATGGTTCTAGTTTACCAAACAGTAGGTTGTCTAATTCTAGTTGATTCAAGAATTTAAAGATTTGGTACAAATTAACGATTGAAATGAATCAGCTTTTTTTTTTAAAAAAAATAATTTAATTGATTTTACAATTAAAACAAACCAACAACACATACATAAATGAAAGAGAGAAAAAGAAGAAAGGGAGAAGAAAATAAAAAGAAAAAAATAGAAAACAATTAAAAACATTCTCATCTTCAACAGTTTGTAAAACCTCTTTTTTATCCTTATTTTATGCCATATACACACACCTAATCCTTACATATATCTGTCTATCACTACTATGGATTTATCCTATCCTCTTTTGCCTTTTAGTGTGAAGTCTATCTTTGGTCTATCCATTTGTACCAGCAGTTCCAGCTGTTGTAGTATATTGAAGTGTCTTTATTTTTTAATGCCAAAGTTAATTTGTCCATTTCTGCACAACTTGAAATTTTTTGAATGATCATCTCCTCTGATGGAACATGAGGTTGTTTCCAACATTGTGCAAAAGCCAATCTGGCCGCTGTCAAAATGTGTATTATTATATATTTCACTTTTTTTCATATTTGTTTATCAAAGATCCCTAACAGAAAGGACTCTGGTTTGAATTCGATCTGTTCTCTTGTCATTTCTTCCAGCCAATTTCTAATTTTCTGCCAATATTTTTGAGCTACTGTACAGGACCACCACATATGGAAAAAAGTTCCCTCTTTTTTTTTTTTTTGCATTTCCAGCAATTCGGACGCATATTGGGGTGCATCTTCGCTAATCTCGAAGGAGGAAGGTGCCATCTATAAAACATTTTATAGGTGTTTTCTTTGTATGCTACCGATTTTGTAATTTTATTATTTCTACCCCAGACCTTTTCCCATTCTGTTATGGTGATGCTACGTCCTATATTCCTACTCCCGGCTATCATGTTCCCTTTTACAATTTCTTCTTCTAATTCTACTTCTAATAAATAATTATAAAATTTTGTTATTTTTTTTTTGCCTGATCCTAATAAAATTTTATCTAATTGCTGGAGTTTATTGTTAATTCCAAATTCTTTCTTGTCCTGTTTATATCTACTTTGAATTTGAAGATATGCCCACTGATCAATTTTTAGTCCCCACTCTTGAAGTTCTTGCCGCAATTTCAAATTTCCTTGTGTATCCAATAGATCCTTATATTTAATCATTTTAGAGATATCCAGATTATTTGGGTGAATCATCGCCTCTATTGTTGAAATCCAAATTGGCATTTTTAAATTGTGTTTTTTTCCGTATTTTCTTCCAATTAGTTAATAATGAGTCTCTGATTAGGTGTCTGTGAAAATATTTCTGGCTAGTTTTCCCTACATCCCATAAAAAGCATGCCACCCCCTCTGCAAGTCATGGCCTTCTAAGAATAAAATTCTCTTATTGGTTAAATTCACCCATTCCTTCAACCATACTAAAGAGGCTGCACTATAATACAACTCCCAATTTGGAAGTGCCAGCCCTCCCCTGCTCTTCATATCCTGCATTGCCTTTACATTTATTCTAGGTTTTTTCCCTTGCCAGATAAATTTTACAGTTATTTTATTAAGTTCTTCAAAAAAAAAATTGTGTACTTTAATTGGGATCGTCTGAAATATATATAGGAATTTTGGAAGAATATTCATTTTAATAGCAACAATCCTGCCTAATAATGAAAGTTGCAGCTTGCTCCATGTTTCTAAATCCTTCTTTACCTGTTGCATCAATTTATCATAATTATTTTCCTTAAGTGTCTTACAATGTGCTGTCAACCATATTCCTAAGTATTTAACTTTCTTTATCACTTGTATTCCCATAACTTCTTCTAGTTCTATTTTCTGTTTTTCTGTTAAATTTTTAGTCATTAATTTTGTTTTCTTCCTATTAAGTCCTGCTACTGCTCCAAATTGTTCTAATTCATTCATCAATTTATGTCCTCTTTCTATTGGTTCCTCAATGAAAAATATATCATCCACAAACGCTTGCAACTTATATTCTTCTTTCTTAACCTTTAATCCTTTTATATCTGGGTTCTGTCTAATTCGCATTAGTAATGCTTCTAATGATAATATGAAGAGCAGAGGTGAGAGTGGGCAGCCCTGTCTGACTCCTTTTTCTATTTTTATTGGGCGGGTATATTCCCCGTTTATTATAATATTAGCCTGTTGTGTATCATAAATGGTTGTTATAATATTTTCAAATTTGGTGCCTACATTCATATTATAATGTTTTTGGGTTAAAAATTGCCAATTTAAATTATCGAAGGCCTTCTCTGCATCTAAAAACATAAGTGCAATTTGTTTTTCAGGGTGGGCTTCGTAAAATTCTGAGATATCTAGTACTATTCTTAAGTTGTTCCTAATTTGTCTGGTCGGGAGAAATCCATTTTGATCTTCATATATATGCTCATTTAACATTCTTTTTAGTCTACTTGCTATAATAGAAGTGAATATTTTGTAATCAGTATTTAACAGTGAAATTGGCCTATAATTTTGTATATATCGGGGATCCGAATCCTCCTTTGGGATCAGCGAAATCAATGCCCCCCTCCATGAGTCCGGCATCCTGGCTGCCAATAAGACGTCATTAAAAACTTCCACCATAAGAGGTTCTATTTGTTCTGTTATTGCCTTGTACAGCTCCCCTGGAATCCCATCTGGTTCCGGGGATTTATTGTTTTTCTGGTTCTCTATTGCTGATTTCAATTCAAACCAAGTAGTCTTTGTTTAATAATTCTTCCATTTCTTCCCCAATTGCTTTATCCTTCACTTCATCTAAATAGTTTCTTATTCTATCTTCATTAACTTCTTCCTTTTTATATAACTCTTCAAAATACTTATGGGCAATTTCTTTTTTCTGTTCTATCTCTTGTTGTATATCTCCCTTTCCAGCTGGTAAATCAATCTTTTTTCTTTCTTTTTTTTTTAAAGTCTGTATGATAGCCATCTCCCTGGCTTATTAGCATGCTCAAAATAAGTTTGTCTAGTTGTATTCAAATTTATAATCATTCTCTCTTGTTCAATTCAATTCAATTTATGTTTAGTTATTATTATCTGATTTTGCAATTTTGACTCCTTTGGGGTACTCTGTAATTGAGTTTCTAATTCCTTAATTTTTTGTTGTAATTTGTTTTGCTGGGCGTATTTTTCCTTATTCCTCTTGGCGTTATAAGAGATTGTTATACCTCTTATTACTGCCTTCATTGTATCCCAAATGTTTTGTTTTGTAGTTGCTCCATTATCATTTTCCTTTAAGAAATAATTTAATTCCTCCTTGAGTTTGTTGGTGTATTCTTTTTCTCTTATTAACTGAGTATTTAACGTCCATCTTTTCTTGGGTTTTTCCCTACCCTTCCATATTATCTGAATTGGATTGTGATCTGCCCATTCATTAGGTAAAATTTCAATCCCTTTTATCTCATTTGCTATTTCCACATTCATCCATGCCATATCAATTCGTGTCCATATTTGATGAGGATTTGAATAGAATGTAAATTGTTTTTTCTTGGGATGTAATCTTCTCCATATATCAATCAAATTTAACTCCTTCATCATTTCCATACATATCTTGGGAAGCTCTCTTTTCCCCCCTTTGTTCTTCCCCCCCGTTACTGTGGTCTTTTTGATAATCAGCAATAGAATTAAAGTCTCCTATGATACAAATATTTCTTTTTTCCAATCCTACTATTTTTCCATAAAGATGCTTAAAAAACTCTTTTTGATCTCCGTTCGGGGCGTAGATTACCACGAAGAGAATTGGGATGGCATTAATCCAGATCTGCAAAACCAGAGTTCTTCCCTCATAATCCGACCATATTAAATCTGCTTTCAAATCCTCTTTAACATATACTGCAATCCCTTTCTTTTTCCCATGTCTGCTGGTGCGGTAAATAGCTTCCCTAATTTCGGACATTCTAGGTATTTTTCATCTGTTTTCTTTATATGAGTTTCTTGTAGGCATATTATATCAGCATTTTGTTTGATTAGTTTAGCTATTATCCTTTTCCTTTTTATCGAGTTTAAACCATTTATATTAATTGATAGTAGTTTCTTTTCTTCTTCCATTTAATTAATTCTTCTTCCATTTAATTAGTTTCGCTCTTTGTCTTGTAATGGCTCCGGTCGCTCCTTGTGCCTGAAGATGTGTCCTACTTTCTTCTCTCTCCTGATGTAGATGAGTATTTCCTTGATTTCCTAAAGTTCCATCTCTGTTCTTATGATAGCCTTGATCTTCCTGGGAGTTTGTTTCCAGTTCCTCCTTACTGCTCTGGTCTTCCAGACCTACCAATCGCTCATAAAATTCCTGGGCCTTTTCCATGGAGTCTATTTTAATTTTCCTTTCGTTCCAAAAAACTAACATCCCCTCTGGGATTAGCCATTTAAATACGATTCTTTTCTGATTTAGGTAAGCTGCTAAGAACTTGTAGTCTCGTCTTTGTTCTCTTACTCTTCTTGGTATTTGTTTGAGAATCAAGACTTCTTTACCTTTATACGTGATTGTTTCATCTCTTGACATCCTATATATGATATCCCGGACACTCCTTCTCGCAAATCGTATATGGACTTCTCTTGGGCATTTATGGCGTCTCGCATAATTAGTGCTAATCCTGTAAACTTCATCAAACTCCCTTAAGATGTCATCTTTATCCTTTTCCAATAGTCCAGCCAGTATTCCCGCCATTAGTTGTTCCAGGTCTTCTTCTTTGGATTCCACTACATTTTGGAATCTCAAGTATGTAGCAGCCTTGTCCATCTCTAGGTAGACCAGTGAGTCCTCCATTTCTTTACTCACATTCTTTAATTCTTCATCTACCCTTTCTAATTTCCTTTCGGTTCGTTCAGTCCTTTTCTCTACCTCTTTTATTGTTGCTTCATTTTTCTCCAAGGCCTGCTGTAATAATCCAACTTTGTCCTCTACTTTGGAGATATCCACTTTCATTTCTGCTTTTAATTTCCCCACCTCCTCTTTTAGTTCATTGATATCTGCTCTCGTCTCGTTATGGCTTTTCATCATTGTTTCTTTCAGCTTCGTCATCGATTCCTGTAAAGTCAGCAAAATTGATTGGATGTTGGCATTCGAGATGTTAGCTTCTTTCTCCACTGGTAATGTTTCTTCTATGGTTTTTTGTGCCATGGGCGAAGCTGTTGCCGACGTAGTTGTTAACGTCAGGGTGACCTTTCTTCCAGTTTTCAGAGCTGTAGTAGTTGTGGAAATCATTTCTTTTAAGATTTGTTTCTGTTGTACTATATTAATTATATTATCCCAAATTAACATTCAGTGATAGAATCTCTGTATTAGGATTGACCGGTATCTAATTACTTAATCTATCTATCTGCTAGATAGCTGTGCTCTTAACTGGTTACTGGAGTATAAGTACTTATATATAAAAATATTATCACTGTATTATTTTAAATCCAAATTCTAAATCACATATATAATTTTGTAAGGTCTATGCTCAGCCTCTATACATAACTTCATGCATGAAGTTATGTATAGAGGCTGAGCATAGACCTTACAAAATTATATATGTGATTTAGAATTTGGATTTAAAATAATACAGTGATAATATTTTTAACTATATTTAAATATTATAAATAAATATGTGTATTTATCTAACCTTATTTTAAATATTCTTAAACACAAACAGTATTACATTCGTCCCCAAGTGGATTAATTGTGATCACACAATAAATTATAATATTAATACATAAAATCCTATACTTAATAAAATAATACTTAATGTTCTTACTATTTTCCCTATATATCTAATCAAAGTATTCTAATCACTATTATTAATAAATCAATTAATTCAATTATTTAACAATCAGTTACAACAATCAATTTTCCTTTCCCCAGTATGCATATTTATAATCATAAAGAGAGAATAAAGAAGGAGAGATAGTTCATCATAGCGCCAGATGGTGAGGGAAAAAGAAGAAAAAAAATTTGAGCAAATGTATACAGAAAAAAGGGAGTAAAAAAAGGGGGAAAAGGAATTTTGAAGTAAGTTTTTAGCTTTCCGTCTCTAAGTTTGAGAGCTTTCACTCCAAACGCACCGGAAGTGGGGAGGTAAAAAATGCTGAGTAGTGACTGCAATTACACGGTATCTCCACACATTCGGAAGCTTCCACTTTTACTTTTTGTCTTAGCGTTCCTAAGTTCAATTTTCCTGATTTTCTTCAGATGGAACCACCTCAATTAGATCAGTATGCTCCCTAAAGGGCTGTTAAGTGGTTTATATCAGTTATATTGTTACGATAGGGTTTCTCAGTATCGCCTGTGGCGTCACACTGTCTCTGTTCCATCAGCTCTGATCTTCTTCCCGTCTCCGCTTTAATAAAGTCTTTCAGAATAAAAATCAAATGAGATAGTCCAAATCCTCCACAACTTCCAGGCACCTTCCAGCCGCTAGTCTCCCAACCTCGTAAACTTCCCTTTTTACTCGTTATTGTCCTCTCTCTCTCTTCTGTCTGCCAAGCCCTTTCACTTTTACTTGCCTCACATCCGCTTTTTGGCCACTTTTTTTTTAGGGCTCCGGACAGACACTTGTAACAGCCTTATAAACGTCTATGGCATTCCAATCCTTCTCTCCACCGCTAATTTTCTTTGCCACACTCTTCCCCAATGATCTCACAAACTGTCACTCGCTTCTTTACATCGGTGGCAGTCCGGACTTCGGAGCCGCCATTTATAGGGGGCTGTTTCTTGCTCGTTGGGCTCTGGAGGGCTCCTCTTCGCTGCAGGGGGGTTGCCTTCCCCACACTGCTACCCGAGTCTCCCCCACGCCGGCACGAATCTCTCCGGGACTCGTGCACCCTCAAAGGATCGCGCCAACCGCAAAGAGAGATTAACTGAAACCACAGACGGGCTTCTGCACCTCTGTTCGTCCTTGCCTTGCCACCCGAAATGAATCAGCTTCTAAATGACAACTTTTCACAGTCCTAGCAAACTTCTTAATCTCTCCTACAAAGCTTGGGTTAATAGAATGCCTAAAGATTAAAGCCAGGTTTAAAAATATATATTTTTTTGCTCTCTTACAGCATGCTACTTTAATCTGTCACCCTGCTGGCTTGAGCTGGAAGGCTTACAAGAAAATTGACACACCTTACAATCTTTGGTAGAAACATTCTTTTGATCCAAAGCTTTGGGGAAAAGGGGGAAACCCACTGAATAATATTCTACAACAAATCCTGCTGTTGGTACATTGTACAATATTCCCAACACCTGTACCTATACACTAATACAATATATAAATGGATTCAATTCCTGTTGCCACTAGGTTATTACAAAACCGTAAGCATCTCTTTCTTTCGATCAGTGGAAGATACCTTTGTCTGATATATGAACACAATAAAGAACTTTAAAAGATTAAGGATAAACACAAATAATTTTTATTCTCAGTTGCTTTTCCTTGGTATGGTTGGTATGCTTTCTTGCTTGCTTTTGATTTTCTGACTTCAAATGAATGAAGCTATGGAATACATCTTATTATCGCTCACAGGCCGATTCCTGAGTGCTGCGCCCAACGAGCCTCATCCCACATGTTGTATACAATCCCAGCCAGGAAAGGCCAGAGATGCAAGAGATGCAAGCTTGGGGTGAAAGCCTCAATACAGCCAGCCAGGCCCTTCTCCTCCCCAGTGCCACTGGCCTGGTTGTCCAGTCCATCCACAATAAATGGCTCATTTAAAAAACTGCTCAGGGGGCTGCTGGGAGCTTGCCAGAGAAGCCCCTGTATGGCTCCAACCAGCCACCTTTTCTCGCGGAGGGCTCTGCACTGCAGATGAGCTGTTCTGTGCAGGCCGTGGGGGGAATGGGGCAAAGCAGAAATGGAGAATGCGAAGAAAAACAGAGAAAATGTGGGAGATCTGGGAGGTGGTTCTAAGCCCCAACCTCAGCTTGCATCTCACCCACTAGGCACGTGGCAGGCCAGCCCAGATGGAGCGCCCCTCACCCCCCGCATTCCCGTGGCCCTTACTTGTTTTGGAGGGATCAGGATATGCACAGCTGGCAAGTTTCTTCATTTGTGAGCTGTTGAACTTTTCTCTGATAGGATCCAGGAGCTTATTCAAGGCCACCTCTATGGAACTCTTCAAGTCTCCCGGATGGATAACCTAATCACAAGATCAAAGCAGCAGAACACACTAGGCATGTAGATAGAACAACAGTAAAATAGCATTATAAAAATAAACAATGACAAAGGAACACAATGAGGATACACCAACCCAAAAGATGGATGGGTGGAGAGCAGAGAGCAAGGGGGGGGGAAGGCGGACCCTGCCGTCCACCCAGCAGCCTCCTCCAGCGTGGGACTCCCCCGTTGGGTGCCCAGACCAATCGGCAGAGCCAGGTCTTCAGGCTCCTCTGGAAGGTCTTGCCTTAGAGGGCAGGGTGGTCCACAGAGAGGCGCTGCGGCAGAGAAGGCTCTGCCTCTGGATCCTGCTAGTCAGACTTCTTTGACTGACGGGATCCAGAGTCGGCACTCTCTGCCAGCACAAGTAGGGAGGGCTTGTCCTAGGGGGCCGAGGCAGCTCCTCAGCATGCCTGAGTCCATCATGCCTTTAGGGGCTCTAAAGTAAAGCACCGCACATTTTCTTCCTGGATGCAGGGGAGGAGACCAGGGTTTGCAAAGCTAAAGCAAGCAGCCGCAGCCCTTCTGGCCCGGGAGCCTTTCCGCTAATTACCTGCTCAGCAAAGTCCTTCTCGAGATCCCCATAGCTTGTGTAGGTTTTATTTCCTCCCCACTTCTCATCTCTAAGGATCACAAACTCTACAAAAAAGAGAAGGTGTCTGTTAAACAAGAGCTCAGACACACCCGTAAGCCCACATTTAGCACTCACAATCCTCAAATATTCTTTTGGGTAGGATGATGCTGGGCATCACAATGACCTACAAAGACCTCACTTGATGCCCACTTGACTCCGTACTTCACCTGACTCCAGGCCAAACAGGTTCTTCACCCACCAGGCCCAAAGGATGCAAAGTTCATTTCAGAGCCCTGGGAGCTAGGCCAAACCTCACAGGCTGCTCACTTGAGGAAGATGGTCGATAAATCAGAAAAGAAACCAAGACAGGCAGCGGAATGGAAAATAATTTCAGTGAGGGAGGAGGGAAGAACCTGTGCGGCCTGGACAGAGGAGCTACAATTAGCAGGTAACAGCACTTCCTGAAGCACTGAAGAGCAAGAAGACTCACCTTTCCATGGGGTCCTTGGTGCTCTCCGAGTTTGTTTTCTTGCAGACGTTTCATTAACCAAACTAGGCAACGTCATCAGCACCATCGGTTACCTAGTTTGGTCATGAATTCTGCAAGGAAACAACCAAGCTCAGGGAGCACCAAGGACCCCACAGGTCAGCCCTGAACAACAAACGTTCTCTCCTATTGGCACTTCATTGCTGTCAGTCTCACAACAAGAACTATACTAAAAGCCAAAATTACAAGGAGGTAGATTTTGACTGAATGAGCAACATGGCAGATGGACTCTCCCACAGAAACCCCTTGCTTGGCCACCACTCACTTCTTTTGCCACTGTAAAGAAACTCTCCCCCCGCTTCAGGATCCCGGAATACATCCTTCCGTTTTGCTGCTGCTTAGGATTCCTATTTCAGCTGGTAAAAAGGCATGAATTGGGTAGGAGGAAAAGAGTCTCTGGGCTTCTCCCTTTGCTTCTCTTGCCTACCAAGGCCAGTGCTGCCCTCTGGCCTTTGGCCACTTGGGACCCTCACCTGATCTGAGGGGGAAGAGCACATGCTTGATGAAGGACAAGACCCCGTTGTTCTCCACGTTCCCTGGCTCGCAAAAAGCCTTCTTGAGCTTCTTTTTTACATCCTCTTTTCGATCCAAGAGATCGATCTTAGATTCCTAAAAAAGGGAGAAAAAGAGATGCATGCTGGCTGGGGAATTCTGGGAATTGGCCCACCCATTTAAAAATTCCCAAGGATCAGAAACCCTGGATTAGAGTTAATACCACGCGTATAGTATCGACCCCTTGATATTCATTGAATCATTTAATACCACTCCCCAACCTTTTCTTTTGGTTATAGTTTCACTAAGCGTGTGAACAATCGGGTAGAATCCCAAGCACCCACCTGCCAGGTTGTGCTGCAGGTCTATTCCTGCCACTGACCATGGCAGTTTTTGGGCCACATTTTGGGCACCATCAGATACAATGGATTTAAAAAGCAGCCACTGAACCAGGTGGATACCACTGCTATGTAAGAATCCATCCAATGTATTCAGACAAACTTTTCTAGAAAATCGAGGCTGTTCATTTGAGGTTAGCAAAATCATCCCACTGTTTTGTTGAAACAGGGTTTTGGACGCTGGTTTCTTCTTCATTTTTTCAAGTGTTCTATTTCCTTCCTCATTTTCTTTCTTCAATATACTTATCTAATTTTACCTGATTTATGAATCCCCTTCCTGTACACCAGAGGTCTCCAAACTTGGCAACTTCAACTCAGTCCACAAGTCTTAAAGTTGCCAAGCTTGGGGACCCCTGCTTGATTATAGACCCAGCTGGATTCATTGCCTGCTCTATGAGCACAGCTGCACGTCCCTGAAAGGGCTGCCCCAGGAGAGACACCCCCCCCCCCCCGCAGGCAGGCAGGGGTGTTGGAGACCCACCTCTTCCGAAGAGCTCATTTTGCTGCCTGTCAATCCAGGCACCATGGGGTTCATCAGATGGATGCGCTTCGTGTAGCCCAGGGACGGGAGGTACTACACCAGGGAGAAAAAAACACACACACACACGTGTCACACACAGACAATTCAGGTGTCACGGTTCCGAGCTCCGAGCTAGGGAAGGAGGAGCCATTGCATCTCCGGCGTTTCCGCAGCGTTTGCTGCTCCTCCTTCATTCTGCACAGATCTCTGCTTCCGCTGCTCTGCCACACGCCCTCTCCCCGGGTCCTACCATCATTCCCTTCATGACAGGCGACCTGGTTTAACCCCCTCCCAGGGCTTAAACACCCTTCTCACCGGGGCTCCCCTCCCCCCCGGTGTGTGGCAACCCCAAAATGGCACGCAGGAACCCTCAGCCAGCTCAGTTTTGGAAGTTGACATCAGGAGGCTGAGAGGAAGAGATGCGGCCTTGCGGGTGAAGAGACACAAGCAACTCCTCAAAGAAGGGGGCTGAAGGGGCGTCACAGGCCAAGCAGTCAGAGCCGCCTGTGGATCGGCCATTGAAGCGGCTATTTTATTGCTGATCACCTATCTTAGAAGATTGCCTGCCTTCCCTTGAGAAATGGCCGGCGGGAGACCTAAAGGTCTGGCCTCAAAGGTTCCTTCCCCTAAGCTGGGTTGCTTCTTTCCTCTCCCTAGAGGGACTCCCTCCCCTTCGGCCAGCGGTTCCACCACACCTGGAGAGGAATTGCCAAAAAGATTCCCCTTCCTGACGGAAGCCTGAGCCTGGTGGGCCATGTTCAAGTCCCTCAGTGGGCAGGGACAGCACCCCAGGAGGTTGTGCTCCACCCTTGTGGGCAGGCAAGAGCTCCTGGAGAATACCTTGGTCCAGCCACGGGACACCAGGTTACAACCAAAGGCAACAGGACTGAGAAGGGGCACGCCTCTACTCCCACCTTTTCTGCAAAAGTGAAAATTTTTCTCTGATCCACTCCTCCAAACTGTGCGTCAACTTTCAGGTACTCTTCATCCAATGCCTGCAGCAAGAGCAAGAAAAAAGGACACTCCTTAGGGACGTACTGACTTTAACGGAGCGCTCCCCATTTTTCCTTCAGGAGATACGTGCAAGGGCCATAACTGAGAGGCAACGAGCTCCAGAAGCTAACCGGGAAGAAACGAGTGTCTTTGTTCAACCACAATTAATGTCCTACTTTTAGGCAGCCTGCTGGTTTTTAGTCTGTGGAAAATTTGCAAATGAAACTCAGCTTGGAAATTAATTCATGTATACCTCAAAAGGGTATGTTGCTCCTCAAATACTGAGATTATGAAAGTCCAAGGCTGAATCACTTCTAATAGACTTAAACCCAGAGTGTTTCCGCTCCTCTTTTGCTCCATACGTGCCGAGCCCTGTACACCCACTATACATCCAGACTGTGCTTTTAAAAAGATAAACAGTTGGCTAAACACATGGATGTCTCTTTCTATCTTCCAGGAACTGCAGTGGGTCCTTGAATGTTACTCTACCTGCAGCCCAGGGTAGAGAAGACCACTGAGGAGGGGATGCTCCACTTGTTTCACTACTTCTGCGCCAGCTTTCTTGGCATCATGCTGGGTGACCACAGAGGACAGTCGATAGACATCCAGGGTGTATTCCCTGGGCAGAGAGAAGGCAAGTGGTCAGTGTGATAAAATGTTCTTCCTTTGCCAAAGATGCAAATGGTCTCTGTGTGGCTCTGCTCTTGAAGACTATTCAGAAGTCTCAATGGGTCCAATATTAATAAATTAATTTTATATAGCTGCCATCTCATACTTTTGACTTTGGGCAGCACACACAATTAAAAGAACAAGAAAAAAACAATCTAATAATTAAAAAAATCAAAGTATAATTCAAACAGAACTGTAGTAACAAAAACAGGAGAATATAGTAACAAGAACAAAAAACCAATGGGATACCATAAACAGTATTGGGCAAGCCTTGGTGTGCCCAAGTAACCCCTCTGCTTCACCAACTGCATAGGCTACCAGTTTGCTTCTGGGTGTGGTCCAGTCGTCCCCCTAAGCAGTGGCAGAGGGTCTTCTGCCCTGAGGGATCCCATCTGTATCCCACTGTATCAGCCCAGCCAGGCAGCCCAACAGGGTTGCCACATCTGGATTCCATCAATTGAACAATAGCCTCTGTTTGGAACCTGAAATGCACCTTCCCTGTAGCAGCACCTGCCCTCTGGAATGAGCTTCCCCTCCTCTGGAGGGCCCCACCTTTCACCCAGGCCCTTGGTGAGGGAGATCGAGACTCCTACCCAATCCATGCCACCTCTTGGTCATGCTTGGCATCTTTCATCCACCTTTTAGGTTTCGTTGATTTTTGTTATAAACAGCCCAGAGTCATTGGGAGCCATATATGCAAGTATATTGAACAGTAGTAATTTTTTTAAAAATCTGTCTTTGGCATCAGAGTCTATTTTTTCCCAGGACTTCTCCTGGCAGAAAGAGGGTGACTTCGGCCCGCCCAACTTACTTGCTGAGCTGGAAGTCGGTCCCTCGGACGAACCGGAGCTTTTCCAGGGGAACACCGATGCTCTCCAGCATTGCCTTAATGACCGCCTCGTAATACTGAGTACGCAATTCCAGAAGTTCCCACGGAGCCTTCATGTTGTCTAGGTAGGCATGGAGATCAGCGAACAGGATAGTCACCTGAGAGACAGAGGGAGGTGGGGGGGGGCATATGGGCTTCCGTCTTTGTGGTTGGGCAAGGGGAGGGGATGTCTCTTCCCTTGCCCCCCCCGGGGGGGGAGGTGAGTCTATGAAGTCAGAAGATCCCCCTACTCTTAAAGCCAAAACCAGAAGGACAAGGCGACCACTCTTCTTAATCCACCCGAAAGTAGGCAAAAATTACAAGGTTAGACCCCACCCCACCCCACTCTGGGCAGTTCTGGGGCCAGAAATGGGTTTTCCTCTGATTCCCACTGGTTGCCTTGTACCGAAAAATTGAGGGAAGGCTAGCCTTGTTCTCTCCTCCAAATCCTCAGAGAGAAAACGGAGGGGATTCAGAGTCAAGGACTGTTCACCTTGAAAGCTCTACAGTCTACCAATCTCACACTGCACTCCCACCACCATCTACTGGACTGAGAATCCTTAAAGGCTTCACCCTTCCTGAAACCTAAAGAAAAATCACAATCCCATCTATTCTATATAGCCGCCCAATGATCACGGTCATTACCAACTGCAGAAATTCTACCTGATGGATAAAAACCCTGAGAACAGAAGGTGATTTGGAAATTAGTTCCCAAGAATTTAGGATTCCCTTGTAGTTGTAAGTTTCGGGTCACAGGTTAAATAGTTTGGCCGAAGGAAATAAGATGACCGTGCCCGCTAAGTCAACAAGAATCCGTATCAAGGTACAGAGCATTCTTCCGCCTCTTCTTCCCTTCCCACCCTAGAGAAACAGCTTGGTGTGATGTGTCTAGTGACCCAGAGTCATACATGGGGAGAGGTCCAAGGAGACACATTAGGACAGCGTTTCTCGACCTTGGCAGCTTCAATTCCCAGAATTCCCCAGCCAGCTTTGTGTATGTCTCCCTCTCCAGGGGTCTCCAATATCCCAGGGGGCCTCCAGACGGCTACGGTGGCAACAGCCACATGACTCTCCCGACAACCCAAAGCAAAGGCAGAGTTGGCTCAACCTCACAGCCAGCCTTGAGGAAGTCTGCGATCTTGGACATGGGCACGAAGTAGGCAATGTGAGGCTTGCCCGTTGTGGCTGTCCCCCAGTAAATCTTCAGCTCCCGCTCTTTCAGGATGGCTTTCAATTTATCCTCTCCAAGAACCTCCTGCAAACAAATAGGACTGTTTAGAAGGTCTGCTGGGAGGAGAGATTTTACCGAAAGTCAAGATTAAATGCCTTGAAGCAGCAGATCTCTTCTCAAGGCCAGCAGCATCCACAAAAAACCAAGACCTGCAGCACAGGAAGTAACCAAAGCTGCCCGGAAGCCCAAAGGACCCCATCGTGGCTCTTCCCTGCCAGGCTCCAGAATGACACCTTGTGCTGAGCAGAGAACTTGCTGCCAGCCTTGCCAGACTAAATGCGCTCTCTTGAGATAAGGGATTTAGGAAGGAGGCCAGGTCTCCGTTGTTTCCTCCCCTCCAGGGACTCCAAGCTAGCCATTCCTACCTCCCCCTCCCCACTTCAGCCACAGATTCCACCACATTCCCTGGTCCCTGCAGAGAGCAAGAAGTGAGGCAGCCATTATCTTGATCAGCCCTTCAGCAGACAAGCAGCAAAATCAGGGAAGGCTGCTCATGGCATTTCTGCGTTCTGTCCTCCTCTAAAATGAGGACCCAGATTGTTGGGGGCCATATGCTGACTCCGTAAACCACTTAGAGAGGGCTGTAGAGCAGTGTGAAGTGGCATATAAGTCTAAGTGCCATGGCTATAAAAGAAGCTAACAATATGGCTAATCCTCTGAGGCCACAGCAGTCCCGTTCATTCTCTCCCACAAATCACTTCACATTTTATTCCCCTGGAAATTCAAAATTCCAGCTGAAAGACTCGGCCCAAGCAGCCTATTATCATATTATTATACCTTCAGAAGCCTAAGAAAAAACATTATTAAAAGTACTTGATGTATTTGAAGTATTTCCAAACGAAATCACTACCGAAGAATCCTGGTAAGAGTTCCTGTTAAGCAGCCAAGCACTTTGGCTGCTGAGCGTATTTATTTTGGCCATTTTTATTCTTTTTTTTTTTTTTAATGCTCCTTATTGCTTTAGTTTTTATACTTTTGAAATCGTAGGCCACCCAGAGTCACGGATCGGAGGGGCGGCTCCAGAAACTGAACGGGGGGGATGAAGAATGAGGCCCGTCATTCTGGCTCAGGGCTGGCAGCCCCCCAGGAATTAAGGGCGGATTCCTTCCCGCCCCGCCAGGTACCTGCAAGTTCCGGGTGACGAGGTGAAGCTTCTCCCGGGCTGTCAGTTCACCGTCCCCCATGGTGACTCCCCGCCAGCTGCTGCCTGACTCTCTCGGCGGCCTCCCGAGCCTGGAACCCAACGAAACGGCCCTGAGTGCCGGGGAGGGACGCGCGGGGAGACGGGCGCCCGTCCGCAGCCCCAGCCAGCCCGGGCCCTTCCTCACGCGGGGGCAGAAGGGGAAGCGGGCGAGGCCAGGGGATTCCGGGCCCACCCAGGGCCGGGGACGCGCCCAGAACCCAGGCCGCCCTCCCTCCCTCCCTCCCGGCCTCCCACTCTCGCCGCCGCAGTCCCCGGGCGCCTCCGGGAAGGCCGAGCGGGAGGCGGGATGCCCGGCCGGCGGGGCCGAAGGCGAGGCAGCGCACCTGGCGCAGGCCGGTCTGCCAGCTGCGTCCCGCCGGGCGGCTCTCCACGCGTCACGCGGGCTGCCGCTCGGCGCTCCTCGCCTCGGCCTGGCGCCTCTTCCGCACGAGCACCGAGAGGCCGATCGGCGCCGCAGGGACGGGAGGGGGCGTGGCCAGAGGGCGTGGCCAGCGCCTCTCCGGCGAAGATGGCGGCGGGTGAGTTGCCCGGGGCGGCTGCTGGGGGCGGGAGGGGCGCGCCTGGGCCTCTCGCGAAGAGCAGCCGGGCGGTGGGCGACGCGGCTCTCGGCCCGGGGATGCCTTCGTGGTGGCTCGCTGAGGGGCTTGAGCTCGGTGGGGGCAGCTCTCCTGCCGCTCCTCTTGCAGGAGGGGGAAGGCCCTGCCGGGGGGACGGACTTCCGGGAGTATTCTGGGATGGGCGGAGAGGGGCGTGGCGAAAGGCGAGCGGGGGAGGTGTAACCATAGTAACACGGGAGGCCGAAAGAGAAAGCGAAAGGAAGCGGGCGGGGCGGGGAGGGCTGCGGCGGAAGGAGGGAGGCTGGAGAAGAAACGGGCTGGAATGAGGCGGCTTCTCGGTGGCCTTTAAATCGGTTCCGTAAAGATGGGACTGGGGGTCACCACCTGTGGGTTAAGAAGTACTTAAATCAGAGGTCTCCAAACTTGGCCCCTTTAAGACTTGTGGACTTCAACTCCTAGAATTCCTCAGCCAGCTATCCTCAGCCAATCAGCTATGGTGGCTGGAGAATTCTGGGAGTTGAAGTCCACAAGCCTTAAAGTGATGTCTACTTTTAAAAGTCTATGCCTAGCATTTGTTCTGCCATGATTACATTTCCCTAATCAAATAATAGAAAGGAAAGTCATAAACCTACTAACTTTAAAAAAATTAGTAAAATTTAAAATAGCCCACTGATAAGTGGACAGAAAGCCCAGAAACACACACAATGATAGCTTCCAAATATTAAACAGGAATTCATTCAGCGACATTTGAATTTTTAGCATCATCACAAATGTCTCTGGCATATCCCCTGGGCCTTCCTAGAAAGATGGTAGCAGTATTTTTGACAGTATACCAGAAGCAAATGACTGTGGTGTAGAGACAGCATCCCCGGAAGCTTTGATGCTGGTCAGGGTCAACTGCGTTTTGCCATTCAGAGGGGTTAACTGCATCCACTGTGGCTGCCATTTTATTATTAGTGAACCACCCAATGACAATTCACAATATCCAAGTAGACCCTGAAAGTGTATTGTTTTGTTAGAAGCATAATTTAATTGCCATAAACAGTTTATTTTATTGAATGTTGGTTTTGAAATTTTTTGGTGTAAACAAGACACAGTTCAATAGAAATACTGTATCTTCCTTGTAGAGTGGTTATGACTCCCATAAAATTAGGGCTTTGATGCTGAGAATACTTTTCCTATTATATGGATTGCATTACGAGTAGTCCTTGACTTAACAACAGTTCATTTAGTGACCATTTGGAGCACTGAAAAAAGAGACTTTTTTAGGGGACTGTAGGCTAAAACATATAAAGAAGGATCGCTGGAATTGGGTGTATCTGGTTTAATGGAAAAAAAAAAAGGGTGACATGATAGCAATGTTCCGATATCTCAGGGGTTGCCACAAAGAAGAGAGTCAAGCTATTCTGCAAAGCACCTGATGGCAGGACAAGAAGCAACGGGTGGAAATTCAGCCAGGAGAGAAGCAACCTAGAGTTAAAGAGAAATTTCCTGACAGAACAATAAACCAGTGGAACAACTTGTCTCCAGGAGTTGTGGGTGCTCCAGCACTGGAACTTTTCAAAAAGAGATTGGACAGGCATTTGTCTTAAATGGTATAGGGCAGGGGTGCCAAACTCACAGCCCGTGGGCCAGATGCATCATGCACTGGCCACGCCCATCCCCGGTTTAGCGAAGGCGGGGAAAGTCATGGTACATCATGTGACAACAACGTGAAGCTACAAGTTTGACACCCCAGGTATAGTGTTTCCTGCCTAAGCCAGGGGGTTGAACTAGAAGACCCCAAGGTCCCTTCCAACTCTGTCATTCTGTTCTGTTAACTCATGACTGTTTTTCACACAGCTGTTGCAGCATCCCTGTGGTCACCTGATCAAAATTTAGCCACTTGGCAACTGACTCACACTTATGACAGTTGCAGTGTCTTGGGGTCATGTGATCACCTTTTGCAACCTTCTGGGGAAGACAGATTCATTGAACAACTGTGTTACTACAACAACAGTCTTTATTATAGGTCATGGACCAGTACCACAAACAAAAGCATTAAAAATAATACTAAAAACAAAAATAATGTGGTGGATTATCAACGGGCAGTTAAAGTTTGCCTAATTTTACATATAACAGCAAAATTTGGTCACATTCAAAGAAACTACTTTGTACTTTGTACAGATACAATATACAATAGCAGATGCAGTAGCAGTAGTTGCACATAAAAAGGCCGATATTTTCTGGATATTTTATTAGATGAGGTCTTCTAAATTGAATATGTGAGTCCTTATTAGAAGATGCAGTATTGCAGCTATAGTTTCAATGGCCCCTTGTCCACAGGGACACAGTCTTGGCTCATAGGGTATTTTTTTGTATTGGCCCTCCAAAACTGCTGTGGAAAGTGCGTTGCTAAGGTTTGTGCCCTTTGGGCTTTGGGGATGGTTATTTGATATAAATACCTTGTTGCTTTAAAGCAGTGGTTCCCAACCTTTTTTTCGCCCCGCACCCCTAAAGAAATTTCACTCGAACCTCGCACCCCCTGAAATTTAGACTTTAGGAACTACTGAACGCATTAAATATATGGTAGGATTGAATCTTTTCAGCTATGTATGTTACGGCCACTAAATAACGATACTTAACTCTAAAATGAAAACAAAGTTAATCCATTGCATAATAAATAAAAATGCCAACATATAGCCAATATCCTATTATTTACCTGGACTTTTCTTGCACCCCCTGGAATATCGTCTCGCACCCCCAGGTTGGGAACCCCTGCTTTAAAGGGAGGAGTCTGATTGCTCAAGCATTCTTGGGAAGACCAGCTGAATCTTGTTCAATTTCCAGATCTTTAATATATTATCTAAGTGCACTAAGTGCACACTCATACCCCATTATTAAAAGAACTTCCCTGGATAGAACTGTGTTACTAAACAATTGAAGAGATTCACTTAACTCTGGCAAGAAAGGTTGTAAAATGGGGCAAAATTCACTTAGCAATGCTTACAACAGAAATATTGGGCTCAATTATGGTCATAAGTTGAGGACTACCTGCAATTGAATATCATATGACAAATAATATAGAGTGTCAAGTCACATAGATCTTTATTGGGACGCTGTCATTCCCGTGGGGAGGGGTTAATTCTAACTTTCTAACCATTTATAATAGCTATATTTGCGTCAACATTGGTTACTTTAATCCTGGATTCACACAGTGCACTAAGCCATAACATAACCACAATATCTGGGTTCGTGTAACTTAGTTATTTGCAAAACTAAGATTAAACATGGTTAGCATACTTGTACCAATACATCCTTTAAAATATCCATATGGTATTGTTGCTTATATCAGTAAGTCATATAAAAATATTTCTTCTTTCAAAATGTCTTTTAAAAAATGCAATTTTATTTTTTAAAACCATTTATACCTTTGAATTGGTATTGACTCCTAGCGACTGCCTGAACATGACTATGCAGTTTTCTTAACCAGGTTTTTCAGAAGGGGTTCCCCACGGCCTCCTTCCTAGGACCATGAGGAATGGCTTGCCCAAAGTCTCCCAGCTGGCTTTGTGGCTAAAGCAGGACTAGGACTCATTCTCCAGTTGCTAACCTGATCCCTTAACCACGACCCCAAACTGGCTCTCCTTTAAATACAGCAAAGTGTTGCACTTCTTTTAAAAAATACAGAAAGTCCTGATATACTAAGGCAGGGGTGTCCAACCTTGGCAACTTTAAGACTTGTGGACTTCAACTCCCAGAATTCTCAGCCAGCAGAGCTGGCTGAGGAATTCTGGGAGTTGAAGTCCACAAGTCTTAAAGTTGCTAAGGTTGGACACCCCTGTACTAAGGGGTTAAAGTAGCAGTTTTCTTACCCTTACGTCTTGATCTTTTTGTCACTGGGCTGCTTTTTTCTTCTTCTGTTTTCTTCATATTGTTTTACTTCCTCTTGTATATAGACTTTCATCAATCATCAGAATCTGACCTACAGGTGAAGCCTAAGGAAATCACCTCCACTCCCTTTAGGGCTACCTGTTCAGGCTACCTATTGAAACGGTAAAGGAAGTCTATAGGAAGTCTGCAGCTCGGTGAGGTTAACTTATTAGTCTAGTGCAGGGGTGTCAAACTCATGTCGTCATGTGACGTATCGTGACTTTTTTCCCCCTTCGGTAAATTGGGGATGGCGTGGCCAGTGCATTACACATCCGGCCCACTGGCTGCAAGTTTGACAGCCCTTTTCTAGTGCAAGAATTATAAGCAGTAAGCAAGTGGCTTGCCTTTTAATTTGCACGATGAAGCCTCCTTCCAAGTACGTGGAATCTCAGGGGAAGAGGAGAAAAGCCGTGCTTGCACTTCCTCAGAACCAAGAATCCGGGCAGTTGGAGACCACTTTGATTGAAACAGGGCTTTGGTTGTAAGATTATCCTTCCTTAGCCTTTAACCTGGAGAGCGGAAAGTGGGATCCTTCAAATATAGTGGGCAGAAAAAGAGCATTGGGTCAAGTCGCAGTCTCTGCTTCTGTAGCAGTTTCTTAAAGTTGCTTTCTCCAATGTTTTAGGTTCCAGGAGCAAGAGGCATTTAGAAGAGGCGTGTGAAGAAGGCGGCTCAGCAGACGCGAAAAGACGATGCTCTGTGACCTGCAGGTGCTCCTCCTCTCAGGCACATTCTCTCAGCAGTGGAAGAGCAGCTTCTCCAGGCACTTTCCTGAGCAGCAGTGAATGCCTGGATAATGACTTGGATGATGCCATCCTGGCTCGTTCTGATGAGGAAAAGCCAGATTCTCCCACCGGACTCTCTCGTGAAGCTGAGGATGAGCTCATAGCAGAGGATCTGGAAACCTCCCCATGTTTTGTAGCAGTGGAAGTAACTAGATATGAGGATGTGAAGAGTGGTAGCCTTTTAGCTTGTCCTGAATCTGCACAGCCTCTGAGGGCTCTGGATGAGGTTGAAAGCACAAAACCTCTTCCTCAGGCCAGTTCTTCAGCCAGCTCAAGTGAGGGGGCTGTTTTCACGAATGATTTGGAGAAGTCCTTGAATAAGAGCTCTCAAAATCAAGTAGAGTTTGGTGCAAATTACAATAGTCTTAGGATTCCAGAAGCTGGTTCAGACGTAACAGCTTCTTTGAATCTGGAGAGAGGTCTGTCTGGAAAAATAGATAACGAAGCAATAAAGACGGAGACCAATGATTTGCCAGTAGGAAGCCAACTAGTGGCTGAACAGGAATCATTTGGTGCAGTGGCTGAACAGTCCTCAGGGAGAGAGACTTCCTTAAGTTACAAGCAGCTAAGAGGCACGAATTCAAGCAACCCTCTACCTGACTTGCATGCAGTATTCACTCATGTCAATGGCCAAAGAAAGGATTGTGTGGAAGTTCCTGATGTTAAAAAAACAAATAGGTCAGAATACCTTCCCACTTCCCCTTTTTCCAGTGATATGCTGTTAGGCGGGCTTTCTCAAATCACGTGGAGTTTGGCATGTATCTTGTTTTTCCCTGCTTTCTGCAGGTTATGGATTGAGCTGGTTAATCTTCAGAACGTGGAAATGCGTTTGAGGACCTTGTATGTGTGACATACGCTGGGCTTGTTTTCCATCCCTTTGCTTCCCACTAGATGGTAGTGGGCACCAAACTTTTACTATGGAAGACAGATTCCATGTCCAGGTTGAGTCCCCTCTTTTCCTCTTTGGTTTGGAAGCAGTTAACATGTTTCAGTTTTCTTTTAAATTTTATTTTCCTCTTCCCCCTACTCCCCCAAATCCCAGTTTTTTCCCATTAATATAAGAATGTTTCCTGTTTGAAGTATGACACAATATTTTTCTTTTAACAGTTGAGAGTCTTCATCCTGCAGAGGGCTAAAAGCTTGTACTTCCTCAAAACCAACATCTAAGCTATTCAAGATAACTTGCATATGTCTGATGCTAGGCAGTGGTATCTACTCATAGCCCTGATTGTTATTTTTTTACAAATTGTGGATGGTATGAAAGCATGCCTTGTTGGCCATCTGATGCTGCTTTAGATATCTGTTTAGATCAGAGATGAGGCTGTTCTCTGTCACCAGAAATGGAAGGGAATAGAAGGAGATAGGTCCATCTCTTCTAGCCAGAAAGCAGGGCTTAGAACCTGGGTGTGCAACCTTTTGGCTTGCCTGAGCTCGTTGAGTGAAGAGGAATCCTCTTGGACTGCATATAAAATATATAACATGTATATTAACATAGTTAATGTATATTAACTATGATATTAAAAGTTTACAATCTTGTGGGGGCATATTACTAGCTGTCCAGGACCGCATGCAGGTCAGGGGTTGGACACACCTGGCTTAGAGTTTCTTTGTCAGAGGGGAAGCTGTTCTCTTTAGTCTTACATGTCGTCTTCTGGAGTCTACAAGGCTTCTAGAGTATATGATGCTAATCTCCCCTGCCTGGACCTTGACAAGTTAGGCGACGAGCAGTATCAAGTGGCTAATGTTCAGCAGATTGAAAGAATATTTATGCATGCATAGAGATGTGATGATGATGATGACAGAAAAGAGAGACAAATTGGTTGTGGGACAAATGCTGCCAGAGTGGTACAAAACTAGGAGGAGGTCACTCATCCCAGTGGCTGGTAAGGTAATACACAACACCCAAGTGGCTATTAGCCATCAACGCTCCAGGATAGTAATTTGGAAGACTGACCTGGAAGCACTGACCTCCCCAGGTCTCGGTGGGGACAAGCCCCCCATGTCTGCTTTTGCTTTCAATGGAATAGTGGCAGGAGGGTCTGAGGAAGTTGGGTGTGCAGGGATTTTAATATTTTTGGCACAGCCTCAAGTTATATATAAAGAAGATATGAACTGGCCTAGCGATGCCCAATGGGCGGTTGAGAAACGGGACAGGTTTGGTTGCACTTCATGTACACAGGGTGCAAGCATGCCAGTCCTTTTACTCCTTCTGACGTTATGTTTGTTCCAAAGCAAACCCATAGATGATCAAAGTGATGCAAAAAGACAACCTACTTTGTTTGTAAGGAGTTAGTAAAGTCTTCCAGAAGTCCATCTAACGGATTTTGTTCCTCCCTGTTTCTGCCTATTCACAGGCAGGAAGTGTCTAAAGAAGCAAAGAGGAAGCTACAACCTTCAATTTGTCAACCCCTGAGCAGTACGGAAGACTCCATTTTGTGTGTGGAATCAAGGTACAACCCACAACAGCCATTCTTCTAGAGATTCAGTCCAAGGAGAAGATCAGACTGCGTAACGTTCCCTCCCTCTTAGTGGCTCCCAACCTTCTGGGCACCAGGGACCGGTTTCTTGGAGAGAGATTTCTCTGTGGACCAGAGAGGGCGTGGTTTTACATACTGCCTGCATCCCGTGGATGGGGCTTTGGTTGTTTGGGTAGCCCTGGTGCCAGTCCATGGACTGGGGGTTGGGGATCCCTGCTCTATCTGTACAATACATATCAGAACCTGTTCAATATTGAACTTAAAAAAAAAAGTTGAAAACATGCTAACCTGGGCCATAACAATTCAGTAGAATTGTTTGAAGAATCCCAATGGACAGTAGGGTGTTTTTTTCCCCTGTACATTGCTCACCATGGATGTCACAGCCCAACTGCTAGACTTCCTTATCAATATAACCGGGGTGAGTAATGAAGGTACTTCTAGCTGTCATGTTTCTCCTACCAATGGAGTGGCTAGCTGTGGTAGCAATCCTAACTTTCAGAATCAGTTCTGAATGGAGAAGTGCTCACCAATCCCCATGACCAACGGGGACTCACTGGTGGCATGATGCAGCCCAGGCTTCAGGCATTGGAGATGGATGCCAAGTGAAAGTCGGTCTATTCAGAAAAATCCTTGCCCACAGCTCTGGTTGTTTTGGACTGATACAGAATTGGGCATATGAAGACCAGGAAAAGAGATAAATGATGGATGGTGATGGCAAAGTAAACAGACCAACAGACCAGAAAACTACAGACCAATCATCCTAACATCAATTCCTGGGAAGATACTGGAAAAAATAATCAAAAAACAGATTTGCTAACATCTAGAAACAAAGTTATAACTAAAAGTCAGCACGTTTTTTTTAAAAAACAGATCATGCCAAATCAATCTTATTTCATTCTTTAACAAAGTGACTAAGTTATTAGACTAGTTAAATGCTGTGGATATTATATATTTAGACTTCAGCAAAGCATTTGACAAAGTAGACCATACCTACTTCTTGGTAAGCTACAAAAATTTGGGATAGACACCATCACCACCAGATTGGATTTGTAACTGGCTGACAAACTGTACTCAAAAAGTAGTTTTAATGGTACTACATCTACATGGAAGGATATAAGCAAGCAGTTGGCACCACAAGGTTCCATCTTAAGTCCAGTTCTCTTCAATATCTTCATTAATGACCTAGATGAGGGAATAGAAGAACTCATCAAATTTGCAGGTGACACTAAGGTGGCAGGAATAGCCAACATCCCAGAAGAAAAACTCAGGATCAAAAAAGATCTTGACAGACTTGAGCGATGGGCCCTATCCAACAACATGAAATTTAATGTGGAGAAAAGCAAGGTTTTACACCTGAGCAGGAAAAACAAAGGTACAAGTACAGATCAGGTGAAACCTGGCTCAAAAAGAATAACTCTGAGAGGCACCTGCGAGTCCTAGCAGATGATCACTTAAACATGAGCAGTGTGCAGTAGCAGCCAAAACTTAATACAATCCTTGGTTGTATAAACAGTAGCAGAGAATCAAAATATTAGTAGCCCTTTATAAAGGCCACACCTGGAATACTGCATCCAGTTTTGGTCACCACATTACAAAAAAGATGTTGAGATTTTGGAAAAAGTGCAAGATGATGAAAGGCCTGGAGACAAAAATATATGAAGAACAGTTGCTGGATTTGGCTTTGGCTAGTCTAGAGAAAAGAAGGAGTAGGTAGGACATGATAGCAGTCTAACAGTATTTGAGGGGCTGCCATAAAGAAGAGGGGGGGGGTCAACTTATTTTCCAAAGCACCAGGAGGCAAGACAAGAAGCAATGGATGGAAACTAATCAAGGAGAGAAAGAACCTGGAATTAAAGAGAAACTTCCTAACAGGACAATTAACCAGTGGAACAGAACAGTTGTCTTCAGAAGTTGAGGGCACTCATCACTGGAGATTTTTAAGAAGAGACTGGACAATCACTTGCCTGAAATGGTATAGGATCTCCTGCTCCAACAGGGGTGGGGGGGCTGGACTGGAAAACCTCAGCTCTCTTCTGATTCAGGGAAGGGTGGTTGCTGGGAAAGATGCTGGCAAGTGGGCCTTGCTGTGATACTGGTTGTGACTGGAAGGCAGTAGCGAAGAGACTACTAGGCAAGCTGGTGAGATGTGTGGCATTGGGGGCTGTGGGGTGAAAAGAAGAAGTGGCTTGCCCTGTCTGAACATTGTTTTCTCTGAAATCTAGGACAACCAAAGTGCTCTGAGTCCCATTTCTGATGAATCATGGCTTACGCTCTGGTTCAGCAGAATTTTTGGAACTGAAGTGCTTGGTTCCTATTTCAGAGTAAGGGATTTTTTTCCCATTTATGCACACCCTGGGGAGGATTCTAGGCAGCTTTTGGATAGGAAATGGACAATGTGTCTGCTGTGCTTAGTGCCTGGCAGTCGGTGTCCCCATCCAGCAGAGATTCAGTGTAAAAGTCAACATTCAGTGGCAACCGTGCTCAGTAGGCTCCCCTCATCTACCAGGTAAACATGTAACTGGAGAAATTCTGCCCTGCCTGAAAACACATCCTCCAAAACAGGTGGAGATTAGAAAGAATTCCCAGGGAGAATATGCATCAGAATTTTATTAGAATGAGTTAGAACCTGAAGCAAAATAATAATAATAATAATAATCTATTGTGTCCCGCCTCCAAGAGAATTTAAGGTTGAAGATAAACACTGAAGCATTTACAGTACATGGACAGGATGAAATGTATACCCAGAAAAGATGTGACTTTTTCCTTCTCTCTTTCACTGTGTCAAAGGAAAACCAAGATTAGAGAGCAATCATTAACGTTTTGTGATGGAAACATAAGCATTAGTGGTGGAAGGTAATTCCAGGAAACTCAACCTTCCTATCCCAGTTACTACTCTTCATTGGAGCTTTCTCAAGTTGGCAATTGGTTCAGACGTGGCATCGTTATCCAGATCATCCATTTCAATGTGAAAGCATCTCTTCTCAGTCATTTAACCTAAGGTCCACTTAGACCAGTGGCCCCCAACTTTTTTGAACCAGGGACCGGTTTCACGATTATTTATTCTTCCACGGACCGGTACCTGAGTAACCCGAGACTCCACCGCCATTGGGATGGCTCTTCGTTCGAAGCCGCTGCCCCCCCTTCAACGAAACTAAGGCACGAGCACCCAAACGCCGCTTTCCAACTGAAAACCCGGAAGCACTTTCCAACTGAAAACCCGGAAGCAACCGAAAACCCAGAAGCGCAGTCGAAACAAGATGTCGGCGTCCACGGACCGGTCCGGGGACTGGTGGTTGGGGACCCCTGACTTAGACAATCCACTCAGCAGAAGTTGAGAAAACAAGCTCAGTTTAAGTTTCTGTAGCAGAACGTAGGAATTGCACATAGGAGTTCACTGGCTGTGAAAAGAGATTACAGACCCAAGATGGGAGCTGTTAAGGAGGACATGTTTCAAAAAGATACTGCCTTAAATGGCTTGCTACAAATCTGCTCAGGAGCATTTATAATTTTCACAATTATGTGAATTACCTGACTAGGATTAAAGATGCATTTCTGAAATATGTGTGGTTCTTAATTTCTTGAATTTGTCAGCTGTGTGGACTCAACAATTTCACTCAAGAAACAACTCTGTTAACCTGGCCAGGACTATGTTGGTATATCCAAGTGGACTCTACACCTTTGTTACCATTGGACAGATAATGAATTTTGTTTCCTAAGTGAAGGACTTTGCAACTCTCTCTGGTCATAATGTCACTTTCAGCCCATTTTCCAATCATCAAAATTATTTTAAATTTTATTTCCAGCTTAGTTTTAGTTGTCTTGCCAAATTTTGTCATCTGCAAATTCGATGAAAAATGGGTACGAGAGTTGGAATACTTTGGGCGCTCCAAAAATGAGATTCTTTAGTGCAGTTTTTTGAGCCAGCTATGTATCCAAATAAATGTCATGCATTAGACCAATGTGGCAGGTTATTGATCTATTATTCTTTCCACATGCCAATACAATCTCAAAAATGACCCTTATTCCCCAGAGGCCCTAGGGCAACTACCTATGGCAGTGGGAAGACCTGCCCAAAAGCAGCGAGTGCTAAGAATCACCAGGTTAAATCAGGCTGACTTTGGAGTTTGGACATAGGAACGGTCAATATTCAAACAATGAAAACGGATGCTCGACTAGAAGAACTGCTGATTGAACTCAACAATATGCATTGGGATATCTTTGGATTATGTAAAACACAATGAAATGGTGAAATTTTTGTTGAACTTGATAGAGGACTTGGGCACTTACTATACACTAGAGGTACTGAAGATGGACGATATGGCAGAATTGGTTTTCTCATCAACCAAAAGCTGAAAGACTTGTAGTAAAATTTGGAAGTATATCAGACAGAGTAGCCCAATGCATCATTCAATTGAACAAACAATACAAACTTCAAATCATCCAAACTTGTGCATGAACCATAAGCTATAGTGATGTTGAGGTTGAAGAGTTTAATGATGATGTGGCCTGCCTTCAAGACAAAAATGCCGATACAAAACACTAATGGGTGACTTTAATGGAAGAATAGGAAGAACAATACCTGGAAAAAAGCAACTGGCCCTATGGAAGTAGTGGGTGAGATAATCGAGGTTACAGATGGACAGGAACTTTATATCATGAACACATTTTACAGGAAAAGATCTAGCACAAAATGGATATGGAAGAATCCATCTGGGTACACAAACGAAATTGACTACATTGTGTCGTCATAAAACCATATCATGCAATTGTACTGTTATCAATCATTTTAATGGAAGTGATCATAGAATGGCATGAGCTAAAGTGAAGATAGACTGTAGTAAAGAATGTATGAAAATGATAAAGACATCATGAAAAGCAAAAAGAATGATAAGCTCTTAGAGGAAAACAGCAATTAATCTATCAAATTGCTGTGTTCTATTGCAAGATTTGGAAGATTATGGACCCATTATGGACCAAAATGGACAAATAGTCAAAAACATCCTTGAATCTGCTACATCTATAGCATCGCCGGACAACACTTTGTATAGTCAAAAATATCTGATGGAACTATTAATTTAATGAAAAACTGAGGGACAATGAAGCATACTGGAAGTTTCACTAATAAACTGGAGTACGTTGAACTTTTCAAGACCATAAGAAAACATATCCAAGAAGAAACATGTCAGTTTAACGTGAAACCTGTAAAAAAGGCAATTGAAGAAAACAAAGAGATTAATAGAGCAAAATACAATCTTATAAATACAAGAAATAAGGTTTTTGCATTAAAATATAAAGATGGCTCTGTGTGTAGAACAAGACAAGAATTGTTAAGAAATAATTGGAAAGTTCTATTCAGAGCTATACAAAGATCAAGATCGCTCAAAAGTAACAACACCCACAAAATAGGAAATGCCAGATATCCTGATGGAGGAAGTATCAAAGCATTAAAATTAATTAAAAATGGCAAAGCTTCAGGAAATGACTGTGTTACGGTTGAAATGCTAAAAGCTAGTGGTCATAGTTTACACAAGATACTAGAAAAAGCTGCAAAACTATACTCAAGATGCCTCAGAGAAGAAAAAATACCTGATGCATGGAAAAATACTGAAGTAATTCTTACACACAAGAAAAGGGCCCAAAATGATTTAAAGAACAATTGCCCAAAAAGCCGCCTTTCAGTCATCTACAAGGTTTTCACCAAGATAATAATAATATTGAGAACATTAAATGATGCACAGCCAAAGGAGCAGGCTAGGTCCAGAAGTGACTACAGTACAATAGATCATATCCACGTTCTTCAGCACAAGTGCAACATACTTCTGTGCATAGCTTTCATTGACTGCGAAAAGGCATTTTATTCAGTATTCCAGCAAGCAATAATTAAGGCATTCTGCAACCAAGGCGTTGACATTTTACATAAAGTTACTACAATCAATATATGAAAAAAAACAATGGCAACAATTTGACTTAATGATTTTCAAGTGGAAATCAACATAAAACAAGGTGTACAACAAGGTGATACAATATCACCTATCCTTTTCTCAGCTTGCCTTGAAGAAGCATTTTGCAAACTAGACTGAGTAAAAAATGGAATAAAAATCAATGGCAGATGATCACTTAAAATGTGCAGATGATCATGATCTCGCAAGGCTGAGAAGAGCTGCAAAGACATACAAGAGCTGCACAAAGCTGGAGAGCCATTTGGCTTAAAATAAACCTGAAAAGGAGCCAGGTTATGTTTAATAAATTCACCAAAGAAAGAAATTTCTTTTATACCTGCAGAAGAACTAAATGAAGTAGACCATTACATGTACCTTGGCTCAATAGAAGGTGATACAATAAAGGAAGTTGAATGGTGTTTTAAATGTTTAATGTAATTTTCAAGAACAACAACCCCCTATGCCTGAAGATAAACGTTTTCGATCAGAGTGTGCTACCTGCTCTAACATGCCAGTGAAACATGGACACTAACCTTACAATCGATACGAAAGCTAAGACAAGATAGAAAGACCTGCACATGGATCAGAGAGCAATCCAAAATAGGTGATATCATCATGAGAGTCAATGAACTGAAATGGAAATGGGCTGGTCACCTAGCAAGAAGAACAGAGGTGGACCAAGGCAGTCATAAAGCGTCCATGAAACAGACCTAAAACAAGATGGATCGACGACCTCGGCAAGTGTTGTGGGCCCAGTATTCAGGACTGCATTGGTTGGAAACAGGCGGAAGAGGCCTTCATCCTACAGTGGATAGACAATGCCTAGAATGATGGTGATAAATGAAATATCATGCCATGTTGTATATTTATAACTAAATAATCAAAATCTCATGATGTATTTTTATCAGATATTTTGCTGAAGTCAGGATAAATTATTCAGCGTTCTACAATCCAGGCAATTATCAATTCAATTCAAAGATGAATTAAGAATAGTTTGACAAGATTTGTTCTTGAAAATCCATGTTTACTTCCAGTAATAAATACAAGTGTTTGGTGATTCAAATGCAGGAAGTCCTCAACTTGTAACCACAATTGGGTTTGGAATCACAGTTGTTTAGCAAAGTGGTTCTTAAGCAAGACACCATAAGACCATTTTTCTCAGTGACTGCAGTTACAGTTCTTAATAACCATACTGGTTGTTAAGCGGATGGAGCTGAAATTAGCTCCCTGCCTAAAAAGGGCAGGAAGCTCCCACCATGTACGGGCTGGAGAAAGAAAGCTCCAATTTAGTGGAAGGGAAATGCAGTTTGCAACCTTCCCTGTTGATTTCCCCACTGACTTTCTGAGGAAGCTGGCAGAGAAGATTGGGATCACATGATCTCGGGGTCCTTGGCAGCCAAGCTTAAATGTGAACAAGTTGTCCAGCATCCAGATCATGATCTTGTGATTAATGGGGTGTGTTGTGTGATCTGCACAATGTTTACAGCATCCAGAATTGCTTTTCCAGAGTGTAAAGCAGCCTTTCCAAGCCTTCGTAACTTAAAATGACCAGTCATTAGTTGGGATTACCAACACCTGAGTAGCTTGGCATCCAACATCTATTGCATTGTCCATGTATAGATCCTTCCCATCTAATGCATGTAGATTTGGTAGGGATATAAGCTTCATGGGAAAGCAAGAAATAGCAATGGCACTTAGAGAGCCCTCTCTAAATGGTTTACAGAATCAGCATCACTTTATCCGAGAGGTCTCCAAGCTTGGTAACTTTTAAGACTTGTGGACTTCAACTCCCAGTAGTTGAAGTTCAACTCCCATAGCTGGCTGGAGAATTCTGGGAGTTGAAGTCCACAAGTCTTAAAGTTACCAAGTTTGGGGATCCTGCTTTATCCGATGGAACAAGCTCCACTAGAAATTTGGATGGTGGGCCACTACTGAACTTCAGAATTCTTAAAAACAGTCAACAAAAAATGGACTTCTTATTTCATAAAAATATGGTGTACTTAAGACAGTTTTAAAGATTTTTTTAAAAAAATTTCTCTATTGTTACTTCATTTTCACTTTTTTGTACACCATCCTATGTCCTTTTGGAATTTGGCAGCATTTTAAAAAAATCAAACTCTTTCAGTTAGTATATAGGAATGCTGTTCATATATGATCCTGGAGTTTTAAATGCAAGTAAAGACACATTCCCTGACCATGTTTCTGTCAAGCCTGTGCTTTAATCCTGACGCTTCACAATTTCATGATGGAACACAAGAGTTTTTGTTAGAGAAACTTGAACAAAGGATTGCTACAGCTTTTCTTTATGATCTCTTACTGTTTTCCTTTCTTCATTGAGCAGGTGATGTACCGGCATTTTTACTTTCCTCATTTTATAGTTTATTGGCAAGTTACACTGGGAGCAACTGTTTAAATTGAATTTTCGACTGAAAATGGAGTAGACATTCACTCCATTATTTATTATTTAGAAAGGCGTTTAATGCAATGTCTTGTGAAGCAATTCATTCGTTAATACAATTTTATAAAATTTAAAATCTTTTACTTTTGGTTATCTGAAAGTAGCAGGAACAACTTCTGCGCAATTATGCCTTGCTTTAGCTGTCAAAATGTCCTAGTAATTTGCTCTTTCCTAGAAGATCATTTGTGGTACATTTGCAGATTGTTATTTTTTCCCCTCTTCTTCTAGTTTTGCAAAGCCTAAACGGATATTAATTCAAGAAGCCGACCTTGAGTCAAGAAAAGCAAGATATGTCAATGCTGTACTTAACCATGCTAGCTCGGTCCCATCACTCATAGGTAAGTGCAAAGGTAAAAGGGGAGTTGTGGGTGGCGGAAATATCACTAAGGTCAACGTGGAGATGAGCACATTCCAGGGTTCTTGGCTACCCTTTTCCACTGGGAGGAATGGGGTTTGTTCCAGAAAAGACTTCCTTTCTTGCTTCCATTTCATCCAGGCCAGACAGGTGGGTCAAGTGGCATGGAGGTTTGTCTGGAAGTTTATCCATCTTCTAATAGGGTTCTAGAATGAATTTTGCTCGTAATTTGCAGGTGAATTCACAGAATATACCTAGCTTTATAAAAGAATTAACTTGCAACATACGTTGAAATGTAAGCTAAGCAACAGGCTGGATTCACGCAATACATCCAACTTTGTTCCAACCAAGTTTCAGCATGTTGTAAGAGAATGCAGTCATTTAGTTTTTAGATGATTAGTGAACTATGTTGGACAAACTTGAGCGTGATTGCTTTATCATCCAAAGAAGAGCTTCATTACAAAATCTATCTGTAAAACTTAGTTCAGGGTGACATCACACAAAACTACCACATGATTGTTTGACTGTAATTATTGTAGACCACAGTTCACAGAATTGGTATAATCTATTATTTACCTTTTATAATTAATTTGTGATACATTGTATAATTATTGCTTCAATCCCAAAGGTCTCAAAATGGTGTACTAAATTTGTGGAAACAGGCATAGAGTTTATCCAGGGTCCTAAGGCTGAATAAGCAATGGAGATTTGGTCTCCCTACCATAAAATTCTAGCTGTGGAGCTTCAGGGGGCGCTTTGTGAGGTGGGCTGCTGCCCCTCTGGTTGAACACAGACTAACACCTGCCCTGTGCCAGCCAGCTCTTTGGTTACAATACAGGCCAGGTTAGGATAGTGTCTTGAGGACCGGGGAGCAATAAAGGGTGTGTCTCGTGTCAGGCTGTTGGGGGTTGCAGTTGCTTCTCCTGACTTGAGTTTCAATAGAAGGAGATGAGTTCGTTGTGATGGCTTATTTCCAGGTGGTTGTGTCCTTTCAGGAAGATAACAATACAGTACTTTTAATACTAGGTTCCAATTTTTCACACATATAGTACTAATAGATGTATCACTCCTGGAATATTTACCATGTATATATTAGAAAACAAGTGTAAGTGAAAGAAAAAGGATTCTGTTTTTTCCATTGTGTATTTCTGTTTAATTTGGAGAGCACTAATATTTCCATGTTAGAGTTGCTCACAGCAAAAGGATTTAGACTTATCTACCACTTCACAGTGCTTTACAGCCCTCTCTGGGTGTTTATAGAGTCAGCCTATTGCCCCTAACAATCTGGGTTCTCATTTTACCGACCTTGGAAGGATGGAAAGCTGAGTCAACCTTGAGGCTGATCAACCTCCTGGTTGTAGGCAGAGTTTGCCTGCAATTCTACAGGTTAACCAGTGTGCCACCAAACCTCTCTTGAGTGGTTCATGTGATGCTTACAGCCTGTTTGCTTATTAGCGCAGACTCACCCTTAGTGTATTAGCTAAACTGGCTTCTCTCACAGAGTTGGGTATGACTGGAGAGGAAACGGTGCTTATCTCCTTAAAATGGAGATGTTTTACACTGTGAATTCCACGTTCCAAGTTTTCCTGTGAGAATATTTTTTTTCATTGGTGTATACCTTTTACCTTAAGAATTCTCAAACTTAAGAATGATAGATGAATTTGTGTGACCCTGACACCACGAATAAAACTAATGATTTCATTGGAGTTAATTATAGAGAAGAAATATACCACATTTTAAATGATTACATTTTAATCTATGGTATTAAATAAAGCTATGATAGAACATACTTTATAAAATAGAGTCTTTTCCTTGAGAATAAAAAAGGATTGGGCCTGGCTAGTCCAGGGAAGAGAAGGACCAGGGGAGACAGGATAGCGGTCTTCCAATATTTGAGGGGCTACCACAGAGAGGAGGGGGGGTCAATCTATTCTCCAAGGCCCCTGAAGGCCAGACAAGGAATAATGGATGGAAACTGAACAAGGAGCGATTCAACCTGGAAATAAGGAGAAATTACCCTTGGAAGTTGTGGGAGCGTCATCACTTGAGACTTTCAAGAAGAGATTGGACTGCCATTTGTCAGAAATGGTATAGGGTCTCCCGCTTGGGCAGGGGGTTGGACTAGATGACCTACAAGGTCCCTTCCAACTCTGATTATCTGTTATCTGATTCATAATTTTAAATAATGATTTATTTTGCAAGGCTTTTCAAAATGCTTGGCCTTTAGTTTTAAGCTGGCCACTCTAATTTCTCATTCCATATGGATCATTATGGATCAATATTTGCTAATAGTAGCTACAGCAGAATTTTACTGCTGGCTTGTCTGTGTGCCACAGGAGCAAATCCTTGCAGGGATGGTGCACATGCTCTGAAACTTGTGCAGATTATCTGGAGCCTTGTCAGAACCCTTCTAAGCTTTATTTGGCTTAAAGCGACTGCCAGCTTGTCCAGCAGAACAGGAGATGGTAATGCCAAGAGCTTTGTGTGTCCAAGCCCTCAGGCCAGACTCTGGCTTTGCTGCAGGTTTTGCTTGGGCCAGCTAGCTGCTGGCTTCTCCAGGGAGAGCAGGGCACATGGTGAGCCCAACTTCAGTTTTGGCACTCAATCTATTCCCTTGCCAGGGTGCATCCTTGGCTTGCGGAGTCAGCTGGCTGTCAGCTTGTCTAGACAAAGGGGAAGTGGATTCTAACAGCAATCCCACTTCATTTATTCAGTTGGTTTTTATGGACATCCTCAAGAATGATTCACATAGATAAAATAACTAAAAACACTAAAAAGGTCAATAATCAAAACAGAATATGAAACGGAAAACAATTTCACTGAGGCAATTCAGTGTTGAGTCTTCAGAAGTTGTGGGTGCTCCATCACTGGAGGCTTTCAAAAAGAGTCTGAAGTGGTATAGGGTCTCCTGCTTTGTGCAGGGGTTGGACTAGAAGACCTCCAAGACCCCTTCCAGCTCTATTATTCTGTGTTATTCCTCTGACTTGTGGGGAAATGGGTCTTCCAAGCCTTACAAAAGGCAGGCAGGACTAGGGCCATTTCAGTCTTGTTGGGTGGGAGAAGATGCTCTCCTGTTGGGTGAGCAGGAGTGACTCTGCCTGAAACGCTAGTCTTCTCTTTAGGGGGAGCTATCAGCCTCGTGGCATTTTTGTCGCTGTTTGGACTTTTGTTTAATTACACTTTAATTTCCCATTTTTCCTACTGATGACTGAGAAGGTTCACACAAGTCAACATTTATTTACATCTATTTAATACTGTTTAATACTGTTAAGTTCTCTTTTCAGCACTTAGTTTCATTTGAAAGAGAGGAGCAGTGTTATTACATTGGCTGGTTCATATACTTGGACAAAACATGGCTGGCTAGTTTCTACCTCGGTCTCTTGTGTCAAACCATCCTTAAAACCTTCCTGTTTCACTTAGATAAGCCAGCATCCGAACCAAGCAAAACAAGGGAAGAGAGGGTCAGGCAGGAATCCAGCTTTGCTGTGCAAGCTCCCTCCTAATTGTCATGTTTTGGTTAATCTTCTGTTCTACTGAATTTCAGGCCCCGTCCATGAGTTGCACACGCTGGTAGATACAGTCGCATCTGAATCCAGTTACAACCACCCAACAGACTTGACCGTAAGGTACGGTGTCTCTTGGCAGAACTCGGTGGCAAGTTTTTCCTGGGAAGCAGCTTTACAGATCTTGTAGCATGTAAAAATAGGTATAATAATATCAACTTTGAGGAACTAGAATTGACTATCTTATCAGATTGGCAAAATATCCTTACTTACTCATACTGGTATTTGGGTGACAGTGTAGTTGAATAAGAGTGAGATTTATGAGTGCATATGAATTAAAGATACAAATGCCCTTTTTGAGCATTTATTTCCTGGAGGTGAACAATAATTGAACAAAACAAATTGGGAATAAAATTATACAACTGCAAAGAAAAGAGTATTTTTGTAATGTGAGTGATCATCATAAAAGTGATTATTTTAAAAAGATAATGTCTTGAAGCATCTATTTGACTCCAAGCATAGCTTTTTTATCTGAGAAAAATGTAGGGGAGGAAGAGGAAGGCTTAGGGATATACACCCTAGCAGAACGTGCAACGGTAGTCAGTCAGGCAGGCAGATATGTGAGATAAACGTTGTTGTAGTTTACACTCAGTAAAACAGATACAATGTGCTAGTTAAATAGTTTATTCCAGTAAGATTGTTAGCATAGTCAAACAGTCCATATATATCCACTAAGTTCAGTCCATCCGGGATTATTCATTAGCAAAGTCCAGTGTCAAAAAGAGGTCAGTAAACTTACAAATAATCAGTCCAGTAATATATCTCTTTCTGCAGTAGAGATATGAAGAAAATCAAACCTCTTTTCTTCGTTCAGCAATAGCAGGGAAAAACGCAGTTATCACCATCAATCCATCATTGTCAGCAATCCAGTAAAAGCCAGCAAACAGTGAGCTCTCTTGCTCCCTCTTATGGTGATTTTACAACCGTACCCAAAATACATGGTCTGCATTTAAAGTGACAAACACTATCATAGTCTATATATATTATTTTACCCAAACTAAGTTAGGTAACCATGTTATCCCTAACAGTAAGTCATGATGGTCGTAAAGCAGGTCCCCACATGACTGACCTAATAACGACCTTTTTGCAGTGACTGTTAAGTGAATGTGGCAGTCATTAAGCGGATTCATTATTTGCTATGTGGTGTTTTAGCCGAAAACCAGAAGTTTTCAGCAAAACCTTTGAAAATTGCACTCACATGAAGACAGCCACAAAATGTCAGCCAAGGATCCAAAATGCAGTCACATGACCGAGGTGTGTGTCATAACTTAAGAACCAGGTTGTAAATGCCTTTGGGGGAGGATCTGTTAGAACTTTATACAGTCACTAAGCAACCAGTCATAAGTTGAGTGTTAGTTCTATCACTCGTGAAGTGATAAACAGCAAAGGAAGCCTTTGTAATGCAATAACAATAAAAAAATCCCCTTTCTCCCAAATCCTAGGTTTGATTTTCTGATAGTGCTTTGAATTCTGATCGACATGATAGTTTTGTTGAAAGATAATCTGACACACTTCTAATATAAAAATAGTACAGTTTTCTCGCCTCCGTTGTTTTGACAATGGGTGTGGCCTGGAGGCTGCAGCTTTTGAAATGGGAATGGATAAAGTTAAAAAAGAGGAGGCAGCCAGTCTTAGGCCTAAAAGGGAGCAGAAGGCAGGCTAGGAAGAGGATCCGGCCTAGAGTTTCCATGCCACATTTACCGGTATCCCAAATTGACAAGGGAGGTGAGGGCTTCCAGGAGAAAAGCTTCCTCGGGAAAAAGGGAGAAGGGACTGTTCTCAGGGTTGGGTTGCTGCTCTTTTGTCTCCAAGTTTTGCACTGATATTTTCTTTCTTTCTTCCTTCCTTCCTTTTTTTGTAAAATGCCTTCCCTACATAGGAACTACACCAAACGGAGTCACAGCAAAACTCAGAGGTTCAGTCTCAGCCAGTGGGTTGAGCATAGCAGGCGCAACTTCGGTCGGTTTGATGGCATTCCTGATCACTTTGAGCGCAGCCCCATCCTAAGTTAGAGGAGATTTTATTCAAAGTTGTTCTTTAAATGTTTAGGTACTAGTAGTTCGATTTAATTAGTGTTTGTGCATGTTTACCATTAATATAAAGGCCAGTTTAATGTATTTGTTTTTTATTACAAATATTTGTTCACTTTGTCCTAGATCTTTTTCACTGCTGAATATTTTAGAAATATTGTGTTTTTACTATTCTATTTGATACTGCACCTTGAATATATTATAAATGTTTATTTTAAAATTCTGGAATCTATTATCATTTTTCCCCTTCTATGCTTACTGCTTGACTGTGTCCAGATTAATTGTGTACATTGTGTTTTTAAAATTTGATGGAAAGTCTAGGCACCCTGATTTTATTTTTACCCATTGACAATGAAGAACAATGATACCAGTTAGGATTCCATGGGCAAATATCTCATGTTCCTTCAGATTTATAATGGAGGCCACTCACACATTCAGCTGCTAAGGTTTGAGGCTACAAGTGAATGAAGGAAGCAGCATTGGATGAATTGGAAAATTATTCACCTCTTCTTGAAATGCTCAGATGTATAGGAGATCATCTGGCATAATAAGCTTTAGAGCAGCGGTTGCCAACCAGTGGGCCGTGAGAAAATTTTGGTGGGGCACAGAGAAATCTCACCCCCAGAGCACCCCCACAAAGCAATTAATCCAGGCTGCACAGAAACACAAGGCTGCGCTGCCCACATGGCCCACGGGAACCCTCCCCGCCCACTCCTTACCCGGTAAACTTGCCTGCTAAATTGCTATTTTTCCTTTTTCTGACCATCATCTGTTCTGCTAGGAAGCAGGAAATGTTTGGATTTCTTGCTTTCTAGCTAGTCTTTAGATCTTCGGCTCAGTACAGCCAAACCTCCCTTAGGACTGAAGGTTTGCTTGCAAGCAAATTCAGTGCAGACTCACGGCAAGCAAATTTGAGAGACTTGAGCTAGCCAGTGGCAGATAGATAGATGACTGAATGATTCTGTGAGCAACTCAATCTGCCTGCTTTGCCTGATTTTGGGTAAAAGTTGCTCTTTTTTAAATAAAAAAATCAATATTTACATGCATGGTATGTTGTGAGTTAATTTTGTGAGTTTGCTTGCAAGCAAATTTTATGTGACAGACTGAGCTAGCCAATGGCAGATAGATAGATCTCTGAATGAATCTGATTCTGTGAGCAGCTCAATCTGCCTGCCTGCTTTGCCTGAGTTTGGGTAAAAGTTGCTCTTTTTTTATAAAAAATTCAATATTTATATACATATTTATAATATTTACATACAAACCATGCCCAGCCAGTCACATGACCACCAAGCCACACCCACAAATTAGGCCATGCCCACAGAACCGGTTAGTGGGCCCTGGGATCTAAAATTATGAGTTTGGTGGTCCCTGAGGTCCAAAAGGTTGGCGAGCCCTGCTCTAGAGGACTGCTTAAAATGTGGAAGCCTTTTCATGGGTCATCATTCCCTCTAATAGCAAAAGCCAGCTATTGCAAATGACGTGAACATGTTTTAAATTAAAGTAATGATTAGTATATATTTAGGGCAATTGTATGTGTTCATTACCTCTGCTAATGAATATTATTGCTACATAGAAAGGGAGGCTCACCAGCCTTGGGCAGGTACTTGTATACAATAATGCAGTATTTTGCTTAAAAAAAGCAGGCATTTCTTGTTTTTCTGTCCTTCATGCATCTGTACAACTGAGGTCAAACCCTGTTTTTTCTTGTCCTCTTTCAGGAAACATTAGTGAAAGACAGAAATAACAGAAGTCCCCCCATACCTGTTCTCCAGGTTAATATAGATGAGGAAAAAAAAGCCCTGAGGCTTCAAAAAAAAAACCAATTGTTTGCAAAATGCTCTGGTTCTAGAAAGAAAAAGCAAAAATGGCAGCATCTTGTGACTTACTTTTTACTTACATCTTGTGATTTACTTTCCTGCTTCCATCTTTCAAAAGTGTAGCAAAGGCCTGTTCCCCTTCCTAAACTTTAAGCATTTGATGGTGAGTCCCTGCTGTGGCTCTGATCCACCCCTCTGTAGAGACCAAGCGCTCTATTGTTCTGCAGCTCATGGCACTTCCAAGAAGAAAACTGCCTTTGCTTTTGTTTTGCTTTTTCCCTTGAGACATTGTTGACTCCTGGGGACTGTCTGAACACTAATCCCCGAAGATTGTTTGGCTCCCTTTTCCGCAGGTGATTTACCTTCCAAGGCTGTGAGAGGGCCTGGCCTAAGGTCCTCCCACTCCTTTTTTGCCTAAGGTGGAACTAGGAGTTACAGTCTCCCGGTGTGGAGTCTCATGCCTTACCAAACACTAGACCAGGCTGGCTCTTTCCACCATTCTCTTATACCGTTCAAAGAAATCTAAAAAGGGGAAACACTTTTGGCCTTATTTTAATTTTTCCATATTTTGGGATGAAGCTGCTTATCAAGAATGGATAAAGGTTGTCTAGATTTAATTTATCATTTGGAAATCAAAGTCAACACCAAAACTGGCTATTTTGAGGGCAGTGTGGTGGCTTTTCAATCCCATTTATCCTATAATGCTGTATTTCCAGTTGTTCTGCACAGGTGGCTCTCCTTTCCTTTTCTGGATATAATAAGGAATGCATGAAAACTGCATCTTAGCCACAAGTTTCCCCAGCATGGCCCTAAGACACTGAGCGGGAGAACCCTAGTCGCTCTTTGTCTGCATCTGGGGAACCACCATCTGCTCGTTTCTGTTACTAAAAGGCAACGTCGGGAGCAACTTGGAATCAGTACAGGTAGTCCTCAACTTACAACCCCAATTGCTGCTGAGTGAGACATTTGTTAAGTGAGTTTTGCCCCATGTTAAGACCTTTCTTGCCACCGTTGTTAAGTGAATCTGGCTTCCCCATTGATTTTACTTCTCAGAAGGCCGGAAAAGGCGACCACAGGACCCCGGGACATTTCAACCGTCATAAATATGAGGCCATTGGCAAGCGTCGGAATTTTGATCACCTGATCCCTGGGGATGCTGCAATGGTCATAAGTGTGAAAAAGGGTCCTAAGTCATGTTTTTGAGTGCCGTTGTGGCTTTGGATGCTCACTAAAGGAACTGTTGTAAGTGGAGGACTGTATCAGCTGGAGCAGCAGGAAGGCCCCATTAGTGACCTCCCAGAGGCACCGTTCTTTCCAGTTCTAGGCAGTGGGTATCCTGTCACCCCCATGTGGCCTTTGAGCAACACTCAGAGGACGTGCTGATCAATAACGTCCCTGGCGCTTTTCCAGGTGCAAATCAGTGAGAGGAACGAGGGCCTTAAATAAAAACTTACCTGTAGCAAGGCTGCTTGGGGAAAGGTAGAAACCTTCCTAAATATATTCAACGATAACAGTAAAATTATATTCAACGAAAACAGTAACAATCTCGGTGAACTGGCAAGCTAGCCACTTTCTGTGAAAATAAGCACTATTCTATTTCTGGATTAGCAACCAAAGAAGGAAGCAACAGTGACACAATGTTAGTGGGGGTGTTTGATAGAGGGGAAGGGAAAAGAAAAATGTAAAGACAAGGGAAAGAAGTTACCAGCTTACCTAAGAATGTGATGTAATTTTTGCACAAAGCAACTTATTTCACTGTGGGTGGGGAAGTCTCGTACAGGATTTGAATAGATAGATAAATGTACAGTTCAGTTCTGGAGACCTCCGCACGTGGTGTGAAACCTCTTGTGTCCACTGAAAGAAGCTGGACAGCTCAGAGAAAGGGCCCCCCAGATAAGGTTCCCTGCATTGCATATTCACATTTAGTGGGGATAATTCTTAGCCTGGCTGTTATTCCTCTTGTCCTTCACTGGGCTTCCAGTTCAAAAGCTATTAACTTCCAGGACAGACACAGACTCCAGAGAGTAATTAGGACTGCAGAAAAAAAACATTCCTACCAACCTGCCTTCCATGGAGGATCTGTATCCTGCACCCTGAGTCAAAAAGAGGGCTGTGAAAATATCCACAGACCCCTCACATCCCGGACATAAACTGTTTCAACTCCTTCCCTCAAATCAATGCTACAGAGCACTGCACACCAGAACACAAGGACAGTTTTTTCCTGAACGCCATCACTCTGCTAAACAAATAATTCCCTCAACACTGTCCAACTATTTACTAAGTCTGCAATACTATTACTGTTAATCTTCTCATCACTCCTTATCACCATCCCCTCCCACTTGTGACTGTATGACTGTAACTTTTGTTGCTTATATCCTTATGATTTCTATGGACTGTTTCCTAGTATGATTTGATGGCTTATTGTACCCTATGACTATTATTAAGTGTTGGGCCTGATGATTCTTGACAAATGTATCTTTTCTTTTATGTACACTGAGGGCTTTTGCACCAAGATAAATTCCTTGTGTGTCCAATCACACCTGGCCAATACAAAGTTCTAATTCTAATTCTACCTGCTTCAGATGTGCAAAGGCTCTTAATGAAAAGCTTCCATTTCCCTGCAGTGGAAATCCTGAAAACAAGGCGGTAGGTCAATAATATGCTCCAATAGGTCAAACCAAAGGCGATTTTTGTCTGGCTCATGAGTGAAGATCTGTGGAACGCCATCCTTTTTTCTTCTTCCGCCTCACTGAAGCCTCTTGGGAAGGAGAGGAAAATGCAGGCCTTCCTTCCACCAGACATCCCAGGACCAGACATCCTAGGGACAAACAGGCCCTATCCTGGCTCAGCCCACAACCAGGAGCTGTGGCCTCTGCCAAAGCAGTTTCCCCCCCATTTCCTTAGGAACTTAAAGCACCTCAGTGGGGAGACTAGCACTCTGGTCCTAGCTGCCACAGACCCAGCTGGTGATGGAGTCGCCTCTCTTCCTGATCAAGGCGAGAATCCAGGAGGAGGAAGTAGGGAAGTGCCTTGCTGGCGCTCACATTTTTTGGTTCCTGAACAGCGGCTTTCAAGGCGTGTGCTTGAAGTGTGTGCTGCTTTGCAGTGATTGCCAAAGTGATGTTTAATTTAGTTTATTGTCATTGCACCTCGTACAACTAAATTAAATACCATCTTCAGTGTACAATTTATGACTATGAAAATAAACACAAACACACATCCCTCACATTCCACACATTGAATTGAAAACCCCTGATATCGCATTAATATTGCACTATACAGTAGAATTCAATAGAGTTACTGCCCTGGGATAGAGGCTGGTTTTCAGCCTATTTGTCCTATATGTGTGGGTTCGGACCCAGAAATCTTGCCGCTTGGCAGCAGCGGATTCCTGGGGGCCCGGCTGCAACTCCCTTCTTTCCTGGCGGGCTCAGCGCATTCCCCTCAGGCTCTGCACGCAAAGGAGGCATCCCAGCACTACAGGTTGTCCCTGGTTAAGAACGTCTGACTTAGGGACTACTCAGACTTACAAACCAGCCGCCTGTGACTAAAAGCACTGAATGGCGTTCTTTCTCTGACGGGCGGCTATAGCCGTGCATTTCTACTACCCAGCTGCTGAAAGCATTGCACACCTCCCTCAAGAAAGGAGAACACCACCCACCATTTCAGGCAGTTCATTTGTGAGTAAAAATTACTTCCGCACATCCAAGTTCTGGCTTGCATATAAAATCAATTCGAAAGACTTGGGAATGGGTCTTATGTTTAACCTGTGCTGTCAGTTTTGGCTGGTGAGTGACCCCGGGAGGTGCACCTGCAAGCCACAGGCCGGCTCTAGCGGCACACAGCCAGGCACCTTCAGGGCAGCTCCGCCCTCATTGTCATCACCAATCGGAGCTCATGCTGGACTGAAGGGCACCTCTCTGACCGGATCTGCTTCTGAGGTGCAGGCCGTTTGCCAGCTCCTCCCTCCACCTAAAATAGAGATCTCCAGTCTTGGCCACTTTAGTCCACCAGTCTTAAAGTGGCCAAATTTGGGGACCCCTGACCTAGAGACACAGAAAAGAGATACCTGACAGTCCTTGGCTTACCACTGGTTGCTTAGCAACCATTCGAAGTTCTGACAGACAGGTGTTTTTTTTTAAAAAAATAGATTTTTTATTTTTACTAAAGAAAATGCAAAACTATTTCAATGTCTATATAAACAGTGCCTTGTCTGGTTAATTTGAGCAATAGTCATTATCAGAATGTTCATTGATAGTGACCATATAATAATACCATAAGACTGTTGTACAACTTCTGACCAGCATTGACTTCTGATTTTTCTCAAAACCAAAATTACAAACAATGGGTACACTTAATGACCACTGCTAAGCCACAAACTCACATGGGTGAACCACTTTATGACTATCACAACCTGCAACTGTAATGAGTAGACTCCATTTCAGTTGTAAGTCAAGGAATACCTGGAACGATTTGTGAACTTGCAGCCTGAAAAGGTGAGTCTTTGCACACGCACACACTAAAGTCTTTGTTGCCAAGATTACCTGCTAGACAGGCTGCTTATTTCAGACTGTCCAAGGTTTAAATATGCCTGTCTTCTACCCAGGTCTCAGAAGCTCCAGTTCTGAGGCAGGTGTTCCTTACAGCATCCTAGGGTTGGAAATGACTTAGAGATCCTCACACTATTTTTATTTATTACACTTATTTGCCACCCATCCCAACTATCAGTTGACTATCCAGGCCTTTTGAAAGCCTCCAGGGATGGAGCCTTCATGACTCCAGGAGTCGGGCTGTTCCACTTCCCATAATTTGGACAGAGAATCCTTCCTAATTTCAGGTGTGGATCTCCCCGCATCTCTCAACCGGGAATCAGGTTGAGTTCGGCCTTTGCCTGAGGACCACCACATTCATGTAGCTTCTCTCTTGCTTTCTGCAAGGCCTGCTCAGCGAGGAAATCCTGGAGCATGTGTGAAACTCCCATGCAAAAGGGATGCAAGAAGGTTGGGCCACCACTGATTGTCCTAAAGGAGAATGGTCCCCAAGGAACCTTGAAGGTCATGTAGTCCATCCCCAGCACAGTGCAAGTCAGCACTATGGGTGAAGGCAGGTGCTTGATTGGGACCCTTCCTCTCAAGCAAAGCCAGAGGTTCAGACTGGGTCTTTCTAAGCTGGTAGGTACCTCCAGGGTAAGCCAAAGAGAGAGTGGAGGAGGTCTCTTCACAGCAGGGATGACAGCACGCAACCCATCCTGTGGATGTTGTGGGGGCAAAGGGGGGGGGAGATGGGGAGAAGTGGGGGGAAAACTGTCAGCTAGATTGAAGGATTTTAGTAATCCAAATCTGCTGCATCAGATCCTTCTCTGATGATGGCAACAAGGTTCTCATAACAACCGGGAATGGCTGAGTGGAGAAGGGGGACTGGGTCCTGCAGTTTCATTACACTCACGGGAAACTCAATAAAAAAAGTAAAACTTGGATTGACCCAGAATCTCTCTCCAATGGTCCAACTGAAGCCTCAACCACTACAAGTTAAAAATAGGAGAATGCAACTCTTCTACTGAAACTCCACGCAACCAAACTACCCTGAAATTATATTTGCTTCTTATTTTATGATAGTAAACAATTTATTATCCTGGTGAATTGTCAGCTCTGGATTCCTGGCTCAGCTTAGCTTGAAATTGGCTAGTCACTCTGGGAGGTAGGTCAGATAATAATCTTGGTTGCATATTAGAATTGAAGCCATTAGAACAGTTGATTACCATCTGTCAGTGGGGATGCAAATTCTCTTTTATACCATTGGGCAGTTCAAAATATGTGTCCCTTGCATTTAAATGGCTCTTTCTGTATCATACTTCATGGTCTTGAAAGTGATCTGAAAGATGAGCATTGATTGATTAGTAATTGTCTTTTCTTAGTTTTTGTTTCAATTTCTTTATTGTTAACAGAAAAAGGTACCTTAAAATTTTATTTTATCATCTCTGTTGCAAGCCACTTCTAAGTCACATGGCCCTGATTTATGAATCAGCTACTCATTATAGGCAAGGAGAGTAGACTTAATCCATGAGTTCCAGTCCTGCTTCAGGCAGAAAAAACGTCTTGGCTGACTTTGGGCCAATTATTCTTTCTCAGCCCAGCCCAGTATGTTAAATATGTTCACCACCTTGAGTTCTTTGTACAAGCAATAGAGGTGAGAGACACATAAATGAATAAATAATGCTGAGGCCACAATCCAGAAGTCAACAAATTAAAACATCCTCTGCTGCTGCCGTTGTGTCACAGGGATAAAAAGGCTCAGGAAGAGATCAGCTTTTATTACCAAAAGGGCTCCAGGATACAAAACATGAAGGATGAATGAAAAGTAATGCCTCTATCTTCAGAACTTTAGTTTAAATAGGAATATTTGGATTAATAAAGCAGGAAAATAATCATTGAACTAAGCTCTTTTGTCACCTGTATTTATTTCTCCACTTAATTACCATAATTTGCTACTCATTTGCAAACAATGGACAAGCTTCTAAGCCATCATGAAAGAGCAAACTTGATTTCTTCAGCCAGCTCCTGGTAGTCTTTTCCATATCTTCATTTGAGTCAAACATCTCTTCAGTATTTCTTCAAATAAAAGGGTGGGATGCACACAGTGCCAAGTCTGGATGGTGGGATCGAACCTCACAATTACTTCCTGGGCGGCTAGCATTAAGTTGTAGCAAATTTCCTTCTTGTGCTTCCAAGCTACTTTATTGGCTTTCCAACTTTTGAGTGTTGGAGCATGGCTTTCTGAATTGATAGTGGTGCTACGTTCAAAGAAATCCAAATGAATCCATTTGTCTCTCAAAATGTTAATTATTAGCCTTCCTGCTAAAGCCAGAATTTATTTGTTTTTTGCAGGTGAAGTTTTGTGACGTTATTCCACAAGCTGATGAATTGTTTCTAGCTCATAATAATGATGTCATATTGTTGCAAAGACATTTCCTTTTTTGTGTGTGCAATGATTGTTGGAAAATTTAAACACGTGCAGCTTTTATTTCTTCTGTCAGCATACGAGGAACTCATTTTGCACAACCTTCCAATATCAAAGAACATCACTAATATACCTATATGTATTTGTCAACCTATATATTTTTGTAGAGTACCAGGCTTGACAACGATTTCTTTTTCCTTGATCTGATTATTTATAATCAATTCATCAACCTTTTTCATCTGAAACCCATCAGTTGCTCTCACTGATAATTTCTGATCTCACAAATCCAGTGTTCTGGATTCACCATTGTTACATTTTTTTTTACCCTACTGACGTGCAGTATGCATGTCATTACCATAAGCTGCATTCTGTGTGGAAGTTCACGGGTAGGGACTATTTTGTCAATCAAAAATTCTGTCATGGTGCATTGCTGAGAAGTGCTCACTACAAACTTCTATTTTACAAACAGCAGCAAAACAATCTTTTCTCACATCAATGTGAGGTGAAATGAAAAAACAGTTGCTAAAAATCATGTCAGAGCTTCTAGTGCATCAATGCTGCCATCTGTTGGCAACTTTTGATGGCATTACTTTTCATTCAGCCCCTGAATATACAAAGTCCACTGAAGGTTCATATTCATAGATTCAGTTGGAGATATGGAAATTTCCATGGGACTTTCTATTGATCACTGGCTCTTTCTTTTCTGTTGGATTTGCTAAAAGAATTTGCTGGTACAGTAGATACAACTGAACTGCAAAAGAGCAGGGAGAAAATAGCTTTCCCATTTCAGATATTAAAACTCAACATGTGGCTTCTTAAAACATAAAACACAAGTACAAAACATTTGGAGATTGTAGATGAATAAGAAAATTGCAGCAACTGATTTTATTAAAGGATAGTGTGCTTTTGTTTGTTTTTATTATTGCCTTGCTAATGTTGGAATTCTTTGTAAACAAATGTTGTTTGCCCAGGATTACATACATCATTTTCCACAGATCTCTCCTACAAAGCTGTTTAGATAGTGTTATGGATGTTTTAATCCTCTGTGGGTAAGCATCAACTTGAAAAATAATTTCTGAAACAGTATGCTGCAATCAATGTGGCATCAACTGTGGGAAATAATAAGTTAAGCACAGTTAGGGTTTGATGTTTGAATGCCAAAACAGAATCACATAATGACTAGGTTCACATATCACACTGACATAAATAAATTAGAATTGTCTGGTTTTACACAAATCTCTAATTCGTAAACCAGGCAATGTCATTATGGTGTAGTGTATTCATGTTCTCTCCATCCTTGTCCTAAGTAGTTTGTCCCTCAAGAACCTGTGGTTCTGCCTTTTTGAAGCAGGAATAATTGGCTAATCTTCTTGGCTTGCGAAATTTTAAAACCTTTATTTGTTTTCACTATATCAAGACCCAAATAATGTTTAATTTCCCCTAAATTTCTAATCCTGAACTTTTTCTGTAATCTATAAACAATATCATTTGCTTCTTGTTCAGTTTTAGTTATAATTGCTATGTCATCCATAAATAACAGCACCAATGACTAAGTAGCTGAAATTTGAAAACAATCCTGTTTGTAGATGTTGCTGCTGGGGTACTGTGTGAGCCAAGTAATGGAGTTTTCATACGATGGATGGAAACTAACCATGGAGAGAAGCAACCTCTACAACTAAGGAGAAATTTCCTGACAGAACAATATACCCTTGGAACAGCTTGCCTCCAAAAGTTGTGGATGCACCATCAGAGACTTTAAAGAAGAGACACTGGTCAGCCATTTATCTAGAATGCGGGACTGTTAAATGGACATTGTCACGGCAGTGTCACGTGATGTATTGGGATGTATTGGCAGTGTCACGTGATGTATTCCCCCCTTTGCTGAACTGGGCATGGGTGTGGCCAGCATGGGATGCATCCGGCCCGCAGAGTTTGACCGCCCTGGTGTAGGGTTTCCTTCCTGCTTGAGTAGGTGATTGGATTAAAGACCTCGAAGGTCCCCTTCCGCCTCTGTTATTCAGTTCTGTTATTCAAGCACATTTCTTGTTTTACATTTGCATAATGTACAAGTAGAACAATTTTAATGTGGGATTTTGTTTACTCTATATTGTTATGCCTAAATCACTGCATCAATATTTGATTTCGCGCTTGTGGAATCATTTTATCAGTTCTGTGTATCAACTTTTTGAAGCCATTCAATTGTGGGAAATATTCTAAAATACCCTCATTTTGTGGGCGTATTTTTGTTGTGAGCTGTTGACCTTATAAAAACTCATTTAATGTGGTTCAGCACAGACCTTTCTTCAATAACCCAGGTTGCATCCCTCTAGTATTTTGCTCTGTCCTTCTGAACACTTCCTTCTCGCTTATGTAATATAAGTATAGCTCTTCCTTTACCAGTGTGTGCTCACAATGCATTCCTGCTTCTTTAAACCGGTTGCCCCAGTGAGTCCGGGGGTTGGCTTTCATAACTTGAAAGTCCCCTTTCTGAAGCACAGGAGTTGCTCTGGGCTAGCGTTCTTTGTCCCTGGTTGTCGCCCCCTAATAGCACGTACTGCTCCATCCTTGAAATGTGCAATTACAGGAGCTAATGACAGAAAGTGCAGCACCAGCTTCTTTCCCTTTGATGCTGGCAGGAGGCCTGTGGGGAGGCTGAGCGAGCTGCAAAGCCTATGCCTCCCCATCTTCTCTTCCAAGGAGGCCGGGAAAAGAGCCGCACGAGAGCCTGCTGTTAATGTGGGCGGGGGTTTTGCAAACTCCGTTCGTTCGGTTCTTTCTCTACGCCTCTTCATGGGCTGCATGAGAACAATCGACAGAGGGCCCCTTTCATTGGGGTCCTTCTTAGTGGGGCTTACCTCTTTGGAGAGAATGGAATATAGAGCGTAGAACTGAACTCTAACTGGAGGTCAGGTTTCAAACCTGAAGTGGCCAAGTAAAGGGTACTCAATCAGAATAAGGCTGGAAGGGACCTTGGAGGTCTTCTAGTCCAGCCCCCTTGCTCAAGCAGGAGACCCCGTACCATTCCAGACAGGTGGCTGCCCAGTCTCTTCCCAAAAGCCTCCAGGGATGGAGCAGCCACGAGGCTTCTGGAGGCAACTTCTGTTCCCCTGGTGAACTGTCCTCCCTGTGAGGAGGTTTCTCCTTAGTTCCAGGTTGCTTCTCTCCTGGATTGGTTTCCATCTCTTGTCTCCTGTCCTGCCCTCTGGGGCTTTGGAGAATAATTTGACCTCCCTCTCCTCTTTGTGGCAGCCCCTCAAATACTGGAATGCTGCTATCATGTTTCCCCCCCCCACAGTCCTTCTTTTCTTTAGACTGGCCATATTGAATCCCTGCAACTGTTCTTCATATGGTTTTGTCTTCAGTCAAGCATTTAATCAACCAAATTGCTCTTCTTTGCACTTTTTCCATGTAATTTAGGGAAGTAAATCTAACCAGGTTTAATATTAATCCTAATTTAATCCAGTGTTGAGGATTCTGCTTCCAATTTTAATGAATCCTGGATGGTGTTTTCCAGTGCTTGTTACTCTAGTTTCTTAAGAGTAAAGATACATCCGGGAGCCAGTTTGGTGTAGTGGTTAAAGGACCCAAGCTAGAAAGGAAGACATTCAGAGTTTTACTTCTCTCTTAAGTGCAGACTCAGCCGAATGACCTTGAGCCAGTCATTCTTTGGTAATGGCCAGCCGCTTCTGGAAAGCCATGCCCAGAAACCCACAAGGACTATATACACACCCAGCTGTTCTTCCGTGCCTCTTTTTGATGACATCTCTTCGGGATTCAGGCTTAGCAGGTGCTGAATATTTGCAATTAAAGGTAAATCCTTCTTTAAGGGTTAGGTTATCCTCCTTTAAGGATAGAGTCATCCAAGAAAGGGAGGTTTCACAACATTATGAAATGATTGTTGTTGCCTCTTTATTAGTGGCTACTTCTGAAAACTATTTCCCATGCAGTAATGAAGTTTTGAAATAGCTTTAAACTCGTAGTTTAATCAAGAGAACTCGTTTAAGGGTTAGGCTAGGATGAAAAGGGGGAAACGGGTGGAGGAATTCTGAGCCAAGGAGAAGTATGAGGAAAAGCCTGGGGAGATATCTAGATCAGTGTTTTCCAGTCTCAGCCCCTTTAAGATGTGTGGACTTCACCTCTCAGAATTCCTCAGCCTCAGCTATCCAAACAAAGGCCTCTTCCTTTAAAGGAAGTCCACAAGGGCCACTGAATCACCCTGAAAATTAAATAGGGCCAAATGCCCAGGCTCTTGCTACTCAGGATTTGGCAGTGAAAGAATGCACCTCTCAGATATTTCCAGGAGCAACCTAGTGCCAAGCATTTAGCCCCTTCCCCCAGAATGAGCCCTTATATTGAGCATTAATTCACTGCTACTAATTAGCTACACTAATGACTGAACTAAGTCATAAATGGAAACAGAAACCACAACTGATGCACTAAGTCTGCCTTCCATTGAAGACCTGTGTACTGCATGGGTCAAAAAGAAGGCTGATTAAACACCTGCAGAGTGCAGACCCCTCACACCCTGGACAAAAAACTGTTTCAACTTCCGCCCTGGGGACACCACTGCAGAGCACTGCCTGCCAAAACAACCAGACACAAAGACACTTTGTGCTGTCACTCTGCGGAACTCCTAATTCTCACCGTCTATTTACCCATGTTGTAGAGCTGTGTGACTACTATCCTTCTCACCTTTCCTATTACATTCTACTGTTGGGTTATAGTACTTTGTTGTTTGTACAGGTAACCCTCAACTTACAATTTAATGTTCATTTAGTGACTGAAGTTATGATGGTACAAAAAATAATCACTCGCTATAAACAGAAAAGCTGCCCCTCATTCCTCTCTGGCGGAGGGAAAAAGGCTTCCTGCTTTATAACCACACATGCACCCACTGATTTGCACCTGGAAAAGCGCCAGGGACGTTATTGATCAGCACGTCCTCTGAGTGTTGCTCAAAGGCCGCATGGGGGTGACAGGATACCCACTGCCTAGAACTGGAAAGAACGGTGCCTCTGGGAGGTCACTGATGGGGCCTTCCTGCTGCTCCAGCTGATACAGTCCTCCACTTACAACAGTTCCTTTAGTGAGCATCCAAAGTCACAACGGCATTCAAAAACATGACTTAGGACCCCTTTTCACACTTATGACCATTGCAGCATCCCCAGGGATCAGGTGATCAAAATTCCATCGCTTGGCAATGGCCTCATATTTATGACGGTTGAAATGTCCTGGGGTCCTGTGGTCGCCTTTTCCGGCCTTCTGAGAAGTAAAATCAATGGGGAAGCCAGATTCACTTAACAACGGTGGCAAGAAAGGTCTTAACATGGGGCAAAACTCACTTAACAAATGTCTCACTCAGCAACATATGCACCGGATACAAAATTCCTTGTGTGTTCAATCACACTTGGAATTATTCTGTTCTATTCTATTCTATTCTGTTCTGTTCTGTTCTGTTCTGTTCTGTTCTATCCCATCCCATCCCATCCCATCCCATCCTTCCAAAACTAAGTGAATCCAGCTAAGTGATTTTCAGGTTAGTTCAGTCTGTGAATCTGCTTTCTTGGGTCTTTTGGGTTGCTTGCCCATAGTTGAGGTGGAGAGAGACGGGGGGAGATTGTTGTAGCCTAACAGAAACAACTCCAAGCCTGTGAGGGCTGAGCTACTCAACTGACATGCAGCTAACCCTGTAGGTTCATCATGGATATTAATTTCCTTCCCCACCTGATCTGGCAGCTCAAATGGTACAATCCAAGAACTCCATTATACATGCCACATGTGAAAAAGGGCTCAAAAGTAGCACTTTGATGCATATTATTAATTCAGTTTAGAATAATTGCTAAGAATAATTCCTTCCCCTATAGTTATTTAAACCCTGCTATAGCATGCTTTGCAACATCCAGTTTGGGGATAACTGATCTTTTTAATAACTGATACATATTTCCATTCAAATGAGATGGGCCTTTCAACGTATTTTTAAAAATATGGTTTATTGCTTAAATTGTTATCACAGGTAACAACTATGTCCCAAGCCAAACAACTTATTCTGAGCCTCCTTTTTGGTGAGTGCTGAACAGAGCAAAGCGTGGAATGGGATTGTATCTTGCAAATGGCTGTAATAGGTCGCCCCATAACTGCTGGTACCTTGCCTGGAATTTGATGCAGCAGGACCTCATTTCAAAGGTGACTTAACAGTGGCCTCCCTCAATCTGGTGCTCTCCAGGCATCTTGGAATTGCAGCTCAGAAGGGCATCTGACACGGCCAGCATAGGAGCCTGACGAGTAGGGAAAGCTGTGTCTCAAGCTGGACTGGCTATTTTAGTTACCTACAAAAGTGACGCTGCTTTGAAGAGGCTCATTAGGACCCTCTGGATGTAACTCCCATAGCTGAAAGCTGGCCAAGATAGAAATGCTGTCATGAGAGTTTCACTATGAAGATATTTCACATGTTATCATGAAACCATCTCTATTGATATTATCTAGCACTGTAGCCTCTTCTGTCTGTGCATCAGAGCAATTTACTTGGGGAAATCAGTATAAGAAAGTTAAAGGGAAGGTTAGAGAAGCCTAAAAGAGCCACGTTGGGACATCTGGAGAAAGAAATGGCAGACTGACGAGAGATCCATGAAACATGGTGTTGACACAACCCCCGTGAGGAACAGAGAGCCCCAAGTAGGCCAGCTCTTTGAACCTCTCTAGAGGAGGACTCTCCGGACTTGGGATTCTATTCTACTGAGCAGTTTGAAAACATGTAAATGTGAGTAGATAAATAGGTACCCTTTCATCCCATGCACCTTGGCTGGCCACAAGACCATTCAGACAATGCTGGCTCCCTCAGCTAGGACACAGAGAAGAGCCCCAAGACTCAGACACAACTGGACAAGGGAAACCTTTACCTGTTAGGTGTTTTTTTTTTAAGAGATGAGAAGAAGAGATCATTTGTTGCCTTCTAAGAAGAGGTGATAAATTACTAAAATTGTTTATACTTGTGATGAAGGGAGAACTCACTTCCTTATATATATAACTTTTATCTTTTTTACCATATTCTTTTTTATTCTTTCTTTCTTTTCTATTTCTCCACTTTTTCTTTTCTGTGCCATTTTTTTTTCTTTTTTAGTTTTTAGTAGCTTATCTTTGTAATTGCAACCTTTAATAACTTATACTATTTTTAAAAAAGAGCCCTGTTGGATTATGATGTCCTGTCAATGTCCAGCACTGATCAGTCACCTATTCCTGAAGCAGATCAGGAATTATTTCTTCAACTGTTCCTCCCTGACCATTGGCATCCGGTACATCAGGCTTCACCTTCCCACCGAGACATCTAACACAGGAGAGCATCTGAAGTAAAGTGGCCAGATTCATACAGTGCATGAAACCGTATTGCTGGAGTTCTGATTGCAATAGGTCAAAACTTAACAAATGGCATTATGGCTCAAGGGAACATATCAAGCAAGCACCAAGTCTGAGTCTGAGATAAAATTTAGCCAAAAATCTCAACCATCTCAGCATTTTGTATTCTCTGCCACTTGTGCCTTTAGCAAAGGAACATAAAACCCAGGGCTAGGTTAGTATGGAATGGAAGAACCCAGCTGTTGGGAGCAGCATGGGAGCTTTAAATAAGGCTGAAAAAAATAATTAGTTTGTGTGTAGGTCCTTGGGAACACAACTTACGCTCTGCAATTAATGAGCAGCATTGAGTCTCCCAGCCTTCTTTAAAACGAGGACCTGGAAATGTGGGGGCAATTTATTTTTACCTACCGCGATTGACAGAGAAGGTTTCAACCTGCTTCACCCCCTCCTTTTGGAAGGAACACGGGAAAACCCAACCCTCTCACCCATACAACAGAATATGACTTCTGGGAGTGGCGTTCCCATGCCTGGGGAGAAAGGGCAATTTCTTTCTTCATGGGCTGACTGTTTTTTGTGCAGCCCTTCATGCAGTGGTGCAGAAAAAAAGTTGGAAACTCCCTTGTATTTTCAATATATTTCTGCAAAGAATGACCTAAAACACGGAGTGTTTAGTTGCTGTCACTGCTACCTAAGTCAGGCCCACCAGTTGTCAAAAGCAAAGTTTTGCCTACTTTTGCTAGACACAAATATGTAGCTTCAGATCATTTTTCTCAATACATGCATGAACAAATATAATTTTTGACTCATTTGGTGGAATGGATTCTCTTTATCTAGTTGCAGGACTTGGGTGGAGAAAAGTCCACGTATTAGCTCATATCTATGCAGAAATATTGAAAATTCTAAATAGCACCACTGCATGGAAGGCTTTGAAGATTATCTACACGCTTTGATGAAGAAACTCTGCCAGTAATCGGACAGACTTGGCACCTTCCAAATAAGCTGGGTTACAGGGGATGATGGGAATTGCAATCTACAAAGACGGTAGTCTTGGAAGGTGGAGGTTACCTGTGTTTTGGGGTAAAGCTCTAGTGATTTTCAAACAGAATGAAAAGAAATCAGTTTTTAAGACTTCATCTGCAATTGCAGGTATCAAGAACTATATAATTAAGACCTGGAAGGAGGCAGCTTGAGCTTGTTCCTTCATCCACTATATCCTGATTTGGCTCATTCTCTGGGTTTTTGTCATAGAGTAACCAGCATGGTGGACTTTGAATGTAGGAAATGAGTTCCTATCCTCTTGCCAGGCATAAGACCCAGCATGGCCTCGTCCTTCACAGGTCTGGCAGATTACAAAGCTGCACTGAGAAAAGAAAGGCAGGGCATAAATACATGAATTAAAAAGATTCTCCCCCCGCCCCCCAACACACATTTTGATCTTACAGCAGTAAAGTTTAACTAATAATAATAAAAGTCTTGCTAATAAGGCAGGTGAAGGCAACACTAACAAAATTCACAATGTTGTAAGTCCACTTCAAATCCAGTTCTTGAATCCCCTCCCCCAAACAACATCCATCCACATCCCAAGGGCCGGTTTTTCTTGAGTGCTTGCAGGAAAGTTAAAGTGATATTCCACTTATAAAGTCTCCTTCTCACCCTGCATTAATCAGGGGACAACTTGCCACAGCCTACTTGTTGCAGGACAGTTTAACCATTCTATTTAATTATTTATTTAAACATAAATAAAAAATATTTTAATTTTTGCCATTCACATTTCATTCTGTCCCTCCTTTTGCATCCTTTCTTTAATGATTCTATTCCACCCGTTTCTTTGATATTAATGTAACTCTTGTCCTGCAAGTTGTCCTGTGGCAAATTGTCATAGACCTGGGGTCTTTTCTTTCCCCAACTGAGCATTCAAGCACACTTGGGAATGATTTCAGGAATGCAAGAACTCTTCTATTGGTGCCAGTTACTCAGATGCAATGCTAACACTTTTCATGGACCAGATTACAATTGCTTGGCACACAATTATGGATGCATCTCAGAAGACCCCCACTGGAAAAGAGTAGTAGAAAGGGTGATCTGCCTGAGGAATCAGGGAACTGGTTCGGTAAGGCCTCAGTTTCAGTTTTCTGACAAAGTAATGGATTACCTTTTTATACTTGCCCTAAAACTAAGGTCCAACCAAGAAAACAGTAAGTTTAAAACAGGCAAATGCAAATGCTTTTTTGCAAAAGGACAATTAATAGGGCATTAATTGTAATCGTGACCACCCCCCAAAAGGGGACTAAAACATTGAATGGCAGACACATTGTCCTTATCTTGGATTGCTTCATAAAACTGATAACTGTGCAGCATAGGATTAACTATTGGGGACCAAGTGCTTATGGGTTCCTATGAAAGACCCCTTTGGCTATTCTCCTAAGAAACAAGAGAGTTAATAAGACCTGATTTTGGTGGATCATCTGATTGTACAATTTTCAGAACTACATTAAACTATAATTCCAAAGAAATTTTTGAAGAAATTAAGGGGATATAAAATCCATATATTTGTGACAGAGGTGGGATATTATCCTCTCCCTATTTAAGAGGCAAAAACAGGATGTGTTCAGTTCTTCTCTATGGTGCTGTCAAACTTCATTGTTCTGTAAAACTAGAACATTTTTATCTTTTTCTTTTTTTGCATTGATTATCTGACAAATTGTGGGAATAAGATGACTTACACCAGAGGTCTCCAACCTTGGCAACTTTAAGACTTGTGGACTTCAACTCCCAGAATTCTCCAGCCAGCTCTGCTGGCTGGAGAATTCTGGGAGTTGAAGTCCACAAGTCTTAAAGTTGCCAAGGTTGGAGACCTCTGACTTACACAACTGCTCAAAATAATTTGGAAGCAGCAGCAGCAGCTAATGGAGCCCTGAGAACCCAGGTGGAAAATATCATGTGCTTCTGATTTGTTTTTGTTTTGTTTTAAAGAAAGAAGACTCAATGCCTCCTAACAGTTATAAGTGCTTAATGCACAAAGAATAAGATGCCTGCAATCGAAGTCATCGTGAAGCCAAATATTTTGTTTAGTCCAAGGAAAAGTGTCTCCAATATGACCACCAAGAGGAGAGACTAGGGCAGTGATGCCTGAAATACAGGATAGCATGTCCTCCTTAAGAATTTAACCACGGTAGCGGGTTTCCGGTTTGTCGGCTTCGCGAGCGGTAGGGATTCGCGAGCTGCGCGATCCCTGCCGCGCTAGTCGTTTTGGGGCTCCGACCCGGACGGGTGCGGAGCAAGGCTGCCCTGCAGGGGTAGCTGAAGGTAAGGGGATCCGGAGGAAGGGTTTGGGGTGTTGCAGACCCCCTCCTGGCCGGCAGAACCCCTGTTACCAGGACGGTGCAGCGGCGGTCCGTAATGGCCGCCACAAAGAAGTTGACAGCCGGGCAAGTATGCGCAGGAGGAAGAAGAGAAAGTTATTGAAAGTAAAAGTTCTTCTTGGTCGACCCAGGGCTTTGAGATCTATCTAATTTAATTCCTGGAAAAGATGGTTTTCTGATGATTTTTTCCACAAGAGAAAAAAAAAGCGGCTATTTTGAGGTGCTGAAGGGAAAGTTTACTCTCCCTCCCGACGGAATTAAGCCGGAAGGGAGAGGATAAAGAAAATATATTAATTTGGATCTTGTTGGAGGAGATGCCTTGAAGACTTGAGGACAGAAATACAATCTTAATAAGGCTTTAAAATATAGACTTGGATTCTTTTTTTTTATTTGTTTGATACCACCCCTGGAAGAGGAAGGGGAATTTTGGCTTGCTTGGATTTATTGAGGATTGTGGATTTTGGGATTGTTTTGCCTTTCTCTCGGAATATTTGGTTGGTGTAAGAAGAAAGAGGAATAAAGAAAAGAAAAGATTTATTTATAATGGCTTTCCTTTTTGAAGACCTGAGGGATGAATATGAGCAAACAAAAGCAGCCTGCAAAGATGGCATGGAAAAAGCTTTTCTATTTCTAGAAATGGCGCTGGTCAATTATCAACAGACAATGGAACAGATGGAAACGGAAGAAGAACAACAAGGAAGAGATGAAGACGCCATCTTCATTGAATCCCAAAACTTATCTAAGGAAGAAGGAAGGAAGAGAGCAAGGAAAATGAAGGACTTAAGATCTAAAAAATATTTGAGAAAGAGAAAATATGATGCAAAGTAAATATAATGATAGCAAACAAGAGAAAAAGGGAACACAACAGAGAAGGGATCCCAGCAAGGCAGAGGTTAGAAGAAGAAGGGGGTAGGAAGATTTGGTGGGGGAAGAAAGAAAGGGGAAAGGCGGAGAAAAGCCTCAAAGCTTTAAAATTGGATGGGAGAAGAGGGATTTTTTTAGAGACAAAGGATGAAATGTAATTTTCTGTAAGAAAGATTCTGCTAAGGTACAGAAGATGGTATTGTAACATTTATATTTGAAATAGTAAATTAGAATGGTTTAAGATTTAATAAGAAATTAAAATGTTGAAGTTTTTAATAATGATTGATTTTTAAAATGTAATAAAATATCGAAGGAAAAGAGGATACAATGTATTTAAACATTTTGGTGGATAGAATGTACCAAGCAGAACCAAATTGGGTATTTGTTATGCTGAATGTTAATTTTATTAACTTAGGGGAGGATAGAAAGGCATCATACTCTGATTAGTGATTTCAGGAGAAATTTTTTTTATTATAAGAAGAGATAGAGGGATAATTGAATGGGCAAAAGATACAAATTTAATGATTTAATTAAGATGGATTAAATAAGATAGAAATGTGAAGAGTGATATGTGCTATTATTTTAGCCCATGCAAAGAGAGGTAACTGGGGCCAAGGTACTTTACTAAAAGATTTTTTTTATGTTTGTTTGTGTTTGTTTGTGTTTTATGAGAATATTGGGGAAATTATTGTAGAAAGACAGGGAAAGATTCAATATGTAATGATTTGTTTGTTGTTGAAACTTTTAATAAAACTTGTTTTAAAAAAAAAAAAAAAGAATTTAACCACGGTAGCCAAAAAGCAAAACAGCAACAAGATGAACTATTTTCCAGGAGTCGATGTAGGACAAGGAAGAGACATATAACGTCTTATTATCTCCAGCAGCAAATGTAGTTCAGTTTTCCCTATTCAGGTCCCCTTCAAATGTGTGGATTTTATCTTCCATAATCCCCAGCCACAAAAGTCATACCTTCTGGAGATTAGGGGAGTTATCACTCAGTACATCTGAAAGGCATGGAGTTGGGGAGAGCTAAGCTAGTTCTGTTATTGGCCCCAGGTTTTTGGACAGTTTCATGGGAATGTTCCCATTAGGCTGTTTTCCCTGCAGAGTCTTCCTCTTCATTTTGCAAAGTTTTGTCAGACTTTCTTTTTCCCACAGCAAAAATGGGGAGGTTTTAACTGAGCCAGTTGAGCAGGAAGTCTAACGGTACAGTATTTCATCTCTTGGTTGCCAGATCTTGGAGAGGAAAATGAAAAGAGGAAGGTGAAAAGAGGTGCAGCCTTTTCCATCAGCTGTCATGCTTCAATGATGTTCACTGAGGGCTTTTTTGGAAACTGGAAGAGAGAAAAGGAAGACAATGATGAATGTCAAGACATTGTGCCTTAGGATTGTCTAGATCATGGGTGTCCAACCTCAGCAACTTTAAGACTTGCTGGGGAAATCTGGAAGTTGAAGGTCCATGTTTTAAAGTTGCCAATATTGGACACCCCAGAACTAGAAGGTGTCTACCAAAAGTGTTAAGTCAGCTGGAGGGCGGAGCTGGCGTCGCGACGATACGGCATGCGATCTTGGAGGTCTGAGATCGCTGCCGATATCTTTGCTCCTGGACGGTCCTATCGGATCTAAACCATCCCAAAGAGACGGTGAAAGTGAAGAGCGCATCCTGTCGATCCCAGGGATACCGCAAAGTCCTTGGTAGATCCAGGAGAAGCTCTTCTTGCCAGCGGCAAAGAGGCAGCCATTAAAGCTGCTGAAGTTGGGACAGCTCCGAAATGAAAGAGAACGGAAAGAGAAAGTGTGCCGGTTTGGTGAGAACTTTTTCTTTATTCTAAGATCTGAAAGGACACCCCAAGGAAAAGAAAGAATCTGTAAAAGTTTTGACAGAAGTGATTAAGCGGCGATTTTAAACAGGAATGTCAAAGTAATGTTTTTTTTTTCTCATTGCTGGATTTTCTATACACGATCTTGTATTTTGAAACTGGACTGTTTTTTTTGTTTACATCTATTTTTTTTCCTCCTTTTTGATTTTGTAATATTTTAGGCTAGAGGCTCCCTTTAGTTATCTCTTTTTTTAAAATATCTTTTTCTTTTTTTTTAATTCTTATTATATCTTGCTTGGAAAAGGAGGGGGAAAGTGAGAGCAAAGAAACTTTGTAACACTGCCAACTAGAGGCTTGAAAATATTCTATTTCCCTGTGACCAGACAAAGCTGAGAAAGAAAGAACTGAGACTCTTTTTCAAGGACATTGCCATTTGATAAGATAGAGGGAAGAGCATGGGAGAGTATTATTGCAGGTGCTCTTCTGGGTTTCTATCAACAGCTGGAGTCTGGTGTTGAAACCGAGGGGAGGAAAAGGTGATAAGTTTTTGGAGAAGAGAGCTATAATAAGAGCCTTGGATAATTAAACAAAGTGCAGTGTGCTCTTTTTACTTTTTCTAAGTTGTGCTATCCCTCCTCACCAGCTTTATTGTATTTCATTTTATCTTTTTTTTTTTTTTGTAATAACTATTTGGGTTTTTGGCTTTGTTGGAGCTTGTCTTTGTTTTTCTTTTTTCTTTGGAAGTCCAATCTCTACGTTTGCTTTTTATTTTAAAGGGAAAGCTTTAGTATTAATGTGTTGTTTTTTTTAAGGGAATACCTTTTTTTCCTTTCCTGGTATTTTTGTTTTTTCATCTACCTTTCTGGTTTATTCTTATGCACTCTTTTCTATTTGAGACCTTTTAATTGGATTAAGGTGTTGAAGAACCTGAAGAATATTTCTTTTTCCTTTTTTTTCCTTCTTTTTTTCAAACCTTTTTCTTCATCTAACTACTGATTGGATTAAGGTATACAAGAACCTGAAGAAATTTTGTCCTCCCTTTTTTTTCTTTTTTTAAATCATTATTATTGGGCTTCTTTTTTCTACTATTTTTATTTTTGAACTATAATTGGTTACTTCACAATTGGATTAAGGTTTAGAAGAACCTGAAGATTTTGAATTGCTTAAAATGAGTAGGAAATTTACAGCTCCTGGTTCTTCAACTTCTACTTCTTCCTCTCCACCATCTGGAGGACAACGTTCAATACAGACAATGTTAAAGCAAGAAAAAGAACAAGAAAAAGTGACTCTGCAGATGATTATGCAAGGAATTCAAAATATTCAAGCAAGATCAGAGAATATTGAAAAGAGAATAGAGAACATTGAACAAAGAACAGAGAACATTGAACAAAGAACAGAGAACATTGAACAAAGAACAGGGAAAACCGATGAAAAAGTGGAGAACATCCAACAAATGATGTTGAAGTATGATGAGAGATTCCAAAAAATTGAAGAAGATAAACAAAGAGACAAGAAGATTGGAGATATTGATAATAGATTAACGGTGGTTGAACAAGATAAAAGTGGTATGTTGAGAAGGGATAGATCAGAATTCTATCTTAGATTCCAAAACGTAGAGGAAGAAAAAGGACAAAACTTAGCTGAGATAATGATAGAAATACTGGCTGAAGCTTTGGAAATAATTCAAGAGAAGATGATGGATGGAATAGATGAGGTTTATCGAGTTTTCACAAGATATGCGATGAGAAATAGCTTACCAAGAGAAGTTCACATTAGATTTACAAAGAAAGCCATTAAAACGCAAATATTGCAAGTGGCAAAAGAGAAAACATTGAAATATAAAGATAAGGAGATTGTGGTCTTGAAACAAATACCCAGAAGAGTGAGAGAGATGAGAAGAGAATACCGATTCCTGACTAAAATGCTACTTTAAAAAAAGAGGTGAATTATAGATGGCTGATTCCAGAAGGCTTAATGTTCACATGGCAAGAACAGAGACATAGAATTGACTCAATTGAGAAAGCGGAATTATTTTATACAGAATTTTTTGGAGGGAAAGAGGAAGAGGCAGAAAAAAGAGATCTCACTAATTGAATTCCAAGAGGACTGCCAAATGGCGACTGAAAAAAAAGAAGGTGCAGTTGATGGAAAGGTGGAAGCCAAAGAACAACGTGAACTAAGATCTACGAGAGCTGCTAAACTTAACTACAAAATATAACCATGGAAGAGAAAAACTTGATTGCAATTAACATAAATGGACAACTCAGTCGTTAAAAGAAGGAAAACCTTTCATAAATTAGAGAAATTAAAATTTGATATAATTTGTCTACAAGAAGTACATATTAAAAAACAATATGAACAATTGTTGATACAGCCAAAATTAGGGAAAATATTTACTTCCTTGACACAATGTAAGAAAAGAGGAGTGGTTTTATATATTAAAGAGACCACCCCAGCAAAATTGATTTATACCGATGATGATGGAAGAATACTAATGGTGGAAATAATGGACAATAATACGAAAAAACACTCCTGATTGCAATCTATGCTCCGAATGACAAACAAGAAGAATTCTACAAAAAATTACATATGAAAATAATTGAACTGGACTATGCTAATATAGTTATGATGGGAGATTTTAATGGAACTGTAGACAATAAATTGGACTATACAGCACAGAAAACAATAAAGCAAAACAGAAAGACTCTCCCTAAATCTTTTTTTTAAATGGTGGATGAAATAAACTTAAAAGATACATGGAGAGAAAGAAATGCTAAAATTAAACAATACACCTTCTACTCAAATAGACACTTATCATGGTCCAGAATAGATATGATATGGATGTCAACAGAATTAATAACTAATATTCAAGAAATAAATATTGAAACAAGTACTTGGGCAGATCACAATCCAATGACAATTAAATGGAAAGGACAAAAAAGAAGATCTAGATGGACGTTAAACAATACTATTTTAAAGGAAAAAGACTTCACACAGTGGATGGAGAAAGAACTGGCTTTTTTCTTTAGAGAAAAAAAAAAGAAGATACATCAATTCAGAATGTATGGGATACATTGAAGGCATATGTTAGAGGCTTGATAATAGACTATACAAGGAAAAGGAATACTATGAAAAGACTAGCCTCTAAGGCCTTAGAGGATGAGTATAAAAGACTTGAAAAAGCTACAGAAAATGCCACAGAAAAAGGACATCAAGCTAAAAATGGATATAATTAAACATAAAATGGGTCAAATAGAAAAAGAAGAATTAGCACAGAAAATTAGAGGTGCTAAACAGAACTACTTTGAAGACGCAAACAAACCAGGTAGATGGTTAGCATACAAATTGAGAAAGGAGAAAGAATCAAGGAAAATATTGCAATTAATAGATGACCAAGGCCAAGTTTGCTATGGTAGTAAAGAGAAGAAGGAAATCATTCGAGACTTCTATGGGAAATTATATATGCAAGAGAATATTGATGAGGAAAGAGTTAAACAGTACTTACAGAATGCTAATTTACCTCAGATACCTAAAGAGATTGAAACAATGTTAGAAAGCAATATAACAATGATGGAGTTAACTGAAGCACTCAAGAAGCAAAATAATGGAAAGGCACCAGGCCCAAATGGACTTCCGGCAGAATTTTACAAAACGTTACAAGAATCGTTGAATCTTCCATTGCTAGAAGTTATGAATGAAGTTATGTTAAAGAAAAAGATACCTAAATCATGGTCAGAAGCCTATATTACACTTATTCCAAAAGAGGAGGCCGATCCATTACAAATTAAGAGCTATAGACCCATTTCTCTACTAAATGCAGATTATAAAATTTTTGCTTCAATATTGGCAGAAAGACTTAAAAAATATTTAAATAATTTTATTCATCCTGATCAAAATGGATTTCTGCCAAAGAGACAAATTAAAAACAATATGAGAGTAATCTTGGACACCTTGGAATACTACGAGGCACATCCTGAAAAACAAATGGCTCTGATATTTCTAGATGCACAGAAGGCATTTGATAATGTGAATTGGCGATTCATGTTACTACAGTTGGAACAGATGGGCTTTGGTAAAAAATTTATCCAAGCAATAGAAGCTATATATCATAAGCAAACGGCAAAGGTAATGATAGAGGGAGAACTGACAGATTCCATCAATATAAGAAAAGGAACAAGACAAGGGTGCCCACTATCACCTTTGTTGTTTGTGTTAACTTTGGAAGTGCTAAACAGAAATATTAGAGATGAAAAGAATATAAAAGGAATGAAAATCAAAAAGGAAGAATTTAAGCTGCAAGCATTTGCAGTTGATCTGGTTTTCATCTTAGAAGACCCTTTAGAAACAGCATCAAAATTGATAGAAAAGATAGAGACATATGGAAAGGTGGCTGGTTTGAAAATAAATAAAGATAAGACAAAGATCTTGACAAAGAATATGCTATTAAGACAAAAGGAAGAACTGGCAGACCTATTGAAAATTCAGGTCACAAATAAGATTAAGTACTTGGGGATATATTTGACAGCAAGATGTAGGACATTAAAAGAGAATAATTATATCAAACTTAAACAGCAGATAGCGCTAGATCTGGCGAAATGGGAAAATTTACAACTGTCACTAATAGGGAGAATTTCAACAATCAAGATGAATATATTACCCAGAATTTTATATTTGTTTCAAACAATTCCAATTAGGCTTGGAAAAGATTACTTTGAAGATTTAAATAAAATTTGTTGAAATATATATGGCAAGGTAAGAAAGCGAGAATAAAGTTAAAACTTTTGCAAGATGCTAGAATTAGAGGAGGATTTGGTTTGCCTAATTGGGAGTTGTACTATCAAGCTACAAATCTGATGTGGGTTAAGGAATGGATAACACAAAGAAATACTAGATTGTTGACATTAGAAGGACATGACCTGTTGTTGGGGTGGCATGCTTTTTTATGGTATAAAGGAACTAAAACACAGGGGTATTTTAGAAGACATTATATACAGGAGTCTCTGTGGTTAAACTGGGAGAAGATTAAAAGACAATGTTATTTGAAAATTCTAGTCTGGTTATCGTCTATTGAAGCATTTTCTTATCCTATAATATACAAAAAGGAACAAACAGTTAGATATGGTGAAATATTGAATGAAAAGGGTGAACTCAAATCTATACAAAAACTAGAGGAACAAGGTATAAAGATGAATTGGTTTTCATATGTGCAAATATATTCAAGGTATGATAAAGATTCTAAAATGGAAGGTTTCTATGATAAATTGACTGATTTAGGTAAGATTTTGACAGGTACTGATGAAAAGGTGATTAAAAAACTGTATGGATATTTATTAGAAATTAAATTAGAAGAAGAACAAGTTAAAGAAACTATGATTGCTTGGGAGAAGAATTTTGGATATGGGATCGATTTAGAGAAATGGCAAAAATTGTGGTCTCAAAATTATAAAATGACAATGTCAACAGCATATAAAGAAAATTTGTATGTTTTACAGGTGGCATTTTCCCGACAAGAATAGCAAGAATGTTCAAGAATAAATCCGAAAAATGTTGGAAATGTCATCAGACACCTGGCTCATATTACCATATGTGGTGGACCTGTGCAGATGCTAAAAATACTGGACTAAAATCCACATGTGGTTGGAAAAAATGACAAAAAAACATATAGACTTGAAACCAGAGATATTTTTATTGGGAATTTTACCTGAAATATATAGACTTGAAATACCTGATTGTAAATGTATTAACAGCGGCTAGGATTGTATTTGCTAAAAACTGGAAAAATGAGAAGATACCATCACAGGAGGAAATCATTAAGAAAATATTGGAATGTGCTGAAATGAGTAGATTGACATTTGAAATTAGAGAACAAGAGGATAAACAATTTTAATTTGGGATCTTTTCTATCAATGGATAGACAATAAAATACAGTAATGAAATATGTAGACTTTTAGAAAATAATAAATATATAAAGATGTACTTCTTTCTTATTATATCTACAAAATGATTTTAGGATAGATTTGGGATGATAATATGAACTGTTATAAAAGAAACTAAGTAAATTATGATTATCTTGTAAAAGATGAATGAATAAAAGTATAGTCAAATGATTGATTAATAATGATACTAAGGTATTTAATTTTTGATTGAAAATATGAGATTATGCAATGTAATTGTAATTGAAGACTACGAAATGGAAGCACAAAACAATTTGTAAACCAACCGGCACACTGTATGTACACATATGGAAGATGGCTTGATGTTTTTATGTTTTGTTTGTTTATATTTGTTTTTAAAAACCAATAAATTTTTTTAAAAAAAGTGTTAAGTCAGCTGAGTGCATGGCTAGAAAGAAGTCCAACTCTCATTGCTCAGGGTTTCTTCTTCTTCCAAAATAGATTGAAGGACTTAGTAAGGGTACCTGAATCCAGGTACCTGAATACACCTTAAAGCAATGGCGTTTTATTTATTCTTTTTTTTATCTGCCAAACTGAAGAGCTTTTAGTGTACCTGATTGCTTTTATTGGGAATGTTGCCTCACAGAAAGATGCAGGAGATCTGCACAACAAGATGTCCTTGATTAGCAACTGCAATTAGGAAGGTAAGTATGAGGACTGGTTGTAAGTCACTTTTCTGTTGTAATCTCAGTTGCTAAATGAATGGTTTTAAGTCAAGCATTTCTGCAGTGTTCAAAATGCTGCTAAGCCGCAGCTGGTAGATAATACCTACCTTGGTGATTGCACAACTTCAGTAACATGCTCTTACTTATTGTCACCCCGTAGATGAATTTAATAGTAAAAATGTAGCTCCTGGTCCCACACTCCTTCCTTAAGACTTTTTAATGGGTGCTCTGGACCAGGGGCTTCTTGTGGCTACACCAGTGCCCAGCCAGGCCTGCTGAGCCATTCCTACCAGAGGCCCCCTTCCTCTCTCTTAGCATCATGGAATCTGCCGGCCTGCAACTGTGGGTCTCCTGCCAGGGCCTGGGCAGGGAGTGCCCCAAGAATCCCAGCCCAGCAGTAATGGGCACACCATGCCTTCTTCATCCCCATGGCAACCTTTCGTGGCTGGAGTGGGACAGGGAAAGCTGGCACACGGGGCAGAAGGGAAGGTGATGTAAGTCCCACTTTGGAGATGGAATTATGGGAACAGATTTTCCCTGGGATAGTTAAACAAGGAGCTAAGAGAGGACTTCTAGGACGGTTAGGATGGTTCTTAAGGCGATACGCTGTGTTGTTCTGTTTTCTTGGATTACTGCAATGGTTAGGAGCAGTTAACCTGCATTTGGACATCTTGCATTTATTAAAATGTGAACTGTACACTATAAAAAGAGTTTCATGGGGGGCGGGGGTATGATACAGCAGAATGGGAGCCCTCCAGGATTAGTGAATGACACGTGTCTCCAATAGGCTGGCAATCTCATCTTTATCTCAGCCCCGAGGAATTGTGATTGACACAACCCTTTGTGATTGGCGCAACCCTTTGTGATTGACGCAACCTTTCTGGCATGCAAAACAGGCCCCAGAGAAGAATTCAGGAAAGAAAGAGGAGACCTCTCCCACATGCTGGAAGTTCTTCCTACGGCCACAGCAAATGCTGGGTTCTGCTGAGGGGGCCAGTGGGGAAAGCCTGGGGGCTCTTCTGGCCCTATATATGCTGCCTTCTTGGCTGTAGCCCACCATGCATGGCTCCGCCCCACTTCCTAGGAAGGACGATGGAGGGCGGGAGGATGGGAACGGAGTTTCCCCGAGGCTCTGTTGGCCCATGCCGGTTGCCTTCTGGGTGCCCCTCCCCTCCCCACCCTCCTCCTCACCTTACTACGCAGGAGGCCCCCACCCTGGTGTTCTGGAGTGCTGTTTTCTGAGGTGTTCTTGGCTTTCTCCTTGTTGTTGTTTGGTTCATTGTCTTTGATGATGTCGTACTGCCTGCAGAACAGGGCAATCACCCCTGAGGGAAGGAAAGAGGTCACAGATCAGCATTTCCTGAAGGCCCCACAAGTGCCTCCAGCCTCCTCCTGGTGCAGGGAGGGAGGGAGGGGGGGAGGGGAACTGCCCCAGGCGACTTCTCTGCAGGGTGGCTGCTTTGGGCTCTCTCCATGCCCCGAGTTCTGCAGGGCCACAAAGGCAACTGAGAAGGGGGCAGGTCCACTCATACAGTCAAGCGGGAGGCATCTCCCCTCTTGTGCAGTGTCTAAAATCTAGAGAACTGACTGAACTGACATTGTTCCAACGAAAGAGGCAGGTGCCATCCCACCTTCAGTCGTGAGGCCTCCTTGGGTGGTGATTATGGGTCCTTCTCTCATTCTCATCCCCCACTGCTTTGTGAGCAGTTGCTCTGGGAGTAAAAGAGAGAAATCACCGAGGATAAAGCGAGCACCTGGAGCAGCCTTCCTCAACCTTGCTTAGGGGAGCCGGGGAGTCCACGTTCACACATTTATAAGTTGCCAAACCCTTTTTCTGGAGCAGAGGGACTGTGGCAGGACGGGAGTGCTGGTTGGGGAGGCCCAGGAGGCCGGCCTTTCCTGCTGTAGGGTCCACCGTATGGGACATCTTCCCTTTGGAGAATACATAGAACCTAGAATAATAGGGTGGGAAGGGACCTTGGAGGTCTTCTAGTCCAACCCCCTGCCAGTGGCAGGAGACCCTATACCAGTCCAGACTTTCTTTGGGCTTGATGGGATGGATACACGTTGGAAGGGACCTTGGAGGCCTTCTAGTCCAGCCCCTTAACCCAACCAGGAGATCCTATACCAGGGGTGTCAAACTCGTGGCATCACGGCAGCATCACATGACATATTGGGGCTTTCCCCCCCTTCGCTAAACCGGGTGGGGGCATGGTCAGCACGTGACACTTCCGCCCCGTGGGCTGCGAGTTCGACAGCCCTGCCCTATAGCATTTCAGACAAATGGTGGTTCAATCTCTTCTTAAAAGCCTCCAGTGATGGAGCACCCACAACTCCTGGAGGCAAACGGTTCTACTGCTTAATTGTTCTAACTGTTAGGAAGTTCTAGGTTGCTTCTCTCCTTGTTTAGTTCCCATCTGTTGCTTCTTGCTTGCCTTCTGGTGCTTTGTTTGGAGAATAGGTTGACCCCCTCCACTCTGTGGCAGCCCCTCTGTCAACTCATAAAATATTTCTATGGTCTTTTTAGAGTTGCCAACAGAAAGGGAGGGGGGAAAGGGGTTTGAAAGAGCAGTGCGGCAGCTTGGAAATCGAAAGTGCATTCCATAAATAGTTTTTCAAAGCTAGTAACTAGGTGACGGAAGTTTCTGCTGCGCAAATATCTAACTGGAGAGCATGATTGTGTGACACATTTTGTGTCATCCACAAAGTGACACCAAAATTTAGGTGTGTCATTTTGAAGTGCAGAGTGTGCTAGTTCGTGCAGGACAGTTTCTACAATGACTCCTGATATTGGGGATCCCATGGGCGCCCCATTTATTTGCTCATACATTTCCCTTTTGAACGTGAATAAGATAGGTTGAATAAGATATGTACTGGAATAGCTTCATGATTTGTGTCCTGGTTAGGTTGCTCTGATCTGTGCTGTTCTTCTTGTATTATGAGTCAGAATTAATTAGGCCAGTTAGGTTCCCAGCTCGCTCAGATGTGTCCAGATAGGTCCATTCCATAAATGCAGGTTTCTTTTCCCATACAATACAGCATTCAAACTAATCTTCTCAAGCCCCCTGCATGTTTAGCACTGACATATCTCTTGTCTACTCACAGGTCATCTGAGGCTTAGGCCAGCCTTCTTTACTTTGGGGGGGGGGGGCTGAGCATTTCATTTCACTGATTTTAGTCCTCTTGACCAGCTCCTCATAGCACCTGAGGAAGGATCTATATCTAGAGCAGTGTTTCTCAACCTTGGCCATTTGGAAATCTGTGGACTTCAACTCCCAGAATTCCTCAGTCAATCATGATGGCTGGAGAATTCTGGAATCGAGTTCACACATCTTCAAGCAGCCAAGCTGGAGAAACATTACTAACATTGGTTAGGAGCCTATGCATCAGGATCAACTGGACTATAATGATCTCTGCTGACTAGGGTAAATCTCTTCTCATAGTCTGAGCAAGGTGGTTGCAGTTGCCCTGCCCAATTCCACAGCCAGCCTCCAGCTGACCCACGCCGGTTCTCTGCCACACGTGGACAATGCTTTTCCCACGTGGGAGGCGGATGGACTCCGTTCAGGGCCTCCTTTTTGGACCTGGGCCCTGGGAGACACCGTTTCTTCTAGCAGGCCTCTCTGTATGTGCCACATTTAAAACTTGGACGCAAGGCACGGCCTCATAGCTGCAGGGAATCCTTTTAATGGCCACAATGGTGCCCTGCATTGTGAGGCTTCTGTTTGGGAATCGAATCGGCTGGAAGCAACCTTCCACTTCACAAAAGAGACCAAATTCTTTTTCGCTCCTCACTGCTTTGCAGAAAGGCAGGATTGGAGTGGGGTGAGGGCATTTTTCTTCGACCCCTGGTGTTTAATTCTTTCTGCTGTCATTTTCACAACTCAGTCTTAGCTAGATATCCTCTATTGTATAATATCTTCTGGTCAATTTTCCAGTGGAACAAAACCCTCCCCAGATTGATTTTCTTTGCTTTCCCCACAGGGCCTCTCAAGAAACTGCATAGAAATGTTTCATAAAACTTGAGAGAAGAATAGGCATTTCTGACATCATCACCCCCCCCAAATCAGCAAGGCTCATTGATTTTCCCCTCATCCTCTTAGCAGCTGAGAAAGATTATATGCCTTAGCTCAGGGGTCTCCAACCTTGCCAACTTTAAGCCTGGTGGACTTCAACTCCCAGAATTCCCCAGCCAGCTTGCTGGCTGGGGAATTCTGGGAGTTGAAGTCCGCCAGGCTTAAAGTTGCCAAGGTTGGAGACCCCTGCCTTAGCTGAGACTAAGCTACCATATGCGGCTAGCAGCTTTGATTCCATGTTCTTATGGCGGAATTCTCACCACATGCTAAATGCAGGTTAGCAGCAACACAACTGGTCTGTTCTATCTGTTGCCGGTACAAATAAACCATATTAGGGCTTAAGAGGCGGCTTTTGTTCACAACGTATGCTATGACACCGGCAAATTCCACGACACACTGGATCATAAATTGCAAAGCCTGTTTTAGCCAAGCATGCTGTATGATTTAATTTAAATACCATGAAAACATTTTCTCATGTTTCACCTCCAAAATGGTTGGGATTACACATATAGCCAAAGGGCTTCACTTCCAGCACTTCTTGCTACTTAAGCTGGAGATCCACAATTTGTTTTGGGCCCATCTGTCCATTTGGAATCTAGGAAAATGTCACAAAACCCCTCACAAAACATCTGGCTGTTTGTGCACGGCCAGAAGGAAAACAGTGAGTTGCTGCTTGCCACTTTTTCTAGACGTAAGATGTCACCTTGGTTTACTTTTAATTTTTCCTTTTTCTGTACAGGTGAGTATGACTCCAAGACACATATTAAACTATAGCTGGCCATATTTCTCTCCTATAAATGGTTTTGGGGGTCTGAAGATGTTCTAGGGGGAGAAGTTTGTTTTTGTTTTGTAAAGTGCTAAAAATATTAAAACCAGGCAGAGTGTGGATGCCAGCGTTACTGGGTTACTTACTGTTGCAAATCCAATAAGAGTCCCTCCTTCTACTCTGGGCTATCCTTCAGCCCCTTTGACTTGGGGTCCTGCAGTTCCCTTCCTCCTTAGAGCTGCTGTATCTGGGTTTCAGAAATCTGTATGATCCTTAGGCGGCGGCAGCAGCAGCAGCAGCAGAAATATAGAGAAAGCCTCGATCCATTGTGTTAACCTCACCCTTCCTAATCCTGGCTGTGGACCCAGGAGAGATGCTGAGGCTTCCCTTTTCCCTCAAAAGAAGGTCTGTGACATTTTCTGACAGCTCTGTTCCCAAGAGAGGAGGGACAAACCGTAATCCTGGCCAAAAAAGCTGCTAACCCCATCACAGAACTAGAGCAATTGAGTGGAGATGATCGAAAAATAAGCAGTCATAGTCAGAGACTATGCAAAATACTGTGTTTTTAAGGTGAATCCAATTAGTTGTCAGTCTGGACATCACACTTCTAAGCAGCACTTCACTGTGGTAGGATGTTCTGTGGACCCAACAATTGTGGTTTGTTTGTAAGTCTCATTTAAGCAAATGTTTTAGTCTACAGCAGGGCTGTCCAACTCAATTTCATTGAGGGCCACATCAGACTTGGGTTTGACCTGTGGGGGGGGGGCATGGTGGGCATGACACGGGACCGCACCTCTGCAGGCATGGTTTTATAAACTTATAAAAATAGGGAGGTGTACATTTCTGTGATTTTGGTTTTTTTTTACTTTTTTACTTTCTTGATCTACTTGATCATCTTATGAGAGAGAGAGAGAGAGAGAGAGAGAGAAAATCAAGAAACTGACTCCATAGGAAGACTATAACTATAAATTGTTGACATGGGGCAGGCAGTAACTTAACAACTGAAGTTTTGACCAACTTCCCCAGGGCTACCTATGACCTGGATTCAAAATTTTGATAGCCTCCCCCCACCCCATGGTCACATGATCATACTGGCCCACATTTTCCATGGGTTATGTTTTTGCCGGTTTAGCAAAAAATGCCCACTGCTGACAATGAATGTGCTTAACTATTGTGGCCCTTGCTTAACAACGGGATAAAAGAGTTGGAAGGGACCTTGGAGGCTTCTACTCCAACTCCCTGTCCTGTTCTGGAGAAATAGCTGTGCAATCCTTTCTTTAAACCTCTATTGACGGCACACCCACAGCTTCTGAAGGCAAGCCCTCCCACCGATTAATTGTTCTCATTGTCGGGAAATCCCTTCTTAGTTCTAGATTAGTTCTCTCCTTGATTAGTTTCCATCCATCTTGCCTTTTGGTACTTTGCAAAATAGATGGACCCTCCTCCCTCTTCTTTGTGGCAGCCCTTGAAATATCGGAACACTGATATCCTGTTTCCCTCCCCCCCTCTCCTTCTCTTTCTTAAACTAGATATACCCAGTTCCTGCTACTGTTCGTATTTTGTTTTAGCTTCCAGTCCCTTAATCTGGAGTGGGACTACTCGCCACAGCCAACTCGTTGGCGTCATCTTGCTGCATCCAACTTCCTGTGGGACTTCCCACATCCAATTTGCCAGGAGACAATTCCATGTGGGATAGCTCAACAAAATAAATATTATCTGCCACTGTTTCTTTGACAGTATTTCCATTGACAAAATGGAAATAATGTAGAAGAAACAGGGGGGGATACCATTTATCGCATGGAGTTATCCCACGTGGATTGTCCTATGGTGACTTGGCTTTGGTGAATTGGCTGCAGTGAGTTGTCCTAGATCCCCTTAATCATCTTTGTTGCTCTTCTCTGCAATTGTGGTGACCAAAAATGGACGCACTATTCCAAGGGTGGTCTTAGCAATGTATCATAAAGTGGTACTAGCATTTCACATGATCTTGATTCTATTCCTCTGTTGATGCATCCTAGGATTGCACTGGCTTTTTTTGGTGGCTGCAACACACAGTTGGCTCATATTTAAATGGTTGTCCACTAGGAGTCCAAGTTCCCCCTCGCAGTTACTACTATTCAGCCTACTCTATACCTGTGCATTTGGTTTATCTTGCCTAAGTGTAGAACCTTAACAACTGTGATATTTGTTTTACAACTGCCATATTGGCTTAACAATCACCAGAAAAAGAAATTACAGTCATAAAATTGGGCATGGTCATGTGCTGACCTGCTTAACAGCTAGCATGACTCACAACCAATAATTCTGGGCTCCATTACTATTGTAAGTCAACTACAAATTTGATTTTGATTTGGCTTGATTTGTAATGAATCCATCTGGTGGTCATCCATCACCACAGATGGATTCATACTGGCCGACAAACTGTACTCAATGAGTAGTTCTTAATGATATTATATCTACATAGAGGGAAGTCAGCAGTTGGGCACCATAAGTTTCCATCTTAGGCCCACTCTTCAATATCTTCATATATGACTTAGATGAAGGGATAGAAGGGGAACTCATCAAATTTGCAGATGATACTAAGCTGGCAGTCAAAAAGCCAATACAATCCTAAGTTATATAAACAAAGACATAGAATCAAAATCACATGAAGTATTAGTAGCACTTTATAAATCCTTAGTAAGGCCACACTTGGAATACTGCATTCAGTTTTGGTCACCACATTACAAAAAAGATGTTGAGACTTTGAAAAAAAAAATGCAAAGAAGAGCAATTAATTAATACTGGGAAGTAAAACGTATGAAGAATGGCTGCAAGATTTGGGTATGGCCAGTCTAGAGAAAAGGACTAGGGATGACATGATAGCAGTCTTCCAGTATTTGAGGAACTGCCACAATGAAGAGGTGGGTCGAGCTACTCTCCAAGGCACCAGAGGGCAGGACAAGAAACCATGGATGGAAACTCATCAAGGAGAGAAGCAACCTGGAATTGAGGAGAAACTTCCTAACTGTTAGAATAATTAACCAGGGGAACCGCTTGCTACCAGAAGTTGTGGGTGCTTCATCCCTGGAAGTTTTTAAGAAGAGACTAGACAGTCACTTTTCTGAAATGGTATAGGGTCTCCTGCTTGAGCAGGGGGCTGGACTAGAAGACCTCCAGGGTCCCTTCCATCTCTATTGCAATTGATTGATTGACTACCTGTAGTGCAATCTATGTGTAGTCACTATAAGTCCTTATAAATCTGAAAGGGAGTAGTGCCTTTGTAGAAAGATACTTTGGATAGCTAGTTTAGTCAGAACACATGTCTGAACAGAAAATAGCTTGTTTACAAACTTGCCCAGCAAATTACCACTTCTAGTGATTTTGATGGATATGTGTCTGTCAGGTGGCTGAATAAATCATGGATGCACCACTTCTGCTAAGTCTCAAAGTACAATCAATATTTAAAGCAATAAGTGGTTTTAAGATCTAAATATGGTTGGCTATTCCAGCTTTTCTTTTGTACCACAGAAGGCTGCATCCTACTTTCTCAACTGTAAAGTCAACTCACCAGGTTGCTTTGTCTCACATTCATATAAATTAAGTCTGTGTGCCTGGCAGAAAAATAAAGCAAAATGCTTTTCAGGTGGAGGAAGGGAAAAAAAAGAAAGGAGTAATCCTTTCCTGTCCCCAGCTGGATGTCAATTACATTTTTTTTTGCATGTTTATTTCACCTAAGCAATTAATTCCTAATCTCTCAGAGTGTTTTTGCATTCACAAATATTATATAGTGCAGAGAGACAAAAGCAGTTGTCAAAGGGAGCTGGGGATGTTGGCTGAGGCTAATTACAGAAAGCAAGCGAGGTACAGCTTTTTTCCCCCACTAAATAATGTTTGGCAATTTGGCTCAGCACTGTTTCTGAATCTTGCCCACCTGAAGAGGTGTGGACTTCAATTCCCGGAATCCATGCTGGCTGGGGAATTATGGGAGTTGAAGTCCATATCTCTTTCAGCCGGCAGAACTTGATAAAAAGCCAGAGAGAGAGGCAAAGAGATCATTCTGAGTAGCCAAAAAACTGTTAAAAGGAAAGCCAAAAAACTGTTAAAAGGAAAGAAGCCAAAGTTTGATCTCCCAAGCTCACTTCTTTTGGCTTTGGGCAAGCTCTTTCTCAAACTTGGCAATGTGGGAAGAAAAATAAGTGGCCAGATCAAAATGATTGAGCTGAACATCTGTAAATATTATTGTGAATAGCAACACTATAACCTCTTGGAGAATTCAAATTTATTATTTATAATTCCACACCTGATTATGTGTCATAAGTGTTGATTGTTAGCACATAAAGATAGATTTTATCTAGGATTCAGAAAATGACTAATGAATTATACTGTGGTTCAAATGATACCATTGACTTGTAAAAGCAGCTAAATCAACCTTTTGTTAGTAGGGGCAGATCTATCTAGACTTCCTTTACAATTCATCTAAGACTGCTTTATTCATGAACACCTAAAGCCAACTCCAACTGATCTTCCTACACAATTTCCCCTTAAAAATGGTTCCCCCTCCTGTTTTTATAATGGATCAGTTCAGCATTCACAGCTTCTATGCCTGGTTGAGCACAACCTGTGGGATTCAGTTAAAGAAAGTTGGATGCCGGCTGCCAATTAAACAGAGAGGTATTGACGGATACTATAATCGGTATTTCTCAACCTTGGCAACTTTAAGAAGTATGGGGTTCAATTCCCAGAATTTCCCAGCCAGCATGTCTTAAAAGTTGCAAAAGTTGAGAGATTGCATAGATTGCATTTGCTGATTGTTACCATTGGATTGCAATTGATTATAGAATTGGTAAAGTGAGGCTGGAAAATAGGAAAGTAATTTCTTCAAGGGCTGGATGGACAGAAAGATTTGGTTTATTTTAGAAGAAAACTAATGCTAATGCCCAGGGTGAATATTTCAGTACTCTACACATTTGTAGATAAACTAAAAATAGGAAAACACAGTTGAAGGTGAACCATGATTGGTTTCCAAAATCATGCACTTTCTACTTCTCCCACAGTAAGGAGATCTGTGTCTTCCATTTGCACCTGAAGCATTGCAGGCACTTGCTTGTCACCTGCCCCCCCCAGGAGGACTGGGGCTTTCTCAATTATTGCCTAACGTCCATGGAAGTGGCTCATCTTGGACTTCCAGGTCTCTCCTACCAATTTCCCCAATTCACAAAAGCTGGATGCAAATTCTAGAAGTTGATCTAGCACAAAACCATAGAATAACAGAGGTAGAAGTGATCTTCTAGTCCAGGGGTCCCCAACCACCGGTCCGCGGACCGGTACTGGTCCGCGGAACAAGTCCTACCGGGCCGCTGGCTTGCTGGGCGCCGCCATCTTGTTTTGATGAAAAAGTGCTTCCTTTTCCGGTGAAAGCTCACGGGCTTCATCAAAAGAGCGGCGCCTCGTGAGCTTTCCGGTAGAAAGCTCACCGGAAGCACGTTTTCATCAAAAAGATGGCGGCGCAGCGCTTCGTGAGCTTTTCCGGGAAGCTCACGAAGCACGTCATCAAAAGATGGCGGCGCAGCACTTCCGGTGAGCTTTTCCGGTAGAAAGCTCACCGAAGCACGTTTCATCAAAAAGATGGCGGCGCCAGCGCTCCGGTAGAAAGCTCACCGGAAGCACGTTTTCATCAAAAAGATGGCGGCGCCAGCGCTCCGTGAGCTGTTCCGGTAGAAAGCTCACCGAAGCACGCCATCAAAAAGATGGCGCACTCGTGAGCTTTTCGGTGAAAGCTCACGGCAGTTCATCAAAAGATGGCGCGCAGCCTTCCGTGAGCTGTTCCGGTAGAAAGCTCACCGGAGCACGTTCATCAAAAAGATGGCGGCGAGCGCTCGTGAGCTTTCCGGGGCTCACCGGGCCGTTCATCAAAAGATGGCGGCGCAGCGCTTCCGTGAGCTGTTCCGGTAGAAAGCCATTTCTACCGGAAAAGCTCACTGGAAGCGCTGCGCCGCTATCTTTTGATGAAAAGTGCTTCGGTGAGGTCACCGGAAGCACTTTTTCATCAAAAAGATGGCGGTGCCCAGCTGATGCCAGTACCGGGCCGCGGCGCCCAGCTGATGCCGGTACCGGGCCGTGGCGTAAAAAAGGTTGGGGATCACTGTTCTAGTCCAACCCCCTGTTCCACTGATTGTTCTCACTCTTAGGAAAGTTCTCCCTTATTTTAGGTTGCTTCTCTCTTTGAGAAGCTTCCATCAAATACTTCCTGTCCTGCCTATTGTGCTTTGGACTATAGGTCAAACCCCTGTTATCTGTGAAGCCCCTAAAGTAAATGTATTATATTCTACCACAACCATCCAAGGAAAGGCGCCATCTTGTTAAAAATGACCTACGGCATAGGACAGCATGTTATCTAGACAGGAGAATCTCTGGGCACCTGCAAAGCAACTGACCTTGATTATGGTGGAGATGAATACAATATTTATATCTGGATTCACAGGGAATGTTGACAAGAAGCTCAGAAGCACTTGTGCCAAGAGAATTCTGGCAATGCTTCCCAACTTGGCCCAAGCAAGTTCCAGTAGGCTTGGTTTAGGTACCGTAACCAGGAAATGTGTGCCTGGTCTTGGCAGTGAGCTTTGCAATGACGAAGCCTGGTTTTTCATCCATCTATATCACAGTTTCTCAACTTCCAGAATTCCACAGCTGGCAAGAAAGCAGATTTTCCCCCCCTGTGATTTAGTCAGTCCTTTTATCTCTTTGGCTGATCATTCAACACCACAGAGCAATTTTACCTTCACACATGTTGTCTGCATGAATGTGTTAAGTCTGGGCGGTGGGTCCCAAGGAGAGACGAGACTCGAGGTAGTGACAACAGCTCTTTATTAGGAAACCAGATACTGAGACAAGACTCCCAGCTGAGGCAGCTCCTTTTATAGAGCTGGCTGCGGCTAGGCAGCCTATGACATGCATTTGAGCTTGCCGCGCTTGGTTTTACCCAATCGCGGCAGCCAAATAAGAACCAATCAGAACGCTTAGTTTTGTCCAATCACGGCCCGGCTTTTCCGGACCAATAGGAATGCAGGCTTACAAGCCTGCTAGTATGGAACACCCCTCCCCTCTTGGTTCCGTCCAAGTGGCGGGGTAACGTAATCACGCAAGTAGGCGGGTCTTCGTACCTGCCTACTAGACTTGCGCAGTTCACAATGTCTCTGTTCACCAACGGGTTCGGACGGGCTCTGCGTCGCTCTCAAGCTGCAAGATGGAACTGCCTGGAAGGGTGAGCTGGTCCTCTGGCTGCGACTCCCGCCTGGTGATTCCGGGTCGGTTGAGTCGTTTGCTCCGCTGCTCCCGCCTGGGCTCTCTGGGCTGGTGGAGCTTGTCCGGCTGCTGCTTCCAGGCGAAGTGCCCGTCTGCCACGACTCCCTTCTGGCTGGTAAGTATTGTTGGTTTTTGTTTAATGTCTGTGGGGGGTGTTCTACTTGTGCAGATGTTCGTTCATTTTCTGAAATTGAGGTTTCCTCCCCCGCCTCTGATTTCTTGGTTAGAGTCTATGAGGGGGGAAATGGCCAGCCTGGATCTTAGCTGGTCAATATGACGTTTCCATGACCTCCCATCGGTGGTCTCGAGCCGGTAGGAGCGGGGGCCTGTGACTTGGGTGATTTTTGCAGGGATCCAAAGTGGGTCCCCTGTAAAGTTTTTGGCAAATACAGCGCGGTACTTGCTGCTGGAACCAAGGGGTTTTTCTGGAGTGTAAGCAGGGTGCAGGTGGTCTAGAGGTGACCTGAGTCTTCTGCCCATTAATAGCTCTGCTGGGCTCTTGTTGGTGGTGGTATTTGGTGTGATATGTTGTAGAAGAAGCATCCTGGAGATCTTCTCGTGGATGTTGCCATGTTCCATTTTGTGCAGAGTTTTTTTTGTAAATTGAACCATGCGTTCAGCTCTACCATTCGCCGCCGGGTGAGCTGGCGATGTCAATGCGTGTCAGATGCCGCGGTCTGCCAAGTATTGTTCAAAAGCCAAGGCGGTAAATTGTGTCCCATTGTCAGAAACGATGACATCTGGCAGACCATGCGTCGCGAAAAGTCTATTTAATTTCTTGATGACAGCTTCCGTGGTGGTTGTCTTCATTGTGCTCACCTCAAGCCAATTTGAATAAGCGTCAACCGTGATTAAGAAGGTTGGCCCTGCAAAGTCAATATGGATGCGCGACCAAGGGCCTCTGGGTGTTTCCCATTCTAATGGTGGGGCCTTAGGGGGAGCCGAGCGAGTCTCTTGGCATCTGTTACAAGCGGCGACCCAGGTTTCAATTTGCTTGTCCATGCCTGGCCACCACGCGTAGCTCCTGGCCAGGGCTTTCATGCGCACAATACCAGGGTGCCCATCATGCAGCAAGTCTAAAACTTTTTTCTGTAGTGTCTCTGGTATTACTACCCGGTCTCCCCACAACACGCAACCTCTTTGCGAAAAGAGTTCAGTTTGCCGGTTTTTAAACGGTTTAAAAAGTTCGTTTGGCTCGGTTTCTGGCCATCCCCTTTCCACCCAGCTGAGAACTCGCGCCAAGCGTCTGTCCTTCCTAGTTTCGTGGGCGATGTCTTGCGCGGTTACTGGTGGCATGGGGATCGTTTCAATTTGCAAGACTGATAATGTGGGTGCTGGGTCTTCTTGCAAGTCTGGCAAGGGGGAGCGGCTTAAGGCGTCGGCGTGCGAGATTGTCTTGCCAGGGCGATGTATCAATTTGTAATTATAAGCGGCAAGAAATTCAGACCATCTTGTCATTCTAGGTGACAGGATGTGTGGAGTGGGCTTGTCACCCGCCAATATGCCAAGTAGGGGCTTATGGTCTGTAATAATGGAAAATGTCCTACCATAAATGTATTCGTGGAATCTCTTTACTGCTGAAACGATGGCGAGGGCTTCTTTGTCCAGCTGGCTATAGTTCCTCTCTGGCTTGGACAATGTTCTGGAAAAGAATGCAACGGGGGCTTCCGTTCCATTTGGTAAAACGTGGCTCAGGATGGCGCCAACCCCGAAAGGCGATGCGTCGCAAGTAACAGTCAGAGGTAGCGTTTCATTGTATTGCATGAGGACTGCATCTGAAGTCAAAAGGTTTTTTATCTGGTGAAAAGCGTGCTCTTCTCGCCGTCCCCATATCCAGGAAGCCTTTTTATCAAGGAGTCTATGCAGAGGTTCTGCGACAGTCGCTTTCTGGGGTAGAAAAATGTTATAGAAATTAATGAGTCCGAGGAAGGCTTGGAGGTCCGTTTTGTTCTTTGGTCTGGGGGCGTTTTTGATGGCTTTCAATTTTTTATCTGTGGGGTGAATTCCTTGTTTGTCAAGGAGGTAGCCAAGAAATTCAACCCTTTCAGTGCATAATTGGCACTTTTCCTTTTTCACCTTGAGGCCAGCGTCTTTGAATTTTTGTAGGACCACCCTCAGTCATTTTTCCAATTGTTTTTTGGTAGGGGCTGCTACCAGAACGTCGTCGAAATAGGGCACGACTCCTTTAATTCCCTGCAGCAATCTCTCCATTAGACTTTGAAAAATGCCCGGTGCGATGCTGACCCCAAACTGGAGCCGGTTACATTTGAACGCCCCTCTATGTGTCACTATAGTTTGGGCTTCGGCGGTTTCAGCATCGACTGGCAGTTGTTGATAAGCTTGAGCCAGGTCGAGCTTTGCAAAGATCTTGCCACTCCCTAGTGAGTGCAGGAGATGTTGGACTACTGGCACCGGGTAGGCGCTCTGCTGCAATGCGTGGTTGAGGGTGGCCTTGTAGTCACCACAAATTCTCAGGGAGCCATCAGGTTTGATGGGGGTGACAATTGGGGTCTCCCAACGGGCATGATCGATGGGTTCTAACACGCCTTGTGCTATTAGTTTGTCTAATTGTTCGTCTATTTTAGGCTTGAGTGCAAAAGGCACTCGGCGCGGCTTGAGACGGATGGGAGTGATGTCAGGGCTGAGATTAAAGGAGATAGGGGACCCCTTGTACTTGCCTAGATGTTCACTGAAGACTTCTTGGAAGTCCTGGATGAGCGTTGCTTCCCAGTTTTCGTCTTCTGTGTGGTTGATGCCTGCCATCTCGATCCCCAATGGTGCGAACCACTGCAACCCGAGTAGGCTCGGTCTGTCTTTATCGACGATTGTGAGTGCTAGGATGGTGGTGTGGTTTCTGAACGAAGCTTGAAAATGTCCAGTGCCAACGACCGGAATGCGATTACCTTGATAGTCTCTTAATATTAGCTTCTGGTCGCTTAGCTCTTGGCGGCGGATGCTGGGAATTAGTCTTTTGATGGTTCTCCAGGAGACCATAGAAAGGGAGGAACTGGAGTCTACCTCCATGGTGCAAGGCTGATTCTCGATGTTGACCTCTAAACGTATCTTTCGTGCGTCTATTGATGAAGCGTGGCCGATGGTGACTGTTTGGTGCGTTTCTTCTCTTCTGGGTACCTCGATGAACTTCCTGGGTCGGCTGTCCCGGTTCCATCGGCTGTCATTATGGTGGTCCCGGTTTATGGTGGGGGTGCCATCTCTTCTTCTTGGGCTGTTTCCCCGTCGTCGGGGGCTGGAATTTCGTTTGTTACGGCATACTTTGGCAATATGCCCTCGTTTTTCGCAAAAACGGCAAACAGCGTCCAGGAACTTGCATTCAGAACGCGGGTGATTTCCTCCACAGCAGGCACATTGGTAACTCGACTTACGACCGCGCCGGTCTTGTCGTTCGCGTTCCGACTGAAGTCTGTGAATTTCTTCCTCTTCGCTGTCAGAAGGGGATTCGATGTCGCCGTGGTGGGTGGATGCTGCGTGTTTGTCTGCTGCGGTTGCCATCTCGCTGGTGGGTTGGCGGTCATTTCCGTTTGAATGCCGCATTCGCGCCGCTGACTTATGGGTGGCCTCGGCTGCGGTGGCTTCGGCTACGGCGTCGGCAAGGGAGATGTCCCCTTTAGCCATCAGTCTGCTTTGGAGAGTTGGGTCTTTCAGGCTGAGGACGACTCGGTCACGCATGGCCTCGTCTAGATTGGCGCATTTGCACAAACCTCCTAGGTCCCTCAGGTTGGCTACGAACTCTCCAACGCTCTCGCCCTCGCGCTGATCCCTCTGGTAAAAGTCATGCCGACGGATGAGAATTGGCACCGCTGGGGCGTAGTGGTTCCAGAGGATGGGAGCTAGGGTATCCCAATCCATGGTCTTGACGTCTGTTGGCTTCGCGAGTGCCTTGGCCATTTTAAAAACGGCGGGTCCGCAGTGTGTTAGAAAAACCGCTCGCTTCTTGCTGCCGGTGGCATCCTTCAGGTTGTTTGATTCCAAGAACATTTGGAAACGATCAATGTAGGACTCCGAGTCCTCGCTGGCCGGATTGAATGGTGCGGGTGGCACGGTGCTGCTGGCCATCTTGCAGGTCGTCTATGCGCTATCTGCCACGTGCTAGTCAGCTCTGTTGTCTCAGTATCCCACCCTCGTCGCCAGTGTTAAGTCTGGGCGGTGGGTCCCAAGGAGAGACGAGACTCGAAGTAGTGACAACAGCTCTTTATTAGGAAACCAGATACTGAGACAAGACTCCCAGCCGAGGCAGCTCCTTTTATAGAGCTGGCTGCGGCTAGGCAGCCTAATCCCAATCACAGCAGCCGAATAAGAACCAATCAGAACGCTTAGTTTTGTCCAATCACGGCCCGGCTTTTCCAGACCAATAGGAATGCAGGCCTACAAGCCTGCTAGTATGGAACAGAATGTGTTCTTTATTTTCCTGATAATGGCCAGGAAAGGTTGTAAGTGGCACCCTTGATTAAGCTCACCTGGTGTCTGGACACTATAAAGGTATGAAGGGGGAAGAGCAGGTTGAAGCTCAAGCTGCATAAAGTGAGTGATGAATAAACAATTAACTGGGTGCAATTTCTTGGAAAGTTTTAGGAGTCACAATGTAAGTTTGTAGCTCCAGATTTTTCTAGAAAGCTCACATTCAAATATTAATTAGGTGTAGCCATGGCTAGTTTCTAAGCCAAGATAAAGTCAACCAAGCAAAGTGCTTGTGTTTGACTCCTGGCGCCCTCATGGACCTTTGGCAGGAGTATAAAAATGGTGAACGGTTTCTTTCTTTCAGGTGGTGGTTTCAACCTCCTCCTCTGACTAGCTTGGGATTTTTCTAGTGGTCTCCAACTCAGAGTCCAGCCCTTCTTGGCTTCTGGGGAGTCAAGTTCATGAGAAGCTGGCGCTTGAAGCATTATCAGAATGGTCAATCCAGTCCACTTTCCCTTAAGGCTTTGTGGATGGTGGTGGAAGGGGATGGTTCTGCATGAGGGATAGGTGAGCATGCATGTGCTTGCCCATTGTTTCCACAGCCTGGTTCTGAATGGGACGTGGCCCAGAAGTGGGTCAAAGCCCAGGGGTTGGGGACTCCTGCCTTAAGGAATCTGAGCAGAGAAGTCTGCCTGCTGTATTACATGTATTTTGTATTACTTTGCTGTGTGCAAAGTTTTACATGACTCGCCCTAACCTTAGGCGGGAGCAAAATTTCTCTAATTTTTACAAGTTGCATTTCCTATGCGGTGTTTTACCTTACACTGGTTACCAGAGGGAATTTTTTTGTCTATTAAAACTGGCAGCCTCATGCACTGGAATTGAGGAGGTGCAGGAGCATTAACGCAGTCAGAGGGTCCAACCATTTCCACCCAGAATGCATGGTCCTAGCGATTCTTAGGATCTCAGTTATTTATGCCTCCATCCCCTCTAGTCTTCCACATTTTTTATTATTTTAACAGTGGTAGAAAGTGATGTCAACAGAAAGCTAAATATTTTATTTAGTGTCTTTATATATCTGCCCATCTTGCAAGGATGTGACTCTGGGAGTCTACAACTACTTTTATAAAGTTACAGTGTTATATAATTCGGATGAAACTGTTTCAAGTATGTCTATAACTGCTGTGAAAAATATCGGAAGTAGCTTATTTTCTTTTCCCTTTTTCTTTCTTTGTTTTCAACACTTATCCATTTATATTTTTCTATATTGTTTTCTGTTTATCTTTTAACCTTGTAAAAAAACTTCTTTAATAAAATTACAAAGATATGATTCTGGTAGTGTACAAATATAGCAACCGTTAAAAACTACACAGCAATCCAAAACAGCCAGTCATAAATAAACATAATAAAAACCTGAGGTTGAAGGAAAATAAGTCCCTGCTAGCCTCCCCATGGGACCCAGGTGGCCGATGAAAAAAATGCTTTAAGGGCCACTGAGACCGGACCTTGGGGAGGGGAGGGGGGCAATGAAGGGGGAAGGAGCCACAGTAGGAAAACTCGCCACCTAGATCCCACCAGATGGAGCTGCTTTGCGGGTGGGACCCACGGCATACCCCACTGACTTGACCAGGTCGCTGTCACCAGGGAAGTTGAGAAGGTTCCCCAGTCTGGACCCAGGCCAAGTAGAGCTTTAAAAATGAAAACCAGCACCTTGAATGCGACCCAGAAGCAACCGGGCAGCCAATGTAGCTCACAGAACACAGGTGTCACATGCTCCCTCCAAGGGCCCACACATAACGGCCGCATTCTGCACCAGCTGATGCTTCTGGGCGCTCTTCAAGGGCAGCCTTAGCACAGCATGCCACCGGTGTCCATTCTATGGGTGTGGCCAGAGGAGGAGTGACTGTGAGTAGCCTCACAGTCCAGAAGGGAGGCAACGGGCACACCACATAACACTGTTGAGAGGCCCCTCTAGCCACAACCATCACCTCAGGCAGGAATTGTGAGTCTAGCAAGATCTCTAGAAGATGCTCTGCTTCGGACCAGCAAGCTGAATCCAGCAGTCAGTGCCACAATTTTTGAACCCCTCCCTCTGCCCATTTTCTGCAGCAAACTTTTTTGTTGATATTCATAAGTGCTTCATGTTTGTGAAAAATAATATTTTGCACAATTCACTACCTCCCTGGCATATTCTATTCTGCTTCCTTTGGAACCGAAAAGCATGTAGAACTTTTCCTAACCCATTTTGAGGGCCATCACATCTGCACACCACTACGTATCTTCAGGACCAGAGCACGCCCAGCAGTCCCCGACTGAGACCTGGAGTCCCTCTGCCTCGCCTTTCACACCCTCGCAGGGACTCCCACCAACCTGCCCACATGAACAAGACGACCACGATAATCAGGATTTCGCCGGCTCGCAGGTGTTGATTTTTGTCTCCCATTTCCTTCATTGTTACTTCATCTGCACAGAGAGGAAGGAAGCAGAGGAAAAGTCATCTACCCATCGGGATGTTGTCCTGATGGATTGATTTAGCGTATGGTGTGGATACATGAAAGCCAGGAGTCTACAACATCATTACAGAGTAGTGGTTTGGCTGCCTAAGATTATTAATTTGTTCAATTCACACTTGCACACTCTCCAGAGTGCACCTAGAGAGTGAATTCTTTCCGCACACAGAGCAACTAAGGGGTTCTGTGGGAGCATCAGGGCCTTCCGGGGCTTTTTTCTCCACCAGTTTTCACCTTGCATCTGGGCCAGTTTCTTACTCTCACCAGAATGGTACCTATTCATCTGCTTACCTTTGCATGCTAGGTGGGCAGGAGCTGAGGTGAGTGACTGGAGCTGACCCTGCCTCATAGGACTTGAACTGCTGGAGAGCCAACCTTCTCTGGTCAACAAATCCAGCGTCTTCAAGTCACTAAGCCACCATGCCTCTCATCTCCTCTAAACAAGGGCTAAGCCAAGGCCTGTTGAGAAATAAATGTAGGCTCAAAACCTCCCAGGGTAGTTCCAGGAGGTTTGTGGATGCAGCCTAGCCAGGGAGAGAGGAAGAGCCTGCAGAGATGCTTGCTCCATCTCTGAGCTTGATGTCCTCCTGGTATCCCAGGGGTTCCCAAGCTTGGCAATTTTAAGATGTGTGGACATCAAATCCCAGAATTCTCCAGTCAATTCCTGTCCCAAAGCATCAGGAAGGACTGTGAACTTCTTGTGTGCATCTGGGTAAATGAGGAATAAAAGCCATTGAGAATGGCATAGTTCTGCTGCAAAATATTTGAGACCACCTTTGCTTTTTATTCTAAATATGTATATATATTTATGCCTTCGAGTCAGGCTCCTGATAACCGCCTGGACTATCACCTTCAGTTCTCCTGGCCAGATTTCAGACATAGTTTGTGTCCCCAGCTTCCTAGGGCCGAGAAAGAGGGACTGGCCTAAGGCTATCAACGGTCTTCCTGCCTCAGGCAGGTCTAGAACTCACCATCTCCTGATTCCTAGCTTGCAGCCTTTCAGCAACCTTAGGCTAGGATTTCAAAAATGGTTTTGGAAATTCTGAGCTTGACAGTCCTTACGTTTTCTGCAAGGTAGCCAAAGGAGACTTTTGCAGTTTGCTCTGGAGGTCCTGAGAACAGGCCACTGAACTGCCCATGACTTATTCCTCCTCTTTTGGTAGATGAGTCCACAGATGGAGAGGGAGGGGGGGGATTTTAGCAGCAGCAGCAGCAAGTTTTCCCATTCCACACTTGCCCCAATGCTTGACCCCAGGGCCCCCTTGTGCATTTCTGAGTGGATGTTCTTCTCTCCCAGGGCCTCTATCCTGTCTCCCTCCTCCCCTGCCCTCCAAACCACCAAGTCCCTCTTAGCAGGGAGGCAGGTGTGCCATCTGCCCTTGCCTGTGCCAGGCCATCGTGGGGTTGCTGAGCGCCTGGGGGAAACGCAGCAAGTCGTTTTCTGATCTGCAACAGGTGCTTGATGAAGGAAGGCAACCCCAGCAGCCCTTAGCAGGCTGAGAGGTGGGGGGCTGATGGCTGAATATTTGCCAGAAAGGCTCATTTTTGGTCTTTAATTACAGCTTCCAGCTGAACTGAAATGAGATTTCTGTTTGTCTTTCCTGTGCCAGCAGAATTTAAAGGTCTCTGAGAAAAGTGCTTTCCTTTTCCTGAATGAGGTAGCAATTCATTTGTCTGCCTACAACCTTCTCCACTGAAAGTTGAGGGTAGAATCTAAGACTTCCCCCAAATCTCCCCTAAAATAAGGCTTAAATTCCAATTTCGAATGTGATAAGGCAATTATGAGACATGTAATAGATTTACTTGATTTAACTGGGTTCAGTTATTGGGTTTGAACTATGGATAAATGGAAATGCAAACTGAACTATGACTGCTGTTGTATTTTTATCTCTTCCTCACATATAAATAAAATTAAACATATATATTACTCCTTCCTTCTCCTATGTTCTCCTCAACAACAACCCTGTGAGGAGGAGGGTTGTTGAGAGAGGAGTGGCCCAAAGTCACTCAGCCAGTGGGGTGGGGTTGAATTTACAGTCACCCAGTTTCTAGTCTGCTGCGTTAGCTGCTAAAATTAAGCTAAATTACATTAAATATTATTTTCCACCCTTGTTTCGCCGGTCTTGGGGACAGCTGTGCCAGCCCTCAAGGGCCAAGGTTGCCCCTGGTTTCCACAGTGTTTTACAGGCCTGGCCTAACTGGGCAGCTGAGGCTCATCCTGGCTTCCTCTTGGTTGATGGCAACTTTGCCAAGCTTGCCCCTCTCCAAAGCCCGCCCTGCCTCAGCCACCCTCCCGCTTGCCTTTGTTCTTAGAAGCCAATTTCTCTGCTTCTCGCGGGGTCTTGAAGTGGACTGGCTCACTGGCTGGGCTCTGGCCTTGGATGCTGATGGACTGGACGTGCACGATGTACTCGGTGTCCTCCTCCAGGTCCCAGAGGGAGCACGAGCGGGTGGTGGTGTTCACTTCCTGGATGAAACGCAGCATCCGCACGTCCTTCTTCTGCAGAGAGAAGGAGGACGACAAGCAGGCTGTGCAAAGGGTGGGACAGATTCCCAACCGACGGCTGGCTGCTTCTCCCCGTCCCACGGAAGGAGCCAGAGAGAAGAAGACAGGTTTCCTCTCTTGCCTCTCCCGAGAGCAGGAATTCTCAACCTTGGCATCTTGTGGACTTCAATCCCCAAATTTCCCAGCCAGCCATGGGAATTCCTGGAATTGAAGTCCACACATTTTAAAGTTGTCAGGGTTGAGAAGCACTGTCCTAGAAGTCATACCCCGCCCCCAAAAGAAAATATTTCCCCAGACCCCGACTTGGTGAGAGAAAGGCTCTGAAACAAACCCTTAGTGCTTCCTGAGGTTGGTTATTTTCTTGCAGACATTTCATTACCAACTAGGTAACATCATCAATATTCTATAGATATTACCTAGTTGGGTAACGAAACATGGATTTGTAACTGGCTGACAAACCATACTCAACGACTGGTCCTTAATGGGTCTACGTCTACATGGAGGGAAGTAAGCAATGGGGTACCACAAGATTCCGTCTTAGGCCCAGGACGCTTCAATATCTTCATTAAGGACTTAGATGAGGGAATAGAAGGGGAACTCACCATACCAAATTTGCAGATGATACTAAGATGGCAGGAATAGCTAACAGCCTAAAAGATAGGCTCAAGATCCAGAGGGATCTTGACAGACTAGAACACAGGGCCCTATCTAACAAAATGAAAATCAATGGAGAGAAAATTAGTCTTACACTTAGGCAAGAAAAACCAAAAGCACACATATAGACTGGGTGAAACCAGGCTTAAGAGCAGTAACTATAAGAGGGATCTTGGAGTCTTAGTTGACAACCAATTAAATATGACCCAACAGTGTGCAACAGCAGCCAAAAAAGCCAATGCAATCCTAAGCTACATTAAGAGAGGGATACAATCAAGATCAAGGGAGGTACTAATACCACTCTATAAAGCCTTAGTAAGACCACACCTAGAGTACTGCATCCAATTTTGGTTACCACACTATAAAAAAGATGTTGAGACTCTAGAAAAAGTGCAGAGAAGAGCAACCAGGATGATTAGGGGACTGGAGACTAAAACATACAAAGAATGGTTGCAGGAACTGGGCCTGGCTAGTCTAGGGAAGGACCAGGGGAGACAGGATAGCAGTGCTCCAATATCTGAGGAGCTGCCATGGGGCGGGGGGTGTCAATCTATTTTCTAAAGTGCCTGTAGGCCAGACAAGGAATAATGGATGGAAACTGGACAAGGAGAGATTCAACTTAGAAATAAGGAGAAACTGTCTGACAGTGAGAGCCAGTGGAACAGAACCAATGGAACAGAAGTTGCCTTCGGAAGTTGTGGGAGCTTCATCACTTGAGACTTTCAAGAAGAGATTGGACTGTCAAAAATGGTGTAGAGTCTGCTTGGGTGGGGGGTTGGACTAGATGACCTACAAGGTCCCTTCCAACGCTGTTAATCTGTATATGTCTGTATATGTTTGTATATACATCTGCCAGAAAATGACCAATCTCAGAGAGCACCAAGAATCTCCCAGATGTCCATGTATTGCTCTTCAGGCCCAAGAAAGAACGGCCTCAACCCAGTTCTAGTTCAAGATGTCAGGTAAAAAATTAGAAATCTGCCTTTCTGTTTTCTTTCTGAAAAACTTTATTCAATTTCCAAAGTATAAAATACAAAAAAAAGCAAAGAAATGAGAATAAAAGAGAAAGATAGAAGGGTAAGGAAAAAGCAAAATTCAGGAGTGCAGACAAAAAGAAAAGAAAAAAAAAACTTCCTTTGATACTGATAAAAACCTAAAAATCAACATGGCCTTCTGAACTAGCATGAACCATAACAAACGGTACTTCTGCCCTCAGAAACCTGGGGTTCCTTGAGATAGCCTCCTTTACCGCCATTCTCTTGTGGGGGCTGCTGAAGACAGTTGAGGGGAGCTCTGAATTCATCCCGGGGACCCGAGAACGAAGAGGGGACCAGGAGGCTTACCTGCTGCGAAATAGCAAATCCAATGACCACTTCTTCTTCCAAGACGTCCCAGGTCACCACCGCTGAGTTGGCCTTCAGGAGCTTCACGGTGACGTTGACGGGGGCGGAGGGGCTGTCTGCAAGGAGGCAGGGTGAGGCTAGGGTACAGGTCATCCTCCAACTTACGTCCATTCTTTTAGCAACCATTTCCAGTTACAGCCACACGGAAAACGTTACTAGGGTTGTTGCTCCTTCCATTTGCAACCTTTGCAGCTTCCCCACCGACATCAATGGATGGCAGCTGCAAAGTCCCCGGGGTTGCATGGGGTCACCACTTGCAACCTCTCCAGCAGGCTTCTGACAAGCAAGTTAATGGGGGAAGCCAGATCCGCTTAGCGACCATGGGATTCACTTAAAAACTGCAGTGATGTGCTTAACAACCATGGCAAAATAGGCTTGCAACTATTTGCGTTGCAGAAAGTGATATTGTTGCAACTCACTTTGCTTAGCAACAGAAATGCTAGTCTAATTGTGGTTGTAAGCTGAGGATCACCTGTTACGGTCACTGGAGAAGCAATTCACCATGGCGATGTTCACCCATTGATGCTATTATTATTATTTTTGCAGCTGCTGCTGCGTAGGAAGCCAGGATGATCACTAAGATGGCTTAAAGAAAAGCCACTTGCGACTTGGAAGCTAATATCTTCCCTGGTATTTAGAGTAAGCCAGGGCATCCCTGGCTCCAGATAATCCGTGGCTTCCCTCACCTTCGCCAACCCAAAGCTCTTCCTGGTGGCTGAATCCCTATTCCATCAGCACCTATGTTCCCTAGGACCCTGTCCATTTCCTCAGGAATGAAGCTACATTCTGAGAGCCCTTGGTGCCTGTCAGGAAGAGCGCACCCTCTGCGGAGTCTCTACTCAAGGCAAAACAAGGGGGGGGAGGGAGGGAGGAAGCCTTAGTAAACCACACGGCCTTCAGGGCAGCTTCCTCCTAAAGGGCGTCCCCAGACCCCATTCTCATTTGTGTCAACATTCATAATTGAACTCAGCCAGAAAACCAGCTGTGAATCTAAATTTGATTTTTTTTGTCCCTGGCTTGTCCTCTATTGTCTCTGAGAGCCAGATCTGGCCTAATAGATTTAAGTAACAGGAAGAAAGTCAGATTCATAAACAATTTAGATAAGCGAATAAAAGATTAACTCATCCAATTTGCAGATGACCCCAAGCTGTCAGGAGTAGCCAACATTCCAGAAGATCGATTCAAGATACAGAAGGATCTTGACCGAGAAGAGCAACAAAAATGATTAAGGACCGGAAGCTAAAACATATGAAGACGGTTGCAGGAACTGGCTATGTCTAAGTCTAGTCGTGAAAAGAAGGATTAGGGGTGAAATGATAGCAGTCTTCCAATATTTGAGAGGCTACCATGAAGAACAGCGGCCAATCTATTTACCAACCTATTTTTGAAGTTTCCAGGACACAAAGCAACGTCTGGCAACTAATCCAAGGAGTGGTGCAACCTAGAACTAAGGATAAATTTCTTGACAGGGAGAACAATCAACCACTGGTCCAGCTTCCCTCCAGAAGTCATGGGTGACCCATCACAGGAGGCTTTTAAGAAGAGCCTGGACAGCCACTTGCCTGGAATGGTATGGAGTCTCCAGCTTGTGCAGGGGGTGGACTGGAAGACCTCCAAGGTCCCTTCCAACTCTATTATTCTGTTCTACGCAAGGAAAATATCATAAGAATGGATATTTATTGGAGGGGGCAGAGGGGAGAAATTCTGAAAAGTACCGTGTTTCTCATATAATAAGGCCGGGTCTTATTTTTTTTTTTGAGCCCTGAAAAAATGGCTAGGCCGTCTTTTTGGGGGTGACTTAATTCCCCCCCCCCTTGCATCTTCAGGCAGGCATTGTCGGCTTGGATGTTGACCTCGGCGTTGGTGGGGCACTTCGTATCGGGGTCAACGCAGGCAGCACCATATCTGGGTGTGCAACAAAAGTACTTCCTAACGGCAAGCCCCCCCCACCATTCCCCCCCATTTCGCATGTTGTAATATAGGCCTTAATTTGGGGGGAGGGGCTTAATTTCATTTCATGCCTATAAAACATGCTGGGACTTCCTCTTGGGGGAGGCCATATTGTTGGAGAAACAGGGTAGGAAAGCATGGGACTTTTCTCATGACTTGCTAGCTGTACGTTAGAAAACCCTCCTTAGGCGGGAGAGCAGCTGGACAGGGGGACCAACTCCCCAAAGAAACGGTGGGCCTTCAGACCGAGGAGGGGCAGCCCTCTACCTGGAGAGCCTTCCCAGGGATCCTCGCCCCGAGTGGGGATCCGCTCCGGGGTTCCTCTCCAAGGACAATTTTCTCAATTCTGCTTCAGAACTAAAAGGATTTAACACACATCTTCTCCTGAATGTCTGGCTAGGTGATCTGAGGTGACCACCATTGGACATGGGATTGCAACAGCCTTCAGACAGGGACAAATCTTCTGACTGTGGTGGTTACACCTTGGATCACAATTGTGGTCCTGAGCTTCATGAATCTGCCTTTGGAGGCAACGTCAGGAGGGGAGGGGAGTTGCCCTTGAAAACAGTACTAAGACTTCTGACATTTGCATTCATCGGAACAGTTCAGATTTTTGAAACCTTATAGGTCCTCGACTTACAATCATTCATTTAGCAACCTTTCAGGAGCTACAACGCACTAAAAATGTGACTTACAACCAGTCCTCACACTTATGGCCATCTGCCAGCCTTCAAGAAACTTTCTTCTGCTTGTCTTTCCTGCTGCCATAGTAATGGGGGGGGAGGGAGGATTAATTGGGCTTTGTGGGGAGGGCAAGAATGCTGGAGGCTTGAAATGGTGAACTGTAACACTTGGGACAATTTTATCGTTTATGCTTTCTTGCTTACTGTGCAGCCACATCATCTTATCTATCCAGGCCAAGGTCAACGGCCAGATGTCTGAATCCTCACCTGAAGATGCCCCACATGACATTATACGCATCTCAGATTGGATGGCCAGTTTGAACTATGGTGGGTGGGAACTTTGTCATAACTTTGTACATGTGATTTTCGCGCCTAATGCCTCAGATCTTGAATTTTTTTGATGCTACCACTCGATTTCCAGTAAAAGTCCTTTTCTCTATAACAATGGAGTCTAAGGGTCTCTTTCTTGGGTTTTGAATGGAGCCTCACCTGACACCATCACAGCATCCCCATCATCACGTGATCAAAATTTGGGCTCTTGGCAACAGGCATGGATTTACCATGGCCGCAGGGTCATGCAATGGCCATTTCTGACCTGCTTCTGTCAATAAGTGAAGCCCTGTTCACTTAATAACCACATTATTCACTTAACAACTGCAGTGGTTCCCTTAACAAACCTGGCAAAAAAGGTGGTAAAATCAGGCACGATCCACTTAACAGCTGCCTTGCTTAGCAACGGAAATTCTGGGGGCCCAGCTGTGGTTGCAAGTCAAGGAACTGCCTAGAGTTGCCATAGGAGTTCCCTCCTTCCATTCATGCCATTCTCAGCAGGGGCACAGAGAGATCTGGGAAGCTGCTATTGACTCAAGAGAAATCTTATTTCTTTGTTTTTATATGTAGGAACCCTTGAGAGTTGCCAGCCGTCTCTTGGGAGTGCGAATCACGTTCTTGGAGATCTTTCCTAGACTGAGGAAAAGAGCCTGGCTAATATGGTGCGGCTCAGAGCTCATGATTTTACCTCTCCCTGTTCAAAGGGTCCCCAAACTTGGCAACTTGAAGACGGGCGGACTTCCGCCTTAAAGCGGCTAAGTTTGGAGATCTCTGGGTTGTAAGCATCCTTGGGCTCCATTCACAACCAGCGCAGCTCCCCGCTCCCCACCTTCAACCCTTTAACGCTGCAAACTGGGGCCGCTGACTGACTCCCCCCAAGGGGAGATCCCGGGCTCCCTCGCCCGACCCCGGAGGGCTTCGAGTTAGAAAGAGATTCCGGGAGTTGGAAGTCCGCCCAGCCTCACATTGGCCAGGTTGAGGGTCGCCGGGAAGAGAGCTGTGGCTCTCAGGGCTTGGCACGGGAAGAGGCCGGGGCGGAAGAGAGCGCGTGGGAGGGGGATCCTCGCGGCCCTTCCTCCTCCGGCGCGGCGGGAGCCCCTTCCCCTTCTCTAGAGCGGGAGGCGACTTCTCCCCCGCCCTCCGCTACTTTCTTTGCGCTCCCTCAATCGGAGTCCCCTCGCCGCCTTTAAAATTCCTGGCTTAAAGAGCGAGAGACAGACAGACAACCACCCTACCTCTCTGGTCGATTGCTGATCTCCCGCCAGGCAACCTTAACAGGTGAAACCTGAAGGACTCTTAGGTTTTGTGGGGGGGGGGAGGACTCTTCGAGACAGCCGCCAGTTCTCTGCCTGTGTTTTTGGTGCCTCTGTGTGTGTGTGTGAGTGAGTGAGTGAGTGAGTGAGAGAAAGAGGGAGGGAGGGAGGGGGAGATTTATTAGGTCTGTTTTTTCCTTATGCTTTACATGGCTCTTCATTTTCTTAGGACCCAAAGGGGGAGGGGAATCAACCCTCCACCCAGCTTGGTCTTGCTGGGTTCAAGGCCAGAGGATTGCACACCCCTCCTCAACTTCCTTCTCTGAGTTGCTCCTCCTCCTCCTCCTGGTTTTCGCAGCCTCCCCTCCCCCTCTCCTCCTGCTTCCATTAGGGACCACGCCCCTCTTCCCCTAGTGAGGTGCCTCTGCTTATCATTCTGGGGGCTTCTTGCATTTTGTGCCCCCAAATAATGGCCAAGGTCTGGATTTGCCAGCTTTGCATCTTGCCTCTCTCACCCCTGCAAGAAATGGTGTGTCCCCAAAGGCAGCTCTCGAAAGGGGCGGCATTCCCAGTGAACAAGAGGGAACCTGGGAACAGTTCCCAGAATGGGAGCCAAACCTTTCTGGGGCCACCTCACCTGCACACCTTGGTGAAGGGCCACTGAGAGTCCCAGGAGAAGAGAGCCAACTCTGAGCGTCCTTTTGCTCTTGAAGAGAGTGAGGGAGATGAAACACCATCCCTTGTGGAAATGGAGACCATGACCAGGTGGCAGGAAAAGGCATTGTTGGTTCACCAAGAGACCCTTCCCAGAATGGACCCAGTTGGCATAGCAGAAAACAGGGCAAATAACTGGGAGCCTCTTTGCTTGCTTAGTGTGGCTACTTGCAACGTTTCCCCAGCAGGATTCCAGTTCTGGATGCATAACAGACGACACGACACTCGATCCCTTTCATTGACCCTCATTCCAGCCATGTTAGTGAGCTTTCATCAAATTGTATGTCTTGCCTTAATCAAGGAATCAGGTTGTTCCTGTAAGACATATTGATTGGCAAAAGCCATTCATTTAGCTGAAATTCAAATGCCTTGATATGAGAGAGAGAGAGAGAGAGAGAGAGAGAGATGGATTGTTTTTCAGACATCTGTCTGCCGATCTATCATCCATATTTCTGCCCAAAAGAGGATGCTTTTATTTCTTTTTTAAAAAAACACCATCTAGATGTAAACCAATTGCAGAAGATCTGAAAAATCTGTTCAGGAAGAGATATTTCTCTCTAGGTTCATTTACACAGAAGCTCTAGCAAAACTCAGGTCATGTTGCAAGGACTGAAAACTGGTCTCATGTTACCCCAGCCCACTACATCGTTCTTGATCTCTTGCCCAGTCCAGCTTCATAGCACTCAAAGGTGTCATATTGGGATGTTTAAGGCACAAGCTACCCCAGAAAATGCTTCTCCTCCTGGCCATGAATATTCGTGAAATGCTCATCATCAATAGGGTTCAATTCTTGTGCTTGCGTGCCCAAAGGCTGCATCCAACATTAAAGTATAGCTTGCCCAGGGGTATCGCCATCTTTGATGCCACCCCTCAACCAGTCCAAGATCTTCTAACCAACCATTTGTTGCCTGCCTGAAGTGGTTGCCCCATTTTGCAAAACCCGCAAGAGAAAATCTCAGGTACGGATCTTTCTGGGAAACGAAAGGACCAAAATACCTTGTTCTAACCAAAGAAGAGAGCAGGAAATGTATTTGCAAAAGACCCAAGCAGGAAAGACAGGAGAATTCCCCCCCCCCCCAATTGTGTAAGAGCTGAATGCAGGTTCTCAAAGAAAATCCCCGTGATGGGAACTTACATGCTTTCTGCCACGGAGCCCAGGAATGTAAGTAGAAAATAAATAAGACAGAAAACTAACTACAAGATAGTGCATATTTTACTTACTTATTTATAACCTGCCTTTATCATTTTAATTTAAACTGCCAGATACTTCATCCCCCTTCCTTCTATTTTTCCTGCAACAACCCTGTGAGGTGGGTTCGGCTGAGAGTCACCCAGCCAGCTTTAAGGCAGGACTAGAACTCACCACTCTTCGTGATTGGCTCAAAGTCACCAGCCAGCTTTCATGGCTAAGGTGGGAGTAGAACTCATTGTCTCCTGGTGATTGGCCCAGAGTTGCCCAGCTGCCTTTCATGCCTTAATGATTAATAAAACAGTAACAGTAACAGTATTGCAGAGGTGGACATCTTCTAGTCCAACCCTCAGCCCAGGAAGGGGACCCCATAACCATTCCAGACAAGCAGTGGCCAGTCTCTTCTTAACATTTTCCAGTGATGACTGTTGGGGAATTCCTCCTGGATTAGTTCTCTCCTGGATTAGTTTCCATCAGCTGCTTCTTGTCTTGCCTTCGGGGGCTTTGGAAAGTAGGTTGACCCCTTCATCTTTGTAGGAGCCCCTCAACTATTGGAAGACTGCTATCATGTCACCCCAGTCCTTCTTTTTAAAAGGCTACACATATCCGATTCTCTCCACTGTCATATCATTTAGTCTCCAGAGTCTTTATCATCTTTGTTTTTCTTCTCTGCACACGTTCCAGGGTCTCACCATCCTTTTTGTACCAAGGTGACCAGAATTGGATAGCGTATTCCAAGTGTGGGCTTGCCAGCATGCTGTAAAATGGTACTATCACTTCTCAGGTTGCCTTGATGCTGTCCCTCGGTTGATGCAGTGGCTAAGACTACACTGGCTTTTTTGGCAGCTGCAGAACGTTGCTGGCTCATATTTAGGTGGTTGTCCATTAGGACTCCTTGATCCCTCTCACGGGGATCTGCTGCTTACTGCCGCTGAGTCCAGGTATCTCCTATTCTGGTGGATTTAGTTTTTCTTGCCTAAGTGTAAATACCAATAGCACTTAGACTTATATACTGCTTCACAGTGCTTTACAGCCCTCTCTAAGCAGTTGACAGAGAGCATCTTGCCCCCCAACAGTCTGGCTCCTCATTCTACTGACCTCAGAAGGATGGAAGGCTGAGTCAACCTTGAGCCAGTCAGGATCAAATTGCTGGCAGTCAGCAGAGTCAGCCTGCAATGCTGCATCCTAACCACTGTGCCACCATGGCTCCCCCAAACCCTTCTCTTCTTGCCACTGAATTGCATCTGGTTGGATAGAGGCCGGTGTTCCGATCTGTCAAGACCCTTCTGCATCTTAGGTCTATCTTCTGGGGTGTTAATTATTCCCACGCCCACCCCAGCTTTGTGTCATCTGCAAATGTGACAAGTTCCCTTTCTATCCAAATATTCAATAACAGTTTAATAGTGTTGGGATTATTTTATTTTCACAACCCGGACATCAACTGTTTCAACTCCTTCCCTCAAAACGACGCTATAGAACCCTGCACACCAGAACAACTAGACACAAGGACAGTTTTTCCCCGAAAGCCATCACTCTGCTAAACAAATAATTCCCTCAGCACTGTTCAACTATTTACAAAGTGTACACTACTATTACTGTTAATCTTCTCATCACTCCTTATCACCCATCCCCTCCCACTTGTGATTGTAGGACTGTAACTTTGTTGCTTGTATCCTTACGATTTACAGTATATTGAGTGTTTCCTAGTATGATTTGATTGTTGATTGTACCCTATGACTATCATTAAGCGTTGTACGTTATGATTCTTGATTCTTAATGAATGTACCTTTTCTTTATGTATACTGAGAGTATTTACACCAAGACAAATTCCTTGTGTGTCCAATCACACTTGGCCAATAAAGTATTCTACATTCTACAAACAGTCTAATAATTTAGGAATCCTGCTGTTTCCCCTTTCTTGGTCAAGCCCTTCACTACAGTCCTTGACTGGCCCTTTCGCGGCTCAGCTCTGAGAGTCAACAAGCCAAGAATTCAGGTCTCTCTCATAAGCCCCAACTTTGGTAAAGACTCCGGCTCTCCAGGTAGAGAAGGCTCCTCCTCTTCTGAGCCTCTTTCCAAATGTGGCAAGTCTTTGGCCCCAATTCCAGCTGAGCATTGAGCCAGATGCCCTGCAGTGGGACCAAAGGAGAGAGGAAGGGACCTGCGGTTTGAAAGTCCTCGTCTTCTACACCCCAGAGTCCCATGTGAGTCATGCCACTCCAGAGCATCTCGGTGCACTTTTAAAAACAACCCACACAATTCACCCTCCCCTTTTATTAACCTTTGAGTAATGCACTCCATTCCCTCAGAGCTCTATAGCGGCTCAGGGAACAAGGCCAGGACTGGTCACGGAAGCCTTGGGGGGCTGGTATTGTTGCCCAACTAAATCGTATTTCCAAGCTCTAAAAATGTCTAAAAGATGATGTGGGCAATTGCCTGGAGCAGGCGGCAATAGAAATTAGAGGCGGTGGGTGGTGGAGAGAGTTGCTAATGGAGCCCCTGCAAGTGCAGTGATTGCCCACCCCCCACCCCCGCTGATTGCCTGAGGAGCAACTGCCCAATTACCCCCACACACACACACACACTTCCCGTTTCCTTCTTCTCTCTACCAAAAGGAGGTTCTTTCTCTCCTTTACTTTCATTTTCCAAACAGGCAAATAAAGTGACCTAATTAGCTGGCTGCCTTTTTCCAAACGTGCCCAGAGAAAGGGAGGGGGGGCAGAGTTTCTTTTTCCACTGCCCTCGCTTTTTACTCCTGAAACCATCGAAGAAGGAAAGTGTATCCTTGTGCCACAACCTGGCGTCTACAAATGTGTTGCCCTGCAGGACTATAAGTTTCGGTTCAATTTAAAGAGAGCTGAAGTCCATCAGACAGGGAGAACACTAAGTTGAGGAAGGAAGGAAGGAAGGAAGGAAGGAAGGAAGGAAGGAAGGAAGGAAGGAAGAAGGAAGGAAGGAAGGGAAGGAAGGAAGGAAGGAAGGAAGGAAGGAAGGAAGGAAAGGAGGGAGGGAGGGAGGGAGGGAGGAAGGAGGAAGGGAGGGAGGGAGGGAGGGAGGGAGGGAGGAGGGAGGAAGGAAGGAAGGAAGGAAGGAAGGAAGGAAGGTTGCTTAAAGTCATTAGCAGGAACTCTACAAGCTCCAGACACTGCTATACTGCATGCCCAAAGTGAACAGTATATCCCAGAAGAGAGTATAAGAACTACTCTACCCTAAACCCGCTTTCTCTACAGACTGGTTTCTGGAGCCAAGAAAGGTGTCAAGATTCCATCAGTTCCAAAAACAAATCCTTTCCCTTGTTCAGCAGGTGAGAGACCTAGTCTGTATCAACTTTTTATTTTACTTATTGTTGTCAGGAGCAGCAGCTGTGTTGATAACTTGACCACTAGCTTCTGGCTCCCTTTCTGCCTTGGTTGGTCCCAGGAGGTCCAGGGAGATGCATCGACAGGGATGTAGTCAGGAGGGGGGAGGACAGAATATTAAGAGTTCAGACTGTTGCACATTTTGCTGGGGAGCCTGGGAGACCAAAGTCCCCCCCCCCCCCAGAGTCTTTAAGATTTCTGCCAGGTGGTTCCAAGTGGATTTATTCTCAGGACGTGGCAGCTAAAATTTGTGGGACTGAATGTGAGATGGAAAGCCTCCCAAGTGCTTTTGCTTTGCTTAGGAGGAGAGTGTGGGCTGTGTGGGCTGCTCTCCAGCTGAGGGAGTGTGAGGGCCTGACTGCTGAGTTGTAGGGACACAGTGTGGGCATTCCATTTGCATCCTTGACAACCGGCTGCCTGCTGGAGTGGCTGCCTGACCTCAGGACGGATCTTGTGTGCCCTTTCTTTGGGGTGCTGCTGGGAAACCGCCAGGCAGGCTAGAAGGAGGGATCAAGAGGGGGCCTAGCTTAGAGTCCTTGCACAGTTCTGGCCTAGCTGGCAGTCTTCCAACGGAGTGACTTCAGTTCCCATGCCCTGCTTGTGGGACCCCTGTGAAAGAGTGGTCGCTGCCGGCAACATACGAGTGCTCACAGCTCAGAGCTCATCTATCCTTCAAAGCAGCGGTGTGGTGATCTGGGTATGGGAGGCATCTCTTGTAGCCCTTTTCCATTGGTAGCACATTTTCTAGTCCAGATGAGATGTAGAGCCACCCAGGAGCTCTACAGGGTGTCTACAAATGGCCCACCCAGGATGTATGGATTCACTGGACCCTTGGGGGGCGGGGCATTGAGTTCTAGTAATTGCCTGCTTAATCCTGGCAACAGGAGATCATCTTGGTTTTGGGGTGCTTCTTCCTGGGTAGTGCCTCTCTCTTCACCAATCCAAGGCAACTCCTTGAGATCCAGAAGCAACATCTGGCATGGAAGATGAAAGGTGACCTCAACCCAAACTCTGAGACGGGGGTGGCAGCAAGAGAGGCCAAGCACTCCACATTCACCTCTCTTCCTGCATCGTCTGGCAGCTTTGTTTAGAGTAGCCAAACTCCCTTGGTGAGGGGGCAGGGGGGAATGAGCAAAAAGGTCTTTCACTGTCAGGCTTCACCCCATTGAGTGGCAGTGGAATCACTGAAGATGAGCTCATAAGAAAACTCCAGAGCTTGGAATATTTATGAGGAAGGTGAGGAAGCCATAAACAAAAGCGTTTTCACAACTGCAGCAATTCAAGAAGTAGCCCAATTTAGAGAAACAACACCAAAGCCTCTTGAATTTCCTTTTCCTTCTCACACCAAATAATGGGCCACATGGCCCCTCTTCCGTTTGTATTTCATTGTTTGCAAGTATCAGATTAAATCTTGGTTTCTTTTACTGGTGGCGTGAGAACGGTCTCACCATTGCCTGGCTGTTGTGAACATTTGGCATAATACCTCGCCAACAGATTCACCAAAGAGTTGATTCCTTACAGGCAGGTCTAACATGGTTACAGGTGTTCTATCTTGCTGCGTTAGCTGGGACTCATTTTGCTCTGACCAGGTTGGCCGGAGGCCTTCAGCAGAGTCAGCCTTCTGGGAAGTCAGTCGGGGCTCCTCCTGCTCTCTGTGTGGGGCAAGGATTGGCTGGGTCTGGAAGGGCTTCAAGGCCTCGTTCCAGGAGGCAATAGTGCCTCCCTTCCTTAAGAGGTCTTCTCCAACCTCCCCCTCCTCTTCACGAAGGAAGGGGGGTAATTATAGCTTGCCCTAAAGAAGGACCTTCTCTGAGCTTCTCTCAGTTCAGGCCTGGGGAAGGAAGGCTGTTGGTCAGGCGAACCCTTTGGTGGCCTTTCTTGGGACATTTTACCATTTCTTGGGAAAGCTGAGGGTGCAGTTGAGGCTTCCAGGGGGAGCAGCAAAAAAGGAAAAATGGCAGCCATCACCATGTGATTGAGGCCCCATCGTTTTTGTACCTGTAAGTACAAAATAAGGAGAAATTTCTTGAACAGTTAGAACAATTAATCAGTGGAACAGCTTGTCTCCAAATGTTGTGGCTGCTCCATCACTGGAGGTTTTCAAGAAGGTATTGGACAGCCATTTGTCTAACATGGCATAGGGTCTTCTGCTTGAGCAATGGGTTGGACTAGAAGACCTCCAAGGTCCCTTCCAAGTCTATTATTCTGTGAGAACAGGGCAGGTAGGTCGGCAACAGTACCTCAAATTCCCTGTCTCAGCCCTTTGGTTTAATTGCCACACTGCGGGAGGTGACACTGCCCTGTTTTTGCCTTCTCTTCACTACAGAACGGGGTGGGAAGGGAAAGGCCTTGGAGAGGAAGAAAGGGGAGACTAGCTGTCCTTCAACCTTCCCACTCTCACTCCTGACAGGTGAGCCCCTTGCAGCCCTTTCCAAGTGGAAGCTGTTTTCTTTTGCCTCCCAAGAGCGTTTTGAAACAGCCGTCTCAAGCGGTGAAGGAAGGCAGGACCTGGCCCATGGCTGGAAGAGTTTCTGAAGGCTTCCCAGAGAGGATGCTTGCCGGGCATTGGGCTTCGGGCATTGGGCTTCGGCTGCTGAATCCACAAGGCTCATGATCAAGAGGATGCCCCCAGGGGGCTGGACTTCTGTCCCCTCTCTCCCATCTAGGATGGCTAAGGGGAGAGGGGGAAGGCTAACCATGGGGGAACGGGGCCAGGAACGTGAGGGAAAAAGCCAGGGCAAAGCAGAGGTCCTTCCTTCCTTCCTTCCTTCCTTCCTTCCTTCCTTCCTTCCTTCCTTCCGTCCTTCCTTCCTTCCTTCCTTCCTTCCTTCCTTCCTTCTTTCCTTCCTTCCCGATTTCTTCTGCATCCAGGGTGAACTGAGGATAATGGGAGGGGGGGGAGAAAAGGAGCAGGAAAGGAAGCAGGCAGGTGATTTGAAACGCCTTTGGTGTGTGAGCTGAGCGTGCACCATGTCTTTCCTCTACCCCCCTTGCGCTGGCATGTACAACCATATTAAAGGCACCTTCATAAATCTTCCACAGTGTCTCCTAGAGGCTGCCACTTCCGGAGTCCCACTTTGTTTCACCATCTGAATCCTCAAGGACAGTTGTGTGACATGCAAAGGCATCTTTAATTTTGGTGGTGGTGCTGTGTGTGTGTGTGTGTGTGTTGACTCCTAACGCAAACAGGAAGAAGCGGAGCAGATGTCTGGCCCAGGGAGAGAAATGTGCTGTGGCTGGAGAGGCAAAACACCTCATTGAACTGGGGGGGGCACAATCGGCAGGGAAAGAGGTGGCCATGGGGTACCTTTAGGTTGGGGGTGGGTGGAGAGGGAGGGACGCCTGCAATTTCTTAGAAAACATTGCCTCTGTTAGCAATAAAACATTTATTTGTTTCTTTGTAGCAGTGTGACGGCCCAAGACCTCTGGATCGCAAATTCTGAAGGCTAATCGGCAGGAGGAGCACCTGCTAGTTATAATGATGGGGTTATTTCATTTTCACAAGGACCATGAGAAGGACTGGCAGCAAAGTCCAAGATCCCTTCGGCTCGATTGGCTCAGCCAGGCCCCAGAAACAGAGCCAGACCTTTCCCACGGACAGGGCAGCTTCCCAGGGCCTCCTGGCCTATCAACCGTTGTGTGAATGAAAGTACAGTGGCCCCTCTGCCCTTTCCCCCTTTCCCAATTCCCTTTCCCTGGGAACATAAACTATCCAAGTCCAAGGAACCTTTAAAACACAAGCCTGTTGCCGGGGATATCAAGAGACCAGAACAGCTGAGGAGGAGGAGATCGACTGCAGCAGGGGTGTCTAACTCACGTGACATACCTGGGGTCTTCCCCCCCCCACTTTGCTAAACCGGGGGGGTGGACAGGGCCAGCCAGGCCATGAATTTGACACCCCTGTAGTAAAGGAAGGAGCACATCCAAGAGCACAGTCTTTGCCCCATGTAGGGGACCATGGTCTTTCGAGTGCCAGCCTCCTTGCCTCACTATCCTGATTTCATTGGATTACAAGGAAGCCAATCTGGTATTCAATTCCAAATATATTCTAATTGGCACAACTATCTATAGGGGGCTTGTATGCCTGGCTCCTTTTTGGATTTTTGCTCTCTGTCTCCAATGTGTTGATCTCCATTGCTAGAGAACTCTTTGGAGATACTTCTCCTATAAAAATATAATTTAAAAAAACCCAGCAACCATACAAAATAAAAATCTCTTTGTGACCATTCCCACTTATGCTGAAGAAACCAAAATCCCATTATTTGGGGGGAGAAACCTCTGGGAAATGTTTGGAAAAACCAAATAGTTGAAAATGCATAAATCAACCTGAAGTATAATATAGAAATAGTACAGTGATGTCATTTAACCAAAATACTTCATTATAAAGCATAGCCCAATCCAGATATTTTCAGTGTGACTATGGACTAGAAACTTCTAAAAATATGAATGAATGAGATCTGCAGGTAGCAAAACTCTTCAGCAGAATTTAATCCAATTCTAATTTTAAAACAAACAAACTCTTTTGAAATAGGAGTCAGTCGCCAGCTGTTTAAACAGCCTTTGGGGAAAGCAGTGTTTTTCTGAAGAGCCTTTTTGGAAAGCTGTTTCTGGGGCTGAAATCACAGCAGTAACAGAAGTAACAGGGTTTGGTCTCAACACTATTTCCCCAATTTGCAAGGAACCCCGTTGGCTCAGAGCTCCAGGAGCCTCTGAGAGAATTTTGCATCTGAACTGCTGGAGAGGAGCGAATTGCAGAGCAAATGGAGCAAAGGTTCAACAAATAGCCAGGATGGCTTATGGCCCTGCTCTGAAGGGAACCTGCAGGGTCACACTAGGAGGGTCTGTAAGGCAGCTGAGTTGGAAGGGATTTGCATTCTTTGTTCCAATTGCAAGAAGAGGGAAGGCAGAGCCAGAGGCTTCTCAGTGTTGGGAAAGAGGCAGCAGATCCTTTGGGGCTTTTTTGAGAACCGGGTAGGCTCATCTCTCTCCTCTCACCCTCACAAAGCTGGTCCTACAAATCCCTTACTTGCCCTGGAATCCCAGTTCCAGCCAGTGCCAGAGCAACTCATATTTTTGGACTCTTTGGCCAGGTTTGGAGGCTCTCTGGGTGCCTCTCTAGGGTCAATTGTTTGCCTCTGGCCCTGATCCCTGGCACGGTTGCCTGTTATTGCCACACATAGGCATGCTTGACATGGTTGAATCTACTGAAAAGGAAGGCTCCAACCTCCTCCAACCGGAGGCTCTCCACTTGTGCTAGATCCTAGAATGGTCACAAGAGGCTCTCTGGAGAACAGATGGATTAGCATTTTACGTGCAATCGAAATGACAGCTGCAGCATCAGCTTGAAGACAATCAATCTTGCCGTGGCTTTAAGCAAAACAACATCTAAGTGAAAGAGAGATAGGGCCACCAGGATACAGCCCATACCTTTCAAGAGTTGAATCTGGCTAGTGGGGAATCATTGAGCAAGCAGGTTAAGGAAGGAAGGTGTTTCCCAGCATTTTCTTCATTTCAATGCAACAAACCGCTCTTCTGAAACCACACTGACTTTCTTATTTCTAAGCTTCCTTCCAGGTTCTAAATTGTTGGAATTTCTTGGCTTGAAACCAGTTGACCTCAGAGATGAACGTCTCCCACCCTGCACAGCCAGCCTGGCCCCAAACACTTTGCATCTTCCCGCCCAGTCGAAAAGGGGTTTTCAATAGATCAAACCACAACCTACCTTCCATTGTGGAAGCCTAACATTATATTAGCTTATTGTATGAAGCAAGTCAGCTCACTGAGACCTCATACAGTTTATTTGGAGGATATATGCAGAAAAGAATTGGGCTTTTCAGGTTTAGGATTGAGGGTATTGTGTCAATGCATTGGATCTGGACTTAGTCGTCGTTTTTTTTTAAAGTCCAATGTAATCGGTTCATTGTAGCTACAACCCATTAATTTTGTAGCTTTGTTTTCTAATCTAGATTAAATATGGTATTTTTTCAATAACTGTCAAAAGATCTTTATAATTAGTAGTATACTAAGTTCAACAGTTAACGAATTTCTCTCTATGACTCCAGAATCTGCTGCCTGAGCCAAGTGCTTCGCTGGGTCTCAAATGAAAGCCTCTTCCTGGCTGTGCTGATGAGTCAGACCTCCTTGGATTTTCCCCTTGTTTTTCCCCCCCTCATATCTCTTCCCCAACTTTTCATTACTCTTTCTGGGAAGTTCACAGCCTGTTAAACTTCATTTCTAGTCAATCTGCTTTTAAAGTGAGGAGTAATTTACTGGCTGATTTCGGAGGTCCTGATCATTTGTGACCCTGGGTGCATGGTTTTTTAAAGGATGTTTTTTGGAGAGGCTTTTTAAAAAGCTTGACAAATAGCAATAGATCAACAATAAAAATGCTAGAATAATAAGGTCTGACCTTCCAGTATTGTAAATATTCTTGGCATATTCCACCACTCCTTGTAACAGATTTTTGAATAAGCATTATACTCAATCATTTTACGTATCTTCACTGACTCCGTGGCCAATGTGACCTTGTGAAGCAGCCCTTGCAATGGGTGCCCAGTTGTAGGAGTCCAAACTCCACTCCACTCCTTCCTTCCTTCCTTCCTTCCTTCCTTCCTTCCTTCCTTCCTTCCTTCCTTCCTTCCTTCCTTCGACTTCATCTCTGATCTCCCACCGATCCAGGACTTCCTGAAACAATTGGAGCTCCTCCTGTTTCATGAAGACCTACAGGTTTGGTTTCATAACCCCTCTCCATAGAGAACAGCTACACTGTTGAAAGAGAGGGGGGGACACAGAGGGGGTTTCCTGGCTCTCCATCTACAAACCTGTGTTGCTAATAATTTGGAAAAGCATTTAATGTGATCAGGGGACGATTTGGCTCCAGCTGCTGCTGCTGCCTACTTCACTAGCTCTGGTTTGACCCCCCTGCTGTCCAAAGTTATTTGGTTCTGAGGAAATCACGGTTAGCAGTTATACCTGCCGTGTCTCTCCCCATATCTTAGGAATCCTGTTCAGACCTGGGGGTGGGCGGGTTCTGACAACTTGAGAAGAACCAGCCTGGGCCAAGGGAAGGTCCAGTGAGTGGCAATTCCTTCCTGAGAGAGAGGCGAGAGAGTTGATTGCCTTCACAGGCAGTGGCATCGTATGATCTCTCCATGAATCACTTGGCTGACTGGAAGGACAGTCACCAGGGGCCACTGACTGGCTCCTTTCCCTCGAGCCCCGTCGAATAAACAGAATCCAGGACAGAGGCCAAATCTCACAGCCATGAGCAGCCAGTGAGGTCTCCTCGGGCTCTCTGCACTCATGGGAGGTCTTCGGAAACTATATTACACACCTTGCTGCTGCTGCTGCTTCTTCTTCTCCCCTCCCCCCACCCAAAAACACCTTTAAATCGTACCCTTCCAATAGAGTAGCATTCATTGTTCCAGAAACATGCAGCAGTGAGTGCCACAAGTGAAACGTGCTGTCCTATCCCACTACCGGAACTGTTTCCGCACAAATACTTCTTTGTTGCTTGTCTCCTCCACTCCGCTTATCCGATGGACGGTGCCCCAGTGAGCGAAGCCGTTGGCCGAGAGAGGTTCCAGCGCTGAGCGGCACCAGGACAATGAAGCCCCCAAGGACGGAACCTGCCCTCCGCTGCCGACCCCGCGCCCTGCCCTCTTACCTGCATCTGCCCAGGACAGGCTGGCACAGCTGAAATAAGCCAGGAGGGCTGCGTTGATGTAGAGGAGCAGATCCGCCATCCTCCTCCCGCGCGAGTCCATGGGGCAGCCACATGGAAAGGAGGGCCCTTCAGCCGCGGAGGTCCAGGCCCCGCGTGGGGTGGGAGAAGCCGAGGGAGCCCTGCTGGGCCCCGGGGGCGCCGCCGATCAGAACGACGCCAGCCGGCCCCGCGCTCCGGCCGCCCAGCCGCCGAGAAGCCGCGCGGACATTCCAGCACCACGGAGAGCCGCCGCCGCCGCCGCGCTTGCCCGGCTCCTCCCGGCGAGGAAGGGTGGCAGCAGCTCGGAGGGGCCCCGGCGGGTGCGGGTGGGGGCTTCTCCCTGGGCCCGGGGAAAGTTTCTCGGAAGCGGCGGGAGGCGGCTGGGCTCCGGCAGGGCAAAGCTAGACTAGGGAGGCGGCCAGGCGGCGGCGGCGGCGGCGCTGGGTCTGTGCAAGCTGCAAACGTGCCTCCTGCTCCCCCCCCTCAGTCAGGCGGCTCCATTCAGGGGAGCGAGGGGCGGGAGGGGGAGCCCCGAAGTCTGGCCACAACGCGGCGCCCCCCGCCCTCCCCGCCAAGCCGAGCCCGACTTCCTCCCACCATCCCCGGCCGAGTCACACCGCCCTCGCCTGGCGTGGAGATGTGCGCGCCGAGCGCGCGGAGGGGGAGTCTTCAGTCGGCCCCTCCCTCCCTCCCTCCCTGGCTAAGCTGAGCCGGAGAGCGGCAGGCTTGGAAGGGGGCGCGGAGGGAGCCTCTCGGGCGGGCCCTGGCTGCCCAGCCCCGCTTGGCGAGGGCCCCTCGGGCGCCAAGGAAGGCAGCGCCCGGAGCCCCCCCGGCAGACGCTCCGCCGGGGCTTGGCTGCCTGGAGGCGGAAGGAGAGCGAGGCCGGCTGGGCAGGGGAACTCTGCCCCCGCCCTCCCTGCTGAAGAGCGCCCCCCTGCACCCCCCTTTGGGAGACCGTGCCGGCGCCAAGGGCAGCAGCGCACATGGGTGGCCCGGGCATTGGAGGACCAAGCCACCCGAAGGGGCTGGGCGCTATGATAGACGCCAGCCTCCCAAGGGAAAGAGCCGGTCCACTGGGCAGCACGGCCCCTTGCAAGGTTTCTCCCAATTTGCAGCGGGAGGGGGAGGGTGGGGGCAATGGCTGACATTGGGAGGGATCTGTACAGGCATTCAAGGCTGGGCTCATCAACCAGCCTGAGAAGAAGAAGCTGTGAAGGGCAGAAGGGAAGGGGGCAGAAGAAGGGCAGAAGGCAGAAGGGCAGGGAAGAAGACGGGCTCAAGTGGCCACATGTTGAGGACTTGATGAGTTCAATCTTGCCATCCCTCCCGCCCAACAGATCCATGGGATGTGTGTGTGTGTGTGTGAGAGAGAGAGAGAGAGAGAGATTCAACTGTCTCAGTGGCCACCTCTGTATGAAGCTAGCCTGGCTATGGAGCTTCTGACAATATGGGAAAATGGCAGGGCTTTGAAAAGTACAGCAAAGCTATAGTAAAATAGCACATCCTCTCGTAAGGAGCTTCTTTCTCAAATGCGCCAAGCGGCTGGGCACATGCCACAGGGAGAAGCAGATTGCATCTGCAAAGGAGGCTGGGATGGGCAAGGACCCGCTGGAGGATTTGTCATGCAATCTGGGGGTTTCCTTACTGGGCCTGTCAGATCTTGGGGGCAGGAGGCCAGGAAGCGTCGTACAGACAGGAACCAGGACTTCAGCTGCTGCTTGTTCTTGTAGGACCACCCCTCTCCTAGAAAAATAAAATATCCTAGGAAATATTTAAAAAGGGAGAATATTTCTCCTAAAAAAGAGTAAAGAAGAAACTGAGGCAGAAACTCACCCCCACACACACACACCTTTGCTAATGGGCCATTAAGCCCTAGGCCAGAGTATTCTACATAACTAAGGCCTCTACCCATCTCACCACCTGGCCTGGGAAGATTGCATCAGCCAGCACTCAGGTGAAGCCATGTGGTCCAGACAAAGCCTACAAAGTTAGCTAAGACCCCGCCCCCTGGGAGTCTGACAGCCAATGGGATACATTTCTTGCACAGGAACAGGAAACATTAAGGTGGGGCCCAACGGAGGGTATATAAGGGACGCTCAGCATCTCAGTCCTCCCTTCTTTTCCTTCATGCAACATCTTGAAGTATGTGACCTTCCTTCTTTGGAGCTCCAAGCCATGTGATCCTGTCCACCATTAAACCATCTTTCCAAACAGCCTCCATGTTTCCAGTGTCTTTTTCCCCACTTGGAACGGAACCCAGAAGGATAATTCTTCCAACACTCTCAATTCAAGAAACAGCTCCCTCTGGATAGGAAAATCCAAAATCCAAAGTTTTATCTAGTTTGATACACCCAGATCACCTTTAAATACCATCTCTGACCAGCACAGAAAAAACAGATAGAGCTCACTTTCTCTTAAGCATGTATATATATGGCTGGTATTACTGACTGTCTGCCTGGAAGACCAGGAAAATATGGGGTGAGCCCCGCTGGATCCCACCAAAGGCCCAGCCTCCTGAGAGGCAACCAGCTGTCAATCGGGGACAGACAGTTGCAATGGTCCGCTGTGCTCCTAGCCAATGTTCTCCAAGAGACGGGAGGCTGCTCTCTCTTGCCATCGTGACTTTTTGCATCAAAAATAAAGTTTGGCTAATGTTCTTTTCAGGCTGCTGGATGACAGTGAACTGCATAAAATTTAGCTAGATGCCATGTGAAAATGCTGCCTCTTTTCTTTTTCTCTTTTCTCTTAAAATATTTATTTTTTGCCTATTCCCCGAAGAATAAATGTCTGTTAAAATTATCCTTACACACACCACAAAAGCACAGAAAAGCAATTTAACAGCATTTTAAAAGCAACTAATTAAAACAATCTGTCATGAATCTCCCATCATTCAGCTTCTCTCAACTATGAAAGAAGAAAAAGTTTTTCTCCACTTTCTATCATGTATTATTTACATTTCCATTATATTTCTTCCTATCACATACACTTTCTCACCTTTTTGGAAAGGAATTTTTTTCAAATTTCCCCACCTTTCCTGATGAGAATTCCAGCCCCTTGAAAATTTTGTTGTTGTTGTTTTGGTAATTTGCTGATTATCTCTTTGTCTGTTTGTTTTTATCTTACCTTATTATTTCTATAAGTAACTCAAGGCAGTGAACTTACCTGATGCTCCTTCCTCCTCCTCTTTGCCCCACAACAACAGCCCAGAGAAGGACTGGCCCAAAGCCATCTAGCTGGCTTTCATGCCTAAGGCGGGACTAGAACAGACTCTCTCCGGGTCTCCAGCCTTCACACTAGATTAGATAATTGTCTATTGAAGCAACTACAGCGTGGAACAGCATAGGAGTGACTTTTATTTTCAATTTCTCCTTTAGCATCTCCAAGTTGGGATCATTTTGCACATCTCTTGCACATCAGCTGCAATTGGGCCATTGAACTGCTTGGTCTCCTGGCTCCACATGAAGGACAGAGCTCTGTTCCTGGGTATGGGAGGCAACCCCCCTCTCTCCCTCTCTCTCTCTCTCTCTCTCTCACTCTCTCTCACACACACACACACACACACTTCCTTCCTTCCTTCCTTCCTTTTGCAACTCCAGAAGGGCTGGGATATCCCTTCCAGCCCATTTGCTGTGACTCAAATGCAGCAAAGCCCAGTCTCCCAATCTCCCCTCACCCACCCCCAATCCCCAGAGGGAGAACAAAGGTTTCCAGAAGCTGCTACAGTGGACAGAGAGGATCGAAGGAGGTGCACCTCTCTCATTAGCCACACATGCTGCTCAGCCCTCTGTGGCCAAAAGGATCCAAGTGATTTTTCTTCTTTCCATTTCTTGTTGGAACTATGTAGTTCAGTTGCTATGACTCCCTTCCTGAAAATTTCATTTCATCCCTGGAGGTTTATTTTTCTGTTTACACACAGAGAGAGAGAGAGGGGGAGGGAGGGAGGGAGAGAGAGGGGGGGAGAGAGAGGGAGGGAGAGAGAGAGAGAGAGAGAGGAGAGAGAGAAAGGAATTCCTTCCTTCTTAGCTTCTGGGTACAATCCTTTTGGCAGGTTTCTGCTCATGAAGGTAAGGTCTCCATTTTATTCATTCATTCATTCATTCATTTTTATTTATTTATTTATTTATTTATTTATTTGATTTGATTTGTCAATCGCTTACAAGATAATAGGTATAAGGATAAACATAGTTATGAATACATGAAAAATAAACAATAGGAGAGGGACGGTAGGCACGTTGGTGCGCTTATGCACGCCCCCTACAGACCTCTTAGGAAAGGGGTGAGGTCAACAGTAGACAGTCTAAGGTTAAAGTTTTGGGGGTTTGGGGAAGAAACCACAGAGTCAGGTAGAGTATTCCAGACATTGACCACTCTGTTGCTTGAAGTCATATTTCCTGCAATCAAGTTTGGTGCGGTTAACCTTGAGTTTGTATCTATTGTTTGCTCTTGTGTTGTTATGGTTGAAGCTGAAGTATTCATTGACAGGTAAGTCATTGCAATGTATGATTTTATATACTATACTTAGATCAGACCGAAGACAGCTTCCGGTTTGAGCTTCTTCGGCGACAGATAGAAATCTGCGATCGTGCGCAGTTTCGGTCTGGGCTTGCCGCTGGAGCGCCCCGAGCCGGCTGGTTTCGGGGCTAAGCCACCCCATAGAGGTGGTGAAGAGGGGGGAGACTGCCAGCAGGGTTGAGGAGAGCCGCATCTCTCCTCCTCAGCTGGCCATTACTCCCTTTCCCGAAGGCGGTTGCAGCGGTGGTCAGAAATGGCCACCTCAAAGAAGAACTCGACCGGAAAAGAATGTGCAGGAGGAAGATAAGAAGTGAAAGTTTTGGCTGACCGGGTTAAATTGCAAAAGCAACAACTAAGGTACCCTGGAATTTAAACTAAAAAAAAAATAACATCGTTCCCAAAGAAGATTCTGAAGCAGTGAAGGGAAGTGAAAAGGGAAAGGTTTGTCTTTTTTTTCTTCTCTCCCTTTCCCTATACTGACAACTAAGAGACTTAAATAAGAAATCGGGGGGGAAATCCGCTTTGACATCAACAGGCAATTAAACTGAAAATAAAATAAAATGTCAAAGGGATAATAAAGATTTCTGGACACTAAAAATTTTTATAAGCAGGAAAGGAGAGAAAAAGAATAAAAGGGCAGGATCTGGAAAAAAGGGAGGAGACTGCCTGGAATTAAAAGGAATCTACAGTAAAACTTCAACAAGACTTCTAAAAGATACATTTTAACTGAAACTTGGCAACTAAATAGTAGAACTCCAGGAAGAGAAAGTGAAGAAAAAAAAAAAGCAAAAAGGAACAGCTTTCGTGAATTTGGATTACTTGGTGATCTTTGGATTCTTGGCTATTGCATTTTAATGACTAAAATTAATTGAGTGGTTGTTTAAAAATTTATATAATGGCACTACTTCTGGATGAATTGAAAATGGAATTTAAAAAGTACAAAGAAGATGCACAAGAAAGGAGGGGTTCTTTTGGCTTCGTTTTTCAATTCTTAGAAATGGAGATTTGGAACTATGAGAAACAACAAGAAACGTCTGAAAACAAGAAGACTGGGACAAAGAAGAAGCCATCTTTAATGAACAAGTAATTTTATGTGGGGAAGAAAAAGAAAAGTGGGGGAAAGAGAATGGAGAATTTAAGACTTAAAAAAACAACCAAAGAAAAGAAAAATAGTTCGAAAAATAAGTATAATATTGGAAAGCAACAGAAGAGGGGAATACAGAAGAGAGAAATAGAGGTAGAGAGACAAGGGGGTAAAAAGGGAGAGAGAAGAAGAGAGGTAAGAAGGAAAGGAAAAGAAGTTACAAAGGACAGAAACAAGATATAGAGAAACAGGGCCTATTTAGAGATAATGGGTGAAAATTTAACTGAAAAAGGGATTCTGTAAAGGTACATAAGATTGTATTGTTATATTAGTAATAGAAATAATTTTAGAAAATTGGAAACAATGTATGATTAAAATGAGGGATAAAATCGTTACTGTAATCTAGTGAAATGTTTGTTAATAAAATAAATGAAATAAAATAAATGAGAGAATTGAATTAGGAAGGGACAGGAACATTTTAATTAGTTAATATTTTATAAAATATAAGTGAAGGGGGGGGGGAATTAATTATGGAAAGCTTATAACTGTTCCCATAGAAGTATGATATTTAATTGAAAAGTAATGTTAAAGAAGTTAAGATTTTAATGAATATTAACATTAATGATATAATTGAATTGGAATGGAATGTGTTGTTTTAATTACATATATTTATAATCTTTTTTTTAAAGAATATAGTGTGTATTTTAAGAATGTACCAAGCAGAATCCAAATTGAAGTTATGTATTATATTGAATTGTTGAAAGGTGTCAAAATGCCTTTCCTTCGAGGATCCGATTTTCCCGCTGGGAGAGCTCCAGCGCAAGGATACGGACAACTGCTTGAAAGCTGGATCTTTTTATTTTTCAGGAAGGTGAGGGACAGCAAGAAGTCTGCGTTCCTGGGCTAGCTAGCTTCGTATGGTAAGTCCCTGGTTTTTTTTATACCCTTTTCTCCTTTTGTGTGTGAATGTTTGTATTTGTGCTTAATGTGTCAAATCCTGTTTGAGTTTTGTCTTTATTCCTGCTGGAGGGCAAACTCCGTGGGGTACGGAAGGCAAACTCCGCGGGGTGGTTAGATTGTATTATCGGTTTTTTTCCTAATCTCTTTTAGCTTTATAATGGATTTCCATATTTGTCTGGTGGCAATCTCCTGTCTGTCTCTTTTGTAATTTATATATTTTTTGTGTCTTTTGTCTGTTTGTTTTGCTTATTTGGTATGTCCTGTGTTCGTAAGGGTTTCCTTTTCTTATTTGTCTAGTTTTCTTAATTACTTAGGCTTTTGTCTATAGGGATTCTTTAATACCTTTTATTTGATTCCTTTTCCTATGTAAGTTTGTTTTATGGCTGGCCTGATATTTCCCTTTGGCTTTTCCTGTTTGAGTGACATTACTGTCTTCATGAAGTCCCCTTTCCACAGAATGTTATAACTTTAAGGTATATATTGAGTTGAATAAGAGTTAAATGGATAAAATTAAAAGATATAAAGGTGTCATACTCCAATCAGCAACTACAGGAGAAACTTTGTTTAATGAGAAGAGATAATATGAAATTGAAACAGGACAGACAAAAAGTATAAATATAATGATTTGAATTGAGATGAGATAATTAAATTGAGAAAATTAAAAGAGGGGAGAAGCTATGTAGAAAATGTAAAACAGTACTAAGATATGGAATAGAACATAAAAATGAGCATGAAATTGAATTTGTGTCTGTACGAAGAAATGTAACGATTACGCTACTTTCAAAAAAGATGTTTTATTTGTATTTTTTTGTGAAAACTCAAATAAAATTTACAAAAAAAAAAAAAAAAAAGATCAGACCAAAGACGGCATAATTCTAGATTTTCTAGGTCTAGAATTTTGAGTCTGGTAGCATAAGGTATTCTGCAAGGAGTAGAGGAGTGGAGAACTCTCCTTGTGAAATATTTCTGGACTTTCTCAACTATGCTAATATCAGATACGTAATGTGGGTTCCAGACTGATGAGCTGTATTCGAGTATTGGTCTAGCAAATGTTTTGTAATATACAAATGTTTTGTATATTTCCAGAGAAAAAGGCTACGTAGGATTAGGTTAACAACTCTTAGTGCCTTTTTGGCTATGTAGTTACAGGGGGCTCTAGCACTTAGATCATTAGAGATGAGTTTTCCCAAAGAAGCTTCCTTAGCTCCTTCTGCTCCTTAGCCACACCACTCCATTCCCCCCCAGGGCTGATTTCTCTTCTGACCAGATGTTCTTGACATCGCTGGAAAGCATGGGCTGTTTTTGCATTTCCCTTCTGGCAAAATTCCACCCAGGAGGCCATCCCTCTTTCCAAGGGGCAATGACCAAGGGAATGGGAATGAACCTAGGCAAATGTGGAAGGTTGTGATGCCAGGGAAACACATTGGGGTCTCTGTAGATAAAGGGTTAGATGATTTACATTTTGAATCTTTGAGTGGGTTGCTCCAATATTATTCCTTCTCTCAAATCCAGCACTCTCAAAGGAGATAGAATGGATCTGAGGGAGGAAGGCGCTTCACTGCAGACCCAAAGAATCCTAAGACAACCAGCTTCTAGGTACAGCATAGATTTAGAATGTGGTACTATATATGCATAAACCTCAAGGTTAGTGTCCTTCTCTTGCCCAGTTTATGTAATATTCTGCTTCTTCATTCTGATTTTGCAGGTTGGACATGCCCTGTGTTTATAAAGTGGCCACGCTTAGTGTCCTGTCCCTCATATCCCCTCTTGCTGGTTTTGGCCTTCAGATTCTCCATCTTTCTGTTTCTCATAAGCTTGGAAGGAATGGTTTTCCCTTACTGCTTGATTATTCTTCTCTCAAAAATGCAACCGTTGTTTCTAACTAGGGTCTCTTTTGCTCTTTTATTGCTCTTGTTTTGCCACCCCCTTGGATCAGTTTACTGAAAGAGATCTGGAGGTGATTAAAGATTTTCTCCAAGATGATGCTTCCCAAAAATGGCCCTTCTAATCCCAAAATTCTCCTTGGAATGGGAGGGGGGGAAGTGGTCGCACTGAATGGTAGTTAGGACAACTGGACTGCCAAATCCTCTGAAGAGCTCCGGGTTGGAGGTGGTTGTCTAAGAGCTCAGTGGCTGCTCAATGCAAGAGGATTCTTCAGCTTTCCAGCCGTGCGGCTTCTCAACTTCTGCTTCAATGCCTCTGGTAAAGAACCAGGATACTAGAAAAGTGGTGGAAGAAGCATGCCTGTGACCCAGTGGTGGGATTCAATTTTTTTTACCACCAGTTCTGTGGGCGTGGCTTGGTGGGCATGACAGGGGAAGGTTACTACAAAATCCCCCTTCCCTCCCCATCCCACTAACCTGCTTTCCAGCTCCGTTCTCCTGTGCAGGGCAACCAAAGGAGAACCAGCCAAACAGCTGGGACTTGGGAGGCAGAGAATAATGGGGGCAGGGCCAGTCCAAGGTGGTATTTGCCAGTTTTCTGAACTATTCAAAATTTCCACTACCGGTTCTCCAGAACTGGTCAGAACCTGCTGAATACCACCTCTGCTGTGACTTCTGCAGGCCTGATGGACCATTGAGATGTCCCAGGCACCTTATCTGAACGGTTTCCAGACACCACTTGAGGAGTTGACCCACTTCAGCTGCTCTCCAATGCCTGATGAGGCCCTGGCAATGAAGACAAATGATAGGTGGGATCATTTCTCCGTGGGCTCCTTCTTCTCGTCAATCCTTAGTTGGCTCCTTGGTTTTCTGAGGGCCTCCAGAAAATGCAGTGAGAGAAAGATGACAAGGGATTCTGACTGGGCAGGGTACATGTCCATGTTTGGGCAGCCTCATTGTTTCTCTTCCCCAATCAGAAGACTCATCTGTGTGTCATCTGTGTGTCCAATCACACTTGGCCAATAAATCCTAATCCTATCTATCCTATCCTATCCTATCCTATCCTATCTGAAGCCTAAACATATAATGGAATGTGTGGTTGGGTTTGGGGAAAGAGGGGAGGAGATGCTGCCTTGGAAATAAGCAAGAAAGGAACGAACCACTAATGGATTAATAGTCAGAGGAAGAAACTTATGGTAGGAAGGACCTGCCCTAGTGGATCAAGTAGTTATAAGTACTGACAGAGAGTTTGTGCCTTCAGACTTGGAAGATTCTCATAATGTACCCTTAGAATATAAAGTAGCATTATCTCATCTCGTCCTGTTTCCGGTCTGGTTTACCTGGCAGGGCTGACAAAACAAGGCCTCCAATTCCTTGTTAGGGGAAGGTCCATGGCAAACTCTTATGCTTTGCCAACAAAGTTGCTCCGACAGGCCTGGTTCCCTGTGAGTCTTTGACATTGTGTTGGGCATTGTGCTGTTGATGTGTTGTTACCTGGGACTTCTTTCAGCCTGTGAACTCCACAGAAGTGGATAGGGTGGTCTATAGCAGGGGTCTCCAACCTTGGCAACTTTAAGACCTGTGGACTTCGATTCCCAGAATTCCTCAGCCAGCAAAGCTTGTGGACTTCAACTCCCAGAATTCTGGGAATTGAAGTCCACAGGTCTTAAAGTTGCCAAGGTTGGAGACCTCTGGTCTGTAGATTATCCTTTGGCACTTTGCACGCTTCATCCTGGTTCCTAGGATGTGGGGTTAAGGGCGGAGATTGTCCATGCCTTTTATGAGGGAGTTTTGCCAGCAGCCGTGTTGCCAGTCTCTCCTGAGGAGAGATCTTCTCTGGGTTCCCAGGGTTTTGAATTCACTTCCCAACCTTTTTGGGGGGAAAGGTTCTGAAATGCTGGTGCTGGATCAACGACAGGGCATGTTAGAGGAAGTAGGTCACCTGAATCCCTTTCAGTCAGGGTTCAGAGCCCAGTATGTGGTAGAGATTACTCTTACGGACGGCCTCTTCCTGGACCTGAACGGGGTAGTGCACCTCTCTTGGTGCTTTTAGATCTTTCAGCAGCTTTTGATACCATTAGCCACAACATCTTACTGGATCACCATACAAGGGCTGGTCCTCTCTCACCTACTCCTTAATGTTTATATGAAGTGAGGTGCCAGCACCCCCAGGAGACGAGAAAGACACGTGGGGTTACTTCTGAGTATTGTTTCTCACCTGTGGACAGAATCTTGCCAACTAAAACAACTGTTTGTATAACTACGCAGATATACTCTGATAATCAACAGGGAGGAGCCATTTTAAGCCTTTTCTTCCATCCCAAACTTTCCATGCTTTGCTGCCTCCTTGCCCTCTGGAAAGCAGCCCCTCCCCCCTGGAGATCCAGACTACATTCTGCCACCTCAGGTCATCTGATAGTTTGGGGAATGTAGCATCAGTACCCTGATATCACACCACTTTACACCATCACATTGGGGCTGGAGGGAAAGTTGGAGGCTGCCCTGGTCTGAATGGAGCAAACCAGATTGATCTGAACCCAAGTAAGACTTGAGTTGCTCTGTGTACATTGGGCTTCTCTGTTGACTCTAGATCGGCAAGAATGGCCCCTGAGAAAGAGGGTTTGGGATTTGGGAGCCCTCTGGAGTTATGGCTCGTGTCAGCACAGCAGCTGGAAGCTGGGCTAGAGAGGTCCTTTGGCTGGTGCATCAGTTGTGATCTTAGCTGGCAGGAAAGCTCTGCTGCAATAACTGAGGCCTTCATTACCACCCAATTAAAGTACTGCTATAGGTTTTGCCTGGACTCCCCTTAGAGGCCCTGTGCAATAGTGATGGAATTCAATTTTTTTTACTACCAGTTCTGTGCGCTTGGCTTGGTGGGCGTGGCAGGGAAAGGATACTGTAAAACAGAGGTCTTCAAACTTGACAGCTTTAAGACTTGTGGACTTCAACTCCCAGAATTCCTCCTCCAGTCATGTTAGCTCAGGAATTCTGGGAGTTGAAGTCCACAAGTCTTACACTTGCCAAGTTTGAAGACCCTTGCTGTAAAATTCCCATTCCCACCCTACTCCAGGGGGAAGGTTACTGCAAAATCCCCCCTTCCCTCCCCACCCCAATAACCTGCTTTCCAGCTCCGTTCTCCTGTGCAGGGCAACCAAAGAAGACCCAGCCAATCAGCCTGAGACTCAGTGGGAGGCGGAGAAGAGATGGGGTTCGCGGGGCCAGTCAGAGGCGGGATTGGCCGGTTCTCCAAACTACTAAACATTTTCACTACCGGTTCTCTAGAACCGGTCCGAACTGGCTGAATACCCACCTCTGCTGTGGAAGCTGCAGTTTGTTCACTTGAGAACCACTTGGAAGCTGCAATGGCTCAAGGGCCAATGCCCGTTTCTGGAAATCTCTGCTGTGGGGACGGACCGTCCATGGCTCCCAAGGGCTGATTTTGACCACCTGCTCCAACCAAAAGCAACTCTCCCATTAGAAGATCATGGAGGGAGGAAGAGCTCTTGAACCCTCTCAGGAAATCCAGGAGCTTCTTGATCAGAGGCCTCCGTTGCAGTCAGGAAGAAGGGAAAGACCAGGCTGCTTCCTTCAGCCTTCGAACTAGTCTGAGCCGACTTCAGCTTTATTATTTGAGTTGCTATTGCTATTGTCACTGAAATTTGATTTTATGTTTATTTTTATATTTAGCTCAGATGGTTTAAATGGCTTTCTTATACCAGTTTCCAGCAGTAAAATTGATTTGCAGTGGAATATAAATGCAAGAAATAAACAAAATTTTAGATGAGCCCAACAGGAAGGGAAGCCAGCCCAAAGCCTTTTGCAGAGGAAAGGCCAATTTCCCATGACATGCATCAAACTGCCTACCTCTCACCACACGTTTCAACTTCTAACTGAAAGTGTGAGTGTGTTTTTGTGTCTGTTTCTGGAGTCAACTGACCACCCATTTTCTTTGACATGGCACTGTTCTGTCAAGAAGGATTAACGCTCCTAGGGCAGAAATCTATATTGCAAGTGTAGAATTATGCGAGTGTAAGGCAGGGCCTCGGAATTAATGCACATTTAGATTAATTGAACTGGCAGTGGCCAGATTTATATTAACTACTTGATAAGAACAGAAGCTGGCCCTCTCACGGAGGGTCACTGAAGGAGAGGAATAGAATAGGAACTGGAACAGGAACAAGAACAGAATAGAGCAGAAGGGACTTTGAAGGTCTTCTAGTCCAGCACTCTGCCCAAGCAGGAGAATCTATACCGTTTCAGACAGGTGCCTCTCTCTGGGCTGCTCCCTGGAATCCCATCGGCTTAACATCATCCAAAACTTCTGCCTGAAAAGTCCAACTTCCACATTTTTAATCCAGTTTTCCTTCCTAGACACCGCAGTGTACCATTAATAATCGGAAGAAAGAGGCAGATCCTCTAGATGGAATAGAATAAAATAGAATTTTTTTATTGGGCAAGTGTGATTGGACACACAAGGAATTTGTCTTTGGTGCAGAAGCTCTCAATGTACATGTAAACAACAAAGTGATAGGTATGTAAATCATAATTACAATCATTAATAGATAGAATAGATTAGAATTCTTTATTGGCCAAGTGTGGTTGGACAAACAAGGAATTTGTCTTGGTGTAAATACTCTCAGTATACATAAAAGTATACATAAAACAATAAACAACCTAAACAAAAACTATCCTTTATTTCTGATCAAGAGGCATTTTTTTTCCATATTTGTTTCATCCCCTATAAAGCTAAACACAAGACAAGTCTTAAAGCTAAGACCTGAGTTTGACTCAGAAAATATAATCAGATAGCCTGCTAAAACAGTCCTAGCCCTGCTTAATTAAAGGTGGCCTCTGCTGATTAATCAACTAAAGTCATTGGTTGATTAATCTGCTATTAAAGCAATTAAAGCTTGCAACCCTAATGACCAAGTGGGAAAATGCACTCTTTAAGGGAGCCTAATCCTGATTGCACAACATTTGGTTAGAAAACCAAAAACAGCATGAAGTTAATTGTGAGCAAATCCCAAATTGCCAGCATATAGAGCTTTAAAGCCAATTTGGGTTGCTTAACAAAACACTTTTCCTGATACCCTTAATGAAAACATTCCTGCCTGTTGCCTCCCTTTTCAGTGAAGTATGAATCCAGTATTAATAGTAAGATGTGTCATCGCAAGTTTAACCATTTGGAATTGTTGAACTTCTGCATTGTTCAGCAGCTGCAAAAGGTGAAGCTCAGAATTTAGCAAGAATACTTTCACGTGCTCAATTATTAAATGATAGCTTCAGGCTTCAAGCCAGGCTTGTTAAAGGACCACGAGGACAAGTAAAATCAGGTCGGATAAATCCCTAGCCAGACTTTGAAAGGCTAATCTGAAAAAGCTTGGAGACTCTGGATCACTGCAAACATGCACAGGGAAGCTGCTGAAAACACATCTTTGGTTCCATGAAAATCTCCCGTACCAAGATGCTGAGCAGGGCTACATGTTTCCCAGAAGAGCAGAGGGGATGGCGGTTCCTTCTCCAAATAGGTTCACCAGAATAACGGAGGCCAGATAGCCATCCATTGCATTGCTTTAATTTGGATTCCTCCCCGAGACTAGGTGACCTAAATGTCCCTTCTTTTATTCGTTTATCAGAATATAAAATACAAAGGAAAATAAAAATAATGGGAACTAGGGAAGGGGAAAAGGGGAAAAGAAAATAAGGTGTTGACTCCTAACTCTCTTTAGCACTATAGAAGATCCTAACATTGCAACATCAACTTTTACTTTTCTACAATAATATATGCTAGTCGTTTCTATAATGACAAACCTAAATGAGGAACCAGATTGTTGGGGAAAATATGCTGACTCTGTAAACCTCTTAGAGAGGGCTGTAAAGCACTGTGAAGCGCTATATAAGTCTAAGTGCTATTGCTATTAGAAGCCAACCTGGGTTTATTAAAAACAGATCATGCCAGACAAATCTTACTGACTTCTTTGACAAAATGGCTACATTAGTAGATCAGGGAAATGTTGTGAATATAATATATACTTGGGTTTCAAATAAGGCATTTGACAAAGTGTACCACAGCCTACTTTTCTGTAACATGGAACAATGTGAGATAGATAGTACCATCATGAGATGGACGCCAAGTTGACTGCACATAGTATGGGCTGCATCAACAAAGGAATAGTGCCAAGGTTATGAGAAGTGATAGTACCTCTCTATATCGTGCTAGTGAGGCCATGTTTGGAATATTGCATCCATAATCACCATGATACAAAAAAGATGCTGAGACCCTAGAAAGAGAGAGAAGGATGAAGAGAAAGATGATAGAAGGCCTGGAGGCTGTGGTTCTGTTGTTCAGTTCTGCTCTGCAGCACCCCTGTTTTCTGGAGATGGCATCTGCTGCTTTCCTTGACTGGCTGGGGACGGGAGGGACTGTAATCCAATATTCCCACCTCTAAGGTGGAAAGTTTGCCTCTTTTGCACCCAGAGCCATTCCTATTTATTTGTGGATTCACTTTCAAGAATGGAAGTTCCAGTCTTAATGGGAGGCATTCCATAATTTTTATTGCAGTTTTAACTGGGCTTTGTGTGTGTGTGTGTGTGTGTGTATGTGTGTGTGTGTAATCATCCACATCCATAAAGATCTTAGCAACATGGAAAAGATATTTTTTGAGCCTGCCAGTGCATAAATGGAAGGGTGGGGAAAATGTAATACAAATTCCAGTGGGAATTTCAATGGTAGCAGAACATTAAATTTTCTCTGAATATTGTTATGAGAGAAAATTGGAAAGGTTTATCATTCCAGTTTTGATTATTGAAAAGGGTAATTTATTTCCTAAAAGTTGCTCAAAATGTAATAAGCAGATTGGATTCTTTATATTTGCTGGCAATGTTGTGAAGCTTAACTGTTTTGGAAAATGAGTCAACCTAGAATGAAAAAAAAATTATAAGTTGAATTTCCCTTTTCAACCTGTGATATTCTTATTCAATTTTATTAAATCCTATATTCCTGCAAAGAACATTGAATTAGCTTTGTACCTAAGTTAACTGCTGCAAGGATATTTTATGCCTCTTTTGGAAATATGATTTGACTCTGTCTTTGGTTAAGCAAGTTGTGGGGAAATGCTTTGATGTCCAGAATTCATACCTTCAAAGTAACGTGATACAGACTCAGATTCATTCCAGTTTGTGCCATCCAAATTTTGGGGTTTTTTAATGTACCAAGTCTATATTTCACTTTCATGGGATATTTAAGACAGAACAGATTTTCAATTTTGATTCAATTTATTATACAGCTTTATTTGGTGATTCATATTGTGTTGGCAATGGTTATTGATATCTATTCTTACAGGTTTGATTTTTAGCTTCTTAAGAGATATTTTCAATTATTCATAATTAATAATGTATTAGGCATGTTTAGATCCCTGGTTTGTTTACTTGTGCTTTACAGTATTTTTAAAAAAATTTATCTATTTTTTAAAGCTGTGTTGTTAATTTATCTTAATGTTTAATAAACATAAAAAAGTAATATATTTTCCACTTTGTTTTGAATCATAACTGTAATCATTCTCACTTTGCCTAATAAGCTGCACTTTTATAAAGCGTTTGGGGGTAGAAGATCAAAAACAACAAGATTGCATCATATAGACTTAACTAACTTCTACTCTTTTAATTCATTTGGGTATTTTTTAAAAGGGTGAATTTAGTTTGAGGCTTTCCTCATCACATTAAACATGTGCCAATTAATTAGTACAGCAGCCAATTTTAAGGGCCCCAGTAGAGCAGCGAGGGCACAAACATTGCCTGGGACTACCCTCAAGTAAAGCAGGGTGTTTTAGGTATCCAGGTAGATGAGTCTTCAGGCTGAATTAACTATCACACCTTGTGGTATCATTTATTAGTTCCTGAGTGATGTTTCTTGATCTTCAGCTTCTTTTATTTCATCTGTTCTAGCTGATTTTAGCACCCAGCCCTCATTCCATTTTGGTGGTGCATTGTTTTTGGATTCCAAGTCTGCTCCTGTGAATGCTTTATTTCATATTATAAATCAACATTGATCTGCTAGCCTCTCTTCTGTGTCTAAAAGTTTTTCTTTCCAGAACTGGTTCTTCTTTTCAAACACTCTCTTTTCCTCAGTCCTGATTTGTTTTCAATCTTCATATATCTGTGAAACACATTTTCTTCCAGCAGTCCTCAGCTGGCAGCCCTGGTCGCTCAGCCAGCAGAGCCCTCTAGATGTCCAGGAACTCCAACACCCAGCCTAGTCCTTGTTGACAACTGATCTGCGGTGGGTTTCTGTAAAATACTTTTTCACCAGATTGTTTTATGGTGGAGGCCTCTTCACCTGGCTCATGTGATGAGACCTGTCCAGTATGGTTGAACCTCTGGTGTACCTCCCATCCTCAGAGCACAAAAGCCCCACAACTGCACAAAGTATTATTGTTGTTGTTGTTCGTTGCACAATCAGCCAGATGTTCAGACAGGATCTATCTATCGAGTCCTTCCCAAGGACCTGGGAGAGGCAGGATCCCATCCTATGTGCATGTTTGATGGTGTTACAGTTGTTGTAGGATGTCAGCTCTTCCAAACAAAGCTACTTTTTGCAAATGACTGGTGGTGAATTTGTCAATGATGATGGTGTTCAAGTGGAGTTCCAGAAGTTCTGGAATTGCATCCAAGGCACTTATTACTATTGGTACTACTCTGTGTCAGGATTCTGGCAGTTGCCCCAATTAAATCATGAGTCTCGAGCCAAACTTCCAAAACTAAACAGGATTTATTGGGAGTTAACATGTTGGTATGACCTGGATGTAGCCGACTCTGAGACATGTAATTCACTGTCACCTTTAATCTTGGTTTCCCCCCACCCCTCTGGGTGTATCATATTCTCCAACAGAAACACATTCATAGCCAAGAGTCATCAATCAGGTTCTCCAATTAGATTTTTGCACGGCAGAAACTTCAGTCACCTAGTTACAATCTTTGAAAAACTATGAATGGAATGCACTTTCGATTCCAAGCTCCTGCACTGCTCTTTCAAAAAACCCTTTCCCCCCCTCCCTTTCTGTTGGCAACTATAAAATGGCCGTAGAAATGTTTTATGGGTTGACACTCTGCTTTCTTTTGCCACAATTGTTCTATTTTTATTTGCAGGTCTTTGTATTTTGTTATCTTTGCCAGTTCTTTATCTTCTATTGTTCTGTCTCCAGGTATTGCCACATCCACTATCCAGATTTTTTTTGTGTTGTAATCAACAATTGTAAAATCTATTGGTGTTATGTGGCCGGTGCCTGTCTGTTTGACTTCTAAAGTGCCAGAGCATTTGAGCATCTTCATTTTTTAAATTATTTTCTCTATTTTATGGTCTCACCAGTTCTTGCTTGCAGGTAAATGGTTTTTCTTGCATATCTTCCAATGCACCATTGTTGCTGCTTTCTCATGCCGCTGTTTGTAGTCGGTCTGTGCAATCTTCTAGTAGCAGCTAACTAGGCGATCCACTATTTCTTCGCCTTCTTTGCACCTTGCTGTCTGTTACTGTTTTCTCAATTCTGGCTTTCTATGCATTTGCTCTTAAGACTTGGTCTTGTGCAGCCAGATTTAGCTTCTCTACCTCTTTCTTCAGCTTTCCGACTCATAAGCATTGTCAGGTCCTGTTATTATCTGTTTTCCCTGCAATTTTTTTTAATGTACTGCCCATGCAATGCTTTACTGTATTTTTCCATGCCTCCTTTCTGTTCTTCATTTGAACATTCATGTAGGCCAGTTTAGTCTCTCCAGTACTTAGTAGGCCTTCCTGGTAGATTAGCTTCAATACATCTTCTTCACTACCCTTCAGATATTCTTCCAGTGCTGCTTCCTCTTCCTCTTCTTCTTCCTACCCCCCCCTCCTCCTCCTCCTCCGTGTCCACCAACTTTCCCTAGTGAATACAGTCTGTCAACCATGCTGCATGGATAAGAGGCATGATTCATCGTCATTATTTTTCTGGTCTTCCTATCCAGGGCTTTTAGTTCTGCTTGAGTCCAACCCACCATTCCAGCTATACATCTAATGACTGGAATTGCCCAGGTATTGATTGCCTTGATGATATTGCCTCCACTGAGTTTGGGTTTCACCTTCTTGATGAAGATGAATTAATGAAAAATACATACCTCTTGTCAGAAAACCTTTCACTCTACCGAGGGGACCCTGCAAAAAAAGAAAAATGTCTGAATACAGCAAGGAGCAAGGGGGAGCCGAATGCTGGGGAGAAACGTCGACACTAACCCAGCCAGATACTGACTTGGTGCACCCCATTGAAGACAGCGAAGCTGCCTGCGAAACCTCCACCAAGCCTCGGTGGTCTATAGGTGTAGGAAAAAGAGACAGCTGGGATGGAAGAACCAGAGGAGTAACCCTCATCCGGGGTAATCATAAACCTGGGTGGAAATTGGAGCTGGAGGCCCTAATCGGCTCAGGAAGAATGGGGCGAGGAGCCACCAGCCGATGACCGAATGAGACGGTACATAAATCACCTCATGAGGGAAGCCCTGGAGAACCTCCAGGTGAGGGATGCACCAGGACGACAACACAGGAGAGCGAGGGAACCAGAAAATGAGAGAATCCGAGCCGCCACCCCGGATCCAGTGGAAATTGATCGGGCAGAGGGACAAGCCAAAGAACCGGCAGCCATACCAGGTACCTGTCCCTTCAACGCCCTGGATCAGGGGATTAACCCTGGCCAACCCAGAGACATACAACTGCAGAGGAAGATCCTGCCCTTGGGGGTAAAATTCGATGGAGACCCCCAGAAACTGGGATTTTTCCTGGCACAAGTGCTCACCTACATGCAAGAATATGGGCGGAATTTCCCAACCCAGGAATCCCGAGTATGAGTCGTCACCCTGGCCCTTGAAGGGGCAGCAGCCAGATGGATGGTGACGCTCCACAACATCAATGGCCCAGAATTAAGGAACCTCTATTGCTTCATGACGGCCTTACGCCACTGCTTTGAGGACCCCCTCACTGATAGAAAAGCCTGTGACCGCATTAGAGTCGTAAAACAAGGCCATCGCCCGGTAGCAGAATACACCGAGGAATTTCATGACCTGGCCAGGCGGGTAGACTGGCTAGAGGATATCCTAGTCTGTTGGTTCAAAGATGGACTAAATGACGACCTATATGCTGCTTGCCTGGCCTGTGGGGCCCCAAACTTCCTGCACGAATGGTACATGATGGCAGAGGAGGTGGAGATAGACATGACTCGAAACCAGCACCGCACTGGCAAATTTTGGAAAAGGTCCCCACCCCAGGAGAAACAGGAAGTTTTCAAACCCCAATCCACCATGACTCCAAGAACGTCTGGTTGCTTTAAGTATGGAAAGGAGGGACACTGCTCAGCAGAATGCCGTTTGGAGACCCCCTGCAAGAAAGCTAGACCACCTATCAGGGGGAAACCTGGAACATCCAGCCTTCGAGGAAAGGAGACTGGCCTGAGGGGCCGAGTAGATGTGGGATTCCGATCCCCCACCAACCCAGAGGAAGAACCCCCAACACTCCGAGGGGACCTGAGCCAGTCCGAAAGCGATCCGGAAAATGACCCACTGGTAAGCAACCCAATTGAACCAGTCACCCTACCCCTGAGACTGTTTATCCCCAACTGAGGGAAGGGGGAGGAAGTTGCAGCATTGCTGGATTCGGGATGCACCCGATGCCTAATAAACCCCTCCCTTGAAGATAAATTGGTCTCACGTGGCTGCAGAAATGGAATCCAAAAATAAATTGGAGGAAAGGAACCATACAATTCCAGAGAGACGTAGTATTTGCAAAAAGCTCAGAGGAAAGGATAAAGAAAGGGACAGAGAACAGAGAATCAGCCATGACTGGACAGTCAGCTGAACCCATTAACATCCCCAATGAGTACCAGGATCTGGCCCAAACGTTTAGTGAGGAAGCTTGTGATGAACTCCCACCCCATCGAGCCACAGACTGCGCTATCGAAATCCTACCAGGGGCTAAACTCCCAAAACCACAAATGTACTGCATTTCTCCCAGAGAACTGAAAGAACTCAGAGCATTTATTGATAAAAATTTAAAAAGGGGCTTCTTCGAACCCGCCCGACCAAAAATAGCTGCCCCAGTATTATTCCATGAAAAGAAAGATGGCTCCATGTGTCTGTGTGTGAATTATCAAAAATTGAATGCAATTAGCATAAAGAATATGTATCCACTCCCCCTCATGAAGGACATGTTAGCCCACCTCTTGAAAGGATTTTTTTTTCAAAGTTAGACCTACGAGAGGCATATTACCGCATCAGAATAAAGGAAGGGGATGAGTGGAAGACAGCGTTTAACACCCCATTGGGATGTTTCAAATTTAAAGTGCTCCCCTTTGGACTGCAAGGAGTGCCGGCCGTGTTTATGCAATTGATCAACGAAACCCTTCATTAATTTTTATATCAAGGAGTTTTAGTGTATCTTGATTATATTTTAATCTACACGGAAACGATGGAAGAACACATCAAGCTACTCCATGCAGTCCTCACAAAACTCTTAAACGCTAAACTATATGCAAAACTATCTAAATGTGAATTCCACCAAGAAAAAATTGACTACTTGGGATATAGAATATCCCACGAGGGAATAGAGATGGACCCACAGAAAGTAAAAGCTGTAATGGACTGGGACCCACCGCACACCCACAAACAACTGCAAAACTTCCTGGGGTTTGCGAACTTTTATCGCCAATTCATTCCAGCTTTTGCAAACATTGCCCTCCCTATCATGAACTTGCTAAAAACGAAAGGGGGGGAGTAACCCAAACCAAGGCAACCCCTTATCTGGACAACGGAATGCCAAGCGGCATTCGAGAAACTCAAACGTTCTCAGCAGAACCAGTCCTTAAGCACCCAGATCCTGAACAACCTTTTGTCATCCAAGCAGATGCTAGTGATGTTGCAGTTGGAGCAGTCCTCCTCCAAAAGAATGGAAGTGGACAATTACAACCATGCGCTTATACATCCAAGAAACTGACGGAAACCGAGCAAAGATGGGCCATATGGGAGAAAGAGGCATATGCTGTGCGGTGGGCAATGCTCACATGGAGGCATTTCCTGGAAGGAAACCCTTTGAAGTATGGACTGATCACAAAAATCTGGAAGCCCTGAGAAATCCACGGAAACTCTCCGAAAAACAAGCAAGGTGGGCTCAATATTTTGAACGGTTTAATTTCACTCTCAAATATTTTCCTGGGAGAAAGAACTTCTTAGCAGATGCACTGTCCAGAACACCCCAATACAACAGCAAAAAGATTGAAGTTATAAAACCAATGATCCAACCCACCCAACTAGCAGCCAAAGTAATCACCCAGGCACAAGAGGAAAAAAAATCATCCCTGACTGAAGACACAACGACGTCAATATTTAAGGAGGCACTACTTAAGGACGACTGCTCCAGGCTAACAAAAACACTTGTTTACTCAAAGATGGACTGGCTTGGGTAGAAAACAAACTTTATGTCCCTGCAAACCAGAGAATGGACCTCATGAAACGCTGACACAACTCCAAAATAGCGGAACACTTTGGGTTTGTAAAAACCCTGCACCTCATCAAAAGACAATTTTGGTGGCCGTTCCTCAAAAAGGACATTGAAAACTATGTTGCGAGCTGCTCCACCTTTGCTGCTGCAAAGAGAAGACAAGGAAAATATCCTGGACTTTTACAAACAGTAGCAGATCCTTCTGCACCCTGGAAAGAGATCTCTATGGACTTTATAGTGGAGCTTCCTGAAAGTGCTGGAAATACTGTCATTTGGGTTGTAACTGATCTTTTTTCCAAACAGGTTCACTTTATTCCATGCCAAAAGATCCCAACTGCCGAGGCATTGGCAAAGATGTTTCTAATACACATCTATCGCCTTCATGGAGCTCCCCAATGGATTATCTCAGATAGGGGTGTTCAGTTCACATCCAAATTTTGGCGGGTGTTTTTAAATCTATTAGGCTCCACCCTGGGGTTGTCGTCATCAAGTCACCCCCAAACGGGTGGCTCGACAGAGAGAGTTAACAGCGTATTAGAACAATATTTAAGATGCTTTATTAATTATCAGCAGGACAATTGGACTGACCTTCTTCCTTTTGCAGAGGTAGCATACAATAACTCAGTCCATAGTAGCATGGGGTCCACCCCATTCCGGGTAGCCACGGGCTAAGAATTCAACCCCATGCTGGAACTACCCATCAAAGAACCTGAAATCCCCTCTCTTAAGGAGTGGATAAATAACTTACAAGCCATGTGGCCAGTGGTAAGATTATCTTTGCAGGAAGCTAGAGCAGTTTTCAAAGCTCAAGCAGGCAAAAAACATTGCAACCCTAAAACTTTCAAGATTGGGGACCATGTATATTTGTCCACAGAATTCTTAAAAGCATTACAACCATCTAAGAAATTAGGACCAAAATTCATTGGCCCATTCCCCATCTCCAGAATAATTAACCCTGTGACGGTAGAGCTTCGACTTCCAAAAACACTTAGGCAGATTCATCCAGTATTTCACTGAGCTTGATCAAACCAGAGATCACTTCAAACCTCAGACCCCCCACTTCCCACACCTCCAACCCCATCATGGTACATGGGGAACAACATTTTGAAATTGAGACTTCCGGTTTGCAAGCTTGCGGCGGCGGCAGGGATTCGCGACACCGCGCGATCCCTGCTGGCCGCCAAGGTTCCCCCGATCTGTTTGGATCTGGGGGATATAGCTGCCCCGTAGAGGCAGCTGAAGACAGGGGAGCCGGAAAGGGGTTTGGGGTGTCACAGACCCCTCCCCAGCCGGCTAAACCCCTTTTCCCGAGGCGGAGGAACAGCGGTCAGCAATGGCCGCCACGAAGAAATCTGCAGCCGGACAAGCAGGTGCAGGAGGGAGAAAGTCGGAAGAACAGTGAAAGTTGCTTCTAACCGGGACAAGACAAGAGAAAGTGACCTGGAATCTTGAAGGCTGCTAAGTATGTATTGTCTCTAGTGAGAGTTACAAGCTGCGAATATTATAAAAGGGAAAGTTTTTTTGTTCCACTCTCCTTCCTAAAGTGACAGCGGAGGGAAAAAATCCTGTTGGCTGTGAGTGGGAAGGGAGAGGGGAAAAAATTGGGGCAAAAATTGAAAATAAGGAGAAGATTGCCTAGAATTTTAAAGAGTTACTAAATATCAATAAGACTTCCAAAAAATATATTTGAAAGGGAACTTTGTGATTAAACTTTAACTCCAGAAAGAGAAAGTGAAGAAGAAGAAGGTATTTAAAAGAAACAGCCTGTTTGGATTGTTTGGTGACTTTGGAACTTTGGAACTTTTGAGAATTATTTCTGATTAAAACATCTGGGTGGTTGTTTGGGAAAACTTTTTGTCTACACAATGGCATCACTTGTGGATGGATTGAAACTTGTATATCAAAAATATGAAAAAGGAAAACAAGAAGGGAAAGATGGTCTTGGCACTATTTTTCAATTTTTAGAAATGGCGGTCTATACTTATGTGAAGCAGAATGAACAACAGGATGAAGGGGACAGAAGAAGCCATCTTTGATGAACAAATGACTTTGGTTGGAGAAGGGAAAAAGAAAGAGAAAAAGGAAAAGAGGACTTTAAGATCTGGAAAAATAACCCAAAAAGAGAAGAATAAGGTGAAAAAGGGACATTATGTTAGGAAACAACAGAAAGGGGGAAAACAGAATAAAAGGGAGGTGGAGAGACAAGGGGTTAAAGAGGACAAGGAGAAGAAGCAAGGGAGAAAGGAAGGGATGAGAAGCCCTAATGGTGGGGAGCAAGATGTTAAGAAGCAAAAGTTTTTTAGAGATAATGGATAAACTTTATTGATAAAGGGATTCTAGAAAGGTACATGACTGTATTTTTATATTTGTATTTAGAAATAACCATAGAAAATTGGAAATAATATGTAATTTAAAATGTGATAAAATATTTAACATAAACTAGTGAAATTTTTGTTAAGAAAAAAGGAGTACTGCAATGAAATATGATTTAAGATTGTGATTTGGGGGAGGGGTAATAATTTTTGGAAAGCATAACTGTTCCCTCAAAGGCATGATATTTAATTGAAATGGATAAAATGTTTAAGATATAAATGATTGTTAATATTAATGATCAGACTATGGTATATTAGCGAATTTTTTTGTGAAATGAGAGATTTGAAGTAGAAGAAGGAGGAACATCATAATGAAATAATGAGCTATAATATGTGATGTGGGGGGAATAACTATGGAAAATAGGGCTCCCATAAAAGTATGTGATTTAATTGAAAAGTAATGTGTTAAACGTTCAAGATATAAATGAATATCAATACTAATGAATAGATTTGTATCATTTTCGATAACATAGTATAATTTTAGAATGTACCAGACAGAATCCCAATGTAAGTTATGTGTTTTATATTAAGTATTATAAATATAGGGGAGAGAGATAAAGGCATCATACTCCATATAGTGTACAGGAGAAGTTTTTCTTCTTTTTTAAAGAAGAAAAATAAATGGATGGCTGAAAATAGAACAGACAAAGAATAATAAATATTATGATCTGAATTGAGAGGAGATAAATAAAATAAAATTGAGAAAATTTAAAAGAGAGGAGAAGTTATATAGAAAATTGAAAATGTTAATAAGATATGAAATGGTATATAAAAGGAATATGAATTTGAATTTTTGTCTGTACCAAGAGTTATAACTCGGGACTAAGCAACTTTCAGAAAATAGATTTTTTTATGCTTTTATGTTTTGTGTTTTTGTGTATTTATGTATTGTATGTCTTGAAGAATTAATAAAACTTGTTTAAAAAAAAACATTTTGAAATTAAAGATATCCTTGATTCACTCACTCAGCGTGGATCCACGCAATATTTAGTAGCTTGGAAACACCTTCCTTCCTCAGAAAATGAGTGGGTAGCCAAATGACACTTAAAAGCACCCACATTACTACGAAAGTTCCACCTAAAATACCCTGATAAACCATCCTGAATTGCAAATGTAATGCATGATTTTTGTTTTCTCCAGGTAGACCTATCTGCTTTTTAAGGAGGGCAAGATGTCAGATCCGTGTATCTGTCATTTCTTCAGTGGAAGAAGAAAAGAGGGGGGGGGGAGAGGCTGATAAATCCTTTCTTGATGTAACCTGAATATATTTAATCTTATATCGAATTTGTATAACCTACACATGATACAATGGAGGGAGGAAACCCAGATGTCTGGAACCTATCACCTCTGAGAGGCACAGCCAGGAGATGAGAAGACCATAAAAATTCCACAGTGAGATGTGTCCTGGGAACCTCTGGAAAAGTTCATTCTGAAAGGGGTGGGGGAAATTAGGTATGTCCTGGGAAACTGTGAGAAAGATCGTTCCTACAAAAGGGGTGGGGGGGAATTAACATACTGGCTTTTGTTTCACTAAATAAACACTGAGATAAGGGGGGGGGTTTTCTAAACTCCCTTATCTCTCCCTGTATGCCTGAGAGACCTTAGACGCTGCTTTGAACTCCTACATGAATTGTCTCATCTCAATAAAGGGTTCCTTTTGATACATTTGGTTTTCAGAAGTTTTTAAACCCCTGGCTGTATATATGGACAGTGTTGAGCAGCAATTCTATTTCGGATGGTGCTATTCCATACAGCTTCAAATTGTCCATGTAAAGGAGGTGGGATAACCTGGCAGATGTTTTTGATGTTTCATAGTGATGTATCATGGTTCATTGCAAGCCGCCAAACGTTCAGACTGGACCTGGCATTTATGTCCTCTTATCCAGTTCTTCCCTGGAGAGGCAGATGTGGATGTTTGATGATGCTACAGGTATTGTCGCAGGATGGAAGTTGCTCCCAGCAAAGCTGCCTCATGGTGAATTTGTCACTGCTGATGGTGCTCCTGTGGTGCTCCAGCTGTTCTGGGATTGCACCCAAGGTGCCTATTCACGTTCCAATACTGTAGGATCTGCCTTTCTGTTGTTGGAAGAATTATCCTTCTGGGTTCAGTTCCAAGTGGAGAAAAAAAACTGGAAATATGGTGACTGCTTGGAAAGATGGTTTAATGGTGGACAGGATCACATACCTTGGAGCTCCTGAGTGAAAAAGGGGCAGAGATGCTGAGAGTCCCTGGGTTTTATGCCCTCTGTTGCTATTTGAATCTGAGCTCGTACTCTGATTGGTTGTCGGGCTCCCATGGGGCCATGCAGGGGCAACGCTGTAGGCTGTCCTGAGTCCCAAGCTTGGCTGAGCCTTGCTGGGTGATGATGTAATGAAAGAGCATTAGGCAATTCCTATTATAGCTCTACCTGGAGTAGATCTCTGTAATGTAAAATAGACTGGCCTAGGCCAGAGTAATGGCCCTTTAGCAAAGGTTTCTGCCTCCAAGTTTCTATTTTTCTTTTTAGGGGAAATATTTTGCCTTTTTAGTATATCATAAAATATTTCATTTCCCTAGGAGCGGGTGGGTTTTAACTTCCAACACTGTATTTCAAGCCATTGTTCTGAGTCCTGCAAACCTTGGAGTCCCCTTCTGATAAATCAAGGGGTCACTTTAGAGACCGGATTGGTATAAACATATTTGGGCTGTAATTGAAAAGTTCTTCAGAATGACTCACTCTGAATCATTTACTTAATGGGCAGGTCTAATTCTTCTCTCTCTCTCTCTCTCTCTCTCTCTCTCTCTCTCTCTCTCCTTTTTTTCTTTCACAGCAACAAAAAAAATCTATCCTAACTTTCTTTTAGGAAAAATGCAAAGCAGCTGATCATGAAAGATAATTCTGAGGTGGGGAAATTGGCTGCTGCGCCTTGCTAGCAATACAGGCACGAACAAGATAGCAATCTAAATATCAATCTGTGGAAGTTCTGGCTAGAAGATGTACTGCTATGGCTGCAGCCGGGAGTCCAGGGAAGCAGCACCCATGTGGCTTTGCTGCCACTTAGCGGCTTGCTATGCCACTGCAGCACTCTGGAAAAGGAGCTGCACAATCTGCATGATTCATTGGGCCTTGATGATGCAAACCTAAGGAGATCTCACCTTGTTCAGCATCCTACAGACATGTTCGTAAGGCATGGTCAAAATGAAGGCCTGTTTTTATGTACACTGCACATGTGACACTCAGAAAAGGTGGAGCATCAATTGCACTGTTGTGGGCACTATCTTGACCTTTTTCACCATAGCCTGCAGACATCTCGGGCATCTTGTTTCCTACCAGACGCCTCAATGGGAAATTGAGGAATACAAAATAACAGAGTTGGAAGGGACCTTGGAAGACTTGTATTCTAGTGCTGCTCAAGCAGGACACCCTAGAGTCTAGACCATGGGTCTCCACCTAACCTGGCTCTGGAACTCCTTGGCTTGCTGGGCGCGGGGTTTTTGTGTTGGTGGGGTGTTTTTGGGGTGTTTGGTTGGGGGTTTTTGGTCCTTGGTTTTATAAAGGGTGGGGGCCCCCGGTGGGGGGGGGGGGGGCTGGGGGGGCTGTTGTGGGGGTGGGGGGGGGGGGTCAAAGGGTGGGGGTTCCTTGGTTTGGCCTATGGGTTTTTTTTTGTGGACTGCAACTCCCAGAATTCCTCAGCCACCTTTGCTCTAACTCCTCTGGCTTTGCTGGCTGAGGAATTCTGGGAGTTGAAGTCCACAAGTCTTAAAGTTGCCTAGGTTGGAGACCCCTGGCCTAGACCTTTCCAGGCTGTCCAATCTCTTCTTGAAAACCTCCAGTGATGGAGCACCCACAACTTCTGAAGGCAAGTCATCCCACCGATTGATTGTTCTCATCGTCAGGAAATTTCTCCTCAGTTCTATGGTTGGTTCTCTCCTTGATTAGTTTCCATCTGTTATGGCTTGTTCTGTCATCAGGCGCTTTGGAAAATAGGTTCATTCCCTCTTCTTTGTGGCAGCCCCTCAAATATTGGGAGACTGCTATTGTGTCAGGAGGAGGAGGAGGAGGAGGAGGAGGAGGAGGAGGAGGAGGAGGAGGAGGAGGAGGAGGAGGAGGAGGAGGAGGAAGGGAAGGCAGACTGGGATCGTTGGTTTCCAGGAAGTACCAAGAATTTATAAACGATCTAGGGCTGCCCACCCTAGACATTTCAGAATGCAAACACAGCCTCTAATTGCTTTGGAGTCCAGTCTGGCAAAAATTTGTATGAATTTTTTTTTTATTATTATTAAGCCAACAACCTGCCCCCAATTTTTGCAATAATTCTCTCTGGAACTTGGTGCACTCAAGGCCAGGAGTTCTAGGATTCAGCCTGAATGAAGATGAGGTACCAACTAAAGAGTCCAACGGTATGCAGAAATCCAAAGTAGGGTAAATTTTTCTCCCTTACACTGTACATTTTCCCCCTCAGGCTTCACTTCCCACTGGCTACTCCCGGCTTCTCTAGTCTCAATTTTCTCTCTCCCTGTTATTAACTGTAACCTGAAAGCTGCTTCCAAAGCAAGTAATTAGAGAGATTGGGCCAAGGAATGGGAAACTGGAAAGCATCCAGCATCTTAGGGCATGGAAGGGATGCCAGCAGTTGCCCTACTTTAGCCACACTTACCATATAGGAAAGCTGATCACTTCAGTGACAAGGACAAAAGCTTCATTTCAAAAACCAATGTCATAATCATTTCCCACAATCATTTGTGGGAGGGAAAACAATGGGGAACAACTTCTGTATTCTACCAAGGAAACTGCATGGATAGACAATATAAAGTGATGGGTGATGATGTAGGAGGGGTCGCTCATGCTATACTGAGGAAGAGTGGAGGGTCTTTTGAAGTCCTAATGGTGTTTATGATGCGGCAAATTAAAAGCCTTTATTACCTCTAGTTCCTGCTTGACGTTGTTACACAGAAAAAGACAAGCGAAGCTGTGAAGACAGACGCAAAGACACAATGTGGAATAGAAGAAGCATGGACGTGGGAAAGCTCAGACCAATTAAAATTAAGTCTATTTACTTCATTCTGACATCTCGCACATCAGCAAATCAAAATGGGCTGGAATTGAAAACTCTCCTTATGAAGACAATGCTGTATATTACTCAGGACACAAAACAAATATGGAACAGGGTTGCTTTCATAATGCAAGTCAATGACTATTTCAGCTTCAACCGCAACAATACAAGAACACACAACAGATACAAACTCAATGTAAACTGCTCCAAACTTGATTGCAGAAAGTACGACTTCAGCAACAGAGTGGTCAATGCCTGGAATGCACTACCTGACTCTGTTACATCCTCTAACCCCCACTCCTTTAACCTCAAACTATCCACTATTGACCTCACCCCATTCCTAAGAGGTCTGTAAGGGGCGTGCATAAGCGCACCATCGTGCCTACCGTCCCTGTCCTATTGGCCCCATTTATTCGTATCTATTTCCTGTATTTTTACTTAAGTTTATACTTATACCTATTATCTTGTAAGCGATTGACAAATCAAATAAATAAAAAATAATCAAAAGTAGTACAACACAAACAATACTTGAGCACATTGTAGTCAAAAACTGCTAAATGTTATGTTGGTTTTCTGGACAACCCTTTAATTTGATGGTTATTCAAATTGATGTCCCAGCCAATGATGTAGAAGAAGAGGAATCTGAGAGTTCAATCTGAAATGAACAGAATATGCAAGCCAGACTGGAACACTCGTTGAAAAGAGCAAACATGGTTGGACAATGAAATGAAATTCAGTGGTAAGAAAAGTAAGGTTAGGCAAGAAAAAACAAATGCAAGGTACAGAATTGGGAGAACCTGGCTCAATAGTGGACAAGCACTTAAATATGAGCCAGCAGTGCGAGGCAGCCATCAAAAATGCCAGAGTAATCCTAGGCTGCATCAACAGATGGAACAACAGAAGGATGGAATCGAGATCAGGTTACGTGTGTGAGTGCCGCTTTATAAGGCCTTGGAAAGGCCACACTTGGAATGTTCCATCCAGTTTTGGTCGCCACAGTATAAAGAAGATGTGGAGAGTCTGGAAAGAGTGCAGAGAAGAGCGACAAAGAGGATTAGGGGCTGGAGGCTAAAACCTATGAAGGACGGTTGCACAAATTGGGTATGGTTCTACAGCTCCCCCCTCCCGCCCCAGAACTTGAAAGCCAACGCTAGGGCAGGGCTCTCCAACCTTGGCCACTTTAAGCCTAGAGGAGTTCAACTCCCAGAATTCCCCAGCCAGCTGGCTGGGGAATTCTGGGAGTTGAAGTCCACAAGTCTAAAATTGGCCAGGTTGGAGACCCCTGCGCGGCGAGAGTGTCGGGCTGTTCTTCCGGAGGCCGCAAGAGGGCGCCGCACGATCGCCGCAAAGAGGGGCGAGGCCGCTGAGGAGCTGCGCTTTTTTGCCGCCGCTAAACGCGGGCGCCGCGTTGCCGTTGCAAAGGGCCGCGAGGGAGGGGGGAGGCTTTTGCGGCCCGGGAAGAGCCCCCGTTTTCCGGCTGCGCCTGGAGGAGGGTCCGAAGAAGACCCGGTCCGGCGCAGCCCCCGCCGCCCCCGCCCCGAGAAGAGCAGGCGCATCCCTCGAAGCGAGGGCAGTTACCATGGAGACCGTGCTTTCCCGAACAACCCCCCCCCTCCCCGACGGGCTTCTCGGTGGGGTGGAGCGAGCCTTACCCGGTGCCCCAAATTCCCCGGGAGACAAGACATTAAAAAGCGCAAATAAAAGACAATTAATAAACCGGGTCCCAAAGGCAGAAGCAGCGGTGGAATGCTGGGTCCCTTGGAGCAGGGTCGCCAACCTGGGCCACTTGAAGCCTGGAGGACTTCAACGCCCGGGAGTTGAAGTCCACCAGGCTTCAAGTGGCCAAGGTGGGAGACCCCTGCATTAGAGGAGAAGCCCCCCCCGCCCCACAGAGCAGTCTTTGCTACGCAGGGCCCCTCTTCGTTCCACGCGTGCACCTGTTGGGCTGCCTGCCTGCCAGGAGCTCATCCTCCACCACCGGAAGATGGGTGGTCTTCAATGCCCAGGGCTGGCTGGGGAACTCTGGGGTGTAAGTCCGCGCATCTTCCAGTCAGTGGCCAAGGCTGAAGCACACTGGTTGATTGGTTTGTTTATTTGTCCAGCATGTACAAGATAACAAGTGTAGGTATGAACATAAACAGGAACAAAGGGAGTAAATACAGATTAAATGGGGACACGGGCAGTAGGCACACTGGTGCGCTTATGCACGTCCCCTTTAAGGACCTCTTAGGAATGGGGTGAGGTCCACGGTAGACAGTTTGGGGTTGAAGCTTTGAGGGGTTGAGGGTGTAATAACGGAGTCAGGTAGGCATTTACCTCTCTGTTGTATTTTCTGCCATCGAGTTTGGAGTAGTTTACCTTGAGTTTGCATCAGTTGTTTGCCTGTCTGTTATTGTGGTTGTAGCTGAAGAAGTCATTGATGGGCAAGATGTTGTAGCAGACAATTTTGTGTACTGTGCTTAGAATGGACCGCAGGCGGCATAATTCCAGATTGTCCAGGCCCAAAATTTGGAGCCTGGAGGCATTAGGGAATTCTATGGGTGAGTGGAGGAGTGGAGAACTTTTCTTGAGAAGCACCCGCTCAATCATGTTAATGTCCGATATACAGTGCGGGTTCCAGGCGGACGAGCTGTATTCGAGAATTGGTCTGGCAAAGGTTTTTTATGCCCTAGTTAACAATTCAATGTTGCCGGAGAAGAAGCTTCGCAAAATAAGGTTAACCACTCTTAATGCCTTTTTGGCAATGCTGTTACAGTGAGTCCTGGGGCTCGGATCATTGGAGATAAGTACTCCTAGGTCCTTGACAGAGTGAGGGTCAGCTACCAGATCGTTTCCGCCTAACTTGATTGATGGGAGCAAATGCTAAAAGTGCCTTGAATGTGCTGCACCGGGGCTATTTTCCTAGCAACGTTTGGTCTGCTGTTGCCTACGTGCCGGATGCTTTCCAGTCTCCCATTCTGGTGGTGCCCATCCAAGTATTGAGCCACACCAGTTCTGCTTAGCTTTGAAGATCAGCCAAGATGTGCTCTTGGGTACACATTAAAATGATAAAACAATGAATAAGAATAATTACAATTTAAGGCTGGGGAGGAGAGAAGCACGAAGTACATGGGGAAAGGTGGGGTCTTCTCTTACTCCAATAGCCACCTCCATAATGGTGCACCCCACTGAGACCGCAGGACATGGCCAGGTTCCTATGGAAGGTCAGTAGGGTGGGTGAGGCACCTATTGATATGAGTCCTTCCCACTGATTTCACATTTCTTGTGACAGAATATCATTCCAATGTTCTGTGTGGAGCATTCCAGCTATTGGGATCCCTGTCCAGATAGTCCTGGGGACTCTACCTCTACCATGTGCCTGGTTGGCTTTAATTAATTTTGGACGATGGGTGCTGGGCAGCCAGATCTGGAAGGTGCAGATGCAGAAAGCAAGGTAATTTCAATTCAGCTTATGACTATAACTGAGGCCAGAATTAACAGTTGTAATTCATTGTGGTTGTGAGTTGAGGCATTTCATTATCAAACCCAATTTTATGAAATTTCTTTGTGATGATTGTTAGCTGCATCCATTTGCTCCAACAGGTGGTTTTTGCTGAAAACTGGAAGTTAATATCAGAAATTGTTGCACATCACATATTGCAAATGATTGTGGGACACTGCAAAAGTGAGCTGGCCCAAAATGCAAGCACATGACTATGGGGGGGACTAATGTACCTCCCAAAGCAGGTCATAAGTAGATCAGAGGAAGCCTGTTGTAACTTCACGTGGTTGTTAAGCAACCAGTCTAGGACTTACCTGTATACAGATGTCCTTTCGGCAGGCCACCTGAAGGCCAGGAGGAGAACTTCCAAGAGCCTCTGCTCAATTCAGAGAGGAGCAATTTCCAGGGACTGCCCACCAGTCTCTCTCACTTACCTCTTTATTTGATTCGTGGAGCATCACTGCATCAGGGTCTTGCTGCCAAAAGTTCAGCATCAGTTGCTAGAATTCAGTGGTGCAGCTGTGCATTTTTCTAAGGCAATTAGCCACAAACTCTCCCTGATTGTTTCTGCCTGTCCCCGCAAAATCAGCCGAGTAAGCCTCAGGGAAGCAGCCTCCCCAGGGGCCCTCGGAAGTGGCCCTTCCCCGAAGATACGGAGACCAACCCTGCTGGTTTTGGGAAGGGCTGTGAAGGCCCATGTGCCCCGGGCATCAGGCCAAGATGTGGTGGAGCTCTGGCTTGGCCATCGTTTGATATGTTGGTAATGTGATTTTTAGTGGCCCCAATCTTCAGAACTTGGTTTTGGTCACATTTTATTTCTGTTTACTGCCAAGAGTTCCTTGAGGAGATGGGTGGCTGTAGTCACTTGTTTACAAAATAAATATGTTAATTTCTTTCTTAAAAGTAACAATTCAAAAAATATATCCACAAGGTGGATATATTATAGGTAGTCTTTGACTTAGGACTCGTTGCTTAGCAACCATTTGAAGTTACGATGGATCTCCCCAGGGCTACTTCCAGATGCAAACTTCCAACAGCTGCCCCCCCCCCCAACCCATGATCACGTGATCACATTTTATGAGGTTTATTACTGCTTTCCGGCAAGGAGCTTTAATGGGCAACGGATTCCCTTAACCAACTTCCTCTTTTGTTTTCCTGTTTGATGCTTACCTGGGTGTCAAACTGGCATCAGTCATCACGTTATCATGTGACATATCATGACTTTCCCCCCCTTTGCTAAACCAGGGTTGGGCATGGCCAGTGTGTGATGCACCCAGCCTGCGGGCTGCGAGTTTGACAGCCTTGCCTCAACATATGAACAGAGGTGGAAGGGACCTTGTAGGCCATCTAGTCCAAGCCCCCGCCCAAGCAGGGGACCCCACACCATTTCTGGCAAATGGCAGTCCAACCTCTTCTTGACCTGCCCCAAACCTCCTTCTGGCAGATAAGGAAGCTGCTGTGTGTGTGGGGGGGGGAGAGCATCTATTGCCAAGATCACGGGGTGGGGGGGGGTGGAGTCGTATCTGCAACCTGGCAGAAGCCACTAAGGAGGGATACTAGAGGTGCTGAGATGCCCATAATGGTGGACAGCCTCCCTAGGAGCCCAGGGGCGGTGTTGCTTGGCAGTGGCTCTGGCCATCATGTCTGGGGGGGGCACCAAACTCCGAAAGTTTGAAGGCTGTTGGGGAAAACGAAGTGGAACAAGGGGCGATCCGCCTTCCTCAAAGCCCTGGGAGCGATGGGGATATCTGCACCCATTTGAACTCTTCCTTGCTCCATGCTGTTTCTGGATTGGCACCAAACACCAAGCGGTCAAGGGGACCCACAGAGGTTGTTGCAGCTAGTTAGGCTGCAAACAAACATTGGTTAGTCTTTTGCTCAGGTCACCCAGGGGTATTTCTTGCAAGGCGAGATGGTGTTCAGAGGTTGGGGTGTCATCCTGCACTGAGGCAATTTGCACCGGGATGTCATCCTATGCACGGCCTCACACACCCCTTGCAGAGGCCCGTGATTCATCTGCTGTGCATCACCAGATCAGTGAAGGAACTGGTCATGGTTATAGTGGTCTGGTTGGTTGGTCTGATTAGCCATGGTTAGTTTTTCAAGTCTGGTCAGTTAATTTATAGAACAGAATGATCTGGAAGGGACCTCGGGGGTGCTCTAGTCCAGCCCCCCTGCTCTCAAGCAGGAGATCCTATCCCATTTCAGACCAGTGACTGCCCAGTCTCTTCTTAAAAACCTCCGGTGATGGAGCAGCCACGATTTCTGGTGGCCAGCTGTTCCACTGGTTAATTGTCCTCCCTGTGAGGAAATTCCTCCTTCATTCCAGGTTGCTTCTCTCCTGGATGAGTTTCCACCCGTTGCTTCTTGTCCTGCCCTCAGGGGCTTTGGAGAATAGCTTGACCCCCTCTTCTTCTTTGGGGCAGCCTCTCAAATATTGGAAAGCTGCTATCACGTCTTGACGTGTCTTTACTATTCTTTACTGTTTTGTGCAAATGGGTTCAATGAGTTGTATGAATAAAAGGCATAGAGTTTATGGCAGCCATAAAGTTAGAACTGTGGAAATTAAACTGATAAAATTAAGAAGAAGATCTTCCCCTGGATTGCAGCCATGGAAGAACCAAGTCAAAAGCATTGCTCGCGCCTTTATCCTATTTATATCCCACCTTCCGTACTGGAGCCAAAGGAGGAACGCGCTCCCTCCTACTTCTCTCCCCAACAACTTTGCTGCAATGTGGGTTGACTGAGAGGAAGTGGCTGGGCCAGAATCCCGTAGAGCAGGGGTGTCAAGCTCAAGGCCCAGGGGCTGGATCTGGCCTGTAGGGCTGCCCTGGAAACAGTGGAGGACTGGCCCGTGGTGCCTCTGCCAGCGAAAAGGGAGGTCGGGAGGGCTGGGTGTGGCTTCCGCTGGCAGAGAATTGCAGGAGGCCGTGGCAGCTGAAAATGGGGCTCGGGGGGCCGTTTCCACTGTTAGATCGCTTGGGCCACCACAGACACCCCCAACATGAGTGATGTCAAGCTGGCCACGCCCACCTTGGCCACACCCACTCCCCTCCTGATGCAGCCCTCAATGAAATGGAGTTTGACACCCTTGCCGTAGAGAAACTCTGGGCCTGGGGAGGACTCGAACTGGGTTTCTGTGCTGCCAATTTGGCACCTTAACCCACAGACACTCCCTCCAGGCCTTATGCCGGGGAAATGCTCTGAATTGGAACCTTCCCTGGTGGCTTTTGGGCTCTCTCCAAGGGAGCCCCCCCCCACCATTTATGCCCCTCAGGTTCACCTGCAGGGAAGGCGAAATGCAGGGGAGTACATGGACACCACACCCCTCCCCTCCCCACTCCTTTGACATGACCCCCTTTTGCTCTGTCAGGTGAGACCCAGTCAGCCCTCCAACGTGCCCCGGAGAGGCTGCGAAGGCCAGCCTTCCCCCTCCTTATAGGGCCCAGCCTCCACCTCCTGCCCAGGGGCTTCCTCGGATGCCCTCTGGAAAGGCCCCCTTGGCCTGGCAGTTGGTGCAGGCAGCAGGCCTTGACTTGGGGCCGCAACTGAGCCCACAATTGCAGTTGTAAGTCGTGATGCTCGTTAAGCAGGCCATCATGTCACTTTTGCAGCAGTCACTAAGTGAATGCTGCGGTCATTAAGAAAACCCATTGTTTGCTGTGGAGCACTTAATCAGAAGGTTTTGGTAAAAATGGGGAGGGGGGGAATCACAGCCACGTGTGAATTTGGGATGCTGAAACCAGGGCAGCGGTAGAGGGTTCGAAGGGCAGTCACAGGGCTGGGTGGGAAAAAGAACCAGCCGTCGTAACTTTGAATCCAGGTGGTGTTTGTGGGGGTCTGTCATAACTCTGAATGGTTGTTAAGCATCTGGTTGTAAATTGAGGGAATTGAGCAGTTCAATAGTTTTGGGCATTAGGCAACTTCGCTCTGCCAACCTGCCAAGCTCCCCCAAATCGACCAGCCAATCAGGACCTCAGGATCCCTGACCTGGTCGCCCTCACCCGCTACTCAATATAAACCTTTGCTTTCCCATTATTTGGGGTGCCTCTATCTGCAAAAAGAGTGCCCCCCCTTTCCCCTTGTCGCAAAAGGAGGCTCTTCCCCTCAATGTTTTAGCAAAATTCCAGGAGAGAAAAAGTCACGGGGTCAAAGCCTTCCCTGCGTGGCCTTTGTGCGCTGCAGGTGAAAACCTGGCTGGGGCTGAGCCTTTCCCGCCTGCCAGAGAGGCCTGTTTGGGTGCCTTTAGGGAAAGCAGAATCGAGGTTTAAATTTGGGAGGGGTTCTGAGCTCCCCCTTCTCCCTGCCCCAACACTCCCCCCCCCCCTCCCCGAAGTGTCCGCTCCCTATCTGACATCACAAAGGGGTTTGTCTTCCAGGAAACCTTGTTAGGGGTTTAATGGGGCTTTTGAGCGCAGATCTGCTTTATCTGAGCATTTGCAATTAATCCCTCCGTTTTCAAATCCCCGGTTCCTCCCCTCCCTCCTGCCCTGCCTGGATCAGCCTGCCACAGCCTGCCCTTCCAGCTGCTCCCTGATTCAATTTCCCCTCCTTCCCCCATTTCCCCCCCCCATGGTGTCATAAAACCCCTTTGCCTTCCTGACTGCTGGAATTAGGTGCAGCACATCTAATGGAACCCGGGAGGAGGGAGGTTGATATGCCACAGGAGGAGCCTGCAAATGAAGGAGGTCTTTGTGTGTGTGTGTGTGTGTGTGTGTGTGTGGGGAGGGAGGAGGGAGGGAGGAGGGGGGAGGAGGAGGAGAGAGAGAGAGAGAGAGAGAGAGAGAGAGAGAGAGAGAGAGCGCTAAGTAGAAGAGAGAGAAATGCAGCAGACATTTCCACCACCACTCTCCATCCCTTGCCTGAATTTTCCTTTCCTTTTGCCCCCGCCTCCCCATCCCCGGGTCTGGGCTCAAGGGAAGCCGTGGTCCTGTGGCTTTATGGCAAACCCTTCCGCTCCCACTACACGTTCACCTCTTTGGGCTAAAACGAACATCCTAGGGTTGCTTGTGGGCTCACTTAGCTGAGATCAGACAATACCTTAAGCCAAACACATTATTTCTCTTTGGGGGCTTCATGTGCTGTTCTTGTAAAATGTTTTATATTTACCCGAAGATAAAATGCAAAATACAGAATAAAAACAACAACAACACAAGAACTCCAAAGCAGACGTGCAGGAAAAAAAGAAAGGAAAAAAGTGTATATCACAAATATAAAATTAGCAGTAAACATATAACCTCCACCCTGGTTGAATGCTGATACCTACTCCTCAAACAAATGTAATAGGTTCTGTAGAAAGTCAGCACCCACTCACCTCCTAGAGAATGAAATATTTGGGGGAATATTAAAAAAAAAAGGCAGGATAGAACATTTCCCCTAAAGGAGAAATGCAAAAAAAAATGTTCTGCCCCAAGCAGAAACAGGGGAGGCCAGCTTTTAGACATGCAGATTCGGTAATCCATTCAGAAAGACTGAGTCAGACAGAAACTTCAGATAAGCAACAATCCAAAGGTTGACAAGATTAGCTCAGAAAAACACCTAGGATTCCTATAGGCAAAATCCCTTTTGCCTATAGAGCCAACCATGACCCCTACATGACCCCATAGGAATCCAGAAGGTATAAAACCCACCCAAAACCTGTTTATTGTAAGAAAGCTGTTAATTGGTAGTCTCCAAAATAGAAAACTTAAAATCCTCTATTAATAGTCTATTTCTATATTTAACTCACAGAAACTCCACAAATAGCTTCCAATCTTTGACAAACTTCTCCAAACCATTGTCTCTAATCAATGCAGCTAATTTTGCCATCTCTGCCAACTCAGTCAATTTCAAAGTCCATTCTTCCACTGTCAGAATTCTTTTTTCTTTACAATATTTGGCATATATAATCCTTGCAGCTGTCGCCATGTAGTCTATATATTTGGAAATAAGGTTCCAAATAGTTTTTCTGTCGATTTATCCATAATATCTAGAAGAAAGACTTCAGGTTTCATTAAATAATTGCATTTAAGTATTTTCTGCATAACTATTATTATATTTATTCAATATGATTTAGCAGTGTTTTCAAGACCATCATACGTAATACAATTTACCTGGAGTTTGATTACACTTCCAGCATTTATTAGAAGTTCCATTCTACGTTCTTGCCAATCCATCCGGAGTCAAATACCATTGAAACATCATCTTATAAAAGTTTTCTTTCAAGCAGTAACTCAAAGTAAACTTTAAACCCTTAGTCTACATATTCCTCCATTGGTCTAACATTATATCATAACCAAGTTTTTCACCCATTTTGCCATACAATCCTTAACATATTCATCTTGCAAGTGCATCCTAAGTACTATTTAATAAACTTTAGGAATTAAATGATCATCTCTAGAGCATAAATTCAATTCCAATCCAGATGTGTTGGCTGTCAACTCATAAAATATTTCTGTGGTCTTTTAGAGTTGCCAGCAGAAAGGGAGAGGGAAGCAGTGGGCAGCTTGCAGTCCATAAATATTTTTAAAGATAGTTTCTAAACGACTGAGGTTTCTGCCGTGCAAAATTCTAACTGGAGAGCATGATTGATGTCTCTTGGCTATGGATATGTCCCATTGGAGAATATGAATTACGATATACCCAGGGGGTGGGGGGAAACAAGGGTCAAGGGTGACAATGGATGATGTGTCTCAGAGTCGGCTACACCCAGGCAGTGCCGGACATGTTAACTCCTAATAAATTTTCTTTAAGTTTGAAAATTAAGTTTGAAAATCTTTAAGTTTGAAAATTAAGTTTGAAAAGACTCATGCCAGAGCCCTGACATCAGCTACAAGAACAAAACTTTTTTTAAAATCAAGTTTAAACCTTTCAAATATTCTATAGCAGGGCAGGAGTGTCAAACTCAATTTCATCAGGGTTGTGTTTGACCTTGGGAGGGGGGGGGCGTGGCCAGCTCGACCTCACTCATGTTGGGGCACCTGTGACAGCCTGAGCGTTCTGCCAGCGAAAACAGGTTCCTGAGCTCCGTTTTCGGCTGTGACGGCTTCCTGCAACCCTCTGCCAGTGAAGGCAGAGCTCAGGACCGCCGCCCATGGCCTGCGTGCCAAATCTAAAGCACCCCATAGGCCTTGAGTTTGACACTCCTGTTCTATGGTAATTAAAATGAATCACAATTAAATCCATCACTTATTTGTTGTTCCTTTGTTTTTATCTTCCTCCAGTATCAATAGATGATGAGATGCCCCAAGGCAGTGTTCTAGGACCAACTCTCTTCATACTCTACATAAATGACCTCTGTGATCATATTAAGAGCAATTGCGTTCTTTTCGCTGATGATGTAAAGCTGTTCAATACCACAGACAATACTGCTACCCTACAAAAAGATCTTGACTATGTATCAGAATGGTCAAACAAATGGCAACTTCAAATCTCAACAAATAAATGCTCTGTCTTACATATTGGCAAAAAAATCAGAAAATAAAATACAAGCTGAATAGCCAAGATCTTGTTGATGACCCAAGCTCTGTAAAGGACCTTGGAATACTCACCTCTAATGATCTAAGTGCTAGAGCCCACTGCAACTACATAGCCAAAAAGGCATTAAGAGTTGTTAACCTAATCCTCGTAGCTTTTTCTCTGGTAATATCACACTACTAACCAGAGCATACAAAACATTTGCTAGACCAATACTGAATACAGTTCATCAGTCTGGAACCCACACTACATATCTGATATTAGCACAATTGAGAAAGTCCAGAAATATTTCACAAGAAGAGTTCTCCACTCCTCTACTCGTTGTAGAATACCTTATGCCACCAGACTTGAAATTCTAGAACTAGAAAACCTTGAATTACGCCGTCTTCGGTCTGATTTAAGCATGGTATATAAAATCATAAATTGCAATGTCCTACCTGTCAATGAATACTTCAGCTCCAACCATAACAACACAAGAGCACACAATAGATACAAACTCAAAGTAAACCGCACCAAACTTGATTGCAGGAAATACGACTTCAGCAACAGAGTGGTCAATGTCTGGAATACTCTACCTGACTCTGTAGTTTCTTCCCCAAACCCCAAAAACTTTAACCTTAGACTGTCTACTATTGACCTCACCCCTTTCCTAAGAGGTCTGTAGGGGGCGTGCATAAGCGCACCAACGTGCCTACCGTCCCTGTCCTATTGTTTCTCTTATTCTTCTTTTATTTTTCTTATATGTACCCATTTCATGTATTCACAACTATGTATACACTTATACTTATTATCTTGTAAACAATTGGCAAACCAAATAAATAAATAAATAAATAAATAAATAAATAAATAAATAAATAAATAAATAAATAAATAAATAAATAAATAAATAAATGCCGTCCATGAGGACTCAGCTATACCATCTTCTTTTCCATCGTAGTGCTTCAGGGGATGATATCCACAATGGTACCTTAGTAGCCACTGCACTTTTATACTTCAGCCATATACGCCTGATCGACTGCCTAATGAGGTGGTTCTTAATACCCTGAGTTAATCTCTGCCTTGTCATACCATAAATGGGGGGAGGGGCACCCAAATCGAAGCCTTCAAGGTCTAACAGCCTTTGTTTCTTCAGAGTTACCCAATCTTTCAACCATACCAAACAGTAGCATCACGGTACAATCTAAGGTCAGGCAAGGCGAGACATCCCCTTTCTTTTGGCATCTTGTAAAAGCTTATATTTAACTCTTGGTTTTGTTTTGTTTTGCCAGATAAATTTGGAAATATCATTCTGCCATTGTTCAAAAGGGAAGTCTTTGATCTAAATCAGTATAGTCTGAAAGAGAAATGGCATTCTGAGCAAGATTCATTCGAACAACAGAAATTCTTTCCATAAGGGACAAATGTAGGTTTTCCCTACATCAGTGTAAATCAGATTTTATCTCACTCCACATTTTAAGATAGTTATTTTTATTCACATAGAATTTTTATTGGAAAGGATCACACCCGAGGGGTGTGCAGTTCCAGAACTTCACGGGAGGCTGGCGATTTGCATACCTGTTGCTGAGGTGGAAGGTAGGTACTTCTGTTTTCGTTCAGAGTTGGTTGGGGGCACCATTTTTTGAAGGGGCCAGCCAGCTTCTGGAGGTCTGGAGAGAGGAAGGCCTCTGCATCACTGAAGTGGGTTCTTTGGACCATGAGATTGATATCATCGGGATAAATACATTTCTGAGAAAATGGCTGTAGGTGAGGACCAGTTATAAGACTTTCTTCAGTACTCTTGTAACTTTGAATAGTTGCTAAATGAATGGCTGTCAAATTAAATCAGTTTCTACAAATGCACAAATCCATCTGTGACATTAACTGCGACTGACTGATTACTCAATTAAAACTTGAGCTGGACTGGCTGTGGATGAAGGCAAGGAGGGTTTGCAGAGGTTTCCATGGAGGCCTGGCCTCTTTTAGAATTGGCAATCCTGCCAGATCCAGTTGATGTGGGGATGAGGAGGGGTGGAGAAGGCCCGGCCCTTCAAGGAGGATTGAATGCCATCCTCGTCAGCCAGCAGGGCCCAGGGAGAAAGGAATAGGAGCCGCAGCCTCAGACTGGCCGTTCCTGCTTTCTGGGGACTCTCTTTCTGGGAAGAGCCGCGCATCTGTTGCTGCTGGATCCTGTGGTTCTCTGTTGGGGATTGCAGAAGCTGTGGCCTTGCTCTGCCCTCCAGAGAGCAGGAAAGGGATCTCGGCTGCACCCGCCCTGGTATCTTCTGGCAAAAGGTGGTGCTTGAGCCCCATTGCCCCTGTGGGGAGAGAGCCTCTCCAGCAGGAGTGCTACCTGAAACCAGCACATGTGGAAAACCTGCAGGTGCCCTGCAAAATCCAGGAGAAGATCAGGACGCTGAGGAGTTTGAGGAATTCTTCCGCAGCTGCCATGGCAACCTCAGGGCATACCTGCAGATTTTGGGGGAGGGAGGGAGAGATGCTGCAGCATCTGCCAGTGGGGTCCCATGAGAATCTTTATCCTCCTTTGACAGTCTTTGAGCACAAAAAAACCCAAAGAAAGTTACTCCCTCCAGAGTTGGAGAAAAAGGGTTGCCAGAATGATAGAAGCCTGGGAGCTGCGGGGGGCTGTGAGGGAGGGGGCAATTATTGCTATGTCTTCTCCCATCCTTTGCCTTGACAGAAGGTTGCTGAATTGACATCCATCTTCCTTTCCAATAATTAGATCTCGCTTGGGCCAAAATCACGCGTGGTCTCCCAAATGCCATCTGAGCATCTGAGATTGGTGACCGTCCTCATCCTGTAGCTACAGAGGCAAGCTGAGAAGTGGAAACTTGCAGGGAACCTTGGCTAGTCTCCAGCCAGGGAGGGGTAGGAGAAGGCTGCCTTTTAAGCGGCTGATGGATGTCGCTCTTTTTGAGGTTTACCCCAACTCAGTTGATTGGATGACCCCATGTGGCAGAAGAATGATGAATTCCTGCTGCTTTTAATGGACCAAACTAGATACGGTATCATGTAGACCTGTGTTTCGCAACTTCTACAACTTTAAGATGTGTGGACTTCCACTCCCAGAATTCCCCAGTCCCCATCCAATGACCGGAGGGGGAGAGGAAGCTGAGAGAGGACATGAAGTCAGCAGCATTGCCCACTGTATATCAGTCAGATTCTATATCTAGATCAGAGGCCCCCAAACTTGGCCACTTTAAGACTTGTAGACTTCAACTCTCAGAATAACTGGCTGGAGAATTCTGCGAGTTGAAGTCCACAAGTCTTAAAGTGGCCAAGTTTGGGGGCCTCTGATCTAGAACAGAGGACAAAGAGTTGGAAGGGGCCTAGATCTTTAGTCTGCTGCTCTGAACTTCCTCCAGGGTGGCCCAGATTTTACCATGTGGATCCCCAACCCGTTTGGTTCCTTGCACAAACCTGGCATTTTGGCAGCATTTTATGGGCACTCTCCTGTCCTTTTTCAGGACACTGAGCAGGTGAGCATTTTTGGGTACTTTGGGGGCTCAGTGGTGATTTTCAGGGCTTGGGCTCAACCTCAGGGATGTTCCTTTGTTTTGCACAAGCCTTCCAAGAACTTTATAAGTGCATTTTAATAAAGCCGGGGAAATCCTCTGGCCTTGCTGGCAGTCCCAGCCGCCACTGCCAGGATCTGCCCGATTGCTCCACATGAGGCCTACCTCTGGCCCTGCTGGTGATCCCTTTTCTTGACCAGTTTTTAAATTGGTTTCATCCTCAGAGCAGCATGGAGTCGGCTGGGCTAGGAGATGAGCAGGGGGTAACGGGGAGGAGTGCTATTTAATAAAAGAGACCAGAAAGAAAGAAACAAAACAAAAGGCAATTACTACAACAAAGTCCATGGCATATAGAAGAATTTCTCATGTACACATAATCCTCAATTTATGACCACCACTGGAACCAGAATTTACATTGTTGAGCAAGGTGGTTTTGAACCTGGCTGGGAAGTTTGCAAAAGACAATCTGATGTCATAATGCGATGCTATAACGCTTGTACCTATGTGTTGGTTGCCAAAGGACCAAATTTTGATCATGTGACCATGGGGAATGCTTCAAAGGTTGTAAGCGCGAGGACCAGTCATGTCACTATTTACATAAGTGCTGTTGTAACTGAACAGAGGCTAAATGAATGGTTGTAAGTGAAGACTCCCTGTGTCACTTTTTATGGAACGTTTCATTCAAGGATTCCCATCTTTCTTCTTGTAGTGTCTCCGCCCCAGCCCCCGTTGTCTTTTCCATCTCAAGTTTTCCCATTTTGGGGGAACTGCCCATAAACCAAAGCGGCCAGCAGTTGCTCCCTGCTTTGCTGCAAGAGGTCCCCCCTCTCTCCCGTGCAGACTTTTTCTGCTCTGAATTATCCCGATGATGGTTTCAGTTTGGCACCTGGATTTGAACTGCCTTCTGCAATTTCCTCTCCTGCCCCTCCCTGGCACAATGGGCTCACTTGCTTCTCTGGCTTTGTCAAGGGGCTGGAGGCCCTTCCCCTCTCAAACCTGCTCCCTTGGTCTCTGTAGGGCAGAAGACGCTCCAGAAGTCCCGGAATTGTGGGAGTTGAAGTCCACACATCTTAACGTTGCCAAGACTGAAAAAGATTGCTGTGGGGCTGAACGTTTTGCCTCTTTCTTACCCTGCTGGCTGTTCATCCCCACACACATCACCTCCGAAGCTCCAACAGTTCTGAAAGATTAGCTGGCTTTTATAGAAGACTTGAAACTGAAAGGGGAAGCTTTCAGATCTCTCTGCACCAAGCCCAGATCTGTCAGTCAAGTAGCAAAGGATTAAAATAGCTCTGAAAATGGGAAAGGAGTCACCTAGGGAGCCAGCTCTTCCTTCTTGCCTCGCAAGAACCAAGTGAGGGCCTGCCGGTCCAGGGGAGACCAAAGAGCACCAACCGGATCCTGTTTTCATGCATCCAAGGAGGAGCTGTGATTTCACTGGGCAAATGACCTGATTTATATAATCTACCGCATTCACCATTCAGGGGTTGAATGACAAGCACTGGTGTTCCATTGATTCTGGAAGGCCGCATGTCAGAGTGGCCACAGCTAGTTCCCTAGGAAAGAGCGACTCCATGGGTGTTAGAGAAAAGGTCCTTTGACTGGAAACGCTGAGCGCATGTGAGCGAGGCAAGGTCTGAAGGAAAACCACAGATGGAAATCATATATTGAAAGCAATGCCCAACACCGCCCCCACCCGAGAGTAGTACCCCCCCCCCCCGAGAGTCAGCGCCACGGTAAATTTCTTCCCCAGGGCCGGCGTCCTTGAAGGCAGGAAGATGGCTGAGTTTGGCACCCGGTTCCTATTAGTGTCCATACGCCCCAATTTCCCACAGCGCTCTTCCCCTCCCAAATCCCCCCAGTTACGGCAGGTGCTAGTGAACTTCAAAGAAAGTGAAGATAGGCAGCTGACTCTGCTTGCACCTGATTTTAATGCAAGTTTTTATGTTATTAGAAAATATCTTGGCGTGCAATGCTCTAGCATCATCTTGAGGGAAGAAGTTGAAAAAGTTTATGTCCAGGATGTGAGGAATCTGTAGATATTTTCACAGCCCACTTTCTGGCTCTTGCAGTATTCCGGTCCTTGATTGAAGGCAGGTTGGTAGTAATTGTTTTTTCTGCAGTCCTAACTATCCATTGAAGTCTGTGTCTGTCTTGCTGGGTTGCAGAACCAAACCAGACAGTTATACAGGTGAAACTCAAAAAATTAGAATATCGTGCAAAAGTTCATTTATTTCAGTAATGCAACTTAAAAGGTGAAACTAACATATGAGATACTCATTACATGCAAAGCAAGATAGTTCAAGCCGTGATTTGTCATAATTGAGATGATTATGGCTTACAGCTCATGAAAACCCCAAATCCACAATCTCAGAAAATTAGAATATTACACGCAATCAATAAAACAAGGATTGTACATAGAACAATATTGGACCTCTGAAAAGTATAAGCATGCATATGTACTCAGTACTTGGTTTGGGCCCTTTTGCAGCAATTACTGCCTCAATGCGGTGTGGCATGGAAGCTATCAGCCTGTGGCACTGCTGAGGTGTTAGGGGAGACCAGGATGCTTCAATAGAGGCCTTCAGCTCTTCTGCATTGTTCGGTCTCATGTCTCTCATCTTTCTCTTGACAATGTCCCATAGATTCTCTATGGGGTTCAGGTCAGGCGAGTTTGCTGGCCAATCAAGCACAGTAATCCCATGGTCATTGAACCAAGTTTTGGTGCTTTTGGCAGTGTGGGCAGGTGCCAAGTCCTGCTGGAAAATGAAGTCAGCATCCCCATAAAGCTCGTCTGCTGAAGGAAGCATGAAGTGCTCCAAAATCTCCTGGTAGATGGCTGCGTTGACCCTGGACTTAATGAAGCACAGTGGACCAACACCAGCAGATGACATGGCTCTCCAAATCAACACAGACTGTGGAAACTTCACACTGGACTTCAAGCATCTTGCAGTGTGTGCCTCTCCGTTCTTCCTCCAGACTCTGGGTCCTTGGTTTCCAAATGAGATGCAAAAGTTGCTCTCATCAGAAAAGAGGACTTTGGACCACTGAGCGACAGACCAGTTCTGTTTTTCTTTAGCCCAGGTAAGACGCTTCTGATGTTGTTTGTTGTTCAGGAGCGGCTTGACAAGAGGAATACGACATTTGAAGCCCATGTCCAGGATCCGTCTGTGTGTGGTGGCTCTTGATGCACTGACTCCAGCCTCAGTCCACTCCTTGTGAAAGTCCCCAAAACTTTTGAATGGCCTTTTCCTGACCATCCTCTCCAGGCTGCGGTCATCCCTGCTGCTTGTGCACCTTTTTCTTCCACACTTTCCCCTTCCACATAACTTTCTATTAATGTGCTTCAGTACAGCACTTTGGGAACATCCAACTTCTTTTGCAATTACCTTTTGAGGCTTTCCTTCTCAACTATGACACATCACAGCTTGAACTATCTTGCTTTGTATGTAATGAGTCTATCTCATATATTAGTTTCACCTTTTAAGTTGCATTACTGAAATAAATGAACTTTTGCATGATATTCTAATTTTTCAAGTTTCACCTGTACACGAGAGCAAATGACTTTGATTCCTTTGTAGAACTGTATCATCAACTCCTTGGGCAGTCTGAGTTTTTGGAGTTGGCACAAGAATATTGTTAGTTGTGCTTTTCTAATGACATTTTTGATGTTAGGTGTCCATTTTAAGTCCTGATATATTATAGAACCTAGAAACTTGACTGCGTCTACTGTTGATACTGTGTTGTCTAGTATTGTAAAGGATAGTAGAATAGCAGGGCTTCTCCTAAAATCTCCTATCATCTCTACAGTTTTGAAGGCTGAAGGGCCCTTGCATAGATTCAAGATGTTGTAAGGGGAGAGCAGAGCCATATTAGCAGCAGCATCTCCCTCACTATTTGTCGGTAGGCAACTTGCAAGGGGGTTAGGGTTAGGCTGAGGGGATTGTTCTCCCTTTCAGCTTATTTTTAGTGGCGCGTTTGCCTGTTTCCAGCGTTTTCGTCGGCAGCGCCCCCGGCCCTCCCGGCAAGCCATCCTCGCTTCCTTGGGGGCGGGCGGGGAGACGTCGGGCGATCGGAAAGCAGCCATCCCGGGCGGACGAAGCGGCGCGCGAGGCGGAGGCGGGCCGGGACCCGGGAGCACCGGACCCGCCCGGAGAGCCCTCCGAAGCGACGACCCTCTCCGTCCCCGCCGGACTGTACCACCCCGCAGGGAGGGGGCGCTCGGGGGGCTCTGCTGCGCCCAGCGGCGCCTTCCCTGGGCTGGGCAGGAGGGCGCAGGCCAGGCGGGCTCGGGACTCCCTCGGCGGGAGGGGAGATTCCGGGCAGCCCCGCCGGGGAGCTGCAGGGCCCTCCTCCCCGCCTTTGCCGGAGCCCCTCCTTCTCGCCCGGGCGGGAAGCGCGTGCCGCTCCGGCTCCAGCGGTTGTAAGGAGGAGGCGGCGGCGGAAGATGCGGCAGGGAGAGTCGCTGGCGCTCGCTTAGCAGCCCTCGCGATCGTCGGGATCCCCAGCCGTCGGCCAGGTAGATCGCGCGGGAGGCGGCGCGCTCCGCTCTCGGCACAGCGGAGGAGGCGGTGCAGCTGGCGGGTGGGCGCCCTTGCACGGGGACGGCACCGTCGGAGCGCGCCAAAGAGGCCGCGTGCGACCGATTCCAGCCCCCCCCGCGACAGCGTCCCCACCCTGCCCCGCTTGGGGAGGGCGACGTTCTAGGATCGCTGCAGGAATCAGCGCAGAGAACTCGGGCCGCCCTTTGAGGAGGGACGGAGACCCCGGACCCCCCCCCCCTCCGCTGTCCCACTGGCCGAAGTGGCGGGGGCGGCGCCTCGCAAGGTGCCCGGCTCGCCTTGGTCGCCGCTGCCCTTGCACGAGAGGAGCGGGACGGCTCGCTGATCCCTCTGCAGAGATCCCTGGGGGAGGAGGCGGCGGCGGGGGGAGATGTGCCGCCCTCCGCGGGGACTGGGCTGAGGCTGCCTGTCCTGGAGGTGGGTGGAAAGTTGAACTGGGGTCCGGGAGGAGCAGCGCTTCCCGGCTGCATACAAAGAGATGCGTGCTAATCCCATCCACCCCCACCCGCCCCACACACACCAGTGGCGACTCCAGCTGCAACTGGACTGTCCCCTCCCTGCCCCTGTGCAGCGATCCCCCGGGGCAGCAGGTGAGGGGAGACCCGCCATCGCTGCCTGGTGGCAGACGGGGAGAACCCTCTGGAGGGGGGCATCCAACATCTTCCCCTGCCCAAGGAAGGGGGAGCAAGATCCGCCTCCCCCCCCCCCCCACCGCCTGCTGCGCTTGCCTGGCCAGGATCAGCAGCCACAGCTGGAGCTAGACAGAGATTCCCCCCCCACACACAGCATAGATCAGAGATCATGGCAGGGAGAGCCAGGGGCTGCTGGTGGTACCAGTTCCTGAATGCTCCTGAAGCCCTTTCCTCCCTCCCCCCCCCCCAAACCCAGCATTTCACCCCAGTCCTCTGGAGTCTCGATTGCTATTTTTATGACCATTTGCTCTGCCCTTTGTGCATGGGGGATTTTGCAGGGGATGAAAAAGGTGATGCTCGGTCCTTTGCACTTCATGGACTGCTCAGGCAGTTTTCTGGGTAGCTTCAGGGAAACCTGCCTGCGTTTCCACGTTCTTCATGGATGCCCTTTCAGATTTCCTAGCCTGGTCTTCAGCTACCGCCCCCCGCCCCATTTCCTTATGAGACCAGCTAGGTCTCGCCCCTGTCACAATAAGCTGTGCCAGCCCCAGTTGATTAAAATGAGGGCAGGGTCCCACGCTACCAAGGGCTGGCAATCTCTCCTAACGGCTCCGTTAGTGCTGTATCTGATATTTATTTATCAGCTCGGTGTGTTCACTGTGCAAGAGGTAGGAAGACTTCAGCTTGGATTAGGAGTCTGTACGCTGCAATTTCTTCTTTGTTACATCTGTCTTGTTTTTGCCATGGGATTCCCAGTCAATTCTCCCCTGCCAACAGTCCCAGAGGCAGAGATTGTCCTGGCAGTGACCACGCCCAATGAGACACAATGGCCAGGTCCCTCACCCTGAAGGACCCGTTGCTGATGACCGCAGGCCTGGATCTCTTCAAAAGACCCAGCCGGCTTCTGCAGCTGCTGGGAATGAGGCTCCTTCGAGAAAAGAGAGGAAGGAAATTGCCAGCATGGTTGTATCTTGTGTACGTCCGTTGTGAGACCACACTTGGGTATATGTTATTCTTGCCTCACACTGGAAAAGGTGTGCAGTAAAAGCCCTCTGGAGCCATTTGCACCTGAGAGAAAAAATGGCCCATTTTGGACTTCATGGCTTAGGAAAAAGGCAATTGGGGGTCAGGGGAGGGATTCCAAGAGCTTCATCATGAAAGTGACTGGCAGAGAAAACCCAGATGTGGTTCTATTCATGTGCTGCCTCATGGATCGGTCTTTTGTTGGATGGCAACCGTTGGCCCCGTAGCTGCAGGTCCACCCACCCTCCCTCCACGATTATCATCAGCCTACACCAGATGATTCTGGGATCATATAATATTGAAAAAGTAGATGGCCGCTTCCTCCTTCTTCGGCTTTCAACCAGGTTGCAACATCTGCTGACTTTGGCTGGTCTTGAAGTAGATCCACGGGTGAGAAGGAGCTGGAGATTTCATGCATGATCTTTTCCTGCAGATAAAGCTTCTGGCACGGCATGACCGGATCATGTTCTTCCTTCTGCTTTAGACTTCCTGAAAGGGACATTAGGGAGCAGCCATTACTTGCATGTTTCATTGGGAGTGAACATTCTGCCTGAAATCAACTTCCCATTGAATAGGAATGGCTACGTGTTGGTGGGTACAGATTGTGGGGTGCAATTTCAGGTGGGCTTCAAGGAAGGACCAGCCTCTTGAAGCAACTGTCCTCTCGGGTCTTGTCTCCACTCCCAGAGGGAACGGTGTTGCGGAAGGAGCAAAGGCTGCCTCCCATTTCCACCAAAAAGGAAAGAATTGCAGTCCAACTTTACTCTAGCACAGGGGTGTCCAACCTTGGCAACTTTAAGACTTGTGGACTTCAACTCCCAGAATTCCTCAGCCAGCTTTGCTTTGCTGGCTGAGGAATTCTGGGAGTTGAAGTCCACAAGTCTTAAAGTTGCCAAGGTTGGACACCCCTGCTCTAGCATATGCCTTTTTTGCATTAAGTACCCTTACTCAGGTAAGAAAGTGAGACAATTAAAATTCCTTATTTGAAGGATAGTCTTCATCCACTTCTTTCTGGCTTTAGTTGGAGAGATGCAGAATTTGGGCAGAAAATAGTTACACACAGCTGGACCTTTAGGCATCCTTGTGCTGAAGGATGCTTTGGATGGCCAGAGTTTCTGTTAAATCAAGGAACTGCCTCTGGTTTTCCATAAATTATTACTTTCCATGTCTTGGAAAGAGGAGAAACATTGTCAGGGATTCAAGAATCTTTGGCTTGTTTATGCTTTCAAGGGCCATAAATATCCATGCCCATTTTCTTAGATGAAGGAGAAATTAAGGCATCACCAATATTTTAAAAGTCTCTCAATGTAGAATCTAGTTATTCTTTCCCCTAGAAATTAAAGTCAGCTTTTCAACCCAATCTAACATCAGACAGTTGGAGCAAAGCAGAATACAGATCGTTATTGAAAAATTGAGAGAAAGAGCAGAAACAATTTTCCTGAGAAAAACTGAACAAGTTATGAAAGGAAATATTCTGCAGATTTGAGGCACATATAAACTAACTTCAGTTTTCTCCTTGCAGTAAAGGAAAGGAGCTGTCTAGAATTTAATGGCTCCAGTTTTGTTGGACTACAACTCCAATCAGCCCCTGCCTGCTTGAAAAAAATATTTATGTACACCAGGATGAGTTTCTGATTAGGCATTTCATAAATGTTTCAGATCCAGAAACACTTTTAATGGGTTTATTTAAACTGCATGACTAAAACATCAGAGATTCGTTTAAAAGAATACAAGAAAGCAAACAAAAACTAAACAGAAGCTAAAAGAAACCCCCCCCCCACACACACACACACAATAATTTGGGAATAAATAAATTACACTTGTAATCCTAAAGCGAGATGACATTTTATACATCCATGATCAATATTTGGTCGAGAGGAACTTTTGTATAGTGGAAATAATCTTTTAGAAATTACTTTGGTGATGTAACTAAACAGCCAAGGAGACAAAATGAAGTAAGGAGAACATTTTACTGACATGTAAATTTCTGAGCGACTGCTATTTCTGACACCCTGGTAAAGAAAGGTGCACTTTACCTGTCCTGCGTTGTGCCAATGGCTGGGGGGCCATTTTGGGTGGGTGGCCTGCCACTGCTCATCCTGGGGAAGGAGAGGAGGCTGAGAGGATGGCCCAGGGCTGATCTAAGGATTTCCCATTTGTGGCTTCCGTCAACAGCCTGCCTACTCTCAGGGCATCTTCCCTCTTTCACCCTGGGAAAACTCTTGGCATCTGGTAGCACCTTTTTCTTGGCCTGACTTTTGGCTTATTCCCATCCCAAGTGGAGGATGTGCACGTGATGAGGAGAGGAGATACGAGGGGAGCAGAGCTGGCATATTGCCGCAGTTTGCTGCCAGTTGGCATCAATTCCTCACTTTTCAGTGCCCAGATTGCTTCCCTCTAGTTCCTCTTCTGTGGGCGAAGGCTGGAAGAGAGCCAAGTAGGCTGCGTCCTAAGGAGAGAGCAACGTGTGTCTTGAATACCGAGGAGGATCTAGGTGTAGAATCAGCTGCGCAGACCCCCTAGGATTAGAGAGGACGCCCTGCATCCTCTTTGGAGCAACCACGGTTGAAAATCCAACCATGCAAAGGGCCAGAGATACACACCGTGAAGGAATCACTGGCGGTGGTTCTGTGAAGACGTGGACCAGCAGGAGAAGCATCCCCGGAAGGGAAAGGCCTTTGCACCGGTCTGCTCTCCCTGGGCTGCAAAGGAGATGGGGGCCTTTGACCATTGGGGGCCGAAGTACCTGCATGCCTGAAGGGGACCAGTTTGGATGCGAGGGGCTGCTGAGGCAAGCAGGCCAGCGCCCCTCGGACATTCCTGGCGTGGCTTGGGAGCCGAACTCAGGCTATCTGCCAATCTTGGATGCTCGAGCAAAAAGAGCAAACCTTTTGCTGAAAGAGAGAGTCAGGCACCAGGCAGAGTGGAGGGTTTGGGGAGAGCCGGCATGCTCAGAATCACAGCATCCTTCATGGCTCTTTGGATTCATTCCTTGGTCATTTGGACTGCAATTACAGACAGGCTGCAGAGGGGGAAAGTGAAATATTAATGAAGACACAATACTTTCCCGCCCTCCCTCCCTCCCTCTCCAGTCTTGCCTTTTTTCCGCTGCAAAAATTCCACTTCTCAAAAGGGAGACGATGACCCACTTAACACAAGAACTCCAAACACAAACTCACCCACCTCAGCTTTCTTCTAGGGTGGGGCCAACCTGGGCTTCCCCCAAGGACCACTCACCTCTCCTCATGACAGAACCCAAACTTCCCCCTCCAAAATGGGCTTAGAAAGCCCAAGATCCGGTCAGCCCAGACTTCTACAGGGTCAGTGGCTTTGGGGAGCCTCCTTTCTTCCAGGGCAACTTTTTGGGTGAGGGCTGCTAACAGAGATTTTCAAAGAGAAGGACTTCCTTTACTTGCAGCTCGAAAGCTTCTGTTGTCAAACTCTGCCACTGAAGTCCCAAGGGTGCTTTTTTCAAGAGGCCGCTGGACTTTCTGTTTTTTTTTCTTTGAAGACATTTCGCTTCTTATCCAAGTCGCTTCCTCAGTTCTCAGAAGCAAAATGTCTCCAGAGAAAAACCAGAAAGTCCAGCGGCCTCTTGAAAAAGCACCTTTGGGACCACCATGACTGGATGACTGGGACTCTTCATAGACACCTGTTGTTGAAGGTCCAGTGTCCCATTCTTTTTCTTTTCTGATGGTTGGGTCCCTTGCAGTTTCTGGACTCCAAGGCCAGAAGTCTGACTTTGGACACATCTCACGGTCTGTTAAACTCCAGCCTCACCTGTCTCAGCCTCTGGTCTCCCATGGTGGCCAGTCCTGGAGCTCCTTCAGGTTTGAGCTTTCAGAAAAAAAGCCAGCTTGGAGAAGGGAAAGGCCCCTTTGCAACCGGCTGCTGTTCCCCCTCATTTTCCAGGAGAGAAAGAGATGCAGCTTTGGAGAAAGCGGTTCCTGCAGCACGAAGCAGACTCACAAATTCTGGAGTGGACCTTCCGCAGCACCTCTGACTGAAAAAGCAGGGAGCAGGACCGTTGGCTCTTGCCAAGGATGGGGGTTCCCTGGGCCGGGAAAGGGGCCTCCCTGCAACTCCCTCAGAGGGTCTCCAATGGAGGGTTTGGTGCTGGGCGGTTTCCCCTGTTGAGGGCAGGGAGCTTCTGCTCCGAGGATCCATTGGGCTGCTTGTAAACGGGATAGTGGCTGCCATTGAAATGGGCTCCCAGGGATCAGGAGAAACATTCTTGTGTCGACCACCCCTGAACCCTGCTGGTCCCATAGTCATCCCTTCCCTTTTGCAGTTCTTATGCCCAGAGTTCCTACGGAGGGATCTTGGGAAGGGTCAAAAATCACGGTGGTGGTTACAGCTTTGTTTTAATGTCCGCCTATCCCATGTGCTTTCTGGCTGGAGCCCACTGCAAAAGCAGGTCGATCCAGGGCCCATTACGGGAGGGGGCTTTATAGGTGAAATGGATGAGTCCTATGTAGCATTACTTTGGTCATCGTGCTGCTTCTTCACAGCTCCAAAATGCACCCATTCCCGAGTGCCAAAGGGAGGGGGGTCATGCACTTGAGCCCCCTGCCTTCGGCTGACATTTCAGGCGAAAGTTCTGCCTGCCTCCTCCTCCTCGCTGCTATTTTCAGTCCTTGGCCATCAGGGCGCCCATCTGCTGCTGCCTGGGCGAGTGGGGAGCCCGCCTGCCACCCTTTCCCAGAGCACGATTTTGCAACTGGGGACGGTCTGGAGGGAGATTCTTCCCCAGGAACAGGCCAGAGGAGCCAGTTTCTATTCTAAATCGATTGACTGGAGCCATTTTTGCTTTGCCTCCGGTAAGAAACTTGGCCTGAGGTCCCAACCTCGGAACTTCAAAACAGCTTCCAGAAAGACCGGAAAGACTTTTGCCATCTCCACTGAATTGGCTGCGTTCCGCCATTCTCCATTTTCGTCCCGTCCTTGGCTTGCATCCAGGGTATCTGCCAGGCGTGGTGTTCAAAAAAGCACGTGGTGGGTACAATACCATGATGCAAACTAAGCTCTGGCTATTTTTTTAAGGTGTGTTGCATATTTGTTTTGACCCTACCTGAGGATATCCCTGCTGAAGTCCCTCCTCACTCTCCCACGGAGGGGCTCTTGCTGCAACAGAACAATAAGCAAAGTCCCAAGAAAAGGTCCTTTACGTGGGACACGCTTGATAGCTGGGCTGGGAGAGGAGCAACACTCTCCCTCCGTTGTGACATTGGAGGAGAATACCAATTGTTTGGGGTGAAAACAGCACCAAATGTTGTAACGGTTATAAAGCAGGTCAATCACTGACCTGATCTTATGTCCGTTTTTGCAGTGAATGCCATCACTGTAACGCCACAGTCATTAAGCAAACCAATGCGTCACTGTGGTCATGGTTTCTTCTTGAAAACCAGAAGTAAGTGCTGCTCTTCAGCAACACTGTTATAAAATGTGGTCACGCAACTGTGGGATGCTGCAAATGGCCCTAAACGCAGTTGTGTTGCTAAGTGCTCGAAGCCAGACGTGTGAAGGTAGAGAGGGCCCTCCCATCAGATCTTTGAGTCTGAGTCCTAAATGCCCTTTTTCAGGTGAGTCATAGCTTCAGTTGCTAAGCAACTGGTCATAAGTTGAAGATTAACTGTAAACTAGACAAATAGTTTACAAACTATCAAATGCAGATGATTGTGAGGAAGGGTCAGACAAAAGAAAATGCTGGAGGCTGTATCCGTTTTTCAAAACTGATAACTGGACGCAGTGCTCCTCCACAGGGTGTGGTCAGAAACATCCAGGTGGTCACTCCCAAGAAAGAGGGAGAGCATTGCCTGCACATCATGGCCACCCTCTCGGCTTTGTTGTGGACCCCCCAGCAGAAGCGGGGCCTCGGGGAGCCCAGGAGAATTACACAGGTTGAGATGCTCACATTGGTCAGCATGGAACATAAAACCTGGAACCATCCAGTTGGAAGGGACCTTGGAAATCTTCTAGTCCAGTGGTCGCCAACCAGTGGGCCAGGGAGTATGGGTTGTCCATGAGAAAATTTTGGTGGTCTGCAGAGAAATGTCACTCCCAAAGCACCCCCAAAGCAATTAATCCAGGCTGTGCAGGAACACAAGGTTTGCACCGCTTGCATTGTGAATAATACGAGGTAGTGAGGTGAGGGAGGAAAGGCCGGAGGGAGGGAATTTGCCCCACTCACCCCACGTGCCTGCCCTGGCCACTGGGCTGCTTCTTTCCACTTCTTTCTCCTTCTGCTTTTGGCTGCACGCAAGGAAAGCAGCAAAAGTCTTTCTTTCTCTCCCCCAAACTCTGCCAGAAATGAGTCTTTGGGTCCCTGCAAGGCCTCCTGCTCCAAGAGGCTGCGCTGGCACGACAAGTCTCACAAAGACTCGTTTAAGACTCATTTCTGGCGGAATTTGGGGGGAAAGAAAGACTTCTGCTGCTTCCCTTGCATGAAGCCAAAAGTCTCTCTCTCTCTCCCCCTGAGAATGGAGCTGGAGACGGTATCCTGCGATCCCAAATAAAAAAAACTATCGATCGGTAGGAAAACAAGGTGGGGAATTTTCCTGCAGAATTGTTTGGGGATTTTCCCAGGGCCTCTGGACCGCAGGATTTAAAATTATGAGTTTGGTGGTCCCTGAGGTACAACAGGTTGGTGACCCCTGTTCTAGTCTAACCGTCCCCCCCCCCCCGCCCAAGCAGGAGGCTTCATACCATCCCAGGCCAGTCTATTTTTGAAAGCCTCCAGAGATGGAGCACCCGCAACCCCATTGATTAATTGTTCTCTTTCAGAAAATTTGGTCTTCTAGGTTGGATCTCTCTTTAACAAGCTTCCACCCATTACTTCTTGCCCTGCCCCCCACCCCCACAGGTGCTTTGGAGAATAAGTCAACCCTTTCTTCTCTGTGACAGTCCCACAAGTACTGGAAGACAGTTATTATGGTCTCCCCCCCAGTCCTTCTCTTTGATAGGCTAGACGTAACTACTCCTCAAACGTTCATCACACGACTTAGCCTTCAGCCTCTGCCTTCTTCGTTGCTCTTCTTCTTAGGGTTGTAGTCAGTGGTCCCAGAACGGTACAGAATATTCAGGTATTATGGCCTCTCTAGTGCAGTGTAAAGTAGTACTATCTCTCGATTTGAGTCCTGTGTTGATGCAGATCAGGACGGCATTGGCTTTTTTGGCAGCTGCAGCAGCAGCACACTGCTGGCTCATACTTAAGTGGTTGTCTACATAGGTATCTATAATTGACGTCAGCCATTTTGTGAACATGTTCACCAGCCACGTGAACAGGCCCTGCTTCCTCCCACCACTGGGCAAAACTGCCCTTCACTGTTCCAGTATTCAGCCATGGTTTTCACCCTTACGCAGACATGATCCAAGGACGGAGGGAGGGGCAACTCCATCTGGCCTTGTTCCCATTTTCTTGGAGGTCAGGTTAGGATCATCAGTGGGGCTTTAGGCCAGCCTTTCCTGCCCCGATGAGGTTAACCCTCTGGAAGTGAGCCAGGGAAAGAAACCATTGCCCAGACCTGCCTTTGGCCCAGGGTTTCCATTGCAGAATGCTGTGCTGTGCTTTAGTGGCTAAATTATGGTCTGCCCAACGTGCAGCAGATTTGGATGGTGCCATTTTGATTTCGTCTTGCGCACACCAACCTCTGGTGTTTGGTTTTGCTAGAAATATGAAGCTGCAAACTTTTTTTTAAAAAGGAAACAAAAGCTAGAAAATGGATTTGACTTAGGATTTCACATAAATTCCCAGTATTCTTTCAGCAACTTTGTTTCCAGACTTATTTCCCTTTGTTCTTCCCTTCTGGTTTAAAGGTAATAAACCTACACGTGGAGGGCATATCGGTTCAGAGGACAGCAGCTGAGTTGGTAGATATAATGGCACTGGGCTGGGAGTGGAGGCTGTGGGCTCATGAGGAGGAGCCAGCTTGGTCTCTAGCGGTTAATATTTGCTCGTTTATTCATGTCAGAAGCATCACAGTTAAAATAAGGAATGCCATGCGACATAAGAATTTAAAATATAAAATACAAGATTAAAATATGTACAAATTAAACAGATCTTGCCCTGGTTAGTTCGGTGGTTAAAGTGATGGCCTTGAAACCAGGAGACGGTGAGTTCCAGTCCTGCCTTAGGCATGAGAGTCAGTCACTCTCTCAACCCAACCCACCTCACAGGGTTGTTGTGAGGAGAATAGAAGGAAGGAGGAATAGATAACTGCCTTGAGTTATTTATAAAGTAATAAAGCTGGAGTCAAAATCTAATAAATAAATAACCAGGAATAAATGTAAATAATGTTAGGCATTTTGCTGCCTCGAGTGATCTATAGAAATAATAAAAATTGGATAAAAATAAATAAATAATCTAGTACACGTCTAACATTAATGGTTGATCGGAATCATGTTTCTAAGTGCTTTGCACTCTGGTCAGAAAGCCAGAAACCGGCAGAGGAGCCAAGTGGCACAAAATGTCCTCCGTCTTCTTATCTCCACAGACAGGAGGCTAATTTCTGAAATACCACAAATCCAGAGCAGATTTCCAATCAGTCCGTGACCTCCTTTCAGAAAGCTGAGCCTCCGGCAGCAAAATATTCTCTCCAATCAGTTCTGCTTTGAGCCTCACTGGAGGCAAGCAGGAGCTGAGCACTGTGGACACATCCTGCGCACATGTTCCCCAGAATCCCCCACTCTAGCGAGTGCTGTAAAGCAGGGGTCTCCAACCGTGGCCTCTTTAAGCCTGGAGGACTTCAAAGCTGGCTGGGGAATTCTGGGAGTTGAAATCCTCCGGGCTTAAAGTGGCCAAGGTTGGAGACCCCTGCTCTAAAGGGAAGTTGTGGCACATGAAAGTGGGCCCTGGGCAGTTGTCTGGGATTGGCACTGTTATGTTTGGAGAATAATGGAGACCAGACATCTGACTAGTGACTTCAACTCTTTAATAACAGTAAATAGAACAAAACAGAGCAAGGCTATGGGCAGCAGTAGCCCCTTTTATAGGGTTGGCTGTTACCCTATCAACCAATACTAAGTGCATCAAGTTCAAACTAATAACCAATAAGAAGTGTCCTAAGCTTGGCCAATCAGAGGCTTGTTATGAACCAGTCCTTGTTCATTGTTTAAGGACCAATCAAATGTGCAGGCTTCCGAAACCTGCTTTGCATTTAGGTTTATTACTTTTTATTCATTCACAACACCCCTCCCCCTTGGGTTCCGTTTGAGGGGAGCTGTAACAAAATCTTCAAGGTAGACAGGCCGTTTGGTCTGTCTGGATGATTTCCGTGGCTCCACCGGGTTTGTTCTTAAGTCCGGTTCCGGTGGAGCGTTTGGATGATCTTTATTACGTTCCGTTTCGCTGCACGGTGATTCCGTGCTGCTTCCATTGTTGTTGTTGTTTCCGCCAATCAATGTTTCTTCGGGGTTTTGCAGTTCGGTTTCCCCGTGTTCAAGTCCCATGGAAAAGTCAACTCCCTCCCGTTTCAATCCCGGTACTTCGCTGGGCCGTAGGGTTTCCGCTGGCCTGCTATCCGTTATATCGAAGTCAATTTCCTCCCCCCTCAGTTGGTGAACCCGGGGAGCCATTGGCGCTGGGTAGTAATCTCGAACGGAGTTGGTCTATGTGGCGTTTCCACAGCCTGCCATCGTCTGTTAGCAGGCAGTAAGATTTAGGCCCAGTGAGGTGGGTAACGGTAGTGGGTATCCATAAAGGGTTGCCGGAGAAGTTTTTGGCAAAGATTAAATCGCCTACCTTAAATTCCCGGCATTTGCTGCTGGAGCCGAAAGGCTTTTCGGGTGCGTATGTGGGGTGGAGCCGGTCGAGGTGCGATCGTAGTTTGCGCCCCATAAGAAGTTCGGCGGGCGTTTTGTTAGTAACGCTGTGGGGCGTGATGTGCTGCAATAATAAAATTCGATTGATTTTCTCGTCGATGTTTCTGAATTCCATTTTGTGGAGGGACTTTTTTACGAACTGTACCATGCGTTCTGCACGCCCGTTCGCCGCAGGGTGCGCGGGCGAGGTTAACGCATGGCGGATGCCCCGGTCAGCAAGATATTGTTCGAATGGTAATGCTGTGAACTGTGGGCCGTTATCCGAGACGAGGACGTCCGGAAAACCATGTGTGGCAAATAACCTGTTTAATTTGTTGATAACTGAGTCCGTTGTAGTGGTGCTCATTCGATGGATCTCGAGCCAATTTGAATAGGCATCGACTGTAATAAGGAAAGTGTGCCCTTTCGTAGGCCCCGCAAAGTCAATATGGATACGGGACCAAGGTCCTCTAGGGGTTTCCCATTCGGTTGGGCTTGCTTTAGGTGGGGCGTTGCTGACGTCTTGGCAACGTTGACAAGTGGCGACCCAGGCCTCGATTCTTTTGTCGATTCCTGGCCACCAAGCGTAGCTTCGTGCGAGTGCTTTCATCCGCACGATGCCCGGATGTCCGTCGTGCAATACCGCTAAAACAGTTTGTTGCAGTTTGCCCGGGATTACGACTCTATCGCCCCACAAGATGCAACCCTTTTGAGAAAACAGCTCGGTTTGGCATGCTTTAAAGGGCGCCCATTCAGGTGATAGCTGTTCTGTTGGCCACCCACGCTCAACCCAGCGTAAGATGTGTTGCAGGACCGGATCTCGTTTTGTCTCGAGGGCAATGTCTCTCGCCGTCAATGGCGGTGCGTGTAGAGTCTCAATTTGCAACGTTGTGATGGTTGGGGCTGGATCTTCAACCGATTCTGGAAGCGGTGTTCTGCTCAATGCATCAGCGTGGAGAATTGATTTCCCCGGGCGGTGCTGCAAGGTGTAGTTGTACGCCGCCAAGAATTCAGACCAGCGGGTCATTCTGGGGGACAATATATACGGGGTTGGTTTATTACCCGCAATAATCCCCAGTAGTGGTTTATGATCAGTAATTATTGTAAACGCACGCCCATACACATATTCATGAAACCTTTTAACTGCCGCCACAATAGCTAAAGCTTCTTTATCCAGCTGACTATAATTTCTTTCAGCTTTAGCTAAAGTTCGTGAAAAAAATGCGACGGGAGCTTCTGCTCCGTTCGGTAAGACGTGGGCCAAGATTGCTCCAACGCCAAAAGGTGAGGCGTCACAAGTAATAGTTAACGGCAGAGTCTCGTTGTACTGCATAAGTACCGAATCAGAAGTTAGCAATTTCTTTACTTGCTGGAAAGCGTTTTGTTCACGTTGTCCCCAAACCCACGTTGCTTTTTTGTCTAAGAGTCTATGTAATGGTTCAGCTACGGTTGCTTTATTGGGTAAAAAGACGTTATAAAATTGATAAGTCCAAGGAACGCCTGTAGATCTGCCTTGTTCCTTGGAGTGGGGGCCTTCTTAATTGCCTTTAGTTTGTCCTCAGTGGGATGGATTCCTTGACTGTCCAGGAGGTATCCCAAAAACTCCACCCTTTTGGTACATAGCTGGCATTTATTTTTTTTGACTTTGAGGCCTGCGTTTTGGAACCTTTGTAAAACTAGGCGGAGTCGTTTTTCTAGAATGTCCCTGTTCGGGGCGGCGATGAGCACATCGTCGAAATACGGTACGACCCTTCTTATCCCTTGTAACAGCCTTTCCATTAAGCTCTGAAAGATTCCTGGGGCAACGCTCACCCCGAACTGGAGCCGGTTGCATTTAAATGCGCCCCTATGCGTGACGATAGTTTGCGCCTCCACGGTGGCTGAATCTACAGGCAATTGTTGATAAGCCTGCGCTAGGTCTAGTTTAGCGAAAACTTTCCCGCCACCCAGGGAATGGAGCAGGTGTTGCACTACCAGCACTGGATATGCACTTTGCTGGAGTGCGTGGTTTAGGGTGGCCCGGTAGTCTCCGCAAATTCTCAGTGACCCATCAGGCTTGATAGGCGTCACTATTGGGGTTTCCCATCGGGCGTGGTCGGTGGGTTCCAACACGCCCTGTTCTATCAGTTTATCGAGTTGTTCATCGATTTTAGGTTTCAGGGCGAACGGCACCCGCCGCGGCTTAAGGCGGATGGGTGCTACCTCGGGGTTCAAGCTAAATGAGATTGGGGTCCCCTTGTACTTGCCTAGTCCGTTCGCGAAAACGTCTTGGAATTCTTGCACGAGGGCTTCCTCCCAATCGTTGCTCTCGGCACGGTGGACTCCCACTACAGTGATTCCAAGTGGTCTGAACCATTGAAGGCCTAAAAGACTAGGCCGGTCACGGTCCACGACAGTCAGTGGCAGTGCGACGGTGCGGTCCTTGAAAGAGACCTGGAATCGGCGGGACCCGACAACGGGAATTCGGTTACCCTGGTAATCTTTGAGGATAACCCTTTGAGGGTTTAGGTCTTGGCAGCGAATCGTCGGGATGAGCTGTTGAAGCATCTTCCAGGACACCATCGAGAGGGACGATCCTGAGTCCACCTCCATGATGCAAGGTTTGTTTTCGATCGCGACCTCTACTCGGATTTTCCCGGCATCAAGGGATGTAGCGTGGCCTATGGTAATTGTTTGGTGGGTCTCTTCCCGCCTGGTTTCTTCACGCCTGGTGGAAGTGGTGGATGGTTTGTTTCTGTAGGAGTGGCTTCCCCATTGGTGATTCAGTTTGTTTCGGGGTGTGCCGAAGAATTCTGAAGACTGGTATTCGGCCTGTCGGGGTTTGGAGTTTTGTTTGCTCCTGCAAACCTTTGCGATGTGACCTCTTTTCCAGCAACTGCGGCAGAGTGCGTTGAGGAATTTGCAGCTGGATCGTGGGTGATTCGCCCCACATCCTGCACACGGTCGGGATGAGGGTTGTGTGAACTGGACTCGTTCCATTCGGAGTCGGTTGACCTCTTCCTCATCGCTTTCTGATGGGGATTCTAGGTCTTCGTGGTGAGTCGATACCGGGTGTCTCTCTGAGCGAGGCGAGGTATCTTTGGCGAGTTGACGTAGCGGTGCATTGGTGCGGCGCATTCGGGCTGCCGACTTCTTGGTCGCCTCCGCTGCAGTGGCTTCTTTAAGGGCATCGGTGAGGCTGATGTCCCCCTTAGCCATAATTTTGCTCTGGATCATGCCGTCTTCTAGGCCCAGAACCAGGCGGTCCCGGAGGGCTTCTTCTAAGTCGGAGAATCCGCAGAGGCCTCCAAGGTTGCGGAGGTCCGCGATGTAATTGGCAAGGCTTTCGCCCTTCCGTTGGTCCCTCTGGTAATATTCGTGTCTTCTGACTAAGGTTGGCACGGTGGGCGCGTAGTGAGCCCGTAGTAAAGGCTCGAGGACGTCCCAGTCCATTTCCTTTACTTCGGCTGGCTTGGCAAGTGATTTTGCCATTTTAAACACGGTAGGCCCGCAGTGAGTTAGAAAGATAGCTCTTTTTTTGCCGGTTGTTGCATCTTTCAAATTGTTGGTCTCCAGAAACATCTGGAACCTATCCATGTACGATTCCCAGTCTTCCCAGTCAGGTTGAATGGAGCGGGTGGTACGGCACCGCTGGTCATGTTGCCGTTGATGGTGCGTGTTCGACCACGTGCTCTGTTGGTTGCTCTGTAACTTAGCTCTTCGGTCTCCGGATCCCACCCTCGTCGCCAGTGTTATGTTTGGAGAATAATGGAGACCAGACATCTGACTAGTGACTTCAACTCTTTAATAACAGTAAATAGAACAGAACAGAGCAAGGCTATGGGCAGCAGTAGCCCCTTTTATAGGGTTGGCTGTTACCCTATCAACCAATACTAAGTGCATCAAGTTCAAACTAATAACCAATAAGAAGTGTCCTAAGCTTGGCCAATCAGAGGCTTGTTATGATCAATCAAATGTGCAGGCTTCCGAAACCTGCTTTGCATTTAGGTTTATTACTTTTTATTCATTCACAACAGGCACTGCGGCCCATTTTCCCATTTCTGTTCTGGGTAGATACCACCACCACCCCGCTCCCCATACACACACACCCCTTGGCATTATCAAAGGCAAATGTTGCTTTTAAAGAGCCCTTTTGTTGAGATCAACATTTGGGGACCGGCATGTGGAGCTGGTCCTGCCGGGCTTACACAGCTGAGTTCTTATGAAATACAGTGCAACAGCTGCTGGGAGGAATGGATGGAGAGGAAGTGAATGTGCCTGGAAAGGCCACTTTTTCTCCCTTCCCAAAAGGCAGCTTTGAATCAGAAATCTGGTCAGCACAGGAGAAGCAAAGCTTTCCTTCTTTCTCCCCCACCCCCCCAATCCTTGGTCTTACGCAACCGTTTTGCTGATGACTCCAAATGAGACAACAACCTGCGAGGACACAAGATGGCTGCTTCTCCATTCAGGAATGTGGTAAGGATTAGTGCAACGAAGGAGCCATGGCTAACGGGGGGGGGGTGACCAGCAGCCTTTTAGGTGTTGCACCTTCTCCCCCAAATCTCTGCAAAGAGGAAGTATGGGAGGCTCCTGCAGGGACATCCCTCAAGAGCTGGCAACCAAATTTGTCAACTCTTGGCCCCATCACCGGAAGGGCAAAATCAGAATAGGATCTTGTGTAATCAAGGAAGTCTACAGCTTAAAAACTGAGTGTAGCTACTGTAGGTGTAGGAATACATCATAGTTACTTTTGTACTGTGGGGAGGTAGAAACATTTTTTTCCTTTATTCTTTTTACAGTACACATAATCTCTGGTTAATTTCACTGGTAGTTTATTTCACATATTTATTTGTTTATAAAAAATTACAGTCCACTCATTTTACCTCAAGATAACTTTATGGTTGTTTACTAGTTTGTTATTCATTGATCGTATGTAATGTTTGTTCAAGGGATATTCACAAGTTTTATACTTTTTTTAACAGTATCTATATAAAAATAATATTTTTTTCTTCAAAACAAATGTTTTGCTGGTCTTTTTGCAATCCAGCTCCCAATAAGGTAGAAGAGCAACAAAGATGATTAGGAGCATGGACGCTAAAACATATGAAGAATGGCTGCAGGAACTGGGTATGTCTAATTTAAGGAAAAGACAGACAGATAGAATAGACTAGAATAGCATAGAATATAATTCTTTATTGGCCAAGTGTGACTGGACACACAAGGAATTTGTCTTGGTGCAAATGCTCTCAGTGTACATAAAAGAAAAGATACATTCGTCAAGAGTCAAGAATCATAAGGTACATCGCTTAATAATAGTCACAGGGGACAGAATAGAATAGAATAGAATAGAATTCTTTTATTGGCCAAGTGTAATTGGACGCACAAGGAATTTGTCTTCAGTGCAAATGCTCTCAGTGTACATAAAAGAAAAGATACATTCGTCAAGAATCAAGAATCATGGTCATTGGGTTCAATAGGCAATCAAATCATACTAGAAAACAGTCAATATAGGATAGCAGTATTCCAATATTTGGGCGGCTGCCACAAAGAAGATTGGAGGTGGGGTGTCAACCTATTCTCCAAAGCACCTGAAAGGACAAGAAGCAACAGGTGGAAACTCATCAAGGAGAGAAGCAACCTAGAACTAAGGAGAAACTTCCTAACAGTGAGAACAATGAACCACTGGAAGAGCCTTCAGAAGTGGTGGGTGCTCCATCACTGGAGGCTTTCAAGAAAAGACTGGACAGCCATTTGTTTGGAATGGTCTAGGGTCTCCTGCTTGAGATGGGGTTTGCACTAGACTAGATGATCTCCTAGGTCCCAACCTATTGTATGTCCATTCCACCAACCCTTTTCATTTGCTATTGCAAATGGAGCAGTCTCTGGTATAAATCGGTCCCTTTCCTTGGGAAGGAAGAGCTCCTGCCCCTGGAGGAGAGAAAGCTACAGATTCCAGCTTCACTCCGTCAGAACTCTGCCTGCCTGGCTTAGGGGGAAGAAATTAGGGCATCCCCTGCAGGGCCCAAAAAAGTCAAGATAGCAATCAGGAGTACCCAGTAAATCCCATTTTTAATATGTGCTGCCTAGAAAAAGGGGGAGAAAAGTAATCTAAGCATACCACATAGAATTTAAGTAAGTACTGGTAGTTGCTTTGAGAGCATTTGCACCAAGACAGATTCCTTGTGTGTCCAATCACACTTGGCCAATAAAGAATCCTATTCTCTCCTATTCTATTCTAGTAGTGAGATGAATGGCATATACATTAAATGCACATAGTCCTTCAGTTATAACCCAATTGAGCCCAACATTTCCGTTGCTAAGCAAGACATTTGTTAACCAGTTATGTTCTATTTTAGGACCTTTTTTGCCACAGTTGTTTAAATGGATCACTACACTTCTAAATCTGGCTCCCCCCCCTCCATTCCCTGGCTGGGAAGGTTACAAGGTGATCACGTGACCTCAGGACAGGGCAACGTGCACATAAATAGATGCTAGTTGCCAAGAGTCTGGGCGTTGATCTCATGATCATGGAGATGCTGCAGTGGTTGTAAGTGTGAAAAGCAACCGTAAGTCACTTTTTTCAATGCCATTGTAACTTTGCCGATTAAATGACTGTGTCATGGCTTCCATTCTTCAAAGCTATGCCTCTGGCTGACAGCCTGGCAGTAAGGGGACGGAGGGGGGGAACAGTAGCGTGAGGATCAGAGGTGGTATTCAGCAGGCTTGGACCAGTTCTGGAGAACCGGTAGTGGAAATGTTGAGTAGTTGGGAGAACCAGCCAATCCCGCCTCTGACTAGCCCCGCCAACCCCATCTATTCTCTGCCTCCCATGGAGTTCCAGTTGATCAGCTGGGTCTCCTTTGGTTGCCCTGCACAGGAGAATGGAGCTGGAAAGTAGGTTAGTGGGGTGGGGAGGGAAGGGGGATTTTGCCTGTAACCTTCCCATGCCACGCCCGCCGAGCCACGCCCACAGAACCGGTAGTAAAAAAAATGGAATCCCACCACTGGTGAGGATGCAGGGAGGGAGACAGGAGGAAGTTGTGCTGTCCCATGAGAAGCACCAGCATTTCACGGCCACACCAAGGGAAAGCCCGAAAAGTCAGAAATGAAACAACACAGCGGTTCCAAAATAACAGGAAACCTGATTGTCTGTGGAGATTATCAGTCATCCACGTCATAGTTGTCCCAAAGGTGCTTTTTCAAGAGGCAACTGGACGTCCTTGTTTTTCTTTGAAGATCTGAAGAAGCTTCTTGGATGAGAAGCAAAACATCTTCAAAGAAAAGAAAGCCCAGTTGCCTCTTGGAATAGCACCTTTAAGAAATCTGGTTCTTTTCCAAAACTGGGAATAATACTACTTTTTCAGTTTCTTAAAGCAATCTTCTTAGCGGTAACCTCTGCCTGATACAGCTGTAATTCCATGCAGTCAAATTTCAATGTTTGGGGATATAATTTAGCATGACATTTACATTTCTAATGTTCAGACCTTTATAATACAATTATAGACCAGTTTAAAGAAGGTGAGGTACAGTAAAAATGTAAATATAATGTAAATATAAAAAAACTGTACATGCTAGAAGATATAAAGGATACATGACTTAAAAACTGAAAGTATATAAAAAGTGAGAAGGAGTTGGATGATCATGTAAAAAAGATGGCAGCTTCCCTCTTGTATCTTACACGAGGGTGTGTGTATGTGTGCTTATATCCATTTCCTAGCCAAGGGAGACAGCATTCTCTGAAGACATTTCTGTGGCCATGTGCGGAGGTGGTCTTCAGCAGGTTCTGACCTGTTCTGGAGAACCGGTAGCGGAAATTTTGAGTAGTTCAGAGAACCAGCAAATACCACCTCTGGAAATTTTACAGTATCCTTCCCATGCAACGCCCACCAAGCCAGGCCCACAGAACCAGTAGTAAAAAAAATTGAATCCCACCATGGCTATATGCCAGAGGTGCACAGAACGCTATTACATTTCCATCGAAATGGTACCTATTTATCTACTCACACTTGCATGCTTTTGAACTGCTAGGCTGGCAGGAGCTGGAGCAAGGAACGGGAGCTCATCCCATTGCATAGCGTTCAGGTCTCAAACCCAGGCTGCCAGCTTTTCAACTGGCAAACTCACCTTCTTTAACCGCTGAGCCATCATGGCCCCCTTGGATTTAGAGGAGTATGAAAGGCCACTATGTGGAAGGCTATCAAGTTACAACAAATTCCAATGTGGTGAGTTACGGGCCATTAAATCCGGTTTATTACACAGGTCGCCAGCCAGTGAATTTTGAGCACCGCTGCACAGAACCTGGCAAGGCCATAGGTTGTACAGCTAGTCAGGATAGTCATAAAGTGGGTCACCCAGATGACCAACCCAATTTTAACGGCCTTTTTTGCAGTCATTGTTCACTATGGAGCCCAAAGTAAACATCAGTTTTTGTCAAAAATGACATAAATTGTGGTCATGTTACCACTGGATGCTGCAAGTGACTGTAGATGAGAGCCAGTTGTTGAGCTCCCAAAATGCAGCCCCACAACCAATTGCGGGGGAGGGATTGTTGGAACCAGGTGGTAAGTAGCCCTGCAGAATACCTCATAACTTTGAACAGTCGCTAACCAATTGGTCATAAGTCAAGGATCACCTATAACAGGGTTAATGACTGAAAAAAATTAATGTTAAAATATTTGTCCATAAATGTACACATAATATTACTTCAAAAAAGTGTCAGACTCTCATAAGACCAGATGAGTTAGTGAGTCCCCAAATGTTTTGCATCACCAACAAAAAAAATCTGGCATTTGTCTTGTATAAATTTTAAGTTTTAAAAAGAATATAAAACCTCTGGAGAAAGAAAGAGAGAGAGAGAGAGAGAGAGAGAGAAAAGAGAGAAGGAAGGAAAGAAGGAAGGGTAGGAAGGAAATGTTCAGAAAAGAAAGAATCAAAAAGGAATAGAAGCTTCAAATTTCCTTTGCAGCAAATATACGTACAATAGCTAAATTTTCTCTTATTCTATGATTACAAAAAAAGGTCACTTTTTTTCCTATTATCTAATGTTTTCTTCTAATCAAAACCACAGATCATTTATACATTTTTTCTGTTTCATCAAAAAGACTATAAGAGGTTTCCAGTCAGCCATCAGTGTAGATATTGGGTTTTCTCTGTGATCAAGGTCAATTTAACTATCTCTAAAAGTTCCTCCACTGTGGGTAGGATTGAACCTTTTCTTTAATAGTGCCACTGTAGTTATCACACATCAAAAGAAAGTTCTGTGACTATTTTCTAGTTACTTATCCACTAGTCCAAAAAGTTTCTGGTTTCAATTGAACTTTAAAATCTTCTGAATTAATTTATGTATTTGTATACTTTTTTTTTGGACTTATGACATCTTTCCTTCCAAATAGGTATTTTGCAACCTCAGCAATTTTAAGATGTGTGGATTCTGGGAGTTGAAGTTGACATATCTTAAAACTGCTGTGGCTAAGAAACATTGTTGTAGAGGAATTATTTGGATCATCCAGCAAACTTGAAATTAACGAATCCATTTTAGTCATCAAGACTAAATTCTATACAGGATAGATTCACATAGGGGCCCAGCCCCCCCCCCAAAAAAAACACCCTGTGGTTGGGTCCCCAGGAACCAACCACTTCAGAGGGTTTGGGGCTGGCAGAGTCTGGTGCTTCTGGTCTGTTGCCTCCTGGGACAGGAGGTGGCCAGGATTGTCCGTTTTGTGGGGGCCCAGCAATCCTGGCTGCTGCCAAATATGGACGGGTTCTCTTGGGCATGAAGCCAAGGCGGCTTTATTTTTGCAAGCCTGAGATGTGCCTTGCATAAAACGTTTCCACTAATTTTGCTGCTTCTGCTTCTGGTGCCAGGGGGAGAGCTTTTGCTTCTGGCCATTTTATTAATCCACACTGATTTCTTTTGCATTCCCAAGTTACAAATTGCCTTGAATGCAACGGTGAAAATTCTGAGTAAAACAAGCACAATTCCTTGCCAGGGTGTATTTCGTGGAGCTGCTTCTCCAGAATGGGGAAAAATGAGGTATTTTTGGCTGGAGGAAGATGCTTGTGCGTTTTTCCTCCAAAGGACCAAAATCGATTGAAGAGACACTGCGGTTTTAGCCTTTCAAAGAGTCGTGATGTCCTTCCTGCTTTCTTTAAACCACAGAAACATTTGATAATGTAGCAGAAACAGGAACATCCATATTTTCTGGCCTGTCTGTGTTCTGTGTCCTATGACTCCATAGAGCACAGAGCTTTTAACAATTTCAAAACCCAGAAGTAGGTTTCTAGCACTCAGTGTTGCATGCTGAAGCCTGTATAAACAAGCATACGACCGCTGTGAGGTTCCTCTGGGGAGGCAGCCAGAGAAATGGCCAGGTTTGTGGGCTGAGTCAATGCCAAGGTTCTTTTTGCACTTTGTGTTTCAGCTCGCAATTCGCTTCAGTCATGGGAAAGCAGAACAGCAAGCTGCGTCCAGAAATGCTCCAAGACCTGCGGGAGAACACAGAATTCTCTGATCTGGAGCTCCAGGAGTGGTACAAGGGCTTCCTGAAAGACTGCCCCACGGGCATCCTCAACGTGGAGGAATTCAAGAAAATCTATGCCAACTTCTTCCCTTACGGGGATGCCTCCAAGTTTGCTGAGCACGTCTTCCGCACTTTTGACACCAATGGTGACGGCACCATCGACTTCCGAGAGTTCATCATCGCGCTGAGTGTCACCTCCCGGGGGAAACTGGAGCAGAAGCTGATGTGGGCTTTCAGCATGTATGACCTGGATGGCAATGGCTACATCAGCAGGGAAGAGATGCTGGAGATTGTCCAGGTGAGTGCCCCCCGCCTTCCCCCCAGCAAAGTCCTGACACCTCCCAAGAAAAACCTTTGCTGATCTCTCTTGGCAACCCACAATAGTGGAGTCTTCACGGGTTGCTAGAGCTGAACTCAAAGGCCTGGATCCGCAAACCGACCAGGGAGGCGCCTTTCGACAGCTTACCAGCTTTAGTGCAAGTGTCACGGCAAGATGCAAACATCCATTGCACGCCAGGGGTGTGGGGGTGGGTTGTTTTTTGCTAGTTTTTAAAAGAGGCTTACTAAAATTTAACATTTTTGGTGAACTCAACACAGGGCATGAAGGTTCAGTGAACTGGCAGTCACGAAATCATCAATTACCTTGTAGGACTCACCCATTCCCTCCCTTCCTTCCTTCCTCCCTTCCTCCCTCCCTGCTCTGGGCAGCTGCCCCAACAACAGGCTCTTTTGCGGGTGAGAAGAAATGGGAGAGGAGGAATGGTGGGAAGAACTGAGGAATTCACAGCCCTTTGGGGCCTAATTTCTGGGTCTTGTCCTTTTCAAATGGTATCCTCCTGACTTCTGCGGACCCCAATATTCTAAATATCTAAATGCAACCATACTAACTTCAACTAAGAAGTCAAAGCAGCTAAAACAGACACCATAAGTGGATGGGCCCTGAAGTTGGCTCTCCTGGCTCTTAAAATCGCCCCCCCACCCCCCCAAAAAAAGATCTTCTTCTCCACAATTAATCAACTAAAGCCCTGGGTTCATATGCTGAGTGAAGTGATTAAAGCAGGGGACCCTAATTACTGAGTGGGAAAATCCAGTCTGCAAAGGGTAACTAATCTTAAGTGTGCTGTTAATCTAGCAATTAAACTGATTAAAGCTTTGAGCTTTCAGACTGAGCCAGAGCCGGTCAGAACAGGGCTTGGAGCTGCAGAGGGAGAGGAGAGTTTTCCACCCATTTTCCTCCCCTTTTGTTACCCCTGTCAGCTGTTTTGCATCTGGCTGCTTTCACTGCAGAGGTTTCAGCACTATGGGCAGAGGGGGAGGCGGCTCTCCTGCCTTTCCTTCCTTCATGACTTCTGGGGAATGAAAGGAAAAGCAGAAGCTGCGTGGGAGAACAGGATGCTCAGTGTGGGAGGCAGCAGAGCCATCTAGAAATTCCCTAGAAAAAAAATGTCTTTGGATACCCCTGAGACTTTCTTCCTTGGCTCAGAATGAAAGCCCCGCCTCCTTCGCCTTGGGCGCCTCTGTGGGTGCAGGCTGCGTTGGGTGGGGTAGGTGGAGGCAGAACGGTGTGCAGCGGGGAGCAGATTAGAGTAAGGAAATTGGGGGAGAGCGAAGGTTACTTGTGTTCTCACTCTCCTACAGTTCTCTTCTGCTCCCTCCAAATGTGTTTTTGCAGACATCAGAGATTCATTTTATGCACATGCAGAATGGATCACACTTGCAAAGGGCCCAAGGTTATATTTCTGGGTATTGGCCAGGTAGGAACAGGGATGACAAACATCGCGGTAAGCCAGCTCTTGTTTAGGTCTGCTTTATTGACTAAAGCACCATTAGGATTACAGTGTACATGGTGTCACAAATGCAGCTTAATGTGTTCTGTGAACAATGCTGCATCAAATGGACCTTCACTGGTGATGTTTTCCAGAAGAAAAACATGTTTTGTTGTATTCTAAAAACAGTATCTTCTTCTGTGAATATTCCCCCACCTGCCCAGAAGGTGAACTGGAATGCTTTAAAAGTCAAATTCAATTTGTGGATTCCTTTTTGTTCCACACTGAGATACAATTTGTTGATTTTGATTACATCTAAGCTATGGCAGCTACTGGGAGGTTTCTGGGGAATGCCAGAATGAATTCAGATTGCTACAAGATGGCTGTGAATCTTTTGGACTGTGGGCTGTAACTGAATTTTAATAGTGAAACGGTCTCTGGGGAAGGAAAAAAAAAACGCTGCTGAGAAGGTGCCTTCTTGGTGCAGGTAGATGGCAACCTTCACTATCAGATTCTGGTTTTAGAGGTCTAAAGCATTGGAATGGACACTGCAAAAAATGCCAAGATGAGGTGCGGAGACCTCTGGGTCCTCCAGAAACCAGAGACTGGCACCTCTTTACATCCATGTGAAGTTGAAAAGGGGGAGTTTTTTTGTGGGGGGAGGTTTGCAGCATTGGTGTGGGAACCTTGCAAACCTGTAGTTGGGAGGTGGCTTGTGTCCTTCCCATAATGGCTGCCCAAACTGTTTGCGAAGCATGATTTTGATAGGTCTCCCCACTTGCCCCTCCTGATTGGCACCATCCCTGCATTGCCCTTTATCTGGGCACATGGGCACAGTTCCAGAGAAAGCTAAAGGCATCCTTTCCGTTTTCTAAGAAAGCTCATGAGTCTCAATGGGGCCTTCCTGGACAGGGAGGCCTCCTGGAAAAGACCGGGCACACATCGTTTGGCAGGTGGCTTTCCAATTCGGACAAGTCCCAAGTTTGGATTATAATTTGGGGCCAGCCAAGGAAGAAGGACACTGGATGACCCAGAGAATCATTCAGTGGCCGCATTAATCTGGGAGTTGAATTAATTGGTCTGAGTTTCCATAATCCATCAAACAATAAACAAATCAAACACGCTGGATTCATACCACGCTGAAAGTATCTCTAGCATGCTGTGTGGACGCATCTGCTGGATCGCTGCCTGGCTAAATACATTTGTGAGTGTCATTAACAAATTTGCCCAGTTCACAATCGGGGCATTGGATTTATTGCCACGGGGTAACACAGATGCCCCTGGCCATTAAAAAGCAGCTGGCAGACAAACGCGCTGCTCTCCGCTCAGCATCCAGCATGGAGTTTCTAGAAGACGAGCCAGAAGGGCAGGTGGAGGTCTTGGTCTCCTCTTACCTTCTTCCTCCTGCCCATGTCTGTGGTGCCCTCTGCTGGACGCTGCTCAACATTGCAATGCAGGCTATCCTCACAGTTTTGGTTCGAAAAGTGCATTGCACATAAAATACATTGCATATAAAAATAGGTGCAGCTGCCATTACAGTCACCATCTTAATTTGGCCATTACCCTCTGGAAACTTGTGTCTCTGAAGTGCTCCATTTGGGTTCATTTGAACAAAAAGGTTTATTTTTCGCTGCCCGGTCTTGTCCTCAGGCTACTCTCTGGACCGTTGCTTTTCCCAAAGGACCAGCCTGCTTGAGCTGTCTGCTCCCATTCTGGTTGATTCCCCTTCTATTGTTAAAAGCCCAGCAATCAAGTTGTGCATGTGAATTGCCAACGTCTTCAGTCCTGGTCTGCTGGGAAATAACAGGCTGGCTGAGTATGATAGAAGAAAATGCTTCTGCTCCACCAGATCTGTCCTGAGCTGCCTGGGGGCCCCGGGAGCCCCAACTGGCCTGTGCTAAAGGCATCTTTCTCGGCCCCAGGAGCAGAAAAGGAGCGGAAGAAGCCCCCTCGGGGATAGAGATGAGAGCCAACAGGCTGAGAGCACCTTTCCTCCTTTGGTCTCCAGAGCTGGGATGACCTCACCTTCTCCCCATAGAATAACAATAAACGTGCTGGCTGGGGATGATGGACAATCTAGTCATACAGGTCTTCAAAGGAGTCAGTCTGGGGCAAGGCTTGTTTAGAAAAGGCCATACAGTTAAAGCCTTGAGTTATGGCCAACAGCTTTAGCAGCCATTCACAGTTTCGATGGCCAGAGGGGGGCTTACGATCTGGATTCGAAGCTCAGACAATCGCCCTCTGGTCACACGCCTGGACATTGGGTGCTCAGCAACAGGGCTGCATTTACAGATGTTTGCAGTGTCTCCCAATCACATGACCTTGTTTTACGAAGGTTTTGATGAAAACTGGCAGTTACTTCTTGGTTTGGGCAAAATCGCACCTGTGGTTCACAATGACCATCCAGCTTGCTTAACAACTACTGCAAAAATTGTCCTAAAATCAGGTCACTCCCATGACCAGCCTGCTTTGCGACCATCATGAGTTACAACTGTGGTGGGAAGGCTCCCATTACAGTCCTAATTCAAGGATCATCATCTATTTGTGCAGGATACTAAGCTGGCAGGAATAGCCAACACCCTAGATCCCGGATGTAAAACTTGCGGCCCGCAGGCCAGATGTGTCACGTGATGGCCCCACCCCCACCCAGTTTAGCGAAGGGGGGGGGAAGTCCCGATGCGTCATGTGATGCTGCCATGACGCTGCAAGTTTGACACCCCTGCCTTAGATGATAGTATGCTCAAGATCCAGATGAACACTGGGCCCTATCTAACACCTAGAGTCCTCATCCAGTTTTGGTCGTCACATCATAAAAAGATGTTGAGACTCTAGAAAAAATGCAGAGAAGAGCAACCAGGATGATGAGGGGACTGGAGATTAAAACATATGATGAACGGTTGTGGGAATTGGGCCTGGCTAGTCTAGGGAAGAGAAGGACCAGGGGAGACAGGAGAGCAGTGCTCCAATATTTGAGGGGCTGCCCCAGAGAGGAGGAGGAGGGGGTCAGGCTGTTTTCTAAAGCATTAGATGACCTACAAGGTCCCTTCCAACTCTGTTAATCTGTTCATTACCCAGACATGATAGAACTGTAACATTCATACTGAACATTTTATTTTCCAAATTGCACATAGACAATTTAACAGCAAAAGCTGCAAGAAAAATGTATTTCTAATCCAGGTAGTCTTCAACTTATCACTTAGTGACTGTCAGAGTTACAATGGCACTGAGAGAAGTGACCTATGACCGTTTTTCACATGACTGTTGCAGCCTCTCCACATGATTTGAATTCGGATGCTTGACCACAGACTCCCATTTATGACCGTTTTAGGGTCCAGGGGTCACGTGATCCCCTTCCGCAACCTTCTGACGAGCGAAGGCCCTGGGGAAGCTAAATTCGCTCAACAACTGCGCTATTCACTTAATAACTGGAGTGATTCACTTAAGCAAGAAAGGGTGTAAAATGGGGCAAAACTCAACTGCCTCGCTTAGTAACATAAATTTGGGGGCCAATTATGGTCGTAAGTCGAGAACTACCTGCAATACTGAAGAACATTGAACGTTGCTCGTTTTCAGTTTCCACACTGGGATAAGCGGTGGCCGTTGCAAACCAGTTCGTTGGCAAGGAGGAGCATATTGGGTTGGGTTGATGGGTCAGGGGGGGTCCAGCTTACCCATGTCAAGACCAGAGGCAGACGTCGTAGAGGCAAAGTGGGGCTGCCAGCTGCCAAGCAGGCCGCCCCAATTGGCCAGGCTTACCTGCGGGGATGCATCAGGGGTGCCCCCCTCCAACCCACCTGTGCCGGCCTTGTTCAGGGCAAGCCCCGTTTCCCACTGTAAGAGGTTTTTTTTTTGGGGGGGGGTCCAGAGCCGCGACAGCGTTTGACCCTGCTCCTCTTCCTTTTCCCCAGGCTATCTACAAAATGGTCTCATCGGTGATGAAGATGCCAGATGACGAATCCACCCCTGAGAAACGGACGGAAAAAATCTTCCGACAGATGGATACCAATAATGATGGTAAATGAGGAGACAGAGAGATTAAGACACAAGCTCATCAGTAAATCCAGAGCTTTTAAGCAAGAAGGCAGGAAAGCTGATTAAATACAGTGACGGGGCTGTGGGGGGAGGGAGGGAGGTTTCCCCTCAGCTCTGCCAGGCTGGACAAGAGGGAGGCACTGCTGGGTAGTAATTTCTAGCATTTTGCCTTAATGTAGCCTTCCCTCCCTCCCTCCCTTCTTCCTTCCCACAAGCATATTACATCTGATGAAGAATAACGAAAATGAGGTGGTCAGATGCTACCCTTTAAAAAAAGACCTTGCAGGTCATTTTTGCATCACTGCCTAGCATATGTTGGGTTTCTTGCAGGAAAACGCAGGTGTGCTCAGAGCCATGAACTGCTCTGCCCGTTAGAGGAAGTCGCAGGGAGACCAGGCTCTGGGGCTGCTGAGCGGGCATTCAAAGTGTAAATTTCCCCTCTCTGCCAAGACAGAAGCAGGGAAGGCTAGCAGAGGGCAGCTTTGTGCTCCGAGGCCTCTTTTTCCATCCCATCTTCCAAGGCCAGGGATGGCTGTCCTTCCTGGCTGTAGGCTCTGCCATCAGGCCTAAGAGTAAACATGTCTGCATCTAGGACAGGTAATCCTCAACTTACATCCATTCATTTAGTGACAATTCAAAGTTACAACGGTGGAGAAAAAAGTGACATATAAATCGATCCTCGCACGACTGTCACAGGGTCTCCATGGCCACATGGTCACAATTCGGATGTCTGGCAACCCGCATGTGTTTATGGCTGCTGCAGCAACCTGGGCTTGTGTTGTGTTGCCATGTGCAAGCTTCCCACAAAGTGGATGGGAAAGCTACCAGGAAGGTTGCAGGTTGCAGTCACGCGATGCTTCGCTTGAAAATCCCCGCAAAAAAGGCCACGAAATAAGGTGCGGCAGTGCGATGCCTTGCTTAACAACTGCACTGCGTAATGAGGGACTATATGTTCTTTTTTATGGTTGCAAGTCAAGGATACCCGCGTAAGAGTTTGGTTTGCCTCACTCTCTCGAGCTGTGGAGATCAAAAGGCAGCCCTGGGCCCAACCAGTTGTGCCCGCTTAAAGGCCGCCCTGGCATTCCAGCATTAGGAACTCGCCACCCATTCCAGCCAGGGGGCTTCTCCACCCGGGGGCTGCAGTCGTCCTTTGCACCCACCTCCTTGGGAGCTGCGGGACAAAGCAGCAAGGAATTGGCCGGCCTGAGAGGTTTTCCTGTTCCAGATGTCCCCGTTTTGGAAGAGGCCAAGAACAGCAGCTGGGCTCTTAAGGCTGCCCTGATGAGGCACCCATTCTGCCTGGGAGGCAGCGGAACTGCAGGCATGGAGTCACAACAGTCAGCATGGGGGGTGGGGGGCAAACCGTGGGATCCAGGAGGGTGAAAATAGCGGAGATTGGGTCTTTTAGGGAGGGCCAAAGATGCTTTGGGGCAGAGGTCCTGAACCTCCAGGCCGCGGCCCATTACTGGCTGCAGGAGAGATGGGCAAGCGTGCGTGCGAAGCTCTGCTTGTGCAAGTGGAGGGCATTGGTGTGAGCGGAGGTCTCTTGTGCACGCCCCATCTGCGCAAGTGGAGAGTGTGCGCGCCTGCCAGTCTCACAAATGGAGCCGTGTGCACACCGTTGTCGAGCTTGAGAAAGGCTGCGTTACTTGTTCCATTGACAAGTGAGCCCACGTCCTCCTTGGTAAGAAATACGGACGTGGGCTTTCTCCACCTGTTTGTCAGCCTACAGGTGGGGCAGGGGGAGGTTCTTCCCCAGATACAAAGCCAGCCCACCCCTTCTGAAACCCCCCCCGCCAACCCTGCAAGGAAGTCCTTGGGGGAGAAGGATCAAAAAGCTCAGGTTGCTCCCACCAAGGGGACCAGGGTGACAATGGTTGCCCACCTGGACTTTTTGACACGCCCCCCCCGGTGGATGGCCTTCGATGGCCCCCGTTTGCCCCTACAGCTGCTCAAGAGAAACATTTCAGACATTTCAGTGGAGCCTTTTTTTATGTGGGGAGAGGACCATCCCCCTCGCTCCCCCCCCCATTAAAGATCTGTATGGGGGGGGCCTGGTGCACACACCGAAAGCAGCCCCCCCCCTTCTGCGTGCCAAAAGAGCGGCTTCAAAGCAGGAACAGGCCTCAAGGAACTGACGCAGAGAAGGACGCCTTGGGCAGGGCGGGTAATCCTCCCCTTACAGCCATTCGTTCAGCGGCTGTTCAGGGTTACAGCAGTATCGGAGGGCAGGGACTGACGAGTGGGCCTCGCCCTGATGACCTTCAGCATCCCCATGGCGCCAGGATTCAAACTCTGACCCGGGGCAATGGGCATGCACTTGCGGCGGCTGCAGGGTCCTTCTCAGCTGGCTTCCGACAGGCAAGGTCAGCAGGAGAAGCCAGCTTCACTTAATGACCACTTAACAGGGGCAGAGGTTCGTTTATCAAATGTACCAGGAAAGGTAAAAGCTGGCACCACCCACTTCTTGCTTAGCCGTGGAACTTCCGGTCCCCCCAATTGGGATCGTAAGGTGGGGACTTCCGGGACTTTCTTGACCTCGGCAGCTTGGAGGTGGGGGGGCTCCAACCCCCAGAACCCCCCAGCCAGGGAAGGCCGTTCTCCAGCGACACAAAATCCCAACGTGACTCATGGCTGCTGAATATATTGGAGCAGCCTGGCCGCCCAGCCCGGCACGGGGATGTGTGAGTGGCAGGCACATGTGGCACACACGGCTGTTTCTTTGACCAGTGGGCATGCACGCCCCCCACTTGTGCAAATGGAGCTTTGTGCGCAAGCGGAGAGTGGTTTGTGTTCACACGCAGAGCCCCACTCAGCGAGCGGCAGGGGCTTGCACTCGTGTGCGAAGCTCAAGTTGTGCGAGCAGAGGGTGCTTGAGCACAAAGTTCCGCCTGGGGGAAGCTGTGCCCGTGAGCGCAAGCACCCCCCCACACACACACGAGTGGAGCTTCACACACACACACACACACACTTACCCGTCTCTCCCACTGCCAGTTTCAAACAGACCATGGGCCGGTAGTGGGCTGCAGCCTAGGGATTGGGACCCCCCTGTCGGAGTCATTCCCACCAAATATCCCATTGGTTGAAATGAAGGGACAATTTTTCTGGGGTGCAAATCGGCTCCACTCTCAGCCACCAAAGTTGGTGCAACTTGATCAGCACTTTTCACCTTTTGGATACTTACTCAAAGCTTTGACCCTCCTTCAAAGGGGCTGATCTTCACTTCTGGCCTTGGCTAATAACAGGTTTCATCCCACGAAACTCACTCCTTTTCCCAGACAGGCCACCCCAGGTGAATGTTGGCAGGCTCCCAGTGCCGGACCAGCTGCCCCCTGCCCAGGATGCCCCCCACCCTTGGCCCCCTCACTTCAGAAAGCCATGCAGTTGGGGGCCACCGGTGGGGCAAAGGAGTCACAGGGGTGGAATTGTGGAACTGAATCATCGCAGCCCCTCCTCGTGTTCCAGTTGCCGTGGTTGAGGAACACTGGTACAGCAGGTAGTCCTTGACTAACGGCGGTTGCCTAGCAACCATTCAAAGTTGCACTCCCCAACGGTACTTCTGACCTGGTTCCAAAGTTCTGCCAGCCAGGCCCCTTCCCGCGGTCGTGTGGCCGCCTGCCAGGCGCTTGGCAGCTGGAACCTGCAGCTGCAGCCCTGCCTTGACTTCCCCTTGAACAACCTTCCCTGCACCTGGGGGGCTCCCTAAGCATCCACCTTCCCCAGAGGCTGAGGGTGGGATCTCTCCCATACACAAAATCTTAGTTTGTGTCGGGAAGAGCCAAGGCCAGTCTTAGAGGGCGAGGTGGGTAACTGTGGAAAACGAAACATCGATCTATTTCGTTTGACATGAAAACCTCACTTGACACATGAGAAGGCGGGGAAAGCCCATGTTAGATCTGCTGGTGTTTTTCTTTTCTTTCTTTTTTTTTTGAAAAATTTATTTGGGTTTTCACACAAAAAAAACCATAATACAAATAAAACATCTTTTTTTGAAAATAGCATGGTCCCAGGTTATCACTTCTTCATACAGACACAAACTCAATTTCATGCTCACTTTTATGTTCTATTCCATATCTTATTACTGTTTTACATTTTCTACATAGTTTTTCTCCTCTCTTAATTTTCTCAATTTTATTTTAATTATCTCATATCAATTCCAATCATTATATTTATACTTTTGTCTGTCCTGTTTCAATTTCATATTTTCTTTTCTCATTAAACAAATTTTCTCCTGTAGTTACTAATTGGAGTATGACACCTTTATATCTTTTAATTTTATCCTTTCAACTCTTATTTAAGCTTCAATATATACCTTGAGGTTATAACATTCAATATAATACATAACTTCCAATCGAATTCTGCTTGGTACATTCTTAAAATACACACTATATTCTTAAAAAGTGATTATAAATATATGTAATTAAAACACTCATTCCATTCCAATTCAATTCTATGATTAATATTCATTAAAATCTTAACATCTTTAAGATTACTTTTCAATTAAATATCATACTTCCTTGGGAACACTTATAAGCTTTCCATAATTAATTTTTTCCCCCTATTTCTTTTCCCTTATATTTTATAAAACATTAAATAATTAAAATGTTCCCATCCTTTCCTAATTCAATTCTCTCATTCATTTTATTTCATTTATTTATTAACAAACATTTCACTAGATTACAATAACTATTTTATCCCTCATTTTAATCATACATTGTTTCATATTTTCTAAAATTATTTCTATTTCTAATATAACAATACTATCTTATGTACCTTTGCAGAATCCCTTTTCAGTTAAATTTTCACCCATTATCTCTAAATTGGCCCTGTTTCTCCATATCTTGTTTCTGTCCTTTATAACTTCTTTTCCTTCTTTCCTCTCTTCTTCTCCCTCCCCTTTGTCTCTCTAGTTCTAATTCTCTCTTCTGTATTCCTCTCTTCTGTTGCTTTCTAATATTATACTTATTTTTCAAGTCATTATTCCTTTTCTTGGTTGTTTTTTCAAATCTTAAACTTTTCATTCTCTTTCCCCACTTTCCTTTTTTTATCTCACATAAAATTACTTGTTCATTAAAGATAGCTTCTTCTTTGTCCCAGTCTTGTTGTTCTGCAGGCATTTCTTGTTGTTTCTCATAGTTCGAGATCTCCATTTCTAAGAATTGAAATACGAAGCCAAAAGAACCTCTCCCTTCTTGTGCATCTTCTTTGTACTTTTTAAGTTCCATTTTCAGTTCATCTCAAAGTAGTGCCATTTTAAAACACTTTTAAACAACCACCCAATTGATTTTAGTCATTCAAATGCAATAACTAAAAATCCAGAGATCACCAAATAATCCAAATACTCCCAAGCTGTTTCTTCATGCTTCTTTTTTCCACTTTCTCTTCCTGGGGTTCTACTATTTTGTAGCCAAGTTTCAGTTAAAATGTATCTTTTAGAAGTCTTGTTGAGGTTTTACTGTAAATTCCTTTTTAATTCCAGGCAGTCTCCTCCCTTTTTTCCAGATCCTGCCCTTTTATTCTTTTTCTCTCCTTTCCTGCTTTTAAAAGGTTTTAAGTATCCAGAAATCTTTATTATCCCTTTGACATATTTTCAGCTTAATTGCCTATTGATGTCAAAGTGGATTTTTTTTCCAATTTCTTATTTAGATCTCTTATCTATCAGTATAGGGAAAAGGAGAGAAGAAGAAAAACCAAATCCTTTCCCTTTTCTCTCTCCTTTGCTGCTTCAAAATCTTCTTTGGGAACAATGTTACTTTTTTTTAGTTTAAATTCCAGGGTACCTTAGTTGTTGCTTTTGCAGTTTAACCCGGTCATCCAAAACTTTCTCTTCTTATCTTCCTTCTGCACATTCTTTTCCGGTCGAGTTCTTCTTTGAGGTGGCCATTTCTGACCACCGCTGCAACTTCCTTCGGGAAAGGGAGTAATGGCCAGCTGAGGAGGAGAGATACGGCTCTCCTCAACCCTGCTGGCAGTCTCCCCCCTCTTCACCACCTCTACGGGGTGGCTTAGCCCTGAAACCAGCCAGCTCGGGGCGCTCCAGCAGCGAGCACGGATCGAAACTGCGCACGATCGCGGTTTTGGTCTGTCCGCGAAGAGGCTCAAACCGGAAGTCCTGCTGGTGTTTTTCTAAAACCACGACATATACCTTCATTTTATCCAACCCTTTATCCAAAAACAAGGGGGGGCACAGGTAGATGAACGTGACACAAGGATGCCTGGGAACTTCAGATGAGAATGGACGTCCTACAAGCCCACAAGCTGCCAGGACAGGGTGTTGGGCAGTACAAAACTCTCAGGGAAGAGGCCAGGGTGTCAGGGCTCTGGCAGTTACCCCCAATTAAATCATGAGTCTCGAGCCAAACTTCCAAAACTTAAAAAGGATTTATTGGGAGTTAACATGTCTGGCATTGCCTGGGGAGTAGCCGACTCTGAGACACATAAATCAATTGTCACCCTTGACCATGGTTTTTCCCCACCCCGTGTGTATATTCTCCAATGGGACACATCCATAGCCAAGAGTCATCAATCATGCTCTGCAGTTAGAATTTTGCACAGCAGAAACTTCAGTCACCTAGTTACTACTTTGAAAACATTTATGGAATGCACTTTCGGTTTGCAAGCAGCTGCACTGCTCCCCCCTCCCTTTCTGCTGGCAACTCTAAAAAGACCATAGAGATATTTTATGAGTTGACACAGGGCCCCTCAGGGTCCCTCCTGGGGATTCTGCCACTCTGCCCCACCTGGGGCTGGGCATCCCAACTTCTGCTGTGCCTGACCCCCCCCCCCATCCTTCTCCTTTCCAGGCAAACTGTCCCTGGAGGAGTTCATCAAAGGCGCCAAGAGCGACCCCTCCATCGTGAGGCTGCTGCAGTGCGATCCCAGCAGTGCCTCCCAGTTCTGAGCACCTCCCCACTGCCCAGGAGGCTCTGGACGAGTCCACCACCTCCCCAAACAGCACCCAACTTCACCGGGCGTCTCCGAGGAAGACACCAGCCTCCTCCCGTTCCTGCTTGGGACATCGAAGCAAGGAGCACCTGTCGGTCTACCGAATTTTCTTCTGACTCACAGATATTTTGTCCCTCCCCCCTCCCCGAACACTGTAGCTTGGTGTGAATGTGACACGATGTGGGGTGCAGCTGAGGGTGGGGGGTGGGGGCAAAGCCGGAGTCTGAGGACCAGCCAGTCTTCTGCCAGCACTCCGGGTTGGGGGTGGCCAAAGGGGCCGCTCTTCCGCCATGCCTGCTGCTGGCTCATGTTCCCACGGCGGGGCTCTGAGTGCGAGAGCAGCTTTTGCTGGTGAAAGCGAGGCCTGTAGCTCCAAGGCTCAGGCTGCGAATGCCAACGAAGCCGAAAGGCCCCCCCGAGAGGGACTCCCGAGAGGGACCCCCAGACACTCCCAGTTGGGCAGCATATAAATTTAATAGATTAACTTAATAAATTATTAAAGAGACACTAGGCCACCCGCGGAGGCTGGCAGACAGTTAGGTCAACGAAGTATACGCCTGCTTTGCGTTGTTTAGGGGGTCCTCAGTGGAGCAGCCCTGGCATTTCCCACCACGGGGAAATGGGCAATGCTGAGGAACTGCACCCTCTGGGCTGCGCACCTGCCAGAAGCGCTTTGGGGGGCAAGCTTCCTCTGCGCCTCCCTGCTCTCCCTTAGAGCAGCCTCCCTCCCTCCCTTCCCTCCCTTCCTTCCGAGGAGCAGAGAAGCATCGGAGGTCCAAAGCGCTTCCTTCTTGCCCAGCTTTGATCTACATTCAGCGCCACTGGATGCCAACTACCTTAGATGCTCAAGATGCTGCAGCCCAAAGCAGACCCCCTCCTTCAAAAGGAGCCCTGGCCACACACCCCCACCTTCTGCCCCCCGTCACACCCCCTTGCCAGCCCTTTGATTCTGGTTTGCAGCACAAGGAGAGGAGGGGGTCATATCTCACCCCGGGGGGGCATTCGATAGCCCAGTCCAGCCCCTCCCCCTCCAGGCGACACAGCACCCCAAAAGGCAGCCGCCAACAGTTTGGGGAGCAGAGGGCTGTGCCTGAGTGAGCACAGGAGAGAGAGAGACCAGCATGCAGGAGCTGCTTGGGGGGAGCTGCCAACCAGAGAGCTTGGTGTGAAAAACGTGTGTGTAGAATTATTTGTCGACTGTCTTACCTGCTTTTCATTATAAAACGATCCCAACGCAGCCGCGAAAGATTCACTGCCTGCACGTTTCTTTTGTGCTCAGGTGCCCACGGAGAAGCCACTTTCTCGACAAGGGCTTCCGGTTCCCAAATGGCAGAGCCGTGGGCCGAGACTTGAATCAAGGCTGGGGGGATAATGGCTCTGGAGGGTACATCCAGCAGTGGGCCCCCATTCACACCCCAGCCTTCCTGCGGAGGCTGTCCAGGAGGCAGAGAGGTCAAAGAGTCAAGATAGCGGCCGCAGCCATCCAGTCAAAGCCTCGCCTCTTTTTACATGCCCCGCCCAGGCTCAGGTACATGTGGCGCAGAGGAGGCATTCAGCCAGTTCTGGCCGGTTCTGGAGAACCAGTAGCAGAAATTTGGAGTTGTTCAGAGAACTGGCCAGTCCCATCTCTTCTCTGCCTCCCATCGAGTCCCAGCTGATCAGCTGGGTCTTCTTGGTTGCCCTGCATAGGAGAATGGAGCTGGAAAGCAGGTTACTGGGGAGGAGGGGGGGATTTTGCAGTATCCTTCCCCTGCCACGACCACAGAACTGGCAGTAAAAAAATTTGAATCCCACCCCTGGCGTGACGGCTACCCAGGAAATCTTGCTGCTGCTGCTGAGGAATGTTCTGCCTTGGGGTGGGGGTTGGAGTTGGGGCGGGGGTGGGGGTAGGGATGGTCCAGAGACGGCATGCGTGCCAGTGGCCCTGCCCAGTTGCCCACCAGCAGCCAAGGCCCCCTGCCCCCCCTCCCCTTTCAGCCACTGAAGTCCTCCCCATTTCCTGAAGCCAAGGCAGGGGGCCCAGGGCCAGAATCCAGGCCTCCCATCGGGCAGAAGGGAGTGGGAGGTCCTGTTCTCTGGGTGCTGGCCAACCTCTTGCTCAGCAGGGCCCTCCGCAGCCACGCCTTGGACTACCAGGGTCAGGCTGTGGGCGAGATGACGGGATGTGTTAATAGGGAGGGCCACAGTTTGGAGAGAAAAGGATTTCAGTATGTATGAAGCCGTCCAGAGACGATGCTCCTCAGGGATCAACGGTGGCCATGGATGAGAAGAGGTGCCTCCGGGGGAGTAAAGCAGCTTCTCCAGGATGCTGGAGTTCTAGGCGCTGCAGTCCCCGAGGCGGCTCTGCATTTGGGCTCCCGGCTCTTCAAGCAGCAACGTATAAGGGCAGCCTTGTTCTTCCCCCAAGAGGCTAAAATGAGGGGGGAATGGCCTGCCAGTGGCAGAACGTGGGAAGCTGAGACGGAACTCACAAGCCAGCAGGGAAGGAAAGGCCAGGACGCTTCTCATTCATTTGTTAAGATTTTTATTCCATCTTTGGTCCAGGAGTTTAAGGCAGGAAAAAGTTCCCCATCCTCCTGGCATTCCCCACAACCGGAGTGTGAGGGAGGTTGGCTGAGGGTACACAGCTGAGGCAACATTCCCTCCTCCCCCCGGGAGCTGAAACTGGGCTGGCATCTCCCTTCACCCGGATGCCACACGAGGCCTCTCCAATCTGCCTCCTTTGCAGCCGATTGATCCGTTATCCCCCCAATCCATTATTTTATTAGATTTGCATATTTACAGATATAAGCAGAGTGAGGGTGGATTTGCACTTTTGTCAACAAGCCAATCGTCTAAAGGCCATTTTCCATAGTTTTCAGTCCCTGCTTAAGCTGTGATAATGTGTCAGAGAAAACCGGGGGGGCTCACGCTCCGCTCTCTCCTCTGAGGGGTCCCGCCAGGGCCTCTTCCCTGGTCATCAGGCTCCCGTCCATCTGGGCGGCTTTGCGCCTGAAAATGACGCAGAGCATCATTGGCCCTCCCTGAGGAGAGCGGCCAGGTGTCCCCGTCCAGATGTCCTGGTCAATGCTGCAACCTCCGGCCTGGCCATCCCAGGAGAATCTCAGGTGAGGGTAGGCGCACCTGTGTGTGCCTCGGAAGGAAGGAGGAGGAAGAGCTCACGGCCTCTTTCGAGAAGTCAGAGCGGGAAACAACATCCAGGGGGTGAGCAGGAGAAATGCACAAACACAAGGCTGTCCATTGCCTGGAACCAGCAGCAGGAGCAGCAGCAGGCCTTGGTCATCTCTCCCGGCAGGCTCCAGGCCTCCCAGCGGTCAGCGAGGCCAGATGGGGACACTGACCAGGGACAGTCGGGAGGAGTCCGTGAGGGTTTTGCCTGCCAGGCTCACCTGAGCGACCCCGTTGGGCCTCTACAGCGTCACAACCCGCAAGCGCTCCATCCTCAGCAGGTCGCGTCCCTCGCAGGCGTCTCTGCTCTCAGCGGGGATGAACGTCAGCGAGATCTTGGAGGCAAAGCAGCGGCATCAGCCAACAGACAGGCCGAGACCGCCCCTCAGTCCGCTCAGTCCCGATTGCAGGGCACAACCCTCCAGGGTGGGCCTGGGCTGGGCTCTGGGCTGGGAGGGGACCTGCAGCTGTGCCTCTCCTGCCCACTGAACCCTTTCGCAGCACCCAGAACCAAAGCCTGCCGGACACAGGCCCCCTGCTGCCCCTGGCGCCCGGCACTGCGCTGACAGGAGGGCCCAGCCCTTCCCCCCCCGGCAGATGGTGATACACAAGCACTTCTCCATTTACAACCATCAGCTTAGTGACCGACATTACACCACAACCAGCCCTTCCACTCGCCTGGCCAGAATTTGGGCGCTTGGCAACCGGGCTGCATCTCCGATGGCAGAAGCTTCCGGGGGTCACATGTGAGGTTGGGTTCTAACAAGCAAAGCTCCCCCTAGAGGCCAATGGTATCAAGGCAGCCTCTCCCTTCTTTGTCCGGGTGTTTCAGCTAATGCCCATTTTCAGAAGCTTTAAGGACCGAAGGGACCCCTCCCGTCCTGCCTGCGCCCGTTCCCTGCCCTTCCTCTGCTGACCGGGGCATGGCTGGGCATCTCTGAAGCCAAGAGGGCAGCAGTGGAGCTGCCTGTTTTCAACAGGTATTTTTTGGTAAGGCCACATTTAATGAAATGCAAATTGGAGCAAGTGGCAAACAACTAACTATTTCAATCTGGCCTGATTACTAAGACAGGATTCAAAAGCCTCCAAGGCTCACATCTCCACTAAAGGCCTGATAAAAGCACCATCGGCTCCTGCAGAATCCCAGCCCAGAAGCTGGGCGTTGGGCCTTCCTTTCTTCTGGGGAGCTGCTCTGGGTCACCGTTTGGCCATCAACAGAATGCAGCCGTTTGGAAGCAGAGCAACGGCCGCATGTTGTGGAGGGGAAGGAGGGGCGGAAGCATATAAGAGGCCTTTGCCCAAAGCAGGGGGAAGGACTTTGGGCAGGCCTCTCTTCTCTCCCCCCCCCAAAACTGTCCTCCTCCAACTCTGCAGGGGGGGGGACAGAGGCCTCCGGAGGAAGGCTCACCTTTTTCTTGCGCTTCCTCCTCCTCCGGGGACAGAGCTTCAGGTTCAGGACCGTAAGAGTGAGAAGAAAGCAACGGATGCTGAAGAGGATCTCCACGGAGTCCAAGAGAAAGGAGAGCCCCCAGAGGACCAGGGCAGAACTCTGAGGAGAGGGAAGGGAAGACCAGAGGTGGAAACCACGGCTCCGCTGACGGAGCCACCCACCCGTAGCATGAGCCATCCTGTCCAGGGTGCTGAGCAACCCAGTTGCAGGGCAAAAACGACGCCTCCAAAGTATCGCTGAGCCTCCCCACCCCCACCCCCCACCCCGGGATCCACTTCAGGAAGATGAAGCCCCGGGATCTAGAGAAGCCCTTCCCCCACCAGAGCCCCCTTCAGGTAGCAGGAGCTCCGGGTCCTTCTGGGCAGACTTACATAGATGCGTGTGGGATCAAAGGGGCACTCGTGGGTGATCTGAATGACCTCCATGTCGGCAAAAGTGCACACAGACAGAAGGGCGTGGCCCCGGTTGGCAAAGGTCAGGCCGATGGCCACGGCCAGCCCCGCCAGGCAGAAGAGCGAGAGGAGGCTGCTGATGATGCTGAGGGAGAAAACAGCCCATCCCTGCAAAGAAAGAGAAGTGGGAAGCGACCACACACTCACCGTTACCTTTATTGACTTATTTTATTATTTACGTTGGTTTTACATGCTCCCCCGTCTCCCAGGTGTAACTCTGGGAAGTCATCATCACATCAAAACAATAGGAAAAACATATCAACAGAATAACCAATGGCTGCTGAGGACAAACGCACAAACACTCCACAATAACAATCTCACATCTAATCTCCCAACCTTCGTACTCTGGAGCACACCCAGAGTGGCACGGGGTGGGGGGGCAATCCGGAGGGGAGGGGCTGCCACAAGAGACAGAGGGAGGAGGAGGGTTCAGGGAAGAGGATAAGCCACAGGTCATAGTTTACAAAGCACAATGTGCCAATTAGCTTAGCCTCTTCACAAAATTAACACAACTTTCCAAATTCATATAACACACAACGTATTATGTTAAAATATGGCTTGTTATTTGGGGTTCAGTTTGTGAAGTGAACATAGTGATAGGTGAAACTGGCAAAATGGCTTTCTATAGCCAGAGGTCAAACTCAGAACAGTTCAGAAGTCACTTGACGTTTGGGGAAGAGCGGTCAAGTCCACATCATGGGTGAACCAAGCTGACCTAGACTCAAACGACATTATATGAAGGCGCCTGAGAATTTCAAAAGACGCCACATGGGATACCACTCAAACGTCTTGGGTTTCGATTCCAACAGTCCTAGGATTGTGAACTCTGGGAACGGGAGTCCAACACAAATGGCGGGAAGATCTGGGAACTAGTATCCAAACAATCTAAAGCAGCGATACATCAAACTCACATCATCACGTTGGCGTCACATGATGTTTCTGGACTTTTTCCCCCTTTGCTAAACCGGGTGTGGGTATGGCCAGTGCATGACACATCCGGCCAGTGGGCCATGAGTTTGACAGCCCTGGTCTAAAGCAAGGTTTTTTTTCAACCTTAGCAAAATTGAGATCCCCCATGTTGGCTGAGAAACACTGATCTAAAGGGCTTCATGTTCACAGAGTGGAGAAATTCTTCCCCAGAAAGTTTTGGAGCAGGCAGTTACAATTAATCAATCAAGCAATCATCCTGCCAGAAATGACACTTAGGTTCTTCCAGCATGATAATGGCAAACTGAATGTTTCCTAAGGAAACTATCACAGAATGGAAGCCATGGAAGATTATTTTTATGCTTCCTGGATATTGATCTGCATTTTAGATAGTCTCTAATTAGTGCATTTTTATATAAGTGACATGAATCTTCCACTACAGCAGCCTTTAGAATTTGCACGTTAGGGAAATAATTTGCATTGAATCTCACCAGGCTCAAGGTTGACTCAGCCTTCCCTCCTTCTGAGGTTGGTAAAATGAGGACCCAAATTGTTGGGGGCCAGAGGCTGATTCTGTAAACTGCTTAGAGAGGGCTGTAAAAGCACTATAAAGCGGTATATAAGTCTAAGGGCTATTGCTATTGATGGATGTTAGATAATTGCACATCTTTCATATGACTTCTCTACATTTTAGTTCATTATTTTTTCTTATTCTATTTGTAGAGGCATTTATATAAGCAGTTTTGTAGTCTGACTAAAACTTTCCCCTTACTGGGAAATTCAAAATATAGTAAATAAGCCAAGCAGGGCTGCATGCAAAGGCCTACTTATAGTTCCTTCCCAATAAAATTTTATAAGGGAACTACAAAAATGCCCTCTGTAGCTGGGAAAGCTGTTGACTTACAGCATCACTTTATGGCGTTATTGCCTGCTCTGGGGTGTTATCTTCCAGGTGGGGCAGGGAGTGAAGATCCAGATGGCCCTCAGGGCAAGCAGGTTATGGGTGTGGTGAGGAGAAGAAATGAGGCTCAAGGTTAAGCCATTCTTTCCTAAAGGATTTAGCAAGAGTTTCTGCAAACAGTTGCGGGTGTAGCCTATTCAGGAACTCTTATCCAGAAACCTAGCTCATTTTCTGACTGGAGACATTTCTGCTCCAAACTGCCACAGGGACAAAATTGCTTACCAGTGACTTTTGGGAGAGGTATCTGGAAAGCACAATGGCTGCTATTCCACAGGATATTGTCTGTAAAGAGAAAACCAGGAAATCACCCCATGCAAAGAGCAGCAGCAGCAGATTACAGTATGGTGATACAATTCCCCTCTCCAGATGTTGTCTTCAGGAGAAAAATTCAGCAAATTGAGAACAGCTGATGGCTTTGCAGGAATTAGCTTTGAAGATCCCAAGATCTAAAGTGATTGTTCTATTATTCGAAGGAATTTGAAATCTCTGGCAAGGTAATAGCTTTGGAATTATGCTTGCCTTTTGCTGCTGCAGAATCATTCCAACTCCAGTCACAACACAATACCACATTTGGCACAATTCCCAACTTTATCATTAAGACAGAAAGAAGATCAGAGGGCACTTATTTTGTGGGTGCCCATCAAAACCAGTAACTGATTTTTGCTCCGTTTCTGTCTCTGAAATAGTGTTGGCAGTTGAATGGGTAATAATTTGACTTTTTTGATTGGGGGCTAACTTATCAGGGGACCCCACACCATCTGGGAGGAAGAATGAGCTTGGCTTTGGTCTGCCCTGCAAGGCAGCAGAGCAGGGAGATGGGACTGGTTGGTCCTTCCGCCAATCCCTCCGGTATCACATAAACCAGGCTACCTACCAAGACGGCTGAGATAGCCAAAATGATGTTAGAAATGGCATACTGCAATGAGATGGTATCTTGAGGGTTGGCAATGTGGCGCAAGACCGTTCCATTGACCAGGGCTCCTGAAATGAAGTTCAGGTGACCAATGACAATCAGGATGAGTCCTGTTTTCATCAAGAGCTTCTGGGAGCTGCTGGTGTCAAGCTTATCTAAGAAAGAAACACATTTGTTCCAGTGTACAGTTTTGCATCGCAGGAAGGGAGGAGACTGTTAGGAACAGAAGGCGGAGGGAACTAGACATGCCGCCCCTTGTGAAGTCAAGTTCAAGAGGCATCTCTGATCCTAATGCGGGGGCCAACCTCATCCCTCCTTAACTCTTTTCTGAAGCATCCTCAGTGACAAGGAGGGTTTCACTTCCAGATAGTCAGTTAAGGGTTGGAAACATGGTGAACATATTTTGGAGGCAAGTCACATCTCACAGGCATTTTACAGGTCTTGGAGAGCAAGGGGGGGTGGGATGGGGGAAGCTACCAACAGAGATCACCTGATGAACATAGTTTACTTGGACTTTGGGACTTACTTGTCAACATCCCTCCCCAAAGGCTCCTGTATGAATTAAGCCAGTCTGGGATAAGTGAGGGGCTTCAATAAAGGTCAATAAAGGGGCAAAGAACAGTAATAACAAGGACTTCTTATAATGGAGTCTGTCCAGATGGTTTTTTTCCTAACAATTTATAGGACTGCTCTTCTGAGCTTATTTACAGCTGATTATGCCCAATTTCAGGGAACATCAAATGTTTTAGATTGATTAAAGCAAAAATAAAAGGTCTGTAAATGCAATTTAAGGTAAGCTTTAAAAAGCATGCTATGGCAAACGCTCTGATGCAGCTAGATGTGCAGAATAAAGGAGCTGTTCCCTGACAAAAATATGCAAGAAGCATTACCTAGGCAAAGAAACAATACAGAAAGAAGTCCTGGGAAGCAAGATAATACAGTAGCCAAAAGGCAAATGCCTTCCCAATTTACTGGGTATAAGCAGGAGAAGCACAGTCAGACTTGCAAATGCTGCTATTATGACTTATATCATCTTGATCTAGCTTTCCTGTGGAAATGAGTCTCTGGGTCTGACTCTAGAAACTCAGAATCTTCCTCTAAGCTGCTTCAAGCATCCAGATGGAAAAACAGCAGCAAGCCCAACCAGGGCCAGCACCTCAAGAGGGTGGCCAAGAGCTTTTGGACAGCTGTTGCTCCGGTAGGTAAAGTCTGACCCTGCAGAAGCAGCTGAACTGCAGTTCCCACCCACCCCCACCATCAGTTGGCCAACAGGCAGATGTGGAGGGAGATGAAATTTAGAACATCCAAAGGCAACCAGTTCTCCACTCCTGCACCAGATCAACTCTTCTGTTGACTCCCTTCCCATGAACCTATCTAGGTCTTTATCTTGGATTACAATTTTTAATTAACTTTTGTGAGTTTTCACCTGGCTGTTCTTGTCTGGAGAAGGAAGAAGCACCATCTTCTTCCTCCTCCTTCAGAAGGAACATCGAACTCTTCCATAGGCAGCCCTGGCTGTGCCTCCAGCATATTCAGCTACCATGCATGGTCTCTTCCACCACAATACTGGGGTGGTGGTGCCATGAGCTCAGCAGGGATGGGCATTTGCTCCCCCAGCCAACTTATCTCCCACAGGTTGAGCCAGGGGCCATAAGGAAGTTTGCAGCGCAGTCAGTGTTTCCTTTGGGAAAGAACTAGGGACTTCCTTTAAAGATTAACCATTGCTTAAACAGACGAGGGAATGAGGCCAGGACATCCCATAAATCTATACAAGGTGCAAAGGGGGGGGAGAGAGGAGAGGAGAGGAGAGCAAGAGAGGCTGCTTGGTATGCAACTGGCCAGCCAGTCAGGCCCTCCTGGTTCATGGTGTGGTGACTCTGCTTCTCCAAAATCTGGTTGGGCAGCTGAATGCCCATCTCTTTTGTTCACCTGACTTTAAATTCATCCTGGGCAAATAACTGTGTGTGTGTGTGTGAGAGAGAGAGAGAGAGAGAGAGGAGAGAGAGAGAGGAGAGAGAGAGAGAACCAATTCAGGACTTTTAGACCACCAAGACTATCTCCATGCAGCATTCAGTTTTAGTTTGTGCATGACAGGCAACTGGAAAGCCTCATTAAGGCGTATTTTGTGCAACATTTCGTACAAGATTTGACATTTCATCAGCCTTTAAAATTTTCTAATTATGGAAAGTTTGTTTAGATCAATTTTAAATAATGCACATGACTTTTCCATGTTTAGTTCAATTTATGTTCTTCCTAATTATTCAAAAATTGCATTTACATTAACTGTTTTGGAGTCTGGCCCCAAAACTCTCATTATTGGATTGAAAAGAATTATACTAAATAAATCAAGCATAGAGTTGTCTGCAAATTCCTTTAAGGGAGAGGTTGCCTGTAGAATTGCCCCCAGTAAGTGTAAGATAACTACAACAAAACTAACCATATTTGGAAAAGACTGTTTGCATTTTTCAGTGATAGCCAAAATAGTAAATAAAGATAATTTTGTCTTGAAAGAGCAAAGATTTCCATTTAATGTTAGCTAATCACTTTCTCCCAACACTCTCCTGGGATTTAATGCATAAGAAAACTACTTTTCATATTAATTGCAATGCTTACATTTGTTTCCCCTGCTCTGCATGGTCTCCTAATTAAAAGACCCGTTCAATGTATCCTGGAAATACTCATTCAAACTCCTGACCTGCTAAAAGGCAGGCACGCCATGCACCTTTATGAACCCAACCCGGACTTCCCACCGTCCTGCAGCGGAACCCTGGAAGAAGCGCCTAGCCTTGGAGCGTGAGGGGCACCCAGAGGCCTGTGGCTGTGCCGCCGAGGGTGGGGAGGGGGCGAGGGAAGAGAGGGGCCCGCCCCGCTTTCAGCCCCTTTTCTCCCCCGCCGCAATCCCGAGCGGCCCCTTTCCCCAGGAGCGCGGGGGCCGGCGGAGGACGCCTGAAAGGCCGACCGAGGCCCCCAAGGACGGACGGCCACCCCCGCCTCCCCTCAAGCCGGGCGCCTCCACTCACCCAGGCGACACATGGGGCCCGTGAGGAACGCAGCCCCGCCCCGCTGGGCCGGCCGCCGACTCCACTCCCGCCCGGCCGCGCCGTCGCCGCTGCAGTAGCTCCGAGGAGCGGCGCGCTTTTCCCGGCCACCTGTCCGGGCTCCTCTGCGCTCCGGCGTCTGGTGGGCCCCGTGGCTGCTCCTCCCGCTCGGTCCCTCCGTCTCTGGGAGGCGGGCCCCAAAGAAAAGGCCCGGCTCCACCTTCGGCCTCCGCCTGCGGGAGACGTGACTCACCTGCTGGCCCCACCCGGCCGAGCCGCTCCCTCCTTCCTGGAGCAACCGCCGCGCTGGGCGCGCCCCGGGCCAGGCGGGCAGGTGGCCGCGGGCAAGCAGAGGAGGCCGGCCCTGGTGGGAACGGGGTTTGCGGGTCCAGCTGGGCGTCGAAGCCCGAGCAGCTGCGTCCCGAGCAGCCCCTTGTGTCAGCGTGGCTTCCCGAGTGGCTTCCCCTGACTGGCTGCGCTTCTGTTTTTGGGCTTCCATGGGCCGGTGGAACCCAGTCAGCCTAAGCCCGCATTTCTCTACCGGGGCAACTTTAAGCTCTCTTGCTGGCTGGGGAATTCTGGGATGAAAAGCAATGGCTCCCAACCTGCCTTCCATGGAGGACCTGCGTCCTGCACCCTGAGTCAAAAAGAGAAAATACCTACAGGCCCCTCACATCCCGGACATAAACTCTTTCAACTCCTTCCCTCAAATCAATGCTACTGCACACCAGAACACAAGGAGTTTTTTCCCCTAACGCCATCACTCTGCTAAACAAATAATTCCCTCAACACTGTCCAACTATTTACAAAGTCTGCACTACTATTACTGTTAATCTTCTCATCACTCCTTATCACCCATCTCCTCCCACTTGTGACTGTATGGCTGTAACTTTGTCGCTTGTATCCTTACAATTTATATTGACCGTTTCCTAGTATGATTTGATTGCTTATTGTGCCCTATGAACTAAGTGTTGTACCTGATGATTCTTGACTCTTGACAAATGTATCTTTTATTTTATGTACACTAAGAGCTTATGCACCAAAGACAAATTTGTTGTGTGTCCAATCACACTTGGCCAATAAAAGAATTCTATTCTATTCTGTTCTATTCTATGTGAAGGCCTCCCATCTGAAATGGCCGAGGCTGAGAAAGACGGGTGTAAGAAGAGGGTGCAAGTGGCTTGTCTTCCTCCAATTTTTTTTTAATTCCCAGCCTATTTTAGAGTGCTGGGATTTCCATGCAGTGTCTTGTCCAGAGGCAACTGGTTTATTTTTGAGGCAAAAGGCAGGGGCAGATCTTTCCCCCGAAGAGAGGATGGGGGAAGAAGTGTAATTATGCCAGCATCTCTTGGGAGACAAACTTCCTCCGGGTCCTTCCGGGAAACCCACAGCTTCTCTCGGTGAACGCTTTCTCCTCCAGAGCCAAGAGGAAGGCACAGGATATTAAGCAATGGAGGGCTTGATTTGAAGGGACCGTAAAGCTGAGGACAATCGGACGTTCCTCTTGGGGTTCAAGAACGTGGAGCAGTAATGATTTGGTGGCAGGAGAAGCTAGCGATCTGGTCTCTTCACTCCAGAATGGAACCACGGAGGAATGGGTTTAAGTCAGAAGGAAGAACTTCTGAAGGAAAAGCCTCCCTTGCAGGAAGAGCAGCCTGGCAGGGAGAATGACGGCTCAGCTCCCCTTCCCTGGAGGAGTCCAAATGTTGGGTTCCTATTCTGCGCAGGCGTCCACAGCCTTGGGGCCTTTGGGCTCAGAGCCAGTGACTTGGTGCCACTTTGGGATGTGATGGGAGGGAGGGGTCCTTGGTGCTCTCTGAGCTTCATCAGCTTTGATGATATTACCTAATTTGGGTAATGAAACATCTGCAAGAAAACCACCAAGCTCAGAGAGTATCAAGGACCTCACAGTTCAAACCAGAGCTACTAACAGTCTCCTGTATTGAGATGGGAATATTAGGCAACTCTGCAGACAGATGCTAACATCTGTCAACGTTTTCAACGTTCAAACATGTAATATATGCAAACTTCTCCTTCTGAAAGGATGATCTGCACCACTTGGTTACCTTCAACATCTGCACTTGCCCTTCACAACATCCAAGATCTATCCTCTTGGTCTGAGAAGGCCTCCTCCACATTTAATGAGAGATTTACATGAAGAAGTGTAGACGAGCAACAATGTCCTGTTATTCCAGGACAAAGAAAAGGGAGATGAGGCCTTAAACAAAGCTTGATAAAGTGTTGCACCATCTCTTCATTCTTTGCTCTTTCTAACGAAGGTTTATTTTATGCTATTTAACAGTACCCGGGGGTTAAAAAGCAAAGGACCTATTCCTTGGATGGAGCAAAAAGTATTTAAAAAGAAGTGGAAACTCAGACCACACATTCATTATATGACAGTTCCACAATATACTTCTTTTCCCTTCTTGCATTTCATGTAACGTTCCGAAATATTCTTCCTTTCTGCAGCTGAAAACCAGAAACCCACTTTATTTTAAATATTTGTACTACCTATGGCTGAATTCATACAACGTTTTAGACTAGGGTGAAAGGAGATTAAAACATTTGCTGTTTAGCTTACTGAAACACAGCTTTTGTCTCAGAATGTTGTGTGCCTCCCTTCGAAGGCCATCTGAGGTGTTACTGGTTTGGGCGAATACAGCAACTGCTCTTTTCTTCTGGTTTCTGGGTTAACCTGTTAGGCAATTCCAGTCCCCAGATCTGAAAACGGGATCTCAGGCAACAAGAATAGGCAATCTGATGCCCTCCGATTCCTCCAAACCCACTAGAGCAGAGGTCGCCAACCTTTTGGACCTCGGGGACCAGCAAACTCATAATTTTAAATCCTGTGGACCAGAGACCCTGGGAAAATTCCAAAGTCTGCAGGAACCCCCCCCCCCCGCAATTTTCCTACTGATCGATCATTCTTTATTTGGGATCACAGGATACCGTCTCCAGCTCTGTTCTCGGGGGGGGGGGGGGAGAGAGACTTTTGGCTTTATGCAAGGAAAGCAGCAGAAGCAGAAGTCTTTCTTTCTCTCCCCCAAACTCTGCCAGAAATGAGTCTTTGTGAAACTTATTGCGCTGGCACAGACTCTTGGAGCAGGATGCCTTGCGGGGTCCCAGAGATTCATTTCTGGTGGAGTTTGGGGCAAAGAAAGAAAGACTTTTGCTGCTTTCCTTGCATTCAGCCAAAAGCAAAAGAAGTAGAAAGAAGCAGCCCAGTGGCCAGGCCAGGCGCGTGGGGTGAGTGGGGCAAATTCCCTCCCTCTGGCCTTTCCCCCCTCCCCTCACTACTTCGTGTTGTTCACAATGCAAGTGATGCAAGCCTTGTGTTCCCACAGGCCATGTGGGCGGCACAGCCTTGTGTTCCCGCATAGCCTGGATTAATTGCTTTGGGGGGGTGCTTTGGGATGACATTTCTCTGCGGACCACCAAAATTTTCTCGTGGACCACCAGTGGTCCCTGACCCACTGGTAGGAGACCACTGCACTAGAGGCCCCAGCTCACCTGCTCCAACCCAGCCAGCCTCAGGATCCTGTTGGATCCCTGTCCAAATCCAACCACACGGAGCAAAGTCCTCTAGGGGGCAGCAAATAGGCATGTTTTGACTCCCAAGCCTTGCCCGGGCCAGAGGGACCCCTGCCTGGGAAGGGAGGGGGCTTCAAGGAATGAGCTTCAGAAGCAGAGAAGGACCTGAGGGGAAATCCAGAGAGATTCCACGGGCAAACGGGATCCAATGAGAATGAAACAGGAATATTTATTAAAGGCATTCTTTAGGTGTGTGTTTGGCAAACATACGATATACACGCACACATGTATGTACACTCTTACAGAACTCACTGAGCATCACCAAGCGCTTAAATCAATAAATTAAAAAAAAGAAAACTGAGGTTTTATCCCCAGGTAAGAAAAGCCACGTCCCCAGAGCCCGGATCAGGGCAGCTACCCGGGAAACCAGGAGCAGAAGCCGGGTGGGGGAGGGGGTGGTCGGGAAGGGGCTTCACCCTCGGGCCTCAAGGCACTCCAGCGTTCTCTCCTCCGGCCGGTGTCCGTCTGCTTGGGCACAGTGGCCAATGCGGGCACTGGGCGGGTGGAGGCAGGCAGCAGTCTGGGGGAAGGGGGAGTCACATTCATCCAGGGTGATGTCGGGCACATCGTCAGATTGGCTGTCCGAGCTCTCCAGGTCACTGCGGATGCTCTCGGGCTGTGCCAGAGTGATGTCCCAGGTCTTGCTGGCCACGCAGTCCTTCTGCTCACAGCTTTGGTGGTTGCATATTTGCTCCTCCTCCTCCTCCTCCTCCTCTTCCTCCTCCTCCTCGTTTTCTGCCATTTGGGTGGGGACATGGAGGGAATCCTCGGTGCTGCTTCCACTAACAAGCTGGTAATGGCTGGGCTTGGTCTCTATGTCCACCTGGATTTCCATGTTGTTGCACTCTCTGTGGGGAGAGGGCACCGTGTGAAGCTCCATGTTACCAACAAGGTTGATAAGTTTTAAGATGAACTTGTCTTATCCTGGGACACAGATGCTACTATGAGGAGAGGCAGGAAGTGAGCAGGAGTGAGCGCAGCGCCCACCCACCTCTCATGTGTTGCGGGAGCAGTGCAGAGTGACCCCCTCCCTCTATCAAAGCCTCCCAGGGCACGGACAGCTAACTGAGCAAGAACACACATGGTGGGTTCCCCTTCACCCTGGCACTGTCGCTTTCCAACAGAGGGCAACTCTTTCCATCCTCTATTTGGGGAGCAAACACGTCATGGCCAACCCGCAGTTTCCATTTTTAAACTTCCAATTTATTTATTTATTTTCATTAAATATAAATTTGCACATTTTTCAAGTAAAAGAATTAAAAATACAGAGGGTCCTTAGTGATGCCCTGCCAATAACTGCCAAAGCACCCTTTTATCTGCTATCCACAAGCCCCAGCTGAGGCCTCAAACCAAACCCCTCCCTTTCTTACCATGCTTGAGTTCTTGGAGGCTCTGCATCTTCTGCACTTTCAGGCATGGCCACCACACGAAGGGGAGGGAGAACCACCCCATGCAACGTTCCCTTCCCCTCTATGCACAGCCCTTCCTACTACGGGAAGTCTTGCCACTGAATGGCTCATTCAGATTAATCTATTACTCATAAGATTTTGCTCAAAGGACAGAATAATGAAATAAACACCAGCATGTGAACCACTACATAGTTTAGGAAGCTTTCTCCTATTTTAGTTGACTTGCAGAATTTAATAATCTTCAAAACACGCACGTTGGGATCCGCCTGTGTTTTCTAGCCAAACATAGTAAAAACAATAATGCCCTTTTGACAAAACCAAGCTGTATAAAAGATCCCTCTAAAGACGACAGATTTTTACCTCCCTGCACTACTAGCTGGATTGGCTCACCTGTCCTGGGGATTGTAGGAACTGATGATGGAGCCTGCCATGGCTCGTGTGCTCGCATTATCACTGATGGCTCCGAGGCTGACCGAATCCTTTGGAAAGATCTCTTTCTGCACATCAGCCTGCACTTCAAGCCTGACCGAGAGAAAGGAAGAGGCCTAAGGATGTGTCCCAAACCCACTTAGGTAGAAGGTGGTTCTGATCACGAGAACCATGAGTGGAAGCATGCACAAGACCTGAATATCCCATGGCTCAGTTTTAAGGTTCTTTTGTTCACATTATCTATTGGGATGAACGTTGGCTTTGCTTCCTTCATCCTAAGAAGCACCATCCTGTCTGTGACAGCCACCACCACCACCCCATTTTCCAAGCATGCAGCAGCAGCACTTTTCTCAACACCCCAAAGGCAATTTCTCCACAGTTCTCGCAGTTTTCAGGAGGAGAGTCCGCATTTCACTTGGGGAACAAAGAAAAAATGGTCATAAACATTTGGCTCAAGCCCTGCTCTCTCGCCCCTGGACCAATTCAATGGCAAGCTGCAAATGCCTTTCTCTAGTTCTCAGAAAAATAGCCAATTCATTGCTATTTATGGCCATTCTATCATGGTCTAGTTAAGCTGGACGCCGTACAACAATCAAAGTCATATTTTCACCTATATGTGGCCCCAGATTCCATGGTCCTGAACACATGCATACATGCACACATGCCCTCCCTACATATACACACACAGCAGCAGGCATGAATGTTTACCTGCTGTACTTTCCTTTTCCTCCTAAAAGGACTCCACCACTTAGAGTGCCTCCGGAGAGTGCAGCGAAGCTGGCTGTTTCACTGTAGTTGCCCTGCATGACGCTGAGCCCGTCGGTGGGGCTTCCACTGGTGCTCAAAACACTCGTCAGCCCTTCAATGCTGCTCTCGCCAATGCTGGGGTTCTTGAGTGCCCTCCAAGCATCTGCCACTAAGCGAGAAGAAGGGGGTGAAGCACAAAATGGAAAGCACCCTTCTAGTAAAAGAGGAGCCCGCTGGAATTACGCCCCAAGAAGTAAAATGCTGGCTTTATGTTTGAGGCTGGGGCCCCGGGGGTTAGAGCCGTTTCCTGGCTCGGGAGTTGATGGATTAGATTGGCCCCAGCTGCTGTTTTTTATTTATTTTGGTGTTGTTTTCTTTGTTTATTGTAAAGCCTAGTGCCACATAAAAGTGAGATACATAAATCAAGTAAATGAATAAGTACTGGAGAGCTGTAACTGGGCAATTTAGAAAGATTTTTGTGGGGGAGCGGTAAACAAAAAATGTGGAATGTGCTTTACCTGCACAGTAGGAACTCTACTTGTTTTTACAAATGCTTTGTGCAAGAACGACCTCACCCATCCAAAACTGCCCATAGAGACCTCCGGTTGTGCCCTCCTTGTTCCCAAGTGCCCCCCCAAAAAAAAATTATGACCAGAGTAAGCTGCTTCTTTACCTGTAATTGGCCCATCATCTTCATCAAACTCAATTTTAACCCCTTTTCCATTGGCTGTGCTGACACCACAACCTCCTCCTCGACACAAAGAAATGGGGACCACTCCATACACATAGGCCAGCATGATAGGGACACCAATACCTAGGAACAAAGGATGCATATCAATAAACAGCAAGAATCCTACAGGAAAGGGAAAGCTTTTCAATCCAAAGTAGTGCATCTCAGCAACTGTTACCAATTGTTCACAGAAGGTATTCAGGTAGACTGCAATCCAATCTGTCCTATTACAAATGCGTTGCAAATGCGGTGCAAGTAGTCTCTTATAGGGTATCTTGCTATCTTATAGGGGAGAGAGGTTTTCTCCTTGTAAATGTGTGTCCATCTCTGCTTTCCCACACAGAGTCTCGCCAGACTGTCCTAAAGGCCCCTCAGCTTTCTTGCCAGTAGAGATGTGACCATACTGAACTCTGGATACCAATGGTGGGAAAGGGTGGCGTGGAATACCTGCACTGATGGCTACCTGAAAAACAGCAATAATGTGTCCGTCCCCTGTTCCTTTCCTTTGACTCCTCCCTGTCTAAATATGGTACTCCAACTTGAACACGAGGCTCCTTGCATCCCCAAAGCAACCGGTGGGCCGAGAGCCCTATTCTCAACCGGGCTGTGTGAGTGGCAGGCTGGCACAGGTGCACGTGCAGCCCCACTCATGCAAGTGGTGGGTGCACGCGCCTCCTACCCATCACACGAAACCATCCGTCCCCTCTTCCCCCATCCCCGCACAGGCTGCCAGCCCGGAAAGATTGGAGAACTCTGCCTTAGAAACCAACAGAAACAAGAAAGCTTCAGATAGGACATTCCTCACCATTTATAGATGGAGACAGGATTGCCTTGGTAATAAGAAACATGATAGATGTTACTCTCCTTGGGGGGGGAAGAAAAACCACCGGCTGTTTCCAGACAGAAGGTAAAGTCTCAATGTATAAAAAAATGAATTTCAGAAAAGACAGTTATGTGATAATGACAGAAAAGTATTTAAAATAACAACAATCCTGGTTAAGGAGAAGGCAGGAAACAACCTTAAAGTAGTTTCTGAGAGGCTAGTCTTGAACAAGAGCAAGAAAAAAGTATGTTAAGTGGTATAATGGATCTTGGCTGTCCAAAGCACATGAAAAGAATGGTTTGGATCAGATTTCAGAGCCTAAAGACCAAAGCTTCGTATGTCTAAGAACACCACGGCCTCAATGCACTGTAGCCTCACTCACTAAGAAGTATGATTCCAATGAGAAAAAAAATCAGAGTCTACAAATAAATGCAGGACATATCATGTTTCAAGCACTGGATCAAAACTGGGTCCCTTTTGCAGCATAAGACCATCATATTTTCTCTCTACTCAAAAAATAACCCCCCATCACTTATTAACAGGTTTATTTATGGAATCTCCTGCATTTGGACAGCACTCAACCCACAAATGACAACTATGTGCTAGGCATGTAGTCGGGACAGAGCCAGCCGGCTCCACACCACCATTAGCTCAGTTACACAGGAATTGGCGCATTGGGCCCATCTGCCTCCCTTAATCCAGAGAGCTCATTTGATTGTTAAATAATTTTCCATTTTTCTATTTCTTGACATTCTATTAATAGATGTTATTTGTTTAATCATTAAAATCTCGGGGGGGGGGGGGATGATTCCAGTAACATTGAAACTTAAATCCAAGAATAATGGTAGAATAAAGGGGAAAAGGTGGTGAGAATGAGAAAAAAATATACGTCAGATAACAGCTGCTGCATAAACTGAGGATGAGAAAAAAATATTGAAAAAAGAAGAACGAGTTCAAAAGGCAACATATGGTGTACGAAAACAAGGGTGATTGGCAAGGAAATAAAGGCATAGCATATTTTGTTGGGGTAAATCAATTTTAAGAATTTTGGCTGGCGCAGTCTAGGTGAAGAGCCCTTTTTGCTGTTGCCCCAGCCCTCTGGCATCATTATTGGGGACAGGAGGCGAGGTCCACCTCCCCACATACGCACTCTGGCCTTCCAGAAGGGCCTAAAAACTTTGCACTGCTATAGGGCCTGTGGCATTGCAGGTGGCTGATGGTTAGAGAAGATCTCTGGGGGATGCATATTAAGCATCCAGAAGAGCATTAAAAACCAGGCTGCCCCTTGGTTTTTAGCTTCTCTATTCTATTTTCTAATTTTAATTATTTTCCAATATTTTTACCTTTTATTAGATTGTAAGCTGGCCAGAGCCACTCTATGTGAGATGGGTAGCATAGAAATTTAGTAAATAAACGATATTTCATTTTCTTTGCTTATCTCACTTTCAATTTCTTTTGGCTTACTTCTTTTTTGCATGCTGCCAAAATGCTAACAGTGCAGTAATTTTTGTATATTATACTTATTTAAATAATTATATAAGTTAATATAGTCAATATAATCTCCCATGGAACAACAAGCAGCTAAAGAAAATCTGCAACGAGTTTTGAGGGGCAAAGGTTTGATTGAGGAAAAGGGCAAATGAACATGGCAAAATTCCTCCTTGGCGCTTTCATTGTCATATTTCTCAAGGCTGCTCTTCAGGTTTGTCTAGATAAGGAGTGGCCGGTCCTAGGCCACGAAGCGCACGCAGTCCCGGAACCTGCTTTTGTTGTTCGAGCAATTACACCATCAGGAAAAACTACTGAGCAACAAACACACACTTGTCCATTTCTTGGCAGTTCTTTCAAATAATCTAGGCCTCTTTTTATTTAGGCTTAATATGCATCCCCCAGCCCTTAATTTACAACACCAAGTTCTGCCCATTTAGAGGTCACTAGGGCTCTCAAACACTCTCCCTAATATGGCTGTGGAGACATTGCCTGCTCTGTTCTAGACACTGAACACGCTCAGGAACAGCACAGCAGAGCAGTGACACGTGTCTGACACCTCACCCCAAAGGGCAGACAAAAAAGCAGCACTGGAAACAAGGAAAACTCTCAGCAGGCCCAAAGAAAGATATCAAGAAAGGCTGAAGCAGAAACAGGAGACGCTGCAGTTGGGGGAAGAGGCCAAAAGGGTCATGGTTGAGTTCCTACTGAAATCTTACCAAAGAGAAGGTGAGCGTTCTCCAAGGCAAGGTGTATGATTTACCAAAAGAAGTGACAACAGGGGGGACTCTAGAGCCCATACTGGTTTCTTTCCTCAAGCAAATACAGTAGCAATTGCACTCATCCTGTGCAAAATAACGGATGGAAACAAATGAAAGAGAAAAGCAACGTGGAATTAACGAGAAACTTCTTAACAGGGAGGACAATTAACCAGTGGAACTGCTTCCCTCCAGAAATCGTGGCTGCTCCATCACTGGAGGTTGTTAGGAAGAGACTGTCTGAAATGGTATATAGGTTCTCCTGCCTGAGCAGGGGTCTGGTCTAGAAGACCTCCAAGGTCCCTTCCAGCTCTATTCTATTCTATTCTAAAACTATTTTGTAGCACTTTAAACATATTCCCTACCAACCAGTGTAATCCCACTATAATTTCTGCCGATTAAACTGAACACACAAGTTATCTGAATTATCCAAAAAATGGGGAAAGCTCAATAGGAAGGCTCCTCTGACTTGGCTAATGGAATTGTCAGTGATGGCCCCTTAAAGAGCCAGACACCCTGACTAGGAATGTAGGCAGAAACATGGTAATTCTTCCAAAAGAAAAATATGAAAAACCTCTTTAAGCTGCATGAAGTCCTGCAATTGCTCTGCAGAACTGCTTCTGAATTTTAAATAGGTTTGTCTGTAACTCAGATCCAGAACTTCTGTGCTGGCTCAGGGATCCCAGCCCCTGTGAAAACAACTGCCAGAGCAAAGCCCAAGCGCCCTAGCCCACACGGGAGGAAGAGAAAATCTATCTTACCAACACTGACTGCAGCAATGACAGGGGAGGCAATCACGGACAAGGTTACCCCACCCGTGATTGCTAAATTCCTCTTGTGTTTGGAGGTCTTCTTTCCCTCGTATCTACTGTGAATCTGGTGCATAAACAATTAAGAATAAAGAAGAATTAAACCTGGAAAAGATTATCAATACAGAGAAGCTGTTTATACACTCCTGAAGAACTGAAGACATGTGCATTCTATCTCTAGGAAAAATAAAAAGGTTGAAGTACCCAGAGAAATCAAAATGTCACTATATCGATAGCAGCTCAGTGTGGCAAACAATAGTATCATAAAAGCTTACAGCGATGTTCCTTTTTAATCATTAATTGAATGTATATGGAACTAACAAAGAGCTCATTCCTGCCACAGACATTAAGTTTACTCAGGGCACATTTTTCTTGGACATCAAGCTTCCCTATACCTTTAAGGCAAAAGCTGACCGCAATGTTCTTTTTCATCAGATACCCTCTGCAGGGCTTATAAAATGCCCCCTTGCCACTCTGCTGATGCTTACCTTCCTCCCAACATAAACAGGGATTCCAATGACCATGGCTGGAATAGCAATGCCAGCAATCAGAGAGATCCCCACGGGGGCACCAATCAACGTTCCCAGTTGCCATAGAATCTTCTTCTTGCGGCTCCATGGCTTTTTGCCCCAGAAGGTACAACCAGAAGGACTGCAAGAGATTTCACAGAGAATTCAGGTCTTCAGAATCACACGTAGGGCTACAAGTGTTCTATCAAGTCTATTTTCCCAAGGGCTGGAAGAGTCTTCAGAGGAACCAAGTAGCTCCTCAGTCGGAATTGCTCCCCATCCCACCCTTGTTGTCTCCCAAAGTTTTAATTTCTGGATGAAAGGATACAACCATTGGGATCACTTTGCTGTACAAAGAACAATGCAATGGTGTGATTTCACAGCTGCAGGTTTTGGGAGACAAAAAGGCATAAGCAAATACCAGCTAGAGAAACAAAACAACAAGGTCTCCAACCAAATTACCTGAGGTAATGTAAATCAGAAATTTCCTTCATACACAGCCAACAGAACTCGCAGCCACATACAGCGCAAGTCATGTGGTTACAGCTGCCATCGTTCATTTTGATAATGTAGGCACTGCAGCGGGGACATGGCTTGATGTCATCGGCTGCGAAAGTGAAAAGGAAACTAGTCAGCTTCTTAACTGTGCACATTAAGGAGATTCCAGTAAGGAACCAAAACTTAACCAGCTGTCTTGTTTTAAGAAAGAAGAAGATGACTCCTTGTATCTTTACTTTTTCTGGCCTACCCTTTCTGAAGAGGAAAGTCCAGCTTACATCATCTGAAAGCACAAAACCCTGAGCTTGATCGTACTTCAAAGACTGTCCTGTATCTAACACATTATTCCTCCAGGATGGTTCTGATAAGGCTGCAAAAGAGAATGGCTCAGCAGCGATTCACCTGTGCTCATTAAAGAAAGATCAGAGACATCGACCTCTGTGCAACAACTGTCCTAAAAGTGGCCACATGGAAAACAGAGCATTTGGCTGCAGGGATAAATTTAGCCTGCTATAAAGTGGTTTCTGCATTTTATACACCACGAGGACACAAAGCTGTACTTGACATACATGTTCAATATGCTAAGTCTTACTGGAAACTCCCATCTTTTTAAAGATTCAGACCAAGAATACTTGGAAATACGGGTAATCCTCAACTTACAACAGTTCATTTAACGGCCATTCAAAGTTACAACGGCACTAATGACTGTTTTTCACACACACAGGTGTTGCAGCAGCATCCCCAAGGTCACATAATCAAAATTTGGACACTTAGCAACTGACTCAGATTTGACTGATTTGAACTGACCGTCAGGCTGCGGTGTCCCAGGGCCACGTAATCCCCTTTTGCGACTTTCTGATGAGCAACGTCAATGGAGAAGCCAGAGTCACTTAACTATGTTTCTAACTTAATAATTGCAGTGATTCACTTAACAAGAGTGGCAAAGAAGGTCATAAAATGGAGGGAAATTCACTTAACAAATATTTCACTTAGCAACAGAAATTATTGGTTCAATTATGGTCATAAGTCGAAGACTACATGCTGTTGAAGACTGTTGTGGATTTCCCTCCTTTGTAGCTCCATCCAGTGAACCAAATATATTATGGAGAAGTACATACAATATATTTTGGAGGAAATCTCCATCTAGCCATACATTTATATTGCTGCTATTTATTTATATTGAGCTCAGGACCGCAGAGGCTGGGAACACGTGGGAGGCCTTCATTGTGTGGTGGATAGGCAAGGGCTAAAATGATGGTGAATGATGAAATGGTCACCCATCTCACCAATATGATCCCGAGAGATTAATAGAAATTAAAATACAGTATGAACAGAGGGCATATTAAAAATATATCTTCTCCCACCTAACTAACACAAAGTGGCTCCCAAACATCACTTTCTAATAGTGTGCTGCACTTGGCTATTCTCCTGGAACCCGTGCCTGTGAAAAGAGCCAGATCTTCAAAGCTTTCCAAAAGGTGAGCAGAGTTGGGGCCAATCAAACCTTGGGCAGTACAGTTTTCCGCAGGGCAGATGCAGCAAGAAAAGGCCCAGTTCCTGAATCCAACACCTAATAGATGGATCGAGAGCAGGCTCCTCCTGCCCAATTTAATGGAACAGGTGGAAACTAGTAATAACTAGAAGATCTGGATTTTTAAAACATCCTTACTGCCCAGATTCATCCTAATGTGCTCCTCAAAAGCACTGGTAAGAGGCATTCTAGGTAGGTACAATAACGAACTGAGAAGTAAAAAGAAAGGGAGCTTCAAACCAATATTTATTTAAATGTAACAAATAACTTTCTTCCATGGATTTCAAGATAGCATGTTTGACGCCATTCGTCAAGAAAAATTATATGCATTAAAGACTTTCGGTTTGCAAGGCTTCGGCAGCGGCAGGGATTCGCGATCCTGCGCGATCCCTGCTGCGCTCGCTGCCGAGGTTCCTCCGATCCGTTTTGGATTTGGAGGATATAGCTGCCCCGTAGAGGCAGCTGAAGATAGGGGGGATCCGGACAGGGGTTTGGGGGTGTCGCAGACCCCCTCCCCAGCTGGCAAAACCCCCTTTTCCCAAGGCGGTGGAGCAGCGGTCAGTAATGGCCGCCACAAAGAAGCCTGCAGCTAGACAAGATCGCGCAGGACTGCTTGAAGTTTTTAAGACTAGAAATTAATGACAATAAGGCTTCTAAAAAATCATTTTGAAACTGTCTAATTGAATCTCACCCCAGGAGGAGGGGAGGAGGAGGAGGAGGAGGAGGAGGAGGAGGAGGAGGAGGAGGAGGAGGAGGAGGAGGAGGAGGAGGAGGAGGAGGAGGAGGAGGAAGAAGAAGAAGAAGAAGAAGAAGAAGAAGAAGAAGAAGAAGAAGAAGAAGAAGAAGAAGAAGAAGAAGAAGAAGAAGAAGAAGAAGAAGAAGAAGAAGAAGAAGAAGAAGAAGAAGAAGAAGAAGAAGAAGAAGAAGAAGAAGAAGAAGAAGAAGAAGAAGAAGAAGAAGAAGAAGAAGAAGAAGAAGAAGAAGAAGAAAGTGTTAATGGAACAGTTTGTTCTGATTTGGATTGCTTTGTGACTTTCTGACTTTGGGATTTTTGGGGGACTATTCCTTGAAGGACTAAAAACATTTGGGTTGCTCCTTTAAAAACAAATAATAATAATAATAATAAATGGCATTATCTGTGCAAGAATTACAAATGGAATTTCAAAAGCTACAACAAGAGAAACAAGAAGGTAAGGGCTTCTCTTGGATCTATCTTTCATTTTTTGGAAATGGCGATTTTTACATACCAAGAAATACAAGAACAAGAGGACCGGGATGAAGAAGGAAAAGCCATCTTTAATGGACAAAAAACCATAGCCCAAAAGAACAAGGGGGGAAAGAAAAGGGCGAATTTAGAACTTAAAAAAGCAACCAAGAAAGGGAAAAATAAGATGAAAAATCGATATAATGCCAGAAAGCAACAGAAAAGAGAAACACAACAGAGAGGGAAGATTCAAAAAGTGGAATTTGAGAGATGGGGGGGCAAAAAGATCAAAAAGATCAGAATTGATAAGAAAGGAAGGGAAAAAGGAAAGAGACGCCATAAAGGTTTAAAACAAGATGAAAAAAAGGCTTTTTTTAGAGACCAAGGGTAAAATTTAAATTAAAAAATATATGATTCTGCAAAAATATATAAGATTGTATTGTAGATATTAGTATTTGAAATTGAGTTAGAAAATTGAAATATTATATGAGTTAATAATGTATTAAAGGGAATATATAAAATGTTTAAGAGTAAATAATAGAGTCTAATTTTCTGTGGAATGTTGTTCTGATCATATTATAAACTCAAGCCCTTTTTTATTTTTGTTTTATTATTATACTTTGTGCTAAGCAGAATCAGTATGGAAAGTATGTATTATTTCAAGTATCAAATCTAGGGGAAAGATATAAAAGTTGTCATGCTTCAACCAGTGATTACAGGAGAAATATTGTATTGGAAAGAAGATAAATAGATAATTGAAGAAAACAGACAAAAGATATAAGTATAATTATTTAAAATGAGATGAAATAAATATAATAGAATTATGAGAGTGAATAGAGGAGAGAAAATATATAGAAAATACAGAATGTTAATTAAGATATGAGGTAGTATATTGAGTGAGTATGAACTTGATTTATGTCTGTATAAAAAGAGGTAACCCGGGGTAAGCCGCTTTCCAAAAAGAAGTTTTAGGTATCTATGTTTTGTGTTTTGTATGTCCATGTTTGAATTAATAAAATCTTAGAAGAATGTAAGAAGAATGTTGGAAGAGAATAATGAAATTGTAAATAAGACAGATGGATATAAAGAATGTATACAATCTAAAGTAAAAGAAATATAATTTCAATAATAGAAGGAAAGGGAGAAACAAAGAGAAGCTGGGATAAGATATGAAGCTGAACAGATAAGGTAAATATATATATTAAATTGTGCTTGTATGGAAATGTGATAATTTGGAATTATTCTGTCTTTAAATAAGATTTTTTATTGATCTCTTCAGAAAAGATCTCTTATGTTATTACATTCTATGCTTTGTTTCTTTGTGTATTGTTTTGTAAAAATTAATAAAATTTGTTTAAAAAAAAAAAAGAAAGAAAGAAAAATTATATGCATTAATGAACAACTTTTTTCACAAAAGGTTTTGTTTCCACTCTCATTATATATCATGGGAATCCCCTTCAGAAATCTGACTCTGCCCCTGCTAGTAACTGCCAACCAGGAGAACAAGAAGTGTGGAAATAAAAGCTCAGGAACAGCTAACCTAATGTGCCTGGAAGATTATACAGCATCTACAGATGCTGCCCACTGGTGTTGCTGGAGATGCCTGACTCCCTCAGGGTCTCAGAATCATCTCTCTGATGAGCTTCACAGTAGCAATGACCAAGGAGCTCTCAAATACATACCTGGACCAGACTCTTGTCCGTAACTGAGGCCTGAGGTGTGCTTTGTCCTCACCCGCAGAGTCTGCGCTCTCTGCTGGCGGGCCATGTCGCAGGTTTGGTTGGGGTGCCATATCTGCTTGCAATGATAGCAAAATTCGGTCAGGCAGCCTTCTCTCTCACACGTCAGTTTAGGGCAGCTGGCACATCCATAGGCAATAACAGCGTAACTAAGAAGCAAGGAGAGTGCAGGTCAGTTAAGAAAGAGCAGAATCTTGTGGAGAAGTCACACTATAATATGGGACAAACGTATACCATGCAGTCCATTTCTCAATTCAGTGGTAAGATAGTCTAGCCTAGTCCATCCCGTGTTCTACTGAAGGAAAAGTTCCGTACAGCTCATTTCCTTAATGCCTTAATTATTTAATTATTAAAATGTTATGCAGTCCCTCGCCCCTGTAAGGTGACTCTGGACAGCTTATAAGTTATCAAATAAGTAGAAAAATAATTAAAATATTAAAACTAGACAGATTAAGTTTTTAAAAACTATGCTGAAACCAGATTTAAGGGATGGATGGGGTGGGGGTGAGGTCTTCTTATCCAATCAACCGCCTTCATTGGAGACGCTCCCCTCGGGGCTGCATGGCAACCAGCAAAGCCCAGTTTAATACCCTCCCGGAAGGCCGGAAGGTTGGCGGCAGTTCTCATCCCCAGAGTGACACACAGGGATGGGGCCAGAGCAGAAAAGGCTTCTCTCCTGGAACTGTCTGCTAGGATTCCTTAGCCGACAGACAGGCTCCCTAGCAGGCGTCTTCCGCTGGTGCGGGTGGGATGGGTGAGTCCCACTGGGGAAAGACGGCTCCTCTGACGCCCAGAATTTCACGCCTCAGTTATAACATTGGCCCTGGTGGAATCCTATCTCAAAGACCCCAATGGCCTTGCACATGAACTTGTCTGCTACTACGGTATCATTAGCTTCCCACACCTTTGCTGGTTTTTGACTTGGAGGTATCATTTAACTCAAAGGAAGGTGACCCAGAATTTAAGACACTCTCCCACAACAAAGAAAGGTAATTTCTCAATTCAGCATAGAAATTGGTGCATCTGTGGGGAATTAAGCATGAGAAAAATAAACAACCTAGTCTCTAGCAGGACAGCAATCCCCATAAAAAACACCTAAGAATGTGTAATGAGCACAATGAATACAATTCAGCTGATTTTGCCAGCTAATTCCTAAATTTTCTAAATTTCCCTGAGCATCTTTTCAGCAAATTAAAAAGTAAGCCAATACAGAACTGATGAAAAGTCCCATTTTTTTCCTATCAGCTGGTTAAAACTCAAGAACTATAAAACAAATAACATTTTTAAAAAGTTATCCTTTGCAGTTTCCTAAATTGGGAAAAATCTCTCTAATAAAATCTTGTTACCTATCTAAGCTACCTGTCTGTATTCTGTTCACCTACAGCAATGAACAAAATAAAGATCAGTTTGATAATATTTATGTAAATACAAAATATACAATTATTTTAAACACCGGGGAGAGAACACAACCATATATACGCAGAGGAAGTAAGGAAGAGAAGAAAGGCCACTGTAGAGATATATATATACCATTTCCCCGAAAACACAATCTACCCTGAAAGTAAGTCCTACCTTGATTTTTACATGTGTGCCCAAAATAAGCCCTAATTAAGATTGCCGGCTGCAGAAGTAGTTCCTGAAGGTCTCTGATAGCAAAAAGGAGACTGGGGGCAACGTGAACAAGTGAAGTTATAGTCAGTGGATGATATCCTCTGAAAATAAGATCTGGTGCCTTTTTTGGTGGCAAAAAAATTATAAGACACGATCTTATTTTTGGGGAAACACTACACACACACACACACACACACACACACACACACTTATATAAATAGCAAACTTCCTTTCTAAAATATTATGTGGGGCTGATTGGACACACCTGGTCTAGAAGTTAAGGCATTAGACTAGAAAGTGGGAGAACATGAGTTCTAGTCCCACCATAGCCATGAAAGTCAGCTAGGTGACTTTGGGCCAGTCACTCTCTCTCAACCCAACTCACTCCAGAAAGTTGTTATTCCATGGAAAATAGGAGGAGGAAAGTTCACCTTGAGTTATTTTGTAAAATTAATAAAGGCGGGATACAAGTAAACGTTAATTGGAATTAGGCACTATAAGCATACTGCATTATAGGCCACTGTCCTATAGGCCCCACGCTGGTTACTAATACATTTTATTCCATTTAAAGAAGTACTGGTTTTAACCTATAAAGTTTTATATGATTTGACATCAAGGTACCTTCAGGAGTACCTATAATAATTGAACTAGAATCAACAAGAGTACCTTGAACAAAATTATTTGTAGTTCCCTATTACCAAGCAGTTAGAAAAATTGAGGCTAGATTTTTTTCAGTAATTGCTTCTGTAATATGGAATAATAATGTCCTTCTCTAAGAAACTAGATTAGCTCTGATGTTATTGCCTATTTAGACGTAAATTAGGCAGAGCCCTTCTACAGAGCTTTTAAAATTTAATCTATTGAGGGAATGCCATATAATTTTGCCTTTAATTCAACCAATCATATCACCACATTCATCAAACACACATACTGGTTTCTGAAATATGAATTTAGCACATTTTTATGCTAAAAATTTAATGTATTTTATGGCTTCACTTCATTATTTATATTTCTATTAAAATATTTATAAGTTGGATGCATTTGTGCCCATATTGAGTTTCCAACTGAGGGATCTGTGTAAGCTGATACATTGATAAACTGGTTAGTTTTAGAAGCTGCTATGAGACTACAGTACTGTGGACTTTATTCCCAATAAGGTGTACTATGAAATTGTAAAAACTAGTAAAACCTAATTTGATTTTAACATAATGAGGCAGAAAAAGTATCTCAGCCATTTCAAGAAGCAAGGAATGTATCCTAATTAAAAATGGTTACTTCTTCAATGTATCTTTCAATATCTTTCAATGTGTTGCATTCTGATAGCAGTAGGCATCATGAATTTTACTTATTCGGTTGAAAGAAAAAGTACTGAATCCATCCAGACTCTGAAAAAACATGAAATGCCAGGAAAACCTATTGACCCTTCTGAACTTTGGTGCGGGAGAAGACTCCTGAGATCTTCAAACAAATAACCCAGAGTTCTCACTCAAGGCACAAATGACCCAGGTTATCTTACTTTGGACACACTTGCAAGGCCCAGCTCACTGGTGAAGGCTCTAGTGCTGGGAAAGTGGAAGAAGAGAGGAGAACAACCAGCCCCAAAGTGAATTATCATTGGAAGACCAGAAGGACCAATCTAGTTATGTGTGATTGTTGAGAACCAAAGCTGACTTGATCAACCAGTCTTCTAGAGCAGGGGCTCTCCAACCTTGGCCACTTTAAGACTTGTGGACTTCAACTCCCAGAGTTCTGTGGGCAGCAAAACTGGCCGAGGAATTCTGGAGTTAAGCAGGGTTCCCCAGCCCCCGGGGAGCAGCAGACTACTACCAGCCCGTGGCCTGTTTGGAACATGCCAGTGCAGAGTGAGTGAGTGTGCATGCGCTGGATCCAGTTGCATACAAAACCATTCCCACTTCTGGTCTGTGGAAAAACTGTCTTCTATGAAAAACTGGTCCCCGGTGCCAGAAAGGCTGGGGACCTCTATTCTGGAGGCATTAGTCTTCAACTGACACCCTTTAAATGGGACTGCTTGTCTCAGGGGGAAAAAAGCAGCTAAGACCATCCTTAAACCATCAGTTTAAGGTGCTCAGCTATCCAGCAAAAACATTATTGTTCTCAGCCTCCCTACAACCCCAGCGTAACAATTTCTCCATATCACACGAAATCTGTTACATGCGACCTCCTCTGTAAAGTAATTGGAAATCTAAACCCATGCAGAATACAGCCACTTGCTTAGTTCTGGAAACATACTGCGCAGACTTAGTAAACCTTCACTGGTTATTAATACATTTCTGAATCTAAATCAGGGTGCTGATTAAAGGTTAAAATGCTTTGTGCCTTATTCGAAGAACTGCTAATACATGTGTACCCATGCAAGAAGATCAAGACCTCACAGGTTGCACTTTCTTCATTCTTCTGATTGTTAACACTCGTGTAATTCAGACCGTACTATGGTTTCTCAGACAAAAGAATACAAACATTTCAAGGGTTTATATGACTCATATCCTGTAGGAGTTCAAGCAACTGAAACCTGCCCATAGAATCATTAAAGCTAAGCACCACACAGTGACCTGTCAAGATGTATGGCAGATTGTCAGAAATGAAGTATGACTTAGAATTTCTAATGTGAAAGAAAGCTTAGCACTAGTAAAGCGTGAGGGCAAAAAGCAAGTTATTCAACGGAATCCCTTCTGATCTCAAGGAACACTCCCAGCTCATGTCTGGATATTGCATCCAGGGAGTTCACAGGCTAGGTAAGCAATTAGGAGAGGTCTAAAAAATTATAGAAGTATTTCAGAAAAACATTATTCTGTCCTGGAAAAGGTTCTCCAAATTGCGTAAGCAGTAGTGACTGCTAATGATATCATAAAATGCCTTTCTCCTACCTGAGTCAAAAGGGAAATCCTTGAAACTGCACTAGGAATACAGGGAATTTTTTGGCAGTGTGTCTTTTACATACCTTGTTTAAATTCAGGATTCTGGTTTATTAACATATGTATCCCATTCCTCAATAAAATAACATTTTTTAAAAACTATATTGTGTAAGCAATTGTTTGGAATCCAGACTGGCTTCTGTACTGCCTTTTCACAAGTCTCATTAATCTCCCAACAGATACAAACCGATTTTGATTATTCAGCAGCATGAATACTCCAAACCTTATCACCAGAATCCCTGTAACAGAATTAATCCCCTTCTAGTCATCTCAGACCATTAAGGTATGAAGGACAACAGCTACCTCACAAGTCTTGCCTTTGAGAATCAGAGTTCAATGTACAGCATGATACATACAGCATACAGTATTGGCAGAGTATTATACGAATGACTTACTTTCTAGTTTTTCAGGAATAAAAAAGGAATTCTTTAAATTGCTCATTCCTTGTCTATATTACCTATATTACCTATATTACCATAAGATTTCAACAGCTAAACACATACATAGCCCAAATTATACATTTCAGTTGTGTCCCTATCACATCAGTTTCGGACCCATACTGCAGACCTTCAATATGAATGTGTCTTTTTCTTTTTTTGAACAGGTTTTAGCAGGTTTTAGAACAGAATGCATAATTGGGAAACAAAATATAGTAGTACAGAACAAGCTAAATAACGAATAAGAAGATAGTATGAATAAGGTGAGGAGGCACGGATCACTCAGCTCTCAATAGCACTGAAAGACAACCGGCTTACCAGCTTAAAGCAATATAAGAGCAATTCTGAATATTAACAGGGAACTCTGACTGATGTGCAACCAAAATCACATTTGCTCGTATTAGAGAGAAATCCGAAGGCATAAAGGAATTTCAAACTTTGCACAGAAAAGCATGTTCAGAAGACCCCGCCCACATGTACGTTCCATTCTCCCATCTAATTTTCTATTCTCTCAGCCCCAGCAGCTAGCATTCCAGATCGATAAAGCAAAGTCAATTCTACATATTGCCTTCCTGGATCCCTGCACATATTGGTAAGAGTGGAGGTTGTTTTCTGAATTTGTGTTCCTTCACAAAGTCTTAAGTTTTTTCAAGCTTTCTGAATAATCTATACTTCACCACGTTCTGCTCTTCTCATTTAACTGCAATAATGCAGATGTTATTTTGGTGCCCTGAATGCTGTCCATATTTCTGGCAGGAAAAGCCCAATAAATAGTAGGCTGTAACACAAGCTGACCACAAAGAAAAATCTACTTCGAGATTTGTATGCAGATCTCACTGTGCAGCAGAAGACGGCATTGCCATGGAAACACACTCTTGCCACTAGGTCTGCAAGATACCTTCCCAGGCAGAATAGCTAAGTCTGCCAATTTATGAAGATACTTATAGCAAGGATGGAATGCAGAAGCTGTCATTTCACCCCATACTATACTTCTTGGGATATGTTTACACTGTAATTCAAAGAGAATCTGGTTTCTGAAACTTTGTATAAAATATATAAGCAGAGAAGAAAACCAGATGCATTTTCTGGAACCCAGCAAGAACACAGACAGACCTTAAGACTTCAGACAGCAGATATCTTGACAATGTAATGTTACCTTCACACACAGTTACTCTTCAAATTGTACAAATATAAGCACACACACCACCAGCCTAACTGGCAAACATTGTTCATGGAACTGGCATGCTATTATGTTAGGATTGCTGCTGCCACACATTATTCCAAAACTATGACTTAAATATAAGAAGTAATATCTCCATGTATTTTGTACTGCATTATGTATAGGTATACTTTGGGCCTGTCATTCTCTGTCAGCCCCAACCATTTCCCAAGGTATTGGCTGAGGTAGGTGATTTATATAGGTATGTTACCTTGAGCTGACCAGGCGAAATAAACATCTGAATGAAGGAACAGGTGCCATTTCTTTAGAGTACATCTCTGCAACTAGGATAAATATATTTTTTTTACAGTAGTATAGCATAAAATCTATTACCACTGTTAAGTATGAATTTAGTAAAATCCCTCAAATTTGCTAAAAAGGAAACAGTGTTTGGGGATATTTCAACATCAATTTCAGGAACATTCTGAATACAGTTGGTTATGAAATTCCACAGAAAAACTTCAATATTTCAGAAGTATTTAGATAACAAAACTTTTCCAAAAGCGATATAAATTTTGGCTATTGAACCACAATGCTCACAAAATGTGAATATATTTGACAGAAACCTACAGAATCTGAGTTAATAATTTATATTTAGCAATGTATTACAATAATAACTCCTCATGCTTTATATTAAGTTGCATAATTTAAAAGAAACCCCTGAAGAAACCGCAGTTCAAAGAACTTCCTGAATTCTGCATCAGAGAAACTCTAAGGAGGCTGATTTAAAAGAAAACAGAAGTGAAAGCAAAAGTCTCCTTGTTGATTTCATTCGGACAATTTGCCAAGAGTAGGCCATTTCTCATTCTCCAACTGTGTGATTAACCAAATCATAATGACTCACATTCTGGTCTGCTAGCAGTTTCACAGCATTTGTTCTTGGTGGGAATAAGAGAATTGGTAGAGACCTTGGAGGTCATCTAGTCCAACCCCTTGCCCAAACAGGAGAGCCTATACCACTCTGGACAAATCGCTAACTCTTTCATATCTCTTGAGGATATAAGAAAATGTAGGGTAATTTTGGGAAAGACACAGAATTATTCGATACTTTAGAAACATAACTTGCGGAAGAAACCCAATCATAGCTGATTAGCAGGAGTTTTACTTTTGTAAAGAACTCTTGACATAATTTTATGCACTCTACATTTATTTTATATTATTTTTTCTTTCTTTCTTTTTGGTGCTCTAGAGTCAAGTCTTGACCACTACCAATGTCCTAGACAAGTCCCTGCAGTTTACTCAGAAACATTTTTAGAAGTGGTTTGCCCTTGCCTTCTTCCTTGGACCAAGAGAATGGGACCAGCAGAACTGACAAAATAATTTGAGCAAGAGCTGGCTGAAAAGTAATTCTACACAAGGAAGCACTAAGTTTTACATGAGGGGTTGGTGATACTTGGAATCAGAGCCCCCCTTTTCAGATCCCTTCCTTCTAGGGTTATTGCTGCAAATCAGTGGCTTCATGTCCAGCCATTTTGAAGATGGGCAACCAAATCTGTAGATAAATTAAAATTAACTAAGCTTAATGTTAAAAGCAAAGCAGGGGAAAAACATCAAACTCGCCCCAAATATGTACTGACAACTACTTGGCATCTTTACTGTATCCATTGAAATTCTCACTTATTTCCCACTCCCCAAAAAATTCTTATCCACACCACATAGCCCCTGGGAAATCCTCCTAGTCCCGTGATGGCGAACCTATGGCACGCGCGCCGGAAGTGCCACGCAGAGCCATTTTTCTGGGCACGCCTCCTGCTCTTTTGGGTTCCAGCGTATGCATGCGCCCTGGCCAGCTGGTCTTCGTGTGCGTGGCAGCACCAGAAACTGGAAGTGCAGCTCCCCGATGCGCGTGCCAGGAAGCTGAGCTTCCAGTTTCCGGTGTGCGCATGCGTGCCAAGGATCTGGTCTTCGGGGTTCTGGCATTCCCCCTCCCCCCGCATGCGCATGTGCTCCCGTTTTGGCACTTGGTGCTGAAAAGGTTCACCAACACTGTCCTACTCCATCAATTCCTCTAAGATAGGCTTTGCCGTCCAAAATTATATCATAAAAATATTTGGGATAATGATTAGCACCAGCTACCACCAGTTCTCCAACCTTTCTCTTAAAACATTATTCCACACTCAACTATCTGTTAATGGGATTTATATGTACAGTCCCAGTACTGCCATGTAGTTCCCCTAACAACTTAAATCAGAGGCACCAGGATGAAGTAATGAGATCTCTGAAGGATTTATCTTACTTCGTCATCTAGCTCAGGGGTGTCAAACTCAAAGCCTGGGGGCTGGATCTGGCCCATGGGGTGCTTAGACCTGGGCCGTGGGGCCACCGTGGAAGCAGTGAAGGATCAGACCATGGTGTGTCTGCCAGCGAAAACGGAGCTTGTGGGGGCTGTGCAAGGCCAACCCTGGGCTCCGTTTTTGGTCACGACAGCCTTCTGCAGCCCTCTGCCAGCGAAAACGGACGCCTGGGGAGGCCGCACACTCTGTTTTTGCTGGCAGAAGGCTGCAGGAAGCCGTCACAGTCAAAAGTGGAGCCTCAATGAGTGACATCAAGCTGGCCATGTCCACCCTTGCCATGCCCCGACCACCCCCAGCCCAACCCAGCCCTCTGAGATCAAACATAACCCTGACACGGCCCTCAATGAAACTGAGTTTGACACCCCTGATCTATGTTGATCTCAGCAACTCTGAAGTCACTTGATATACCTATCTTTCTTCCAAATAAACACCACCCAAGGGGAAAAACCACCTTCTCTCTCTCTCTCTCACACACACACACACACACAAAGCACTACATTTCATATATCTAATGATAAAACTTTCAAGTAAATGAAACCCTTTCAAAAATTGTCCTATTTTAAATAGGACTTATTAAAGAGCCTAGAGAATCTCTTCTTAGTGACTGATGCTGGGGAAAGCCACTGAGATCATATACACTGACACATCAGCGCTGGATGACACACCTCAGCAACAATTCTGTCAGGCAAAAGTAGCAGCAGCATTAACCACACAGCCCAGCCCAGCCCAGCCCGCTTTAAAGAGCTTAGAACGAAAAACATCAGGAACGAAACAATAACTGCGTTTAACTGTGTGTCCCTTAACGCAAGGGTCTCCAACCTTGGCAACTTTTAAGGCTTGTGGACTTCAACTTCCAGGAAAGTGGCCGAGGAACTCTAGGAGTTGAAGTCCACAAGTCTTAAAATGGACAAGGTTGGAGACCCCTGCCTTAACCAGTAGCGACCATTTTTTGGCAGGGAGAGAAAACAAACAGAGTCACAGTAATGAAACTCCTTAGAAACCCCTAATTTTCAGTTCAACTTCTAGGCTGGAAAAGCTGGTGATACTTCCCCCCCCCAAGAACAGGCTGGCTGGGGAATTGTGGGAGTTGAAGTCCGCCAGGCTTAAAGTGGCCCAGGTTGGAGGCCCCAGAGAATACAAGAGCAGGAGAGGAAGCGGACCGAGATTGTTAGAAGGGCTGCTGCAGGGACTCACCTGTTGCCCCCTCCCCACCCACATACCCAGGACCCCAACCCCGCACCCGCCCCGCCGGCAGCCTCACCCGCAGTCCGGGGCCGGGCACCATCGGCAGTCCGGGTCGGCGGCCAGGCAGCGGCGAAGCATGAACTCCTCGTACTTGGCCACCAACTGGGGCGAGTCGCGCAGCAGCAGGCGGATGTCGGCCGGGTTGAGCCGCTCGCTGCACTCGGGGCAGCTGATGTTGACGCGCGACTCGGTGATTTCGATGCGCAGGTACTGCCGGAGGCACGAGCGGCACGAGCGGTGCGGGCAGGAGAGCAGGCGGGGCGCGTTGCCCGCCGGCTGCCGCACCAGGCACAGCGGGCACTCCAGCTCCGACGGCGGGGTGCCCGCTTCCTCCTCGGGACCCGCCGCCGCCGCCGCCCCGGGCTCGCCCTCGCTCGCCGCCGGGGACGAGAGGGCGGCGGCGGCGGCGGCTCCGGTCGGCGAGGCGGGCGCGGCGGGCGACGGCGGGGCTGGCAGCGCGAGGCCTTCCTCGGACGCCGCCGCCGCCGCCGCCGCCGCCTCGGGCTCCTCCAGCCCCGCCTCAGGCGGCGGCTCCGGCTTGGCTTTGGCGCGGCGGCGGCGGCGGACCCCTGCGCCGGAGGACGAGGCGGCCGAGGCGGCGGCCGAGAAGACGCTCTGGAAGCTCAGGAGGCGGCGGCGACGGCGGCCCCGGCCGCCTCCTGGCCCCGAGCCCCCGCCGCCCCCTTCGGGCACTTATCCGGCGGCGCGGCGGCGTGGAGGAGGCCGGGCGCGGAGACTCCGAGTCCTTCTCCGAGCCCATCGCGGCGGCGTCTCTCCTGCCCGGAGCAGCAGCGGCACCGCCTCTGAGGGAAAAGGGGAGCCGGGGCAGAGCGAGTGCGGCGCCTGCGCGGAGCGGCCCTCGCTGGAGATGGCCAACGGGCTCTGCGCCTGCGCAATCAGCGCGGCACCGCCCTCCTCCACGAGCAGGCTACCCGTCTCGCAAGGCGCTCGCCCGGGGAGCGGAAGGGGTGCGGGAGATTGATCCGTTGGGGGGTTTGCGCATGCGTGTGACGTTGGCCGAACCGTTTGGTATCTGCCCGTGTCTCTGATCGGCTTGTGCAGCCGGGAAGGGAGGCGGGAGCGTCGCTGAGTGGGAAGAGGGCGTGGCCAGCGCTTAATCGTTTATCTTTGAATGTGACCTGTTATGCGTGAAAACGCTCCCTCCCTCCCTGGAGGCTGTTAAGAAGGGGCCGAAGAGCCGTTTTTCTGAAACGGTGGAGGGGCGGGGGGAGTTGGACTATATCATTATCATTAGAGATGAGTACTCCAAGGTCCTGGACAGAGTTGATGATCCAAACTCTTGTCAATGACCTTGGAATACTCATCTCTAATGACCTAAGTGCTAGAGCCCACTGTAACTACATAGCCAAAAAGGCGTTAAGAGTTGTTAACCTAATCTTACATAGCTTTTTCTCTGGTAATACCATACTACTAACTAGAGCATACAAAATATTTGCTAGACCAATACTTGAATACAGCTCATCAGTCTGGAACCCACATTATGTATTTGATATTAACACAGTTGAGAGAGTCCAGAAATATTTCACAAGAAGAGTTCTCCACTCCTCTACTCGTTGCAGAATACCTTATGCCACCAGACTTGAAATTCTAGACCTAGAAAATCTTGAACTACGCCGCCTTCGGTCCAATCTAATATATAAAATTATATATTGCAATGTCCTACCATCAATGAATACTTCAGCTTCAACCATAACAATACAAGAGCAAACAATAGATACAAACTCAAGGTTAATCACACCAAACTTGACTGCAGGAAATACGACTTCAGCAACAGAGTGGTCAATGCCTGGAATACTCTACCTAACTCTCTGGTTTCTTCCCCAAACCCCAAAAACTTTAACCTTAGACTATCTACTATTGACCTCACCCCTTTCCTGAGGCCTGTAGGGGGCATGCATAAGTGTACCAACATGTCTACCGTCCCTGTCCTATTGTTTCTTTTATATATTTTTATTTTTCTTATATGTATCCATGTATTCATAACTATGTTTTACTTATACCTATTATCTTGCAAGCAATTGACAAATCTAAATAAATAAATAAAAAATAAAGACCTCCAAGGGTCCCTTCCAGCTCTGTGATTCTGCTATTCTTTTACTCTTTTACTGCTCTTGGAACTGAGCCGGTTTGCTTATTGCGCTCGGCAGCATTCCGCTTGTGCACGGGGGTTGCACGGGGCTCTGGCTTTAAAGCCTGCCTTGTGACTGCTGGGAAGGAGGCAGGATGACGCATGGGGAGCTTCTGCATTCCGCCTGAAAGTCGCTAGGTTGCGGTTAGAAATTTTTTTAAAAAAGATGTTCCATCCTGATACCTCCTCAGGAATATTTGCCTATTTTTCCCTACAAGGTTTCCCCTTCTTTAATTTTGGCTTGGGACCTGATCAACATTCCCTTTTGCCCTTTAGGTTCTTCTCCAGATAACGCAAACCCTCCCCCAATATGTACAACTCTGCCTCAGGGGTGGGATTCACATTTTTAGCAACTGGTTCTGTGGGCGTGGCTTAGGTGGTGGACATGGCTTGGTGGTCATGGTATTGGCTGGGCGTGGCCAACTCAACATTACTCACATCGAGGTACGCATCTCCTCGCCTGGCCTCTCATGACTGTGGGGATGCTGCAACAGTCGTAAGTGTGAAAAAGGGTCATAAGTCACTTTTTTCAGTGCCATTGTAACTTTGAATGGTCACTCCACACAAGCAAAGTACGAGCAAAGGAGGGGGAAAAAACTCCAGAGATGTTCCTGAGACAGGAAGTCTAGTCCTGCCAAAAATGTAATAAGGGTTAACGGAGAGGCAGTTTCTTTAAGCAACACCAGAATGTTTCCTTCCTGCCTTCCTTACAGGATTAGGCCAGTAATTTCCTCTAACAACTGGTTCTCCGAACTGTTTAGAATGTTAACAACCAGTTCTAGCGAATAGGTGCAAACTGGTGGAATCCCATCCCTGCTCTGCCTCCCTTTGCACTGTACTAGCCCGACACTGTGAACAACAGTGTATCTGTTAGTGTAGGATGTTGTGCAACGTTAACTTGTGATTTCTGTACATTTCTGTGCCTTCTACTCATCAGCAACCAATAGTTAAATTAGCTTGCTCTTCAAACCCTGCCTTTATCTGAATATGGCAGCCCAGTCAAAACATCTGAAAGAGCAAGATAGTGACGTTTGCGTGCACCCGTCACACCCGTACCTTTGGGAGAGAGAGGGTGTGTGTGTGTGTGTGTGTGTGTGTGTTTTCCACCCTTCAGACAGAAGTCTCAAAGAGATAGCTAGCTCTGTTCCCCTGGCAGCCTTTGTTGACTCTTCTTTTTTACAGTTTTATTGATACGATTTTGTCTGGAAAGTCACATCTGCTTTTTAAATATTGTAAGCTACACAGTCTTTTTTAAGAGCTGGGTGGCTTTACATTCCAATACTGTGTATTATCCACCCATCAATCTTTCCCTAAGGTAGTAACTGTGATAGGCAGATGTTGTTTAACAGTGTTAAAAGTCTTATCACAGGATGTTGGAAGCTGTTCCAAGCAAAGCTGCCTTTTGCAATTAACCGATGGGAATTTTGTCTGTGCTGAAGGTGTCCACGTACTGCTCCAGGGGTTTCACAATTCCACCCATTACTGTTGCTATCTTTGCTTTCTTATAGTTCGTCACACAATCAGCCAGATGTTTAGTCTGGAATGGATTATTAGTAATAATTTCCTCACTACATAGTTGCAGAAATAACATCCAGGGCTGTGGTGGAATCATGTGCAATTGTTCTGCTGCTTGAGCCATCTCCTAACTGGCTGCAACCAGACAGTGTGAGAGAGACTGGTTCAGGCAGAATGTCAGTGCGCCCCTAGAAACCACCTCCTGCGTTTTCCACTCAGCTCTCTGGGGGGGACTGCCCTCTGAAAGTTTATCATTCATGTTCCAATGTCTCCCACTTAATCATTTGTTTGTTTATATTTCATATTTCTTAACTGCCGGTCCCACCCCCTTGGATCTTGGTATATTGGGGCCATGCCTAGGTCCCCTGTTCACCTGCACTTTGGAAGGGAAGGAGTCCTGCTTGCAGCATTGCCCTAGGCCTGGGGAAGCAGGGGGTTTTCTTTGAGTACTGCTGGGAAACCTCTCTTGCTAGGGGAAGGGGGGCTTCCAGGTCAAAGGTGAGGAGAGGGAGCGGGGCCCTGCCTGGTGAGTCTCTTCAGCTGCCTGACCCCTTAGCTGTGAAAGGCGCCCACCTCTTCCCTTTGCGATGTACAGAATCTGTCAGGGCTCCAGTTCACCCAGCAGAAATCCTAAATGTTTTTTTGTTTGTTTTGTATCCCACCTTTATTTTTATAAATATGGATAGGCCTCAACTTATGACCACAATTGAGTCCAAGATTTCCATGGCTAGGCAAGGCAGTTGTTAAGTGAGTTTTGCCTCATTTTATAACATTTTTGCCACATTGTGTAAAAGGAACCATTCATTAAGTGGAATCTGGCCTCACCTATTGACTTCGTTTGTCAGAAGCTATCTAGGAAGCTTACACATGGTGGTCACGTGACCCTTGGGATGTTGCAACCTCCATAAATACCAAATTTTGATCACATGATTATGGGGATGCTGCAACAGTCGAGTTTGAAAAACAGTCATAAGCCACTTTTTCCAGTGCTGTTGTAACTACCTGAGTTCAGTACCTGTAACTCAAAGCAGTGAACATACCAGTGCTCCTCCTTTCTCCTATTTCCCCCACAACCACCACCCTATGAGTGTGTTGGGTTCAAAGAGCAGCTTCGGGGCCAAGATGTTTGCCCACAGTGATTCTAACAAGATCTTTCAACAATTGACTTCTCAACCTTGACAGTTAAGTCTCTTCTCACCACTTGTGACCAGGGTCCCTCTCTCTGTATGTCAGGATCTCAGTGAAAGCTCACACACACACACCCCTTTACCATATCAGGTATGAAACGTCCAGCTGGGGAAATATCCATCCTGGATTCAAGAATCCAGGCATCCCCCAAAGCTTGCATGATCCTATCGGGACCGTTGGATATGCTGGGTGATAGCACAGGGCAGAACGGAAGGAAGTTGCTCTTCATTCATGAGATTGGAAACGCTGTTTGCCTGCCTGAACCTGGGCTGATTCCGGCTTGCTTCACCTAATTGGATGGCAGGGGTTTTGAGGGTGCTATTGATATGAGGAAAAGATACAGCTGAATTACTATCAGTCCACCTCTGTTGGTGCAGTGATGCTTCATTCTTGGGCCACGTACAGAAGAATTTTTAAAACAAAACATTGTAAAACAATTTAAACAATTTGTTTGGCTTAGGGCTCTCTGGCACTGCATGAGAGGGAGTATACGTGTCTGTCATTGGTAGACAATTGCATAGGTGTTGCATTCATACGTTTACAAACTTCAAATGTTCAGGCTGTGAGGCAAAACACAGAGCAGGAAGTCAGATCAGCCAATCAGCATGTAGGATGCGCATCTCCACACAACTCACAGTTGGGATTGGGATTTGTGTTGGCCCGTCTATAGCCATCTGCAATCTACACTTGCCCATCAACCCATTCGCAACATAGGTATACAGCAGCGCCTATGTGCAGTTGTGGGCAACCCTAAATCAGCCTTTAACACAAAGAGCATCCCTAAGGAGCACCACCTCTTCTTCAGGCGACTACTGTATACCGGTGTTTCTCAAGCTTGGGAGCTTTAAGCTATGTGGACTTCAAGTGTGCCAAAATGAGTCCAGCAAATGTATATTCATTCATACAATAAACGCCATTGCAAAAACCAGTCCCAACCATAAAAAATTTCACTCAAGACCAGACTTTTCCATACTGCAAAGAATCCGCTCCCGTGAACTCTGCATAGAACTCAAAAGACGTCTAGAAAATGGAGAGAAGGACCTGTACATTGACTACCGCACTGACTGTATCAAAAGTAAGTAACACAATCCACAACTCCGCATCCAACCCTACCTCATCCAACCCACCATCACTCAAAACTAGGCATGCACGCTCCTAACTACCTTAATTCCAACTACAACTGACCTTAAATGCAAGCTACTCAATGCAAGAAGCCTTGTGAATAAAATACCTGAATTTCTCCTCTTACTAAATATGGCTAAATTCGACATCATATTTGTCTGTGAAACATGGCTCAATGCATCTCTCCCTGACTCCATTACCACAGAAAGAGACTATCATGTTTAACGATCAGATCGTGAAATCCGTAGAGGAGGTGGTGTTGCTATCTTCTACAAAAAGTCCTTACATCTAAAAAACATCCAAGTTACCCAGGAGCTTGCTCTTCCTGAGACCATCGTCTGTGAACTGTCCTTAAATATCACATTTCGATTCTTATTATGTTACAGAGCCCCTGATTATGACAGCGAACATTTACATGTTAAATTCATATAATAAAAAGTTAAATTCACTACTAACATGGGTAATATCATGCCCACATGCTTTTATCTTTCTTGGTGACTTCAATCTACCTCATATTAACTGCACCCTAAACGACTGTAAAACAGAACCCATACATGCAACCTTCTACAATGCTGTAACAAATCTGGGGCTGGAACAATTAGTAACCAACAATGCTAGACTTAACTGCCTCGATCACATCTTCTGCAATAGTTTGAATTCAATTTACAGAATACAAATTAAAGAAACCTTTTCCAACAGTGACCACAACATGATTGACTTTTGTCTCAACATACGTCCACACAAAAATCATCAAAACGACAGGATCCCCAATTATAACTTCAAAAAAGGCAACTATGATGTTATAGACAATGATCTCTTATCTCTTAATTGGAAATTTCTATTCACTGGATGCAATACAGGTGAAGACCATTACAACATATTTTTACTTGAAGTCAAAAGAGTCACCAGACTATATGTACCAATAACAACTCCCACAACCAGAAAAAAACAAATTACCAATAACAATAAGGAAGCTTCAATCCAAAAAGAAATCACTTTGGAGAAAAAACAAATCTAGTCACGTTGCCAACTTCAAAAGCTGATACAAAAATTTATGCCACCAGATAAAGACTGAATGCACCAATTATCACATTAAACAAGAAGAAAACCTTCTACACACCAATTCCACCTGCGCTTTTTACAATTTTGTAAACAACAAACTAAAAGACTCAAGGTCCATCCCACCCCTAAAAGAACCAAATGGTAAAGACTGCAACAACGACACCATTAAAGCCAACCTCTTTAACACATTCTTTGGCTCAGTATTTGTAAACAGCAATGGATCATGCCCAGTATTTCCTAGCTGAACCACAGACAACTACAATGATCTAATACATATCGATTTTACAGAAGACAATGTTGAAAAAGCACTACACAATCTAAAACCATCTCTATCTATTGGACCAGACGGAATATGTGCCTACTTCCTAAAAAAGCTATCCACTGCCATAGCAGAACCTCAAAGCATAATCTTTGAAAAATCTTTCAGGACCAGCTCCTTGCCAAACCTATGGTCACTAGCCACGGTCATCCCCATCTTCAAAAAGGGAGATCCCAGCCTAGTTGAAAATTACAGACCAATCTCCTTATGCTACGTCACCTGTAAAGTCATGGAATCAATTATTAACCGATCCATTATCCTCCACTTAGAGACAAACAACCTACTCTCTAATAAACCATTTGGTTTCAGGAAAAAACTATCCTGTAATCTGCAACTCTTACATTGCAAAAACATATGGACTACACAACTCGATCAGGGCAAAGAAATAGACACAATCTACATAGACTTCTGTAAAGCCTTTGATTCAATGGTACATGACAAACTACTCCTAAAAGTAGTTTGTAAGTAAAATCTTACGGTATCACTGGTCACCTTCATAACTGGATAGAAGCATTCCTGTCAAACAGACAACAAGTGGTCAAAATTGGGAATGTCTATCAAATTCTGTACCTGTCAACAGTGGTGTCCCCCAAGGCAGTGTTCTAGGACCAACTCTCTTCATTCTCTACATAAATGACCTCTGTGATCATATTAAGAGCAACTGCATTCTCTTTGCTGATGATGTAAAACTATTCAACACCAAAGACAATACTGCTACCCTTCAAAAAAGACCTTGACTATGTATCAGAATGGTCAAACAAATGGCAACTTCAAATCTCAACAAATAAATGCTCCGTCTTACATATTGGCAAAAAAAATAATCAGAAAATAAAATACAAGCTGAATAGTCAAGACCTTGTTGATGATCCAAACTCTGTAAAGGACCGTGGAGTACTCATCTTAATGATCTAAGTGCTAGAACCCACTGTAACTACATAGCCAAAAAGGCATTAAGAGTTGTTAATCTAATCCTACATAGCTTTTTCTCTGGTAATATCATACTATTAACTAGGGCATACAAAACATTTGCTAGACCAATACTTGAATACAGCTCATCAGTTTGGAACCCGCATTATGTATTTGATATTAATACAGTTGAGAGAGTCCAGAAATATTTCACAAGAAGAGTTCTCCACTCCTCTACTCGCTGCAGAATACCTTATGCCACCAGACTCGAAATTTTAGACCTAGAAAAGCTAGAACTATGCCGCCTTCAGTCCGATCTAAGTATAGTATATAAAATTATATATTGCAATGTCCTACCTGTCAATGAATACTTCAGCTTCAACCATAACAACACAAGAGCACACAATAGATACAAACTCAAGGTAAACCACACCAAACTGGATTGCAGGAAATACGACTTCAGTAACAGAGTGGTCAATGTCTGGAATACTCTACCTGACTCTGTGGTTTCTTCCCCAAACCCCAAAAACTTTAACCTTAGACTGTCTACTATTGACCTCACCCCTTTCCTAAGAGGCCTGTAGGGGGCGTGCATAAGCGCATCAACGTGCCTACCGTCCCTGTCCTTTTGTTTCTTTTTATTTTTCTTATATGTATTCATTTCATGTACTCATAACTATGTCTATACTTATACCTGTAATCTTATAATAGCTTGACAAAATAAATAATAAAATAAATAAAATCCCGGGATTCCCCAGCCAGCCATGGCAGCTGCTGAGGTTGAGAAACACAACTGTATATTTATTTCCACTTCTTTCCATTTCATTTTGAGAAGACAAGTTTTCCAGAGGACTAAGCATCTGTCTTCCCTTACTCTGAACCACTTCCAATTTGTGTGCACCCTCCTTGAAGAGAGAATTGGACCCAACAACTTTCCCTTCAAAATCACATTCATGTGTAATAAAGTGGAACTGTAACTTCTTAGAACGTGAACATTATGGTCCCTATCATGCATGCTAAAATTGCAAAATTGCACAGGCTTTTTTTCATTCACATCCTTTTGCTGATTCTAGAGCCTGAAAAGGCTCTTAATAGCTTTTTAAACTTAGCTGATTTAAAGATAGTATCAGATGTTTGGTTCGTGACTCGTGTTCAGCTGCCGTCCCAAGCTAAGCATTTCCAGTTGTATAACCTTGAATATTGAATTCTAACTTTTAAAAAAGAAATATGCAACCATGTATTGATCTTGGATGCTAAATTTAAGGCTCAGGCTGAGTTTTCCACCAGTCATTCTGATGCCTTTGCTGTCTTCTAGGCTATCAGCTGCCCCCCCCCCCCTTGCTAGGTTTCAAATCAGTCAGGTCACCTTGTCCCTGCAAGCATTCCGAGAGCACCTGAGTGGGTAAGGTCTGTGAAAGGGATGGAGGGGTCTTTATTCTCTTTCCCGCCATTCATCCCAGTGGGTAACACCTACAAACGGTACAGATGGTCCTCGACTTACAAATACAGTTGGAACCATAATTTCCACTGCTTAGTAAGCAGCTTTTAAGCAAATCACACCTGATTCTACAACCTCTTTGTCATGGTTGTTAAGCGAATCGGTGCAGTTCTTAAGTGAATCACTTGGTTTAAATAAATCCAGCTTTCTTGTCCAAAGCCAGCTGGGAAGGTCAAAAATGTTGATCACATGATCCAGAGAGGCTTCAACTGTCATAAATACATGCCAGTTGACCAAGGCTTGAATTTTCATCACACGACTGTGGGAATGCTACAATGGTCATAAGTATGAGGACTGGTCGTGTCCCTTTTTTCAATGCCATTGTAACTTCAGACAGTTGCTAAACAAGTGTTGTAAGTTGAGGATTATTTGTATTATGACATTTCAACAGACGCCATTTCAGAACTGCACTGAACCTCAATTTGGATAGCATGTTTCAGCAGCCCTTCCTTCCTGATGTTCTTTTGTATTTAATCATTTGATAAGGAGCATTTTAATAATCAGAGATTCCTGACGACTCAATGGAAAGGGAGTGCATTCATTCTGTCCATGTCAGGGACCTTGTCCTTCTGCCGAAGATTGGCATTTCTACAAGCAATGTCCATGGTCAATTTAATACTGTATAATTTATTACATTTTTATTTGATCCTGCTTGTCTGTCTCTCCCAAGAAAGTTTACAGTGCTGTCAAAAGTTGAACTGCAGAAATAACTGTGAATTCACATATTATAGCAAGCCATAGTTGGATTTGTATGGTTTGGGGTTTAGCCCACTCAGTTACTGCAGTCACTATGGTCTATCCGATACTGTGTCACTTATGACTTAACAAATAGTGAACCAAATCACTACCCCTTCATCAAAAAAAACCCTCTGATCCTAGTTCAGAAAAAATATCAGAACTCAAGCAATGGGTTTAAGCCAGCAATTTTCCAAAGTTATCCAATAGTAAGGTGCACATATACTTTTCAGTCCCGTTTCCTATGGTAAAGTCCTCACCTTGATTGTCTTAGCCAAGACAGAAGACTAACCTAGTTTGTTTAGTAGTGGGTTTAATTAACAGGATCATTTTATTTTATTTTAAAGCTGTTTGTTGCACCACTTTGATGCCAGTTATTATGATCAGAACAATTTAGTGGCAACTTTTGAAAGAACTGTGAAGCTGAGCCAAGAGGTGATAACAATTGCCAAAAAACTGAATTCCATGTTAAGCTAATAGTTTCCAAATCACAGGCAGTAAATGTTCTGCTTTCATTGGCCACTCCTGGAGAATCACAGCCAGCTGGCGCAGCAAACTTCAAGAAGGTTTCAGGGAAATTGACACAGGTCAGAGAAGAGGGATAAGAATAGAATAAAACTGGGCTGTCAAACTCGTGGCTTGAGGGTCGGATGAGTCATGTGCCGGCCACGGCCACACCTGGTTTAGCAAAGGGGGGGAAAGTTGCAATACATCACATGATGCCGCTGTGACGCTGCAAGTTTGACACCCCTGGAATAGAATAACAGAGTTGGAAGGGTTCTTGGAGGTCATCTAGTCCAACCCCCTGCTTAGGCAGAAAACCCTATACCATTTCAGACAAATGGTTATCCAATCTCTTCTTAAAAAGGGATCTCAGGAGCCTCAGATGACAGAATGGGGACTCTCTAATCTTTAAAAAAATGAGTGAGACAGGAAGATTTTCAAATATTTAAATAGATTTGAATAATTCCCTTTCCAAGTTCAAGATACTCACAATTACTGGCCCTCTCAATAGCACCAAGGAATGTAATTCCATCTACTTGCTTTTTTTCTGGGTCTGCATCCATCCTAACCCATACTTTTTAAAAAACTATGAGAGTATTAAAGCATAAACCATGATTATGAGCCAAGAGGGTTGACTTCATGCAACCAACAAAGCCAACCCAACCAAACAATGGCTTAATGCAATGTACATGTTCAGTGCAGGGTAACATTGAGACTATAAACCCACTTAAAAGAATCTTCAACTCCTAGAAGAATGCTTCTGAAAGGGTGGACTCTTTCAAAAAATAAGTATTTTAAAATTTCTCTGTTTTGATTTCTAATAGAGTAAATATTACAGATATAATCTACATAAACCAAAGCTCTTTGGGGCCTTCAATTATTTTTAAGAAGGCAAAGGGTTCCTGGTGGTTAAAGCAGCAAGATAGAAATCAGGAGACCAAAAGTTCTAATTCCACCTTCAAGCACAAAGCCAGTTGGAGGATTCTATGCCAGTCACTCTCTATCAGCCCTAGGAAACAGACAATGGGAAATTATTTCTGAAATCTTGCCAAGAAAACTGCCAGGGCTTATTCAGGCAATTGCCAGGAGTCAACACCAACTTGAAGGCACCAAAACAAAAGTGGGAGGGGTTGTTCTGAGACCAAAATGTTTGAGAAATGCCACCCTAGATAATCTTCCCTTCCCTTCTTGTCCGATGGCTTCCCTCATCCACCAAACTGCATTCAGGATTAAACCCACTTGGAAGCCGTTGCCTGCTAGCTGGGTCAGGGCAACCCAGGGATGGCTTTCCCCTCCCTCTAGCATCCCTGTGGCGTTGTCCACCTTTCCCCCTTGACTGGTGTTCACCTTAGTGTGCAATCTAGTGAAGGGATCACGGGGTTCACTATTTCCCCATGACAGCCAACATGGTGGCCCGAAAAGATGTGGAGCCACATATGGTAGGCCAGAGCTTTGTTCTTCATCTCCCCCAAGAAAAATAAATACCCTTCTTCCTTTGTGCTTCCCGGAAAAATGCATTGCTCTGTCTTCTGAGACATGCAGTATCTGCCAAATGCAAGTAGCAACTTGCGGGAGCAAAGGGGTGGGGTGTTGGGTGGCATTGCATCCTAAGCCCCTCTTTCCCTCCTTGTTTTCTGCCAGAAGGCAGAGGTTGCAGGCCAGAACCTGCCTGGGTGTTCAGGGCTCCTTTCATGGCCCCTTTCTCTTTCCTCCTCCACGCAGGACAGAAGGCAACAAGCTTATCTGGTGATACACCCCAGGTTAAAAATTCAGTTTTATTTTCTGATTGCTCCCTTTGCACGCCTAGCAAAGTAATTTCCTCTTTCATCAAGAATGATTTGCAATTAACAGCCTTTCTGTGGGAAGAGCTGCATCGCCTTTTGGGTTGCTATGGGCAACTGCAGAATTTCCACTTGAAGCGAGCAAGAGTTTCGAATGTACTTGGGGAAGTGGAGGTTCTGGTGAATTGCAACCAATCCTTGGAAGTGGGGTTGTGCAATGCATGTTTTGTCATAGGCAGTCAAGAGGTGGCCTCCTTTTTAACCTTAAATGTCTAACGTGCTGGTTTTTAGTTCAGAAAAAAGTAGCTGAGACAAAGATGGTTGCGGTGCTTCCTAAAATTCCACAATCAGGATCCATTCAAAGCTCGTCTTTGGAGCAGGGAAAACATGGATGAATGAATTAGCAGGAACCCCCGCCCCCTCTTTCCTTAAGAGTCTTAGATTTGGGTGACAAGATTGCTTCAAGCTAGTTTTACAGGTTTCTTATACCCAAAGCCAATGCTTTGTTTTGTGAGATTGTCCTGCTCCTGGTTGTCTAGAAGCTCTACTTAAACAGAGGAGGGCTTGTCTCTGACTAGGGACAAGAGATGTCCTAAAGCTGTCAGCAGAAAGCTCTTACGTGCTGGTATTTGCCAGGATTGTTATGGCCTTCAGGCATCTGTCTTAAAGAGCATGTAGCGAGTCTCAAAATAAAATGTAATTTTGCCCCCAAATTGCTCAACATGGTCAAAATTCCAGAAACTGCACGACTCATTTAGCCTCAGAGTCAAACATATAAAATGGTCCTTTCAAAACTGAAGCAGCTGGGCAGGAAACCGTAGACATTATGCTAAGCCATGATGTGGTTTGGTTTTCATTTAGGATGGTATGTGAACCTAGCAATTGTGATTTGTTAATCATATGGCTTAGAGCAGGGGTGTCAAACCAGATTTCTTCGAGAGCCAGATCAGGATTGTAGTTCTCCTCCACAGGCTGGCCGGGGGGGTAGAGAGACGGGTCGATGGGACAGGCGCTTCCTGCAGCACCGTGTTGGCCAAAATGGGGCGTGGGAAGCCGCGGGGAGCCCCACACACCTTGTTTTGGCCGGTAGAGTGCTGCAGGAGGCAATCCAGGCCGAAAACGGGGCATTGGGGTGGAGGCGCGTGAGCCCCCCCCACTCCATTTGGGCTGCCAGAGGTACTTCAGGCCAGTCCTTTGCTCTTTCCAGGCCAGTTCTGCAGGCCAGATTTAAGCACCCCGCAGGCTGGATCCGGCCCGCAGGCCTTGAGTTTGACACCCCTGGCTGAGAGTATTGTGCAAGGCCAGCCACTGATAGTTTACTCCATACCTTCTAAATTAACAACCATGATTTAGCATAATGCAAAACAAAACCCACATGGCCAAACTGACATTGTCCAGCTTGACCCCTTACATTCTTTGAGACAGGGCAATGCCAGTTCTTTAAACTGTACTCGCTCACTTGCCAAGCCTGAATACATTTGTAAGTTGCAGGATCCAAAGTGGACAATTAACTTCCAAAGAGTCAGAAATCCCTCAGCTCTAAACAGTTTTGGGGAAGAGGTTCTTTTTTTCTTATTTTTCTGATGATGAAATGGCAGGAAATTGGTGAGCTTCTTTGCTTTTTGTGTGACTAAAAGCGTAGCAGCGGCTTTGCAGGGTGAAATTAAATCTCCTGCAGGTCAGGATTTTGCTGAAGCTGAGAGGAAGCTCTGACGGGACTGACAGGCTCCTGCTTGCTTCTCAGAAGGCTGGACGGAGAGAATTGCATAATAACCAGTCCTGGGCTGGAATAAAGGACATTGCAGTGTATTTATTATTAACCCTGCAGGTCAAAGGAGGGGATAAACTGGACTGAGACTCTTCCTGTGCCCCTCACAAGGCACCTGCCACCCCTTTCCTTTCTGGCTGGACTTCCGGGCACTTCACAGGCACTTGCGATGGTCTCAACCTCAGAGTTAAATTTTGCACAAGACAACCTACAGTAGAATAATGTGCAAAACATGAAGGGCAGGAACATGAAGGGGCTCCTGTGAATGAAACCAAGGTGGTGGCTGCATGAACAGAACTATCATTTTCCAGCCGCCTTCCACTTACCTCTCTGTTGGAAGGGAACTTTAAGAGGGGTTCTGGCCTGCTAGATCGGGGTGTCCAACCTTGGCAACTTTAAGGCTGGAGGACTTCAACTCCCAGAATTCCCCAGCCAGCTTTGAATTAAGTCCTCCAGCCTTAAAGTTGCCAAGGTTGGAGACCCCTGTGCTAGATGATGATCAAGGACTCAAAACCACCATAAATCCTACAAAGGGGGTTCAGAGGATATACTTTGTTTTGAAAAGAGTAAACTGAGGGAGGGGAAAAGCCATTTAATATTAAACCAAAGATCCAAACATGTATTGTCACAAAGACCGGGAGGCAGAATTATGGGCTTAGGCTACAGGCAGGGAGGTTCCCCGATGGCTTGAGCATATTGGCAAGGGGACCCATGACCTTGAAAGGCAGGAGCTCTTCTTCACTGGATGATACACCCACAGAGGTTGGACCGAGGAGGTTCGAAACAGCCTCCCTGCATTGAGCAGGAAATTGGACCTGAAGGTGCATCTCTGGGCCCCTCCAGTTCTGAGCATTTCTGGTTCAACTGCACCCTGTGCCTGGAGGCATCACAGTCAGGCCTGTAGAGTGGGGGGAGTGGTTGCTTAGCAAGGCTGCCTGGAAATGCAGCAGGAACCGGCTACTCATTTGGAGCCAACACAAGCCAATGAATCTCTTGCGTTCAAGGTCAGATTTTTGGATCTCAGCCCTCAATACAGGGACGAGATGGAGCGTGAGCAGAAAACGTCCCTGTGAGAGCATACGGGTTCACATCCACAGAGTCAGGACTCTTTGGAAAGGGGAAGTGAGGTGAGCTGGGGGACATTCCCACTCGAGTAGCTAGAAGCAGCTGCAGGCAGACACCTGGCGTGGTTAAAAGCCTCTCTCCACCTCAATTGGCTTAAACCAAGATTGGCTTGCCAGAAGCCTGCCTTGAGCTCCGAATTAAGGAAAACGCAGTGGTTTTGCAGGGTTTGGGGAAGATAATGCATTCATCCAATTTCTGTTTCTAATAGAAAATAATTCTCTTTTGAAACGCGAGGATTAGTTTTGTTCAGAGAGATCTCCAAAAGATGATCGAAGGGACTTACTACTGCATATTCCTCTTTTGCTGCTGAGCCATGATGCCATCAGCAGAACCACCATGAAAGAACCAAGCCCACCCCCGGAAGGCCGTCATTCCCACCCCAAGACCAAGGAAGCTCCTGGGAACCAGGAGGCCATTTCTTCTGCGTTTGGGAGAGGCTAAACAATGCAAGTTTTTGCAAGAGAAGCCAGCACCTCTGGATTCTTCCCTAAGAGTCTGTCTATTACACCCCGTTTAAAAATTAATTAAAACAATATTAAAAAGGAAATGCTGTTTCAGACTTATTCACAGGAAAAGCTTCTGGATTTAATTTGCCTTCTGACTCTGAGCATCAAGTGTTTATGACCTGAGGTGGCAGCCATTTTGTAACTGAATCATTCCTGTGTTTTCTAAAGTCAAGATGTGTCATCCTCAGAAAAAGCTGCCTGTTCAATTTTCAACTAAGGGAAAAATACAAAAAAATGTCCCGTTTCTCCCCCCCCCCCCTTTCCTGGCATGAGGCAGAAAGAAAACTAGGAGGTTCTTCAGCAAAGGGCTTGAGAGGATCTTTTCTTGACTAAGTCATGATGGAACCTCTTTGCAGCCCTGATATTTCCTGATTTCTTTGCCGAGAAAAGCATGAAAATTAACTTACTATGTTTGGTAGAGATCTTTTAAGGGGTGGGGGGGATGGAAATAGTCAGTTCCCAGGGAAGTAAGGATTTGGGAAATGATAATATGAGCAACGCTGCTTGATTATCAGTCGAGGAACCCACTGGTTTGCTCAATCACTGAAAGAGGGTTTAAAAGGGAAATGAAGAAGGCTGGGTTGCAGATGGGAAATTGTTTCCGGTTGGAAATTCTTGTGCTCCACCTCTTTTGTTTCAACAAGTCTTCCTAAACAGGCTCTCAGAGAATCATGATTGGAAAAGGAAATACTTTATGATTGAGGCAAATGCTGAAGGGACTGGCACCACCTGTGGTAGGTGCCATCTTCCTACTGCTGCCAAAACACCAACACCTGAAGGTAAAGATGGAGCTCTCTCAGCCATGCCTAGTGGCACAGAATCTTAATCTGTGCACATTGTAGAAACCCAAATTATTTATTTTCTGACAGTTGGTGGACAAGTCTAGGTTTATTATCTATTCCACTGGTCCTCCTATAGTACATTCCTCAGGCCATTCAAAGGCTTCTGCCTCCCTATGAAGACCATTACAGGTGATCCTCCTTTAGCAACTGCCTTGTTTGGCAACCATTTGTAATGGTTGACAGTGCTGAAAAGGTAACTTTACAAGCAATCCTTGCATTTCTGCAAAGCAAAGAAAAGCTGAAGTCAGACTGTAATGACTATTTCACTTACCAACTACTTAAGAAGCTAAGCTTTTTTTTTTTTGAAAGAACCTGATTTGTCCTGATGGCCAGTACAGATAAAAGTGATGTCCCACGATTTCAAACTTCTGTTGATGCAGCTTAAAAATGCTTGCAAGCCACTTGATATGGTTCACTCATATTCTCTGGGAAGATTACATGGAAACTTTTTACAAACAAGACTACAGCAAGGTCTGCAGACAGAAAATATATTCAGAAACCAACATGGCTCAAAGAAAAGTATAATAAGCAATAAGCTACAAATAGAAAAGCACCAGGTATAGGTAATTACCTCCCAAAAATACCCACCAATGATGAAAGCTGCACAAAAGCATCAGTTAAGGTGCGAACAATTCAGTGTCAAGAAATATGGGACTACACTATGTAGCCTTCAGACTGGAAGAAAAGGGCCTTGCTAATGCTGTAAAAAAGCAGTTATAAAATAATGTGTGACTTACATAAATATTGCACATTTTTAAACAAATAATTTTTGGTCCAGATCCTACAAAGAAAGGTTGAAGAATATGTGGAGAGTGATGTTACAAATGAACAGATAGGCTTCAGAAAAGGCAGAAGGCTATAAGGTTAGTTAGTTATGACAGGTGCAATGGATAACGGAGATAGGAAAATGGAGAATGTGTGGCAGTTTATTTTGCATCATTAACTAAAGCAAGGCCATTGGATGAACTGTGCCAGAATGCAGAAGATTGAAACTAAAAATTGATATGCAGACAACAGCACTTTGTTAGCCAAGAAATAAAGACAATTTAGAAGAGTTTATTAATAAAAGTAAAAATGGAAAATGAAAATCTAGATTGTTAACCACTAAAAAATCAACCATTATCCTTTGTGAAGCATAACAGCAAGTTAATGAACATGGTAGGTTGTATTGTGTCTTGGGCTTAATACATAAGAGGGACAGCTAGAAGAGGAGGAAGAAGCAATGATAGACAAGAACACGGACATTGCAATAACAAAGATCAGAAGAACTGAAGCAATGCTTTTCCAATGGTAAACTATGATAAAACCAAGCATTTAGACAATAAGCAAAATAAGTTTCTATGTATATGATTATTAATGATTACGAATAGCAACTGCAAATAGACAGAACTGATCTGAAATAAAGGCTGACCAAGTTCTTGAGGTGAAGATCAGCAAGCAGGAACTCAAACTCTGGTCATGTGATGTGAAATGAATATGCTTGGCAAGGTTGAGAAGTATAACTGCCAACGCAAGAACACAACTGATGTTGATGAATGGGATCAAAGACATTATTAGAATCACCTTGGAAGAGCTATCAATTACAACTGAGGTCAAGATTGTAAGCATTCCTCCATGGCACCATTTTTCCCCAGAAGTATTGACAAGCCGTATCTCTGATCCTGTATTTTGCATTCATTTCTTGAATAAAGCACTAGTTTGTCTCCATTAAATTTCAATGTTATTTCAGTTATTTCTGTAACTTATCAAGATGATTTTGAATTTTGTTTCCTAGTCTGTTACCTGTCCCACCCAGTTTTGTGCCAGATGCATACAGTATTTAAAAAACATTTTCTCCACCACTGAACCTTGTGGCATCCCATTCAGTATTGTATTCCTTTGTTTCCTGAGGAAGGACTGATCAATTGTTTCTTGAGTCGAGTTTTGAGGACTGCGTACAATTGTGTAACAAGCATGTCACCCAACTTAACTAACCTGCTAATCACAATGTTCTCTCCACAAAGGGGAGAATTTTGCAATGTTGGAAGAGCGATGAAGTCTGGTTAACAGGCAACTTGGATAACACCTATTTTTTTTGGTAACCTGATGCCTTCCAGGGTGTTAAAACGTCTTCCCTATTTGTATGGCCCAAGCTGAAGATGGGAAAAGTTGTAAACACACCTAGAAAAAAACCAGGGAAGAATCAGGGCATCCACCCTGTTGGAAAGACAGTGGAGGTTTTTCCTCACTGCTTACTAGTCACCTGCCTCTTGATGGCTCTGGCTTTCAAGAGCCACCCCTTCTCCCCAGCCCCTCCTGCTTCTTCTTCAGCCAATGGTGCCCTCGCCTTCCAGCCCTGCCGCATGTTTGCCATTTCCCATGGAAACAGTTGCTATGGCAGCACAAGTGGGGAATTCCAGCTTTTGGTCCTCAGCATCATCACCGCTTCTGGCAACTGCGGCTTGTGAGCTTCTTAAAGACTGCATGAAAGGACTCACACTGGGGGGGCTACGCTCTGCTCCTCTATTCTGCCAGACTGGAGTCCCAGCTACTGGAAGTAAGGCTGGGGATCTATCAGCCATGTTAACGAATTCTCTCTCTGGGTTTGTAAGGGCAACTTGAACTGTAGACGCCAGCAGGAAATATGCCTGTGCTTTCAGCTGCCTGAATGCAGGTAATCCTTCACTTACAGCCACAATTGTGGCCAGCCACTAAGTGATGTGGTTGATAAGCTGTGGCCGATTTCATTAACTCTTTTTGTCATGGTCATTAAATGAATCTAGCTTCCCCCATTGACTTTATTTTTGGAAGCCCCCTGGAAAATTGCAGATAGCAACTGTGACCCCTGAATGCTGCAATCATTACAAATACATGCAGGTTATGAAATGCCCAAATTTTGATCAGGTGCCTACAATGGTCGTAAGTGTGAGCTCTGGTTACAAGTCACAATTTTTCACTGAAGTCATAATTTCAAATAGTCATTAAATGAATTGTCGAACTACTTGTATAGGCGGAATAGGTTTTTCTGCCACCCACATGAGAAAGGCCAGGTGTCCTGGGAGGAACCAGGCTAGGAATGGCTCTCTCTCTTTCTCTCCTTTGCCATCCACACACCCAGGAAATACAGGAAGGACGTTGAAAAAGCCAGGAAGCTCACGGTTGCTCCAAACACTGAGCCCTCTGTGATCCCCCCGGAGCACAGCTGGGCTGGAAGGAGGGGGGTTTGGAGGAGATGGAACCACAAGGAAGCAGAAAAGGCCAGATAGGATCCTCAGAGTTTCTTGACTTGCAACCTGTGAGGCTTTTTGATGACTTTTTGATGGGCGAGGCTACGACGACCAGGAGCTAGCTAGGTATTCCAAGAGTTGTAGTCCCACACACCCAGAGGGCCCTGGGCTGGGGAAGCCTGCTAGAACCACTGCACAGAATGTTGTCCTTCTCTTTCCAGCAGGCCCTCCGAGGTGGAGACGGCTTTTCTCTCGGTCAGCAAATGTATCACCAAGACAAAGTTTGAAGGGGGTCTTTGGTTTCACAGCTTGACCATGACAACTCCACAGAACACAAGGCCGGGGGGTGGGGGGGGTGGAGTGGGTTTTTGATAGGCTTTCCTGGCATTTAGGAGCAGAAGTTTCCAACTTTCAGATGCTGCCACATAGAAAGTATTCTGCCTTTGTTTAGAGGTGCTTCCAATGAATGCCCAACCCTTAAAGGCACCGTAAAATTAAGGACAGCGTGCTACTTGAGCGGCATGATGGCCTGGAGGTGGAGCTCTTGCCTCACAAGGAGGAGGCTGTGAGCTCAATCCTAGGTAGCAGCAGAGGTTTCTCTCTCTCTGGTGCAGAAAGAAAATATCTGCTGCTACCTAGGATATATCTGCTGTGAACACCAGGAAGGCGTCAGGGAAGGGCATCCAGCCAGTAAATGCTCAGCTCCATTCAGTTCTCCTGACTCCACCCTGATGAAGCACTGACAGGGGCGTTAAAAGGAAGGGTTAGGGTAAACAGTAAATGCTACTATAGGGGACAAACTATATTCCAAAGCACCAAAAGGCAATAAATGAAACAATGGTTGGAAACTAACCAAGGAGAAATTTCCTGACAATGAGAACAATTCATCAGTGGAACGACTTGACCCCTGAAGTTGTGGGTGCTCCATCACTGGAGGCTTTTAAGGAGGCTGGAGAGCCATCCGTCCAGAATATCAGGGTCTCCTGTTTGGGCGGCGGGGTGGTGGGGTGGTAGATTAGAAGACCCCATTGTTCTGTGTTCTATGAATCGTGAACCAAACAATTGGAAACTTTTCTCTTGGTGAGAATCATAATCAAAAGGCTTGGAATTAGTTTTTCACCCATAATTAAACTTCCTGCTTAAAAGATCATCCCTTTCCATTTTAGCGTCTGGGCGCCTCTCTGGCATCACTCCTTTCTGCACGAAAGCCCAGGGACAAGATCAGGTCACCCAATGGCTCAGGCCCAATACTGACAGCCACTTTATTGAGGCTGCACAGCAGTCCTGGAGAAAGGAAAACAAACGAGTGGAAATTGGCAACCACTCCGGTTGAGAGGCGGGACGAGGTAGGAGGTGCTTGGCTTTGTGCCTTCAATGTTTGAGGGAGGAAGGAAGGAAGGGTCCATGAAGTGCAAAGAAAAAAATAAAGTGTTGGCCTCAGAAAGGGAAAGGCTTCAAATGCCTGTGACTAAAAACTTTCCAGAAAGACTTTTGCTTTTTTTGATCCCTGCCTGTGAAGAGCGTAAAATAGGCCTTTCCTCATGAACTGCTGGAAGCTCACCAAGCTGCCAGGACGAGAATCCCTTGTCCCAGGCGTTGAAAGCCAGCTTCCTAGGAGAGTCCCTGTATGGACTTGCCTACTGGAAGCCTCTGCAGCCTGGTGGCTGAAAGAGATCTTCCCACCCAGGATTCTCCAGCCCAGAGAGAAGCCAGCTGGGCAGGAGGCAAAGGGTGGGCCCAGCGTTAGAGGCTCCGTTGCACGGCAGCCTCAGGCGCATGTGGGGAACAGCGCTGAGAGGTCATCTATCTGGAACCCTGGAAATCATCAGGAGAAAAGGCACCCCCAGCGGTCAAGTGGGAGACCCTGCTCCCCTAACTGCTACAAATTCCCTTTCTGAAAGATTACAAATCACTGATGTCATAATGAAAGTGCTCTGCCCCTCAAGCCTGCGGTGACATTTTATTCTTGTCTTCCTGATTTGCTTTTCTTTAAAAAACAGGATTTCCCCCCCTTAGTGCAATTTTGGAGAGAACCCCAACTTCTGGCGATTTCCTTCCCTCTTTGGACGAGGCCTTCCATCCCACCCCCCACCCTCCGTTCCAAGAGCAAAGCTGGGGGGTGGGGGGGCAGCTGTTGGACAGGGCGTGCTTGATGCAGTCGTGGGCTGTCTGCTGGCTGGAATCACCCGGCTGGAATGAAGACAAATACAAAGAAGAGAAACAATCCTTAAAAACTCATATAACAAACCAGACTTCAGAGCAGGCAGACAGGCAGGAGAGACGTGCAGCTTAGAGGCAAAGCAGACGCTTGCATAGCTCTGTTCTTCCTAAGCAACGAGGCCCTGCCTGCTCTTGCATTTATCTCAGGGCGCCTTGTAACACACACAACAAGCAATTGGCAGCAAGGATGTCGGGGAGGGGGTCACTAAGCTGCCCTTTGGCTGAACAGCCCCAGCTCCCTCTTTGCCATGAATTATAGCACAGCCTTTATTTGGCAAAAAATGGCATTTATGCTCAACAGAGGCCTCCTCAGAATCCTGGCCAGGAGGCCCAACAAGGCAATAACCGTCTTTTTCTCTCTCTCTAATCTAATATGGCTTGCCAGCAAGTTGGGACTGCAATTCCCAGTGTTGCCAAAGTTACCAAGACCTGGGAACCTGGAGCCTCAAAACTTCCAGAGGGACCCAAGCTGGGGAAGAGTTCCTCTTGCCAGCTCTGCTTCATTGCAGCAGAGCCTCCTAGCCACAACAGGTGTTGCCTTCACTCCCCGAGACCAAGGCAAGGGCCAAGAGAAGGCAGCGCTTGCTCCTTGCCTCACATGGGCTTCCTCCTCCCTGGGGGGCAGGAGAACCTTTCCCAAGGTAGACATCCTGGTTTAAAGAGAACCCATCTTGCCAACGAATCTGTGGAAATGGGGACCAGATCACTTTAAACGGTTGAAGACTCTCTTCTTCAAAGACTGCTGCTTACTCACCTGAAATGTAAATGTTCTTTAAAAGCTCAGAGAAAAGCAAAAGTAAAATTGGGAGTAGAAATTTTGAAGTGTTTTGATTATCTTAATCAGCTGCCTTTGGTCCCCAAATCATGGCCTTCTTGAACATTTGTGGGGAATGGAATACCTGCCAGTTAACTATTCTGGGAGCCGGAACCCTTAAGATGCACAAGATAGCTTTATATATTTATTATATGATTTTATGTGGCCATCCATCACACCTGCAATTGTAAAGTTGTGAATGTTCACCAATGTGCAAATATGTCGCTAAAGCAAGTAATTTCTAGTAGCCATGTTAATTCACTGCCTTCTTTTCTTTGAAAGGCTGCAGAACGGGTCTCTGTGACCTGTTATGTTTGTGGTGATGGTTTTTTGTGGCTTTTGCTGCTGAGAATTCCTCAAAGGGAGAAATTTACTCTCGGAGAAGCACAGAAACATACATCGCAGGAGGAAAAAAGAAAGGAAGACAAGGGAAACAAAGGTCAGCCAAGAGAGAAATGCTTCTTCCGCTTCTCCATCCTCCTAAAACCTGGCTGCCCTTCTGACCCCCCCAAAGGCAGCTGCAGAGCCAACCAGCTGCTAGCCATCCTCTCAGGCAGCCTGAAGTACAGGGAAGCCAAGAAACATTGCACCAAAGCAGCCCAACAAGAACCTCCAAGAGGGAGGCAGAGTGCAGGAGCTCCCTCTTCCCTGCTTGTTCACAGAGGCTGCCAGGTTGGCCGTGAGGAACTGGAGCACCTCTCAAGGCCACCGAGCATAGAGCCCAGGCTGGCTCAAGGGCAGCGGAGGCTCTTAGCCAAAAATCCCAAGAGGCAAAAACAGAAAAGGGAAAAGGGTCTGTTTGGCCCACCCAACAAAAGGGCATTAGGCAGGCAGCCAGCAGCCATTCCGTTCCAGGGGCAAGCTGTGGCACACAAGAATGGGGCACAAGAGGCTCAACCAAAGACCCAAGTAGGAAGACTGGCCAGTGCTGTGGTTTTGACCCCCGTGCCACGGCCGCTTGGCCTCGATGCAGCTCAGAAACCATGAGCCAGCTTTCTTGCATTGGTTAAGTCAGAGGTCCCCAAAGTTGGCCACTTTAAGACTGATGGATTTCAACTCCCAGATGCTGGCTGGAGAATTCTGGGAGTTGAAATCCACCAGTCTTAAAGTGGCCAACATTGGGGGCCCCTGGGTTATGTGATGACGTCACATAACCAATGTGGAATTCCCAGATTGATCATTGACCTCAGAAACTATTCTTCTTCACAGGAATTCCACATGAAGAAAATCTGAACTCTCCACCCTAAAGAAACTGTCCAGACTGGGCAATTTTCTACCAACTTCCCCATTTTACTTTACTCTTCAAGCCCTTAGAAATGTTACCACCCACTTCCCATCTCCAAGTCCCTTCTTCTAAAGAACCATAACCGCATGCATTTTTATTTCTTAAAAAATGAGATAGATAAAGCAGCCTCTGAATTCTGGGCTGCCTACAAAACCTCTTCCTTTCATCTCCAGCTTATGATTGCGTGGGACAAACGCTGCTGCCCTGGGGCATCTTATGCTGTGCCAGTCAGTTCCACTTGGCCCAGGCAGAAAAGGAGAATTCAAACCTCAGTGAATCTCACAAGCGAACAAATCTGCTTCCATGGCCTCCCTCTTAAGCTGAGGCAGCCTTCCATGCTTGTAGTTAGAGCCGGGACTTGTGGCCAGCCACTTTCCTTCCCGCTCCTACTGAGCTGGGGCTTTCAGGACTGCTGTAAAGGTGGGTCCGTAGGCGGAAAAGCAGAAACTGCAGCCATTTCCTGATTTAACCAATTCTGCAGGTATGTCAAGTGCCTTTGCCTGCACAGGTTTCCAGTCTCTAGGCGGCCTGAAGTGCAGTGCGCCCCCTGCTGGCCAACTGCGCGCACACACAACCCAGAGTTCCCGTATATTAAAAGAAGAAATATACATTACAAATGAAGAGTCACATGTTTGTTTAATGGACTGCTTGTACAGCCTCTCTCCACAACTGCTTTGCTCCTACTCCCACGGCATTCTTTCTTGCTGACCCCAGAGGACAGGAAAGGAGGAGAAAGGAGGAGAAGAGCCTTATATGAACATAACCAGGTCTTTACTTGTTGCTTTTGAGAAAGCTGCCAGGATGCTGGCAAAAACCACATCTGGAGACTGGGAGGCATCAACAGCTGTATGGATTCCACGCCGGGAGTAGTAGTCCACCAGCGGTGTGGTCTGGGTGTGATAAGCCTTCAGGCGTGTTTTCAGCGCGGCTTCGTTGTCGTCTGACCGGCGGATCAGAGATTCCCCAGTGACCTGGAAAGGGAGCAATTTGTCAGCCTGGGCACCAGCCAAGGACAGGCATGATATTCTGCTCTGAAAAAAATCGGGCCGGCAAAGAGACCCCCGCCGCGCGCCCGCTGCTTTCCTCGCCAGGGCCGGGCGGTGGCGTGTTGCACGGAGGCTGGTCTGTGGCTGGCCCAGCTCCCTTTCCTGCCGCTCAGCGGCCTCCACTCGCACCGCCCGGCTCCGCTCAGGTATCTGGCTGGGGCTGTCAGGAGTTGCTACCGCCGGCGCAGCTCACGCTGGCTCCAGTCCCGCGTTGCTCGGGAAGGAAAGGCAAAACCAGGAGCCGCTGCTGCCGTTGCAAAGCGCCACCTTCCTTTTGCCTTTCTCTTCCTGAGGCAACGCGGGACTGGAGCCGCATGAGCCGCGCCAGCAACTCCTGACTGGGCCTCCAAGGGAGGGAAGGAGGAGAAGAAGGGGTGGGGGAAAGGAGGGGGATTCCCAAAATCGGAATTCGATTTTAATCGGAAGAATATTATGCCTGCAAGGACCCGCCTGAGCTGGAGAAGCCTCGCAGCCGACCCTTCGCGACATGGACCTCAAGCCACCCCAAGCAGCTGAAGGTGCAAAGCCCCACTGAGCTGTTGTCCAGGCTGATGAGACGACCCCCAAGCGCTGCGGCCCTCTTTTCCGCCAGGCATGAAGCCACTGCTGGCGTTGAACTGACAACTCTTGCAGGCAGTCCTTGACCCATTACCAGTCCCTTAGTGGTCATCCGAAGTTATGACAGACCAGCGAAAAGCTACTTATGGCCCGATTTCAACCTTCTGTGATCACATAGCTGCTTTCTGGGCATTCAGCAGTCGGCCCTCCTTTACAGGTGTAGCGCCCACAAGTCACCTCACTGCAATTCCTGACGCTTTTGCCAGAAACCAGAATTTACTTCCTGGATCCAATGAAACCAGCCCATAATGGACAGTGGGCTCGCTTAATGACTTGGGCACTTGATGAATGACTGCAGCATTCATTTAATGACTGCCCCCTCAAAATGTGGCAAGATTGGGTTCAGTCACATGATGGCTCTCTTGATTTTTTTATAGTTTTATTTTATATTACGTTTAATTAGTGCTTAATAAACACCATGTTATTTTGTTTCCTTAACAATACCAGTTATATTCTGAATCTTTACCTTTTTTCCAGCCATTGATAACATAAATGCCATGTCTGATAGTATTCTGTATCTTCTTCAAAGAAGATGGAGACCCTCTTTATGACCGTCATGACTTACAACTGCAATTGCCAGGCTCAATTACGGTCATAACTTGTGAACTACCTGCATCTTGTTTGACCAACCAACTGGAACCGTTCACCTCCCAGCAGCGAATGCACCGCAAGGTGGTGTGCCAAGGCCTGCATGTACAACCACTGGACAGCCTCTCCCAAGGCCTGGCTTGAAAGCAATCCAGAGAAGGGAGCCGGCTGATCTTCCTCCCACCTCTGGCATTTTCCTTTGTTCATAAATGAATTTCCTATAGCCACCCATTTCAGTCAAAGAGTCTGGGCAGCTTGCAATTTGAAAAAACACCTTGAAATTAAAACACTAAAAAGGTCCGAATACAATAAAAAGCAACCAAAGTAAATATACACCACAGCCAGGTTCCTTAAGCCAGCTGCAGCACAGCAAGGAAGCTGGGACCTTAGCACATTCAGCCGACACCTCTGACCGCCAGGTTTTAGGGCCTTCCAAAAGACTAACAGGGTCGGCGCCCTTCTAGTCTCCCAGGAGAGGATGTTCCACTGAGCAGGAAAAAGCCCACCTTCTACTTCCTGCCAGCCAACCCTTTTCAGCCGAGGGGATCTGCAGCATTCCCAATCGGCTAGATCAGGTGGGACAGGTAAGAGACTCTTGGGAAAAGGCAAACTCTCAGGGAATCCTGTCCCGAGCCTTAGAAGACATAGAGACAGGATGCTTCTGGGTAGCATAAGATAAGGAGGAATTAAGAAAGAGAAAGAAATTATCCTCTGGAAAGACACCTGCTATTTCTTTCCTGCTGACACGGATAGTGCAGGGATGGGGTTGGGAGACTTCTGTGGTTTAAGGCCTTGCTCCCACGGAATACAGAGAGGGGAACTCTGCACCAAAGTTGAGCTTTACCAAATACAGAGAAACCTGCACCAAAGTTGAGCTGTCTATGTAAAAATCACATCTGTCTCATACACCAATTGCGTCTTGCTTTTCAAAATTAACGACTTATTTTGAATATTCATCCTGATTTTGCTAATCATCGTTGGGGGTTGAAAGGTAATGGCAGATTACCAAATACTCTAGATTAGTGTCTCACAAACTTAGTAACTTTACAATCTGTGGACTTCAAGTCCCAGCATTCCCCAACCACAAGACTTACTGTACATTGTAATTTCTGCACAATCCCGATTTCATAGCATCTGCATTTCCAAGGATTTCTTCAAAATCACCCAGGGAATATTCGGTTACTTTACGTGTTTGCCTCCCCCACAGCTAGAAAAGGTTGAAGTGACTCTCTTTTGACATGGATCGCTACCTCAGTTTGAAAAGCACAATTTGTGCCAATCAATGTTACTGCATAAGTCACCCCCGTTGTAGCATCGATTCAAAAGCTATCAATCTGTGAGAATTGCCTCTCGGTTTTGAATGATTCATTCAAAGCAATGAAGATGGAAATCTTAAGCAAAGCAGCTAGAAACAAATATAGAATCCAATTCTAGAAGCCCACCAGCACCCACAGATACCACAAGGCTTTATATCAACTAGAAGCATTTTAATACAAACCCCCAAAGGGAGAGACACCTACATCATCCTTCATATGGACCTTGGGTGGGTTGAATTCCTCGTGGTAGGAACGGCCACTTCCTGGGTGGATTAGCCTGGGAGGGAAACACAGAAAAGCCTCAGCCATCTTCCATCTGCAGCAACTACATGGGGCAAAGGTAGTCTACAAGCACCAAAACTTAAAAACTTTGCGGATTTGCAAGGAAAGAATTTTTTCATAAATGAAAAGGAAACAGAAGGGTACAAAGAGGGAATAATACGTTGGGAACATCACTGCAGCTCTGGTAAAATTCAGGCAGTGATGGCCACTGAGAAGGGAGAATTTTCTTTGAGCAGACACTCACACACACACATACGCACCACTTGCATTGGCAGCGTATGTTTCCCCAGGTAAGATTGGAGGTATTTCCTATTTGGTTACTGACCACATCGGGTTGATCTCTTCCCCTTGGGCTACAAAGTAGGCTTCTTCTAAATGGGCAAACTTTCCTTTGCAAGAAATTTCCACCCACTCTGCTCCTGGCTTTGTAGGACCACCACAATCTCATCACTCACCTGATAAAGAAGAAAGGGAACCTACTCAAGCTGCCCAAGACAGCAACTTCCCCCAAGGAAAATGACAGTTACCGTCCAGTGATTCTCCGGATGAGCAAGGAGTCAGCAAGGCTGAATTCAATGACCGAATCTAGTTTCTCTTTCCTCTTCACCATCAGCTCATCCAGCTGTAAAATTGTGAAAAGGAGGCAAAACCAGTGAGCTAATTGGCACCGAGGCTCTCAGATTCTCTTCTGGATCAAGGCAGACATGTGCAGCCGGCAACTGGGGGTGGGGGGTGGGGGGGTGTCAAAGGCAGAGCACGTTCCCTTCTTGGCCCTTCTGACAGGACGGAGGCTCCCTCCTCCTCCCTGGATGTGCCTCCCTTGAAGTTCTGGCCGTCCACTTTGCCCCGGGCACCAGTGACGCCTGAGCCCAAGGAGAACAACTTACCATCTCCGCTTGTCGCACAGTGCGAGGGAAGCCGTCCAAGAGGAAGCCATTTTGGCAAGGGGGGGTCTCCAGGTTCTTCTCAATCAGCTCCATCACCATCTCATCACTCACCTGATAAAAGAGAAAAGGGGGGAACCCCACTGGATGCAGCAGCTGCTGGGTCTACTCAAACCCACTAGAAAACTGTGCTTGTGAGGTGATCCTGGCCATCACTGGCCTTTGTAGCCAGATTCTGTTCTCCACCCATGGCCTTTTGCAAAGGGATCAACTTTCAAGGTTCAGGTCGCTCAGATTTCTGATGGGCTGACTCTACAGTGTGTTTCTGTCCCGGACTTCAAAACTGCTGCCGTTCTTCCCCATGGACTGAGCCAAATGCAGAAATGGCCCCCTTATCAGAAAAGGGGCTCCGGGGCTTAGACGTCCCCCGGTTCAGCACCCCCTCAGAAGCTCTCCAGGACGGACAGGCAGCTGCACCTCCCAAACCTGATGTAGTCCACCCACCCACATCAGCCACACTTTCTAATGATGATACACTGACACTTTCAAATGAAGGCCATAAATAAGAAACAGCCATTATAGGCTTCCTGCAAAACCCTGTAAGAAATATTGCAGAGATACTTCACATGAAAAAAAAACCAAAGGCCAGGTTTAAAAGCAAGAAGTATTTATGATGGAGGTGATGTATGGAAGCAGATCTCCCTTCCATGGATTATTCCTCATAGCTCTACACCAGGGGTGTCCAACCTTGGCAACTTTAAGACTTGTGGACTTCAACTCCCAGAATTCCTCAGCCAGCTGAGGAATTCTGGGAGTTGAAGTCCACAAGTCTTAAAGTTGCCAAGGTTGGACACCCCTGCTCTACACCATCTGCCTTTACAGATAGGCTTCATTTAACAAACACTCACTCAGCGACTATTTGAAATTAAGCAGCACTAAACAGGGAGACGGACTGTCTGGTCCCCGTCAGTTGCAGCTGTTGCAGGGCCCTCATAATCAATCACCAATTGTGACGGGACCTTGGCAACAGCTCGCAATTAGGAGGGTGGCAGCGTCCTGCCCCTGGCAACTTCCACTGCTAGCTTCCCTCAGTCAATTCAGGTGGCAAATGGCATCTCATGACGACAGGCCTAAGGATGCCAACCACAACTGCCGCAGCTGCTGCCCTAAGTTGGCACGGCCACGTAACGCTGGGCTTAGCCATGGGGTTGCCCGTCCCAAATGCTGTCATTAAACGAAAATAACCTGCACCGCAGGCTCTAAGTGGAGAAGGAAATGTAGAAAACAATATTACATTTCCAGAGTTGGGATGGCTAAAAATAAACCCCCTAAAATAGAAAAGCAGTATAATTAGGATTTTCAAGTCCCACTCCATTTTCTTAATTGATTTTATGATTAGTGACCTGGATCCTCTCCAGAGAAAGGCCGCAGCTGATTTCCAATGACCTTGCTCAACCTGCCTGGGGGGGTGATTTCCAATGTTTAAGCCTCAAATTCAAGGAGCAGAGGACACTCCCGGAACAGAGCAAGCCAACATCCCACCCCACCCCATCTCAGGCCCCTTCCGGAGTTGGACCTGATGGGATTCTGGTCCATTCAGAGGCATCTGGAGAAGCCATGGTTTCTTGCACATCAGGTCACCATGCAATGAGATCGTGATGCTGCTCCCTGCCTGGCAAGTCCCCATCGTTACTTGGGGGACATTGTGACGGGACAGGAATCTCAACATTCAGCAGACAGAGGGTTCTTCTTCTTGAACTTCTGGAAAGCGCAGCCCAAAAGCTACCCCGGGGGAGCCACTCTTCCCACTCACCAGCTTCCCTGCATCCATTGTCGCCTTCAGCCTCTTCCCCAGCTCTGAGCCCGAAGCCACCATCGCCCTCAACATGTCCCCCGTGGCCAGGTGGCACACACAATACGTTTCTGCGAGCCGAGGAGCCTGGACAAGAAAGAAGAGTCAGCGGTTACCCACAGGCAGCCTCAGCTTACAGCCGTAATTGAACGTGCAATTTTGGTCATAAGTCATGACGGTCATAAAACAGGTTACCACATAACTGTGCCCAATTTAAAAATCTTCATTATGAAGCGAACTCCATGGTTCAGGGTGGGGCAGTTTTTGCTGAAAACAGGAGTTTAACCAGAGCTGCAAGGGACCCCGGCAGTCTTCGAATTCAACCCTCTGCTCAAGCAAGAGAACCTACACCAGTGAGGGCAAACCTTTCTGGCACCAAGTGCCCAAAGTGCACACACATGCGCATACCCAAAATGCAATGCACCTGTGCCACCCCGCATTCACCCCCTGCGCATGCGCGGCAGACCCGAAGTCCAGCTGGCTGGCGGGAGGTGTGCACACATGTGCGGCGGAGCTGGGGCCACGGCACACATTCCCAGAGAGGGCTCTGCGTGCCACCTGTGGCACACATGCCATAGGTTCACCACCAAGGCACTAGACCATTTCAGACAAACGTCTGTCCTTAAAACCCTCCACTGATGGAGCACCCACAACTTCTGGTTCATTGTTCTCAGTGTTAGAAAATTTCTCCTTAATTCCAGATTGCCTATCGCCTTGATTAGTTTCCATCCTGTTAAGGTATTGGGAGATTTAATAGCTGACCAGCTGTTGTAAGGCTGCTGTAAATGCTGATGTAATGAGAATGAGTCAGCAGGGTATTGCCACTTTAAGAGTGAGGTTGGGTCAGCAGGGTTATTGCCACTTTAAGATGTCTATATAAAGGTGGCCATGAGAGGGCATCCCTTTCTCTCTCTCTGTTCTATCTCCATTATAGTTCTCAGTGCAGAGTAATAAAGACGGATTGCCTCGTATGTGCCTAACACATATGTATGTATGTATGTATATAGCAGTCTTGTATATAAACCACTATTAAAAGACAAAGCCTCTGTGTGCTGTGTTGTGCTCCTGGGTTGTCTCACAATAGTAGTCACGCTTGCAAACACTCTGACACATCCATTGTTTCTTGTCCTGCCCTCTGCTGCTTTGTAAAATAAATTGACCCCCTCCTCTTTGCGGCAGCCCCTCAAATATTGGAAGATGCTATCATGTCACCCCAAGTCCCTCTTTTCTCTAAACTAGACAGACATACCCAATTCTTGGAAACATTCTTCCTATGTTTTAGCCTCCAGACCTTAAACCATCTTTATTGTTCTGCTCTATACTCTTTCTAGAGTCTCAATACCTTTTTAAATCATGGTGACCAACACTGGGTACAATATTCCAACTATGGTCTTACCAAGGGATTATAGAGTGGCACTAACATTTCACGTGACTGGGATTCTATCCCTGTTAATGCAGCCTAGGACTCTGTTGGCTTTTTGGCTGCTGCCCAAGACTGTTGGCTCATATTTAAATGATAGGACTCCAACATCTTTCTATTGAACCAGGTATATGTTCTATACCTGTATATTTGGTTTTTGTTACCTAAGTATAAAATCTTACTTTTCTCACCACTGAATTCCATTTATTTAGAGGGCCCAGAAACCAACTCTATCGAGATCTTTTTGCATCCTGAGCTGGTCTTCTGGGGTGCTGCCTATTCCTGCCAGCTTGGTGTCAATTGCAAATATAATGAATTCCCCTTCTATTACCTCATCTAAGTCATTTTTGAAAATATTGAAGAACACTGGACCTAAGACAATCCCCCACTGCTTACTTCCCTCCATGTAGATGTAGTTCTATTAAGCCGTAAATTCAGGCTGGTTACCTAAAATACAGTAATGTGACCACAGGCGGAGGTGGGGGGTTGGGAGGGAGGGGAGGGAGCAAGTTCAAATCCAGGTCTTAAGTCGCTTTTTCAGGTCCATTGTAACTTTGAAATCAGTTTTAAGTCAGAACTACCTGTACTCCTATTGTGCTTTAGTTTTTGTAGCAAATGGAGCTATACGTTGTTGAACTAAATATGGTTTCTTGATTTAATATGAGGAAACACAGATTAACTTCTTTTGCATCTTAACCATTAAAAAAGAAAATATTAAAGAATACTTCATTATTCCTTCTCCGCTAAAGATTTCCATTTTTATGGGCTATAGAGAATCCTTTGAGGAAATAAATATCCAAGGAAGTATTAAAGCTTTGTTTGACCAGTCAGCCACGAGGTTCAATAATAGAGCCTTCTGTCAAAAGTCTTCAAGAAGTTCTGAGGGATATAAATTTACTCCCCCTTCCCGGTCCTTAGCAGGACAGGACAACGAAGTACAGATAGTCCTTTACGAATGCAATGGATCCTGCCAATGACATTAGTAATCCCGGGATTACGTTGGAGTGAATTGCATAAAATGAACGTGAAAACCCCCTGCTTTTGCCCATGCATTCGCTAACTGAATTCACAGGTAGTTAAATGCACATGAAATATCTCAAGGTGGGGAAGGACGGGGGTGTGTGCCAGTGATGGAACAGGCCACCTGCTTACGACTCACCCACTGAGACACCTCATGCTCCCCACAATTGTTTTCTCCTCCCCCCACCATCCTGCCACTCTGGGTCACTTTGCTCCTGCGAAGATCTAGCGAGCTGTCCCTTCTCCAGCCTCTGCCGAGTAAAAGCACAACCCCCAGAAGCTTCCAGCCTCGGCACACAAAACGTTTGCATGCCGACAGGTGTCTTTGGGCAGTGCAGAACCTCCCATTGGCTTGGCAAACCGTTTGGGCGAAGAAACTGGAAGCTTCTGGGGGCTGTGATCTCGTGGCGACTTCAGGCACTCGTTATCTGGAAAAGCAGATGGGTGCCTGAAGTTGCGCAAGATCACAGCCACCAGAAGCTTCCAGTCTTGGCGCCCAAACTGTTTGCCAAGCCAATGGGAGGCTTTGGGGCAGCAAAATTGCGCTGCCTCAAAACGTCCCATCAGCTGGCAAACACTTCGGCAAAGGGTTGTCAAAGCCTACAGAGAGATTTTGTGTCTCCATCCATCTTTGCAAAAAGCCTTTGCCAGCAAGAATGAGGCCCAGGCCTCAATCTGCAGAGAACAGAGGCCTAAAGATGTGCAAAAATCACACAAGATCAGTAGCACGACATCTTGCACTACGGATCTTGCGGTACTTTAGGCCCCTGTTCTCTGCAAACGCTCAGAAGCAGGCAAAGAAACTGCGGCAGAGAGGAGGCAGCTCGTGCCTCTGCGGTCTTTTGTAAGGGTGAATGACCATTGTGGTATTGCAGCCTTTGTAACCTCAGGACTGTGTCGTAAGAACTGCAGGCGGGCTATGTCGCAATTTAAGTGAACTGTTGTAACTCGAGAGTGACTGTATGCTGTCGCCCACCCCCCACCAGATTTGGGGGCAAGGAAATCAGACGCTGCCACCTCCTTTGCTTTGCACCGCTTGCCCACCCCCAAGCATGGGGTCCTTCAGCATCTGAAGCTGGGCTGGGGCCAAAGGGCGGGTCTGGGAGCCTGTGCATCCCCGCCGTGCCCAGCTGTGCTCCGGGGCAACCTTTGCCCAACTTTCAAGAGCTCTCTTGTCCCTGAAGAGACCTTGCTGAGATGGGCGAAAGAAGCCTGTTTCGCAAGAGACGCCGGGCTGCCCTGCCTGCCAGGACAAAGGGCAGGCGCTTCACTTGGGAGTGGCCTCCCCAAGAGCAGCTCTGCCCACAAAATGCCATTGCAGACTTGAGCTCAGGGCAAACACTTGTAAGACGGTGAACTGGAAGAAGACATTTTTATTCTGCTCTTTAAAATTAAATTTTCACAGACAGAATATTAAATGTAACAATATTTAAGGTTTGTCAGGATGTTTAGAAGGAAACGCCCGTATAAGCTTAGAGGCTTGAACATCACTTTTGTTCACCCCTTCCAACTGAGGGGGAGGGAAATGCTTCCAAACCACTGAATATTGGAGTCTTCCTCTTTGTTTCCTGGAGTCCAAACTCTCTTTCATCTCAAAATGCTGCTCGCCCTCAATCAGAAGAGGAACTGGAGGGGCAAGTGGGACGTATGTTCGGGTTTCAGCAAACTGACCTGGAAGACGGGGTGCATCCTCCTAAGGGTTTTTGGCAATTGTAATTGCACCGCAACCCTGTCTGGAATTATCCGCCATGGTCTAGGCCAGGGGTCTCCGACCTTGGCCCCTTTAAAACTTCGGGACTTCAACTCCCAGAATGCTTTGCTGGCTGAGGCATTCTGGGAATTGCAGTCCACCAGCCTCAAAAGGGCCAAGGTTGGAGACCCCTGGCCTATGCCACCGTTTCTCAACCCCGTGCACTTTAAGACCCCTGGATTTCCACCCCCAGAATCCCCCCAGCCAGCACGAGAAACACACCAGCGCAGGCCCAAAATCACCCCCCACCCGCACCCCGAAAGGACTTTTTCGAGCAACCGCCTGGCGCGAGGCGGCGTCTCTCAACACACACACACACACACACACACACGTTCCCCGCAGAAACTAGCCGGGCGGCCCACCGACCGACCGACCGACCCCCAAGCTCGTTCCCGACACCCGCCGGCCGGGCCTGGGGTCGGGAACGGGCGGCGAGAGCTCCCGGCCGGCCAGAGGATCGGCTCCCTCGCAGGACCCGAGCGGACCCTCCTCCAAGCCGGACCGGGGGATTCCGCCGAGATGGCGGCTGCCGGCGGGTCTCTGCCAAGGCGGGTCGGGGAACGCCAGGGCCTCGCCCCCCGAGCCAGCCCGCTCACCTGAGTGCCCTTCCCTGCCCCGGGCGGCCCCAGGAGCAGCGCCCGGACGCCCTTGCGGGCTCCGCGTCCCAGCGTGTCCCGCCCGCCTTCCGCGTTCGGAGCCATCACGCCGCTCGGCACCTCCTGCGCAGGCGCCCGACCCAGCAGCCGCGCGCCTGGCCATTGGGCCGACGGCCCGTCCCACAGGTGGCGTCGGCGGCTTTCGCCCAATCACCTTAGTACGACGGCGGGAAGTTGCCTATGATTGGGCGCCATCTCCTCAAAAAGCTTGCGGGATACATTGCGCCTGCGTACTCTGCTCGCGGTAAGGAGGGGCGCTTTCATGCGGGCTGCGTGGCCATTGATTGGTGCAACGGAAATATATGCAAATATTATAATCTCGGAGAATGGGAGTAGGTGGAGCTCCGGGCGGAGTCAACGGATCCGGGCAGCGTTTGGGGGGAATTCTGGGAGTTGAAGTCCACTCAAAGTCGCTAAGTTTGAGAAGCGGCGTTTAATTCCTTGATCTACACCTGTTGAGTTCAACGGTCCAAATGCTGCCTCCAGCGTGCTTCCTCTAGGCCAGGGGTCTCCAAACTTGGCCGCTTTAAGACTTGTGTGACTCCAACTCCCAGAATTCTCCAGCCCAGCTACGCTAGGGTAGAGAAGCCACAACCTGTCTATCTACCAGCTCCCTGCAGAGCAGGGTGGTGGATTATGGGCCTTAACCTTCAGTGTTGTGATACTGCAACGGACTGATTTGGGCTAATACAGTCAGGTGTTTTATGTTAATGCAGTGAGGATGAAATCTCTTTGCAGTGCTTAATTAAGGCAGCATGTTTATTGCATTATGGTTCAAAACAGTGAAATAGCTAAACACAACCCAGGGCCAAGCATGAAAAGGTTACTTGCAGGCTAAAGTTTTCTCCTTGGAAATGTCTTCATTAGGTGTTGGTTTCTGTTCTATTGTAGTGGATCAAGTCTTTTTTCCCAAAAAAGATTTGCTTCCTAAAAAACTTGTGGTGATTATGATAGACCCCTTCAAACTGACCATAAGTGTTCTGTATTAACATACTTTAACATACTTGCAAACACCGCGCCGTGATTGGCCAGAGCGCACGGCAACCTGATTGGCCGAGCGAGCCGCACTGATTGGTCCGCCGCGAATCCCCGCGATTGGTGGAAACTAATTGCGGGAGATTCGAAGCGGTGCCATTGGCCGCGGCCGCCGCGGCCAGGGAATAAAAGCCGCCGTTTTTCTACTGGAGCCCGAGCCGATCTCGGGACTTAATAAAGAGCTGAACTAAGTCACTGGCTCCCAAGTCTCCTTTCCCTGTGACGGACACGACACTGGCGACGAAGGTGGGATTCCGCAACTGATCCCCACTGAGCAGGTGGTCCTGAGGGAACGAGACCGACGAGATGGCCAGCCTCGCACCGCCCGCACCCTTTAACGAAGCTACTGAGGACTGGGAATCGTACATTGATTGGTTCCTGATGTTCCTAGAGAGTAGCAACCTCAAGGACGCAAACGGGCAGAAAAAAAGGGCTGTTTTCCTGACACACTGTGGGCCCGCAGTGTTTAAGATGGCGAAAGCCCTTGCGAAACCCGAGGACGTGAAGGCGATGGACTGGACTGACCTCGAACCGTTGCTCCGAGGCCACTATGCTCCCGCCGTGCCCAATCTCATCAGGCGGCACGATTTCTACCGGAGGGACCAGAAGTCGGGTGAGAGCATCAGTGATTTCGTGGCAGACCTACGGAATCTAGGGGGCATGTGCGGTTTCACGGATATGGACGAGGCGCTACGAGACCGCGTCGTCCTCGGCCTCAAAGACCCGGTCCTACAAAGCCGGCTGATGGCAAAAGGAGACATCTCCCTCGCTGACGCCCTTGCCGAAGCCACCGCAGCCGAGGCAACCCGGAAATCGGCGGCTCGAATGCGGAGGCCGGACACCGGGGACCGAGCTGCAACCTCCGAGGCGAGTATGACAACCGAGACGCGTCCAGAAGCAAGCCGCCGAGAAACCACCACCACCCACCATGGCGACCTCGACTCCGCCTCCGACACCACGGATGAAGAGGAGGACATCCATCGACTCCAAACAGAAGGGGACCGGCGCGATCGACGGAGTCGTAAGTCGGGACCCCAATGTGCTGGGTGCGGAGGCGACCACCCTCGATCGGAGTGCCGGTTTTTCGACGCGATCTGCCGGCACTGCGATAAGAGAGGCCACATCGCCCGAGTCTGCCGCCTCAAGAAAGCCTACAGCCCCCGACGACGAGACAACAGCGACCGGAGACGAGATGGCACCCCCCCCCCCAGGCCCAGGGACCGACAAGCCGAGAGTCGTTGGAACCGGGACGGACGGGGCCGACGGGACGGCGAGAACTGGAGGAGAGAGGAGACCCACCAGACGGTTGTCATCGGCCATTCATCAAGCGCAGACGCCCGAAAGGTATACGTGGAAGTGGGCATCGAGGGCAAGCCATGCAAAATGGAGGTGGACTCCGGGTCCTACCTCTCCATGGTTGCATGGCGGGAAATCAAGCGCCTGGTGCCTGAAATCCACAAGAGGGGGCTGGAAAGCCAGAAGTTAATCCTTAAAGACTACCAAGGGAACCGCATCCCGGTAGTCGGAACAGGACACTTCAAAGTAACATTCAAAGGGCGCACAGCAAAGCTTCCCCTGACGGTCGTGGACCGAGACCTCCCCAGCCTTTTGGGACTACAGTGGTTCGCGCCGCTCGGAATCGAAGTGACGGGCATTGACCACGTCGCAGAGGCAGACTGGGAAGAGCAACTCGCAAGGGACTTCCAGGAAGTGTTCGACGGCACCCTAGGCAAGTACCGAGGGCCCCCTACTTCCTTCAGTCTAGACCCCAGCGTCCCCCCGATACGCCTAAAACCACGGCGGGTACCTTTCGCACTCCGGCCCAAGATCGATGAGCAGATAGACAAGCTCATCAAACAAGGGGTCCTAGAGCCAACTGATCACGCCCAGTGGGAGACCCCCATAGTCACCCCAGTCAAGCCTGATGGGTCGGTGAGAATCTGTGGGGACTATAAGGCCACCCTAAACTGCGCCTTACAACAAAGCGCCTACCCCGTCCCAGTAGTGCAGCACCTCTTACACTCACTGGGGGGAGGCAAGGTTTTTGCGAAGCTCGACCTGGCACAAGCCTACCAACAATTACCGGTCGACGCAGAAACCGCCGAGGCGCAGACCATAGTAACCCACCGGGGGGCTTTTCGCTGCAAGAGACTCCAGTTTGGAGTCAGCGTGGCCCCAGGAATCTTCCAGAGCCTCATGGAGAGACTCCTACAAGGAATCAAGGGGGTGGTGCCCTACTTCGACGACGTACTGGTGTCAGCAACCAACCAAAAAGAACTGGAGGGTCGCCTGAGGGAGGTACTAACAAAATTCAAAGAGGCCGGGCTTAAAGTCAAAAAAGAAAAATGCCAGCTGTATATGGAGAGGGTCGAGTTCCTAGGATATCTCCTAGACCGGCACGGCATTCACCCAACCGAGAAAAAAATCAGAGCCATCAAAGAAGCCCCCAGACCAAGGAACAAAACTGAATTGCAGGCATTTCTTGGACTGATTAATTTCTACAATGTTTTCCTACCCCAAAAGGCGACCGCGGCGGAACCATTGCATAGGCTGCTCGATAAAACAGCCACCTGGACCTGGGGGAAACGAGAGGAAGCCGCTTTCAACCAAACCAAGGACCTACTCACATCGGATGCCGTCTTCATCCAATACAACGAGACCCTCCCGCTGACAGTCACATGCGACGCATCACCGTTCGGGATCGGGGCGATCCTCAGCCACACACTCCCGAACGGAAACGAAGCACCCATCGCCTTTTACTCGAGAACCTTGTCGAAGCCGGAAAGGAACTATAGCCAACTCGACAAGGAAGCCCTGGCAATCATCGCCGCCGTCAAAAGGTTCCACGAGTACCTCTACGGCCGAACATTCACCATCATAACAGACCACAAGCTGTTGTTGGGCATCCTGGCAGGAAACAAGGCCACCCCGAACATTCTATCCCCAAGAATGACAAGGTGGTCTGAATTCCTCGCCACCTACAGTTACCGGCTGACCCATCGATCTGGCAAAACGATCACACATGCAGACGCCTTGAGCCGCACCCCGCTACCCGACCTGGACGCCGACCCAGCACCCACAACATCCACCCTGAGCATCGAGGCCATACCTAACCTCCCCCTAACCGCGTCAGACATTGCCCATGAAACAAATAAAGACAAACGTCTGGCGAGGGTATTGCAATGGGTGGAGAAGAGCTGGCCGGAAAAAGACATCGACAAGACATTCAGGACTTTTAAAAACAAGCAAACGGAACTTTCCACACAGAAAGGTTGTATACTATGGGGGGACAGGGTGGTAATCCCAGAAAAATTACAAAAAAGGTTCTTGGACTTGTTACACGAGGGGCATCCAGGCATCATCAGGTCAAAAGCCCTGGCCAGAAGCTACGCTTGGTGGCCAGGAATGGACAAACAAATCGAAGCCTGGGTAGCTAGCTGCAAACAATGCCAGGAATCCAGGCCTAGCCCACCCGCCGCCCCAATCCTGGAATGGGAAACCCCCAGGGGACCATGGTCCAGGATACACATAGATTTCACCGGCCCCACTAAAGGACATACATTCCTTATAACGGTAGACGCTTACTCCAATTGGCTGGAGGTAAGCGACATGAAAACGACCACAACCGAGGCCGTCATCCGAGAACTCAACAGACTATTCTCGACCCACAACCTCCCGGACGTAATAGTGTCAGATAACGGACCACAGTTCACCGCACTGGAATTCGAGAAATTCCTAGCGGAACGGGGAATACGGCACGCCCTGACAGCGCCGGCTCATCCGGCGGCGAACGGTAGGGCGGAACAAATGGTCCAATTCACGAAAAAAACAATTCAAAAAATCAAGACCGGGGACATGCAGGAAAAAATAAATAAACTACTTTTTATCCAACACATAACACCAAATACAACGACCAACAAAAGCCCCGCAGAACTCCTGATGGGGAGAAAACTAAGGTCCCCCCTGGATAGGCTACACCCCACATACAACCCCGAAAAACCCACCGACTCATCTAGCAGGTACCGAACATTCTCACCAGGAGACACGGTATACGCGAAAAACCTGAGAGGGGACCCCCTCTGGATACCGGCGACGATAACCCAGGCAACGGGTCCCCACTCGTACCAGCTACAAACAACCGATGGACGAGCATGGAAACGACACATCGATCAAATAAGATCGAGAACAACCATGGGAAACACAACCGACATGCAAACAAACACAAACATACACCCAGAAGGAGAAGGGAACCCCCCCAACACAAACCAAGAGGGGAGGGGAGGCCCCGGGAATCAACCCCAGCCAGAAAGAAACCCGGAATACTCACCAACCGAAACAGAAACAAACACCCAGCTCGAAGCCTCACCAGGGAGAAACAGCCAGGCCAGCTCGACCAGCCCAGAAAGACCAGACGGGAGCGGCAACACCAGCGACGAAAGGCCCGGCTCACCCTTCCAGGCGGTTCCATCAACGAGGCAGAGAGCAACACAGAACCCGACCGAACCGGCCGAAGGCCAATCATCAACTAACCTGCGCAGGTCAAGTAGGCTAGTACGGAGCCCCGCCTACTTACGGGACTACGTTATGTAGGACCGTACCAAGAGGGGAGGGGTGTTCTGTATGGTCCATTAACATACTTGCAAACACCGCGCCGTGATTGGCCAGAGCGCACGGCAACCTGATTGGCCGAGCGAGCCGCACTGATTGGTCCGCCGCGAATCCCCGCGATTGGTGGAAACTAATCGCGGGAGATTCGAAGCGGTGCCATTGGCCGCGGCCAGGGAATAAAAGCCGCCGTTTTTCTACTGGATCCCGAGCCGATCTCGGGACTTGATAAAGAGCTGAACTAAGTCACTGGCTCCCGAGTCTCCTTTCCCTGCGACGGACACGACAATAAGTATAATGTCAGAATAACTGTTATTCTTGGAAGCATTGGTCTGAAATAAGGGGAACCTTTGTCTTCTTTTTTCAAATGTTTTCATCATTCCTAGCTCTGTGTGAAGCTGAGGCAAAAATATGTTTGTCGGGTCAGTCAGTGGTTTATGGAGCACATTTTTCTGTCCACATTCTTTTGGAGTGGCCATTTCTTTAACACTTGGGCAGGTCCCTTCCAACTCTGTTGATCTATTTATCTAATGTGACTCCCTTGCACGGCTCTCCCATCTGCATGTTCAACAACAGTATATCTGAATTACATTCCAAGCAGCAGAGCCGTTTTTTTTTTCAGAGTTCCACAAATATTCCACTGGGGGATATGCTTCAATGACAGCACTAAAGGGTACACGTTGCAGGAATGAAATCTCTATAAAACTTTTGTGAATACAGGTTATGGCAGGTTATTTTCGTGAGCCAAAAATCAATAAGATACACACAAAACTGTTCAGAGGAAGCCAATTTTTGTTGTCCAGCAATATCACTCTCATAATATATAAAATCAAAATGACAGGCATGACCAGGGAGAACTGCTGGTGGTTTTCCCTGGTAGTAAAAGAGCCTAATGGGGAAATCTGCTTCTGAGTGGTGCCCCAAACCTTATGGGAATCTCTGTGATCTCCACGAGCAAAGCCCACCCATCATCTTTTTAGCTACTCTTGGCAAGGTTGCTTCTGAGGATGGCCAGAGAGCAGAGGACTCCTTCATCAGAAGGCCCAGCGGAATCCAGTTTGGAAATGGGTGTGGGCATGCCTCTATCGGAAGGGTTCTGCCATCTTGTGTTGACAACTGGTTTAGGAAGAGCAGTTTGCAAAATTCCTGTTTTCCACTGTACCACTAGCCTGGGCGCTTCTGAAGCGAAAGCAAAGCTTTTACGTTTTGTGGTTTTTTTTCTCTTTTAACAATGGCTTTCTTGCTTTTGGAAACATGCTTGTGCAGAACCTGACATTACTGTAGGGGAAGGTGAAAAAGGCATATAAGCAGTAAGAAAGAGAAAGTAGCCATATAAAATCCACACAAAACATTCCATTTTAATATGCCGTGTCACGGAATGCATAAATGTATATAAAAAGTCCCTAAACTCTTTTGTCTGGGCGTATCCGGTGCCAGGAGGGTGGCAGTTGTCCGGCTGACTGTAAATAAGTCCTTGTGCTGAGTGAGCGATCCTGTTTGGCGCCCTTCCTCAGGGAGACCCCTGCTCTGCAACTGGCGGAGGGCAGCCACACATCTGGGCAGCCGCTTCCACCCCCAAGGAAAATCCTCCCCCCATCAGCCAGAAGCCTCTCCCTTCCAGGCATCTCTCCATCACTCCTGCTTTGTTTCTTTCCCCCTCAGCCAATTGGATTGCTGGGCTTGGTCACCATGGCGACTCTTGTGAGCAGAGATGGGGGGGGGGCAAAATATAAGGGACCAGCATCTACCTAGAGCTGAAGATTAGCTGGTGCTGCTTTGCATGGTGTAGGCTTTGGAGGAGGAGGAGGAGGAGGAGGAGCCACTGCCGAAGCCTATATTTACTCTTGGGAGACCCATGGGCAAAATCCGTTTAAATGCTTTTTAAGGTGGGTGGAAGGGAGGACAGGGGTCGAGCAGTGGGCGGGGGGGGGCGCTTGGGCTGTGGATTAGGGGAGTGGGAGCCTGGGGAGTTCCTGATCCTCCTGCCCGTCTCTCGTCTGCCCCTCTGCAGAGACCTCGGATCCCCAGCAGCAACCGCGCCTCGGGGTGTTGCAGAAGCTCAGAGTTCACCGGAGAACCCCCCTGGCATTGCACCTAGCCACCTGGGAAGGAGGAAGGCTTCGGGACGGTGAGCCCCCACCCCCCCGGGGCAAGGACTGGTGGGGGGGCAGGGAGGGGAAACACCACCATCCCCATAACATGGAAAGAGGCCAGGAGCAGCGGAGATCCGCTCCCTCTTCTCTGACCCATTAAATGATTTAATATGGGTTAACACCCCCCCCCCCTTCTCTGTCTGACATGTGGGGACACGCAAGAGAGGCTGGCAGGGGAGGCAGATCAAGGCCTGCGCACAAAAGCTCACTTTTTAAAAAGAAATGCCATAAGTATTTAAAGGACAGTAGCGATGCACACCAACAAATATAAACGTGCAGTTTCTCAGATAACTTTTATCCAATTTGTTGTCCCATTTAAATCCCTATTAAGTTTTCTTCTTCCAGGCTTGGTGTGGGTGGGAGGGTGAATGGATGATTGGCTGGGTGGGCAGACGGAACGGGGATTTCTACAAATGAGATGTTGCTGAGTCTCAGAGGGTCCCTTTCTCTTTGCAAATCCAAAATTCTCCTCTCAACTTACGCAGCAGCTCCTCTTCCTGTTGGGTTCCTTCGATGCTTCCCAGGACATGAAACAGGCTGGGCAATGATCTTCTTCTCTTGTTCCCTTTTGCAAACCTGCTGGAGCAAAAACCAAAAAGTTAGAATCAATTTCCTGGCTTCTAGAATGTTTTCTAAACCCTCACCTGGGTGACCATTGATTCATATGTTTTTATTTTATTTGTATCCCACCTTTATTATTTTTTACAAATAAGTCGAGAGGGCAAATATATCCAACGCTCCTTCCTCCTCCCACTCTCCCCACAACAACAATCCTGTGAGGTAAGCTAGGCTGAGAGCGAGAGACTGGTCCAAAGCCACCCAGCTGGCTTTCATGGCTAAGGCAGACCTATTCCGATCCAATAATTCATCAGTAAAAATAGGGACGCTCACACACACACACACACACACACACACACACACACACACACCAGAGGCCAGGAGTACGGGCATTCTTACTCCAGAGGCACATTCTAAGTTACCCTCACAATTTATCACTTCACTAAGAGTTCTGCCTCAATCTGAGTTTTTCCATGACCTTTTATTTTACACATATTAATCAGAAACAAGGGAAGCTGCTAATCAGCAATTACTGTGTCCCAAAGGCCACAAGTGAATTTTGGTGCCAGGGGAAGGGTTGTGCATTTACCCAATGGCTAACAGAGGGCAGAGGGCTAGAAACGAAGCACAAACCTGGGATGATGCTTTCTGCACAGACGCTCCTTTTGTCCGCAGTTACAAACTTTCCCCACCCCATTATCTTCGTCTAACAAGTTTCTGGAACAAAGTGACTGACTTTAGTGGGCCAATGGGGCTCGTCAGCCCTGCCATCCAACTTAAGAAAGCGCCATTAAACAAAAGGGCAAGTGATGTGCAAAGCATTCAGCCACTTTTACCCTCTTTATAGGTGTGGGAGAAAGCAGCATGCTGGCATTTTGCATTTCAGCAAGCAAGACAAAAATGTCACCATCTGGATCTGATCAGAGGACGTAAAAGTAGAGCAGATGTTGCAAATACCTAGTTTCAGGTCAGCCTCATCTGCTGGACCTGTAAAAATCAGAGTCTGCACCCAGGCCTCATAGTAGTCACTGAAAGGTCTTTTCCTGTACATGTAGATATATTGATCAGGAGCCTGGTAGCACCTTTCCCAACTAACTACTTTTGTTAAAAGCTTTCCAAAATCCTCATCATCATAGTTGGCCAACAGATCTTCAGACTTTCTGGACACCTTTTCCTACCTGAAATATTTTGCTGTGCTTTGCATCAAGGTTGGAGAAAGAGATCCATGAGCCTTGGTGACCTCCTGCCAGGTTCAGGAAGGAGAACCCTTTCTAACCTACTGAGTAAACCATCCAGCACCTGGCAGAAGAGCCACTGCTGTGAAATAGCTGTTTGCCATCTCAGATGGTTGAGGAGGAGCTTCCTGATGTTGTCTCTTTCTCTCCACAGTGTGTTGCATACTTAAAAACTATTCCCCACTACTGACGGAGGCTTTCAAAGAAAGATCCTCCTTTGGTGGTAACAATGACCAGGTACCTGGATGAATCGGATGTCATGATGGTGGAGGAGGGCTTCACCACTAGGGATCTCCTGGAGAGTCTCCTCCTCAAAGTTGCCCAGATGGTGAGGACCAAGAGGACCAAGGCTTTCCATGCATGGAGGATGGAGGTAGGGTGGGTGGGTGTATATCATCCCAGCAAAGGTGGGATTCAGCAGGTTCTGACCAGTTCTGGAGAACCACCGGTAGCAGAAATGTTGAGTAGTTTGGAGAACTGGCCAATCCCACCCCTGACTGGCCCCGCCAACCCCATCTCTTCTCTGCCTCCCATTGAGTCCCAGCTGATTGGCTGGGTCTTCTTTGGTTGCCCTGCACAGGAGAACAGAGCTGGAAAGCAGGTCAGTGGGATGGGGAGGGAAGGGGGATTTTGCAGTAACCTTCCCCTGCCACGCCCACCAAGCCACGCCCACAGAACCAGTTGTAAAAAAATTTGAATCCCACCACTGCATCCCAGGGTGTGGATGGCCCATTGACAAGTGTGGCTGAGCCATATGGGATAAAGGACAAGACTCGTCATATGACTCCACAAGGTACACAGAATTCAGCTCTTCCACCATAGAATTTGTGCAACCAAAGTTAGTGCACCCCCACTGCCAAAAGCGGAAAGAGAGTCTTCTGCTTGGTGTTGGCAACTAACCTGTGAGGCTCCTAAGACAGCCCAGGATGACCCTCTGGAGCTGGCTGGGGACATGGGGATTCAGCGCCGGAAGGGAAGCACCCCAATTCCAATCTTTACGGAGGTGGGGAGGCCCCCGGAGAGCCGGGTGCAAAACAGACCACTTTGTGCTGGTGTTGATCATGCCTTTTCCTCTCCAGGGTAGCCGAGAAGCCTTTTTCGTGGCAAATCTCGAGGATGTGATGAAGAAACACATGCGCCTCCTCAAGGCCCTGCCACGGGTCAAGCCCGTCTACCCCTTGAAGTGCAACAGCAGCCAGGGTGTGGTGCAGATGCTGGCTGGGCTGGGGGCCGGATTCAGCTGCACCAACAAGGTGGGGGTGGGGGTGGGGCTCCTGGAGAGATGGGGGCAGAGGAGTGGGGGGCTCTGCAGGGTGCAGGCACAAAGGTCCAGAGGCAGAGTTTCAGTCACACGGAACCACGTGAACCCAGGAACACCGACTGAAGGAGTTTCCTGGCCGAGAAGCAAAACGTCTTCCAGGGAAAACAAAGGCAGTCCAGTTGCCTTTGTCAAAAGAAGCACCTTTTGGATGTCCTCTGGGTGCCCCACAGAAAAGGAAGAGGGTGCCATTTCCCTTTTCAGCCCAAGCAGGAGCCCCTGACGTGCAGGGCTCCCCTGCAGCGGATCAAGGCTTTCGTACCCGGCTGTGAGCCTTAGTCTTGTTTCTCCAACGAATCTTGATAGGCAGCCTGGCTGCTGCCAGTCCTCGGTTTATGACTATTCAGTCCTCACACTTGCAATTCTCCCAGCACCCTCACAGTCCCAAGATCAGAATTTGGGTGCTTGGCAGCCAGCAGCTCCTTAGGAGGGTTCCAGTGCCCTGGGATCACCTGATTGCCATTTGCCATAAAGTAAATGGGGCAGCTGGATTCATGTGATTCACTCAGTAACCAATCATTCAACTGCCTTGAAAGATCAGGCAGGGCCTGCTGAAAACCAGCCCCTTGCTTAGCAGTGGAACGTCTGATCCCAGTTGCAGGCATGCCTTCCGGTCAGAGTCCCTTTGCAGGTAGAAACCGGCCCCTCCCTGCTTGTGATGAGCCTCTCCCCCAATCCGTGTCTTTCAAGCAGATCTGATAATACTACAGCTGGAGAACCTCTGGAACTTGGAAACATCTGGATTTAGGTACTTCAATAACCTGGGATAAAAACAGTGAGGGAAAAAAGGCCTTCAAGAGAGACCGGATGGATGCCTAGAGCAACATGCATCGTGTGTTTGGAGAATGAAGCCATGGGATCTAATAGCAGCTCAAAGCCACAAGAGGCCTCTCTTAATTTTGCAAGGCCGGGTGCCTGTGGACCGCAAACTCTCCAGGCATCACCTCCCCAAGGGTTTGCAAGCTATTCCTGAAATGGTTCCTTTAAGAAGAGGTTCAGGATCAACATGCATCAGTCAGATGTATGTGATAATTTAAAAAAAAAAAAGCTTGAAAGATCAGTGTGCCAAGAACAGCCTCAGAAGAACCTGGTGGTCATTAAGATGGAAATTGACTTGAATTGGCCAAGTGTGATTAGACACACAAGCAATTTGTCTCTGGTGCAGAAGCTCTTAGTGTACATGTAAAACAGCAGAATCATCATCATCATAATAATACCAGCAAGAGGGGAAGTAGAGAAAATAACAAGGATAAACAGTATTTCACCCATACTGCATAGATAAATGTACATAGATATTAGACAGACTGAATTCAATCAATTCAATTAGTATCAGATCTGCTGATTGAGGAAGATGCCCGTCACAAGCAGGGAGGGACCAGTTTCTGCCTGCAAAGTGACCCTGACTGGAAGGTGTGACAGGGAGTCCTTGACTTAGGACTACGGCTGGGATCACACTTTCCACTGCTTAGCAAGGGGGTGGCTTTAAGTGGGCCCTGCCTGATTCTTTGACCTTTCTGTCACGGTAGCTAAGCGAATCACAGCTGCCCCGTTGGTTAAGTGCCCAGGCTTGCCACATTTGGGTGGATGATAGAGACGAGCCAGCCTAGGGACTCGCCAGCAGGAAACACGTGCAGTGAGAACAACAGCAAAGCAAAGCAAACTCCCATGGCGCCTGGCTCTGAAGCCCACCCTTGGCCTTCTGGATCACTGGCCCGGCCCCTTAAGGTTAGCATTTCAGGGCGACTTGAACCCTTTACAATTGCCTCTCTCCAGAGGGGTTTCGCAGGACGCAGGAGCCTGGGGGGGGTCTTGGCCCCATCACCCCCAGCCCCAAGTCCCTTGACCTTCTCTGGTTGTCACCCCCAGACAGAGATGGCCCTGGTGAAGAGTACTGGAGTTCCACTGGAGAGGATCATCTGTGCCAGCCCCTGCAAGCAGGTCTCCCTGATCCAATATGCGGCCAGCCAAGGGGTGCAGCTGATGACTTTTGACAATGAAGTGGAGCTCGGGAAAGTAGCACGGAGGTACCCGTCTGCCAGGTGGGTACCTGTGGGCGTGATGCAGAAAGAGGCAGCTGCAAAAGGGTGGGGGGGAGAAAACAGGTCATAACTGGGTACTAAACACGAAGCCTCCCAGAGCTGTTAGACTCCTAGAAAGAGTTTCTGGTAGGAGAGAAGAGGCTTTCTTCCTCTAAAGAACCCGGGAGATTTCTGGAGATAGGTACACACTCGTCTCCTCTTCAAAGAAAGAAAATTTCTATTCGGTTTAAGGAAAAGCAGGAGAAAAAATACTATGGATTTGACAGAGCCAGGAGCACTGAAGCCCCAAGTGGGAAGGCTGATTACTATCTTAGGGCATTAGGCAATCTTTGCCACTGAATGGTTCAGCATTAATTAACTAAACCAGGATTTAGTTAACAACGGGGAATAATGTTGTGTCAACACAACCAAGTATTTTGAAATTCTCACAGTACAAACTCAATTTCCTCCCTCTTGTTTTTTAATATAGCATGAACAATTACAAGTATGTAACAATTCATTCTTCCCCTTATTTGTTTCCTCTCTGGAATCCCATTTTCTCCTGTTCAAACTGGGGCCGATGAGGATTTGGCATTTGCAATCTGGCTTTCCATGGTCCAGGGGTAACTCAGCTTATATTTTTGGGGCAGCACCACGCGCTAAGCTGCCATAACCTGGGCTGAGTTCACACAACGTTAAATGTGGTTGGCCAATTGATGGACCAGCAAGTCACATCTGCACAACTTGGAAAGGTGGATGTTAATCAGCAAAATAAAATTCAGAATTAAATCAGAAGAGAGATTTTCTGGCTGGGTTTGCATGTGTGTAACTTCATTACTAAATTACCCATTTTCAAGTTTCACACGTACTTTACATCAACAGTAAACTAAAGCTAGATTTGCAAAACACACTAAACCAGAAAAATACTAAGCAACATTAAAACTAATCAGATTCAACATTATGATGTAAATGTAGCTTCAGGGTTTTAACCAGCTAAGGTAAATGTGTTATGAGAATAAAATTTCAGTGCCCATTTGGAGGTGGCTGTTGGGAACCTCAGTTGACTCGATTCATTTCTTGGGTTAAGCAACCAAGGTGATGAAGGATCTAGCAGGAGCAATTGAAGAAAAGAGGTATGATTAGCCTAGAGAAAAAAGGTAGAAGTAGGTATGTCTATGGAGATTCTGAATCATCCAGGTCACGGTTGTCCCAGAGGTGCTTTTTTCACGAGGTAACTGAACTTTCTGGTTTTTCTTTGAAGATGTTTCGCTTCTCATCCAAAAAGCTTCTTCAGCGCTGGATGTGCGGTGGGAAATGGAAGGGTTTATACTTCCATGGTATAAATCCTTCCATTCCCCACCATCCAGCCAGAGCTGAAGAAGCTTCTTGGATGAGAAGCGAAACCTCTTCAAAGAAAAACCAAAATATCCAGTTGCCTCTTGAAAAAAGCACCTTTGGAAATAGGTATGATATCTGCCTTCAGGTTTTTGACAAATTGTCACATGGAAGAATACATGGAAGAATTTTATTATTTAATTTGATATGGCTGCCCATCCCAAGTACATGACTCTGGGCTGTGAAAAATAGAATTAAAACAAGAAATAACATAGATAGCAGTTGAAAAACCAACCCACAACAGCTCTAATAACCATCCCACTTAAGATAACTGATAAACAGGCTTATCCACACCATTAGGTCCCCAGGCTTGGTGGTAAAATGTCTTTTAAGATCTTGTGTTGGGGCAAATCTGATGGGTGTGTGTCAGGAATGAAATTCAACTACCTCGGCCCGGCTCGGGAGAGAGGCGGTAGGGACGATTTGAATCGGTAAAAAATCGCCCCTGGTTGCTCTGACTATTATACCAAGCCACGCACACAGAACCGGTAGGAAAAAATTTTTGAATTTCACCACGTGTGTATATGTGTGTGTGTGTGTTAGTGTAATAAGGTTCCAGAGGGTGGGGGCAGGTGCAGGAGAAAAAGCCCTCTTCTGGGGTCCTGCCAGGTGGCCCTTCTTCACGGACAGGACCTGCATCAACCTCTCCTGCCCGATCTCTGAAGTTTCAGAGCTGTTTGAGAAGACAAGAAACGATGGTCTCCAATTAGAAGGAAAGAAGTTTTAGCTGGACCATGGGAGGAATTCTCCTAACAGAAAGAGCTTCTCCGCAGCAGAACCGGCTGCCTTAGGAGTCCGCTCACTTGTGAGTCCTCTGTGTGGAAGGAACAAAGCTACTCACCACTTTTGCTGCTGTTCGGTAAACAAAAGGCTTCTTGACTGGTTCCACAGCAACCATTTTCTTGCTCTTAAAATATTGAATGTTACCACCAGGACCTCCCTGGTTTGGTGCGTTCTGCAAATGCAGCCTGTTTTATTCTTTTGCAACAAACAATAGTTGAACAAAGGTTATGTGTGTCACGGGCAGGAGGAATGACCTGGTGGCCCAGGAGGAAGAGCCGCAATCAAGACAGCAGTCAGATAAAAGAAATCTGAGTCCAGAGCAGAATTGTAGCCTGAAATAGCGTCTCAGAGAAGACCCTCCCTAGACCTCACAAAGATAATGGGGGGAGGAGAGCATTTAGACTTATAAGATTGTGTGAATATAACCTGATAATAAAGGTAATAGCAGTTTGCCTCACTCAGGTTTCCTAGTTTCACTATCAGCCTTGGAGGGCTGATAGTGTTTGTTTGTATGTATGAGAACGATCATGTGCATAATTTTAAAATGACCTTAATTATGTAATTTGTGTCATTTGCATACGTGTACAATGACATCAAGGGGCACAATTGCATCATGCAAACAGAAGATAAGGCATAGTTGTTAACTGTAGCCAAACAAGTCTGTCCATCCTATTCCCCAGAATGATTCTGCAGCTGGCCACCGATGACTCCAGGTGCGCCAATCATCTGAGTGTGAAATTTGGTGCCACCCTTAAAACCTGCCGACATCTCCTCGAGATTGCAAAGCAGATGGACATTGAGGTGGTGGGCATCAGGTAGGGTCAGAGATGCTTTTCTCATGCCAGTTGCCAACTCTCCCTGGTCCCTCCGCTGTGTACTAAGTTTTTTCTCCCAATGGCCTCTGTGCCTTCACCTTTTGCTGGAGGTCTTGGTGTCTTTGATTATTGGGCTAGCAGTTAAAAGGTTAAAAGGCTGGAAATACCTGAAAACACCTGCTGTGAAGCTCTTGTGTTGAAGGGGGTATATAGAGTGGAGGAGACATGGGAGGACAGGGCTTTTCTCTGACCAAAGAAAGAAAACCATGGATGTGTCTGAGGTGGGGACCCCAATTACCTGGGAGCAAGCAATATCTGGGTGGTGAGGTGACCCATAGGAGTTGCCACGCAGTCAGGCAGAGGGCAACATTAGCAGTGTGCCCCCCAATTTCACTGAGTAAATCTGGTAGATAGAAGTGTTCACAGGCAATTTATTTTATTTATTTTTATTTTATTTTATTTGTTTATTTGTCAATTGTTTACAAGATAATAGGTATAAGTAAAAACATAGTTATGAATACATGGATACATATAAGAAAAATAAAAATATATATAAAAGAAACAAAAGGACAGGGATGGTAGGCACGTTGGTGCGCTTATCCACGCCCTCTGCAGACCTCTTAGGAAAGGGGTGAGGTCAATAGTAGACAGTCTAAGGTTAAAGTTTTTGGGGTTTGGGGAAGAAACCACAGAGTCAGGTAGAGTATTCCAGACATTGACCACTCTGTTGCTGAAGTCGTATTTCCTGCAATCCAGTTTGGTGCGATTAACCTTGAGTTTGTATCTATTGTTGTATGGGTTGAAGCTGAAGTATTCATTGACTGGTAGGACATTGCAATGTATGATTTTATATACTATACTTAGATTGGACTGAATGCAGCGTAGTTCTAGATTTTCTAGGTCCAGAATTTCAAGTCTGGTGGCATAAGGTATTCTGCAAGTAGATGAGTGGAGAACTCTTCTTGTGAAATATTTCTGGACTTTCTCAACTGTGTTAATATCAGATACTTAATGTGGGTTCCAGACTGATGAGCTGTATTCGAGTATTGGTCTAGCAAATGTTTTGTATGCTCTAGTTATTAATGTAATATTACCAGAGAAAAAGCTATGTAAGATTAGGTTAACAACTCTTAACGCCTTTTTGGCTATGTAGTTACAGTGGGCTCTAGCACTTAGGTCATTAGGATGAGTACTCCAAGGTCCTTTACAGAGTTTGGATCATCAACAAGGTCTTGACTATTCAGCTTGTATTTTATTTTCTGATTATTTTTTTTGCCAATATGTAGGACGGAGCATTTATTTGTTGAGATTTGAAGTTGCCATTTGTTTGACCATTCTGATACATAGTCGAGGTCTTTTTGAAGGGTAGCAGTATTGTCTGTGGTGTTGAATTGCTTTCCTTTCTAGCTTTCACATTGGAAGCAGCTGCACTGACCCTCAGGTCTTCACCCAATCCATAGCAGATGCTCGCCTGGTCGTGGAAATGGGTGCAGAGCTAGGCTACAAGATACACCTCCTGGTCATTGGAGGAGGACTTCCCAGTGCTGAAGAGTCTAGGAGGCACTTCGAAGAGGTAAGGGTCCTCCTCATGCTTGAATCCTACTTTGGGAGCCTCTCAGCCTGCCAGGAGTGCCCTGGGCCCTTGATGGGGGGGGGCACACTCTAATTTTTGTTTAGTCGAGAATTGAATATTGTGTGGAAAAAAATCAAACTATGAGTCTGAAGAATCGAAGGGCGTGGCTCAAGCAGGTGGCACACTCATTCATACCCAGCACTGACACACAAGTCTTCCAAGGGGCCCAGATTTCTTCTGCCTCAGTTTTCTGCCTTGGAGGCGACTGATGTTGTTGTTTCAGGCACTGAGCACATCCCAGAGGTATGCCAAGACCCGCAGCCATTGGGACATAATCAGGACCATTCAAAATGGGATGAGATCCTTTGTAGAGTTACTGGGCGAAGGTTTCTCTAGGAATGAACAACGGGCTGGGAGAGGGCAAGATTAGATCAGGTAGACAGACAGACAGAGAGACAGACAGGGTTTGTGGGTGGGTAGAGGAAGGAAGGCAGGGAGGAAGGCAGGAGAAATGGGAGGAGGAAGGAAGAGAGAGAGAGAAAGAGAGAGAGAAAGAAAGAAAGAAAGAAAGAAAGAAAGAAAGAAAGAAAGAAAGAAAGAAAGAAAGAAAGAAAGAAAGAAAGAAAGAAAGAAAGAAAGAAAGAAAGAAAGAACTAGGTTCTTGCAGTGCATGGAAGAGCTTCCATGCTTTGTGCCAGATTGACCTTTTACTTAGGGCCTCCTCCAGCCTTACTTGCTCTCGGCTGCTATGAAAACCAACCCACCGCAGGTTGTCTGGCTGCCTGCACCCCTTCTGGCCCCAGCTGCCTCTTTCCCCAACAGCTGCAACGTCCAGGCAGGACTTGGGGTGCCTGTGTTTGTAATGGTGAGGTTTCCTCTCTTCTCCCTCTCGCCCACCGGACTCTTTCAGACAGCAGCTGTGATCAACTCTGCCTTGGACCTCTACTTCCCTGAAGGCTGTGGAGTTGAGATCCTGGCTGAGCTGGGGCGCTACTATGTGCATTCGGCCTTCACCTTGGTGGTCAACATCATTGCCAAGAAGGAAGTCCCTCTGGACCAGCTGGGCTCGGACGGTAGGTTCAGAGTTCCCAAGCAGACTCTCCCCACCCCAGGGACCAGCAACTGGGGGCATAGAATGCCCAAGGCTAGGAGAAACCAGCCACATCCTGGCTGGGCACAGTGTGTGAATCCCTCCAAACAGGCGGCCCCTAATTTGACTCAGGGCCACCCCTGCCTGTCTTTCCTCGGAGGGGCAATGCTGTCCTCGGACTGCCCGGGTTTGCCCCTCTGGGAGCCTGGCTGGAAATGACAACCTTTCCCCTCTGCCCACCCCATTCTGGACCCAATAAAAACTCAGCTCTAGCAGAAGCTGCTTTGCAAACCTAGAGTTTATATTCTATTGATTCAATTGATAAAGTGGCCCGATTCAAAACAAGTCAAGTTTAAGAATCATGAAACCGTCTACCTCTGATCAGAAGCAGAGCGTAACGCTTCTGAGTTCGTTTCCCCCAAACCCCTCTTGACAATCGCTCAGAGCTGGACTCACTGAGTGCCCTGGCCCAATGCCCACAGGGCCTTTTGAAAGGAGCAACGGGGGGTCCCAATGGACAAGCTGCTTCACTGACCAGGCACCACGACAGAGGCGGCACGCTCGTGGCTCCCATTGGGCTGCCCTGATTGACCAGAGGGAGCCGGTGGCTCTGGTGGGTGCAGGCCGAACTCATAGGAGCCGAGTGGGCTGCGGATAGACTGGCCCTCTGCCCAGCTGGCCTTCAGAAATGATGATCGGCTGCATTGCATGCGCCAGAAGCCAGGGCAGCTCAACAAACGATGGCATAACCTGGGTACAAAGCCCCGTGTCAGCTCTGGGCCACGTGGATCGATAGTGCCACCTCCCGCAGACACAAACATGCATTTTGCCTACTTTGAACATTTTTCTTGTGGCCTTTATTTTGAGAAGGAGGGGCTAAATTGGCACCACATAAACTTTGGCACCCTAGCCCAGAGCCCTCTCGACCTTAGGCTAAAGCCAGGCCTTACGTGGGCACTTTTGCACGTCAGCTGCATTCTGGACCAGCCGCAGCTTCCAAGTCAGTTCCAGGTGGAGAACAATAATCCCAGCTGAGGCAGAAATGAGGCAATGGCTGCCAAAAAGGCATTTGTGGAGAGTCTTCCTCCCCACGGCTGCGTTTCCCAGTTCCTGATCCGCCAGCCTGGCCTGTAACGGAAGGGCTGCTGCTTTCCTCCTCTGGAACCAGCAACCTTCCCGTGTCCACCCAAATGGTTGCCCCAGTCTGTCTGGGCAGGAAGTGCAGCTCTGGTTTTGCACCCTGACATTCGGTCCTCCTCCTCGGGCAGGAGGGCTGGGTGTCCAGGTCCCCACAAGAGGGAGGGTCTGCAACTGAAGAAGGAAGCCAGCTGAGGAAACCTGGCTTGGGGGCTTCCCACCCTCCGTCTCCCAAGGCCTCCCTCACTCTGCCTGCTGTTTGGTCTCCTCAGAGGAAGACGCCAAGGGCAAGAGGAGCTTCGTCTACCGTATTAACGACGGCGTCTACGGCTCTCTTGGCTCAGTCATCTTCAGCAATACCTGCCCCGTCCCCATCCTGCCTAAGGTAAGGAGAGGCCCACCACTCGGCCAGGGAACGAAGCCCCTCCTCTCTTCAGCAAAGGGGAACCCCAGTGCCGAGGCTCCCTCCCTCTTGGGGGCTTGAGGAAGAGGGCTCGGGGCCCCCTCCCCCCCATGTCCCTCCCTGCAGGCGCCCCGCTTCCTTCCTTCCTTCTCCTGACCGTGGGCCAGCAGGGCAGCGGCCTGAGCTTTCGGTCCAGGGCAGGTCACCTAAGGAGCCTTCTTGCCAGAGCCTTCTGGCAAGGCGCCAGTTCCACCCCAACCATGGGAATCAGTGGGCGACTTTGCTCCCCCCGCTGTGTGTGTGTCTCTCTCTCTCTCTGTCTCTCTCCCCCCTCCCTCTCTCCCTCTTCAAGTTGCTCTTGTGGGGATCAAATGAGAGCCCCTCTCCCCCCAAAGCTGCCCTGAAGTCACCCTTGGGGCTGTTTCCGTGGCTGGCGGCCGGCAGTTTCCCTGCAGAGCTGTCTAAGCATACAAAGGGAGAGTAGCCAACGTTAAAATACTGGAAATGATCTGCCACAGACATTCTGAATATCTCAGAATATCTAAAAATCTTGCAAAAAGGATTTAGGATTCTGAGAATTTATAAAAGGTCTCAGAATACAGAAGAGAGTCCTTGACTTACAGCCATTCATTTAGTGACCGTTCACAGTTACAATGGCACTGAAAAAAAGTAACTTTATGACTGTTGCAGCCTGTGATCACGTGATCGGAATTCGGCCACTTGGCAACCGACCAGTCCTTACGACGGTCGCAGTGTCCAGGGATCACGTGATCCCCTTTTGCGACCTCCCGAAAAGCAGAGTCAGTGGGGGAAGCCAGGCTCACTTAACAACCATGTTGCTAACTTAACAACCACGGTGATTCACTTGGTAACTGTGGCTGGAAAGCTTAACACCTGTCTTGCTTCGTAGCAGTGGAAATGTTGAGCTGAACTGTGGTCGTAAACTGACGACTCTCTCTAGATCAGGGTGTCCAACCGTGGCCACTTGAAGCCTGGCAGACTTCAACTCCCAGAATTCCCCAGCCAGCAAAGCTGGCTGGGGAATTCTGGGAGTTGGAGTCCGCCAGGCTTCAAGTGGTCACGGTTGGACACCCCTGCTCTAGATCATTGCTGTGCCGTCTTGAGAAAGTCAGCTTAAAAATCAGCTTGAACTGCATCTGCGGAGGATCCAAGAAGATCTGGCTGGTCACAGTCCTTTTCTCGTCTTTGCAGAGACCCCCACCAGATCTCCCTTTGCACAACAGCAGCTTCTGGGGACCAACTGGTGATGGGTTGGACCGAATTGCAGACGGCCTGGAACTGCCTGAGCTGCAGGTCGGGGACTGGCTGATCTTTGAGAACATGGGGGCCCACACTGTGCTGGCTCCCTCCTCTTTCCAGGGATCTCCGCCAACCCCAGTGCACTATGCCATGTCCAGAGTGGCCTGGTAAGATGGTTTTCAGAGTGGAAGGAGAGGGGGAGGAGCACCTGCATTCCCACCCCACAGAGCCACCAGTCAGGGGGTAGAATCCACCAGGCCTGGATCTTGCTCTGGCTCTGAAATTGCTAGAGCCGCTTTCTTTGTTACGGGGTTGATCACACAGAATGCTGAAATAACGAGAGCAAATGAACTGTGGGGCATTCTTACCACTCTAGAATCACTCCCCTGTTGTTTAAAAAAATACAGGAGAATTAGAGGCTACTTGCAGGGAGCCCAAGAGGTGACTGGGAGAAACCAGATAGAGAAGCCATATACCTGTTCTGGCCATGGCTTCTGAGACCACGCTTAGATAAAACAACTCTTGTTTTATTTCAACACTAGGAATTATGTTCATTCCCAGCCTGTAATGACTCCCAAACAGTCTCTCGAGATAAGCACCCACCTTTCTCTCCTTTGAATTGCTGCCAACAACTAAAGTGCCAAATGAACTGTAAAAAACTGTCCAGAGCTTCAAGGATTAATCCGAACAGAACAAACAACTTTGCTTCCTGCAAAGGTTTCATCACCTTTGCCTGTCCTTTATCCCTTATGGAAGGGGCAATCACCTCCCAGCCTTACTCCCAAGTTGGCCCTTTTGTTTTGCCTTCTAGCAGCTCTGCGCACACACGCACTGGGAAGAGTCTTCCCTGGGTCCTCTGCCTCACTGCTGCCAGACTCCGGAGGTTCCGGAGTCAGTACTCCACTCCCAGATGGTCCTGGCCCCATCTCTGCATTGGACGCAGGACCCTCATCCGAGTCCTGTCCAGACTCCCAGACTGGTCCCCGTTCTTCCCCATTGTCTGATTCCACTGCCATCTGCACAGGCTGCCAGCGAACCACAACAATACCCAACAACAGGCGCAGAAGCCTGTATTGTCTCCAAACAGGGAAGAAAGCATTGGGAAGAGGCTCAGGCTGGTTCCCCTCCACCCCAAATCCTTGAAGAGGGAGGAGAGGAGAAACAAACAAACAAAAACCGACAAGCAAAGATTCTGTTCCTGTCCGAGCCAAAGGGAGTCCCAGTCATCTAATGGAGTCGGTTTCTGATCTGGTCCCACCTCTTAGGCTGAGGCGGCTGCAACCTGATATTTTAAACGCTGGTTGAGTCCCAGAGTGGCCCCTTGACCACTTGGCCCAGTTCCAGACATTGAGCCCATGTCCAGTGTAAGCCACTAGGAAGGCTTTTGCGAACAGCCTCAAGCAAGAGCTTTTTTGTTCATCGCCTCTGTTACACGAATCTCAGCTGCCCGACTCCATCCCTTTGGGAAGGGTCATCTAAGGCAGGGGTCCCCAACTTTGCCCCCTTTAAGCCTGGAGGACTTCAACTCCCAGAATTCCCCAGCCAGCTTTGCTCCAGGCTAAAGTGGCCAAGGGTGGAGACCCCTGGCCTAAGGCTTCAAGGATGCTGGGAGCGGTCAGGCCTCTGCCACTTCCCGCAGGGCAGGCTCTCTAAGCTCAGCCCGCTCGCAGCTGGAGATCTCACCCCTGCCGGCTCCTTTCTCCTGCAGGGAAGCCGTCCAGCTCCTCCAGGGGAAACCACTGTATCCGGAAGAGGAGGGTCGGGAGAGCACGTGTGCCCCCCTCTCCTGTGGCTGGGAGATCACGGACACCCTGTGTGTCGCCCCCGTCTTCACTCCAGCGAGCATCATGTAAGCTGTGCCGGTCCTTCATCACGGGAGGGGGCGGGGGGCAGAGCCCTCCCAGCAGAGCCCTGCCTCCCCCTCTCCTGCCTCCCCCTTCCTCCTTTTTCTCAATGGCCGGCCTGCCTCTTGCATATTCTACCCTGAAGGAGGACCTGCTTTTTCCTCCTCCTCCTCCTTCTTCTTCTTCCTTTCCAAGCAGTGTGGTTTTTAAGTATGCAACATAAATCCTGTTCCTCCTAGCCTGGTCTTGGTGTTCTTGGGGGGCATTTGGGGGGGGCAAAGCCGGCAGAGGGATTGGAGGCCCCTGCAGCCACACAAGGTGGGAAGGGAGCCACAGCAGCCCATCGTTCTACTTGATTCCAAGGTAGATACTTCAGTGGCTGCTTTGTCTGCATGTTAGCACTTCAGAATCAGAATAGAGCTGGAAGGGACCTTGGAGGTCTTCTAGTCCAACCCTCTGCTGAATAGAATAGAATAGAATAGAATAGAATAGAATAGAATAGAATAGAATAGAATAGAATAGAATAGAATTCTTTATTGGCCAAGTGTGATTGGACACACAAGGAATTTGTCTGGGTGCAAATGCTCTCAGTGCACATAAAAAGAAAAGATACATTCATCGAGAGTCAGGAATCATCAGGTACAACACTTAATAGGGTACAATAAGCAATAGAATCATACTAGGAAACAGTCCATATAGATTGTAAGGATACAAGCGACAAAGTCACAGTCATACAATCACAAGTGGGAGGGGATGGGTGATAAGGAGTGATGAGAAGATTAACAGTAATAGTAGTGCAGACTTTATAAATAGTTGGACAGTGTTGAGGGAATTGTTTGTTTAGCAGAGGGATGGCTTAAACTGTTCTTGTTCTGGTGTGCAATGCTCTATATTTTGAGGGAAGGAGTCGAAAGAGTTTATGTCTGGGATGTGAGGGGTCTGTAGATATTTCCACAACCCTCTTTTTGACTCAGGATGCAGGACGCAGGTCCTCCATGGAAGGCAGGTAGGTAGGAATGGTTTTTTCTGCAGTCCTAATTGCTTTGGAGTCTGTGTCTGTCTTGTTAGGATATCCTATACCAGTGGTTGCCAACCAGTGGGCCAGGGACCATTGGTGGTCCGTGAGAAAATGTTGGTGGTTCAGAGAGAAATGTCAGCCCCAAAGCAATTAATCCAGGCTGCACGGGAACAAGGCTGCGCCGCCCACATGGCCCGTGGGAACACAAGGCTTGCGTCGCTTGCATTGTGAACAACAGAAGGTAGTGAGGGGAGGGGGAAAAGGATGGAGGGGGGAACTTGCCCTACTTGCCCCACACACCTTCTTTTGCTTTTTTCTTCTGTTTTTGGCTGCACATAAGGAAAGCAGCAAAAGTCCTTCCACCTCTCCCCCAAACTCCGCCAGAAATGAGTCCATGGGACCCTGCAAGGCATCATGCTCTAAGAGGCTGCACCGGCACAACAAGTCTCACAAAGACTCATCTCTGGTGGAGTTTGGGGGAGAGAAAGAAAGACTTCTGCTGCTTCTGCTGCTTTCCTTGCATGGAGCCAAAAGTCTCTCCCCCCTCCCCCTGAGAATGGAGCTGGAGATGATATCCTGCGATCCCAAATAAAAAATGATCAATCAGTAGGAAAGCGGGGTGGGGAATTTTCCTACAGACTTTTTTGGGGATTTTCCTAGGGTGTCTGGTCTGTGGGATTTAAAATTATGAGTTTGGTGATCCCTGAGGTCCAAAAGGTTGGCGACCCCTGTCCTATACTGTTCCAGACAAGTGACTGTCCAATCTCTTCTTAAAAGCCTCCGGTGATGGAGCACCCACAACATCTGAAGGAACACTGTTCCACTGGTTAATTGTCCTCACTGTTAGGAAATTTCTCCTTAATTCCAGGTTGCTTCTCTCCTGGATTAGTGGTTTCTTGTCCTCCAGTGCTTTGGAAAATAAATTGAGACTCTCCTCTTTGTGGCAGCCTCTCCAATACTGGAAACCAAATACTGTATTCCAAATAAAGCAAAATAAAACCAAATACAGTACCCCAAATACTGGCTTCGTTCCACTGGACGAAGCCTGATCTTCGTGAAGAATTACTTTTGATGTGCCAAGACAACCTCCTGGGCATTTAAAAGAGCAAGGCAGAATCTACACAGGTTCAAGGAGTCCTGAACACCTTGGCCCAGCCCTCACCCCACAAAAGCTAATAACAAAGTGACATTTTTAATGTGTGGGAAGTCGTGATTAGAGAACCATCTTATCCATTATATTTAGTTAATATCATTTAAGTTAAGTTCAATCTAAATTACTGTTTGACCTTGATCTCCACTTTGCACTTGCAGCTCTGTTTTCACCTGGCTGTTCAGAGTTCACAAGCTGATACAAAAAGGCGGGCTTGCAGCTCACAAAAGATATGCCATTTTAATGGACTTCTCCTGTTGTGTATAATGGGGACAAGAATGTGCCTTAGAAGTAAGCCTTCCAAACCCTTTAGGTTTACTTTTGCTGCAGCAGAACCCCGTTTTGTACAACACATGCATTGCCCTTTCAGAGAACGTGAAGCCACAGAGACATTGGAATGGAACTGAGAACACAGTTGTGGTTAGTATTTGGGAAGAATCCAGAAAGTTAGGCAAAGGGAAAAGGCACACTGGCTCTTTTCCAGAGATGGACTGCAGCTGGCTCTTTTCCAAGTTCCAAAAAATCAGTTGCTTCTTTGGGGCTCAGCATGTAGCTTTAGCTTCCCCCACACACACTAAAGGGTCAAGCAGCGCATAGGGGTTCCATTCATATTTCTGCAAAAGTAAGGTTCTGGCTGGGGGCCCCTCAAACAGCAAAGTACAGAACAGGCAGTCGGCTCAGCCAGTCAACACACAGGACGCACACCTATACACAACACACAGTTGGGATTTGAGAGATGTGCGTGTCAGCCTGTCTGCAGCCTTCTACAACCTGTGCGTACCCATCCTTATGCAGTGACACCTGGGTGTAATAGCGGTCAACACTAAATTGGCCTTTATGCAGCCGGCCAAGGTCAAAACCGGCGAGCTGCGAAAGCGCTTCCTGCTCGTGGCCACCAGGGGGCGCTGACAATGAGGCGGTTCGATCTTCCATCTTTAGAGATCAGCCTCGTAGAAGGTAACATAGAGATTGCGAGGCCGTTGTTTCTTCTTCTGCAGAGCAGCGCTGTCCCCTCCCAAATGGGCAAAAAGCAGCGACTTTATTTGGGCTCGAACGTTGCTGTTGAGGCTTCAGCAGGTTTCCTCTATGAATGTCTTTGAAAGAGATGAAGTCGTATCTTTCAAGATCCTGGAGCAACAGGGAACTTCCAGAGCACTGGAAAATTGCTGGTGCGGTTCCAATCTTCAACAAATGAGGGGGGGAAATGGATCCAGGGAACTGCAGCCCAATCAGTTTGACAGGTTCAATACCTGGGAAGATCCTGGAAACACAAATAACGGATCTGCAAGCTCCTAGGAATAATTCTGGGAGTTGAAGTCCACCTGGCTTCAAGTTGCCAAGATTGGACACCCCTGCCCCAAGGTGCAGGTGCTATCCTGTGGGGTGGGGATGGGACGGGGCTGCGGCGGCGGTGGTGGAACCATGGGAATTCCAACGTTGGGGAGGGGCTCCTCTGCATGGCGTCAGGAGCCTCTCGGCCTGCCTTGCACCGTTTGGGGGTGCAAAATGCCCGCAGGAGCACCCGTAGAACGTGGCGCAAGTCGTTTTTGTCCCCGGAAGCTGCCTATCAGAACGAAGGGATGGGCGCCTCTACACTTTCGGCCTTCTAATGATGCACTCGCCTTTCACGGCCCCGCCCCCTTCCGGCGTGAGTGTCGCGAAACGCGAGCCTTGCGCGACGGCCGCGGTGACGTAAAAGCCGCGCAAGGACGGCGGCGAGGGAGGAAGCGCCGGCGCCGCTGCCCGAGGACAGGTGCGGGCAGGGGGCACCGGTGGGGAGGACGAGGCTGGATTCGCACGGCCGGTGGGGGCCGCTTCGGGCCGGCATTGCAACCCCCGTCACTCCCAGCAGGTGGCACGGGTGTCCCCGAGGCGCGGGGAGCCGCGCAGCCCTTTCCAGCCCCCTCCGTGGGCGGGGCGGGGGTCTCGTGCCAGCCCCTGGGAAGACATGGGGGCGGCGGCGTCGGAAGGGGAGGAGGAGCCGCCGCCGCCGCAGTCCCGGTTGCCCGCAGGGGAGACGGTCATCGACAGTGGGTGGGTGGGTGGGAGGGGGACACTTCAGCAGCCAAAGTGATTGGCACCTGTCACTCAACGCCTGCCGACGGGGAAGGCAAAAGAGCCTGGAGAGGAGAGGAAGAGCGGGAGAAAACAGGAGAGTCTGCCAGTAGAAGGGCCATGGCGGAGGCTAGTAGCCAGAGCGGCCGGTGCAGCCCCCAAAGCCCCGGGGGCGCCACTTGGACACCCTCCGCCTTGGCAGAATAGCCATCGGTCCATTGCAAAAGGCAGGGCCCCCAAACGTGGCCCCTCTAAGACTTGTGGACTTCAACCCCCCAGAATTCTCCAGCCAGCAAAGCTCCGCCAGTCTTCAAGGGGCCAAGTTTGGGGGCCTCTGGCAAAAGGCAGCTTATTGTTGGAGAAGCACCGGATTGTCCCTGAGACAAGATCGCCAATGTCCCGGCTTCTTGGGAAGGACTTGATGGGTGGAAAGGGGGAAGGAAAAAGAATGAGAATAATCAGCAGCAAGCCGGAGGGACTCCGGTGGAAGACCTGCTTAGAGGCAGAGCCTCCTGGAGAAAGCCAGTCTATCTGACTGCTAAGAGCTGATGGTACATAATCAGTGTGGTGTTTGATAAATGGGTGCAGCACAGATATATACTTCAAGTGGTTAAATGTCTCCCAGGATTTTATCTGGATACAAGCTGTCATGAGCAGCTATTAGAGCTTGAGAGTGGCGTTTTCAGGGTTTGAAGTAAATAAAATGGTGACAAAATAGATTTTTATTTCTGCAGTGCCTAAGACGATTCATCCCTGCATACGAAAATGAGGCTTTTTTGCCCTAGGGAACCCCCCTCCCCCCCTCCTGTTCCTTGGCCAGGGACATAATTCCTTCTCGCCCCTTACTGCCCCTTCTGCCTTTCAGCCATGCCACTGCTTGATCTCCAGAACCAGCTGGGCATTAACCTAGACAGATGGATGCTCCGCCTGAGTAGCAAGCAGCCCTTTCAGCAGCCCAGCGTGTGCCACACATTCGAGAAGGAGTGGCTGGAGTGTTCGGAAGGCATTGGGCTGACCCGGGCCAAGGAGGAGTGCCGGCTGGAGGCTGAGGATCTGGGGGAGTGCATGACCAGGCGCAAGATGGTGAGAGGACCATCGCTGGGAGGCGCAATGCCTCTTGGGAGTTCTTGAGTCATCCTCAGGGGACACAGCGTGCAGGGGGCAGGCGGGGCGGGCAGCGGAAAATGAATGTGGGGTGCTTCTTTCCCCAGGTGTGCCTGTCCCTGAAGCCTGCTTCTCTCTTAGGGGCACCTCTTGACTGGCTCACCCATTGCACTAAGCTCAAAGGGGGATGGATTGGAGTGCAGAGCAACTACAGTTACAGACATACGTTTTAAATATTTTGGCGGCTAACATGACCCAAACAAATTGCAGTCCCCTAAAAGGTTCAGCTCAACTAGGCACCGTGTGTGATCCTGAACCACCAGTGGGGGGCGGGGGGCGGAGCAGGGCTAGAAATGGGAAAGCCAAGGGCTGCACCTCTCCCCTGCTTCATCACAACTGGAATGTGATGGGCAAATAGCTGGTTTCCAGTGTTGTTATTTTTTTCTTCCCTTTACTAGACATGGTAGCATTAGATTCTTCCTGATGACATCACTGGGCAGGCCCCTAGCCAAGGCCATAATAATCATCATTACCAATAATAGCAAAAAGTGTGTGTTTATTTGTGTGGGGGAGTGATATTAGATTGCAGTGACCGCTGAATTCTTTTCTGAAAAGTGAAAAATGTATATGAACCGAAGAGAAACCAGAATTCTATTTGTGTGTGTGTGTGTGATAGGAATAATTGATTTCTGTGACTCTTTCCACCTTGGGATGGACAGGCGAGGCCTGGAGTTTCATTCTGAACCCGTCTTTTCTGCTCCTTTCCTTCGGCAGATGCAGCGTGTCCGAGCCATCTTGAAGCAAAGGGACTTAATGATCAAGGAGGGGAAGTACACGCCACCCACCCATCAGGATGACTGAGTTGGGCTGTGATCCCCAGGGAGAAAAATCCCTTTGCTGCCCTAGGAGCCGAAGAGCTCTGCTCTTAATACATTGCTAAAGAAGGATTTAGTGGGGACCTTTTCATTTCTCTCCTTTGGTTTCTAGTCCAGCCCATGAACAAATTCTCCTTTGGAGCCTGGAATGGTACTGGGTCAGATCTCTGCCTGCGTGATATCAAAAGGATAAATCGCCCCCTGGGAGAAAAATTTAAGCTACTAGAAAATATGGCTGCATAGTGTAAATAGCAACAGCCCTTAGACTTACATTGTGCTTCGCGGTGCTTCCCAGCCCTCTCTAAGCAGTTTACAGAGTCGGCCTATTGTCCCCCGACAATCCGGGCCCTCATTTTACCCACCTCGGAAGGATGGGAGGCTGAGTCCACCTTGAGCCGGTCAGGATCGAACCCCTGGCAGTCAGCAGAATTAGCCTGCATTCTAACCACGGCCCTATGAGGCAACTGTGGTGGGGGGTTTCTCTTAACGGTTTGGATAAGATTGCTTGTTTATTCCTGACTTCAGGATCGTGTACATACTCTCCTCCCACCCCCCATTTACTGAATGCCCGTGACTCAAGAGCCATACAGGAGTGGAGGATGCAAAATGGGTTTTCCCCTGTTTCTAGCCTAAGCCTTCAGTCATTGGGCTACACCAGGGGACCCCAAACTTGGCCACTTTAAGACTTGTGGACTTCCAGAATTCTGGGAACTGAAGTCCACAAGTTGCCAAGTTTGGAGACATCTGGGCTACACCTTTTATGCCCCAAGACTGATCTCTAGATCTTCCTTCCCCTCCATACTCCATGCCTGGCACAGAGGCGGGGGGGGGCATGACCTTTAGGTGCCAGTCAAACGTTGCACGCTTGGGAATTTCTCCTGCACAGTAATTCGGTGTTTCCCCCTGTGTCGGCTTGGACTTTTCCCACTTGGGCTCTTTCCCTAATATGACCCTGCTTACATGTTACAGTCTCTTTTATATCTCCCTCTCTTCCTCCCCCCAGCTTAGGTTGAACTAATTCATATTTTGTTAGCTGAATATCACTCCCAGCTGTCTTGATTCATCGTTCCTTCGTCATTTCTTTTTTTTTTTTTTTTTTTTGGGGCTGGCTTTCCCTTTCTCCTTTCCGTTGTTGGCAGAACCAATACTTTCCATCCTCTCCTGGGATCGCTGAGCTTCCAGAGCCCAGTGGGACCTGCAGTGGGACAGAGGCACATCATCTTTGCCCCAAACGGAGCAGACTGTCTCTCCCCTCCCCCACAAGGGCTGGGTTTTTAGCATTTTCCCCTCTTGCTGATTTCCAGTGTGAGGCCTGTAACTTCTGAAACTGTTCTGAAACACTTGTGGATTCTAATCCACTCTGACCAGCAAAACTCACACGGGTGCAGGTAGATTGGGGCAGTTTAAAGGGAGAAATTTTAACATTTAAAAACATGTATTTCAAAGTATACATGCCACTTCTTGCAACTCATTGCGGTTATGAAGGATTTTAGAAGTATGAAAGGGGTGGGGGTGTCTCCTTTTGTGGGTGGATCTCAGCCCCATTGCTTGTCACTTGGCACTTTTCTTAATCCAGAAAATGATGCCCATTCTTGAGTTATAATGGCTTGGGGATTCCATAGCTGCTTGTAGGAATAGGCTGGTTGGTAAGTCAGAGCAGATCCTGGGAGGACTGTTCCTCCTGAGAACCTGAGACACGATGCAAACAGCCGCAGCATCTGGATCCTTGGCCAGAGGCAGCATAGCTTAGGCTGGTCCTTGGATTGAGTTCTGGAGGGTCATCTTGCTGGGAAGATGGGTGCCTGGGCTATTTGGACAGGAAAAAAATGGGGCGTGCTTTTGTATCAGGACAGAAAGTGGACTGGATCTAGTGAGGGCCACGCCGGGCAGCTTTTGGGCTCTGAAGGGGGATGAGGCTTCTGGCAAGGTTCCTTCTCCAGAGTTCAGCCACTGGTGCTCCATAGCACCTGACACACGGCTGGGGCTTCCTCTGGGAGAACAGATGTGCTCCCGGTAGGACAGGCAGGGTCCCTCCTGCAGAGGCTCCCAAAGCAAAAGGCAGGCTGGGGATCCGGCCAATTGTGCCACACAACTTCCTGCCAGGAGAACTATTGGGGCTCTTGGGCACCCAGCCTGGTTCTGCAGCCTCTTCTGTAATTCAAGGGAAAGGGCAGGAAACAGTGCAAAAACTCCGGTTTTTTTTTTCTCCACATTTAAGAGTACTCTATGTGATGTGATCCTTTTTTTAGAAAAACCTGCATATCTATTTCCAAGATCCTGGTGGGATATGAAACATCATAGAATAAACGGCATTCCAAATAAAGTTTTGGCATATTTTCATACTTGAGATATGCTCCAATACCCGAATCATTACATAATTGTGTCCCAGGGCTTTTCTGAAGCCTGCAGGGAGACCGCATCTCCCAAGCCGATTTTCAAAGTGTCCTCTGTTGTATTGGCACCTGGGCCAAGAGGTAGAGCAGGAGGATTGGCCCTCTGAACCTGGCCAGAATACTGCACACACCTGGCGAGGGACAATCCTCGCCTCCCTGGTTCTTCAGCTGCCCCGAGGAAAAGCTCTCTTCCCACAGCTGCCTCTGTGATATGGGGCCAGAGGCTGGGATCACCGCTGGGAGGGTGGGTCAGGGTGTGCAGTTAGAGTAGCCCAGCCTCTTTGCTGCTTTTGCTGCCCTGAGTGGCTGTGGGGGTGACCTCTCCCCTCACTCCAATAGCTGACTGGACTTGCACAAAGAAAGGAGGAGAATCACTCTAGGATGGTGCCACCCACCCCAAACCCAGTTCAGAAGGATACTAGGATCAATGCTACCGGTATGAAGCACTATAATTGAGGACTACCAGGATGGGCTTACCACCCATTCCAGCTCCATCAAAGGTCAACAAGTGTCAAGCCCAGGTGGCTGAACTCACCATCGAGAGGATCTTGTCCACTGCGTTGGAAGTAACAGAATCAAAGTCAACCCTCATTGCCAGACTCTGCCATAGGCAACCCCCACGGACACGCCCAACTGCCAGGGAATCCAGGTATCTACCAAATTGCCTCCACAAGGCGTCCCAATAGATGTTCCCAGGGCTTGTTCCTCCCCAACAGGAGGCAGGTCATCCTACAAGGACCCCTGAGCAGCTTTTGTGGATGCAATAGAGGCAGAGAAAACAGGGCGCTTTGCTGCTCTTATTGCCATGAGGGAATTCCCTATAGGGGCTCCTACCTGAGGTCTTTCTTCCAGGTGGCTCTTTGGCCTTTCTGAACTGCCCAGCAGATTCTCGGGGAAAGTGCCCAATGCCCCCTGGGACCACTTCAAAGGGCCCCTTCTATGCGCAGGTGGAGCCCTTGCCAAGGGGACCAGAGTTGGAGCCAGCTGCCGTTTTTGTCTTCCAGAGATGCCTTCGAGAGCAAAGTGTGCTTGGAAGGGCAGCCGAGGCCGGGAGCGAGGCTTTGCTTCAAAGGAAGCTGCTTTCCTTTTGTCTGAATTATTTGGGATCTAAAGAAATGGCCCACCCCATTTTCTCTTGGGGTCCTTAGGGGAGCAGACTCTGAAAGAAAAGCCAGGCTGAGCTGAGGGAGGGGTCTGCTGCAGCGTCCCCCCACCCCACCCCAGTGCCTGTTATTGTGCAAAGGCCTAGGATGGAAACTTGGGATTTAATTTATTTCATTTATTAAATTTATTTGCTGCCCATCTAGTATCGAGATAACTTGGGTGGCTTATAGCATTAAGACATTTAAAATCCTAGACAGTAAATATTTCCTGGTTATAGCAACCCTGCTTCGCTCAAGAGCACAGAAAGGTGGAAGTGGCCCTCTGCTGCGACTGGGCTCCAAGGTGGCCGCAGAGGGAGCAGCCCCTCCTGGATTGTCTTCTTTGCCTACATGCTGTGAACTGACCCCTGCTTTCTCTGGATGTGGCCCAGTGCTGCACGGCCCGCCTCTCCCTGCTTCTATATACAAATGTCTCGGAAATGGCAATTTGTGAAGTGCGCTTGCAATTAAAATGCTGCTGTCTAAGTCCATCCTGCTTGTTTTGTTTCCCCATGACTGATAATCCCCTCCCCAGAATTCCTTGGAAGTTCCTCTCTTTGGCCAGGGGCTTCCTGGGTGGATTCCTTACTGTGGTACAAGTGACTCCTTGCTTCAGGATGTTGACGATCCAGGTGTGCCTCGTTCATTTCCGGGAGGGCTGACACAAAGGGGCCCTTTCCCTTGCTGGGACTGGTGAACAGAAGACCCCCAGCAGGAAGGGAAGGTCAACTCCCGAGGGGCACATCTGCAAGCATCATGCAGGCGCCCAGCAGAGCGGTCCAAAGCCTTCTCGGGAGGAAAGGCTGAAGAAATGGGCTAAGAGCCTTTCTCTCTCTTCTCAGCTACAGTCCCTCTTCTGTACGAAAGGCACAATCCAGGGTCCCCAGTCCTCTTTTTTCAGAGCTCAAGCTTCCAAAACTTTGTTTTCTAGATTTGAGTTTGGAAACAAACTCTGAATTCCTTATTAAATGTTGGACCACTCCATCAGGCATCTTTCAAACACTCAATGTGTTCAGGATAACTTCTTTCGATGTGGCTATAAACTAGGACAATCGCTGCTCCTTCCATTTCTTATCACGGGAAATCTTATTTGGCCACTGCTCAAATTCCAGCAAGGATTGCCCACCTGCTTTAAACGCTCATCTTTGCAAAACTTACAAAGTTGTCAGACATGATCAAATTCTGCATTGTTTCACATAATTCTATGAGTCCTGCCTCTAAATCAGAACTCTCAGATTTTCTTCTCCTAAGCCAGGGGTCTTCAAACTTGACCGCTTTAAGACTTGTGGACTTCAACTCCCAGAATCCCTCCTCCAGTCATGTTAGCTCAGGAATTCTGGGAGTTGAAGTCCACAAGTCTTAAAGCGGTCAAGTTTGAAGACCTTTGTCCGAAGCCAGCAACCACATTTCCCCCCCCCACTTTCTTTTTTTTTGCTTCCCTGAGGGCAACCTGCTTTGTCAGGAGTGAATTTAAAAGATGTAAATCATTTGGGGAGGGGGAAAGTGGCCATGAAGGAAGCTGTCAGAGTCAAAAGAGAAGGAAAGAGAGGGAAAGAGAAGCAGGCAACCTGCTGGTGGTTGGTGTAGTTGGTGCATAATCTAAATAACCATTGGCCCACATCTGCCAGATGCCTCTCAAAAAATTCTGTTCAGGGTTTGGCTTTGGGCAAGCAACTTGAGCTCCCAGTTCCTGTAGCCCCAGAAATAAAGAAGTGACCTGACATGGGGAAGAGCGGAGGAGAAAAGGTGAGGGTGCATTGGGGCACTCACCATGGAGCAGCCACCACGAGCCTGAATGAAGTTAATGGCTGGCAGTTTTGGTAAATAAATAACATTCAGTTCCAATTTCCATGGTAAGGAGTTTGTAGTAGAGAGGGTGGTGTCCCACTTGCCTTGAAAAGGGAGGCCTGGACGTGCAATCTCTGTGCTGTATCATTTGCTAGGAAGATTTTGAAATCACTTTGGAACCAGTGACTAAAATATAATTGCAAAGAGAGGTTCAGCGGGGCTACTTCCCATGCCTGATTGTGTCATGATAATTGCTAGTTTGCAAGAACAGAAAGTGGGGAAACAGCTGCATTTAAAAGAGAGAGTGAGAATAAGAGAACACAAATCTTGAACAAAGCAAAATCATCTTCTCTTGTGCTGGTTTCATTTCTGGCCTGAGTCATCCAATCAAGTCAGGGGAAAATGGTTCTAAGCTGTCAGAGGAAACATTTAAATATCCTGAAAAGCTTTTGCTTCCCAAGAGACTCTTCAGTTTAGAACAATGGAAATGCTGAACAGTCCTGATAAATCAGTAAGTTCAGTAAGATGGTGCCTGTTGGGGGTCCTGGAGTGTCATCCTCAGCGCCTATCACAGCCAACGCTCCCACTGCTCCTAGGGATGGGGATCTGCTGTCCAGTGCACCTGGAGGTTGTCACAGTGGGGAACGTAGCAGTCAGGGGTGGTGTTGATGGGGGAGATTTGGGTTGATGAAACAAAAGAAGGGGACGGAAGCTCTTAACCTCAGGAGCTTTCAGAGGTGTGACTTCAACTCCCAGAATTCCCCAGCCAGCCAGGCTCTTGTTGAGTTTGAGAAACACTGGAATAGCAGAGAGATTCTCCTGGAAGGGAGAACCTGTCGACATATCATTCCAGCCCTCAAATTACTGGCTCTAAAAAAATTGCAAAATCCACAAGATTTTTATTAGGCTAACTCAACATTTAAAAAACCAAACCCTTAGGGGCATTCTCTCACTGGCATAACTCAAGAGAGCTCAAATGTCTGTTTGTAACTTGCAACAAGTTACAAGAGGTATTGTGTCTCAATGTTGCAAATTGCTTTATGCAACTAAGTAGAGTTTACTGCGAGCTTTCTAAAATAAAAGTTAAAAAGGGCCTAATCTTCTAATCTAAAAAGGCATGAGAGGAAGAGGAACAAGAAGGGGATGCCAACACCCCCCCTTACAGATACCACAAACGATGTCTGAACTGGTTCTGACTTGCTCTTGGGGGTCACTGATAGGCCCTGGTCTTCCTTGATGAGACAAACAGCAGAACCTCCATAGTTGTCTGCAAAATTAGCAGCTGGAAGGAGAAGAGCTGCCGAGATACATGGTGGGGCAGGGGGCGGCAGCAGAGCGGCTGTGACTGAGAGCCTGCAGGGGCCAGAAGCAGGGGTTTGGGGGGGGGGGTCCCTTTAATTCAAGGGAGAAAGCCGGTTTTAGGAAAAGAAACAAAACTACCCTGCTGGGGCGGCACCTCAGGCAGAAAAGGCTCTTCTTCATTAATTTTTGTGCACACACACACACACACACACACACACACACACACACACGTTTCCTCTAGCCCCGGGCATGGATGTGGGAAGCAGCCTGATGGGGTCTATCAGCCTTTTTACGGCTTTCTGGGCAGGAGAATACCATCTACAATTGGATGGTAAGTCCATGCTAGCCAGTAGTGGTTGCAGAGCAGGCCCCCTGCCCTGCCCTACCCGCATTGATCCAGCCCTGGCAGAAGCAGCGTTGCTGAGCGTCTTTGGCTTCTCCAAGGCATCCAGTCCGTTCCTAAACCTGTGCAATTCTAGGCACTTGATCTTGAAGGAAAGACAGGCTGAAAAGTGGGGTGGGGGCACCCGAGGGAGATCTTCAGCTGTGCTGAGTCAGCCTGTTTGCCCGGGCCAGCCTCAGGCAGCACCTGGCTTCTTTCAGTCTCGCTTACTTCTGAATAACAGGCACACTGCCTCTCTCTTTTGCTACGGAAACAGGGTACTGTTAGAGGCAGTAACTACTGTTATGTCTCCCCCAGAACATCAGCCTGCCAGTTCCAGCTGACATCAAGGGAGTTTGGATGGCTTCTGCCCTGGGTTTCAGCAGGCAACAGCACTGGGCTGGTCTAATGGTTTGGAAGCTAAGCAAGGTCAGGCTTGGTCCAGTTTGGATGGGAGATTATCAGGACATTGCAGGTGATAAGAGTTATGCAAGTAAATAATAAATGCTGAAAAAGCAAGAGGACTCAAGGATCCTTTACTGGCCTTGAGGCCTTGAAAAGAAGATGGTTGTTGGAGCAAACAGAGCCTGTGCATACGGTACCCTTCCTTCTAGCAGAGGGGTCTCAAACTGCATTTCTTCGAGGGCCGGATCAGCATTGTAGTTCTCCACGGGCCGGACGGAGTGGGGAGTGGGGTGGAGGTAGGATGGATGCCTCCTGCAGCATCCTGCCGGCCAAAACAGGGCATGGAGGGGCCTTGGGTCCCATTTTGGATGGCAGAGTGCTGCAGGAGGCTGTCCAGCCCGAAAATGGGGCGCCTGGCCACATATGCCCCCCCCCCCCGCTGCCCCATTTTGGCTGCCAGAGGCACCACGGACCGAGTCCTTTGCTATTTCTAGCCCCGTGGCCAGATTTAAACACCATGCGGGCCAGATGCAGCCGGTGGGCTTGAGTTCGACACCCCTTCTCTAGAAAAAGGAATAAAGGACTGCAGTTATTAGTTCCAGATTAGAACTACTATCTGCTTGCCTTTGTAGTAGAGAGGCATGTTTCCATCTTTACTGTCAATTATGATCCAGAGGATTGATGAGGACACAAGGCTAAGAGAGAGGCGGTTAATACGTCGAAGAAGAAGAAGGGAAAAAATGGGAAAAGGTTTTGACAGGGCAGGACAACAGGCAGAGACATTTCACAGGGAGAAATATAAGTTCAGTGTGTGTCTCAACAGGGTGATGGAGTTGCAAAAAAGGACCCGGACTTCTTCCAGCTGCCAGAGGGCCCGTCGGCTGTCTTCCAAGGAGTACCCAGAGGACAATCACCCTGTGGAGGGCTTGGACTTCGAGGGTAAGACTCGAACTCACAGACGAAGCGTTGAGGGGGTAGAAACACACAAAAGAACTTCTGACAGAAAGAGCCCTCAAGCAGTGGAATAGGTTGCCGCATGGAGCGGCTTTCTCCCCTTCGCTGGAAGTTGTCAACCATTTCTCTGAGATGGAGGAGCGAATCCGGCCGTGTGAAGGGGCTAGACTTGATGACCTCCAGCCCTATGATTCTGTGACCCCAAACTGAAGTCAGGTTCAATTCCTGCGGTTGGCTTGGCAATAAGAAAGCAGCGGCTTTCTCTCCTGCTTTGGTCTCCCATCCAGGGACCCATCTGACCTGGCCTGCTTTAATTCCTGCCTCCTGTGGAAACAACGGGTCCGCTTCCCCAGGTTGATTGCTGGGGCCCCCGTCAGCTTCCAGACAGGTACCTGGTTGGGCCCCGAAGAGCAGGAGACGTTGCTCCAAGTGGGTCCAGCTCTCCTTTTCCTCCGGCTGGCCCAAGGGATGGGGGGGGGAACCAGGCGGGGCAACTGAGACGACCTGCTTGGGCTCCGTTTTGGGGGAGCAGAGAAGGGGGTAACTGCTCCCAAGGCAGGTGGGGGCCCTTGTGCTTGGCAGCCCAGGTGTTGCTGCCCTGGGGAGGGGGGAAGGAGGCGAGGGCTAGCAGCCCTCAGGGGCAACGGGTAGGCACCGCAGGAGTTGGGGCTCAGCACCACCCGGAGTTGCCTGGACGGCCGGCTCAGCTCCGCCTCGTCGGTCGCTCGGTCGCTCTTCCCGAGCCCTCGAGCAGGCGGGCTCTCCGTGCGCAGCGGCGGATGGTCCCCAGAGGAGCGGCCCGGCTTCCCCCGTCGCCCCCTCGCTGGACCGGGGACCCCTTCCCGCCCTGCCTGCCGCCCTCCCGGCAGCCGCTCCAGCGCCCAGCAGCGCGCGTCCCGGCCGGAGGGCTTGCCTGGCGCAGGCTCGGAGCCCCGGCCCTCCGCGGACGCCCCGGGCATCGCCGGACAGGCTGGCGGACCTGCTCTCGGCAGCGCTTCCCCCGGGCCGGGCATCCATCCTGGCCGGCGGCGGCGCCGCGCAGCGCCTCGGATTGGCGTTCGGCCTTCGGGGCTCCCCTGCCTGCTGCTTGGCTCCCTCGGGGCGTCTCCGGGGCGGGCCGCCCTCCTGCCCCCGTGCGGAGCCCGCGCCAGGCTCGGTTCGGCGGAGGCGTCGCGGGGCGGGCCCGAGGCAGCGGCGGGGCGGCGCCTGTGCGGCAGCGGCGAGAGGCGGGAGGCGGCCGGCTGACTCGCTGCCTGCCTGGCTAGCTGGCTCGGCTCTCGCTCGGCCGTCGGGGAAGCGCGGAGCGGCGTCCAGGGCAGCGCCTCGGTAAGCGGAGCCGGGCCGGGCGCGGGGGTCTCCGCGGGAGTCGCCGGCCGGTTCTCCCTCCCTCCCTCCCTCCCTCCCGGCCAGCGGCGAGGAAGCGCTGCCCTTCGGCACCTGCTGCTCGCGTTGCAGCCCCGCGGGCTTCTCCGCCCGGGAAGGCTCCCTGGCCGAGATGGAGCGCCCGCGTTTGCCCGCCGCGACCGGGGCCGCCTTCCCGGCGCTCCTGAGGGGTGTGTTCGCGGGAAAGCGGGGCCTTTGGGAGGGAGAGTTGCGGGGGGAGCCCTTCCTACCCGCCGGGCGCGCTCGAAGCGCTTCCTCGCCTGCTGGGGGCTTTATAGGGAAATGCGGGAGGACCGGAGGCGAAAAGGGATTCTCGGGTACCAGCCTCGCCCCGCCCGCCCGCCGTTTTTGGGGTCGGACGCTTCGCACTGTGCGAGGCTCTTTGTTCTCCCCCGTTCCCCGCATTAAACGCCTTGTTCTCTCCTCCCGCGTCTCCCTCTTGTCCTTCGCTCCTGCCTTTTCCTTCTCCCCATCCTCCTCCTCCTCCTCCTCGGGAAGCGATCCCGCCGCCCACCGTCATCTTACGGTCCAATTGTTCTATATATAGACGCCGCTTCTGGAGGGAGCAGCTTGTCATGTTGGTGCGGTTGTGGTTCCTCCATCACGTTTTAATGCCGTTTTGTTCCTGATGGTCCTACAGCATGAGATCCTGGGCTGGTCTAAATGTGATTAATCTGATTGCTCGGGGATTTAAAGCATCCACCATTCATGATCTTTTGTATGTTTCCAACCAAATGGGTTATGGAAAGGAAGATCTCCCTCATTTGGCTCCAGCGGTTGGGGCACTGGGGTAGGAGGGGGTTACATTGTTCAACACAATCCCCTTAGTTAATGAAAAGGGGGGAGGAATCAAAAAGGCAGATGTGTTTGCTTGAGGCCGAGCTGTGCGGAGGTTGGTGAGCATGGAAGCATTTCTCCTGCCCAAAATGAGGGATGCTCCTCCCTCCCTCCCTCCCTCCCTTCCCATCCTTTTCTCACTGAGCATCTTGGATAATAAAAGGGGCCAAAGGCGTTCAGGATGCCCCCCCCCCACCCCACCCAAGCTGTGGGGCACAGGTGTGATAAATAAAATGAAGCTATGCTCAGCATAATGGTGGCACATAAAGGAGCTCCATCTTCCGGCAAGGAAAACCCTTGTGAGGGATTTAGAAGGAGGCGACACCTGGGAGAAAAAATGTTAAGCATCTTTAGCACCAATCTGGACAAGGCTGGCTTTGTTTTCCAAAATGGCTAAGCTGCCCAGATCTGTAAGAATCACGCAGGGTTTAATTTGGGCTTTCTGGGTCTTTGTTCTGGGATTTGCTTCTGGGCCACATTTCTACTTGCAGGAGGCCTATGAGAGAACCACAGAGAACGTGCAGAGTGCCTCTCTGCCCAGACTCTCTGGCATGAGGGACCCCGTCAAGAAATCCAGCACCCCAGAGAGCAGCTTCCTGGTGTGCGTCAGGCCTGTGAAGCACTGGGGGCTGCATCCCCTCCTGCATTGTAGCCTATGAGGCAGGTGTGTGGTTGGGGTGCACCCCTTTAGTTGCCCCACCCACGGCAGAGAGCTGGGCATGCCTCGCCTTGTAAGAATCCCTCCTGTCCCAGCAGCTCTGTCCCCCCCCCCCCCGCCTCCTGCCCCAATTTGCCTTAGCTGAGAACAAAGCTGCTGGAGACTGTCCTGAAAGGAGGCAGAGCTGACACTGAACTGGGAAGCCTCTCAAAGCCCATTTCAGAGCAAGAATTCTCCTCCTGCTGATTTTTTTTTTGTGAACTGGGGGGGGGGGGAGGTGAGTCCTAATGGATCGGTGCCACTGGCGCTGTGCCTGATTTCTTGATCTCCTTGTAGAGGCTACAGAAAGATATAGATAAAAAGCAAATCAGCAGCTCATAGAGGCTCATTTCCACAACGTAATCATTCATTTATCCAATTTATATGGCTGGCCATCCCAACAAGGGACTCTGAGCCTGGACTTGGTTCCTGAGTGAATCTACTTCCTGCATTGTGGGCTGTGTTCCCATACAGGTTAAACAAAATAATAGCAATGATTAAAATGATTAGCACTCGGGGCAAAGCAGCCACTGGATCTGCAATGACCTGGTCTGGCGTCTCATGTGAACGGTGGCTCAGTAGGTGGCTCCTTTTGGATGAGTGGTCTTTCTGCACCCGCTGCTTAAACCCCGATGTGAGTCTGGGGTGCGACTGCTCTCAAATGAAAACTGTGGCTTCCTGGCCCACTTGGGTTCCGTGGGCAAAACGAAGGCTTGAATCGTCCGGAAGTGAGTGAAAGGACCTCCTAGGGTGGAGAGGACCTGCCTGGAGGAGATTTGCAAGGCATCAAATATACTCTTTACTGAGCTTGCATCAGCCCACTTTGCAGAAGCCTGTTTTTAATACGGTCTCTGCCTATTACGGAGGAATCACTTCTGCCTTATTTAATATATTTTACTACATTGTGAATGTCACCTCTCCGGCGTCTATCTCAGCCTCCAGAAAGCATTTCCACTCTGTAAGTTGCCCCTCCCTCCTGTGGGCTCACCTGACAGGTTCCCACCTGTCTCCTCTTGTTCTTTTGATTCTGTACCCGGACAGCACGGAGGAGGCATTAAATCTTTTAGTTGCATTGAGATTCTGGGAAAGTGGCCACTCTAAGCCATCCTTCTCCCATCTTGGAAATTAAGTGGGAATGAGGGATCACCAGAAAACCGAGATAGACAATTTAAAAAAAAAAATAGAAGACAGCTGTGGCAAACCATTTTCAGTTGTTGCCCAAGAGAATTGGATGGCTGCGGCCACCAGGAACTAAGCTCGACCCAACAGCACAGGTCTTTCCATAAGCGCTGCCTCTGGGCCCTCACCATGGTTCCACCAGTTGCATCAATTTGTCACCTGCAGTCCAAGCCTCCTGAGAGAGAGGAGGTCATCCTAAGGACGCCTCCTGAATAAACTTTCTTTGGAATCCTGCATTTTTCTGAATTAAACGGGACTAGGGGGAAATCTCCATCATTCTCCAATCCCAAATTCAAGTAATATGAGAGAGGGGAAAAATTATCTTTGGATGAAGCTCCACCTCCTGCCTAGGCAAAATTCCCTTTCAACCCTTTATAGTTGGGATAAGTTCAGGGGTGGGATTCTACCAGTTCACACCTGTTTGCTAGAACAGGTTATTAACATTCTAAGCAGTTCAGAGAACCGGTTGTTAGAGGAAATTACTGGCCTAATCCTGTAAGGAGAAAGCAGGAAGGCAACATTCTGGTGTTGCTTACAGAAACTGCCTCTCCGTTAACCCTTATTACGTCCTTGGCAGGACTAGACTTCCTGTCTCTGGAACTTCTCTGGAGTTTTTTTCCCCTCCTTTGCTGGTACTTTGCTTGTGTGGAGTGACCATTCAAAGTTACAATGGCACTGAAAAAAGTGACCTATGACCATTTTTCACACTTACGACTGTTGCAGCATCTCCACAGTCATGCAAGGCCTGGCAAGGAGATGTGTGCTTCGATGTGAGTGATATTGAGTTGGCCACACCCAGCCAGTCACATGACCACCAAGCCACGTCCACCAACTAAGCCACGCCCACAGAACCGGTTGTTAAAAAAATTGAATCCCACCCCTGGATAAGTTTGATCAATCCCAAATCATCCCTGGATAATGAATCTAGGCAGCCTGAGTGTGAAAGATGCTAAATGCACAAGGTCATTAATTAGCACAATAATTGGAGCAGTGTCTTTAAGAGCCTTAAGGCCTTTTTGTTTCTGCACAGAGAGGCTATGTTCAAGCAACACACTTAGCTTGCTGAATTTGTGGGCTTTACACAATACAACCAAACTTGAAACAGCCAAATGGCCTGGATCCAGAAGGCATGCTAAACCACACGTATACACACCAAGCAAAGTTAACCCCAACTAAGGGCATCTAGTGAGAATCCATATAGTAGCAGTTTAATTAACTTAATTAGGGCTGTGAAATGAATTCAGCCAGAATGCTTTCTTCTGGGTGCAGCCTGGAGGTCAGTTTGATGGTTCATCCCTGCTGTGAAGGCCGATCCTTGGCATTCCCTCCCTTACAGGGCTCTGTCTGGAAAAGAGTGTAGCTCTGCTTGAGTTAGAAGGTGACAGGCAATAGAGCTTTTCTTTGGGTCTTGGGTTGCCTGGGAAGGGTCAATTGAGAAGTGTGCCACAATGGCAAAAGTGCATCACAACAATTTGCAGGCCAGTTCACGTGCAGACATCTGCCCCAATGGCAAAGGGAGGGGGGTTGCTCTGGATCCCTTCTGTTCATCTTATGGGACCCAGGGTAGGAGAAGGGCAGGCAGGACTCAGCGTAGAATCCTTACATATTCACAAATGATCCAAAGGCAGCAGCCCTCCCGCTGAACCAATTTAGTCTTGGCCATTAGTTGATCTTTGTGTATGGGCTTGGGCAATAAATCTTCTGACCTGGAGTATATGTGATCCTGATTCTTCGTGCCTGATACCCAGGAATTGTGGTTTTCTCTGCCCAGGTCCTGTCCAATGGAGCACCCTTCCCATTTGGGCCAGAATACTAAGCAAGACTTGTTTTCTATTGTTTGGTTGTTTGGTTGTTTTATCGTAGATTATGAAGATGGCAGGTTCTTGGACCTTGGCTATTTGTGTATTTTATTTTGCTAAATTGCATTGTGTTGTCTTGTGGTTCTTAATCTCCTGTTCATTGATAGAGACACCTATGTTGGGGCACCTATATAAACCATTTAAACCAGGGGTGTCCAACCTTGGCAACTTTAAGACTTGTGGACTTCAACTCCCAGAATTCCTCAGCCAGCAAAGCTGGCTGAGGAATTCTGGAAGTTGAAGTCCACAAGTCTTAAAGTTGCCAAGGTTGGACACCCCTGGTTTAAACAAACAGACAATGGGTGCTTTAGATGGCCTCCCCTCCCCCAGCATTGCAAAGGGTGTAGCAGCCGCTGCTGGGATGGCAAACGACCTTTGTCTTCCTCCTTCCGGCCTTCTGACTGTTCTCTCTCTCCACAGGCGGGTGGTTTCCAAGGCTCAGCAGCCCCTCTGGGCCCACCGGGGTCTTCCTCCCTGGGACCATGTCTTCCTCTGATGAAGAGACTCTCAGCGAGAGGTCCTACCGGAGTGAGCCTTCCTGCAAGAGCGAGCGGTCCTACCGCAGTGAGCGTTCTGGCAGCCTCTCACCTTGCCCCCCAGGGGACACTTTGCCCTGGAACTTACCTCTCCACGAGCAGAAGAAGCGGAAGAGTCAAGATTCCGTTCTGGATCCAGCAGAGAGAGCGGTGGTCAGAGTAGCCGGTAAGGAAAATAGTTGAAGCAGGTGGCTTCAGAAGGGGAGAGACCTACCGGCAGTAGAGGATCCTCCTGGGTCCAGTCCTTTAAATTGGGCTGCCTGGTCCTTTCTGGAGGGGGTCCTGCAACTCCTCAGAATGGGGGTTTCAGAAACGGGCTGCCTTTTCGGGAAGGTTGTTTGAATATCAGTGGAGTCTTCAGGGTGTTCAAAAGGAGAGGAAGGGAAAACATGAGCAGGGGGAGAAAACTCCTTCCAACCAAGGGCCTGAGAAAGACACACGGATGCCCTAGATGTCCTCGGGGGTGGGGGGTGGGGGGCAGGGATTGGTTAAGTTACCTTCGGTTCTACACCCAGTAAGAGTGCTCCGCCTACCACAAAAAGCGTCATTTTGCCACCAACATGGTGGTACTTAAAAAACCCTTCAGATCAGGAACGGCCTATCCATCTCTCTCTCTCTCTCTGTGGGCAATTTTTGAAAGCCACGATGTCAGTTGAATCATGACATTGTCCCACGTGAGACATGTAAGATGTGTTAGACACCATCATGTGATGCAAATGATGTATGGTATATGGTTTGGGTCATCTGTATGACGTACTGATTTTATTTCTTCTTATAAGATGGATGCAGCTTGCTGCAACCTGCTTGTCTTATCTAAAGTAAGGGAAAGCATTTCTTGGTGACAGTACTTTGGATTTTACATACGTGCAGATTTCCTTCTTTACTGCTCAGGAATTGTTTTCTTCTGCTGGGGTCAGAAAGGTCAGATGGTGGCCGTGACTGCACAAAGGGAGCTCTGCCATTTCTTTTTGTGCTTTGGAAGGGATGCAGGTACAAAGTGTCATCACAGCCATCATTTTGGCCGGTTTAATACCCTTCAGTCCAGGCTCTGTAATCCTTTCTAGGACAAATCTAGGCTGCCTCTATATCCCCTGACCACTGTGAATATAAACCGAGATCCCTTGAGGGATTAATTGAGTTTTGATTGATTGATAGACAGCAGCTTAATTCATGAATGAAATGTAGTTGCTAAGACCTTGAGAAGGTTTTGCAAACTACCAGTTTCTGTGCATGAGGTTCCAACGTCCGACTGTGAAAAATAAAGCAAATGAAAATGCCCAGCAAGCCAACCAAAATTAAGTTAAACCAAGACCAGGAGTCTGATTTTTTTTTCCAGAAAAGGTAGGTATGAAATGTTTTCTTTTTGAAGTCTAGCTCCATATTTTGAGCATAGACCAATCTTTGGCCCCCCAGAGTTTGATTGATGAAGAGAAAATCTTTGTATGGTTTGACTTGGGTAGTTTTTGGATGGTACATCTTGAGAGAACCCCAGGACTATAGGCTTAATAGGGGAGCTGAAAAAGCACTGTGAAAGCTGGCAATGAACTCACACATGCAGCTTTATTGATTCTTAATTGCTGTCAATAAAGCAATACGTGGGAGTTCATGAAGTTGATCAACTGTTGAAGCAGTACTTTGTACTTTCTGTTTTATATTGTTTTCATGAGGCATGTTTCAGTTAGTAAATATGAAATAAACATGTCCCATCCCGCCTGCATCCCATCATTGTATCTAACATAGTCTTGAATGCACCCTTGAAAAATTCCATGAAGGTAGAACCTGAGCGCTATGGCCATCCATAGGAAGGGAGGAAGCTGCCCTGGCTCTCGGCTAATTTTAGGGCTGGATTCCAAAGAGAAGGGGTGGTCTTTAGAGCAGGGCATCAGGTTTGGAAAGCCTACCCTGCACCGTGTGAACCTGACCTGGGTTTATTGCCCAGAAGCTGCTCTGTGGGTCAGCCTATCGCCAAGGAACTGGTCTCCAGGACCAGGAATGGTGCCTTCTCCCTGGATCTGGACTCTTGTCAAAAGGTGTTTCATTTTCTTCACCTTTCCTTCGAATCGCCTGCTATAAAACAGGCTCCTTTTTCAATGGCTCTCAAGAGCATACAATATTCCTTTTTAGAAGAGGTTTTCTTTGTTTTCATTGTCAACCTACATTATTTTTTATGGTTGTTCTGTATTAAAATCTTATTTCTCTGCTGTTTGGAAATTGATAACTTTATTGAATATATTCCTGCCATTCAATTGTCTTTATATGTTGAGATACGATTTTGGGGTGCCTTGTCCAGCAGAGGACTATTTTGGCCTCTACAAGGGGTGCACAGGTGATGTCACTGGAGGAGAGCCCTGTGGTATTTTTTTTTGCTTTTTTCCTTCTCCTAAATATTTGAGTGTTGTTTTGTTTTACTGTTTGCTTGTTAAAAGGATGAAAAACCACCATAATTTGGTGGGTTGCATTCAAATGTCAGAAGCTGCAAAAGAGCACTTGGGACTTCCTGGAGGGGAGGGGGGAGGGGGCAGTCCTGGCGTAAGAATGTTGAAAATTGTATTAAAAAGTGAAATTGACTTAAAATAACTTGGGATAATGACCATACTGGGAAAAGGATTTCTTCATTTTATATCTAGGATGAATCATACAAGGACTGACATTATTATGCTTGTGCAAATCTTGTATCCATGCAGAATTTTAAGTTTTAAAAAAATAACAGAATGACAGAGTTGGAAGGGACCCTGGAGGTCTGCTAGTCCAACCCCCTGCTCAAGCAAGACTATACTATTCCAGACAGGTGGCTGTCTACTCTTTTTTTTTAAAAAGACTCCAGTGATAGAGCATCCACAACCTCTGGAGGCAAGGAGTTCCACTGATTGTTCTCGCAGTTAGGATGTTTCTCCTTAGTTCTAGGTTGCTTCTCTCCTTGGTTACTTTCCATCCATGGTTCCTTGTCCTGCCCTCAAGGGCTTTGGAGAATAATTTGACCCCTCCCTCCTCTCTGGGGCAGCCCCTCAAATACTGGAAGGCTGCTCTCCTGTCTCCCCTGGCCCTTCTCTTCCCTAGACCAGCCAGGCCCAGTTCCTGCAACTGTTCTTCATATGTTTTAGCCTCCAGTCCCCTCATCATCCTGGTTGCTGTTCTCCTCACTCTTTCCAGAGTCTCAACTTTTTTTTTTTATAACATGGTGACCAAAACTGGATGCGGTATTCTAAGTGTGGTCTCACTGAGGCTTTTTATATCTTGAGGCTGACAGTAATACTGTACTAATACTTAATGTGATCCTGATTCCATCCCTCTGTTAATGCAACCTAGAATTGCATCGGCTTTTTTGGCTGCTGCCGCACATGGCTGGCTCATATTCAAGTGATTGTCCACTAGGACCAAGGTCCCTCTTGCAGTTACTGCAGTTGAGCCAAGTTTCCTTAATCTGCATTTGATTTTTCTTGCCCAGGCGTAAAATCTTACTTTTAGATCACGTCTTTTCTTTTGAATTAAAATGGAAAAATATGGTTTATTTGTTGAATTCACAAGGATGACAGCCATGTGGGCACCTCTTACTTTCTGCTGTAAATGAATCACTTGACTGAATGAAGCTGAGTGTAGAAGAGATGGAGAAACATGGAGAGACCTGACAGATGGATTCTTCTGAGTGATGGCCTCGCTTTCTTTGACAGTGAGGGTTTCAGTTTTCAGTTTCTCAGGCAGTTTTGCCAAATAAAACCATGTTGCCTTAAATATTTAGTGCCAACAGCCTTTCACCTGGCTGCCATGTGCTGCACACTTCTTTGACAGGTGAACAGAATTGGAAGGGACCTTGTAGGATCGGGCTGGGTGAACCCTTAGAAATGAAAAGATTTCCTGTGGGGAAAAGTCATCAGCTTATGGGTCACTTGATACTTTGGGTTATACTTAAAATTAGGTGAAGCATCTCTTTAGAGGTGCCATGAACAAGCAACTAGGGAAAGGAAGCGAAAGAAGACGAGAGAGGGGAAGGGAAGGAAAGGAAAGGAAAAGGGGAAGGGAAGGAAACAGAAGGGCCTTTCTGTTTTCTTTCTCATTTGATGGGTAGGTCTGAGCCAGGTCAGGGTCACGGACAGAAAAGAAAAGCAGCAATCGGGAAAGTTTTGGTGTGATCTTGCAGTGGTCAGAAAAGCTTCAAACATTGTGTGTGTGTGTGTGTGTGTGTGAATTTTTTTCATGTAAAAACCACCAGAATCTCCTAAAAGGCAGGAAAGCCGGCTTGGGGAGCTTTGGGGCCAATCACTATTTCTCAACCCACTTCAGGGGATTCTTGTGGGGAAAATCGTGACGGGGGGAGGAGTTACAGTGTTAGATATGTGCCTTGAGTTATTTATAACAATAGTAAAGGTGGGATAATTAAAAAATAATAATCTTGTTTAGGCAGAGATGTTATGAGTTGTTTGGCTTCCTATAGTCAATTATGACTCCTTTTACTTTGGAAGTCGGGGGATGCCAGCAAGTGCACTGCAGTGCCCCCCCCCCCCCACCCCATGTGTTCAATGGGCTGGAAAGGACCGGTCAGCTCCTCACGCTAAAAGAGGCCATGGGCTGCTTGGTATTGGGGAGAAGATTCTCGCCAGCCTCCTGCCTGTTTGCTGTCTATCGTCTGAGTGGCCAGGAGTTGAATTCCACGGATGAAGCTGCCCTGCCAGTGACTGTTCCACTTTCTCTGCTTTACTTAAAACATTTACTGGTTTATTGCAGGGGTCCCCAAACTTGGCAACTTTAAGACTTGTGGACTTTAACTTGTGGTCCACAAGTCTTAAAGTTGCCAAGTTTGGAGACCTCTGGTTTATTGGATACATTTGGAGCTTTTTAAAAGTATATGAAACTTTCTTTTGTTGTCTGACAGGTGCAGGTTTATTTATCCGTAAAGTATTATCTGGGGCAAAAAGAGCTTCCGTCTTTTTACCTAAACGCAAACTACAGCGGGGAAAATCATTTTAAAAATGGTGAAGTTTAGGCCTGATGTAACGTTCCCACAGGTCGAAACGCTCCCGCTTTGGACAGATTGTGGGAAGACTCAGCTCTCTAAGGAAGGCTGGGAAAAGTGGAAGGAGAGATAAGAAGAGGATGAGAAGCAGGAAGGCAGGTGGACTCAAGTGGCAGTGGGGACCCATTGGAAGGTCTGAAGGACCTGGTTGGGGACAGATCACCCGGGAGAAAACCTACCTACCTGGAGGCTAAGAGTCGTCATCACCAACTTGATGGCACATAGTGATTCAATAGAAAGACTTCGCTCTCTTGGAAAAGGGTCTCATGCTGGGAAAGATGGGAGGGACGAGAGAAGAGAAGGGCGACCAGCAGTGGCAACGGGAGCCCCATCGGAAGGGCTGCCTGAAGAAAAATCTATCTATTTGGATGCTACAAGTCAGCAATGATTTGATGGCACATAATCAATCAACATTTAGAGCAGGGGTGTCCAACCTTAGGCAACTTTAGCCAGCACTTGCTGGAACTTCTGGGAACTCCCAGAGTTCCTCAGCCAGCAAAGCATCAAATAACTAGCACAGTTCTCCAGCAAGTGAAGTATTTTTGAACAGATCCATCAGAACGAATGCGCTAAGGAGCAGGATGCTCTTTTGCCAGGTGTTTGCAACTCCTAGCGCCTGGCCTCCTTTGATGACTTTTCTCTCATCTCCAGGGCTCATCAGACAAGAAGTTTTAGCAGTTAACATCCTCTTCCAAGAAGCATTTTTGGGCCCATTGGCCTCTGATCGAGTGTCTCTCTTTGGAGACTTGCCACACTTCATCTCCTCCGAACTGAATTGTGATGCAAGTGGCTTGGTTCCCTCCAAACTGAATGGTTTAGTCATAGTCACCATTTTAATAAAAAAGAGTGATTAAATTTGGGAAAGGCAATTCAAAATAAAGCAGCACAAAGGCGAGAGAATCAAAGAGGATCGTAAAGAGGAGAACTACATTTTTCTAGTTAAACTGAGAAAAGGTGAGAAGAAGTTTTGAGATGAGAACCATCTGAGAATGAGGAGCCCCTATAATTTCACATATAGAAAAAAACGAAGTACTAAAAGAGATCGTATGAATTTGACAATCTTTTGATTAGAAGGGCGCACACTATCCAGGCGTGTGTCCATCCAAGAGCAGCTCCTGAGCAGAGCTTCCAATTCCCCACCTGGTTCCTTCTTGTGTGACCTGGATGCCACGGGGCTTCCACACTCAGCTGGGGCAGGAGATGCAAGGCCTGGGGTGGGTGGTGGTGGTGGAGCAGAATCCATGCTCATGGAGGCGCCAGCCTATTCATTTCCTGGGGCATCTTCTGGGCCAGCTTAAAAGTGCCCGTTGTAAAACAGTCTGAGTCAAGGAAGGAAGCACAACCCTGGGAGCCTGAAAAGAGGAGCCATAAATTTCCCCTCCAGCCCAGCCCAGCGCCAGGGCCAGACAGGAGAGGCAAAGAACTGGCCTGAATGCAGCATTTGTCTCCTTCTTTCTCCTGAACCTTCCCTTTTCCTGGTACGACCCTCCTCCCCGCTTCTTTCTCAGCTGAATCCAGCTCTGTCCCAGATTAGTGCCTCAACTTTTCTTCTTCTGATTTATTGCGTGGTCTGAAATGGCTGGGCTTGCAATCTCCCCCTCCCCCCTCCCACACCCATTGCAAGCAATCTTTGTGCTGCCTGGCAGCTCTGGCACTCTGCACCAGCCCGCAGGGAGGGGCAGGGTGGCTGGGGCACAAAGGCACCATCCGTTGATCCTGGTCCACTGCCCCAGGTTGTTGCTGGGGCCCTGGCTCTTTTATTAGGCTCCAGTGTCCTCCTTGATTGAGTTTTAGTAAGGTGGGGCAGCTTTACTCACCACATTAAGCTGCAATGTTGAAGACGCAAAGGACCCTCCCTCCCCCACTCTGGCTGATCAATTTTCTTGCAGCTTTAAAGTAATAACGTGACAATTTTGTTTTCCAAATTATCATTTGGAACTTACAAGTTCAAACAGACTGACAGTTGGAATGCAACATGAAGACAACACAACAGTGGGAGAAAAGCAAATTTTAAATGTGGCAATACCAAATAACACAAGAATTGGAAAATATGGTAAAACTTCATATTGAAATACAGAGATTGTAGAATAAACTGGCAAAAGTTTTTCCCATAATTATTGGAACATCAGGAGTATAACAATAGAATTCCCAAAGCCACCAACACAATTATTTAACCTCAGAACATTTAGTTTACAAAAAACAGCTTTAGCTTGGAACCAGTATGGTATTTGGACAATAATACTTGAACTGAGCAGCATTTGCTGAGTATTCTTCAGGAGAGGCTCTATAATAGCTATAATAATTTGGCTTTTGAAATAATACAGCCAGAGGTGTATTTATGGACTTTTCTGAAAGATGTTAAGTATTGGGTTAAGGGGTGAAATGGGTGTCTCTTATTTTATTTATTTGTTTAGTTTTTATTCTGTTTCTATTACTTTATAAGTAAGTCAAGGTGGCAAACGTACCCAGCACACCTTACTCCTCCTAATTTCCTTACCACAACAACCCTGTCAGGTGGCTGGGCTGGGGGAGAGGGACTGGCCCAAAGCCACCCATTGAGCTTTCATGTCTGAGCCGGACCTAGAATTCCTGGTTTCCAGATCAGCACCTTTATCACTACCTTTTGCCTTTTGTCTTCTCTCTGTCCTCTTGAGAGCCAGCCGCTCCTTCTTCCCATTGCCTCCTCCCCAAGGTGGGACAGGAGGGGACACACACACACACACACACACACACACCACCTGAAGAGGCAGCTTCATTCTGCCCCACAGTCCCCACAGGTGCCCACTGTCTCCGAGAGGCAGAGAAAGAGGCTGGGCACCATCCAGTTCAGCCTTTTACCCCAAGGTCCCAATGAACAAGAGCAGCAGATTGGCCCCTCCTGAATTTTCTAGGACCTCGGGGTTCCTATGGATTCCCTCAGCAGCCCCTGCTTCCCTCTCCATGCCAGCCTGGCAGTCAGTCGCAGGGTGGGTGGGGGCATAGGCATAATGCAACAGCTGACTCCCCTCATAGTCACGATCTTTGCTTTGCAACCCTCCCCCTCATTCCCCCCAGGAGAGGTTTCCATAAAGGAAGTGTGGGTGGGGTCTGCCTCCAGGGTGGATTATTAATTCCTGAAGCATTTCTGCTGAGAGATCGTGGCTCAAGCTGCCTTATCTTTGAAAGGGATTAATTGATTGATTGGTTGATTAGGTGTCAAGCCTGAAGTTGGTTAGGTTGTGGATTGGGTTATTCAGATTCATAATCCGACATTATGTGCCATCAAATCATAGCTGATTCTTAGCAAAACCCCTTGATAGGTTCTCTCCATGCTTTGGAAGGGAAAAAAATATCAATATGCCAAGATTTGAAAGGGGTTGGCTATGGACTGCTCCAGTCACCCTTCTCAGAGTGCTGGGACTACAACTCCCATCAGCAGTGCTGGAAGCCCATGGAAATGGTAGCGGTCTGGGGAAGACTAGAGTAGATCCAAAAGGGTTAAAGAAGGGAACTGATCCCTGTAAAATGAGGGAGATCCATTTTGCCAGATTGGAGAAAGGAGTTTTTCCACCAAGTAAAGAGTTTAGAGCCAAGTGAAGTTGACATCCATCCCTGGGGATTTAATCTCCTTGAAAGGGGTGAAGCGTTTTCCAGGCTTTCTTCGCCTCTTGGGCCTGGCTCAGTCCGTGCATTTCTTCAGGGATCCACTAGCAAATCTGAGCAGTAGAAGCTCTCAGGCTGTGTAGTGATGCAGGTTTGAAAGGGAAAACCTGATGGGGACTTTCTTCAGGTGAAGTCTTGACACCAGGGAAGGCGCTCCTGCCTGGATCCCAGGAGGAGACTCAGCTACTTTAACAACTGCTGAGCTGATTGCATCAAAAGAAAGTCACACAACCCACAACTCCGCATCCAACCCCCCCCCAATTGCAGTCATTAAGTGAACACTATGGTCATGAATGCACCAAATATCACATTAAACAAGAAGAAAACCTTCTACGCACGAATTCCACCCGCACTTTCTACAATTTTGTAAACAACAAACTAAAAGACTCAAGGTCCATCCCACCCCTGAAAGGACCAAATGGTAAAGACTGCAATGACGACACTATTAAAGCCAACCTCTTTAACACATTCTTTGGCTCAGTATTTGTAAACAGCAATGGATCATGCCCAGTATTTCCTAGTCGAACCACAGATAACTACAGTGATCTAATAAATATCAATTTTACAGAAGACAATGTTGAAAAAGCACTACGCAATCTAAAACCATCTCTATCTATTGGACCGGATGGAATATGTGCCTACTTCCTAAAAAAGCTATCCACTGCCATAGCAGAACCTCAAAGCATAATCTTTGAAAAATCTTTCAGGACCAGCTCCTTGCCAAACCTATGGTCACTAGCCACGGTCATCCCCATTTTCAAAAAGGGAGATCCCAGCCTAGTTGAAAATTACAGACCAATCTCTTTATGCTGCGTCACCTATAAAGTCATGGAATCAATTATTAATCAATTCATTATCCTCCACTTAGAGACAAACAACCTACTCTCCAATAAACAATTTGGTTTCAGAAAAAAACTATCCTGCAATCTGCAACTCTTACACTGCAAAAACATATGGACTACACAACTCGATCAGGGCAAAGCAATAGACGCAATCTACATAGACTTCTGTAAAGCCTTTGATTCAGTGGTACACGACAAACTACTCCTAAAAATAAAATCCTATGGTATCTCTGGACAACTGAATAACTGGATAGAAGCATTCCTGGCAAACAGACAACAAATGGTCAAAATTGGGAGCGTCCTATCAAATTCTGTACCTGTCAATAGTGGTGTCTCCCAAGGCAGTGTTCTAGGACCAACTCTCTTCATACTCTACATAAATGACCTCTGTGATCATATTAAGAGCAATTGCGTTCTTTTCGCTGATGATGTAAAGCTGTTCAATACCACAGACAATACTGCTACCCTACAAAAAGATCTTGACTATGTATCAGAATGGTCAAACAAATGGCAACTTCAAATCTCAACAAATAAATGCTCCGTCTTACATATTGGCAAAAAAAAATCAGGAAATAAAATACAAGCTGAATAGTCAAGACCTTGTTGATGATCCAAACTCTGTAAAGGACCGTGGAGTACTCATCCTAATGATCTAAGTGCTAGAACCCACTGTAACTACATAGCCAAAAAGGCATTAAGAGTTGTTAATCTAATCCTACGTAGCTTCTTCTCTGGTAATATCACACTACTAACTAGAGCATACAAAACATTTGCTAGACCAATACTCGAATACAGCTCATCAGTCTGGAACCCACATTACGTATCTGATATTAATACAGTTGAGAAAGTCCAGAAATATTTCACAAGAAGAGTTCTCCACTCTTCTACTCGTAGAATACCTTATGCCACCAGACTCGAAACTCTAGACCTAGAAAACTTAGAACTATGCCGCCTTTGGTCTGATCTTATTATAGTATGTAAAATCATACATTGCAATGTCCTACCTGTCAATGAATAACAACCATAACAACACAAGAGCAAACAATAGATACAAACTCAAGGTTAACCGCACCAAACTTGATTGCAGGAAATACGACTTCAGCAACAGAGTGGTCAATGCCTGGAATACTCTACCTGACTCTGTGGTTTCTTCCCCAAACCCCAAATACTTTAACCTTAGACTTTCTACTATTGACCTCACCCCTTTCCTAAGAGGTCTGTAGGGGGCGTGCATAAGCGCACCAACATGCCTACCGTCCCTGTCCTTTTGTTTCTTTTTATTTTTCTTATATGTATCCATGTATTCATAACTATGTTTTACTTATACCTATTATCTTGTAAGCAATTGACAAAAATAAATAAATAAAAATAAAAATAAAAAACTTTGCAGCCATGTGCTTGGACTTCCAGGAAATGCTGGCAGTCTCCCCTGCCTCAGGAAGACTCCCCCTCAAGGAGAATCAGGTCCCTGCCCTAGGAGCTTTCAGTTCGGGTCATAAAGCAAACATTGTGATCATTAAGCAAATGCCACTGTTGTTAAGCAATCCCCTCGTTATTATGGAAGGGAACACTGTTTTTTGGCAAAACCATCATAAATCGCCACCACCTGACTGTGGGGCATTGCAAGCGGCTGCAAACGAGGGCTGGTTGCTGAGTGTCCAAAACAGATTCTCCTCGGGCACCTGAAATCCGAGCCAAAATCCAGCTCAGAAGGTGGAAGCTTCCTGGAGTTCTGCTCCAGCAAAGCCTGTCCAATGATGTGTAGAAACAAGCGATTTCTCACACAGCCCAGATGGACCAATTGTTTATTCAAGCAAAATGGACAAAATAATGTCAGATAAAGGCCACCCCTGTACAAACTGGCTGGGTTTGTATAACACACTGGTCAAAAATGTGGTTGGTGGTTTTGCTGTGGGAATGCAGTCCTGTCTCCAATGACCCAGCCACCCTTCTAGGCCGTAGCGTATTGGGGATGATGTCACCGCAGCCAGATTCTGAGGTGGGGGAATGATCCATCTCCCACCCATTTTTGCTTGTTTAGGAAACGCCCACAAAGAAGGGGGGCTGAGAGACGCCCTGCTTTCGCAACTGGGAGGGAGGGGCAGCCATTGTCAGCAGTGCCCACCCTACAGCAGATGGAGAGGGGAGCTACCTTATGTAAACTGCTTAGAGCTGAATCTGGCTCCCGCGAAATTAGTTGGCTGGATCAATTAATCCGTTTTTGGACTTCCAATGACAACCGATGGGCACTCCTGACTGAATTAAATATGCAGTGGAAACGGTGCATCATGCCGGTTACGGTAGTTAATGGTTCAATATGTTGTTGTGGGAATTTGAAACACTGGCTTAGGTAAAATACAGTTAAGTAATCATACAACCACCACCCCAGTTCAAACAGCGTATTCAACTGTGGTTGGTTAATCGTATTTTACTGAATTAGCCACAGTTGGCTGGGGTTGTATGACATGCTAAACAAACCATAATTAACAAACCAGGGGAGACAGGAGAGCAGTCTTCCAATATTTGAGGGGCTGCCCCAGAGAGGAGGACAGGATGAAGTTATTCTCCAAGGCAGCTGAAGGCCAGATAATGGATGGAAGCAGAACAAGGAGAGATTCAACCTGGAAATAAGGAGAAATTTTCTGACAGTGAGATCAATCAACCAATGGAACGTAAGTTGCCCTTGGAAGTTGTAGATGCGCCATCACTGGAAGCTTTTAAGAAGAGACTGAACTGCCATCTGTCAAAAATGGTGCAGGGTCTCCCGCTTGGACCAGATGACCCACAAGGTCCTTTCCAATTCTGTTAATCTGTAATGCTATTCAACCTCCATGGCGATATTCAGCTGAATCCAAGCAAGTGTCATCCTGTTGGAAATAACTCAAAGCCAACAAAAAAAAAAACCTTGGATCTTTGAAAACAAAGAGGATTTATTAAAAAGAAATAACAAGACGGTTTGCAAAGCATCTGTGGTCTTTAGAACCTCACCAAGCAGGTTCAAAATCAAAAGCCACACCTTTAGAACCTCAAAACATACTTCTATATACAGTTTCATCTCATCACCCAAGTGCCCTCCTTCTTTGAGACTCCTTCCCTCCCCAGTTCGAGCTCATTGGATTTGTCCTCAGGTGTTGCAGCTCATCCCAGGATGTCTCTAGGGAGAATTATCTCCTTCCGTGATGTTCTCATCCGTACCCCTCCCGTACCTCTCATTTTGGCTGCCCACGTGGCATCTTTCCCTAGTGGGAAGGAAGGTAGCATCCCTTCATCAGGGCCTCTTTCTAAGCTCATCATTTACTACCACTTTTCCAAAGAGATTAGAACATCATAATATTATAAAAGGCATGTACATAAGATAAAAATATCAAAAGGCTTAACAATGGAGCATGTGAAAAGTATAAAAGGAAAGCATGTGTATACAAGGAAATATATTTCATTTGATAACAGATTAACAGAATTGGAAGGGACATCGCAAGGTCATCCAGTCCAACCCCCATTTGTAAAACCTTTAAGCATCTTATATACTATTTTATTTTTGAATTTACTTATTTCTAACAACTCCTAGTATGGTTCTCACATTCATTTAGTGACCAAAGTTACAACAGCACTGAAAAAAGGTGAGTTATGACCGGTTTTCACACTTATGGCCATTGCAATATCCGCGTGGCCACATGCTCAATATTCAGCTGCTTGGCAACTGATTCATGCTTGATGGTTGCAGTGTCCCTGGTCACATGATCCCCTTTTGCGACCATCTGACAAGATAAGTCAACAGGGAAACCAGATTCACTTAACAATTGCAGTGATTCACTTAACAACGGTGGCAAGAAAGGTCTTAAAATGGGGCAAAACCCATTGAACAATTGGGGACACGGGATTGAGTTAAGAGGGAAGAGGGACATTTGCCTGTCAAGATGTGCCCTAATGCTTAATGGTAACAATGGTCATTAGTTAGCACTGAGGCCAAGTGAAGATGGAGCCACCTGGAAACTGCAGCTCAGCTGGTCTTGTGAACTGTCCCAGGCTTAGCTCGGCTGACGGAGTGACCGTGAAAGCGCAGGGAACGGAGGCCTTGTTTTGAGTCGGCAGCTGCAATGTGTGGAGGGGATTGTTCCACAATAAATTGTTGAGTTTTCTGGGAAGTGATAATCTGTGGTGAGAATTGCTTTTCAAAATAAAATGTGTTTCTTAAGCTTTGGGAAACAGGCATGTTTACCTCAAACACAGAAGTAATGAAAGTGGTGCTCTTTTGTATTCTATGGGCCTTGTGTCCTTTACTCAGTTACTGCACTCACTTTGTGTAAATGTAAGGTTTAATTGTGGTTTATTGAATAAACCGCAATTGCTAGAGTCTCACAATATGCTAAGCCATAAACAATGATTTATAAACACAGTGGGTGTTCATGCAACATGCTGAATGTTAAATAAAGCCAACTATATTTTAATGAACCACAGAAGCAAAGCATGAGTTGGACTGATTCAATGCTGTCAGGCTGTGGCAACATTGATTTCCACAGAATACGGTACAAGGTGACTGAAGTTATTATGCACCCCCCACCAAACCATCTGGATTCAAAATTTCAAAATCCACCCAGTCATGTGACTGCATTTGGGGTGTTCAGCAACTGACTCACATTGACGGTTATTTATAGAATTGTACTATAGAGTAGAGCTAGAAGGGACCTTGGAGGTCTTCTAGTCCAGCCCCCGTTCAAGTAGGAGAACCTATACCGTTCCAGGCAGGTGGCTGTCCAGTCTCTTCCCAAAAACCTCCAGTGATGGAGCAGCCACGATTTCTGGTGGCCAGCTGTTCCACTGGTTAATTGTCCTTCCTGCTAGGAAATTTCTCCTTAATTCCAGGTTGCTTCTCTCCTGGATGAGTTTCCATCCATTGTTTCTTGGGGAATAAATTGACCCCCCCCTTCTTTGTAGCAGCCTCCCAAATACTGGAATACTGCTATCATCTCACCTTTACTTCTTTGCAGCTAATTCCTTGCAGCATCCCACAGTCATGGGACTATGATTTACTTCTAGTTTCTTGTAAAAACTGCCTCATAGCAAGCAATGGTTTCAACTGACAGGACGAGCCATTAGTAAAAAAACAAAAAAAGAGCAAATCCATTCCCTTCTAGCACTTAATTTGGTAATGAAATGTCTGCAAGAAAATCACCGAGCTCAGAGAGCACCAAGGACTCCTCAATGGGTTCACTTTATGGCCGCCACGCTTGCTTAGTGACCACCGCAAAACAAGCTTGTAAAATTGGGCTTGGTCACATGGTGACCTGCTTTACAACCATCATGATTTAGGCTGAATAATCAAAACCTTGTTGAGGATCCAAACTTTGTCAAGGACCTTGGAGTACTCATCTCTAATGATCTAAGTGCTAGAGCCCACTGTAACTACATAGCCAAAAAGGCATTAAGAGTTGTTAACCTAATCTTACGTAGCTTTTTCTCTGGTAATATCACACTACTAACTAGAGCATACAAAACATTTGCTAGACCAATACTTGAATACAGCTCATCAGTCTGGAACCCACATTACATATCTGATATTAGCACAGTTGAGAAAGTCCAGAAATATTTCACAAAAAGAGTTCTCCACTCATCTACTCGTTGTCGAATACCTTGTGCCACCAGACTTGAAATTCTAGACCTAGAAAACCTAGAACTACGCCGCCTTCGGTCCGATCTAAGTATAGTATATAAAATCATACATTGCAATGTCCTGTCAATGAATACTTCAGCTTCAACCACAAGAGCACACAATAGATACAAACTCAAGGTAAATCGCACCAAACTTGATTGCAGGAAATACGACTTCAGCAAGAGTGGTCAATGTCTGGAATACTCTACCTGACTCTGTGGTTTCTTCCCCAAACCCCAAAAACTTTAACCTTAGACTTTCTACTATTGACCTCACCCCTTTTTCCTAAGAGGTCTGTAGGGGGCGTGCATAAGTGCACCAATCGTGCCTACCATCCCTGTCCTATTGTTTCTTTTTATTTTTCTTATCAGTATCTATCTCATATATTCAAAACTATGTTTATTCTTATACCTGTATCTTGTAAGCGATTAACAAATCAAATAAATACTAAATACTAAAGTGCTGTGGATGTAGTTTTGCTGAAAACTAGAAATCAGTGCCAATTTTCAGCAGAACTAATGCAGCCATGCTTCCGAGTGCCTGAAGTTTGGTCATGTGATCATTGGGGGGTGTCTGACCATCGGAAATTTGAATCCAGTTCGTGGGTCTTAAGTCACCATTTTCAAGTAAGTCATAACTTCCAATGGTTGCTAAGCAACCAGTTGTAAGGCAGGGATTATTTGTACTATGCTCCGTTTGATTTTGATTCAGTTGTGTGAACCCAAATTATATGATTCATCCCATGGTTTAAGGGACTGTATTATCTGTGAACCTGCCCAATTTTATTTTAAATCCATGCTGAGTTCAGACGCAGTGCTACGAATTGGTTTGTTATTATAGAATCCTAAAATGCAAGAACTGAAGGGATCTTGATGGCCATCCGTGTTTCTCAGCATTACCAACTTTAAGCTGCGTGGACCATCTCCCAAGATTCCTCAGCCAGCCCCACAAAAGTTGAGGAACACCAGTCTAGGAGAAGCCCTTGGCCACAAGATGACCCTCCAGCCTCCCCTTCAACACCCCCATCAAAGGAGAGTGTTGTGTTTTGGGTTGGACGGACACACCAGGCAGACACAGGAGCTGAAGAATAACGTTTCTTTATTTGAAGCAGTAACAGATTAACGTGGCTGCCCAGCTGGGCTGGCAGCCGGCTGGCTGGAGCCGGAGCCCCAAAGCCCCGGTTGATGCCGCTTTGACAGCTCCTTATATAGTCTGCTGTCAAACGGCACCAACCAATGGGAACAGTCGGTGGTCCTGCTCAAAATGCGGACCAGGTTGAAGACTTAGCTAGGGACACAACACCCCTTTCCCTAGCTAAGGGCATGCGCTGCCCAGCCTTTTGGGAATACAATGGTATAAACAAGGAAATTGAACTAGTAGCTGCTTTGCACACCTATCCACTAGGCTTACAAAAAATGGCACCCCACCTGTCACAAGGCAGGAGCCTGAGAAGGGGAACCAGATAAGATGGTGAATAAACATGTCTGGTGACTGCCTGCATGGGGTAGGGCAGAGGTGCCTGAACCCTAAGGCTGGAGGCTCAAGTGCTCTCCTGGCCCCCTTGGGACAAGAACATCCAACCTCCCACCTACCTAGCTTTCGCCCTCTGGGGAGTGTAGTGCTACTGTCAAGGGAGACAAGCCCAGGTGGGGAAAGACCCTGGAGGTGGGTGCATGGAAGGACTCTAATGGTGGGTGCGCACCTCCTTGTTCAACGCTGACACCCACCACCCCTAAATACCGGATCCATCCCCAAGAGTCACTGGGAAGGAGGGGGGTGAAGAGAGAATTTTAATTAACAAAAGTGAGAGAATGAAGAAAAGTCTCAAACAACTCAGTGAATCATGGAAACGAACACCAGCCATGCTCAACCCCGAAGGGGCTGCAGACCTGCAGAGCCAATGGCTGCACCCAGTCCACAATGGTGAAGAGCTGCACCGGCGGAGGCGGCAGCGGCGGCGACGGCCGGGACGGGGAGGCGACTGCAGCAGAGGTCGCGCGGCGGCGGCGGAAGGCCTCAGCGGCAGAAGAGGCAGCGGCGTCCCAGACGGGGCGGCTGCCAGCGAGGGAACGCGGCGGCGGCGACGGAGAAGACCAAGAGGCGCGGGCGCAGCGGAGGCCGAAGAGGCCATGCGGCGGTGGCGGAAACGGCGGCGGTGGTCGGAACAGGAAACAGCTGCAGCGGAGGCCGCGGCGGAGCGGAAGAGGCCGCGGCGGAGCGGAAGCGGAAACTCTCAAGTGATGGCGCTCCCACAACTTCCGAGGGCAACTTCTGTTCCATTGGTTGATTGGTTGAATGCCAGCTAGGAGGAAGAGAGCTGGTTTGGCTATTACCTCATCTGCAGCCATCTGTTTCTGACCATGAAAATGACAAAATGACTCTAGTGACATCATAACCCAAGCCCCACCCTATTGTCCTTCCATTAAGACCCCATTAGGTGTAGAGGCATGGAAGAAGCTGCCCCTGCACCCCCAGGCCAGGACCCCTGGTTCTGACACTTCTTAAAAGCCCCCTCTTATCCTAGGGTGGGCCCGTTATTTCTGGGGCCCACAGGGACATAAACACTCTGGCCTTTCCCTCGTGAGGAGGAGCGCCAGAGGGTCTGGGGCTTCTTTGTGCCATCCTTCCTCCTGCATGGGTAAGGGGATCGTGGAGGGCGCCATAAAAAACGGAAAGAGCCAGCTTGACAGAGAGAGATTGTGAGAAAAGCTGCTGCTGTCCAGGTTGCCAGGGTAACACGGATGGCTGAGTAATCATTCTGCCAGTTGGTGTGGTAACAGGCAGTGTGTGTGAATGTGTGTGCGCGCGCACATGTGCTTTCTCTCCATGCTGCCTGTCCCCCTCCCAAGCAGGATGCACAAGACACTTGGAAAGGGACCAACCCCCATAGAACAACATTCAAGCGTTTCTGAAAATCTCAGCTGGGCAGAAGATTGAAATGACAATGTCATTGCTGAGCTGAGATTTTAATTGCAAGTCATTCTTACAAACCCGAGAAACGCTGGCAGCCCTTGGTAGGTGCAGACTGCCCACCGGTCCTGGGAAACAGGGGAGCTGCCTCGAGATGCTTTGGGGCTCAAGGCCGATGAGGCCAAGATGCCTCTCCAAGCAATGGCCAGGCCAAGTCTAGGGATGCGAATCCAAACCAAGGAGTCAGCTTGGGGTTCACTGCATCATGCCAAGCCAGCCAGAGTTGGGTCACCAGATTTTGCCTGTCAATCCAGAGCAGGAAGACTGATTGATTGTGGGTCAAATCTCCATATTTGGTGTGAGGGACATACAACCTGCAAATCCAATGCTTTGGCTGACAGTGTAGCCCCTCTGAAGATCACCTGGGCTTTCCAACTTCTTCCCCCTCCTCCCCCCCTCCCACTCCCACTCTGTGTCACTCTCAGAATGTGTGGCTATTGTAAAGCCTGGAAGGAAACGCCAGACTCTGATGGATCTGTGATGAAAGAGGAGCAGCAGCAGCAGGAGTGAACTGGCCCCCCTCCCCAGAGGGCCTCTCCTTTGTCTGGGCAGCCCACGACACCCGCCGAAGGGCTGGGCTTCTGTGAAGGGCTTGTTGGAAGAACCATCCATCTGGTTCAGTTCGATGTGGGGAGAAAGATGGTTTAATGGAGCAGAACCATCCAGCACATGGTCCTGGTGTAGTGACCACATTAAGAGAGAGAGGGGGTTATTTATACTTCCTCTTGGGCCTTGCCCTTGAGCTTCCTGTTCCTGTGCAAGAAATGTATTCTATTGGCTATAGTCAGACTCCCGTGGGGCCATGTGGGGTCATGTTTGTCTGAATCAAGTTTGGTTGAACCTTGGGCTGATGCAATGTCCTTAGGACATTTTGAAATGCAGTGAGCCCTGCTGCTAGATGGTAGAGGGCTAATCCTATTATGTCCTGGGGGTCCTGTCTTCATCCCCTCATCCTGGAGCTGAAGGTCTTTTGTCTTGTAGATAGGCTGGCCCAGTCTTTCTTAATGGGCACCAAAATATCTGCTGGGAGCTGGGTTTCTGTTTCCTTTAAAAATTTTATTTCTCTTTTAGGGGAAATATTTTATCCTGCCTTTTTAAATATTTCCTAAAATATTTCATTCTTCTAGGAGAGGGGTGGGTGCTAACTTTCTACAGGCTCATTTCTAAGGTCCCGGTTCTTCCCTCCCACATTTCCTATTTTTTTCATTAGTTGTCCTTCCGAAACTGAGTAGACTGCCCCCCCCCGCTCATCCTTTCTTTCCTACCTCAGTTTCTGTGGATCTGCTCTAGGACTTTGTCTCCATGCCAGTCATCTGGATTCCACTGTAGCTTCGTCATCTCTGTGTGGGCATTTATGCCCCCTTGGGGAAGGGTGGGGGAGGGGCTGGTGGAGCTTTCATCAAGATGGGCCTATTTGGGGCTGAAATGCCCCCAGTGCAACTAACTGGATCACCTTTATGGGTTTTATATTCCACAATATAATTCCTCCATGAAAGAGTTAAAGATTGTTTTTCAACTAGGGCCAAAGGCTTGAACAAATTCTTAACTGGGTTACTGTATAAGCCCTTTTCAGGAGATCGCACAAAAATTAAACCAAGCTTTAAAAAAAATCTTAATGAGGGTTTTCTTAGTGTTGTGTGTCAGTAGTTGCTAGGATTATGACTGGCTAAGCATGTTTCAGGCCACAGCTGGAGAAAAAGGGCAGATCCTTGAGAGTCCTTGGTGCTCTCCCAGTTTGGTTATTTTTTGCAGATGTTTCATTACTCAAATTAGATAACATCAGTGTTAGATGTTACCTAGTTTGGGTAATGAAACACATGCAAGAAAACAACCAACCAGGACCCCTCACGTCAACCTTGAGTTACAAATATTCTCCTTTATTGAGACAGATATTTTTCCTTTATGGATGGAAACGCTGAGCTGAACAGGCATGCTTTACTTGTTAAACTGTGTTTTAATTCCCAACTATTTTCATTTGAAACAGACTGCTCTCCCCACCATCATTTCTTTGACCCCAATTCTTCTATTTTTGCAATACACACCCATTTCTCAAACTTTAAGAGTGCTTTTCTTTTTAAAATTTAAAAAATAATAATCCTTGCAATGCTCAATTTTCTCCACCAGATGCCGCCCAAACTCCTTTCCACTTTTGCAGCCTCTTGCAAAAAAATTTTTCTGCATATTCTTGCTAAGAAGGTCCATCACCATCTGGGCACAAATTTCACACTTGTGGTGAAATGAAATGATCCCCTTTCTATGCACCACTTTACTTTCCACTTTTGATCATTACTGTATAGCAAACTGTGGATGTTTGGATTCTTGGAGTGCCGATTTTGGCGGGAAGAGTCATTAGGTGGACGGAATGTGGAGGATAAGAATGAATGCCTACATATTATACCGTGCAATGCTTGAATCGTGGTTTGTAGCCTGAGTTCATCAATTATTTTTCTTAAGCCAAGAATAAATTGAGCCACGCTATTAATGCTTGATGCCTGCAATCCTTTTGCCAGCACAGTTGCCCCTCAAACAGGCAGGCACTCTTGGCTGGCAACTCCACTTTGCTTCTCCATTTGGGATCCAGGCAGATGAAGGCCAGGCAAGATCAAAGGCTGGTGTCCCCGTTGCCCGAAGGCTGAAAAGATAAGCCAACACCGGGCAGTGGGGGACATCTGGGAGAAAGGCAGGGCAAGGGCTTGCATGGGAGGGTGAGTGAGCGGTTTGGCGACTGGGAAGGGAGGCAGGAGAGGGGGCAACAGCTTAACCCACTGGGTGGTTCTTGGTCTATGGAGGGGGCTCCTAACCTGTGGGGGGAATGGGGGTTTATACAAGGTTTTTCCTCGTAAAATGTTTGATTTGATTGAGGGTGTCACATGTGAAGCCTGCCAACTGCAGTTGTAAACCAGATCTCCAAACTTGGCCACTTTAAGACTTGTGCGCGTCAACTCCCAGAATTCTCCAGCCAGCTTTGCTGAAGTCCACAAGCCTTAAAGTGGCCAAGTTTGGGGGGGGGCTGTTGTAAAGCAAAGGGTCGAGCCGAGGCGTCTCGTCCCAACCTGAATGAAGCTGCGTTGTGTCCTCCTGAGGCAAAGCCCTTCTTCCCTTCGCTGCTCGCCTCCCGGCCTGCGAACGAAGCGCCTGCGGCTAAAATCAGGCGGGAGCCTCCCCTGCCCCCTCCCGCCCCGCTCTCCCCCCTCGCCGCTTCTTCGGGCGGAATGCGGGCCTCTCCGGTGCAGCAGCCGCGCTTCCTCCGCCTTCGGCCCGGCCTCTGCCTGCCGCGAGCCGCCCGCCGCGCTCTGCCTGGCTCTCCACCGCGGCTCCTCCGCCGCCGCCGCCGGCCTCGCGGGGCTGGGCGCAGTCTGCCCCGCAGTTCCCCAGCCGGCCGCCGGGCGTCCCCGCCGCTTGGCGGGTCGGGGGGCGGGCCGGGCGAGGCGAGCAGCCAAGCGGGGCCGGCCGGGGCCTTCCTGACAGCGGCGGGTGGAGCCACACAGCCGGTCGTGGAGCCGGCGGGGAGGCGCCGACGCCGCGTTGGGCTCCAGTGGCTGACCCGAGCACCGGGCCGTTTCCTCTGCCCGTCTTCCGGGAAGCTCCGTCCGCGGGCTCCGCGCTGGGCATCGGCCGCGGGCCGGCCCGTCCGCCCGGGAAGCGCCATGGCCGGCTACGTGCCGGGCCAGCTGCCGCTCAACCGCAGACAGGAGAAGGAGTTCGTGCAGGCCTACGAGGACGTGCTGGAGCGCTACAAAGGTGAGGCGGGCGGCGGCGGCGGCGCGATCTCCCGCGTGGCCGGGCGGCCGGCGGAGGCCGGGAGCCAACGGGGCGGCCCCGCCTTCTCGGGCCGGCCGGCCGGGCTGTCATGGCTGCGGGCAGCGGGAGGAGCCCAGCCGCCGTTCCTCTCGGGCCGAAGCCTCGCTCCGACGGCCGGGACGGTCCGCACTGCGCTGCCCGTCCGCTTCCGCCGGGTCGCGGGCAGCCGCTTGGCGGGACGGTCCCGGCATCCTTGGCCTCGGGCTCTGGGCCGCCGCTGCTCCCTGTCGGGGGAGGCCGGGCAGGGGCTCTCGGCGGCGGCCCTCCTTTGTTCCGAGGCCGGCGGGCGGAGGGAGCTGCGGCTGCCCGTCTGACCCCGACTCGCTCCGCCGCCCGCCCCCTTTTCCGCGCCGGGCCGGGGAAGCGCCGCAGTGGGGTCTGGGGCGGCGGGGGCTGGGACTCGCCTGGCGCTGCGTGAGCCGTTTTGCGCGCCCGCCCGAGGGAAGCCGCCTCGGGGACTCCCGGCTCTTCCTTGCCCCGCTGCCCCCCCGCTCCGAGCGGGTCTCTGGGTGGGTGGCGGCGTTGGGCGCGAGCGGCGTTGGGCGCTGCAATCCAGGCGCCGGAGTCGCCCTGGGACCCGGGGGAGTTGGCCGCGCCGGTTTTGGACGGGTGGCCGGAGGCGCCGGTGGAGACGGTGCGGGGGTAACGGCTGAGCTGCATTGCCAGCTCCAATGAGTGGGATGTGCAGAAGGGCCGGGAAGCCGCCTAGATCCAGGGCTCGGATCGCGCCATCCGGACATGAGAAACGCAACGGAGTTCTTCGGTAGGGACAAGGGCGTGCTGGGGAGTCCGGTGCTTTCTGGCCAGCGTGAAATACAACCGGCTCCCAGTCTTGGCGTTCTGCCTGTTCCAGGCGCTCCTGCGGCTTCCTTCCAAGGCGCTTTCAAGAGCAAATCCCAGTGCAAACCTCCCCCGCCCCCAGCTCCGCCAGCTCCGCCAGCTGCCCAAACTGGAAGTGGCTGCTGCAACATTGGATGAGAAAGAAAACGATTTCTGGCCTTGGTTACCAAACGTTACTAACTTGCAACTTCACTCCGGGTGGCAAGCAAGCTTCTTGGCTGCGTCTCTGCAGCTTCTGGTGCTCTTGAGGCGCCTCTGGGATGGAGTTTGCTTGGCGAGGAGGCTGGGTTTGTCCCGTGGAAGGGTTCCCCCCCCCGCGACCCCCTCTGCACCTCTCCAACGGCAGGCCTGGAATGGAAGCATCTCCCGACAATGACTGTCCTCCCAAGGGGATGTTTTATTTATTTCTTCGATTTTGTCCAGGGACACCTATTCTTCCATCTTCCTCCTGAGGTGGAAAAACGTGTGAAGTAGGACGGGCTGAGCCAGGCCGCGTTTCTGGCACGGAGGGAGGGAGGAGTGGGAGCTGCCTCTCCTATTGCACTGACGGGTGTGTGGTGTGTGTGTGTGTGTGTGTGTGTTTCTCCCGCAACTCTGCCACCCAATCCTAGTTTTCGTGGTCCTGGGAGCAAAAGTCTGGCTTCGTCTGCCGTCAAGCACTATGAGTTTTAAAGAATACTTACAAACATGGAGGGTTGCACTTTTCTTTTCTAACACCATAGTTTATATTTTTCTTTTTATTATCAACCAGTATCTCTGGGTGCCAGGCGTAAGAAATCCTCTAACTTCTGGGGCCGTAGCCTCCTAGCCCACCTGGAGGATAGGTGCCTCCCTCCCCCCCCATTCCATGGTTATTATTGGTGTCCTTTTAAATACCAGAATCTGGGAACAGACCCTCAAGTTCGCTCTATTTGTATCGCGGTAATAGTGGATGACTAGCACCCCTTGCACATATGGGACCAAGCAGCTGCATGATGGATTTTAGAGAGGCTGCCCGCCTCTCACTTCAGGCCAAGTTAGGCAAAACAATGTTGCAAATGCTTTTGTGTTTGACTGAGACTTGCCTGTGACTTAGAGGTTAGGGAAGGAAGTGGATGGCAGACGTATTCCAGACAGAACAAACTTCTACTTATTACTGGCAACGTAGGAACATTTTATAAGCAAACCTGTTTTTGTGGTTACTTAACCAAGTACACTTCACTTTACAGGATATTCTAGAGCAAAGGTGGAATAGAATCCTACTAAGAGGCGAAAACAGGGAGGTGGGAGAATAAAAATAATGGTAAGCTGCTTAGAGTAGCCCCATGGCAAGATAGGTGGCCAATAAATTTAACAAATCATCCTCATAATAGTTTCAGCTTCAGCCTTCACTTGGCTTTGCCTGGCAGACCTTGTAAACAAGTTTATTCTCTGCTGGGCTGAGTCCCTTGTCAGCTGCATTGCATGGATTGGTTTTCATTAGCTACTAGCAGGTCCTGAAAGCCAGGCCAGCCTTTCTTGGACAGGCCCTGCATTTGGGCCTCTGCTGCTCTGCTCTGCCTGCCTTTCTTCCCTTCGCAGCTTTCATGGAAACAGCCAAGGCGGAAGGAGCCTCCAAGTGCACCTGAGCCAGCGGCATTTTTTACAATGCTTAGGCATTCTGTCAACCAAGAGACAAGCTTCAGCAGGTAAAGCAGCCAAGAGACATTTCTGTTCTGTTGGGTGGAGGGCTGGTCCTCTCCTTGGAATGCAACCCAACGTTCCTGCAGAGGATTTTTTTAATTGCATGGCTCCCTCTATCCTTGACCTGACTTGACCTCCAACTAACCCTTTGGAGCATTTCTATGGATGGCTTTCCGGGCATCCTTTATGAAGGCAGGGAAAGGAAAGGGAAGGCTTTGCTGATCCCAGCTGATGCTCTGATTGACACATCAAGTACTTAGGGCGCTTTCGGCCTAACTCCCTCTGGGAAAACACTTGGCCCCAAAGGGCACCAGGGAAGGTACTGGAAGAACCTTTTTCAAGAGGGAAAAGGTGTGAAAAGTGCCCCCCCCCCATGCGCCTCTCCAGGAGGTCATAGACCACCGTTTCCTGCCCCCAGTAGCAGTGTCCCAAAGATCGAGCAGCACCGGCACCTGGATGAGGTGCAGCATCTCTCTTGAGCCTTGCCTCCTCCAGGGCGAATGTTTGCATGCAGGTGCTGCTACTGTGTGTGTGTGTGTGTGTGGCGGTGGGGGGGGGGAGAGCTAGTCAGGCAGAGTAGCTGGAGAACTGTGAAGTTTTGTCCAGCTTTCTGCTGATAGAAGGAAAGTCCGTTCCAGCCATGTTCTCCATTGCATCAGTTGAGCCTGTCCGAAATCAGATAAAAGCCAATCAGGACGGTTTAATTAGTACCCCGTTTGACAGACGGATGAGCTGCCAAAGACTCAGAGTTCTCAGAGTGAAGGACCAGATGGAGGACTGTTCTCCCTCCTGAACCAGCTTGCACGGCCAGGCGGTCCTTTTGTAGGGTTAGCCCAAAGGCCACCTAAGCTGTTCAGGTGGGTTGTTGCACAAAAGCCGGCGAGCTCCTCTTTGTCCGCCCGAAGGACTGAGCCACTGACCCCCCCCCCGGTGGAAATGGATGGCAAATGTCTCCGTGTCTCATCTGTGCTGCCTCAGAAGCTCGCTTTGGTGACGGCGGCTGCAGTGGTCGCGTGGCCTGGGCTGGTGGCCCTTTGCAGCAGAAGGGGGTCCAATGCAGCAGTGCGGAAGACGGTCTCCTAGCCTCGTTTGAGGGGAGAGGGACGAGCTCCAGGGGTGCTGGGCAGCCAGTCGGGGTCCCAAGAAAAGTATCCAGAATTTGCTCGGCTTCGGCTGCTGCTTGTTTCCTGCCAGCTTTTGCCTTCTGCATTTACCTGCAAAGGGAAGCACACATCTATGGCTGTCATGGAAGCGCCAGGTTGGTGTGTGCTGAACACTTGGAAGCTTGGCTTTGCTTTGGCTGAAGGCGACCTGTTCTCTTTCTGCTTTCCTGGGAAGGCAAAGCCTCTTTGGCCTTTTCAGACTGGTGTGGCTGCTGGAGCAGAAACAGACCCTTCCTCCTTTCTCTGAGCCCAGCGGGGGCCTTGAAAGTCCTGGCTCCTGGGCAGGTGGTGAACCTTTGCTTGTTCTTTTAGCTGAGAAACAGTGTCCCGGATGCTTATGGCCTGCAGGTTCTCAGTCACGCTGGACATGCCTTGTCCTGGCCCAGGTTGGCAGGTGGTCTCTTGAGAAAGAGCAGGTGAGCAGCAAGGTAGTTTAAAGCCCACCGGCTGCAGCTGGGATTCCCCACCCAAAGGGAGCCTGTGGTTCAGCCTGTTACACTGGCTGGTCTCCCTCCTGCAGGATGCTCGGCCTCCGAGAATTTCCTTGTGACTCGGGTTCATACAAGCAGCAACCACAACAGCCAGTACAGGAAGGAGAGCAGAAAACTAGACCTGGGTCATTCCTCCTGGAAGCTCCTAATTCTAGTTCATGGTTTGTTTTGGCTGAGCTTGCTGTGTGAATCCAGCTCTTGTGATTTTGATCTATCCAGCCATATGAACCAGACCACTGTAGTACCTGTGCAGGAGACCATGTTTTCAGTGGAATGTGAGAATTCAGTCACTGGCGATCAGGAAAGGAAAAGGTGGGGAAATGTAAGGGGTTCCTTGTTGCACTAATTGTAAAGTGAGACTTTTTTGGACTAATCAGAACAATTGGGTAAAATAGTTTTTATTGCTCTCTCTCTCTCTCTCTCTCTGCAAGATCACCACACTGAACGGTTTCCCCACTATTTGCGGTGAGAATGTTGCTTTAGCTCAACGAGTATTGTGAGGAGGAGGGCTGGTTGCCCAGGAACCTCTTGTTGGAAGCAGCCAAGTTCCTGTGACCCACTTTTGTCTGAAATAGGGATTGGGGGACATTGTTGGAGGATATTTTTGACATACGGTGGAGGAAACGGCCATTCCAGCCTCCCCTCCTTGCTGGGACCCGCCCTGCCTCTCCTTGCTTGGGTTCTAGTTGCCTTTCCAGTTGAATGACCTTCATCTGGGAGGAAGGAATTCTGGCTTGGGTTTCGGGGAGGGATTGTTAAGGATACTTGCAACCCCCCTCCCCGTTGGATTTGAGATTGCAAAAACCAAGGCTGTGAAGCTCCCTGGAGGTGGAGAGAAAGTTGCCAGAGAAGTCCCTGCTGAAGAAGGCAGAGGAGAAGGGCTTCAAGGGGCCTCTTTGCCTCTTGCTGGGGTCTTGGTAGAGGGCTAAGGGCTATGAAGCCCCCCCTTCTACACCTTGTGCCCTCAAGCGATGTTGGGGCTGGTCTTTGAAGTCCAAGCTTCAAAGGTGCAGCAGCACCGCTTAAGAATGTGGAGCAGAATTTGGACTCTTTCCTGCCTTTGTACGGACTGAGAGCTGGATCCTCTCCCTTTAACTCTGCTTTCAGAGTTGCCTGTTGTGCCTCCTTAGAATCTGGAAGGCATCTTAAAGTTCTTCTAGTCCATCCATGCTGTAGGCAGGAATTCCCAGATCATCCCAGGTAAATGGGTGTCCAGCCTTTGCTTGAAACCCCCCAGATGGAGCCTTCCCAGGGAGCCCAAAAGCCAGACTGGATGGACAAGACTCTGGGTCTCTTCTCCAAAGACATCCTTCCTTGTAGACTTGGGTCTGTTCCTTTCTGTGGGGCTGCCTACATTTCTACCGTGTTTCTCCAACAATGCGACCTCCCCCAATAGGAAGACCCAGCATGTTTTCTAGGCATAAAATGAAATTAAGCCCCTCCCCCAAATTTAGGCCTATTTTAAAACATGCGAAATGGGGGGAAGGGCGGGGGGACTTGCCGTTAGGAGCGCCCCATGGGCAGCAATTCCTCGCCACCAGCTGCTCCTAATGGGCGATCATGGCATAGCATGGAGAGCTCCCTACTCCCGCCAAGCACCTTTGCGGCAGACCCAAGACCCTTCAGCACCCGCCGCTGTTGATTTCCCTTCTGCCCATGCTGCCGCCGTGTTTGGAGCTGCCACTTCCATGTTTGGAGCACCGCTGCCGTTTGGAGCTGCCGCTTCTGCATTTGGAGCTGCCCCTGCGTTTGGAGCTGCCACTTCCACGTTTGGAGCGCTGCCGCTGTTTCGAACTGCCGCTTCCGCATTTGGAGCTGCCGCCGCGTTTGGAGCTGCCACTTCCACGTTTGGAGCACTGCTGCTGTTTGGAGCTGCCGCTTCCGCATTTGGAGCTGCCACCGCATTTGGAGCTACTGCTTCCGCGTTTGGAACCCCACCACTGTTTGGAGTTGCCATGTCCGCATTTGGAGCTGCCACTGTGTTTGGAGCTGCTGCTTCCGTGTTTGGAGCACTGCCGCTGTTTGGAGCACCACCGCCATTTGGAGCGCCGCCGCCACTCCAAACACGGTGGCAGCTCCAAACGCGGAAGTGGCAGCTCCAAACATGACGGCAGTGCTCCAAATGGCGGCAGCACTCCAAATGGCAGCGGCGCTCCAAACACGGAAGCGGCAGCTCCAAACGTGGCGGCGGTGCTCCAAATGGCGGCAGCGGTGCTCCAAATGGCGGCGGCACTCCAAACACAGAAGTGGCAGCTCCAAACGTGGCGGCGGAATGGGCAGAAGGGAAAGCAACAGCGGCGGGTGCCAAAGGTCTTGGGTCTGCAGCAAAGGTGTTTGGTGGGAGTAGGGAGCTCTCTGCGCTTCGCCATGATCACCCGTTAGGAGCGGCTGGTGGCGAGGCTGCCCGCGGGGCGCTCTAGATGAGGTTGCAAGGGGGGGAATTAAGTCACCCCCGAAAAGACGGCCTAGCCGTTTTTTCGGGGCTCAAAAAATATAAGATGCTTATGGCCTGCATCAGCCTTATTTTATGAGAAACACGGACATTTTTGGTGTGGCTTGCTCTGGGAGGGAGGGAGGGAGGGTGTGTCTCCAGGGCTGCTCTTTAATGACTGATCTCCTCCAGGCAGATTTAATGGATAGCCCAAACCCCAAAGCAGTGAGGCCGAAGCAGTAAGGGCTGACGATTCTGGGAGTTACGTTGACTTTTAGCATGGCAGCTGGGAAGAGGAGGAGGGGGAAGAGGGTTCCATTGGAAGAAAGAGTTGGGACCATGTAAATCAGGGGTCCCCAACCACCGGTCCGCGGACCGGTGCCGTCCGCAGAACAACTCCTACCGGGCCACTGGCTTATGCCGCCGCCATCTTTTTGATGAAAAGTGCTTCCGGTGAGCTTTTCCGGGTAGAAAGCTCACCGGAAGCACGCTTTCATCAAAAGATGGCGGCGCCCAGCTGATGCCGGCACTGGCCGCGCGGCGCCCAGCTGATGCCGGTACCGGGCCGCGGCGCGTAAAAAAGGTTGGGGATCACTGATGTAAATAACATTCTTTGGAAGGGAAACTAATTTTTTTTTTGCTTTGAGGGGTTTTTAGGGTGCTTTTGCAGTTTTCAACCTTCGGCATAATTTACCTTCTGCTTGATATGGAATAGGGGAAGGAGCTTCAGATGGCATGCTAAGACCTTTCTTAATTTGGGAACTTCTGTGGCTTTGGAAATATCACTGGCTTTGGGCCTCAAGCCTATCATTGTAGCCAGTATGGCTTAAAGCCTGTAAACCTAAGCTTTTCCATGAGACAAGAGAGGCCTGGCTGCTTGTGGTTTGGTTTGCGCAGGCATTGGTTTTGGTTGTGGAGCAATGTGGAGCCATGAAGACACCTGAGCATCAGTCCAGAAGCATGGGGGTCTTATTCTCAGGATGAGGAGTTCTTTCCATTCGTGCGCTTAAGAGTCACACAGAGCTGCGAGCAATGTAGCTGTGCCAGTTGCTCAAGGCTGGGCCTCCTACCGATCATAGGTCACACACCACATTAAGTCACAATGTGGTTTCTTTGGTTTGAGGTTACTGTAGTGTGGTAACCTGGATATTGATGCTGCTATTGCTTGTAAATCAAGGTTGAAGGCTAAACATGTTACAAAACAGGTTGTAGCTTTGTAATATATTTGTTAATACAAACCACAGAACTTCACGTGCTGTGTATATACAACCCCTGCCTTGTGGTTTATGCGGGTGGGCGCTGGATGGTGGGTGGCCCTGCGGGGTAAACAGATGGTGCTCGACCCCTTTCAATGTGTGATGCTTAATCTCCTGCTTGGTTGCCAGGGAATCCAAGCAGTTTTTGTAAGCATAAAAAGTGCCCGCTGAGTTCTTGCCACACAGCCGCACCATCAATTCTAGCCCAAAGTCGTGTCTGACAAAGAACAACGGAAGGGACAGAAGATTAGGGGTGAGAGATGCACACAGGGCAAAAAAAGCCCCTTGCAGTAAATAGTTCTTGCTCATTTTGGGTGTGTGTGTGGGGGGGGGCCTTGCATTTGATTGGGGTCATGCCCAGTTTTTCCACCTGTCTGATATTTGGTGCTGGATTGAAAGAGAAGCAAACTCTAATCCCGGCCTGTTCCTTGGAAAGGTTGGGCAGCAAGGGCTCAGTCAGCTCAGAGCAGGCCGGGGAACTGAGAAACAAACACTGGTCTAGAGAGTCCACCTTCTTTTGAGACCCTCCCTTGGAAGGTGGCTCCGGCCTCAGCACTTCCCAAGAGGTGAATCTCTGCTAGCCTCTTGTCTTGGCAAGCTGCGAGTCTGGTTTGTGTGGCTTGTTACTTCTGCTTGGGCTGTTCTGTGCCTGTGAGCTGCTGGTGAGGCAATGCTGGCTGTGTATCCCCACACCCAGTCCTTGAGCACTCTTCCCACAGGTCCCCAGCCCCAGTCTTCTTCCCAGGTATGAGGCCGCTAAAGGCTTTGCACAGGTGTGGTGGTTTCGTGTCAATTTCCCACTGAAATTCTCTCTCCTGTTCCATGGCTGGCAGATAGAAACAGAGCTGAAATTCTGATTATTCCTTAAAAATAAGTAGGAAAACAAGATTATCTTGAAAATCCAGACATTTTGAACATTTGACTGATGATGATAGCAAAAGAAAAGAGATGCATCATACGGAAACCACTGATTGGGTTAGATAGCTTCAGACCTGCTTTTCCAGACGACCAACCTGTATCCTTGCCTCGCCTTTAAAAGAAAAGAAGAGGAAAAAATGAAATTCAGTGAATCCAGAGGTCCCATGGACTCAGAACGGAGACGATCGGGCTGGGTGCTGAATAATTTTACAGTTCCAACAAATTGATTCCAGGAATGTAGCTGAGCTTCTGGATATATCCCATTTAAAAAAAAATCATGGTTGATCAGAGGGAGTTAGCAATTGTTATTATTTTCATGGGGCACTTTGAAAATGAAGGTACCTGTAACTCTGGAGTAGATTCTCAGTGGGGCCTGTAGCTGCCCTGGCAAGGGGACAAATGCTGCTGACAATCCCACAGCTCTTATTGGAAATAATGGGGTGGGGGGAAGCGGGAGGGAGGGGGCTTGTGACTATTCAGAATTCCTGTAGGTGGCAGGTCCTCAGCCCAGCTCCTGGCTTTCAGGCAAGGAAGGAAAGGTTGCCAGGGGTCACAGCTGAGAATCATGTTGAAGAACCAGGGCTGGGTGTGTGGGGACTGCAAAATAGTATCAGAAAAGTCAAAATGGCAGCCCCACCTGTTTGTTTCAAGGCCTTTTGTGTGGATTGCAGCATATGTAAAAGTGGTGGGACTTTCGGTGCTCACCCTCATTGATGTGTGTGGGTGTGTCTGTCTATAGCAGGGGTCTCCAACCTTGGTCACTTTAAGACTTGTGGACTTCAACTCCCAGAATTCCTCAGCCAGCTATCCTCAGCCAATCAGCTATGCTGGCTGGAGAATTCTGGGAGTTGAAGTCCACAAGTCTTAGAGTTACCAAGGTTGGAGACCCCTGGTCTACAGGTAGTCAACTTACATCCATTCATATAGTGACTGAAGTTCAGTGAAAAAAAGTGTCTTACAATTGTCCTCACGCTTACGACCATTGCAACATCCCCACAGTCATGTGATGAAAATTTGGGTGCCAGGCAACTGCACGTATTTATGACAGTTGCGGCGTCCTCAGGTCCTGTGACTGTCCCCTGCGACCTTCCCAGCTGGTTCCCCACAAGCAGAATCCATGGGAGAAGCCAGATCTGCCCATTGAATCACTTGACTGCAGTCGCTTAATTGAGCATGACACACTTAATATCTGCCTCGCTTAAGAGTGGAGCTTCTGGTCCAAATTGTGGTCGTAAGTAGAGGACTACCTGTATACCTAGCCTCATATATCCGCCACACACCATGCGCTCCGGTTTAAAGCATTCCCAAGGGATCTGCTGCTCCTGAAAGGGAGGGCGCCTCCTGCTGGTCACCCCGGGCCCTACAGCCAAAGGGCCTGGTGCTCACAGGTCAGGGGGTGGCGGAGCTTCATGTAAACAGACCTCTGCCTTCTTTGTTGCTGTGGAAGCGCCCGGGTTTTGCAGTGTGACCCTTGATGGAGCTGCTTGGCTTGTTCTGCCTTTCAGTTCCTTGTATCCTGGTTTGGTGGCGGAGCAAAAAGGACATGCTGGCCTCTCACCGTAGCAAGGAGAAGCACCAACATTGCTTGTTACAGAGGAGAAAGTTGGAGGCGAGGTGGGGGATGGGGAGGGGAGGATGAGATGCTCCTTTCTCATGTTAAACAAGCGCCGGGGCTTGTTTAACATCTCTGAGGGCTTTTCTGTTGGCCAGGAAGAGCAAGTTGGGCTGGCTGCTGGGTCTCTGCTGACCGGCAGAAGAAGAATGCTTCTCTGTTCCCCTGCGGCCTTGATTGCTGAAACAGCCAACCTAAACAGGTGGCTAAAAACCTGTTTCCTTTCCCTAATGAAATGATAAAACCTGAGCAAGAGGAAAACTGGTTGTTTGGAAAGTGCTGGGGCAATACCTGCTTGAATGGAGACTGGCAGCGATGTTTTCTGAGAGTGGAATTCTGTGGCAGATGCCTGGCTACTTATGACGTGATGCCCCCCATCCCTGCTCAGGAGGCATGGCAGGAAAATTGAGAGTTCCCCTATACTGCAGTTTAGAGCAATATAGAGACGACTTTGAAGAAGGAACCCAGCAACGTTAAAGGAGTGTCAGCTTTGCCTGGATGGACAGGAGAAGGTGAGGAAGAAACTCAAGGCAGCCCACCTTTGATTCACTTTGTAGAAGAAGGAAGAGAGAATCTTTCACGATTACACCCTATCGCCGTAAAGTAGAGCGTCCCCTGTGGCTCTGTTTCCTGGTCTGCCTTCAAGGGATTTGCTTTCTCCTTCCAAATCAACAGGCCAGGTCCCAGCCTGCTCCATCTGCCTTCATGCCTTAAAGAAATGTTGTGATTAAATTGTACACTCTGCATTAAGCCATGACTTCTTAAACATGATTCATTGAATAGCTGCAATTGACTGGGCCGTGGTGTGCCTTAAACCTTGGTTTGTATACTAAAACGGGTTGCAGAACATGCCAACCCAAACCCAGATAAATGACCCTGTGACACAGCCCAGGTGAGGAAGGTGGGCATTTTATTGCAGTATGTGATGTTCAGGACTCCAGTTCACCAGGGAGCTTCCTGGATGCCTTTAAACAGCCACTTTCTCCCCGTCTCATTCAGTGACCATAATCCCAGCCCTTTATTTCAGAAAGCGGCCCTTTAGATTTATTTTTTTTAAAAAACCCTCAATTTTGTCCTTCGTTTTGGTCATTTTTACAATACAAATTGTATCACTTAATGCACAGTCTTTCTGATTTGTGTAAAAACAATGCAAATTGATTTATTTTTAAAATAATTTTTACCTATTGTTTTGTTTTAGATATTTTTATAGAATAGGGCTTTATGAAAATCAAGTTTTTCTTGGTTTTGTTTTTGAATTTTCCTTGGTAAAACAAGGTTATAAAGAACAAACACTTCTTAGAATTCTTTTGACCCTCTTTCAGATTTGCTTGCTTTTCAAGTTTGTTCTTTATTTTTTTCCAAGAAAATGTGGTCACTGTACAAATGTGCTGTTCAGATAAAAAGTTCCCTAAAGATTCTCTCTTGAGCCATTAGAAATGAAACACAAAATAGTTAGTTCCCATAGAAGAGGCATTTTGTCAATAGGCTGGTATTTTATCCATGTTGGCTACTTCATTTGGGAGTAAGGGAATCTCATTTGAACCTAGCGAGGAGAGTAAGGGAATATAGCTAGACTATTTTCACAGTGTTCTAGAACATCTTTGTGTATGTATGTGTTTATTTGTGTGTGTATGAGAGGGAGGGAGGGAGGGAGGGAGAGAGAGATCCTGTTTGGCGTCTACTGGGGCATGAAATGGGACCAGGGCTTCCAAAACAAAACACAGTGCAAGATTCTTCTCTCCATAATTACTTCCTGGGCAGTTGGATGCAGAAAACTGTTTTCTTAGACTGATGGAAATTGGCTCCCTCTTCATTCCAAGTTATGTGGTTTTGCATGCTTCTTAAATGATTTGGAAGAAGTTTCTTAGACTCTGAAAATGAGCACTTCCCTGCTTTTGATGAAAGCAGCTGCAGTTTTTCAGGTTTCTGCATTAACCTGAAAGAAGATGCAGTTGTTTTAAAAAGCTGAACAATTAAAACAGCATTTAAAGCAGCTGCATCACTCTTCAAGCTTGAGAGGAAACTTGAAAAATGTGGCTGCTTTAATCAATAGTGTAGCGGTGGAACACTTGGGCAAGGAGAACTCTTTTTCCTCATGTGCACCCAAGCCATCTCTAAGATGAACAGGTGATCTCTATTGGCTTTGTGGGTTGGAGACTTGCAACCCTGGTTGGCAGAGATAACAATGCAGTTGGTGTAAAAAGATTTCTCTATGCCTCCTGTAAGTGTTCCTTTGAAGACAGTTCTGGCTGAGAGCATTTCCGTTTCTCTGATGCAAACATGCACGTACACATTAGAGAACTATGTCCAGTCAGTTAGCTCATTGCTGCTGCTTTGCCTCTGGACCATGGCCCCGAAGGATGTCTTTATGTGGTCCCTTTGAAGTAGGCAGTGAGAAAAAAAATTGCTGCCTACTGAAGCGTGGAACAAAAAATGGTGGGCCTGTAACTGGAGATTTTATTGATGGAAATGGGCCAATTCAGAGGGCCCAGGACGGTGTTTGGGGCACACAAGGAAAGGGCTCTTGTCCTCCTATAATTGTTGAGCTTCTGACAGGCTCCTGGTTGGTTTCTGTGGGATGCAGGTTTGCTGGATGAAGAATATTGACTTTCTCCAACTCGATTTCATCTTGTCCTCACTGGAAGTGATTTAAGCAGTGCTGGAGGCCTGTGGATGTGTCACCAGGCTGTGCTTCTTGCCAGTTTTGCTCTGCAGTTCTGAGAACTTACCAGTCAGATAATTCTGTAAACAATGCAAGCCACCCCGAGGAGCTCACGGCATCTGCTGGAGAATTGACCGCTCCGTTGTTACCCAGGTCCGGAACTGCTCAGCTGAGCTAAATTTCTCCTCCCTTCCATGTAGTTTCTGTCTGTTTGCTGGAGATCTGGACAGGCCTGTTCCAGGTTGCTGAGCTGTGACACTTCAGGGACATTATTTATTTATACTTTCTGCAAATGAAATGTGTTCTTCCAGTTTCTGCTTCCTGTTTTCCCACAGCACAGAGCTTGCATCCTGTTGAGGAACCTTTGGAGTCTGCCACTAAATTACACTAAAGAAAGACAGGGGCTGAAGGACTGTTCACAGTGCAGATTTCTTTCAGTCTTCCACTCCACCCACAACATCATCTTCTAGCCCACAGCAATTCGGTTTTGGAGTCCCAGAGCCAAATTGGCTTGGTAGGGAGGCCAGGTCACCTTTCAATGAGCAGATTTTGGAATAAAGGCTAGCAGGGGTTGGTGGTGGACGCGGGAAAGGAGAGCAGGGAACTCGGGAGACCTTTGAAGGTAGGCGGCCTGTTTAAAGAGCTAATCTGTGGATGCAGCATTTATTGGTCATCCTAGCTAAATGTCTAAAAAAGATCAAAGTCCAGCATAACACGATTTAAAGAATATTGACCATTAATAGAGTAGCATTTCCAAAGAGTCAAGATTATAAAAGGATACCAAAGCATATTTAATACTTGATTTTGGACAAAGACAGCAACGGAGCAGAATTTAGTGACTATCATGCTAATAATTGAGGTGATTGCTAATAATTATGCAATTATAAAGATAGAATTTCACTCATTCTTTGTGGCTCCCCCTCTGTTTGGTTTAGAAAGAGAATAAGGGTAGTTGTCCTACAAAAGGGGCAGTGCCTCTCCAGTAGCTTCAGGGGGTCAGATCCATTCTGGGCTGGGTGTTCTCCTTCCGAAATGTAGGGCATGCAGGGCCTTGAGTCAAGGCAGGGAGAAAGATTTTCGGAGCAGGCACGGACCATTATATAATGGGCAGTCCTTTCCCAGGACAGCAGAGGAGGGGCAGTTAGATCTTTCTGATGGTCAGGGCCGCAAGCTGACTTCATCTCTAGCCTTCCTGAAGCAATCAAAATTATCCCAAATCCTGCAGCATGAAAGATATTTCTCACTCCCCCTCCACCCCCAAATACTGACTTTCCAGAGTGGCACAGTTCCAATCTCCAATATGGTGACAAGCCTCCAGGAATCAGCCCTGATCCAAGGCTGCATCAATATGTTGGGCAACCAGAACTTAACTTTTGAACATTTGGATCGGTGCTGTTTTTGTAGGTGGAATTCTAGGAGCCCTACATGGCATTTCTTTCATTCCTGGCTTTAGAAACTTTTAAAGGTGGATGGCATAAATTGTCATTCCTGCACAAAGGAAGTTTCTGGACCACCTTGGGCCTGATCTAAAATTGGCCTTGGATACTCCCTCCATGCCTCACTTGCTCCGAGGCGTTTCTCCTGTATCCTCCTTTTGAGGATTTTCACTCTGCAACAACTGATTCCATGCCGTCAAGTTGTTGTCAACTCATAGCAACCACCTACAGTAGGTAGTTTTTCTCCATACATTTTTGTTCTTCTTTATAACATATACAAGACCCTCACACCAACCTGAGTAATAGAAAAAGTGGCTGTATTGGTATCTAAAATCTGGGGAAAACTGATCCATAAATCTTGATCTCGTGCAGATTCTTTCTGCCCCAGTGAATAGTTTGAATTTCCGTGGGGAGTGCAGGTGGCATCTCAGCACAACAGAGCCTGTTGGCCCTGCCCTTCGCTTGCTGGCGTTCTAGTGGCAGGGGCCAAATAATCTGGAATTTATCTCTCTTTTTCTTCCTAATTCCATTGTAAAAATTCCACACATGCTTGAAAAACTGTTCATAGATATCTGCAGTTGTCATTGCTTTTCTTGGATGGTAAATACCGTTTTTCTGGGGGGATTTCTTTTGTTCCCTGTTTTGGAAGATTCTAGACCAGATTCTAGACCAGTAGTTGAGGTCCCTCCAAATATAAGCATATTTACTACCTCTTATTAGCTATGTCTTTTTTCATTTGCATGTTGATTTTTTTTCACTCCCATTAATAAGCCTATTATGTTTGTTTGTTTGTTCTGAACTTTAAGCTCGGCTCCATTTCTTCATACTAAGCAAGTTTTGCAAAAGCAGCTCCTGATTTTGTTACAGTTGTAATTAACGGATTGTGTGAATGCGTCCTTTGAAACTTATGATTAGGTCAAAGATATACGCAGCATGTTTGGGATGGTGGACCTGCCTGGCATATTAAGAGCATGGCCTTTGTGCCTTACAAAACCATTATTGAGAAAAGAGTTTGCGACCCAAAACACTCTTTTATAGAAGGCAGATTTGGCAGGAGGGTTGATAACGTTTCTCTGGAACCCCAGTAAGTGCAGTCCAAATTTTCTAAGTCATCCATGATAACTATGTCCTTGTCCTGAAATGGTCCTTCTAAGCGGTATAATCGTCCCTTGGCAGAAAGAGCTTTGCAAGCCTCTTCTCCAGAGAAGGTTGGGATGTTTTGTGTGGAATTGTCTCCTCCATGGCGGTCAAGGAATGTGTGGAGCTTCCTTTATATGGGGGGGGGGGAATGGTGTGGCCATTCAAACGCTCTTGTTCTCTGCAGCCTTTCTGCTGCTCTTTACTCAGCTTCATTGGAGAGTTTTCTGATGAGACTGAAAGAGAGTTCTGCTTGTCAAGCACCACTGCTGAGCTCTTGCGCCTTGGCAGAATAAACCCAAGTCTGTTCTCTGTTTGTTTGTTTGTTTATTGGATTTGTATTGCCACCTATTTGCCATGGCGACTCAAGTTGGCTTACAACATATAAAACCACAATATAAAACAGTAAAACCAAATAAATTAATATAATAACATCACTCCCCACCTCCTCTCCTGCTTTCTGCTGGTTCTCACCTGCTCTCCTTTTGTGTGCACCTAGAAATTAAGAAGAGTAAAATTACACTAGCAGGAGGTTCAGAACACCATTCCTCCAATGATCACTCAGCTCAGTTTAAAGAGGTATTAAATGCCCTTTTGATTAATATTTTAGGAAGGCTTTTTCTTAGGGGCACCATCTTGCTTAGGATGGGATAATATAGTTGGAGAGGAGCCAAATGACAAGAAACCACACCCTCTGCTTTCCCCCCTTGCTGTGGGGGCTCTATTAGCTGGGTTAGCTTTGTGATGTTTCTGGGGTCTCCCCCAATAGCTGGTAGCACAAAGAATGGCTCATCCAGGTCTCTGACCCTGGGCAGACACACAGAACCAACCAGCCTGGCACACCTGGCAGTTGAAGGGCCACATTTTGGCACTTGGGAACCATTTTGGAAAACTGAGTCAAAGGAGCCCCAATGTGTAGCTTTGTTATATCCCAGGAGCAGATCTTGGCTTGCGTGGAACAGATGTAAACCCAGGCTGTGTCTGCAAATGTCTTGGTGGCTCAAGAAACAACTTATAGAAGGGAAGGGACAACTAAACACAGGTGACTAATTTATGATGACATGTTCAGGTTTCCCCAGGGAGATTCCAAAATGAAATCAAGACAAGATTTGATATCAGAAGGCTAATTGTGCCTATGGCTTCCCTGTGTACAATTACTAAAAAAAACCTGAAGTAGATAAAAAGATTTTTGATTCTGATTACTCTAGGACTGAATTTGAAACAGTTTTGTGAACAAATAATGAACAACATGTTATTGCTAAAGTTAAAATGCATCTTGAAATTTCCAGCAGAAAAACAAGTGAAGGAATGTATGATAAAGTGGGCTAAAAACTTTGGTTATAATACAAACAGAACAATTGGAGAATATATGGATGAAAGGACTGAATTGTATTCAGTTACAATCTTAAAGAGAATTTTTATAAAATGATGTATTGTTGGTATTTCTCACAGGAAAAATTGCCTAAAATATATAAAGGTACTTCAGATTTATGTTAGAAATATGAACAAGAGGGGACTTTTTAAATCATGTTTGGTGAACATATAAAAAGCTAAAAAGAATTGGATCCAAATACATACATTAATTCAGAAGATTTTAAAAATTAATACACAACTGAAATCAGGAGGTTTTTTGGGGATTGATAAAAAGTTGGGAAATAATAATGGAAATTTGATATGGGTTTGATGATTAGAAGAAATAGTACCGTGTTTCTCACATAATAAGGCTGGGCCTTTTTTTTTTGACCCCCGAAAAACGTCTAGGCCGTCTTTTCGGGGGTGACTTAATTCCCCCCCTTGCATCCTCGGGTGGGCGGGCGGCAACAGCTTGGATGTTCGGGACCGTTGCTTTTCCTTCTCCTTGCCGCGGCGTTAGAGGAACGTCACAGCGTTTGGCGCAGCCACGTGCGACCAGTCAACCGAGCCCTAAGGAGACACTTGGCTTCAGGTGCTCTGTCGCCGCCTTCCTTTGCCTTGAAGGTAAAGCGAATTATTTTAAAACCTCCGCTCATCCCACCAGGGCGCGCTGGAGCCGTGCGGGCTGGGCAGAGCCGGAAAGCGAGCCGCGGGTGTTTCCTGGCTCTGCCCAGCCCGCACGGCTCCGGCGCGCCCTGGTGGGATGAGGGAGGTTTTTAAAATAATTCGCTTTACCTTCGAAGGCAAAGGGAAGGCGGCGACAGGAGCGCCTGAAGCCAAGTGTCTCCTCAGGGCTCCAGTTGCAGGGAGGAGCCCTGACTGGCCACACGTGGCTGCGCCAAACGCTGCGACGTTCCTCTAACGCCACGGCAAGGGAGAAGAGAAATCAACGGTGTGAAGTGCCCCACCAACACAGGCAGCACCATATCCGGGCATGCAACAAAGTACTTCCTAACGGCAAGCCCCCCCGCCATTCCCCCCCCACCATTTAGCATTTTTTAATATGGGGCTTAATTTGGGGGGAGGGGCTTAATTTGATTTTATGCCAATAAATCATGCTGGGGCTTCCTATTGGTGGAGGCCGTATTGTTGGAGAAACACGGTAGATGATAGAGAAAAATTAAATTTAGCCATAGAGTTTAATCTGAATTTATTCCTATAACTGTTGTATAAGAAAATTAGAAATCATTTCATTATATTACATTTCTCCCCTTCCCCCTTTCCCCTCCTTTCCCTTCCCTCTCCCTTTCCCCGTTTCCTTCTCCTCTCCTCTCCTCTCCTTTTTTCCTTTCCTTTAAAAATCTGACAGTAGATTACAACACAAATCCTAGTTTGCTAATGGACAAGCAGGTCTCTGGGTTCTAGGCAGGTTGCTTCTCTTCCTGGCAAGGGTGAGGGTTCAGCTTTGAGGGCCCACGCAGGTGAGGTGGCGCCTGTCCTCTTGCATTGTCTTTCCACTTTGTCAACTTGAAGGGCCTTCAAAAACAAGGTGGAGTTTGTGAGTTGTCATGAAACAGGGAGCATGAAGAGTTGCTGGTAGTGCTGCTCCCACACTGAAATCTGAAGGAGCCACAGGCCTGGCTCTGCTGAAGACTTAACTGAGGCATTGTGTCCTTCCAAAAAGTGTGCACCCAAATCCTTCCTGGAGTCATGGAAATTGCTAGAATACAGTTCTAAGAGCCATATACAATCTGAACATGGCATATAGAGTCATCTGCAGCATTGCCAAGAACTTTGAATATGTCCACCTTATTCCCCTAGTTCAATTGTTGTTCAATCGCTCCTGGTACTTTGTGACCCGATGAACACCGTTTTGCTGAAATTGTATCCATAACTACCCGAATCCTTGTAAAATCAGGCTGATGCCATCACTGATACTATAATAAGTATATCCTTTTTCTTCTTAATTTCCCTGGATGTTTCCGAGGTCTTCTCCGGTGATTCTTGTCCAGGCTTTAGCTTTCTACAAGCAGTTTGTCTCAACTTTATCTATTACTGAATTTATAGAGACAGCCATGTTGTTGGCTGGCTCACAACATTAAAAAAATCCATCACCTAATAAAACCTCACAAAAAACTCCACCCCCACCCTGTGGCCTCAACAACACTATCAAATCAATCCCTTGAGTAACTCCATATCCACCTCCATTCCTCAGGCTCACTGACAAAACCATGTCTTTAGGGTTTTTCAGAAAAGCAACAGAGTGGGGGACAACCATACCTTGGACCATTGACTATGAGAAGGGCATGTTGGTCCAGGAAAGGGCATAACTGGTACACAACACAAAAGTTTGCAAAGGCTATGACTGCCACCTGTTCCTTGAGCAGGAGTCACAAATCCAGCAAGAATTACGCACTGGGTCTGTTTGAGGTAGTGCAACCCATGAATGATCAAAGTTGGCAATTCTCCCACAGCCAAGGAGCCCCTAATCCAGAGCCAGGGTTGAGTTTTAGCCAGTTACTCCCTATCCAGACCTCAGGAGCCTCCAGGCACTGGGACCAGCCAGTCGCAGCATCGCTTGACTGACCACGGGCAGAGATGTACAGCTGAGTAGCTGTGAGATATCATATTGATGATATCTCACCCCAGGTGAGATTATTTGTTCTTGGCTGCTGACCACAGGGTAGCTGTATGGATGATCTGACTGTTAATGAGCAAAGATAAAGTCTTTTGACACTCTTAATTCAAAATGGACCAGCAGACTGGTTTCAATATTTTTAAATAAGTAGTGCACAGCATTACAAAAAAGAGGAACAAATTCAATCAAGCTTCTGACTGAATTTGGAAATCTTATAATATATATACCTTGGTGCATTTGTTGAATCTTATTTATAAATTATGGATGATGTATGACTCAGAAACCAAATGCAGGGAATACTTGAGTTACGACCAGTTGCTTAATGAATATTCGAAGTTAGGATGGACAAGAAAAATTCTTGAAGTTATACACACAGCTGCATTCCAGGGCTTGGCAATGGCTTGCATTTATGACTAGTTGCAGCACTCAGCAGTCGCACAATCACACTTTGTGATGTTTCTCGTCCCTTTTCAGCAAAAAAACATATGTGGATAAAATGGATTTGTATTTATGCCTGCATGATTTGCTTAAGTCCAGTGACTTGCTTAATGACCACTGTAAAAACACTCATGCCATTGAGTCCAGTTGTACAATGTCTTGACTTATGACTGCAATGTCTTATAACTGAAATTCTAATCCTCATTGTGATTGTAAGTCATGAACCTACCCATAAGATTATATGATTAAATGAATGCAGAACTTCAGTGTATGAATAGGTGGGAATTTCAGTGTATGAATAGTGGGAATTTCAGTGAAAGAAAAATATTAACTGTATGTAAAATATTAGAGAAAATTGGTATAAATGTGTTGTTATTGCTATATTACCCCAATACTGATTGCTAAAAGTTCCTTTTCCTAAACTGCTGGAAATATAATGATCAGGTGGGATCATTCTTTCATCTCTGGTGACAATTTTGGAAGATGATTCATGCTAGTAGGAAGTAGATCTTAAAACCTGAATTCCCACCTCAACCTGCAATATTTTTTACTAAATTTATGAAACCATATTTTCTCACAAAATATACTGAATTAGCTTTGTTCATGGTAACTGCGGCAAAACCTTTTATTTTTTTTATTTTATGCCTTTTTACTGGAAAGGATGTTTGTTCTGTTTTATAAAAAAAGTGTTTATAAGAAAGTGTGCTTTGACATCTAGAGTAACTTTGAATCTCAGAAATAAATCTGACACAATATTTAATTGAAATTGGGAATGATGACAGGCTGCAGTTTGGTACATGGATTTCTATGACCTTCAACATTTGGGCTTCTCTCTGCATATGGTGGTCTGTGTTTTAACTTTATAGGACTCCTAAAGGACAGGAGACTTTTAATGGCGCTGACAGAATTTGTTGTAGTTCATAACTTCATATTATGATTTGTACCGTGCTGGCCACTTCACTTAGAGCTACATTAGAATAGGTACGTATGCAATATGTGCGTATGTATATCTTCTTGTATTTTTTGAGTCATTGTTGAGTCCTGGTGACTGCCTGGACCAGCTCCTGCCATTTGCTTGGCCACATTTCTGAAAGCGGCTCATCCTTGCTTCCTCCTTCCTGGGGCTGAGGGACCTGCCCAAGGTCACCCAGCTGGTTTTCCTGCCTAAGGCGGGACTAGAACTCCTCACACTCTCCCTGGCTGCTAGCCTGGTGCCTTTAATCACAGGAGCAAATCGCTCTCAGGTTTCCTCCAAAATATCCACCTGCATGTCAGCATCTATAGGTATAGGGCAGGTCGTAGTGGCTCTCCTCTGCCTGGAGGGCTGGGAAGCATCAACTTGTCACTGGAAGGGTCCCTGCAAGGAGGTCTAGGGCCTGACGTGACATCCTGGGCTTCTGGGTGTGTTGAGCTCTCATTTTAAGCTACCGACTTTAAGAAAGCTCCTTCTTTTATGCTAAATGCTTTTGTGATGGGGATGTCTTTACCCTGAATGGAGGCTCCTAGGGAATGCGCCGTGAAGGACTAAGGCAGCTTTGTCTCCAAGGGGATTTATGGGCTATCAGAAGGCCTGGGGGTTTTTCATCCTCTGTCTATAGGAGGGTCTACAGCCCTTTTGAGTTCCCAGCTACCCAAGAAGATGCGTTGTTGTCACTCACAGGGTTCTCTTCAAAAGGATTTTGCTTTGTCAGGTGATCAAAATCTTGCTTCTTTTATGCTTACAATTTCAGTTATGTCACTCTTATATCTGCAAAGTAGGCTAAACCTCTTGGTTTTAAATTTACTTTTGCTGACTTTGCTTTGCTTGCTCTTTTAAATTATCTTTCCTTTTAAATGATTTGAGTTTTTCATTTTGTTTCTTCATGTGCTTATCACTTGGAAATCTTCCCTGCCCCATTCACAAGGGAGGCTCTTCCTAATTTAATTGCCACCACACCCCTGTGCAGTTTCTTTAGAGGGAAACCAACAATGCAAAGCAGGCTTGGCAACAACCAATGTCAGCCAGCCCCCAGCCTATGAAGTTCCCCAACACGGTGCCCTCCAGTGGTGTTGGGAAGTGTTCACTGCCAGGATTCTGGGGAGTGGCAGTCGTGGCACCGCACTGTTGTCTCTAAACACCTGGGGAGGTGGGGGCTGTAGATTTTCTTACCGGACTGTTAATTGGAGCAGAAGAGTCCTGAGCAGAGACTGTGCTGAATGCAAGGAAGGAAAGGTTTGGTGTATTTGGAGACCCTGCTCAGATAGTCTTTTCCAGCCTGGTCCCTTCCAGGTGTGCTGGATTGTGATATCCATAACACCCAGCTGGCTTGACCACTAGCCATGTGGAATTTCCTGGCTGGAGAATTTTGGGAGTTGAAGTCCACAAGTTGCCAAGTTTAGGGACCCCTGATCCAAAGGCTCACCTCTTAAGGCAAACCTTGGCTAGATGTCAGGTGCAGAGAAGAGTGTTTATATGCATTCCCAAACTGCTGTTTTTGGGAGATGCTGTTATAGGGTGGGCAACAGGCCTCCCAAAGAGAAAAAGAATGCTGTAGTTCTCATGGATTATACCTGCCATCATACACGCTTCGTTGAAGCCCACAAGCGAAATGCAAAGGGTCGCACTGCCTGGTCTCCAGTCCTGGGAAGAAGGGCTCTGCTGCCCAGCCAGTTTCTGCTGGCCCATCAGAAGATTCTGCCTTTCTTACAACCTGCTGGACAGTCGAATGCAGCAGGCAACGTCTGATGTCTCCCAACAGCCCTGACCTACTTTTTCCTCCTACAGACATTGTGAGCAAGGGAAGCGAGACAAAGAGGTGCCGGAAAGTTTCAGGTTACTTTTTATCGGGCAGGGAGAGGAGTGCAGAGGCTTCAAATAATTGATGGTCCCCAAGTAAGATGAGCCAAGGGCTCTGCTGGACGGCTGTGGTTGGGGGGTCACTGAATGAGCTGCGGAGGTTCAGTCCGCCATCTGCTCTCCTCTTTCATGGGGGCTCTGGGCAAGGAGGATCCTTCCCAGCTGTCTTGTTCTGCGGGATCATGATGGTCTCAGCCTTGCTGTGAAGGGAGGCAACAAATTGCTTTGGATCTCTTGGCATGGTCCTCTCCGGAGAGGCATCTGCCCCTCCCTCCCTCCCTCCCTCCCTCTCCTGTACTCTGTCCACTGCTCTCGTGTGCAGTGCGCAGAGTGTGTGTTATCACTGGGCAGTGCTCTTCCCAGCTTACCGTGAGGACCTCAGCCTTTTCCACTCAGCAGCATATAAATGTAATAAATAAACCAATACATAAAATAAGGGCAAAATATAAATTGTGTCTGTAGCTATAATGAAAAGTATTTGATGAAATATGGCTTTGATGGGAAGAGTAGGATGTATTAATTCTGGCTTGAGGACACCCCCCCCCACACACACATTTCTGTTCTTTTAAGAGAAGCAGCTCACTTCCAAGGCTGAGTTAAAGAAGACTTCTCCCATGTTAATGAGTCATCTGATACCGTCATTTCCAAAACCCAGCATCTCCTCAGCAGATGGTAAAAAGAAAATGGGGAAGTCTCTTTCTCTAATACATTTTGTGATATATTGGTTGCTGATGGGAACAGGAAAATTCTTGTAACCTCTTCCCTTTCTTAATAAAGCGAGCTAAAGAGCTATGGCTTGGATGCAGAATTACTTTCAGTTTTAGGCAGATGAGAAGGGGCCGGTGCAGTTGTTCAGGTTCTGCCCCACTCATCCTCTTCGTCTTGCGCAAAGACCAAGCCTGCCCTTGAGAGCCAAACATCTCATGAACTTCCTTCTCTCCAGGCAACTCCATCAAGCTTGGATCCAAGAGTTGGCCGTTCCTTTGGACTGGCCACTTGCATAAGAGGTCAGGCCTGTCCCCTTGGGTGAAAAATAATCCATGCTGCAGAGGGATGCCTTCATCTCCCCCGTGGGGCCATTCCAATGGTTAGCTGTGGCAGGAGGATCGGGGAAAGCCTTCAGATGCTCCAGACAGGAACCCTGTCATTGGTGGGCAGGGTGGCCGGAGGCTACTCCCCATCCCCACAGCCATGGTCATCTGCTGGACTCTACTCATGTGCAAGTTCCTTCCACCGAGCTATGTCCAAGGGGAGAGAATTGGAAGATCTTGAACACTGCCCTTTTCTATCATTCATTCACTCTATTTTTATCCCATTTTTCAGACAATTGTCATATTTCCTACCAAATATGAGCATAAAAGGAGAGGTGCAGGTCAAGCACACAGGTTTATGTTCAAGCTTTGCAAAGCAAGGGGGGTGGGTGGGGAAAGAGGGCCTGTCCCTCAAGCCATGAGAACGCTGCTTTCTTCCATCTTGCTGTCCCCTTGTCGATGGTCCTGCTGAACCGGGCTGATGACGGAGGCCGGGGTGTCCTTTGGTCTGGCAGTCCAGGGGGCTCTGTCTGACATGCCAGCAAACTGTTTTTCAGGACCTCCTTCTCAGGCCCACCCCTGGGGCCAGATTTTCCTTCCTGGGAAGCTTCTTGGTGAGCAGCCATTGGGCTGCAATGCCTTGAGTCTCTTACCAGCGCAGTCCTGGTCACAGGAAGCAGGCGCTGCTGTGAGGCAGGCTTGCGTTCCACACCTGCCTTTCAGCCCAGCAGTCTTGAAGCACTCGAGAAGGACGGGGAGGCTTGGATTCCTGGGCAAACAGCTGTTGTTCAGACAAGAAGCAGCAACTGGCACCCGGGCTTCTTCTGGCAGTGAAGGCAACTGATCGGGTGCTTAGAGGGTGTGCCTGGCTGCCTCTGTGGGGCCCTTGAAAAGACGAGAGCTTGGAAGGTGGTCTTGTTAATCTTGTCTGGTTGCCACTCCCATCTCTTCCAAGGGGAGGAGTGTTTTCACGGGCGCCTCCGTGCATTGTGAGGGCCGTTGTCCCGTGGGTGCGAGTTGTTTCTGGCTCTTTGGGGAAAGGCGGTCATGCTCTCTGCATAGCCTCACAGGCTCTCCTTTGGAAGGATGACTAGGGCGTGATTGTATTTGCAATACCTTTTATCGTGCTTTGAAGTTCAAAAGAAACACAATCCAAAGCGGCTAATGAAAGATCAAAATACCATCCGGCGTTTGGCTTTCTACCAAGGCGTGTTTTCACAAGATGGAGAACTCAGGTTTTGCACTTCAGAACTAGGTTGGATGCAAAACAAGGCAGGTTCCCCACCTTCTCTGGGTGAGAGGCAGTTATATGGCAGGGGCTGAACAGGTGAACTGGCTCAGGCAGATACAAGGTTGGGGGAGGTTTTGGCTATTGTTTTCTTGAGGTCAGTGTGGGTTTGGGCTTGGACCTGCAGTTGAACGTCTGTTTTTAGGAGTGGGGGGGGGGGCTTCTGATTGGAAACGCTCAATGTGGAGGTTCTACAGCACACCCCCTTCTTCTTTATTAGTGCCCTTCCGGGAGGCTTGGAGTTGCAGTGCCAATGTCTCTTCAGGGCCTTTGCTTAGGAAAGACCGATAGAAGTTGGTATTTCACCTCGAGGGAGGGTGTTGGCGCGTAGCTTTTCTTGCTTGGTTCTGCTGTTAGTTGTTTTGGGACACGCATCTTGAGGTGTTTGTGGCTTGTTCACAAATCATAGCCATTGCTTGTTTGTTTAATAAATAAACTACCCTTCATAGAACCATAGGGCTGCAAGGGACCTTGGAGGGGCTCTGGTCCAACCCCTGCAGAAGGACTCCTATCGCCTCAGACAAATCTTCCCTTGAAAACCTCCAGGGATGGAACCCCCACAGCTCTGGGGTAGGCAACCTGTTCCAGGCTTGGCAGTTCTCATAGTCGGGAAATTTCTCCCTGGTCCTGCGCTCTGGTGCTCTGGGGAACAAATCGACCCCCTCTCCCCTGGGACAGCCCTTCAAGCGCTGGAAGGCGGCTTCCGTGTGAGCCTTCACATACCGTCTTTTAGCCTCCAGACCCCTGATTGCCCATGTTGCTCTTCTCTGCCCTCTTTCTGGAGCCTGAGCATCTTTTTTGTATTGGTGACCAGAACTGGATGCCGAACTCCAAGGGCGGCCTTATTTATCCAGTGCCAGCAGAGCAGAGCAGAATTCTCCCTTCCCTTGATCTTGATCCTATCCCTCTGTGGACACAGCTCAGGACGTTGTTGGATTCACACGTGCTAAGTAAGCAATAAGAGTGGTTGGGCCCGTGTAACAGGTTGAACCTTTATTCTTGAGCATGGAGCCCACATGAGCCATTGGGCCCTCAGAGCCTTCCTCCTTGGTCTCCTGGCCTCCCTTACTTCCTTGTACCACCTTGGCAGCCATTGAGTGCATTTGTTATCCTCGGGCTAATTTTGGAACACTCCCATTCACTTGTTCACAAAATTCTCTGTCTCTCCATTGTCCAAAGTGGTTGAGGGCCCTGCCGTAATGGAGAAACTGAACCAATGACTTTATTAGCTTAGCACAGTGCGTAGGATAGCTCCTTGGTTCATTAGAGTTAATGAAAGCCTTGCGTAATCACAGAGGGAAACTGAGGGAGGTTCGCAAGAGGGTTTTCTACTCACCATCATTCCTTCCACGTGCTTTCAGTTAGATTGGCAAACATAATTTTAAATCGAAATGCAGTTTTATGTATGTACAGTAATAAAGCATGTCTCTAATCAAACGTGGAATAACTTGGCTAGCACCCCTTGAAGAACTTCATCCTGCTGTTTCTATCCAAGAGCCTTTTCCATGTGCTCTCTAAACGTGCAACGTTGGTTCCCTCCCGGTCCTCTTGATGGTGGCCATGCTAGCTCAGGGATTCTGGGAGCTGGTGTCCACGGACACCTGAAGGCACAGCGGTTGGAGACGGGGCTGTACAGCAGGAGGTTCTGCTAACTCTGGTGGGAAATTCCTCATCAGGAGTGAGATTCTGAGGATCGGAGATTTGCCCTTTGGTGGCCTGATGGGCTTTTTCTGGTGGTCTGGTGAGGTTTGTCCCCGAAAGCCCCAATTTCAGTCTAAGCACCTGCTGTGCCGTGGCGGATTGACTGGAATAAGGGTGAGGCTGTCCGGGTTAGGGTGAGGGGACCCCGCCCGGATGCTGCTGAGAGGCTGGGTGGGAGTTCTGCACTCTTCCATTGGCAGAGAGGGAATTTCTTAGGGAGAAGTGAGGCGAAGGGGAATGCTGCTGATTTTGGTGCATAAAAACATTGTCTTAGCTCAGTGGTGCTTTGTGGCAAAGCTTCCACCAGAAATGCCCTTGAAAGCTGGGAGTTTGGAGGCGGATGCCACCTGGCAGAGCAGCTCTGGGGCATTTTAGTTCAAAGTGAAGTGGGCACCCCTCTGTCCAGAGAGAGACCCCACTCTACCCCTTGGGATGTGTAGTGCAGAGAGGCCGTGATTCCTCCTGCGAAAGGACTAGGAGAAGCGGGAAGAGTGAGCGGAAGAGGAGAAGCGGAATTGGGGGGGCATGTAGTTCTCTCAAGGATCCTGGCCAGGTTTATGGAAAGCTCCTCCGGGCGGGGGCGAACAATTCTGAAGTTTCTAATTTAGTAGCCGACATTTTTTTCCACCAATGCCAGGGGTGGCAAAACTTTGACTTTCCTCCAAACTATGTGAGGTTAAACATTGTAACATCAAATTATTTTAAAACAGAATAACAGACTTGAAGGAATCTTGGAGGTCTTCTAGTCTAACCCGCTGCTCAAGGAGGAGACCCATTCAGGACAAGTGGCTGTCCGGTCTCTTCTTAAAAACTCCAGAGAATGGAGCCCCCACAACTTCTGCAGGCAGCTTCTGCTCCACTGGTTAATTGTTCTTGCTGTCAGCAAATTTCTCCTTAGTTCTTGGTTGCTCCTCTCCCTGGTTCGTTTCCCTCCCTGGTTTCTTGCCCTGCCTTCAGCTGCTAGCTAAGGGTGTTGGTGGGTCCCCATAAGGATCTAGTGTTGGGCCTCCCAGATCTCAGGTAAAAGCTGATTTACTTCTGACTCAGCTGCAGCCTCGTGGAAACAGTGGTTCCCTATTGAACTGTGGCTTTCTGCAGCTTGCGGGTGGCCTGTTTATGGAGACCCCTGCCTCACCGGTCCCTCCTCCAGCTTCTGGGGCTTCTGGACTTGAAGGGGAAGCGGGGCTTGGCTCTCTTTCAGCTCCCCTTTCTAGGAACTGACCAGAGAAAGGAACGTAATATGAAAGGAGGCTGCAGATGGGGGGAGGATATTGGCAAATGGCTCTTCACTTCCCTGCTTTTTATTGTAGGGAAAGAGATTTTCATTGCTACAAGGCTTGTGGCAGTTTGGACTTTTTGCTCCTTATTGTCGGCATTTTGAAGCTGGCAGGATAAAGATGGTCACAGATTGTTTTCCAACTGCTTTTAAGAGCTTGGAGTTGAAATGGCGCTTGTGCGAAAAATCCCCAATTGCCAGCCTTTGGCCCTGGGGGTAGGTAAAGTTTGGCTGCTAGTTGAATCCCTGGGAAGGGCCCCGGGGAACCTTCCGTCCAAATCTCCAAGGGTTGGTTGAGGTTTGCTTCCTTTTGTTCCAGCAGGCAATGGGTGGATGCCATGGTGGATGGCTCGGGCGAGGTTGTGGGAAACCTGCCAGCAAGGAGGCTCTGCCTGTGGGGACCCCGTTGCTGGGTATAATACTGCACCAGATGGATGGACTTGGCGGGGAGACATTTCTGGATTCCTCCCAGTGGCCAGGATTGGCGTGTCCCACTTGGTCATTATGGTCTGTGGGGATGAGCTCAGGAAGGAGGAGGGAGAGCGCAGGCTGGTGTGTAAAAGATGTCTCAGCCCGCAGGAGGAGGGAAGCCTTTCAGAAGGGACCCTCCCTGGTTTCCTGGAGAGTAAAAGGAAAGGGGTGAGGATGGGTATTTTCAGCCTTGCAGCGTCTATTAAGGTAACCTTACAGTGAAGAGATGCAATATGCTTCTTGCCTAGACTACTTCAAAGGGGCACTTTGACTTACAGTAGTGGCATTCACGTGGTTTATTTTATCATGATTTGCTGAACGAGCCATGATGGTTTGGATGAACATGTTTACAAGCCACATGTGACTTGATACGGCTCATCAAACTGTTGTTTGTGGTGGTTCTGCCCATTTAATGGTTTAACTCCAATTAATCTTTAGTTCTCGATATAGTTTCATGTCTATGTTTTCCACATCATGGAAAGTGCCTGTTTCACTTCTTCGTTGGCCGCCTGTCTCCCTGAGTGTTGTGTCCAGTACGCTTTTTAGATTTGGATAAATTAAGACAGGCGTACTTTTTAAGGATGAAGTGCTTGGGGAATATTTCCTTTCAGGTGTCTGACAACTCAGTCCAACTTTTAAAGGGTGGAAGGGCAGCCTGCAGAGGTGTTTCTCCTCGGGAGACAACGTGAGGGAGAGGGATGCGGGGTAAAAATGCTCCGAAGGCATAGAGGAGGGAAGGAGTAAATTTGGAAGGAGGTTTAGTGGAAGCACCAGGTGAGAGGAAGGATTTGGGTTGGGGGCAGAAATAGGAATGAGGAAAACTCCCCCTCCCCCTCCCCCAGGGATCTGGAGGGGGGGAACATTTTCAGTTACTGCAAAGGCTGAGGATAATGAGAATTGTAGTCTACATCTCGATGGCTTCCCGTCAGAAATATCACACATGGTCAGTCTGTGACTTAGAAGCGTCCCTTTCTCACCAAAGATACTCCTGCCTTTCATGGCGTGGCTGCTGCTGCTCCTCCTCGGGCTTCCTATTACCCCATTGTTTCTTCCTGGCGCTTTTGAGGGAGCTCCTTGCTGGTTTAGAGCCTGGCTTCCCCGCGTTGCCTTTCTCTCCAGCGGCATCCATTCTCCTTGACCCCCAAAGAGAGGCTGGTGAGAATTTGGTGCCCCTTGTGTGTGGCTTGGTTTGTTTGGGGTGGGGGTGGGGGGTGGGGGGGAGGCATGGAGGAACCCAACACCTCCGGCTGGCTCACAGATGGGGCCGCCCTGTGCTGCTCTGCGTGGGGAAGAGGGAGGGGTGTGGGGGCAGGGTTGGTGGGTAACCAATGAGGCCTTTAAGCCCCGTTTCATCAAATAAGGAAGCAGAGGGCTGGCCAGCGCCAGGAGGGAGGCTCTGCAGGGAGAGAGGGAGCAAAGGGCAGTCCGACGGGGTGCCTGGGATTCAGAACAACCGGGCGGGCAGTGGCCAGAGACGGTGGCTTGGCAGGCTCCTCCTCCTCCTCCAGCCTTTGGGCCGTGGTGGCAGCTCCCTCCAGCTGAAAGCACCAAATGAATACCGAGAAGTATCGGAAGTTCCTGGATGGGCTCAACAACCTGAAAGGTAGGAAAGCAGCGGCAAGGGGCTCATCCAGCCGGCTCAGAATGGCCTTCTGGGGGGAGAGCAGAGGCGGCTGCCCTCCCAGCAGGCAGGTGGGTGCTCATCAGCCCATCGGGAGCCTTGGCTGGTAGGTGGTAGGTCACCCCTGCTCCTCCCCGGAAAGGCAGCTGGGCTGGGGGAGAAGAGGGGCCCCAGCAGCCTCAGATCCTCGGCTTCCCAGGCCAGCAGCAGAGGGGCCCCTGCCCTGTCCAGAAACTCTGGTTTGGCCCCTCAGGAACCTTCCAGACCGCCTCACCTGCCCACCATCCCACCCCATCTTCTTTAGGCAGGAGTCAGAGTGTGAACTGGGGGCCTAGGGGACTCCTTGCCTCAGGGGAGGAAAACGCTTCACGGAAGAACGGCCTGCTTTCTGTCTGAAAGGGGGGCTCCCCAAGGGCTGCTCCTGGATGAGCCCAGGCCGAGAGCTGGGAGACGCCTGGAGAACAAAAGAGGCCCTGGTGTGCGCAGCCCATGTCCACTTGGGGAGGGGCTTGTGAAGCCCCTGGGGGTGGGGGGCGAAGCCGTCTAGATGGCAAGGAGCAGGTGCTTCGGTTAAACCTGATCCGCCTGCATCCAAGTCGTGGCAGACGGAGATCCTGCCTTCTGCTCCAGGAACCACTCGGCTCCCAGCCCCATTTCGTCCCCCAAAGACCAGGAATGGGAAGAAATACACCAAGAGGCCTTGGATCAAGTTCTCCCTGGCCACTTGCAGCAGGGGGGCAGTTCTGCCCCACACAAACTGCCAATTTTGGTATGGGGGTGACGTGCCCACTGTGGGAATCGCTTGGCTGGGTGCTGGCGGCCTTTCCGTATCCCAAAGAGACAAAGAGCGGATGCAGCTGGGCTCAAATTAAGTGCAATTGCGGCTGGAGCCCTTGGAAGTTCTGGTTTAGCAAAGGAGAGGCTTCGCTAGCCTTCCGCTTACAATCATTCATTTAGTAGCCATTCAAAATCACAACGGCACTGAAAAAAAGTGACTTGCAACCGGAACTCACACTTGCAACCATTGTAGCCTTCCCCATAGTCACATCGTCAAAATCCTGGCGGTTGGCAAGCAGCCCGTAGATTTACACTGTGGTCGTTGTAAACACACCAGGCCACGGGATCGTCGTTTGTGACCTTCCCAGTGAAACCCAGTACAAGCAGAGTCAACGGGAAGCTGCTTAAGGACTTTGAGGTTCACTTCGCGGCTGCAGTGACTCATTTAACTGGGGCAGAAAGAGGTCACAAAAGCCAGGCCGACTCATTCAACTAGTGGAAACTCTGCTCCCCAAGGGGGTCTTAAGTTGAGGGCCACCCATGGTTCACCGAGGTGTCGTGGGCAGTGGGCTTTTGGATATGAGCCCAGGCATTCCGGATTGGGTCTGCTTCCTCCTCACCTGCCCCAGGAAAGGTCTTGGTCTCCTAGCCAGAGGCCAATTGTGGCTTCCTCAAGATTCCCAGCCCTGCTTGGCTTTGGGTTTTCCGTGTTTGGCGGATGTCCATGTCTTGCCACCCATGCCAGCTTCATCGGAAGAAGCCCCAGCTGGTGCATGGAAGGTTGCCACTTTGGTGTTTTAAATATGTTTACTGCTGGACATCTCCCCCACCCTGATTTTTGGACTTATTGATAATCATTCTGATTTGTAAGCCCCAGAATTTGAAGCACGTACGGGCTATTATTTATACTAAGTTTAATGCTATTTATTTTGCTACATTTTTCAAACTTCACAGCCGAAGTCCTGAATGCCAGGGAATTGCATTTTTGTGTATTCCAAGTGAACACATTCCTTCATACGGTTCTGAACATACTTCAGGACTGATCTGACCTGAATCAAATAGGATCCAGTTTAAATTAAATTCTGAGTTTCAATATTGTTTTGAGTGTTTATCAGCTGATTGCAAGGTTCTGGGTAGCAAAGGCGAACTTAGGTTCATTTAGCACCGTGCCAAGAACTGTCATTTACTTGTCCGACTTCCTCTTTCATTTCTTCCTATCTGTTGTGCTGGGCTGACTGATTGCTTGACTTCATTCCAGAAAAGAGGTCACGAGTTTTCATTTCACATGATGGATTTTTACCTGCTGGTTACGCAGACTCTGTATCAAGGTGAAGTGCTGTAGTTAAGAGGAAGAGCTTGGTGAGAGGAAAAGAGATTGGGCCTCAGTCTCTGTCTGCCTGGCTTCTTACAGCTGGTGTCCGGAGTCTCAGCAGACCCAGCCTGCAGCTGAGGGAGCCAAGCAACTGTGTGGAATTAAGGGCAGGAGGCTTGCAGGCATTCTTGGACACACACACACACACACACACACACACACACCCATTGTAGCCATGGATCAGGATTAGGACCATGGACTGCTAGACAGCTGAACATTTTATTGCAACGTTGGGGCCATTAAGGAATTAAAGATGCTAACTCTGTCTTCTCTTCTGTCCTCTCTGATATTGTTTCCTGAAGAGATCAAAGCTGTTGTTGAGGGTTGTGGTTTTTATTCTTCTTCTTCTTCTTAAATTGGCCCCGTGGGAGTGGTCTTCCATGTCTGTTCCTGCCCTCTTGAAATCCTCTTTGGAGCTTTCCAAAGGGGCTCCTTCTGGCTTAAGGGGCTCCTTCTGGCTTTCCAGGGGTGCCTTCATTCTGCTCTGGAGTCATGAACTTCAAATGAATTGTGGGGAGGACCCCAAGTGCAGGGAGTTACAGAATGTGAAGAGGCCTTTGTCAGGGTGAGAATATTTCTAGGAGGAAGCTGGGCATTTCTGGGACACTTGTTGATGTCTGTGGCTCATTGGTGAGACTTCCTCTCCCTGTAGTCCTTTGGGTTGTCATTGGGCTGCAACAGGCAGGGCCTCCTCCATCCTTTGTTGCTCTCTGAAGAAAGTCTTCTTGGAAGCTGTTGACCTGGAAAGTCCAACTCAAGGGAAGCAGTGAAGGCTGCCTAAATCCAGCATCGGATTGGATGAGCTGGAATTAAATCAGACAGAGAGGACAAAATCTGAGTGAAGGACTGCAGTTCAGTCTGTTTTGAATAAGATTGCATTTTTGCTGAAAAAGGTATGTTAGGATGACATGCTGTCTCCACTACAGCGTGTTCTACAAGAGTGAAAAGTGCCCTGAAGGCACCCCTAGTGCAAAGGGAACCAGCTGGGTTGGTAGGTAGTGCAAGTTTGTTTGAAGTCAGGGTGGTGCCAGGCTGAGCTCCTGTCCTGAATCCCACCTGGCTGTTGAGCGTTGCTAGAGAAGCCCTCCCTCCTCCTGGCCAAGGCCTCTCTTTCTGGTGGGTAGGAGCAGCCCCCCCCCACCCCCGTGTGGATTCCAGACCACGGTATCCCTTCTCTTCAGGAGATGCATTTCATTCTCAATAGCTGGGAGATTAATATTACATGGATCTCTTTCACCAGGCTTTTTAATGTCAGATGATTTCCAGTGCCAAAATTATTGTCAATTTTAAGGTTAGCTGTCCGTGTTCTTATATTGCTTTTTGTTTTTTGTTTACATTTTGTAACTTGCCTCACATTCTTGCCAGAGAACAAGGTGAGGTATAAATGTATGTAATAATGGGCCCTGCAGGTTCATTTGCAAGGCCTAGCTGGATGAAGCACAGGGGCGGGGGGTGTTTCCCACATGAATTAGAGTGAAGAAGAAGAAGAAGAAGAAGAAGAAAGCTTGGGCAGAAGAGGCTCTTGTGAGTTCAAAGTGGAATCACATCTGAACAGGCCCACCCCTTAACCCAAGCTGTTTAAAGACCAATGGTGGTCATTCACTGGCGAGGAAATGGACATTCAGCCAATGGCTCTGTGTTGTCCCTCGTAACGTTAGGCAAAGGTCGTGACCTGGTATTGTAGACCCAGTTTTGGTTAAAACACCACACCAACCCAAGTTGTGATTGCCTTCGAGGCAGACTAGAACAGTGGTCACCAACCAGTGGGCAGGGGACCACTGGTGGTCCATGAGAAAATTTTGGTGGTCCCAGAGAAATGTCACCCCCAAAGCAATTAATCCAGGCTGTGTGGGAACACAAGGCTGCACCACCCACATGGCCCACAGGAACACAAGTCTCGCGTCACTTGCATTGCAAACAACATGAGGTAGTGAGAGGAGGGGGGAAAGGGTGGGGGGGGGAACTTGCCCACTTGCCCCACGCAGCTCCACTTCTTTCTTCTTCTGCTTTTGGCTGCATGCAAGGAAAGCAGCAAAAGTCTTTCTTTCTCTCCCCCAACGTCTGCCAGAAGTGAGTCTTTGGGACCCTGCAAGGCCTCCTGCTCCAATGTGAGGGCTGCGCCGGCAAAGACTCATTTCTGGCAGAATTTGGGGGGGGGGGGGAGAAAGAAAGACTTTTGCTGCTTCTGCTGCTTTTTCCTTGCATGAAGCCAAAAGTCTCTCTCTCTCCCCGAGAACGGAGCTGGAGATGGTATCCTGTGATCCCAAATAAAGAATGATCGATTGGTAGGAAAGTGGGGTGGGGAATTTTCCTGCAGACTTTTTTGGGGATTTTCCCAGGGTCTCTAGTCCGTGGGATTTAAAATTATGGGTTTGGTGGTTCCTAAGGTCCACAGGTATAGACCTAGGCTATACCTGTGCATTTGGTTTTTCTTGCCTAAATGTAAACCTTACTTTTTGCCACTGAATTGTATTTTGTTGAATAGGGCCCAGTGTTCAAATCTTTCAAGATCGTATTTCCTTTAGCTTGGTGTCATCTGCAAATTTGATGATTTCTCATTCTATCCCCTCATCTAAATCATTGACAACTATGTTGAAGAGTCCTGGGCCTAAGACAGAACCTTGTGGGACCCCACTGCTTCCTTCCTTCCATGTAGATATAGTTCCGTTGAGGACTACACTCTGGGTGTACTGTAGTTGGTCAGCCAGCTTGAATCTATCTGTTGGTGATGCTGTCTATCCCACACTTTTCTACCTTACTGAGAAGTCTACTATGTCCACACCATTTCTAATCCACTATCTTGGTCCATTAATTCAAAAGAATTAGCTTGGGAACCCCTGGGAGATTTAGATCACCACAAGCATGACCCAGAAGATGCTGAAGCACCCGAGAGAGACACCCACTTAGGTCCCAGGCAAGTTTTAGTCCAACTCAGCTGGACAGCAACAGAAGCTGGGGAAGATTGTCTACTCCACTGTGGTTACTTGCAAAAACAGAGGAATTCATTTCCAAAGTTTTTTTTTTTTTTTTTTTTTAGAAAGACAAAGCAATCATCATTCACTCTCTCTAAAGTGGAGTGGGGTGAGTTTGGGTGGCTGCTTGGAAAGGTATTTAGTCCTCTGTCAAATTTCCTGACTTATAGCTCCTAGTGGCCTTTTTCTGAACACGGGTTTAGTGCCATTCTAAAACAGTTCAAAACATTCTCCAAGATCCATCTCATCCTGGGAACCCTTTTTCTGAACTATGACCATCTGGCAGACGGTACAGAATAATCAAAACAAGGACAAATAGGCTGAAAAACAGCTTCTCTCCCAGGGCAGCAGCTCTTTTGAATTCTGCTGTATAGTGCAGTGTTGGTGCAGTGTTGGGGGTTTTCGGTTCAATGTGTGGTGGGTGAATGAAGGATGTGTGTTTGTGTTTATTTTCGTGGTCATGATGTGCACTGAAGATGGTGCTTGATTTCGTTGTAGTACGAAGTGCAATGACAATAAAGTAAACTAAACAGCACCAAGCCCTTGTCCAAAAACAATCCACCTGACAGGACTCAGATGCAAAGGAGGGTATTTCTCTGTCCTCTGCTGTGTCCAGAAGTGTAAGGGAGAGTGAATTGCTATGTGTAAAGGAATTTAGAGCTGACCTTGGGAAAGAAGGAAGCCATTCAGGCTTGGAGGAGTGATTACATGGTCCCGAGTTAGGGTACATTTTTTGTTTAGCATAAGATGTAACAGAGACAAACTTGGATAGACTTTCAAGATTTTTTTCTATAACAATAAAAACATTACTTCTGCAGTGTCTGTTTCTTGACCTGGCCTACACTGAAGAGTTGACACTGGTGGAATCTAGAAGTAACCCAAGGAATAGGGAGATGGTGCTACTTGAGAAGGGCATATAGGGTCACTAAGTTTGCATGAGAAATTTCCTGTTTCATCTTTCACTGGGCAGCAACCATGATTGATGGTGATTGATCTTGCATCTCTCCTAGAAGGAGCTTGATTGCTCCTTGATTGGTAAGTGGAAGGGGACAACCACTTAATTAAGAATTATTAATCCCATCTATGGATTTTGTTTTCCTTGCTGTCTAAATCTAGTAGTTTCTTGACCAATAAAAATATATAAAGTTAAAACTTCTTGGAGAGGGTTATCATAATTTCCATACCATTTTCAGGATTCCAATCATTTACAAATGAGTCAAAGCAGCATTTTGATCATAACCCAATCTTCACCCTTTTGAATATCCCTGTAACATCTAGAAAAGGGGCAGAAGTTAAGGTATGACATTGTTTTTGTCATTTCACACACACACACAGGCACACACTTTGTTTAAATATGAATTTGCACAATAAGCTAAACAAGAAGTGGGGTATTATATTTTGTGGTTCAATGTGTGGTGGGACCAGCCTCCGCCTTAGCATGCTGTATGCCCTAGACTAGGCCATTAAGCCATTATAGGGAATGCTTGTTTGGGCTTGCTCTGTGGTCACAGCAACTGTGGTTTGTTCATGTGTTTCAGATCTAGGGTATTTGTGAACCATGTGTTGTGTGTTCACTGCTGTTGAACTAGCTGCCCTTGGTGGTGAGTCTGCCCTTCTCTCGGAAACCTTCCAACTGCTTTGTGTGTACAGTTGCTTTGGGACCGGTGTTTCCTTCACACAGATTTGGGCTTTTAGCAAGGCTGATGCATTTTGCTTTCTACTTCCAGGGCCAACCAAATGGGCTTTTCAAGCCAGCAAATGCTCTTTCTAATTCCTGGAGTTTGATCTTCCTCCATCCTGTGATGAAGCACAAAACTCCCGTCTGGAGCCAAAACCGGAGGAGAAAGCAATCAAATAGGCTAAGAGGCGGGAAAGGGCTGAGCCCGGGCGCCAGAGGCTCCTCCCCTTCTTCTTCTTTTGGGGTCATCATCCTGAAGGCCCTTCCACCCTTCGCCTCCCGGATCAAGAGACCACCATCTGCCCAGCTGTTTCCTGAAAGACGCTGGCAGGTGGCACTGGAGGGTTGGCGGCAGCAGGCGGATCACCCAAGCCAGATCCCTCACTCTTTGGGGAGGTCTCCTTGTCCTCCCATTGGCAGCAGCTGCCGAAGCAGCAGAAACCGTGTCTGAGCACAGGGATTCCTGACCCAAGATTCACCCCCCTCCCTGAGCAGGCCAATTAGCTCCCAGCATTACCTGCACATATTAAGGCAGGTGCGAAGGCTCCCCTCTCTGCGCATGACTCCGAAGCAGGGAAATCTGCCTCTTGGCAGGCAGTTTCCTAGGTGATGCTCAGAAGTCGTCCTTGGTCAGGAATGAACCCAGGAAGTGCTGGAGAACTCAGAGGTTCAAGGTGTCCATGAGAAGGGCAGCAATAGGGCCACCAAGGGGGAGGCGGGTCGCTGGTTTGGGATAACAGGCAGCAGCAGCAGCAGCAGCAGCAGCAGCAGCCTTTCCTGAGGGATTCCTAATGCCAGGGCATCAGCTCGCTGCTTAGATGCAACTTTTTCTTGACTGCTTTATGCTAAGCAAATCTGGCAGAAGTGCCACACACACACACACACACATTGGTGGAGGTGCAGCAGTTGTGCAATAGCAACTCCCCCCCAGTTCCCAGATCCTGGAGACCTAATTCCCAGCTGTGGCATCTTCCAGACAAGTAAATTTCAACTCCCAGAACCCCCAGCTAGTGTGGCCAAATTCGAGAACGCTGGGAATTGGTTCTCATGCCTGAAGGTGCTAAGGTTGGGTGCCCCCCCCCCCAAAAAAGAGGCTGTAGCTGGATGTTTGCTACGTAGTTAAGCTACGGTTTGTTGGGTTTACTGGTTGTTATGGTTTACTGGTTGTTATGGTTTACTTCATACATACTGTGCTAAATCATAAACTGTTTTTGACAAATGGCCATCATGCCTCCTATGAAGCTGAATCCAAACAAACAGTATTGTGGCTTAGGCTAAGGTGCAGCTATTTGTTATGTGCTCACCTTTTAAAATGCCAGACAATTCCCTCCAGCTCAGGGGTCCCCAAACATGGCAACTTTAAGACTTGTGGATTTCAGCTCCCAGAAGCTATGCTGGCTGGAGAATTCTGGGAGTTGAAGTCCACAAGTCATGGATATAATTCTTTATTGGCCAAGTGTGAGTGGACACACAAGGAATTTGTCTTGGTGCAAATGCTCTCAGTGTACATAGAAGAAAAGATACATTTGTTAAGAGTCAAGAATCATCAGGTACAACACTTAATGATAGTCATAGGGTATAATAAGCAATCAAATCATACTAGGAAACAGTCCATATAGATTGTAAGGATACAAGTTACAGCCATACAGTCACAAGTGGGAGGAGATGGGTGATAAGGAGTGATGAGAAGATTAACTGTAATAGTAGTACAGACTTTGTAAATAGTTGGACAGTGTTGAGGGAATTATTTGTTTAGCAGAGTGATGGCGTTCGGGAAAAACTCTCCTTGTGTCTAGTTGTTCTGGTGTGCAGTGCTCTATAGCGTCGTTTTGAGGGAAGGAGTTGAAACCGTTTATGTCCTGGATGTGAGGGGTCTGTAGATATTTCCACAGCCCTCTTTTTGACTCAGGGTGCAAGATACAGATCCCCCATGGAAGGCAGGTTGGGAGCCATTGTTTTCTCTGCAGTCCTAGTTATCCCCTGAAATCTGTGTCTGTCCTGTTGGGTTACGGAGCCAAAGTTATAGAGGTGCAGATGACAGACTCAATAATTCCTTTGTGGAACTGGATCAGCAGCTCCTTGGGCAGTTTGAGCTTCCTGAGTTGGCGCAGGAAGAACCTTCTTTGTTTCTTTTAAGTCTTAAAGTGGCCAAGTTTGGGGAGCCCTGCTCTAGCCAAACATGTCCCGCAAGCGGTGAAGGCCAGAAGCGCCTGGAAAGCCGCTAATGGAGGCAGGTGGCAAAACTCTTCCGCTTTGCTCCAATCGCGCTAAGCTTGTCCCACCCACCTTGGACACCCCCCTCCTTTCCTCCCCAAACCCAAACGGCTGGCGGAGGGAGGGGAGAAAGTTTGGCAGGTGCTTTTCCCCCGCCCCTCCCCCTCCCCGAGGCGCCCCGGTGTTTGTTTGGGGCCCTTCGGGTTTGGGCCTCCCGTCATGTGACGCTTCCCTTCCCCTGGACGCGGCTGGGCTTGCCCAAGGTGGCTGCCCCGATAAGCGCGTCTGGCGGAAGATTGCGTGGAGCCCCCGAGGGGCGGAGGGGTTGCCTCCGTCCTCCGCTCTCGCCTCTGCAGCCGCAAGAGCCTGGGAGTCGCAGAGGAGCTGCAGGGCTGGGAGGGAGGCGCCTTGCCTTGCCCCGCTCCGCTCCGGGACAAACGCTGCCCCTCTGCAAAGGGAGCTCGGAGCCTTCGTGCTCAGCCGCTTGCAAGCACTGCCAGCAAACGGGGTCCCCCCCCCCCTCCGGTCTGCAAAGCTGCAGCGCGATGTTGGCCCTACTTTGCGGGGTGCTTTTCCAAGGGATGCGGAGACCATATAGGCCAGGGGTCCCCAAACTTGGCCACTTGAAGACTGGTGGACTTCAACCCCCAGAATTCCTCCCCCAGTCATGTTAGTTCAGGAATTCTGGGAGTTGAAGTCCACCAGTCTTCAAGTGGCCAAGATGGAAGACCCTCGCCCCGGAGCCACATCTTGCCCGATGCCTGAAGGGAAAAGGAGACATGCAGGAGGGGCTGCAAATTTGAGACCCCTGACTTAATCTGACTGATGCTGCTTCCTTTTTTTTGTGAGCAAGCTGGTTCTGGGGTTTTTGCTTGAAGTTCGTAATAGTCTGATGAGATGTGTAGCATGCATTCTAAATTTTAGATTGCTTTATTTTAGATTGTTTATAGACAATCAACGTTTTTATTGCAAAAGTTATTTTAATTCTGTTAAGTTGATTTTTTAAAAAAAGAAAGTTATTTCTGGAGCATTCCAGGACTGTGATTACACTCTTACGACAAGCCTTGCCTGGTTTAGTCTGTGTCTCTCCCTTTTCCTTTTTTTCTCTGTTCTGGAATTTGCTCCCTGCCTATTTTGGTTCACAGCTTGTTTGCTCCTGACTACTCAGAGCCTAATCCTTGTTGAGATCCTATCTAAAGACTCTTGAAATGCATGGTTTAAAATAGTTTCCTCCTCTCCACAGTTAGGAGACCTGGCTTGTTCAGATAGTATTTCCCTGCCCTGGGTGTCACATTCAGACATAAGGGAGAACTGTCTCCAGCACTTCTTAATCCAACATGCTTCCAGATTTCCCAATTAAGGCTTTATGCAACTGTCCACGTGAGAACCAGTTTGGTGCCAAAGCTAAAGTGCAGGAGGCTGGGAGTTCTAGTTTTTCCTTAGGTATGGAAATTGGCCGGTTGACTTGGTTTAGCCCGCTTTATAGGATTCTTGTAATCTGGAGTAAAATAAGAGGAAACATGTACATTGTCTTGAGTTGCACAAAATGAAGGCAGGACATAAGTCTAATAGATAAAAGGCTTGTCTTTTCTATTCTTTTCTATTAATTGGTTTTGAAAGACAGTGAGAAAAGGGGGAAAGTTTTTGGAAGAAAACCAGGGTCAAATTCTGTATATCCAGAAGAGGGATTGTGCATTAAACTTTGGATGCTCTGGCATCCAGAATCCCTCAAAGAGTTAGCTTATTCAGCTGTCTCAAATCTCTTGGCTCAGTAACTTAGCTATTTATTACAGGGTAGGATAGGATGGGTTTCTACAGCAGGCCCTGTTGATTGTGTGATTGACAAGCGTTACGTTTGATCTGCTGGTGGACCCCAAGCAGGTGGGCAAATGGCATTTCAGGATTTAAAGGAAAGCTCTCATGACCCTGTTCTAGGGGGTTACTTTAGTTAAAATGCTGCAACAGTGAGGGCTTCATTGTGGACACCAGCTTCCAGAGAAGGCCAGTCACTCTGTTTTGTGCTGGTTGGCTGAGTTGAGTGAAACCACAGTTTAGAGGCAGTTTGGTGTAGGGCAGAAGCTGTGAGTTCTAGTCCTGCCTTGGGCACAAAGACAGCTGGGTGGTCTTGGGCCAGTCACTCTCTCTTAGCCCTATGAAGAAGCAGGAGTCAATGGGAAGCCACTTCCGAAAAACCTTGCCAAGAAAACTGTAGGGACATACCCAGGCAATTGTCAAGAGGCAAAAACACCCCCAAACAAAAACAAAGCTTATCATAGTTTAACCACCATTGATTAAATAACTCAGGTAATTTCATACAACAAACATGTTAAAAGTTCAGTCATATTTTATAAGGCGCAGGGGCCAAGTTCACCCATAGTGATGGCACATGGTGATTAGCGATCACATTTTAGGATGCTGTGTGTAGCTGGTGCTCCGTTCAAAATACAAGAAAGAAAAACTTAGACTCTTGTAATTAGAGAAAAGATATCTTTTACTGGAAGTCAAGTGGTAGCAACAAGAAAATTCTGAATCTGAGGAAATAGGCACGTACATCACATATATCAAGGGAGTGAAATGTTCCCACCCCCAATAGTTCAAACGTTTCTTCCAATTAAAAGTTGTGAACCTCATCATGTGGACATCTTCAGGTGGTTATGATTAGTTGACCTTGGCAGACTCTGATAAAGGTTTGCAGCTGTGCAGAGAAGAGAAAGCTAAGCAAGAAATAGAAACCCTTCCCAGTTCATACAATATTAGTTAGTAACACCTCCAGCTAGCTTCCCATACTGTTCCCCCTTCCTCCCCCCATTACTCATGACAGCCAGAAAGAAGCAAGGCAAAGGAAGAAGATCTTGACAACCGGGCTGACAATCTGTCTCCTTGGGTTCCTCCATATTGTGTATTGCAATACAGTTTTTTTTCTTTGCTCCTTGAGGGCTGGGGTTGAGGAAAGAGTTCCTTTTCAGTCCAAATTGTGTTTATATTCCTTCCAACCCAACAGAACGTTGGAAAGAAGTTCTATAAAGAGGCTTTGGTCCCTCTCTCATCTGTCCATCTCCAAGAGGATGTCAAAACCGAACAAGGCCATGGGACCAAATCCACACACATCTTGTTTGCTTGGCGTTTGCCAAGGACGTGTCCTCAGACAGAGCGTGTACTTCATCACCAACTCCCTAGGCCTGGGTTGGGCTAAGGTGTTTCTCATGTCAGTAGAAGACTTCCCGGGCGGATGTTATAGAGCAGAGAACCTTTGGAGGTTAGCTGGTAGCCTGGCACGTCTGCTATGGGGCTGCCAATCTAGTCATTGGGCTTTTTGTCTCTGCACCATTTTAGCTATGGCTGTAAGAGAGACCGAACACTTACATGGCCCCCTTTTCTCCTTCCTTTCCGTTCCTTCCTGGGATATGTCTCCAGCACGAGTCAATCAGAGCTGGAAGGGACCTTGGAGGTCTTCTAGTCCAGCCCTCTGCTTAGGCAGGAGACCGTACGCCATTCCAGACAAGGGACTCTCCAGTCTCTCCTTAACAACCTCCAGTGATGAGGCAGCCACCATTTCTGAAGGCAAAGCGGTTCCCCTGGTGAACGGTCCTCCCTGTCAGAAAGTTTCTCCTTAATTCCAGGTTGCTCCTCTCCTTTCCATCCATGGTTTCTTGTCTTTGGTGCTTTCGAAACCTCTTCATATAACTTCTTTCCAGCGTTCTGTTGGGTTGTAAAGAAAATAAAGACCATTGTGACTGAAAAGTCGGCACCCAGCAGTATTTCCCCCCCATTGGGAAAACCACAAGAGGAAGGGAGCTATCAGAGCACAGACCTGAGTGGGTCAGGTGTCCTTGTTGCCCTCCTTGTTCCAAAGGTTTTTAATTCAGAAAAGCAGAGTATGATGAGGTTGAAATGCTGCAGAACAATGTCGCCTCTTTCCGTTTTTATCCCCAGGAATGCCTCTGAGCTCCCACACGGAGACCCATAACCCAGAAGGGGGCAGGTTTTCAGTCCTTCAGATTCCTGTCCCTCCTCTAGGGAGGGAGGCTGGGAAGGGAGGGAGGGAGGTCCAGGGTGGCTGTGGTGCTAGTGGTCCTCCAGGGCCAGCTTTCTCTGGGAGTGGGCCGGCCTTCATCCCTCTCTGCAGATGCAGGGCCTCCCCTCTTCACCTCCTGGGCTGGAGAGGCAGGGAAGGGAAAGGGCCAGGGGGCAGCTGCTCATGCCAGGCTCTCTAGCCCATGGCTCCCCCCCCCCCTCAGCTTTAATGGTCCACCCGAGGTCGCAGTCTGGTCTAGCTCCAGAGCCAGGAATCCCTGGGCTCGGTGGGGGAACACCCACCTGTGCTGAGGCTGGGTAGAGAGCAGAGAGGGAGGGGGCCTGGTCAAGCAGGCATGCAACCTCCTCCCTGGCTTCCCTGATTAGGCTGCCATAATGGTGGCAGGGCAGATGGATAGGGGGGACCATGACTCACTCCCCCCATCACACACTGACCCACACCTGAATATCCAGGTGCCCCAAAAAAAGTGCTGCAAAGAGCTGGAAGGAATTCCAGAAGCCAGGGTCCTTCTGCCTTGTTTGCACTTGTTTACACTCAGGGAGGGAGGCAGGGAGGGAGAGTCTGCAGCCTTTTCCCCAAGGACACCTTGGGGAGGCGGGTTCAGTGGCAAGGTAGCTGCTAGCCAGGCCTCACCTGGCAGGCACCTGCTGAGCTGGGATTGAGGTGCACGTGTCGGCCGTCAATGCCCAGAGTGCTTAGCTAAGGCCTCTGGAAGGGAGCTAGGAGGAATCCTGTGGGCTCTCCAGCCACTCCCCCCGCAGACCTCGCCAGATGCTGATTTTACACCATCCAAGTGGGCTGTAGGTGCCCACCCTGGTTTGGGGTAGCAGTGGGTGGCCTGCATGGGGCATATTCCCAAAATAGAGGCAGAAGGGACCCGGGTGCCAAAGAACACAACGCAGTGATTCCCACAAGGGGAACATTCTCCTTGTCCTCCTTGTTGCCAAATAGGCGCTGGGCTTGGGGTTAAAATAACAGGCTTGTCTGTGAAGACACAGAGGCTTTGGTCTGGCCGACACAAAAAGGCCCCTTTCTCCCCACCATTCAATTTGCCTCTGCCTCCCCCCCTCCCCCCCGCCCGTCTCTAGGCCACCCCTGGGGAGTCGAGAAGGGAAGCTTGGCTCTGGGTGTGGCTCCTGGGGGATTCTTTGGGGGCAGACGAAGGTTTGGAGCAAGGGATCCCTCAGAGGAAGCGGGGGGGGGGGGCGCAAGCACCCAAGGGGCTGCCTTTCCATAGCAGCAGCCTGGGCAATTCGGACATGGCAGCCGGTCTCCCAGCTTCTTCCTTTTATTTCTTTTCAAAGGATAAACGACTGACACAACCTAAGAAAAATACAAAAAGTAAAGGAAGGGGGGGTGCAAAGAGAGAAAAAAGATCTCTCAGATAATTTCAGTAACTTAACTCTTTGTTTAATATGTCAATAAGAAAAACTTTCCCCCCATATCTCATCCCTTACCAATAATCAAACTGTAAAAAATTCATATTAATCCTAATTGGCAAAAGTCTATTAAGAGTTATCAGAAATAATTATATATACTAAGCTTAATCAAATCCATTTTGTTTTCCAACTGATTACTTTCTCTAAAACATAAAGCAAAAGAAAACTCTTCCCATTTATAAACAGATCAAATAATGTCCCACCCAACTTCTTCCTTGACTTCTCACCTCCACATGGTCTTGAATCGTTGAAAAAGTGTCTGGATTCCACAAGAGGTCGTGGATAGGCTGCCTGACATGACAAGTGACCAGCCACGAATGTCCCTTTCATTAGAGGAAAGGAGGCTAAAAACAGACCACCAGGCCACGATTCTGAACCCGAATTCTTCAGTGCTTCCTAAATGGATAGTTGTAAGCTGAAGACGACAGGCCTGGGCCCCACACCTGAGATACTTGTTGAGTCCCACAAAAAAACCCCAACACCCCAGATGCTCTGGGTGTGATTGCAAACCGCTCCTTGCTGAATCAGCCTGCCTTCCGGGTGCCTCCGACGTGGGCTGGTGCTAGGGCAGCGCCTGGTGTCTGCTAGCGCCTTGTACCTGTACTCTGGCTGCCTGAGGGGCATCCAGCCGTTGTGGGCTCCTCCCTCTCCATGTGCCCCTCAGACCCTCTGGCTGTGACATGGTGACCCCTCACTTTCCCTGGTGGGGGTGGGGCACCAGGTGTGTCAGAAGCCCAGCTGGATTTTGCTGCTGTTGGAAATGAGACCTGAGAAAGCAGTCACTGAGTCAAGCACAGAAGAGGCCTGTCTGGGCAAAGCCAAGCCCACCCTGATTTGCCTGTGGCTCTCCTAAGCAAATGGCAGCTTCCTCCTCGGTGGCAAACTCTCTCCAGGGACAGAAATGCCTCCCTGTCTGCCATCCGGCTTCCAAGCAGCGGCTTCTTCCGTTCTCTTCTGTTTTCCACAATTGTTCTTTTTCTCCACCTGGTACTACCTGCCAATTTCCACAAAATGTTTTTAAAACAATTGTTTATGACAACTATTTTTAATCCAACTTTTATCTTGGGTATTAATCCAGTAAAAACAATACCCAGGAATAAAATTTAAAGATGGCATAATTGACAAAAAAACATAATGCAAACCAACAGAGCAGATCTCAGGTGCCAAATGGTTGCAACTTCGGTGCCAAGTGAGTTTAAAGGGGGAGGAAATTCTTATGGAATTAGGATCATGTTTCACAGAGTAACACTGATTTATTTCCTTGGAATTTTACTTTCACAACCTATCATGCCAATACATTTTGAGACAGTATACTGAGCTATATTTGTTGTTTACTATAGAATTAAGTAATGAATACGTGGCATTGTCACGCCTTTGCAAATGCCAAGGGAAGTCAGGATGTTTTAACAGGAGTCTAAATGATAGGAAGGCTGGTACATGCTTTAGTATGATGGGATGGTACAAATCCTATGCTGCAGTGGGAAATGTCTCTGATTTTACTGTAAAGATACAAAGCCTATTTTTTAAAAAAGAGAGAAGAGGCAGTGGGAAGGAGGAAGCCCAGTCTCATTCGGTGTCCGGTGTCTGTGTGTTTTATGTGGGGGGGTGGGTGGGCTGAGGAGGGCCAGAGGCCAGGCCAAAAGTTGGCACAGTCTAGGGAGCTCCCCTCCAGAGCAGATCCAAGGGTTTGACTTGTGCAAAAGACCTCTCTGAATCAGTTTCCGCTTCTAACATCTGAACTGTGGCTAACGATTCTGGAAATCAGTGACACAAATTGTGTTTAAAAAATTGCTGCTTCGTCTGAAGCTACCAACAGAAGTCTTGGTGCTCTCTGAGCTCGGTTGTTTTCTTGCAGACATTTCATGACCCAACAAGGTAACGTCATCAGTGCTAGACGAGAAAACAGCCGAGCTCAGAGAGCACCAAGGACCCCAGAATCTGAAGCTACTGATGTCCTAAATGGCTCCCAAGGTTAAACTTTGGCTCTTGCGGTGTGGATGCTATGGGCTTGTTCTGGATCTTGAGAGGTCTGAGCTGTGAGGAGCATTGCCGCCAGAGGGGATGCTGAGGGTGCATGTGAGCGCTTGTGGAGCAGAGGGGAGGCGTCCTGGCTGGCATGGTCTGGAAGGCGGTCTTGAGCTGCCTCCCTTGGGCCTGGCAGAGGAAACCCAGCCAGCTTCCTGGCCTGGCGAAGGCAGAGCCCGAGGGCCAGCAGGGGTGGGGGAGGCCTGTGTTGTTGCGCCAGCTCTCCTTTCATCCTTGGGTTATGCTGTGGGCTGGAGGGAGAGTTGCGCTCCTGGCCTGGGAATCTGACTTGGCCTCCCTCGTGGAATTTGGGTGGTGGAAATGCCCAGGGTGCCAAGCAAGATAAGGGCGGGGTTGGCTTCACAGGCTGGCTGGGGTAGATGGGTGAATCAACAAATGTTGTGCTTCCATTGTGCAGAGTTCAAAGAAAACCAGCCGTCAATAAGAAAGGAGAAGAGCCAGCCAGCTCCTTTCATACCTTTTGGGATGCTGGGCTCCCCCAGAGCAATTCAGGACATTGGTGGGGGCGGGGAATGGGAGGCTTAAAAGTAGAAAAAGTAATAGAGAAAGCCACGGTCTCTGGATGCTCCAGAAAAGCTGTGGTGGTGGACTTTTGCGATAATTTATTCAGTTTTCAGGAAAGCACACTTGTCCCACAACATCCTGAAAATTTAAGGCCTGGTTTGAGTTGTGAGATGATTGCATGTACGCATTCCCCCCCAGGAGGTGTGTTGGCTCTGACACTCCAGGGTGTTATTAAGGCTACACTGTTTAGTTTTTTTTTTAAATCTCACCATTCAGTAAAAGTCCTGAAGGGTTTGAAGATCTTGTTAAAAGAGCATCTGAATGAAAAACCACCCCATGTGGAATCAAGTGCCTTAAGATTCAGGCAGGTTGGGCTTTCAGCTACAGATTCCTGGCTCCTTTAAGGAACACACATTAAAGCTGGGAAGGAGTCAAAATGCTCTTTTTAAAAAGAGTTGAGGAGCACTTGAAAGGGCATTGGTATCTGGGCTCATTCTACTATTACTTCTGGCAAACAGGTTTTACAAGTTGTGGTTTTAAAACCTGGTTGATCAAAGTCAACAGCAGTGGGCCTCTGTTCCTTTCTAGCCCCTTTCAGGGTAGAAGAGGGTGTCACACATTTCACACAGCTTGTAAAGCCAACGTCTGTTGGTTTGGACTTAGGTTATCATGGTTTGTAACTGTGTCTTAGTGTGATACATAAATCCAGGCGATTAAGGCCTATTCAACCATGGCTACTATTATGGGGTTGCTTTATCGTGGTCCATGAGGAACTTCAAGATGCACAGATGCATGAGACATTTTACTTTGCTCTTTGTAAAAAGTCATAGGTGATTCTTTCCACAGTGCGAAGGCTCAGAACTCAATGAAATCATGCTGCATTCATGTTTGTCAGCTTCTGAATTTGGGTATTTACCTCTCGATGCCGCCTTTTTTACCTCTTCAGAATATTCGTGTAGATGAATATTTGGGTCAAGGAAGAGATGAAGCAAGGTGGCCCCTGTGTTCCTGCTTGGGGGAGGGGGGCTCAAAGAGCTTGCCAGTGTTCATCCAGTCTGGCCAGGAGTTTGGCTGTGCCCAGTGTGCTTTTGGGGCTGGCCCTCCGGAAGACCATTCCAGGAAACATGGGCTCATCCCCTCTCACATGGAGCACACGGATACCGGGACCCCATGGGGCCCTGCGTGGGTCTGATTCGGTGGAATTCATCACTGCACACTAGATTTTGACATCAAGCTTGGCTGCAAATCTGAGCTGTCCAGGCAGTTAACCATCGTTTGAGAATTGACTTACTTGGCAGGTGGTTCTCAGTCAGGACTTGCGTAGATTGGTCTATTACAGGAAGAACGACGCTGTATATGCACCGAAGTTTTCCCTGCTACAATACACAGAAGCCAAATTCTGTGCTCCAGAGTTTGTTTTGCTTCGACTCTGGCTTTTCCAAATTGGATTTTCATTCTCTTGGATCGCTTTGGCAGCCCCTGATCTATGTTAACGTGATGGTTCTCTCTCGCTGGGAGCTGCTGGCTTCTGCCTTGCCAGCTTCATTCTTCACAGTAGTACTGTGAAGGATCCTTGAAAGGCCCTGCCTTCTATCTTGCTTAAACTTTCTTTTATTGCATTGTAATCAGTGTTACTTCCTCACCCGTCACTCGTCATCGGATGGATGGGGATTTCCCCACCTAGAAGGAAAAAATGGGCCAGCGAGGGCACCCAGAGCCTCGCTCAATGCAGGGATCCCTGTTCAGCCCCTGCTTGGATCCACGCTGCGCTCTGGGACAGGGGACCCCCTCGTGAATGGCAGTTATGCCTTGTGTTTCCCTGCCATTCGGTCAGAATCTCCTTCCAGGAACTTATTTGTTTGTCCTGTTTGTATCATTGCCCATCAGCCCATTATTCTCTGTTCTTGTGCTCTAGAATTACAGCTGGTCCTTGACTTGCAACCTTTTCTTTAGTGACCAAAGTTACACCACTACTGAAAAAAATATGACCCCAACAAGCTGAGTCAGTGGAGGAAGCCGGATTCACCTGAGAACAGCAGTGATTGGTTTAACAATTGTGGCAAAAAAAAAAAAAATTGCAAAAGTGGGTACATCTCACTTAACAGCCACCTTGCTTAGTAACATAAATTCTGATCCCAGTTGTGGTCGTAGGTCAGGGGCTACCTGTGCAGAGGCCAGAGATCTGTCACCTGAAGGGTCACCTCCCTTCAGAAACTTTAAAAATGCTGCCAAAGAGCCAGGACTCTTCTTGGGGCGCCAGAGGGGAGAAGCCGAAGAGCCAGGACCTTACAGTGGAGATTGCCTGGAGAAGGGAGAAGGCTTGTTCTGCAGAGTCCTTAATTTGGAGACAGGTTGTGTTGCCAAATATTTGATGTGTGTGTGTGTGTGTGTGTGTGTGTGTGAGAGAGAGAGAGAGAGAGAGAGAGATGCCAGCGAGCCGGCCTGTGCTTCTCCATCCCTCCGTAATGAGCACGTCTGGTTCCTACCAGCCATTGTGTTTTCTTCAGTGCCCTCCAATAATAATAATCCCAACTGTTGGTGCAAGGAGAGACTGCCTAATGAAGCTGGCTGGATCTCGGGAGATTAAGAGGTTACTGCTGGGGCTTTTCCATTTGATCAGGCTGTCCTGAGCGTGAGAAAAAGGCCCGGGAAGAGGTTTTCCGACAAGGGCAGCCTCCCATCGTGGGGATGGACATTCCTGCTGCTTTTGGCCGTGCCACCGTTGCCTTGGAGATGGGAGGACTCCTGTGACTGGCCCCCTTTGTCTGCCAGGGAGCAGTGGCCAAAGGGTTAACCCCCAGCCCCTTTTTTTTCTCTCCCCTCCAAGGCAGCAGGCCGGAGGGAAGGGAAGGGAAGGGAAAGGGCCCTGGTTGAGAGCCCTCCCTCTTGAACAGGACACCCCTGTTATAGTCTCCCCTGCCCCGAGACACAGATTATGGGTGGGCATCCCAAGAGCTGGGTTCAGATCCAGCCTAAGCTAGAAGAAAGAAGTAAGCTGGAAGGAAAATGAGGATCCAAAGTGAAATCTACCCCTGCAAAGTTGGCCTTGACAGAGAGTGAGCTGGAGAGCAAGAATGAATCCATAAGGTAACTGCCGAGTAGAGCTTGTTGGGTGACTCAGGCAAGTAAGCCAAGCCACATGATCATGAGGTGGCAGTGTGGAAAACTCCATCCTCTTGAATAGGCTGAGATAATTGCATTGCTTTAAGCTGAGCAATTGCTTGAAAATGAGCTTTAGTAATACAACAAGCTTGTAGTAAAATAAGAAGAAATCTTAGATTTGGGGAATGGTGATAAAGACAAGTTTTAAGAACAGAGCGTTTGATCTTGGCAGAAGAATGCATTTTTGAGCTAATGTGCATGCCAGGATGGAAAGAAGATCAGGGCTGCTCAAACATGCAGGACAGCCGGCCAGCTTGGCCCCCCGTGATCCTCGGCGTAACTCAAAGCCACACGGATTCTGTCTCTGTGGATCGCTTACTTACTCTGCTCAGTTTCTTTCAGGTTGTAGTGAGCTCTAATTCACAGCCGTGGTTGGCTTTCAGGCAGAATAACCTGGTTTTCAGTAGCACATAACTATAGTTATTCTACCCCCCCCACCGTGTATACTTGCTAATGTGAAATGTTGAGTTTTCAGAAATAAAGTTCTGGGACCCTTTTTAAAAACGCAGACCCAAACTTGTGTTGCACCTCCTGAGAAGAGGAAGGGCTGCTTTTCCCGGGTCATCGCACAAGCCCCGCTGATCTTGGGGGTGTCTTTGCTTCTGTTCTGGGAAGATTCCTCCAGGGGTAGAGTCCCCACCCCACCCCTCTTTATAAAATCCCGGGTGGCTCATTGGCTCTTCTAACTAGAAAGGAAGGGAGCCCCGCTTCTAATGCCGGAGCCAGGATTAACCTCTTGGGTTTGAAGAGGGGTTTGGAAAGAAGCCCTGGCCCTCCCCCTGGCCCTGCCCCTCCCCCAGAGTTGATATTTCATGTGGACGAAAAGCCTTTTTGGAGAGCTGGCAGGATACAAATCTGTTCCAAGGATCAAGGCAGCCCCCCTCCCTCCCTCCCTCCCTCCCTCCGTGTATGTGTGTGTGTGTGTGTGTAAAGACAGAATCCCACTCCCGAAACACACGTAACACACACACACACACACACACACACACACACACGTGTGCATCTGCTTCTGCAGAGTTGGGAAAGCAGCTTCCTGCCTGCCTGGCTCACCGACTGTTGGTAACCCGGAGCAGAGGGAGGTTCTTTGGGAGATAAACCTTGACCTTGAAGCCCTTCCCAGAGAATAAAGGAGGCTTTGAGGTTTGGCGGGCTAGCAAGGCTCCTGCAGGTCTTCAGCGAAGACTTTCTCTCCTGGAAATCCCTTTGTGTCAGGAAGGAGCTGTGGCAGGTTCCTTGCCTGCTGCTGGGCTCTCGGAGGAGAAGCGCGAAGGCAAACCCACAGAGGTCACAACTGAACTTTCCCCCCTGTGCAGAAGGCTGAGGCGGCCTTGCGAGCAGGTGCTGAACCGCTTGCTTGCCCTGGCTGGTGCACGGCCACTCTTCAGTTAAACCAGCAGCCAGGTTTTTCTAGGCGGGCTGAGGGTCCTGTCAGCAACCGTGAAGGTGTCTTTGCTCTCCCACCGACTCAGAGATGGAAGATCAGGAGGCAAATGAAGGTTTGCCGTGTTGAATTTTACAGCTCTAAAGTTGGGGCTGGTTGAGTTGATGGAGACGGACTCTGGTCTCTTGGTGGGGGTGGGGGCCGAGGCCTAATGAACAAGGGAAGAGGCCAGTCGAAGCCTGGGAACTTGGCCAGCCCAAATAGGTGAGCCAAAGGGAGAGAGAAGCGATTCTACCCAAAGGGACTCTTCCAATCCCAACTCAAATTCAAAAGGAGATGTTGGCTCCTCTTGTGGCAGCGTCTTCTCTGAGCAAAGCACTTGCAACTGGTTCTCTTAACAGGAAGTCTATTTGAACAGCCTGGAAGATGGGAATTTGGGTACCTATGGCTGTTTTCACGATCCTTGAGAGGAAATGGATACAGAGACCGACTAAGCCCCCTTCCCTGCCTGCCTTGCAGGGGTCTCTGCAGCCATGCTAACTGACCACTCTGATGAATCCTTTGGGCCATGAGCCACCTGGGCTCTGGTTGTCCTTCTTGATGAAACTGTGTAGGAAGCCTTTTGACTGGCCAGTGGAGACACGCGCATTTCAGTTGCAGTCAGAGGCATTTCAGGGGGATAAGGTGTGAGCAGGCCTGGCAGAAAGGACCACTAGAGCTTGGGGGAAACGCCTGAGTTTCAGAAGGGGCAAAGATTGGTATCTGACACCCAGCTGCTCACGGTGCCTGCCTGGAAGTTGGAAGCAAGGCATGCTTTGCTGCACTCCCTGGAGCTTGCCTGCGCTTGCTGGGAAGTGTAATGATAGGCTCCTGCCAACTGCCCCGTGGCTGATTGCACACATGTGTAGAGCACCTCAGAAGCATCTCCAAGAAGTGGAAATCAGGGTGTGCCTGAAGACTGGCGGCTAATGCTCTGCCATCCACTGAGGATAACCAACTCCAGCGCCAGAGCCAGCTGGGGGCTGTTTGTGAAGAGGAGTTTGGGAAAGGCTGCAAAACAGCTTGTGGGTCTGCCTTTCTAATGGGAAGGCAGGGCTAATGGCGCTGGGAAGAAATTGCATCGTGGCAGAGAGAGAGAGAGAGAGAGAGAGAGAGAGCGCAACAGGCAGGTCTCTGGGTTCTGTGCACCACAGTCTATGAAGAGCATGTCTCAGCGTGGCTAGTATTTGACCTCTGGACCTTCTCGTAGGAGCAGCCTTGGAATATTCTTTTGCTTGGCAGCACGGGTGACCCTAACGAGCTTGGGCTCTGATGGATGGGCATCTAACTGTCTTGTCTGTTGTGTAAAGGCAATAATATATGTCCCTTTGGAAGAGAAGCAGTGCATGATCTGATGCTGTGGAAGAGAAGATACAATAAGATGTGTGAATAGGGATGTCGGCCAGATACAGGGCCAGGGGGCGGCTGGGGAAGGACGTGGCCTGGGCAGGCCTTTCCTCTGAGGTGTGCTTATGCTCCTGTTCACAGGGATAGGTATGTCCCACCTTTCACCTGGACTCTTTTCCTCTGCTCCCCTTGTGCTCTGAATACAACTATGAAGGTGAGGTCCACCCGTGGAATGAGGGTTGCCACCTGGCCCTGGGATTTCTGAAGCCCAGCCCTGTGACTCAGGGAGGCAGGGTGGCCCTCGGAGCCAAGCCAGGCCCTGCCTGGGGAGAGGAGTTCTCCACGATCAGCCCCACCTCACCAACCCATTAGGGTGATGAAAGTAGGACAGATCCCTGGTGCAGGTTCTGCTGTAGGCTAATCACCACCTCACTTGGCTAGTTGGTTTACTTAGCCACCCCGAAGTGGGCATTTAAAGAGCTTTTGTGGAGGAGATGGAGCTCTTCTTGATGAAAGCAGGAAACACCGACACCCAGCCCGATTTCTCTGCTCTGGAAAGAGGCTGGGTGGGTCTCCGAGTCAGCAGCCCCGGTCAGCCATCCAGGGGCATGGCCAGGGAGGGGGAAGGCCAACAGGCTGAGCAGAGGACGTGGCCTGAGTTTGACCAGGATTGGGAGCCCTGGTTGACTTTCTGCAGGGAGTAGAAACAAAAATGATTCCTGGTTTTGAGGACTGGAATAAAAATAAATAGTTATAGAGAAAATGTAAACAATGCCGTAACCGTAGAGTTAAGAGCTTATTTTATATTTATACAGGTAGTCCTCCACTTACGGCCACAATTGAGCCCAACATTTATGTTGCTAAGTGAGAAATTTGTTAATGAGTTTTGCCCCATTTTATGACCTTTCTTGCCAGCTGTTAAGTGAATCTGGTTTCCTCATTGACTTTGCTTGTCAGAAGGTCACAAGAGGGGATCACGTGAGATCCCGGGACACGGCAGCCGTCGTAAATCGGAACCAGTTGACAAACATCTGAATGTTGATCACGTGACCCCGGGGAAAGCTGCAACGGCTGTGTGAAAAATGGTCATAAGTCACTTTTTTGAATGGTCACTAAATAAACTCTTGTGAATTGAGGACTACCTGTACTTATTTGTTTATACTTCTGTAAAAGAAAACTAGAAGTCACCTCCTTATAATTCCTTTTTTCTTTTCTTTGAGTTCTGCATTTTGTCTGTGCTCTTTTCCTCATTTTTGCATTTCCCCTTTGTTTTCATTTGAAATATTGTTAGTTTTCATTCTGTATTAAAAATTTTTATTAACATTTTATTTTTAAAAAAGAGGCCAGTAGTTTAGTTCAAGGAAATCAGTGCGGAGCTCACACCGCTTCCTTAACCTTCTTTCTGGTTGACTGTATTTTTTCTAAAAATAACATTAAATAGGAAGCTGTCTGTCTCTGACGTGAAAAACCCAGCCTGCAGCCTTATCTTTGCTTGCTGGGGTGCTTCGGAGTCCTTCGGAGTCCTTCGTGAGGCCCTCGAATATTCACGTGAAATAAATAATGCCTGGGTTTTCTGTGAACGGGTTCTCCTCTTTCTGGGGGGGGGAAAAGGGCAAAGTTTGGCTCTGGGATCGGACGGATCCTGGAAGGCTTGAGACCCTTAACAGGGAAGGCAGATTTGCCTTCTGGGAAAGGGCTGTGCTCTTAGCCATTTTGTGAGCGCGCCCATTATTAACAGTCTGCTCTCCAATGGGAATCCAGGGTCAGTTGGGGAGGTCCAGAGCCTGCATTCTTGCCCCCCCGGGATCCGCCTCCACACTCAGGAAGTGGTGGTGGGGGTCCTGTTGTTGGCCCTGGGGAGCATCACTTCCATTTTCCTTTGCCAAAAGCCCGGTCCAGCCAAGTCATGGCGATGCAGGGCAGGTGGGGTTGACGCTGCCGTGTCTTCCATAAGGCAGGCATGGCCTACCCTTGCTTCCTCCAAGCACCCCCAAGCTTAGCCGCATTCAGATTTCTGGGGGTGGGTGGGCGGGCTGACAGTTCTTCAAGGTGCCAACATTGGCTGCCCAAAGCAGGTTAGCAGAGGTGGGAGAAGTGACTGCCAGGCCAGAGAGGGTGAACCTAGAGAGAGGAGGCTGGAGCGGAAGAGACGAGAGATCTTGCAGTCTGAGTGATGCATCTGTATTCCTGTGTGACTCATGGCCTGGTGTGTGGGATATTTATATATATTTCCTTGTTCTGCAGAATGAAGCCTCACTTCGGTCTTCATGTTCGGCTTCCTGTATTCAATAAAATGCATTTCCTACTTTTCCGCTCCTCGTGTTTCTATTGGGGCACAGAAACCCCACGAGGAGCTGGGCTGAGATTTCTTGGCTTTTTAAAAAGATCTCCAGCTTTTGGTTTGATTGTATGGTATAAGGGGCAGTTCTCTGAGTAGGCAGCCATGGTGGTCAAGGGACAGTGGGTGGGTGGGGGGTGTCAGCTAGTAACTAACTGCGGAGTAACTGTGAGTAAAGAATCCATTTCTGTGAGCTCTGCTTGCTGTATTTCCCTGTTTTACATGCAGAAATAAGATGATTATGATTATGACAGGACAGGCTTCTGAAACTTCTTATGGTTTTAAAGGGAAAAACATTATTTCTTTATCTTGATCACTTTAAGATGTGTGGACTTCAGCTCCCAGAATTCCCCAGCCAGCCACTGTGATTGCTGGCTGGAGAATTCTGGGAGTTGGTCCACATATCTTAAAAGTTGCCAAGATTGAGAAACACTGGAATAAAGAGATGATACACATCTTATAAATCCGTATATGAATCTTACATTTCTGTTCTGCCAAGAACTCTATTCCTGCACTTCATTTGCACCCTACACCCATGGAGAGGGGCTGAAGCCAGCATTGGGTGGGTGGGCCAAGAGCAGAAACGGGTGGGAGACTTCTGCCCTGTTGTCCTCTGCCTCTCTTGCCAAGGTGGGGACAGATCACTTCCCAAAGGTCCTCACTGAATGGATCCAGCCGGCTTTTGGAATCAGGCCAAGAGTCAGTGGCATCCATGCAGGAGAAAGGTTGGAAAATCAGGAAAGGAGCTTCAGTTGCATCATTCTGGCCACCACCTTGACTTTTAGAGCATCCCATTCTTCGCCAAGGGCTGCAATTGCCTAACTGCCTGGGAAGTGCCTGCCCAGCCCTGGCTCCTATGTTGTGTGGCACTAGGTGAATCTTTTCCAGGGAGGGAAGCATACCTGATTTCCCACACCTGATCCCACCTTCTGGCTCTCCCATGTACTTGGACCTCCTCTTTCCCAGTGAGGATGGAGCATTGGAAGAGGGTCTGTTTCTCTGCCCTCTCCCCTCTGGGGGTGCAAAGCAGGACTCCTTTAATGCTTTGACAGCCTCGTCCCAATGAAATCCAGCAGGCCAAAGGAAGCGGATTCTTTGGAAGCTGCTGGAAAGAAACATGGCTCCATCAATGGAAAGTGCATGCAGCCAAGAAAATCCCAACTCTTTGCTCTGACTCTACTCAAACCTTCTCTTGGTCTTTTTGGTCACCCTCCCAATGGGGCTTGAGTGATGGATGCTTCTTGCTTCACAAATCCTCAGATCCAAATACAGATGTTTTATGTTTCTGCACTTTTGTAAATTTCCTTCTCATCTTGTATTACATTTCTCCGCTGTGTGCTTTGGCACTCATATCTTGGACCCCAGAATTAGGGGAAAGGGTCTATTTTTACAAAGTGACAGAAATATTGCAGTGGAATGGCTTTGTTTTGCCAGTGTTCAGTTCCAGAATCTCTCCTTTGCCTCAGGATGAACACCAGAACCCTTGGAGGATTTCTGTCTAAGGGAGCTTTGTGGAGACATGGCAGAGGCAGCCTGTTCTGCAACATGGATGCTCGCAGAGGCAACAGAGGAAGAGTGTAGTGAAGGGGTTCTGCTTATGAGCACCCAGGTAATTTTAAGTGCCCAGGTTCTGCCCATGGCGGGAGGCCAAGGGCCACTGGTCTGATTCAGCAGGCTTTTTATCTTCTTCGGGGGTGGCTCTTCTCATTTTGAAAAGAAACCCAGGACAGACTACATGCTTCCCCCAATGCAGCAGAAAGTTTTGCTAGGATGAGATGCACCTTGTTCTCCAGAAGAGGTTGGGAGTTGATTGGCCTCCCCTGCTGGTTTGGGAAGGATTCTCAATAGGTCACCATGACTTGCAATCTTAGCATCTCTGAGATGTGTGGACCAACTCCCAGAATTCTTCAAGTCCACGCATCTCAAGAGTTGCCAAGGTTGAGAAAGAGAGAGCTAAAGTGGAGAAGTTGTCTTTTGTTTTACAGCAGGCGCCTGTGGTTTGCTGCACTCCAGAATTTCACTGCTATCCATCTTTGGCCCCGTTGGTTGGGCATCTTGGAATTTCCAGTGCATCTGGCCAGTGTCGAGTTGGAAAGGGTTCTTCTCAAAGCTCCATGTAGCTATGTTGAGCCCTTACCGGTCTTCCTTTCCCAGGCTCTGCATTTGAGCAAGCCCACTGCCTGCCTTAGACCTCCTCCCCTTGTGCTGCTCTGCTTCCAGTCAGCCTGCACCACTTGCCTGCTGGTCCCACTCTCCTCCCTGTCCTGAAGCCTCAGCTTGTGGTTGCCTCAGCTTAAGCCTCTGGTTGCCATTTGGCAGTTCTGTGGTGCCATCTAGTGATCACTGTGAAGAAGTGCCCAAAATACAGGGGAGATACCGGTAGGAAGAAAAGCAGATCTGGCAAACGATGTTTAAATTCAAAAATAAAAGGGAAAAAGCTGCATAAAATCAAAGAACCTGGAACAATTTATGCATATTCTTTTATTTGGAATATCCTGTCCTTTATTAATTGTAGGATCCTTTGTTATTCTGTTATATTATCTGGTGACTGGGAAAAGCAACATATAGGTTGCAGAATAATAAAGAGTTATAGAGTTGGAAGGGACATTATAGGTCTTCTAGTCCTGCTCAAGTCGGAGATCCTATATCATTCTGACAAGTGGCTGTCCTGTCTCTTCTTGAAAGCCTCCAGTGATGAAGCTCCCACAATTTCTGAAGGCAAAAGCAGTTTCACTGGTTAATTGTTCTGTCAGGAAATTCCTCCTTATTTCCAGGTTGAATCTCTCCTTGATCAGTTTCCATCCATTGTTCCTTGATTCCCCTGATCTAGGGTGTTGTCTATTCCTGCCAGCTTAATATCATCTGCAAATTTGGTCAATTCCCCTTCTATTCTCTCATCTAAATCATTTATGAAGATGTTGAAGAGTACTGGGCCTTTCCCACATTTTTCTAGCTTACCAAGAAGTAGGTTGTGGTCTACTTTGTCGAATGCCTTGCTAAAGTCTAATTATACTATGTCCACAGCATTTTGCTGGCCTACTAATTTAATCACTTTGTCAAAGATTGAAATAAAATTATAAATATTTGTTTCTAGATGTTCACATATCTAGTTTTGATTATCTTTTCCAGTATCTTCCCAGGTATTGATGCTAGGCTGATTGGTCTGTAGTTTCCTGGGTCTGTTTTTCTTTCTTTTTTGAAGATGGAAACTACATCAGCTCTTTTCCAATCCTCAGGTAGTTTCCTGGTACTCCAGGATTTTTGAAAGATATGGTACAATGGTTCTGAGATAACGTCTGTCAGCTTCCTTGGAACTCTGGGATGTAATCCATCAGGTCTCGGTGATTTATATTCATCAATATCAGACAGGTGTTCTCTTACCATTTTCTTGCTTATTTAAATTTTTATTTCTAGTCCTATCTTTTACAGTTATGTTTTTGGAAGGTTGGGCTATAGTTTCTTTTTGCGTGAAGACTGATGCAAAGAATGAGTTAAGCAGCTCTGCTTTCTCCCTATTGCCTGTTACTTCTTTGCCATCTTTTCTCTTTAGTGGACTAGCTGTTTCCTTGGCTTTTTTCTTGTTATTTCAATGTTTCTTTCAACTTTTTAAATTATCTTTCACTTTTGTTGCAAGTCATTGTTCATTCTGAGCCTTTGCTTTCCTGACTTCATCTTTGCAGATTCGGGTTATCTGCTGATATTCTGCCTTAGTGTCCCCTTTTTCTGTTTTTTTGAACTTGTCCTTTTTCTCTTTCAATTTGTTAGAGAGATCTTTGTGCAACCATGCTGGTTTCTTCTTGGATTTCTTGTTTTTTTCTTTTTTAGTGGTATTGTGCTGAACTGAGCTTTTATTATCATATTTGTCAGGGTTTCCCAAGCTTCTTGAGTTGTTTTCCCCTTTAGGATTCTCATCCAAGGAGTCTTTCCCAAGCTCTCTCTGAGTTCGTTAAAATCAGCTCTTTTAAAATCTGTATGGTTATGTTCTATTGCTTGTGTTCGCATTCATATTGAATTCCAATATGAATATGGAATAGATATAAACTGAGGTTGTGTCTGAAAATATATTTGTGGCTTTCACCACAAGAAACACATTATAGAAGAGAAATTATAACTAAACACAAATAGCTAATTTATGGTTGCATATTGAACACTGTAATGCTGAGTTTGAAACAACTATGTACAAATGAAGAAACTGAAATGTTGAAATTTGAAACAGAAGAAAAACAACGGAAATGTACAAATGGAACAATGGGAAAATATGTGGATTAAAGATCTAAAATTTACAGTATTGTTACATCATTAAAGATTTTTTAAATTAAATGATGCCTTATTGGTATTTGAAGGAAAAATTGTTGAAAATGTATAAAGGTAATTCTGATTTATGTTGGAAATGTGAACAAGAGGGGGATTTTTTATCAAGCTTGGTAAACATGTAAAAAAGCTTAAAAAATGGATCCAAATGGCTACATTGATTCAGAAGATTTTAAAGATCAATTTACTGTAGATCTGAATCCGGAGGTGTTTCTTTTGGGATTGATTGAGTTGAAAAAGTTGGGAAATAATCAACTGGAACTTTGCTTTTATGCACAACTGCAGTGAGACTTTCATATACGCAACAGTAGAAAAATTTGGCCTGGCCTACAATGCAAAAGTGGAGGACGAAAATGATGCAGCATGTCAAGATGGCAGCTTTGATCAGAGGAAAGGCTCTGATCAAGAACTTAAGCTTAATTAAAACTTTATTTTTAAAAAAATTAAGTTAAAGTCTTCTTAAAACTTAAAAGAACTTTAATTACATCTAAAGCTGATTGGAAACCCTTTCTGGACTTTTTGCACAAAACAAACAAAATGAAATTATGATATTTGGTTTTGGTGATGGGAAAAAATAGATTATAGAAAAAAGATTATAGAAAAGATCACCAGCAGTTTTTCATTCAGTTGTTTTCTGAGAAGTCTCAGGTAGTATAATCTCTGCTGGGCCCTTTTGACCAGGGCTACAATGTGATCCCCCCAGGTCAGGTCCTCTTTTGTGATAACACCCAGAAACTTTAAACTGGCCACGCTCCACTGATAAGCAAGGGCTGGATGTCTGATCTATTCCTTCTATAGTCCACTATAAGCTCCTTGGTCTTATTGGTGTTAAGGACCAAGTTATTGTCTCCACACCACGAAAGCAACCATTGGTCCACCTCATCTCGGTAGGCAGACTCATCCCCCTCGGAGATGAGTCCCACCACTGTTGTATCATCTGCAAATTTAGCAGTAGTATTACTAGCGTGAGTGGGAATGCAGTCATTCACATAAAGAGTATAGAGTAAGAGACTCAACACGCAGCCCTGTGGTGTACCAGTGTTAAGAATAAGGGCTGAAGAGGTATGATTACCCAACCTGACCCTCTGAGAGTGGCCAGACAGGAAATCCATTATCCAAAGGCAGATTGAATAAGAAAGTCCAAGGTCCAGAACTCTAGACACTTGTCTTTTTGGACTATATAGTGTATGACATTGGTCACTGGGAGATTTTTCCTTGCCACAACACCAGCTCAGACGGGTCACTTCAGTTTCTGACATTATGTAGGTAATGACAGTTCAACTCTGGTCTTGCAGCGAGACTCTCTTTATGAGCAGAGAAACATGATTCTGCAGACGTTGCTGGGTGGATTGAAGTTTGCAAGGAGCGGACCAGGCTGTTTCCTGTCCCAGAGGATTATGTGTCTACCTTTTCATTCTGGCAGAAAAAAACCACCACTTTGATTTCAAGGTGACCCAAATTCTTGTATCAGGAAGAATTGAGTTAATTAGGCAAATCAGCATTTGCTTTCTGAGTTTTGAGTTGCATTAAGAAAAGCTTGGGGGGGGGGGGCAATCACAGGGAGAAGCAACCTTGGGAGGGAAATGGCAGTTGCTGCCCATTCAGTTCAGGTATCAGAGAGAAGGAGGGAAGCAGAACCCAGGTGTTGGGCAAGTCAATCCCCTCTTTTGTAATAACAGAATAACGAAGTTGGAAAAGACCTTGGAGGTCTTCTAGTCCAACTCCCTGCTCACATAGGAGAACCTATACCATTCAGTCTGTCCAGTCTCCTCTTAAAAGCCTCCAGTGATGGTACACCCACAACTTACAGTGGGGAAGCCGTTCAACTGGTTGATTGTTCTTACTGTTGGCTGCTTCTCTCTGTGGCTAGTTTCCATCCATTGCTTCTTGTCCTGCCTTCTGGTGCTTTGGAAAATAGGTTCACCCCCTCTTCTTTGTGAAATCTGAAAAATCTCTTCTTTTCATTAAACTAGACATACTCTATTCCTGTAACCATCCTTTGTGTGTTTTAGCCTCTAGGCCCCTAATTTTCTTGGTTGCTCTTCTCTGCAGTCTTTCCAAAGTCTCAACATTGGATGCAGTATTCCAGGTGTGGTCTTACTAAGGCTTTGTAAAGTGATAGTAGTACCTCACGTGATCTATCCCTCTGTTAATACAACTTAGGATTGCATTGGCTTTTTTTGGTGGTGGCTGCTGCTGCAGCACACTGCTGGCTCATATTTAAGTGATTGTCCACTTAGACTCCAAGGTCCCTCTCACAGTTGCTGTTATTGAGTTAGGTTTCACCCAATCTATACCTGTACTTTTGATTTTCCTTGCCTAAGTGTAAAACCTTGCTTTCCTCCACATTAAATTTCATGTTGTTGGATAGGGCCCATTCTGTCAAGATCTTTTTTGATCCTGAGTTTTTCTTCTGGGATATTGGCTATTCCTGCCAAGCTCCGTATCATCTGCAAATTTGATGAGTTCCTCTTCTATTCCCTCATCTAAGTCATTTATGAACATGTTGAAGAATACTGGGCCTAAGACTATTTGTTTGTTTGCTTGTTTATTTAGCGTATGGCAAATACATGGACTTATAGTGGTTCAAATGTTAACGTCCAGTCCACCCAGCCATTAAAGGACAGGGTAGCTATGTTGAAAAAAAATCAGACATTGGACTGGTGTAAGCTCTTGACGGACGTTTGGACACAATGTGATGGATATTTTGTCGAGGAGCACCACGGTCACAATATGGCTTCCAAAGCTGACCCCATGTCAGCTTTGGAAGCCATATTAACACCAGAAGCTTCCATACTGCCACATTCCTAGGCTTGGGAAATTAGGAGGGGAGATTTTTAGAGTATTAGTATTTAGACATAATAGCATTCTTCAATTCGGTCAAGGTCATGTTATTTCTGCACCTGAAGGAAGAGTGGTTGAAGGGATGTCTCTTGTTGGGGCAGGTGGTGATTGGACCATGTGATGGACTGATGGGTGCAGGGGTTGGATTTTGGATTTTGATTTAGTGAGGGAAAACCCAGAACACTCAGATTTGGGTTTTCCCAGATGTGCCAGTATAACTACTCTAATAAAAGGGAACTTTGAGAAAATGGCTATCTCAGAGTTGCTGATTGGGATCTGGTTTTGCTGGAACGTTGACACCCCACTTAAACAAGGAGTCCTGGCAGACACCATGTTGGGTGCAGATCCTATTTCAGAGTTGATCAATGCTGGAGAGGAAGGTCAAAACCTGGCACCTTTTGTGTAGGGTCATCTAGGTAGCTGCCTGTATCTGGGTGTTCAGCAACCCATTTGGCTTTCCACTGGGTGTTGATGTCAAAGTTGTTAGACAGTTGTTGAGCAAGTGCCAGAGAGGGCTTTCTGGATTTAAGCCTGCCAATTGATAGATGAGGAAGATCAGTGTGCACAGGGAGAAGTAGGTTCCTCATAATTTTGTTGTACTCCTTCACTAAGGCTTCCTGCCTTCGTAGAGCTGGTGATGGGGAGCCAGCAAAGGAGTAGATTTCATGCAACCACTTATGATCCTCATTGTATCATCTAGTCTAGCACTGATCTTGCTAGTGTGGCAGCTATTAAGCCAAATTCAACTGTGAGTAGACCAACCCTAATGGTATTCAGCTTTGTTCGGGTATTTTCCCACGTCATTATAGTTGTGCTTTTAAAGTTGTAGCAACGTTTCGGCAGAATCTCATCTGCCATCATCAGGCTTCTGTATTGTGTTCGTCTGTGAGTCAGACTTTTACAGTTGTTTCAGTTTTAAATTTGGGGCTAGCCTACTGCTGTGCCAGAATGTTCTTTTCTTCATCCTGATTGGTTGGGAGTCTTGGTCTGTGTTTATTGGTCTTGGAGTTTGCTGTGTTCTGCTTGATTTGTGTTTCTAATATCTTCTGTCTGTTTTGTGGCTTTTTTTGTCTTGGCTGGCTGGCAACATTGTGTTCCTGTATTGGAGGCTTTTAGTGCAGCTTGGCTCCGAGTAAATGGACGGCTATCATTTGTTAGGAAGCTAGGTTTCATCTGGGTGCCTAGTTGGGGTGTGTTTGAGCTGGAGGTATCAGGGGGGATCTGTTTGTGCCCAGGTGTTTGCCTGGCTTGTGGTGTGGAGATTTTTTTGTTTGTGAGTGCAGGCTTCCAAATAATTGACAGTCTGGTGGTGGTGTCATGTGTTGTTTTGGGCCCGGTGTTGGTTTTCATGGCTGGGACTTGTTTGTTGGTAAGGGCTAGTTTCCAGATGTCTGGTAGGTGGGAGGCATCGTCCTGTTTATTCATGTTATGGGGGTGTTTTCTCTATTTTGATGGCTTCCCTGATTATTCTCTTGTTGAAGTGTTCAGTATTGGAGATTAATTTGGTTCCCTCAAAATTAATTTCATGTCCTGTGGCTTTGAGGTGCTGGAAAAGGGGGAAGTATTTTCTTCTTTTCTGACTGCGTTCTTGTGTTCTGCGATACGTGCATTTATTCTCCTGTTGCTTTGTCCAATGTATGTGGCTGGGCAATTGTTGCATGGTATTTCATAATATATTATAACAGGACAGCCTTCAGCACTGACCAAAAATAGCCAACATCCTAAGAAACCCCAAAGACAAGATCCAGCTAGAAAACCAAGGAGTTTATGAAATAAATGCATACACACACAAACACACACACACACACACATACACACACTGTTGTATATGAATGTAATATGAATAAGACACCTTTGGGTTACAAGACTACATTAACATTTTGCAAGTTGTAGATCCTAAAAATCCTTCCATAAAACCTTGGAAGAATATCCAGAGTAAGACCTGTTGGTGGAAAAAAAAATGTTGGGGAGAGTTACTGATTCTAACGGAAGGAAAGGGAGTTTAAAGTGATGCCCCAAGGATGTGTGCGTGGGGAGTTGGCAAAGGGCCGAGAAAGTCTCCCCTGCATTGCTGCCAAGGGTGGGTAGATGGGTGGAAGGGCAAGGCAGCACCCCAAAGAGCTGTGTGGCTGGGAAGGTGACATATCTCCGGGTCTTAAATGTTGGGGGTAAACAGTGGGACAAACTGATCAGTTGACCCCCTGCCCCGCATTTTGGGAATTCCAGAGGAATTGAGACTGGCAGACACCCCCCCTCCCCTTGCCCTGATCCTGTATAACTGTTGTTCTTACTTTGCAGTTCAAGCAAGAGTGGATAACAGTGCCCTCCAGTGTTTAGACCTGTCCCAGAGAGTTGGCAGCGCAGCTTCTGTTGAAACTGCTGCGACTGTGTCCAAGTTTGCCAAAAGCCACATTGTGCCTTTGTGGCTGGAGACAGAGGCAAAATGGCATTGTTTGCCTGCTGTGGCTGAGTTGGGGAGGAGGAACAACGCAGACTAAGAGAAGGAGAAAGCAAGGCCCTTGCCTGGGGTGAGCTTTCTCCTTCCGAGCTTCTCTGTGGTTCTCTGATTCAGTCGTAGGAAATTGAGAAGCTGGCACTTTTCTCACTGCCCCAAATGCCCAGGAAGCAGGCTGACCCGCCTGAAACACACCCACTCCCTGGTCTGAGCCAGAAGGTGACTCAGCTTGAGAGGAGCCGCTTGCAAGAATCTGCAGGGAGGATGGCAGGGAGGGGGTGGGAGAACGTGGCCGAAAGGCAGGTTTGTAGTGACCATCCCTTTCAAGAAACAGAAGGGGCTGCGTGCGTGCGTGTGTGTGTGCGTGCGTGTGTGTGAGATCACACCTATTCATTTTTGTAAGCCAGGTTGTAGGGAAGAAAACTTGGTTTGTCTTTTTTCCACTGGGGGAAGAGCTGCGTGACATTCCTACACTCACAACCTCCTGCTTCCTTTGCTGCTTTCGAAAACACCCCCTCTGGTTCTGAGTATGCGGAGGGATGGTTTGAGACCCCTGCGTAGGAAGGTCGCACAGGAGAATGAAGGAGCAATCCTGAGGCCTTGGAGGGGGGGGGGGTGTCCGTCCCCCCAGGAGCCAGTTACTTCAGGGCAGAGTCTAAACCCTCAGCACATGAAATGACGAGGTTCATTTTATGCCAAGTACTTGCTGAAGCTCAACATGTTGAGCTTCAGCAAGCATGTTTTTCAACCTCAGCCACTTCAAGATGGATGGACTTCAACTCCCAGAATCCTTCAGCCAGGCTGAGAAAGGCTGTAGCAGACAAGAGCTACCACCCCCCCCCCCACCACACCCAGATATAAAAGTGCCCAGGTTGTTTCTGAGGGGAAGTAAGAGTCCCTGGCCAGCCTCATGGCAGGAGGATCCGTCCTGCCGGTGGTTAGTCATCCCAGAAATGAGAGATTTTACTTTATCAGAAGCAGCAGAGACAGTTGTGAGTGAAGAACCAAGCAGTTTGGTTGGCAAAAGGAATTCTTTCTGCAAAAGTAAAATATATATGTAGGGGGAAAAAACCCAAGTTTTTCTGGCAACCCAAGTTTTGGAGTTCCCCAGGATTTTACCAAGATCGCTTTCAGGCACAGGCTATTTTTGTCATCCTCCCCTGCATGAGTGATAGTGATCCATGTTCTGGAGAACTGGCAGTAGAGAAAACTGCAGGTGTTGGAGGGAAAACCCTCCCGAGATTAGTTTGTGGAAGGTTTGCTCGAGTTCTGCTTCAAATAAGCTGAGTTTAGGAGAAGAGGGCAGAAAGGCATAGAAACATGAACTACTTCAGACATCTTTGCAAGTAATTGGGGACAGAATGAGGCAACTCATCATGGGCCATCTTCCTGCGGGACAATTCAATAATACATTTTAATTATTTTTTTTAAAAAAATAAAAAAGTATTTTAATGTTTGTCATTCGCATTTCATTTTGTCCCTCTTCTGGCATCCTTTCTTTAAGGATTCTATTTCACCCATTTCTTTGGTATTAGTGTAACACTTCTTCCGCTGCAAGTTGTCCCTTGGCAGAGCTGGCCATGGCCACTTGTCCTAGACCAGGGGTGTCAAACTCTCCAGGCCCGGGCCCAGATCTGGCCTGGCCTGCAGGGTGCTTAGATCTGGCCCACAAGGACTGGCCTGCAGTGCCTCTGCCAGCAGAAACAGAGGCTGGGAGGAAGGGCCATGTGTGCCCCCCCCCCCCAGCTCCGTTTTCGCTGGCAGAGGGTTGCAGAAGGCCATTGCGGCCGAAAACAGAGCTCGGGGCCCGTTCTTGCTGGCAGAGCGCTTGGGCCACCACAGGTGCCCCTGACACAAGTGATGTCGAGCTGGCCACGCCCACGCCAGCCACACCCCCCGAGGTCAAATGCAAGACTGATGCGGCCCTCGATAAAATGGAGTGTGAGCCCCCCTGTCTTAGACCCACTGGGAAAGCTGCACTTGCTGAATGTCTGTCCGAGGCTCATTCCCCTGGTCAGGGTGGATCTGGCAAACAAGGCGCACTTCTGCGTGGGGAAAGCCTAATTTGCAACACCACCATAATAATATTGAACAAAATCCACAGTTGGGACCTTTCTCTGGACCCCTGAGGGAAACCTCTGAGCATGAGAACATGGGACTGTTATTTTCAGAGGGGAAAAGGGAGGGGGCTCCACTCCCCACCTCTTGAGCCTACGTACACCTTAATTCTGAGCTGCAGCCACTGGTCTCTCATAGGGTGGTGATGAGACCTCCAGCAGTTGCAGAGGGTCAAGCTACTCCACGATCCCCTGTGTGGGTTGACAATCTCTGAGACAAGGACAGCCCCCGTTTTGCTGCTGGGGCTCCCTTTTAGCAGGAGGCAGATTGGATTGGAGTTTCCACCGATTCTGCCCTGAGCTTGCCCTTCCCACATTACGCTGGCATTTGCGTTGCCACAGGCAGGGGTGATTCTCCAACAAGAGGGTGTGCAGTTGCTCACAGAGGGTAGGACAGGAGTTGGCAGGTCTGGCCCATCTGCTGGGAGATCCAGGAGGAAGCTGTGCCGGAGCCTGCCTAAGGGCTGTGCTGGAACTGAGGTGATTTTGAAGAAGCCACGTCTGCGTAAGGAGTCCTGGCTGGGATTGTCCTCGAGTGAAGGGATGGGAGGGGGCCATTTGGTAGCCTACATCTTCAAGTTTAAGGATTGCAGACAGTGGAAATTATGGCTCTCTCCCCCCCTCCTCCCCTCTCTCCCCCCTTCGCCCCCAAGAACCAAGACATGCCAGGGGTATTGCTTGGATTAAAAGCAAAAACTGCAGCAGTCTTGTCTTAAGGGCATTTCATTTTACTCAAAAGGGAGAAATTGTATCTAAGTAGTTCTTTTCCACCAGCAAAGTAGGGGAGACAAGGGTTCTTGTTGTTTTAGTAATAATACTGTTATTCCAGTGACATTTTCAGTTCCTCTTTATATATCAGTGAAAAGGTCCTTTAAAATATAAAGGTTCATCCCAGTGTCTGGTTGTATCTAAAGGAAGATGGCCAGGAACAAGGACCCGTTGTCTTCCCTTGGCTTCCTGGCAAGGATCTGCCAAGATGTGATTGCCCAGCGATGGCAACCGTAGCCCTCTGAACAAAAGTGGCAGGCTCCCCATCCTTGAGTGATAATTTGTTGGTTAATGATCCTGTTTCTGCATTTAAGAAGCTGGGACAAGTTAAGATGCTTCCAGGGAAATTAGATTAATTTCATTGATTAGGATTGTGCCTTTTACAAGGATCTGTGAGTGAGTCGTGGAAGGCATCAGGCACTTCTGGAAGTGCCAAGGGTAGGCAGTGCATCCTTTCCCTCTATGTCATGTCCCTGTCAGAGTCTGATTCGGAGGGAGGGCCCGAGCGGCTGACAGGGAGTGGGAGTGTAGCTCCGTTAGGTGTGGAAGAAACCAGGGAAGTGCAAAGTCCAGCTGGGCAGAGCAGGGAAGAGGTAGAACAAGGGAGAGAGAGGTCAGAGGAAAACCCTTCATCCTAGGGCACGCAGGGAGGAATGGAGAAGGGAGCAATGTGAGTTGCATGACTTACGGGGGAGGAAAGGGCCCTGATTCCCTTCATTAGCTGCAGCTGGGAACAAAGTGTTTAAAAAGGGAAGCTGCATACAGCAAGTTGTTGGGAGCAAATTGTGAATTATCTGGTATCATTGAGGCTTTATTTTTATTTATTTTTATTTTATTTATTTATTTTTGACAATTGCTTACAAGATAATAGGTATAAGTAAAAACATAGTTATGAATACATGGATACATATAAGAAAAATAAAAAAATAAAAGAAACAATAGGAGAGGGACGGTAGGCACATTGGTGCGCTTTATGCACGCCCCACAGACCTCTTAGGAAAAAGGGGTGAGGTCAATAGTAGACAGTCAAAGGTTAAAGTTTTTGGGGTTTGGGGAAGAAACCACAGAGTCAGGTAGAGTATTCCAGACATTGACCACTCGTGCTGAAGTCATATTTCCTGCAATCAAGTTTGGTGCGATTAACCCTGAGTTTGTATCTATTGCTTGCTCTTGTGTTGTTATGGTTGAAGCTGAAGTATTCATTGACAGGTAGGACATTGCAATGTATGATTTTATATACTATACTTAGATTGGACAGAAGGCGGCATAGTTCTAGATTTTCTAGGTCTAGAATTTTGAGTCTGGTGGCATAAAGGTATTCTGCAACAAGTAGAGGAGTGGAGAACTTTTCTTGTGAAATATTTCTGGACTTTCTCAACTGTGAAAATATCAGATATGTAATGTGGGTTCTAGACTGATGAGCTGTATTCGAGTATTGGTCGAGCAAATGTTTTGTATGCTCCAGTTAGTAGAGTAATATTACCAGAGAAAAAGCTATGTAGGATTAGGTTAACAACTCTTAATGCCTTCTTGGCTATGTAGTTACAGTGGGCTCGAGCACTTAGATCATTAGAGGTGAGTATCTTATCTGGGTTCCTGGCGTCTTCCCAACTGTTGTGTGTTTTGCTGGGCCTTCAAGTCTGTAATTCCTTCTCCTGCCCTGTCAAGCTAATTACTGCAGCGTGGTTTGTGTGGATTTTTATTTTCAGTTTGTATGTACTTTGTTTTCGGACTGAATTTCCTCCACTTAAAGACTGTTCTTGGGAGAGTTTTTTCTCCAGCGGAAGGTAACCTGGACATGGGGGGCAAAGTTGGAGGTATTAAAGGAACACTTCTTCTTACTTATGTGACTGTGTTGCCTTTGTGCCACGCCCCTTTGGGTCATCACACTCTGCTTCATGGACAGGTAGACCTTCCTCTGTACCTACTCCCATCATGCAGGAGCCCCCTCAGCCCAGGGCTGGAGACCCCCTTTGGGTTCCCTTTGGGTGGGCTGTGAACTGCACCTTCTTGAGGGTGGCCCCACCAAACATTTATTCAGAGATAAATCTGGGAATCTTCATTCCCAACTCATCTTTTGGCTTCTTTATTCTCTCCCACTTTTTAAATGTGTTCTGTGAATTTGCTTCCAATGTCCTTAAGGAGGCTTATCTAGAGCCATTTTTATTGTTCTGCGTGACAGAACATTCCGCATTCTTTTCCCAATTTTTATTTTTTAATGCCCGAGCCAGGCTTCTCCATTGTGGTTCTTCATTTTCTCTTGGGCTGAATGAGGTGATTCAATTGGGAGTAATGACATTGTAAAACTCCCCAGTTCCTGCTTCTAAGGCTGCCGGGGCTGTGGGGGTCAGTCCCTTCCCCTCTCCCCTTTTACACGTGGAGATTATTAGAAACCACGTTTTTCTCCTGTGGGGCTGGGGCTCCTATTTAGGCCACATTTGCTTGGTGTTTCCCCTCTGCAACTATTCCAGGGAGGATGTGTGAACAGTTGCTTCTCTTTCCAAGGAGCGCATGGAGAGCAGGAATCCCAAAATCTTTAGGAGTGCAAGCTTAGAAGCACAACATCCCTTCCTCCTTTCCCCTTCCATTTCCCCTGGATGGGTGACAAAAGAACCACTTTCTGTTGTAAACCGTCTCAAAAGCAGCGCTGGCTCAGTCTCTCCCTCTCTGCAAACTCTGCGCTGTGCCCGCCCTGTTCTGGTGCTGCTGCGTCCAAGTGCTTGTGGCTCAAGAGAAAGGAATTTGAAACTCGGAGCCTTCACGGCAGAGCTGCCGGAGGGGGGGAGATGGGAAGGCAAATGTCCCTTTGGGATGGTGTTTTCCTGTCCCCCACCGTGCTTGTCCTGAGCCACCTCTTTGGGATCGCTGGGATCTTGTACTGGACCAGGAGCCGGAGCCGGAGCCAGGAAGGTACCATTCTTTGTGCGTGTGGGAAAGGGCCGGGAGGGCAGTCCTGCTCCCGATCTTGTTTAAGGCAGCCCAGTTGGCTTCCTGGATCAGTGATGCAAGGGAACAGCCTCCTTCGTTCTGCATAGGCTGGTTGCTGAACCTCCCTCGGTGGTCAAGGATGTGCCCAGGAAACCCTAGGAAATGTTGTTTTTTCCTGACCTCTGATGCCGTAAGGGCAGCCGGGGAGCTCCTTCATTCGAGCTTGGGGTGCATCTCTATCCAGGCCCAGCAGGAAAATATTATTGTTACTTAATAGAGAAGGAAGGAAGGACCTGGAGTAGTCAGTTCTCTTGTAGTTTGCATAAACGATAGCACGTTTATTTGCAGAAGACGCTCATCTTGATTGCAAGCAGAAGCCTCAGTTAGACAGCTTTAAATGAGGATTAGAAGAAGAAAGGGAGGAGGAAGAGGGGCACCTGTCAGTGGATAGGAAGCTTAATCTCAGTAGACTTGTTGCCACACCCATGAGCAGTGTACCACTAAGTAGTCTACCTGTACTTCTACCTCTTTTCCTGCTGTACCTCTGGTTTTCCCAGAGGCACCTGGATGGTCACTCTGGGATGTTGCAACTCACAACACTCTGAGTGTTGTCAGACAGTGAGAATTAAGCCCCAAGGCCTGGCAGATGCTCCAGGAGGAGGAACAAAAGAGGGTGAAGCTGAGGAGCTGACCTGCAATAAAGATGGAAGACAGAAAGCTTTGTGACCTGGCCCTAAAACCTGCCTTTTGCACAAGGTGGGGCAGGCAGGCAGGGGCTGCAAGGGGCGAATCTGCTCCACGCAGACTGGGTGGCTCAGCTGTGCAAAGCAATTGGCAATGGATGATTTGCGTATTTGGGTTTTGGTGGTTGAATGGGCGCTATGTATTAAAAGTCCCAAATAATGGGAGAACTTCCATGGAAGGTCCCAGGGAACTTCCAGGCTACGAGTGTAGCACTTTCGATTCCTTGCATAGTTGACCCATCTATTTTCCTTGTTTTCAGCTCCCCCCTCCCAAAAAGCCAGAAGATGTCATGAGAGAACAGGATGACATCAGAAATGGGAAGCATCACTTGGGGCTTGTAAAATTCATGGATGAGATCAGGAAGCTGCACATAAAGAAACTTTCCCTGAAAGCAACCTCTTAGAGACTAGAAAGCTGCGCAGTTTAAAACTCTAATTCTGGGTGGGAAATGATTTGCTGCTGCTTTGTTGCACACAAAATGTCCCATTTCTAACAATAAATCATTTGAACGGATGGCAACTTGGTTATTGCAAAAGTGTAAAAAGGCCATTTCCAGTTTATAGGATCTTCATCCGGTTTGGTTCATTTTCCTCATTTGGTGCCTCCTTGTAGATTTGGGAACTTTTTTGCTGAGCCAGCTGACATTTGTTTTTTACCTCTCTCTCTTGAGTTTTCTTTGTTCAGATGTGCCAGAGTGGCAGGGCTAGGCAGGCAGAGATGAGCTCTGGGACAGGGATGCTTGTGCAACCTCTTTGTGGACGGGGCTTTCCTTCTCCTCTGGGTGGGGGAGAGGGGGAAACAGTTCTTAGACGTCGAGAGGAGCCCGGCAGTGCCCCGGAAGTTCATTGTGATGGAGGCGTATTTGCCTGGGGATTAAGGGAGGGTGTGCACAAGCCACGAGATTTAGTTCCAGCTCTGATGTGGAGAAGAGCCAGCTTCACCTCAGGCAAACTGGAGGCGGGCCAATTCTCCTCTAAGCCCAAATCACAATTCCAAAATAGCAGCCTTCTTTTTACCAGCTTTTGACATCTCCAAGTGTGAGGGAATGAATGAAAGTTTCAGGAATTGTGACCTCGTTATGAGAGATGATTTCCGTCAGAGCTTAAACAACCGTGCTGACAATTTTATGCAGAATATACACAATATAAGGTTGGAAGGGACCCTGGAAGTCTTCTTATCCACACATCCCTCCCCTCCGGACAAATCTCTTCTTAAAAGCCTCCACTGGTGGAAAGCCTCCCACAATTTCTGGAGGCAGGGCGTTCCACTGGCTGATTGTCCTCACTGTGAGGACGTGTCTCCTGAGTTCTTCTAGTTCTCAGACGGGAGAACCACATCGGCTCTTTTGTAATCCTCTAGTAGTTCCCTGGTGCTCCAGGATCTTAGAAAAATTTCATTCAGAGATCATAGCCTTCAAAACCTTGAGATGTAACCATCCAGTCTTGATGATTTGAATTTGTCTGTAGTGGATAGGTGGGTGTTCACTTATCAATTTTTTGCCCCTTTTGACTTGCAATCTTCTATGGTACTTACTGCTTTTGGTGGGTTGAACTGTTTTTTTCCCCTTTTGCGTAAAGATACCGGTAGATGCAGAGAATTAGACAGTGACGTTTTCTCCCTGCTGCCCACCACTTCCTTGCTATCTTCTTCCATTGTTTCCTTGACTTTTTTTTTCCTTGGGGTTTACATGTTGAAATTAACTTCTTTTTTGTTATTTTTGGCATTTATTGAAAATTTATTCTGAGCCTTAGCTTTCCCGACTTCATTTTTGCAGATTTAGGCTGTTTGCTGGCTGTCTGCTTTATTTTTTATACTTGTCCTTTTTGTCTTTTAGTTTATTTGAGTGTTCTTTATTGTTGAGAAATTGACATGCCAGATAGAAAGGACCCAAACAATTTTTTAGAACTGTAGGTGGGATTTTGTGTGTGTGTTTATTCATCTGCATGTTTGTATGTAAACAGTCTTAACACAAATTGAGGGGGGTCATTTGCCTTCCTCCTGTGGCCTTTTGGTTATTGCCATGAAACTAGCATCCCGCTCCCCCCCCCCCTTCATAAAAGATTCTTCAATAAGAAAATTGCAAAATTGTAGTAGGATGGGTGCCGGATGCCGGAATTATGCTTTTAAGGATGCTATAGTTGTTGTTTTTGGTTCAGGCTGCCCAAAAGGCGTGGAAAGAATGTTAGAGGAGAGACAGAAGATGGGCGAGGAGAGACAACGGGCCAAGGCGGAATGGCCCATCATTTTCTGAGGAAGCCCCCCTCCCTCAGACAGGTTCCCTCCAATATTTTGTCTTCAAGAAGAGACTGGACTGCCATTTGTCAGAAATGGTGTAGGCTCTCTTGCTTTGGGGGGGGGGAGGGGGTGGACTAGATGACCTACAGCAGGGGTCCCCAACCACCGGGCCCCAGACCGGTACCGGTCCGTGGAACATTTTCTACTGGGCCGCCGGTTTGCTGGGCGCCGCCATCTTGTTTTGATGAGAAAGTGCTTCCGGTGAGCTTTTCCGGTTGGAAAGCGGCATTTGGGTCCTGAAGGAATCCTCGCGCCTTAGTTTCATCGAAGTGGGGGTGGCGGCTTTGAACAAAACTAAGGCGCAAGGATTCTTTCAGCACGCATAGCAAGGCGAGCCGAGCGACCGTCCCGAAGCCGTCCCGAAGCCCATCGACAAAGGTACAAAGGAAAAGTTGAAGGTGGCGGGGAGAAGCGGGGGACGGCTGGCTGGCTGGTCGCTCGGCTCGCCTTGCCATGCGTGCTGATGCCGGTACCGGGCCGCAGATCTTTTTGTGATGCCGGTACCGGGCCGTGGCACAAAAAAGGTTGGGGGCCACTGACCTATAGGGTCCCTTCCAACTCTGTTAATCTGTTAGTCTTCCTTGTTCCTAGGAAGGAAAACCTGCAAAGAACCCAAACTCCAGAATAGGCCTCTAGCCAATCACTGCTGCTCTCCCTCCAGGGAAGGAAAAGCCCCTGTATAAACTCCCACTGGGATAATAAATTAGAGTTCCCAGTGGGAAAATGAGGTTCCTTTTGCCGTCCCCCACCCAGGTTTTCTTATTCTGAAGAAATGACCCATATTCACCTGCACCCTGTTATTACTCCTCCAAGAGTCATGTGCTGAGCTTGGAGATAGTTCAGGATAAGATTCGTTTGGCTTCTAAGAAACTTTGATTTCAAGACTTCCGAATCAGTTTGACTGATGCTTTGATCAGGCTGCTGCATGCTTAAAAAGTTGACCATTTTTGATCTACGGTTTCAGCACAGTCAACATAGTTTCAATGGGAACATGAGCAATTACAGAATTGTAACAAAAGATCAAGAATTGAGCAGCACTTTTTCCAATTAACAAATGTTATTAAAAGGCATCGGCTTTCAAAGAGTAGGCCTCACAATACAACGTGTTATAAGAGTCAGAAAAGATGCCATTAGATGCCCGAGCTTTGCTGCCGTTGATGATGAAGGCTCTCTTCTCCCAATGTTTACAGAACTGTGAGTGATGCTGCTCTTCTGAATTAACTAATCCCAGATTAATTAATCCCATCCTGCCTGGGGCTCAGGGGCAGAGTCTCTGCTTGGCCTTGGAATCTGCAAGGGAAGCCAGGAAGGCTTCTTCTGCTTGCCCAAGTGGAGGAAGCTCAGTTGATCGGAACTGATCTGGAAGGAGGAGGCCTCCTTTAGGCTTTGCAAGACTCCTTGCTGGGGCCAGTGGGACCCTGGAACGCCACCCTTTGAACTGGGAGTAGGAGCCCCTGCTAGGGTGGTTGTTGCCCCTTGCGGCTGCTGCAGAAAAAGAAGCCTTGGACGGGGGCGCCCTCAGGTGTTGATCTCCTTGGCCCCCGGTGGTGATGATGTGGCTGACCAGTCTCGGGGCCGGGCCCTTGTTCTGACCCGTGTCACAGCCATGGTGGCTCCGTGGTTCTGGGAGGGCTGGTCTCAGTCCGGATTGCTGTGCACCAGCTGGTTCCTGTTGGAGGGGCGAGGGGAGATGGTGGCAGCTGCAAAGAGTTAAGCAGAGGATGGCAACAGGTTGCTTAATCAGAAGGGCTCTCTGGACAAAGATTAACCAGCCGGAGATAAGCTGGCGAGCCTCAGCCTCTCCGTGCTGGTGAGAAGGAGCGAGGGGCTTATTATTAGCTCATGGTGACACTGGGTGGGGGTGGGAGACGGGCTTATCTCTGGAATCCAAGAACTGGCCAGGAGGAAGAAAAGTGGGGATGGCAGATGCCCTGGAGGTAGCTCCACTTCCCGAGGTTGGTTTGGGGGGCATTTGTGGGGAAAACCCAGAGCTTCCTGCCCCTGTGAACCCCACATGACTTCTGAGCAAAGCAGCGTTGCCTGGTTAAAGGAGAACCAACGGCTGTCCTAAATAGCCGCAGAGGAAGAGGAAGAAAAAGAAACAAGAAGGACAAACAGCCTCCCTTATCTCTGCCCTGGACATTCCAAACGGTCATTTTTCAAAACGGGGCTGCTCTCAGAATTCGCTCCTCGCAGCACCAGGCTCCGGGTCCTCGGCCTGCTCAACGGGATGCCTTTGTGACTGGCGAAAAGGCTGCCGGACCAGCAGAGATGCCCAAGGAGAGAACGGACTCTTGTTTTCCCCTCAGGGTCTTATTGTGTTGATGCCTTTCAGTTGACAGCAAAGCCGGCCAGTGAGTCTGGAGGGGGAGACAATGCACTGGCCTGTCCTGGGAAGCGGATCAGAATAGCCACCGACCGTCCATGAAGATGCCGCCCATCTCGGGGGACTCTGGGAGCCGGTGGATTCTTTAGAAGGTGCAGCTGGAACCCTGGCAAACGCCCTCCTGCTCGGGCTCCTGAGCAGCTGTGAGTGTGGCAGGGCACCCTGGATTGTGTCCCACCGCTCACCCTCTGGAAAGCAGGATTTCTTTGCGCTCCCACCCCCACCCCTGAACCAGAAAGTTCAGCCAAGGCTTCCAGACTGAATGCTTTTACCCTAGATTTTTATTCTTGCGAGCCTCTGCCAGGGTGTGGAAGCGGGCTGGGAAGAGCAGGGGTATCTCCTCCAAAGGCTTCCCTGGCTAAACAAAGCTATCCTAATGGCGGAGGGAAGCAGGATGTTGGCCAATCTCCTGGACACGTCTGAATTGACCGTACTTGGCATTTAATCCTGCTGGTGGTGCCTTAATCTGCCAAGCTCAAAAGAGCTGAGGGACTTGGCTGCCTTGCATTCTCCAGTAAACCCCAGCCTGTTAAAGGAAGGAGCACTTTTCTCCCAACCTCTGAAGGAGCAGCTCCAGAGAGGCAGCCTGCTCTCTGGAAAGACCAGCCCATGCACTCCCTTTCATGGCCGATGGGGAAGTAGGAAGTGGGGGGAGGAGCTGTGGGGAGGAAGCGGGTGGCAAGGGGCTGGCAGATCACGCCAAAGAAGTCTTGCAAGAGAAACAGGAAGATGGAAGGTCTCAGTTACACCCGGAAGGCTTAATGCAGCTGGAACCCCAGAGGACCATGTGGCACGTTCACAGAACAGAGAGGGAGCTGAACGCCCACCTGGTCTGCCAGATGTGTTGCATTGGTTCGTATGCCTTGTGCCTTTCTTGGGGGGAAGCGGGTGAGAAGTGGCGCAAGTTTGAATCCAATCCAAACCATGTTTATTGAAGGCTGTGAGCTGTTGAGTTGAGTTCATTTTGTTTGAACTAGTGTTCTTGTTGGTCTCATTTTATCTTTCGAGTTCTGGATGGCCCAATCCATCATTTTGCCCTAGATGATTTCGCCTCTTTGAATGTTGTTGGAAGGTCAGACTGGGTGCTTATGGAAGGTCTCTGAGGCTGGAAGGAGCCTTTTACATTTACAATCGTCAAGTAACACCCTGGGAGGACAAACTAGTTGGGTTTTACTGTTACAAGGTGAGTTGGCTGCCTTGAGCAGTTTATCTTGGGTACCTGTAGAACAGGGGTGTGAAACTTGTGGCCTGTGGGCTGGATGCATCACACACTGGCCACGCCTACCCCCAGTTTAGCAAGTTGTGATACGTCACGTGATGACAATGTCACTTCATGAGTTTGACATCCCTGCTGTAGAAGGAATTCAATACAGAAAGAAGGCCGAGCTGATTGGGAATTTACTGCAATCAGGAAGCTTTTCCATCTCAGACACATTGACCAGGTCAGTTTATGGGCCTGGCACAGGTGAGGTTCCATGGCAGTCAGTGGAAGAACAGAGCTCTGTTGGGACAGCTCTTTCCAACACCTGAAGTTTGGAGTCCCGGCTGCTCCTTCCTCCTTAAAATGGCCATTCTTCCTGAGACCCAAAGGGTTTGCTCCTTCAGTCTGCTTTATTTGCACCACATGGGTTGGGCAAGTACATCCTGAGGCATGGCAACAGTGTCTTCTATTGATTGTTCATGCTTTTTGCACACTTATTAGTAATGGTGTAGGAGACAGTTGTTTTTTTAAAGGCATCTTAAGTTGAGAAGAGTCCTGAGTCAGAAATGGGGAGCTTCTCCTCCTCCAGATTCTCCAGCATCTCTCATCACTGGCCCTATTGTTCTGCAGCAAGTGGCAAATCAGAGGTCCCGTTGTTCCTTTCTTCCTTCAAACATTTAACTAAGAATAGAATAGATACACCAGTGCTAAAGCAAAATAAATGTTAGCCTGTTTGTGTCTCACACCCCGAAGTGTGTTAGATGGCCATAGGCCTTACCCTCAGCTGGTGAGGCAGTAATATCAGGGGGCCTTGAAGAGCATTTGATTGGAGAGAAGTTGCTGGAGGGGTAGACCTTGTTTTGTATATGGGGTCACACAACAATTAGAGCTAGTATATGATAAGCCAAGATGAAAGCTTCATTGAGCAGGATTCGGGGGAGGAGACTGTTGTCAGAAAAGGGAAATGTTCCATGAATTACCTAATGACGGTGCGTTATGGCCCCCCACACCTAGCTTGCCACCTGGCAAAATGTGGTCATTTGGGCATGGAATCTCTGGTTCTGCTGAAAACACTTGGCTATTTAGTCCTTGACGGATAGGCTACCAAACTTTCTTCTGTGTTTCAGTCCCATTTGCCCACTGGAACATTTAACATTAGTGCCATTGGGATGGACGGTCTTTTAAAATTAGACAGATTAGTTGAAAATGGCCCCACCTTGAAAATAGTGGAATGGCAGGGAGGGAGGCATTGTAATTAAGGTGATAGTAATAGCAATAGCCCTTAGACTTATATACCGCTTCAGGGTACTTTACAGCCCTCTCAAAGCGTTTTACAGAGTCAGCATATTGTCCCCCAACAATTTGGGTCCTCATTTTACCCACCTTGGAAGGAAGGATGGAAGGTTGAGTCAACCTTGAGCCTGGGGAGATTTGAACTGCCAAATTGCAGGCAGCTGGCAGTCAGCAGAGTTGCCTGCAGTACTGCACTCTAACCACTGCACCACCGCGGCTCTAAAGGAAGTGCTTTGGGACTTCTTTACATATGGTAGAAATATTTTCATCATGGAAAATAATTCTGAGAAGAATTTTTTTAACAAGATGTCAATGGGAATATTCCTGAACATCAGTTGCAAGCGGTTTTTTTGGCTAGACGGTGTGGAAGCTCTGCTGAATCTGTGGATGCTGGGAAATCAGTGCAAAGAGTGCCTGAGAAAAGAAGCTTTGCTAAGGCTTCACAGAAGGAACGTCCTTGAGCACAGACTGTACACGATTTTCAGTTGATATTTGGAGGCTGAAGGCCAAGAGATCTCAGAGATCAGAGATCTCCCCCTGCCCCGCAAAGAAAAGTATACCTGAAGTGGAATGTTTAAAATAATGAAGAACTAGAAAAGGACTTGTGTATGATGGGACTTGATGGAAAGGTGAGGGGAAGCCATGGATTTGGATCGCTGATGGCTCTGCAGAAGCTCTGCATTATCCTGCTGCTGTGAGTGGAGTTTGAGGCTCAGGAGTGGCCTTTTACACCAGGCACGTCAAGTCGTGCTGAATCTCAAGGATTCTGCTCAGAAGCAGAGTAGATGCTTCAAGCCAGATGTCTGCCCTTTCTTGGAATAGGGCCTTAGTGACCATGAAGCTTAGGAGAGTCTGCAGTCTAAATGATGACAGAGGAATAAAAGGTTTGTGTAGGGATGTCCATAATAAGGAATTGATTGGTACTTCATTGCAAGCTCCCTCTTCACTTCTAGCAAGCAGGTTGTCATGGACCAATATGATTTTTACGTCTTGTTTCCATGTCGCTTATTTCTTATGCCAATTGTCTTCCTATCACTACACTATAGTGATGGGCTTCCATTATACTAGTCCAGAACTTTCCAAACATTCTCTGGTGGAGAGTGAGCAAGCTGAGCTTTGAACGTGGGCTTTGGGTGAGATTTCTATTATCTCTTGTTTCTCTTGTTTCATTAATGCTGGCTCTATGAGTAGCAAAGATTGGCAGTATAAAGACACACACATATATATTTGCCTAATTGAATCTGAAGGCGTGATGGTTCATGGAATATATTGGGAAGGTACTGCTCTCTCAGAGGACATTCATGGAAACCTGCTGTGGGAGGCTTTCATGTGCGATGCTGTCGGTTAACTTCTGTGTGGTTCTGGTGCTTGCGGAGTGAATAAATGGGGAGGCTGACCAGAATTTGCCAAGAGACTTCGCCAGGAGGAAGCAGTGAAAACGACCAAAGCAGCTAAATGTTTTGAGAGATTGTTTACTAAACTATGAGACCAGGCAAAGGAGGAATCTCTTGATTAGCTGCCAGCTGCAATGAATATGATCTAAAAGCTGCCAGATGTCCAGTGCAGGTGACTGCTTCCTCCTGGAGAAACAGACGGTGGGGGGAGGGGGTAATAAGGCAGCAAGTTTCCTGCTCACTAAATGAAGGAATAGGAACCTGCCTGGACAAATGGGAAGAGGCGTCCTTAACAAATTTTCTTTACAAGTCTCAAAGCTCTTGATTATTTTTGCATAGCAAACCTGAGAAGAGAAGGAAAAGAAATAAACTTTTGTTTTCTACTGGGGGGGGGGCTTCCCTTTTTAAAAAACAACAACAACAACAACCGTGGGGTTTACTTGATAGCTTTTATATATCTCCTACCTTGAAATATACACCGCAGTTTGGGGGCATGCAGGTCGCCTCCTTGATTAAAGAAACATTAATGGATCAGTTTGTTTGTTTGCTACTTTTGTATTATAGAAACATAAAATTTGTATCCTTGAGACAGGAACTCTCTGGAAAACTCTCTGATCTGGTTTGTACCCTTTTGAAAGTTGCACTCGTTTATAATCCCATAGACCTCAATGCTAGGAAAGTTGAATTCTCCCCTCTGCACCCAGGGAAGCACTTCAGGGGGACTCGACACCCCCTGACTCTGCAAGTGACTTTTTGAAAAATGGAAGTGGCCAGATGACCTTGCCTGATACGGGGAAACGGAGAAGGCAGAGCCATCTAGTCAAAATAAATACATATTTTCAAAAAAGGTTAAAGTATCTCTGTGGAGAAAACTGACCCAGATCCTCTAATTCAGAAACCTGCAAACCTGCAGCTCTCTGGGAATGGGGCAGGGGGCTGGAGTGTGTGTGTGTGTGTGTGTGCGTGCGTGTGTGTGCGGGGCGGGGGGGGGGGGAGGGCTAAACTAAAGGCCTAAAAGAGGCTTTGCTTGCCACCTACAATAGGCTGTGTTTATTTTATTTTTATGGCTGTGTTTATTTTCTCAGGTGACCAAAAAGCTAACTTGTTTGCATTTTCTCTTTTTTTTCTTTTGCAGATGAACGGGACCGGGTCCAGAAAAAGACCTTCACAAAATGGGTGAATAAGCACCTGATGAAGGTAAGCCCCATACGCCTCTGATTCTACTAGATCTGCTCTCCCCCCACTTCCCCCCCTTTCATTTTTAAAGCTGACACAGAAGAAGGTTGGCATTCTCACGCTGGATGCTTTTCATACATATCCAGGAAAAGATTATTAAATGCTGTGAGTTAATTCGTTAAAGTGTGCATGCTCCTAGCTCTTATAACAGCAGGAAAAAAATATCTGAATCAAAACAGGGTTGGGTAAAAGAAGATCGATCAGCATGCTTAGTCATCAGTTGGCTGGTCTGCAGTTCTTGCCTAGCAGATTTCCCTCCTCCAGTGAGAATTTCTCTGCACGTGGATTTCTCAACCTTGGCCGCTTTCAGAGGGGTGGACTTCACCTCCCAGAATTTCCCAGCCAGCTTTGCAAGGCTGGAGAATTTTTGGAACTGAAATCCGCCCCTCTGAAAGGCTCCCATGGTTGAAAAAGTTTGCTCTACCCACTTTCTTGTTCTGTGCAGTCCTCAGCAGCCGCCCAGCGTTGTTTCTCTGCTCTGCCCTCACAGGTGCGCAAGCACATCAATGACCTCTACGAGGATCTGCGAGATGGCCACAACCTCATCTCCCTGCTGGAGGTCCTTTCAGGCGTCAAGTTGGTGAGTTTGCAAGATGCCGCAAGGGAAACGACTTTCCCAGGTCTGAATTAAGGCTAAGACCCGCCTCCCCAACAGAAACAAAACCTTCACACCAGGAGATGGAAACCAATGTGATTTCTGACAACCTGTCTCAAGCGTGTCCTTACATTTTTTAATGGTTGATCCTGGTCTGAGTTGCCACGTCTCTTCTCATCCTTAATTTCTAACCATAAAATTATTGTTAAGGAGTTTTAATTTCAAAGAGTCCTTCATTTAGAAGGGGGCTTTGAGGCCATTGAGTCTCACCCCTGCTGTGCGCAGAAATCCAAATCGAAGCCTCCCAGGCGGAGGAGGGTTGCCCTGAGCGTGTTCCTCAGAGAAGGACACCCACCCCACTTTGACTGCCAAATTGTTATGAAGGCTTTTTGTGTGTGTTTTACTCCCACTTGGAATCTGCAGCCTCCATGTGCATGTTCCATGTCCTGCACCTTAATGAAAGAGAATGGATATGTGGCGATCTTTCACATCATGTTTGAAACATACCATTCCATTCCAACTCCCTCTTTCTCTTCTCAGGGGTAAACACTTCCAATCTCTCCTCACAAGGTTTTGTTTTTAGTTCCCTGGTATTCTTGTTGCCTTCTTTTCTGATTTGTCTGAATGTGTGAAGCCACACCTGGATCCAGAGAAGTCTGACCAAAGCAGAATGGAATGGAACAATGACTTTCCATCCTAGCGCATGAGGTCATAGCATTTATTTTGATCTGTGTCCTCCTTTGAAAAGCGAACAGCTAACTTTGGGGTGCCGTGCCTAGGGGATGGGGTCACCCAAGTGTTAGAGCTGAGGTTAATTTCAAATCCCTCCAGAAGACTCCCTGTAGGCATTGTAGCTTCCTGTCTCAAGGGCTTAAAAGTGGGACGGTGTGGCTTTCACTTCCAATCGTATTGATCGTCCTGGTCTCCCATACTCCCAGTCTGGTTGTGTTCAGTGTTGGAGCTTTATTCTCCCTGTCAGGACATTTTTCCGTAGTTCTAGGTTGCTGAGGAGAAATTTTCTGATGCTGAGAACAATCAACCAATGGAACAGCTTCCCTCCAGAAGTTGTGGGTGCTGCATCACTTCGGGCTTTTAAGAAGGGACTGGACACCCACTTGTCTGAAATATGATCGGGTCTCCTGCTTGGGCAGGGGGGTGGACTAGAACAGTGGCCCCCAACCTTTTTTGTGCCGCGGCCCGGTACCGGCATCACAAAATCATCCGCGGCCCAGTACCGGCATCAGCATGCATGGCAAGGTGAAGCGAGCGACCAGCCAGCCAGCTGTCCCCGCTTCTCCCGCCACCTTCAACTCCTCCTTTGTACCTGTGTTGATGGGCTTCGCGATGGCTTCGGGACGGACACTCGCTCGCCTTGCCATGCGTGCTGAAAGAATCCTCGCGCCTTAGTTTTGTTCAAGCCGCGCCCCCTCAATGAAACTAAGGTGCGAGGATTCTTTCAGCACCCAAATGCCGCTTTCTACCCGGAAAAGCTCACCGGAAGCACTTTTTCATCAAAACAAGATGGCGGCGCCCAGCAAACCGGCGGCCCGATAGAAATTGTTCCACGGACCGGTACCGGTCTGGGGACCGGTGGTTGGGGACCCCTGGACTAGAAGACCCCTGAGGTCCCTCCCCACTCTGGTGATGATGATGATAATTTCAACAGGGCCTTCATGGTCCCACTCAGTGTGCTGGTGGGAAGTCTCCCAGGAGGGCTTCGCTGGAATGTTTCTTTGCTGGAATTTGGAAGAGTGGTCTAGTGGTCCGATGAGTCAAGCTCCCCATTTTTTCAGCAAGTGTCTCCAGTTCTGAAGAAGCTTCTTCCTCAGAAGTTGGGCTGCCAGCACTGAGTCCCTGGCTCTTCTCTCTTTGCAGTGGGGGGCGGATGGTGGTGGTGGTCTTTGGCACTCTTCCAGGCCTCACTCCTGGGCCTCTGGCCACAAGGATTTCAGCTGAAAACTTAAGAAAGTAATTATGGAGGCCACTCGGTGAGAGTTCTCCATTCTGTGAATTGCGCTTGTTGAACTGGGGAAACAAAAGCACAAAATGACGTTTATCTTGGCCGTTGTGGAATCAGCCCTCTTCTGCGGGGCAGATTCATTGTTAATATCGATCGTTTTATTTGCCTGGCATGTGGAGAGGAGCCCCCACCCCCCACCCACCCCTGCAAAACAAAGAAGATGCAGAGAGGGCGTGAGGCAGAGTCTCCAAGGTGCCTGCAGCAACTGGTGGGTTCGATGGGAGAGCAGCTGAAAAGTTGGGGATTTGTTTGCTGCAGCCCAACTTACTTGTCCATACAACTCGGTTCTTTTTGTTTCATCATAATTCTATTAAATTTTACAAAACACACACATTAAAACTAATAGTTAAGGAGTTCTTATATTTTTAGTTCTTTGCCTCTCAATCCTTTCCTCCCCACCCCTCTTTCCCTTAGACACAAAGGATATTCTCTGCCATCTAAAAGGTTTGGTCCTAAACTGTTTCCGCAACCGCAGCTGACCTGCGCCCTGTAACATTTTTCCCTATCAGGTGGCTCACTTCTGGAAGCTCTGAATGTTGGGTGAATGTGGGCTGTGGAAGATCTGGAGGAGCTGTGCGTTTGAAAAAACATTTTTAGAAAGGGAGGGCAGGCCAAGGACATGTTTGTGCACTGCTCTTCCTGTGTATTTGTTGGGTGTGGCATTTTTCTTTCTTTGGTGTGTCTCCCATGTTCTCCCATTTAGTACTGTATTGTCCATCCTATTTATTAGCCTGAGGAAACCTCAGGGCAGAAGACTCTTGGCTTGGTGAAAGTCCCACCCTGGAGTCGCTTGGGCAGCGAAGACTGTGAGGAGGAGGAAGAGGTCAATACAGTAGGTCAATGCCCACCATGGAGGAGCAATAGCAACTGGTACTGGACACATTCCGATAATCCAGAAATACCTCAGATTTCAGGCAGGACTTCCAGCATCTTCTAAGAAACGGAAAGGACCAAATGACAGATGGCACGTGAGCCTGTGAGACGGCATCTTTCCCAGAGCCTTTGGTTACATTTGTGGGATGAAGACAGGTGGAGTCGTCCGTCCGTCCCGTTCCCCCCCCCCCCCGGGAATTCTACTTTGTAGCTCTTTGTGTGGGTACATCACCTGCCCAGGAAAGAGCCAGATGGAGCTGGGTGTCTCCAAATGCTGCAAGCCAAAGGAAGGGAAGGGTCCAGGGGAAGGTGGGGAGGACAGGGAGCCCAAGGGAAGGAGTGGCCCCCCCTCATTTCTTGCCCCGAGAACCCCAGTCAGTTGCCCACATGTTGTGCTATCCTGGAGGCATCCAACAAAGCAAGGAATCAGGGTTTTCTCTGCTTCCCTTTTACAAGGTCACCCTTTGCCCTAAAACCTTGGCAGCTTGAATCAGTTTTGATGGTGCCAAGGGAAGAGCGGGCATGCTGCTTTTCTTTCAGAGGGAGAACAAACTTCCTTCTCCCCTCCCAGAGGCTGGAATAGGATTTCATTTAGGACTTGAAGATTGTGAGGAATTCACTGGATTATCTGGATGTGTCTCTGGTGTCGGTAGCTGGGAATGTGTGAAGAATACTAACTCACGTAGTGTGAGCACAGAATGGTTTGCCTTTTTTGCAGTTCTTGTGCACTTCCACAAGCTTCTTTTGTTCCCAGATGTGTAACCACAGGCCAGCCTTCCTCACACTCCCAGATGTGTTGGGAATGGGGCTTCCAAAATGGCTAGTCATGCGTTTGGGAAGGGAACGCCAGGAGGAAGCCACCTGTCACAATAGAGAGGGGAAATCGGCAGAATGTTTTCCTCTGTGTGGAGAAACAGGCCAGGATCCTTCCCGGAAGAGTCTCGTGCTGCAGAACCCACACTTTGTTCTGCAGGCTGCCCGCTCTCCTGCCTTTGCAACCAAATGGTTCCCTTCATGTGCTCTGCAAGGAAGGCAGCCTTGCCACAGGCCGCTGGGTCTCTGCTTGGTCAAAGAGGCGTGTTGGGCAGAGAGAGAGCCATTAGGGAGGAGAGGTACCTGCCCTTTGTATAGGAGGATGAGAGAGAGATTTGGGCAAAGTGCCCTTCGGAAGGAGAGGCCTCGTCCTCCTCCTTCCTAGGTGAGCCCTGTTTATGTTTTTTAATATTATCTGTACAGGATCTCACGATGGCATAGATTGCGCTCCCTCCCTCCCGGTTCTCCCCAGGTTGAGCTGAGGGAGGAATCTAGCCCTGACTTTGGGAACAGGACGGGGGGGGGGGAATCCTTCAAGGGGACTCTGGGACTCCTGAGAAAGAGAGAAGCATGAGAAACTCGGAAGAAGTGCAAGGCTGGGCAGAAAGGATTTCAAAATCCTTCTATTCCACTTAGCTCTTTTCGATAAAGAGCGCCCCATGCCTGGTTCTGGCCCTTATTTTGCATCCCAAAAAAATCTGGGTGAGGTTCTTTTGAGTTTCTTTCTGGTGTTCTTTTTTCTCAGGAAACCGCGGTACAGGTAGCACCTTTCCTGACACCATCAATTAGCATACCTTTCCTTCCCTTGGAGTACTAGAGCCTCCCTGGATGGCTCCTTCCTCTTTTCCCCCAAGGCCAATTCCTCATCCCTTCTTAGGTTGAGGCCGGACTTGAACATGGGCATGTCTGCTCTGGGTTCAGCATCTTCAGTACCCCATCCTAGCCAGTGTCTTGACCTGAGACCCCAGAGGCCTTGTTAAAAACAACCATTGACGGCTGCCTGTCATTGCTGCTGCTTCTCACGTGTGCTTGAAAGCCATTGGGTTGCTCTTGGGCCGGGAGCATCTCTTTGTATGGCTTGGCACTCTTTTTCCTGGTTGGGGGTGGGGTGTGTGGCTGCCCCTTTATTGGCTGCTGCAGGACAGTTGCACAGTGCAGCTTGGGAGGTGGGTAGCCCCTTGGGCAGGGCAGACCAAGGGGAGAAGGGGGCGTGCTCTTGGCTTTAGGGTGCAACGGTAGAGCTGTCACTTACTGCAGCCTGCTTTTCGTGTTATTTCTGGACCACTCTGTGACCTTGGCAGGGCCTGGGTCCTCCAGGGCAGCAAATTTGCTCTGGTCAAAGTTGGGCCAGTTGCCCGGCTTCTCCTCTCCTCCTCCTCCTCCTCCTCCTCCTCCTCCTCCTCCTCCTCCTCCTCCTCCTCCTCCTCCTCCTCCTCCTCCTCCTCCTCCTCCTCCTCCTCCTCCGTTTGGTCCATCCAGAGGAATATTTCGTGCACCCTTCCTCATTTCTCACCATCTGTTTTGCCTTTTTTGCTTCCCTGAATCTTCACATCTTCTAAAAGCTCCCCCACCCCCAATTCTCTAGATATTGTGGATTTTGGCCATGCTGGATGGAAACAAGTTGCAGTTGAAAGTATTTGGAGGGCTGAAGTTGGGAAAGGTGCTCTTAAAGCACCCAGGCTGTGCCTTTACCTCTCCCCTTAAATCATTGCTTGATTACAGTCGCAGTGACTCCATACTGGTTTCCTGGTAGTGGGGGCCATAGGGCACTCCAAGCCAAAATCCGTGTAGGAAGCCAGCCACCCTCTCATGATCCAGAATGGCGTTTCGTGTGAGAGCCCCTAGCATTGCCTGAAGATGGCAACTGACTCCACCAGATTTTCGTCAGGCAACCCATGAACCAGGAAACAGGCTGAGAAACAGGCTGAGCGTTTATCCTCTTCAGCTCCGCCCCCCCCAGCCCAATACAAACTGGACCCCTTGGTGCCTTGAGCCCAGGCCTGAAGGTGAGCCGTGCGATGGGGATCCTCAGCCGCTCATCTGGATGGTCCATCCATTCAGTGGGTGGGGGAACTTTCCTGTTCCTTGGTAAATGACATTTGGATCTCCTGTAAGGAGGAAGGACCGGCCTCTCCCCACTTTTGAAATTCTTCCTTGGCTTCATGCTGGCTGAGGCCCTTCAGGCCTCCCTCGGCCCTTTATGTCGGGTGGGGCTGCTCTCCCTGCTTGGAGGGCCCAGCAACTTGGCCTACCGGTCCCTGCTGGTGAACCCACCACCTGTCCTGTAATGGAAGCTGCTTTGGATGAACATGCTCAGCATTTGAACATTAGTTTCCCTTCCCCCAACGCCTGTCAGGTAGGTTGGATCACCCCATAATTTAGAGGGGTAAAATATTTACCAGTTTTACGCGTTTGTTCTTGTCCTTGCTTTTGTTTGACAAATTCTGAATAAAAATAAATGATTTTCCACTGGCCCACCTGGTGGGCTTCAGGTTGGAGAAGGTTATTGGAGCTCAGAGTTGTCCTCTTTGGTTGGTCTGGGCAGGTTGTGAACAGGGAAACCAGAAAAAGTGGGCTTGTTTAGCAATCCCCTTTCCTCTTCCTCCCTCGGATGGATGAATTTGCTGGCAGAGAGGCTGATTCAGGCCCAGGCCCCCCAAAACGGGCCCTCACATTGACCGGACTGTCAGTCACTGAGCTTGTAAGAAATATGGACTTCCGCTCCTAGAATCCCCAGCCTGCTGGGGAATTCTGGGCGCTGAAGTCCACCCACCTTAAAGTTGCTGGGATGGAGGAATCTTGATTGACGGGGTCAGAACCTTGCTTGTTTTCCATGGCTGCTGCTCCAAGCCTTCAAGTTGTGTGACATGGCCCAGCTGAGCCCTGCAGGGACGGATCCCCCCAAGGGAGGCCCAGGCTTCTCTCGAGGTGGCAGGAGGCGTTTGCCTTCGTCTGAGAAGGGCTGAGCTCCGTTGTCTCTTTTCCAGCCTCGAGAAAAGGGGAGGATGCGCTTCCACCGCCTGCAGAACGTTCAGATTGCGCTGGACTTCCTCAAACAGCGTCAGGTAAGCGCTTCTCCCTGTGGCCCCTCCTCCCACCTTCCCCTTTTCTCTCTTCAGTGTCCTGCAAAAGACGGGATTTTCTTTGCTTGTTTCGGTTAAGCTGAGGGAGGGGAGACGTCAACTGAGTTTGCCAATCTTACCTGTTTAGTTGAACTTGGGCATTAGGGCCTCGCTTCTTCCCCCTTTCCCCTCCCCAACAGTGCTGTGAGGGAGGGCAGGCTGAGAGAGAGTGGCCACCTGGAGCTCCAGAAGGGATTCAGGCCAGTCTCACTTACAATTTGTCCACCACCACACCCACACCACACCGGCTGCCCACTACACCCACACCTCCTCCCCCCAGGGACCCAGAAAAGGTTGTCCCACTTCTGGATATTGTCAGTCTTCAAGACAAAATCGGGGGGCGGGGGGGGGATGTTAGGCAGAGAAGGATGTGAACATTGAGGAAATGAACATAAAAATGCACCCAGAGACTGAAATGTTGATTGCAAAAATGGAGCAATTTGGAAAACCACACAGGAATAGGGACCACTTGAGAACCCAGTTTCAGTCATTACAGGGAAAGGGAGGCTATTAGAAGTTGCATGAACAAGAACCAACGGAGAGGAATGGAGAGGAGCTTCTGCCGAGGTTTCCCTTTGCCCGGAGGCATTCAGACCAGAGCTCTTGGGCAGGGAGGGAGCAGCCCCAGGACTCTGCAGCTGGCCACTCCAAGCGACCCCTTTCCCCTCCTCCTCGTCCTGCCCTGACAGGCTCCCTGGGGAATGGAGAGGATGACACACAGGTGAGCTTCCTTCCCCACGGCCTCTGGGGGCTGCTGGCTCATAAGAGCACCAACAGCTTAATGGTGCCCGTTGGCCTGCGTTTAAAAATACACCAGAGTCGTGCTGGAGGCACAGGGCTCATCCTTCCCCTCCTCCGCCACGTGACTGCAAAGAGCAGGAGAAACGCTCCCCTGTCAGGACGGATTGGAGACAGGATTGTCATTAATACCCTTCTTAGTTCCAGGGCAGGAACGAGAGGGCCCTCAGCACCTTTCAGAAATCGTGATGAAATCTTAGCACACTCAGGATCTGTCTGTGTTCCCCAAGCTGGAACCCCCAGGCCTGCCGGATCTGGTGCTCCCCAAATTCCCCGTTCTCGCGGCCCCAGATGGGGAATTGGCCTGTGAAATGCTCCAGGCAGCCAGCTGGATCTGGGGTTTGGCTGAGGCGAATCTCCTCTGGTTACTTTCCCAACCCACCCATCTGGAGGGTCACAAACTAAAGAAGTAATCCCTGGGATCAAGGAGGCATTTCCAGTGAGACGACAAGATTGGCAGGACTGCAGGTGTTTGCCCTGCTTTGGGAAGTGGGAGTTTGCAAGCCTTTATTTATTCATCCAGCTGCCCATCTCAAACCAGTGACTCTGGGCAGCCAACAATCGTACAAGCTTATACTCTGAAGAGTATGAATACATGTGTTTTTTACAAGTCTTAACACACACATTTCCCCTCTCCCTCATTTTTGCCCAAAATAACAAAACAATCAAATAGCAGTGCTCTGGGGCACAAAATTGGAGTGGGGGTTACAGTATTTGAGGGGCTGCCACAAAGAGGAGGGGGTCAAATTAGGCACTGGAAGGCAGGACAAGAAACAATGGATGGAAACTAATCAAAGAGAGAAGCAAACTGGAATTAAGGAGAAACTTCCTCACAGGGAGGACAATTAACCGGTGGAGCAGCTTTGCCTTCAGAAGTTGTGGGGGCTCCATCACCGGAGGCTTTTAAGAAGAGACTGGACAGCCACTTGTCTGAAATGGTATAGGTTCACCTGCTTGAGCAGGTGGATGGACTAGAAGACCTCCAAGGTCCCTTCCACTTATTTATAATGAAATCAAAGTTGAAGTTCTCTTCCCTCTCTCTCCCAGGTGCTTAATGTAAGAAGCTAGCAGGCATCTCTTTCAGTCAAGCAGGACGGTGTCTATCGGCCTCTTGAGAAACACAAGTGAAAAATGGGAGCCATGTGAAAAATGGCTCTCACGAGCCACTAAATATTGTGATCCTGGGGAGGCAGGCAGGCCTGAGTGCTGAGCAGGCAGCTCTCCTTAAGCAAGCCGCCATGGCCTGGGGAAGCTGTCAGCCTGGCGAGTCTAAGCTAAAGCCAGCGTTGACTAGGAGAATCTGAGGAAATAACGACTTTGGCACGCCGTGGGCATCTGGGCCAGTTTCAGAAAATGCCACGGATGTCCACCTGCTTACATGTAGTCTTTTGACATACAGCTGAAGTGGAGCCTGCCCTTGGTATGTTGTATGTCATAACAGTTGTAAAATGGATTGGCCATGAAACCGACTCACAATTTATGGGCTGGTCTTTTAGTAAATGCAGGGGTTTTAAAGTTCATAAAGAGTAAATGCCGTAGCCATCAAGTGAACCACTATTTGGCTATGGGCGGTTCTGTTTTGCCAAAAGCCAGAAGGGCCAGTTTTTGGTGGACGCTGCAAACAGCCCTAACTATGATTGCCTGAGGTTTGGTCATGTTATTACGGAAGGAACCCAACTATTGGAACTTTGATTCCACGTCACGAGTTGAGGTCTATCTGTAGAGCCAAAAGCTCCTCATCCCTCAAGTGAGAGATCTTCAGACCTTCTGGCCCCAGCATTGCCAACTCTCCACCTAGACCCCTCAGCTGAGGGATGTGCTCAAAGGGCCTCTTAATGGGCAGCAGAGGTTGAGCAAGTGAGGTTCCAGCTCCCATTCCAATCCCTTTGCACAGGACCAAGGCCCTTCCCCTCCCTGCTTGCCTCTTGGCAGCATGATCCAGGTGGGAAGGGTCTCATGAACACAAGGCAGCCAGGACGCCCCATAAAGTTTCTGGTTCAGATTTGTGGGAAACTTTGGCAAATCTTGTTGAGTGTGCTCTGTATGCACAGGAGGTCATTATCTGGCTATGTGCGCATATTTGTGTAAATCGCTCTGTCTAAAAAGTATTTTACTACAAGCGGGTGTCCTTCCCCCCAATGCCAGACCAATGCAGTCTTATAAACGGCACACTCAAACAAGAGAGAGGTCCTAGACAAACAGCAACACAACGTCACGCCCAGATCTTAAGGGTTTTCCAGACCCAGAAGGTCTCCCCCCCAACCTCTGCAGATGTTCTGGTACAGTTTGTGGGCAATGACAGAGAAGCCCCCCCCCCCCCGCTTCTTGGGTCCCGTAAGATGACCGTGTTAAATGGAGGTGATCCGGTGTGGCCAGTACCAGGCAGGCAGAACCTGTTTGAGAAGGGCTTTCCCTCAGATATCCAGGCTCTTTCCTTCTATGGGTTTTCTTAGATTCTTAGAATAGAATGAGCTGGAAGGGACCTTGGAGGTCTTCTAGTCAAGCAGGAGATCCTATACCATTTTAGATAAGTGGCTGTCTAGACTCTTCTTTAAAATCTCCCGCGATGGAGCACCTACGAGCAGTGGTGGGATTCAACCGGTGTGACTTCCGGTTTGGTGATTACGTTTTGCGCAATCCCCGCGTGCGTGTAAGCAAACCTTTAGCTGTGCCACCGGGACAGTTGACAAGCGCTGCGCACAGGTGCATAGCATTTGGAAAGCCTCTTTTTTCCTGTTTTTCCAACCTCAGCTGTGTTGCGCAAAGCAGCTGAGGTTGAAAAAGCAGGAAATGAAGGACAGGTAAGAGCCCAGGCGGGTGGGTGGGCCAAATAGCAGCAGACACAGAACCGGTTCTGTGTCTGCTGCTCTTCAGAGCTACTGGTTCTATAGAGCCAGGCACGACCGGTAGCATCCCACCCCTGCCTACGAGGCTTCTGGAGGCAAGTTGTTCCACTGGTTAATTGTCCTCACTGCTAGGAAGTTTCTCCTTAGTTTCAAGTTGCTTCTCTCTTTGATGAGTTTCCAACCATTGTTTCTTGTCCTGCACTCCAGAGCTTTGGAGAATGATTTGACCCGCTCTTCTTTGTGGCAGCCCCTCAAATACTGGAATATTACTATCATGTCACCCCTAGTCCTTCTTTTCTTTAGACTAGCCAGACCCAAATCCTGCAGCTGTTCTTCATATGGTTTAGTCTGCAGGACTTTGATCATCTTAGTTCTTTTCTGAACTTTTTCCTACTAGGGTTTTGTAAAGCAGCACTAAATACTTCACATGATCTTCATTCTATGCCTCTGTTTATACAACCCGGATTGCATTAGTTGGTGTTTTTTTTAATAAATTTTTATTGGTTTTTAAGACAAACATAGACAGACAAAACATAAAAACATCAAGCCATCTTCCATATATATACATACAGTGTGTCGGTTGGTTTACAGATTGTTTTGTGCTTCCATTTCGTAGTCTTCAATTACAATTACATTGTATATATTCTCATATTTTCAATCAAATATTAAGTACATTAATATCATTGTTAATCAATCATTTGACGATACTTTTATTCATTCATGTTTTATGAAATAATCCATGTTTTACTTAATTTGTTTTATGACAGTTCATATTATCATCTCAAATCTATCCTACAATCATTTTGTAGATATAATAAGAATACATTTTTATATATTTATTATTTTCTAAAAATCTACATATTTCATTACCATGTTTTATTGTCTAACCATTGATAGATCCCAAATTTTATAAAATTGTTTATCATCTTGTTCTCTGATTTCAAATGTCAATCTACTCATTTCAGCACATTCCAATATTTTCTTAATGATTTCCTCCTGTAATGGTATTTTCTCATTTTTCCAGTTTTTGGCAAATACAATCCTAGCCACTGTTAATACATTTACAATCAGGTATTTCAAGTCTTTACTAGATATTTCAGGCAAAACTCCCAATAAAAATATCTCTGGTTTCAAGTCTATATGCTTTTTTGTCATTTTTTCCAACCGCATGTGGATTTTAGTCCAATATTTTTTGGCATCTGCACAAGTCCACCACATATGGTAATATGAGCCAGGTGTCTGATAACATTTCCAACATTTTTCAGATTTATTCTTGAACATTCTTGCTATTCTTGTCGGGGGGAAATGCCACCTGTAAAACATCTTATACAAATTCTCTTTATATGCTGTTGACATTGTCATTTTATAATTTTGAGACCACAATTTTTGCCATTTCTCTAGATCAATCCCATATCCAAAATTCTTCCCCCAAGCAATCATAGTTTCTTTAACTTGTTCTTCTTCTAGTTTAATTTCTAATAAATATTCATATAATTTTTTAATCACCTTTTCATCAGTACCTGTCAAAGTCTTACCTAAATCAGTCAGTTTATCATAGAAACCTTCTGTTTTAGAATCTTTGTCATACCTTGAATGTATTTGCGCACATTAAAACCAATTCATCTTTATACCTTGTTCCTCTAATTTTTGCATAGATTTAAGTTCACCCTTTTCATTCAATACTTCACCATATCTGTTTGTTCCTTTTTATATATTATAGGATAAGAAAATGCTTCAATAGTCGGTAGCCAGACTGGAATTTACAAATAACATTGCCTTTTAGTCTTCTCCCAATTTAACCACAGAGACTCCCGTATATAATGTCTTCTAAAATACCCCTGTGTTTTAGTTCCTTTATACCATAGAAAAGCATGCCACTCCAACAACCGATCATGACCCTCTAATGTCAACAATCTAGTATTTCTTAATGTTATCCAGTCCTTAACCCACATCAAATTTGTAGCTTGGTAATACAACTCCCAATTAGGCAAACCAAATCCTCCTCTTATTCTGGCATCTTGCAAAAGTTTTAACTTTATTCTCGCTTTCTTACCTTGCCATATATATATTTCAACACAATTTTATTTAAATCTTCAAAATAATCTTTTCCAAGCCTAACTGGAATTGTTTGGAACAAATATAAAATTCTGGGTAGTATATTCATGCAATGGAAGGTTCAACGATTCTTGTAGTGTTTTATAATTCTGCCGGAAGTCCATCTGGGCCTGGTGCCTTTCCGTTGTTTTGCTTCTTAAGTGCTTCAGTTAACTCCATCATCGTTATATTGCTTTCTAACATTATTTCAATCTCTGTAGGTATCTGGGGTAGATTAGCATTCTGTAAGTACTGTTTAACTCTTTCCTCATCAATATTCTCTTGTGTGTATAGTTTCCCATAATAGTCTCGTATAATTTCCTTCTTCTCTTTACTACCATAGCAAACTTGGCCTTGGTCATCTATTAATTGCAATATTTTCCTTGATTCTTTCTCCTTTCTCAATTTGTATCTACCTGGTTTATTTGCATCTTCAAAATAGTTCTGTTTTGCACCTCTGATTCTCTGTGCTAGTTCTTCTTTTTCCATTTAGTCCCATTTTATGTTTAATTATATCCATTTTTAACTTAATGTCCTTTTTCTGTGGCATTTTCTGTAGCTCTTTTTCAAGTCCTTTATACTCATCCTCTAATGCCTTAGAGGCTAGTCTTTTCGTGGTATTTTTTTCCCCTTGTATAGTCTATTATCAAGCCTCTGGCATATGCCTTCATTGTATCCCATATGTTCTGCATTGATGTATCTTCTTCTTTGTTTTCTGTAAAAAAGAAAGCCAGTTCTTTCTCCATCCACTGTATGAAGTCTTTTTCCTTTAATATAGTATTATTTAACGTCCATCTAGATCTTCTTCTTTGTCCTTTCCATTTAATTGTCATTGGATTGTGATCTGCCAAAGTACTTGTTTCAATATTTATTTCTTGAATATTAGCTAACAATTCTGTTGACATCCATATCATATCTATTCTGGACCATGATAAATGTCTGTTTGAATAGAAGGTGTATTGTTTAGTCTTAGCATTTCTTTCTCTCCATGTATCTTTTAAATTTATTTCATCTATCATTTAAAAAAAGGATTTAGGGAGAGTCTTTCTGTTTTGCTTTGTTGTTTTCTGTGCTGTATAGTCCAATTTATTGTCTACAATTCCATTAAAGTCTCCCATCATAACTATATTAGCATAGTCCAGTTCAATTATTTTCATATGTAATTTTCTATAAAATTCTTCTTGATTGTCATTCGGGGCATAGATTGCAATCAGGAGTGTTTTCATATTATTGTCCATTATTTCCACCATTAGTAATCTTCCATCGTCATCGGCATAGATCAATTTCACTGGGATAATATCTTTAATGTATAAAACCACTCCTCTTTTCTTGCATTGTATCAAAGAAGTAAATATTGTCCCTAATTTTGGCTGTATCAGCAATTGTTCTTGTTGCTTTTTAATATGTACTTCTTGTAGACAGATGATATCAAATTTTAATTTCTCTAATTTATGGAAAGTTTTCCTTCTTTTAACAGCTGAGTTAAGTCCATTCATGTTAATTGTAATCAGTTTTTTCTCTTCCATGGTTATATTTTATGGTTAGGTTTAGCAGCTCTCGTAGATCTTGGTTCACGTTGTTCTTTGACTTCCACCTTTCCGCCTACTGCACCTTCTTCCTTTTCAGTCGCTGTTTGGTAGTCCTCTTGGAATTCAATTAGTGACTTTTCTTTTTCTGCCTCCTCCTCTTTCTCTCCAAAATATTCTGTATAAATAATTCAGCTTTCTCAATTGAGTCAATTCTATGTTTCTGTTCTTGCCATGTGAACATTAAACCTTCTGGAATCAGCCATCTATAATTCACCTCTTTTTAAAGTAGAATTTTAGTCAGAAATCGGTATTCTCTTCTCATCTCTCTCACTCTTCTGGGTACTTGTTTCAAGATCACAGTCTCCTTGTCTTTATATTTCAATGTTTTCTCTCTTGCCACTTGCAATATTTGCGTTTTAATGGCTTTCTTTGTAAATCTGATGTAAACTTCTCTTGGTAAACTATTTCTCATTGCATATCTTGTGAAGACTCAATGAACCTCATCTATTCCATCCATCATCTTCTCTTTAGTTATTTCCAGAGCTTCAGCCAAAATTTCTATCATTATGTCAGCTAGATTTTGTCCCTTTTCTTCCTCTATGTTTTGGGATCTGAGATAAAATTCTGATCTGTCCATCTCCCAACTCAACATCCCACTTTTATCATGTTCAACCACAGTTAATCTGCTATCAATATCTCCAATCTTCTTATCTCTTTGTTTATCTTCTTCTTCTTCAATTTTTTGGAATCTCTCATCATACTTCATCATTTGTTGAAAGTTCTCCACCTTTTCATCAGTTTTTCCTGTTCTTTATTCAATGTTCTCTGTTCTCTTTTCAATATTCTCTGTTCTTATTTGTATATTTTGAATTCCTTGCATAATCATCTGCAGCGTCACTTTTTCCTGTTCTTTTTCTTGCTGTAACATCATCTGTATTGAGCGTTGTCCTCCAGATGGGGAAGAGGAAGAAGTAGAAGTTGAGGAACCAGGGGCTGTTAGTTTCCTACTCATTTCAGACAATTCAAAATCTTCAGGTTCTTCTAGACCTTAATCCACTTGTGAAATAACCAATTGTAATTCCAAGTAAAAATAGTGGGGGTGAAGAAGCCAAATAATAACAATAATAATAATAAGAGAAAAATTCTTCAGGTTCTTGTATACCTTAATCCAATCGATTGGTTAGATAGCAGTGAAAACTGAAAAATGGAAGAAAAGACCATAAAAACACACAAAAAAAGAAAAAATTGTTAAATCCTGGAACAGGCGGAAAAATAAAAACCTAAAGAAGAGAACAGAAAAGTTCTTCAGGTTCTTCAACACCTTAATCCAATTAAAAAGTCTCAGGTATAAAAGGATGCATAACAAAAAAAAAGAAAGCCACAAAAAATACCAATATGGAAGGTAAATAGAAAAAAAAAATACAAGGGATGGAGAGAGAAAAAAGAAAAGAGACTACTCTCTTAAAAAAAAAGAAAAGGGAAGGAAATCATTAATACTAAAGCTTTTCCTTCAAAATAAAATGCAAACGTAAAAATTAGACTTCAAAAACAAAAAAGAAAGACAAAAACAAGTTCCAAAAGGCCAAAGATCCAAATAGCTATTACAAAAAGTAAGCTAGTAAGGAGGGGGTTTGTTAAAGTAAGAAATAGCCCAGCTTAAAAAAAGTAAAAGGAGCACACTGCACTTTGTTTGGTTATCCAAGGCTTTTGTTAAAATTTATAACTCTCTTCTCCAGAGTCTTATCATCTTTTTTTTCTATAAACTTCAACACCAGACTCCAGCTCTTGATAGAAACCCAGAAGAGCACCTGCAATAATACTCTCCCATGCTCTTCTCTCTATCTTATCAAACAGGCTCATAGTCCTTGAAAAGAAGTCTCAGTTCTTTCTCAGCTTTGTCTGGTCAAGAAAAAAAGAGATAGAATATTTCCAAGCCTCTAGCTGGCAGTGTTACAAAGTTTCTTCTGCTTTCACTCCCCCCCCCCTTTTCCAAACAAGATATAATAAAAATTAATTAAAAAGGGAAAAAGATATTAGAAAAGATGACTAGAAGGGAGTCTCTAGCCTAAAATATTATAAAGTCAAAAAGGAAAGAAAGAATAGGTGGGAGAAAAAAAAAAACCAGTCCAGTTTCAAAATCTAAAATCGTGTGTAAAAAATCCAGCAAAGAGAAAAAAAATAAAATAAAAAAAATATTACGTTGACTTCCTGTTTAAAATCGCCGCTTAATCACTTCTGTCAAAACTTTTACAGATTCTTTCTTTTCCTTAGGGTGTCCTTTCAAATCTTAAAATAAAGAAAAAATTCTCACCAAACCGGCACACTTTCTCTTTCCGTTCTCTTTCATTTCAGAGCTGTCCCAACTTCAGCAGCTTTAATGGCTGCCTCTTTGCCGCTGGCAAAAAGAGCTCTCTCCTGGATCTACCAGGGACTTTGCAGTGTCCCTGGGATTGACAGGATGCGCTCTTCACTTTCACCGTCTCTTCGGGACGGTTTAGCTCCGATAGGACCGTCCAGGAGCAAAGATATCGGCAGTGATCTCAGACCTCCAAGATCGCATGCCGTATCGTCGCGACACCAGCTCCGCCCTCCCCAGATTGCATTAGTTGTTTTGGTTGCTGCTGCACACTGCTAGCTCATATTCAAATGATCATCCACCAGGACTCCAAGGTCCCTCTCACAGTTACTATTTTTGAGTCAGGTCTCACCTAAGCGGGTGATACTAAACTGGCAGGAATAGCCAACAAGTCAAGAAGATAGGATCAAGATCCAGATGCATCTTGACAGATTTGAACACTGGGCCGTATCTAACAACATTAAATTCAGTGTAGAGAAAAGTAAAATCTTAGGCATGAAAAACCCAAAGTACACATATAGAGACTGGGTGAAACCAGGCTTAATAGCAGTAACTGGGAGAGGGATCTTGGAGTCTTAAATGGACAAGCAGCTAAATAGGAGCCAGCAGTGTGCAATGACAGTCAAAAAAGCCAATGCAATCCTAAGTTGCATTAACAGAGGGATACAATCAAGATCAAGGGAGGTACTAATACCACTCCATAAAGCCTTAGTAAGACCACACCTAGAGTACTGCATCCAGTTTTGGACACCACATTATAAAAAAGATGTTGAGACTCTAGAAAGAGTACAGAGAAGAGCAACCAAGATGATCAGGGGACTGGAGGCTAAAACATACAATGAATGGTTACAGGAACTGGGCATGGCTAGTCTAGTGAAGAGAAGGGCCAGGGGAGACATGATAACAGTGTTCTAATATTTGAGGGGCTGCCACAGAGAGGGAGGGGGGTCAAGCTATTTTCCAAAGCACTGGCCAGACAAAGGATAATGGGTGGAAAATCACCCAGGAGAGATTCAACCTAGAAATAAGGAGAATTTTTCTGACAGTGAGAACGATCAACCAATGGAACAAAAGTTGCGTTCAGAAGTTGTGAGGGGTTCATCACTGGAAGTTTTCAAGAAGAGACTGGACTACTATCTGTCAAAAATGGTGTAGGGTTGGACTATATGACTTACAAGGTCCCTTCCAACTCTGTTAATCTATATCTGTATCTATCTAATCTGTACTTCTACATTTGATTTTTCCTGCCTAAATGTAAAGTTTTGCTTTTCTCCACATTAAAATTCATTTTGTTGGATAGGGCCCAGTGTTCAAGTTTGTTAAAGATCTGTTTGGATCCTGAGCTTGTCTTCTGGATTGTTGGCTATTCCTGGCAGTTCAGTATCATCTGCAAATTTGATGAGTTCCCCTTCTGTTCCCTCATCTAAGTCATTTATGAGCGATTAAGTCATTTTTGAGGTGATGTCCAGCAGCTTCAGTCTCATTCTGAAGCCAACAGTGGTGGCCATGGGCCTGCTGAAAGGGGCCCATTGCTGCTTAGGCTGCTACATTTGGGGCCAGCTGTAGCTTCTGGCTGGTCTTGAAGGGTAGCCCCATGTGGGGGTCTGACAATTATTCCTGTGTACATTGGAATATCTTGAGATATTTTGAAGGCAAACAGATGAAGCAAGTTTTAAAACAGTCTGACAACAAGAGCTGTATTTGCTGACAAGGTGAATATGAGTGAAAAAAACCAACACACTTCCAAACTGCTACTAATATTGGTCTCCCTTGCATCAAAGTGGCTTGAATAGGAGACTGTTGACAAAGAAAAACCAGCATGCAGTGTTTGTTGCTACTTACTTGGGTGGGTTTAAGTTGAGGGGACACTGTGGACCCCCATAATGATTGTCACTATTGCCTGGAACATTTTTGATAAACCTGAGTTAGGCATTGAATGCTGCAACCACACGTTCAGGAGGAGAACGGGTGTCCATCGTTTGTTTCCTGATGGCTCTGTTGCATAAATGACCCGATTCCCATGATTCATGTGGAGATCAGATGCTTCACTGGACACCCAACCTCGGGTGGGCTGCACTAGGAATGGACGGCTGCTGGAGCGCTCCCTTTGACTCTGCCTCACTTTCCTCTTTGATCCCGTTTCCAGGTGAAACTGGTGAACATTCGTAATGACGACATCACCGATGGGAACCCGAAACTTACCCTGGGTCTGATCTGGACGATTATCCTTCATTTCCAGGTAAGGTCGTGGCTTTGCTCTGGAGGGGAGGAGGAGGAGGAGGAGGCCTGAGGTGGCTTGTCTGGCCAATTAATCGCCTTTCAGGTCAGGGAAAATAAGCAGCTTTCCCGTTAGTATTTTTGGTGATTCACTCATTGCGTCTGCTTCTGTTTGGAGCTCCAGATCACCCCTGAGGTTGTCGGGAAGGGGCCTTTCCTTTAGGTGAAGTTGCCTGGCTGTGTGTGGTGGGTGAACAATGGGCATGCTGTGTTTTGGGGAAGGGGTGGCTGCCATCCCACAGGCTGCAGAGTAGTCTTGTTACCCTTAACGTCCTGGGACATTGTATAATGGCACCTTATTATTTATGTATGCATATAGTTCATTTGTTAGAACTTCCCAATTGTAAAACAACTGTGATAATATGAAAGAAACCGCTGGATAAACAAAAGGCTCATGACAGAATATAAATAGGGAAGCAAGATCTCATTGTCCCAACCCTTGTACAGAGGCTTGTCTAACGGAGAGGACTGGGGAAACCGTTTTTCCCTGCAGGGCCTTCAGGGTAGGAGCCATATGGATCTCCAGAGGGGACATGGACAGCATGCTAATATTGTGGTTGCCTTTAGGTTCATTCTTAACCTTTGTGTTTTGGCTTCCTTTGATTTTCTGAGATACAGAGATAATTTTGTTGTAAGAGAACGCAAGGCCTATGATGCTTCCATTGGGCAAAAAAGCCATGGAACTGAGGAAGATAAATGGTTGTTCCCATTTCGCAGCTGGTACCCTGGAGTTAAGCCTTGAGAAGGTGTGATTTGTCAAGGCCATTGCCAAATCATTGCAGCAAAGACATGGACTATTGGATTATTTATTAAATAATTATATGGATTATTTATTAAACAATTTGTGTGCCGCCCATCTTGTGCACAGAAGAGAATTAGAGAGTGGAGTGGAATGCTATATTTGTCTCCAGTGCAATAGCTCTCAGTGTACATTCCAAGCAACAGGATAATCGTCATCATGATAATGATACAGGTGATTCTATATGCCTTCCTGACTGTATGCCTTGCTAATCCACAGAACCACTTGGTTGCGCTGGGTGGCTGCAGAAATTGAATAAATAAATCTCTGCTCTCCTTAGTTCATCTAAGTTATATCTTGTACACTGACATGGGAGTTTTTTCAATATTTGGTTCTAAGGAATGGCTTTAACTTGCAGTGTCATCTTGTATCTGAATAGTGGGGGGCGGACAGTTGAGGTGCTGTGCAAGAGTCTTGAGAGGCATGTCAAAAGTTCTTGAGTAATCTTCCTGTAATACAGCTGTAGTGGGGAGCCTTTATTGCTGGAATACAAGGCATCTGGCCTGTGTTGAGGGAGGGGGCAGGTCAGCAACCAGCAGTGCACCCCCCAAGAGTAGACTTGGCAGCTCTGTGTTTTCCTGGGCTGGAGCCAGGAGCTCTTTGCCTGCTTCCCTTGAACTGAAGAAGGCAAGACTGCCTTTCCCAACCGCATCTGCCCTGACAGTTGAGGTTTGAGTGATAGCCTTGATGCAGGGAATGCTTTTCTGGAAACAGCCCCCTTGGCTGCACCTACAGGCAGCGCTGTGCCTGCACTGCGTAATTCATCTGTGAGCCACTCCTTCCACTTCCCTGGCCCATCTCTACCCACCACATGGCAGGCAGGGGGAAAACTGGCACAATGGAATAAACCAAAGGATGAATGTTTCACTGAAAGAATAGGCATCCTCAAATGCTAAAAGGCTCAGAGAGGGACCTTTGAGCCCATGTTGGCTCCTGGCAACTTCCTGGACTAGCAGTTTTCTGGACAAGGCTTTTCAGCAGTTGGTTTGCCGCTGGCTCCTTCCTAGGGCTGAGAGAGAGTGACTGGCCCAACCCAAGGCCATCTATATCTGGCTTGGTGCCTACTAAGGCAGGAATAGAATTCAGGGGCTCCCAGTTTCTAGCCTCGTGTCTTAATCCCTACACCAAACTGGCTTTTTAACAATAAGAAGCATGCTGAATATGAAAGCAGAAATTAGTACTTAGGATGGCTACTCAACACAGAAAGATGCCTGAAAATCTGGGATTTCTCAAATAACTGGAGTAGGGTCTTGTTGCTCAGCTAAGAGTTGTGTGATTGTAAGTTTGCAGGTAGTTTCTTCCAGTCTGAATTCGCTTGTTAGCTGCAGCTGCAATAGGAGATTTAACAGAATAGATGACACCAGTCCCCATTTTTCATGAATGTCTTGATAAGTTACAGCCTCAGGAGCTGTGGGTCTCTGCGTAAGAACACAACAGAAGAAGAAAGGGTCCATCTCTCTCCTCTTCTCACCAGGCGCTGATTGCGAGATCTTTCCGTCCTATCCAGCGTTTTCCTGGATTGCCTTCTCTGCTTCAGAAAGGACGGGGGTGGGTGGGGAGATGCGTAGCTGGCGAGGAGGGTGGACCTGCTTGGTGCTCTCTGAGCTGGGTTGTTTGCTTGAAAAACTTTCATTACCCAGGTCGGTAACAGGATCAGTGCATCTGCAGGAAAACAGCCCAGCTCCAGAGAGCACCAGAACCCCACAGAACGAGCCTGAGCTAGAGAGATCTCTTCTGTTGGGACACTCCCCTCGGGGGCAGGGAAGGGAAGCTTCTTAAAGTCCCATGGGTGAGGTGCCAATTCTTTTCCAGTTGGGGGAGACTCTGCCAAGGACCAGAAGAGCCTGTGTGTGTGTGTGTGTGTGTGTGTGTGAGAGAGAGAGAGAGAGAGACTTCATTGAGTGTAATAGAGTTCATATGTGGCCTTTCATTGAGTAAAAGGATATTTAAAAAAAAACAAGTTTCAGTTGTACGATCCTTAATTATGATTTCCTTCCAAACACTGGTCCTGCCCCAACTGTGCTGCTGAATCCCAACCCCTCTTTGCTCGCCTTGCAGGGAGAACCCACCTCTGGGCTTGGGAGGGGCTGAACCCTGGACCTCCGTGTGCCAAGAGGAGCCCAAGGCTTCCTCACAGCTCTCAGCCCTGCAAGCTGGCGCCTAAGCCAGTCCTTGGCCAGGGGCATCCCCGGGGCCCTGCTAGGCGAATCCCCCACCCTGGACGGCCAGGCTTGCTGTAGGTCTTGCCTCCCCCTGATGGGCGGGGTGGGGGGTGTTGTTTGTTTAGAAATGCAAAAGGACCTGCATCAATTGAGCTGAAAGGCGTCCGTTGCTTATTGCTGCCGGATAATAATTCCCTTTTAAAAGCCAGGTGGTGTTAATGCATTCAGAGGTCGGCATCATTTCTCGAAGCGGCGAAGGAATCAGGTGGGCTCTGCAGAAGCCGAGGCAGGCACAACCTCCTGCTCCCAGAGACGGTCAAGGGAGACTGGCCTGACTTGAGCCAACACCAGTGTGGTGCTCATCCCCCGATCCCTCCCCATTTCTGGCCAGGCGAGCACTAGGTGGCACTGCTGCCTCAAGAACAAGTGGAGGGGAAATGGGGAGGGGTCTGACTGCAGAGGAGCCCCTGGGAAGGTGCTGGTGCCCAGAAGCTGTGCCTGTTGCTGCTGCTGCTACTGCTTGGGCAGCGGTGGGGAGAAGAAGAACTTGGCTCCTTCTGGCTCCTCCCTCCTTATGGAACATCCTTCCCCCCCCCCAACCCTCCCTGCTGAGCTTCAGGGGGTCCAGGCCTGGGGGGGGCAGGGGGCGGGTGAAATGCTACCGTGGCTTCATCGTGGGGCTGATACTGGCTCTCTCCTGTGCTGTACAGAGTTTTCTTTTTAAATAATGTCTGCGTTAAATGTTAACAGTGGCTCTTTTTTTTATATCTATTGTTTTTAATCTTGTATGCTGCCCAAGATAATAAAGGTTTGTGAGGTGGACAGTTGTATAAATGGGGTAGGAGGTCAACTAATCAGAGCAGACAGCAAGGACCAGGCATGCTTTGGACGGGAGCCTTTCGGTCAGTGCCGGGGGGCTGGGCGGGTGGAGCAGAGGACGATGGGTCCCTGACTTCTAGGTTGGTGTAAAGGCCTCCGTTTGTATGGATTAGCTGGTGCCTTTCAGTGCAAAGTGCATGCATTCAAAAGCATGGATTAATTAACTAATTAAGGGTGATGACGGTTGCCTAGAATGAAAAAGGGGGGAGTGAAAGTCTTATGGCTGGCTGGTGGGGCACGGCCTGCTCTGCCCCCTCAACTGCACAGCCCCCTCAATTAAAGGCTGCCAGTTTAGCTAAAGGGGGATAATTTGGTGGGTAGGGAAAAAAACCATCCACCCTCCCTTCCTGCTCACAAAACGTGGAACTGATTCTCTTCCAGGAAACTGTCAAGGCAGCTTCTTGGGAACGGTTGGCTTTGGCCTGCTTTCTTTTCCAAACCAGAAGGAAACCCTCCACCTGGAATCTGTGGGGAATCTGTGTCGGTGGGTCAGAATTCTCCGCAGATAGCACTGGACTCTTTGCTCTTCAGCCTTTCGCAGGAACGTTTCCTAGTCCAACATTTCTCAACCCCAGCAACCTTCAGGTACATGGACTTCAACTCCCAGAATTCACCAGTCAGCATAGGGAATTCTGGAAGATGAAGTCCATCCACACAACTTAAAGTTGTTGAGCCTGAGAAACATTGTCCTTGTCTGTTTCACGTGTTGGTTGAATGGGATGAACAAGAAACAGGCAGGGGGCCCATATTGCTGCCCCCAGCTTAAGTTTCTTGCCATTAAGAAAATCTCTTTTCTTTGGACCCAGAAGGCAAATTAGAAAAAAGGATGTGCAGCTTCTAGTGACCTTTACCCCCCCCCCCCCCCAATCAAAGTGGCTTATTAGATATGGCAGCCGCTAACCTTTTGGCTCCTCTGCCTAGCACACAGCTAGAATGGCAGCTGCCTGCAAAACTGAGGAAGGGCAATACCCCTCCTGCATTGTGGACCGTTCTGTGGCCGGGCTGAGGAAGGAGAGTCCCTGTTAAAGGTGTCAGCGCTGCATCAGACGAAGGTCCACCTTGGTCTTGGGTTGTTCTCTGTCTGCAGTGGCCAGCCTCACGTCCCCAGGCAGAAGGTGGAGACCTCCCCCTCTCTTGTCCCATGGCAAAGGCTGCCTCCAGCCTTGGACTAACAATGATAAAGCCCATCTTCCATCCTTTAAAGCTGCCCAGGTCGTGGTCTTTATCACGTCTTGTGGCAATGAATTCCACTGGGTCGTTTTGTGCTTTGTGAGAAATCCACCTGGGTGGGCCTCCAACATTCTGTCTAGCTTTCCTAGCCGTGGATTTTAAAGAAAATGTTGAAAGTATTATATCTCTGCAATACTATAATGCCATTAGCCATGCTCGTTGGCTTTGGTGGGGATTGAAAACATCTGGATTACCTGCTTCTGATAATTTTTTTTTTTTACAATGTAAGAAATACCTGCTTGCATGGAGGGGGTGGTGGGGAGAACGCGGTTCCTTTGCAAGACGACGCCTCCTCTTCTGAGCTTGAGGATCTCCGGTGGCACTAGGAGGTGCCCAGTTTCCCCACCGGCCTCCAGGCTCCCAAGGAGGGGCCGTTGGGGTCCCACACTGGTCTCCAGCTGCAGGTCAGGGAAATCCCCCATCAGCCCTGAGGGGACATGGGTGCAGCTGACGGGGCCCTGAGGGTCTGGGTGGCTTGGCTCATCGAGCCCCACTGAATGGGCGTCGAGGCCCCCAGGATGCTCTGTGGAGCATGGCCAAATAGATGTTTTTCGCCATGCTCTTCAGAGCCAAGAGGGGCTTTTTCATTCCGGAATGCCTGCCTTGGTATTCGGATGCTGCTGGAAGGAGGTTAATCTTCTCCAGCACAAAATCCCTGGATGGAGTTTATCCGGTTCAGCAGCAGCAGCAGCCTCCTCCTCCTCCTCCTCCTCCTCCTCCTCCTCCGCCTCTCTGGGCTTCTCGGTGGCTTTGCACACAATGCCTCGGCTCCTTTCTCTTTGAGCACCTCCCGCTCTTTCCCTTCCTCTCCTTGTTTTTTGTTGTGCCTTTTTTTTAACTTTGTCTCCCGATATCCATCTCTCTGCCTTGGTGCCACACCCCTCGGCAGCCTCTCCCTCCCTCCCTCCTTCCCTCTTGCCGCCACCGCCGCTGCTGCCGCTGCCGCCTCTGTCTGGCTCTGGCTTTCTCTTTGCGAGGGGAGCCCTCCCATTACCTCATATTTGGAGAGAAGCTGCTGCAGCCAATCCCGGCTCTGGCTGCTTTTGGGTCAAGTGATTTCTGAACTGCAGTGAGGTGCTTTGAATGTCTCTCCCTCCAGCTCCCAGCCTCGTAAGATGGCTGTCTGAAAACGGAAGGAGCATCTTCCTGTGCGGGTGGGTGTTCGCATTCAAGTGCGAGCGTGCTTGCAGTTGAGAGCCTTTTCCAAATGGGCACCTAATCCGATGAAGCAGCCGCTGGGATTTCTCCGGGAGGCCGCTGGCAGCATCACTGCATTGCCCCTGGAGCCCTGCGCACCACGGAGATGGGAAATATCCTGGGTTGTGTTAAAGAGCTGAAGGAGCCAGCCAGGGAGGTGGGGAATGCTCCCCTCTCTCCCCAGAGGAAAGCTCGCTTCAGGCGGAAGAGGAAGGCGAAGAAGCCGATGGCACCGGAGATGCCTGATCCGAGGGCAGAGAGACCCTCCTCCAGGGCTGAGGAGGAGGAGGAGGAGGAGGAGGAGGCACCAAAGAAGTTCAGGGGGTCTCCTCTGAAGGAGGAGGGAAGGGCTGGGGGCTTCCACCCAGGCACCGCTTCCTACGGGGAGGCTCGGCCGCACTTGAAGATGGAGCGTCTGGAGCAAGGACACATTGTGCAGGTGAGAGAGAAGTTTCGGGGGACTCTGGAGCGAGCTTACCTGGTGACCGAAAAGACCTTCTCCCAACCTGGAAGCCCAGGAGACTTTCTTGAGGAGGGAGCTACCGTCATTGCTCACTTACTGGACAACCCGGCAGAGCAAAACCGTGAGAAGGTGGCCAGCCAAGTGGTGGCTTTTCAGAGGCCGGTGGGTTTGGGCAAGAGCCGAGCAGTTCTAGTGCCACTGCCCAGGGAGGCCGTGCCTGGAGTACCTGGGCAGAATCGCTTGGAAGAACTGGCCGTGGTGGGCTCTGGGGCTCAGCCAAACTTGGAGGTCCTACAACAGCAACAAGGAGTGACAACGATGGTGGGAGAGTCCTACAAGAACTGGAGTAGTGAAGAAGGAAATGAGAGTCTATCCAGCAGTATTTGGGGAGCTTCTTATACGGCAGAGAAGGGCACTGTCTCAGAGCTGTCCACGCCGTCACCTATGGTGGATCAGGTGGAGCTCAAAGGGTTGGAGCAACCTCCACCTGCACAAGAAACACCTGTTGGCAAGAGAGAAGGTGGCATCCCAACCTCCCAAAGCAGGGTCTCCTTCAGTGGGTCAGCCTCCAGCGCCTTCCAGTGCTCCTCGGGATATGGCAGCGACTCGATGCATCAGCTGGTAAAGGCGACTGGGGCTTCATTCTGCAGAGAGAGACGCCCTGCCTCTGTGGGAATGGATGGACCCAAGGGGAGAAGAGCCAGCAAGGAGAGCAGCAAGCCGGACAAAGGAGGGGTCAGTGCACTTTGTCTTTTCCAGCTCTTTGAGACTAAGGCAGGACAGAGCAGACCTTCTGAGGTGCTGGAAGTCCTATGTTGGGATGCGGGTTGGGATGGGACTTGGGTTGTTTTCCTGGAGTGAGTTTTAACAACTTGCAATCTGGATAAATGGGAAGAGCCCCTTTCTGGGCTGTCATTGGGAAGCATAATAAGAGGGACTAATGTGCAAAGTTGCTCAATTCAGCTGTCTGGAATAATTGTAAGAAGTCAGTGGGGAAGTCAAAGCAATTCACACACGTCTATTTGAGAGATTTTGTTTGGTCTTTTGTTCCAGGGGTCAGACCTGGCTTAGATAATGATCTCCAGAGGGACCAGATAAGGAAGCCCCTACCCTCTCTCTTAAAGATGAGGGGATGATACATTTCACTGGCCATCTCGCCGGGGTGGCAGTTCTGGACTTCTCTGTCTCCTTGGGAGAAAGCCTCTTCAACTTAGATCTGTTGAGGGCGGGGGCATCTCCTGGTGGAACATATTCTAACTTGAGGGAAAGGCGGATGTGCTGGGCTGAGCCCTGGTGCTTAGAACAAGTTCTGAAGTAAATGCTGATGCTCAAAGATAGTGTAGGCTGATGCCACTCAACTCTCTTTTTGAATGTCTGCCTTCTGAATAATCTGAAGTGGAATAACTATGCAGGAAGGGAGGTTACCTTGCTTGGTCTGACTCTCTACAACAGGGGTCTTCAAACTTGACAGCTTTCACACTTGAGGACTTCAACTCCCAGAATTCTTCCTCCAGTCATATTAGCTCAGGAATTCTGGGAGTTGGAGTCCTCAAGTCTTAAATTTGCCATGTTTGAAGACCCTTGCTCTACAACAAAGATAGTCAGCCTTGTGTCCTTCAGATGTTCTGGGAGTTGCCTTCCCTCTGCCCCGACCTGCGCAGCCAGGAGCAAGAGATTGTGAGAGGGGCCTGGAGGCTCACAGCCAGCCCTGAGGAGTAGAGCTAAGGCCCTTCCAAGCTCTCACTGTGACTCTGTTACCAAACTGGTCGCTTCTGTTGACTTCCTCTCCCGTGCAAGCATGCCAGGAACCCTCCTTCAGGTCTTCAAGCAGGTGTCTTCATTCCCAAAGAGGGATAGTTGTAAATTTCCAGTGGGGGAAAAGTGGGGGGTGATGGGGCAGCGTGGATAAGGGCCCCCCTGAGCAGAGCAGAGGAGCCAGTCTTGAAGCTCAGAAGCAGCGTAGATCACCCAGCTGACAGGTGCTTTTCAGGAATAATCCCATTTAAAAAAGAATAGTTCTTATTAGATGGAATTTTAACTTGAAAAATGTTATTAAAGGGCAGAAGTTTTAGAAAGGAGGCATATGGGGCTGGGCCCTTTCTTGTAAACCAGAATTCACTTAACATCCAACAGTTCTGTACTTAAATCAAAATAAGACCCAGCTCTTAAGTCTGTCTCCTTTGATCCCACCCTCCGCCCCCTCCCTTGTCCCTTTGTCCAGTGTGGAGGATTGGAGAAGTCGCTGGCGAGGCTCAGGAGGACCCAAATTCCAGTCCCACACAATCAGGGAAGCTATCTTGGTGACTTTGGCCCTCCATTCCCTCTCCTCCGTCTCATCTATTTTACGTGTTTGTTTGATTTTTAAGCTCCCCTCTATGCATTTGAGAAAGCTGGCTTGCTTAGAGTCTGATCTGTTTCACCCGTTTGATGAGGTAACCTACTTGGATGGCTGGTAAGAGTTTTTCCTTCCTCACTGAAATTTTTCCATTGATCTATCCAAGACTGATAACCAGGTAACATAGATCAGAGAAAGGAGAAATGCCATCAAATTTTAGGGCTGTTCCTCTTTCCCAGGGACTACTTGGTATCCTCCAAAGCAGCTTTCAAGTTCTTCTTCCTCTTAGCTTTCTACCCCTTGTCATGCACAAGTTTGCTACTGGGTATTTCCGAAGAGATGTAAACATCATCCAGCTGTTTTCATGCCAGTATTCTGAGGATGGCAAAAGGCTCTTGGGATTTCTTTCATGAAGGGACAGGCCTGTTAGAAAAGATTTCTTGGAGACCCACAATTGACGACTTCAGTTCCTCTACAGCAGAGTATTGGGAGAATCCCTGAAGACAGTAGGGAGGCCCCTTAGATAAAGAAGGATTGTTCTACTTTCAAAGATAAAAAATAGGAACAGGAAAATTGTGCTGGATTTAAAGGTCCTAGTTTGCATGCTCTCTTTCATAGGTAAATTTGGCAAGCCCTCAGCCAGATGTTCAATGCTTTGTTTTGCTTGAACCTGAAAATGCCACCATCCTGGCATTCAGCCTTCACAGAGATATAGCCACTACAAATGGAAAAGACAGTGCCAACTCAGTCCAGAACTTCTTACAGAGCTCTTCTTTAGTTCATTGTTCAGATCTGATAAGGGCATCCTATTTCTGGGCAAATTCCATTTTCACATCTGGATTGGTTGACAACATTGAGCAGTTTGTGTATTTGGGAACTTTGGGAAGGTCCTTTGAAATTTTTAAATGTCAAAACAGAATGAATGCATTCAGGTGACTTTTTGGAACTCTTAAATGCCAAGTGGACACAGAACAATAATTTTTTAGGCATTGAGAATATTGGCTAAAGGAGAAGGAGAAATTGGGGTCCTGGCTGAACTGGATTTTGTAGTTCAAATCAGGTAAACATTTACCTTGTTATTAGGTTCACATGGTTGGAATGTGGCATTTTCACAATTCCTCTTCAGCAAGGCGGTATATGTGGTGTGACAATGTTCGCCTGTCATGATACAATCCTGTTTCTAGCTAACTGCAGCTTCCCAGACCTCTCACCCATCAGTTCAGTCACAAGGAAAACTCTCCCTTGAAACTGGGAGGGACGGTCAGCCAAGCCAGGGAGGCTGCAGCGGGACAGAGAGATGGGGACAGGCGGCCCTCTCTCCAGCCCTTTGCACCCCCCCCCCCCCCTAGTTTCCCACCCTCAGAAAGGGAGCACTCATGTTGCTTTCACTAAGGCAGGGGTCTCCAAACAGGGGCAACTTTAAGACCTGTGGACTTCAACTCCCAGAATTCCCTAGCCAGCTGAAGAATCTCAAGGGGCTACTTGGTACCAGTTTTACAAATCGGTCCGTCAGAATCCGAATCCTGACTATGAAATGTTACCGCTTGTATTTCCAACTCTCTTTGCAACCATAACAGCAAGAAGTTTGAGGGTTCTGATTTTCACCCTCTATTTTAGAAGTCTCTACCAAGCACCAGCAGATGTGACTAATATTTCTAAGGGGAGTGGGATTTCTTTTTCATGTTAGAACTCTGATGTTAATTCTAGCATGCATTCTGACTGGCATTCATCATGGAATTAACTTTACAATTTTTAACAAAATATAACTTTGCAATGGAACTGAATAACTGCATTCACACAAGCTAAACTTGATTGCACCTGTGCGTGGGAAAGCAACTATTTTCTTTGCATGCAGTCAGAATCAGGATCCCCCCATTAAATTATTCTCTTGTCTATTTTGGGGGTGAAATCATGTGAAATTACTTTTCTCTAACTAGTTTAGGGTTTCCTGTATTGTATGTGAACAGCCATTGAATTTCATGAATGATCAAACAAGGTTAACCTTTTTTTTTGAAGAGCAGAATTAAAAATAAAAATTTCCCACTTGCCCTTCTGAAAAGCTTTTCCTGTAGCAGAGAAAGGGGCCATGTATAGATCTGATCTAGTTTATCCCCATCCTTAGGGCTTCCTTGTCCTGCTCCGACTATCTGGAGCAGGAGAATTTTGCTTTTGTTCTTAAGACACACTGGGCTTTTGGGCCTAAAATGGGCATCCGAGCTAGAAAATGAGGGAGTAGCACTTCTTTTTCACCCCGTGTTCTCTGCCCTTAGTGCACCAGGTGTTCAAGATAACCCTCCCATGATGCTCACTGCCTGATGTGGTTCCTTCAGCCGGGAGCTTCCTTTTCCTTACAGTTCAGCCCATCATATTCGCCCCCAAAATAATGCCAAGGACAGACCTGCTGCTGGAACTGCCACCCCACCCTCCTACCTCTCTGGGGATGGCTTGGAAGCTTCTTGGGAAGATAGAGAGCAGCCACTGAATTCTCTTCTGCCTCTTGGCTGGAGGCGGGGAAGAGACGCCAGGCTGCCACGGGCAGAATCCGTGTCCCTCAGCTCAGGCTGCAGAGCCACAGGACAAGCTGGCTGGGGACAAAGGGTTGTGCCTGGAAAAACCCTCCTGCACCTCTTCCGTGGTCATCCAGAAGGGCTGCTGAATAAATGATTATTTCCTTCTGTGGGTCCCAAATTCAAAAATTGTGGGAGGGGGGAAGAGGCTTTTCCCCATGCTTGGTTTTGTAAATCTCTGCCAGCTCTCCCTTCCCTCTTGGTCCCAAACGGTGTGTGAGGTGGCCCTTCTGGTCGGCTTTGGCTCCAGGTGATGCAATGAGAGACCAGTGTAGTTTGCTTGGCAGGATTTGGGGAATTGGTTTGGCTGTCCCTTGTTCCTTGGGCCAAGTGCCCCCTCACACCCCCACCTGGCTTCCATGCCTAAGAGAAGTGTAGGGCCTGGGTCTCCTTGCTCCTGGTTGAAGGTCTTCACTACTGCATCCCTCTGCCTGGTTGGGGAGACAGAGAGATTCCACGCCACAACCATCCAGTGGGTTTCCATGGCTGGGCGGGAGTCAAGCACCGGCTTCCCCAGATTTTGTCATTTAACTGTTACCTAAATGGGCTCTCTTGTCCCCTGCTAAAGAGCCCCATTGCGTGGCCTTCCTCCTGGGGGAGCAGGTAACAGTATACTTTTTAAGATGGGGGGGGAGCACAGCTGGACACAATCCAGCACGTGCCATTTGCCACTGATTTGTATGAGGGCTTTGTTATTCCAGCCTGTGGTCTTCTAAGCGCTCCCATTGATGCCAGGCACGGAATCGATCCTCTTTAGAGCGGCTGCACCTGAGCGAGGAAGTTTTCCCCGCTGCAACTCCACTGCCTCTTTCTTGATCCACCGTTGCACCCATCCCATTCACGCATGCAGGAAATTTAGGTTTTTACAACATGGAAAGTCACTCCTAGATTATGGAAGGGCGTTTTTTTGAACCACTTGGTCAGGGGTGCATTGGACAAGCTGGACTTGATCAACCTCAGTGGCCTCTCCCTGCTCCAGGATCCATGCTTCTCTCTGGCGTCTGGCATGGTGCCCCTTGGGACCAGGGACCCCTTCCCTATGGACTGAGTGGAAGCAAAGGAAGTGGAGATGTTGTGATGACACAGGCAGACTCACAACGCACACCCTGTGAGCCATCTTGTCAACACTCCCCCCCCCCCCCCCCAGGAAGTTTCTCCAAAATCCTGTGTTCCTTTAAAATACATTTTGAAGCCAAATTCTTGTTCATCCAGTTGATAGTAGAACTGGTAGGAAAGAAAGGAAGAAGTAAGTACATTATCTGATTTGAGGAGGCTCAGAGGACGCCCACTGATGGAAATACCTCCAGGGAAGAGGTTGGGCAAGAGACACCTACTTCTTCTGACTGCCGGCTGAGGCAGAGTTTGGGCCAATGATTGCTTAACAAGGCCAGACAAAACTTGTGATGCCCTGAAGCAGAAGAATTTGCTGCCAAATGGTTATGTATCCCGGGTTGGCAATTGGCTCCCCAGGTTGCATCCTGTCCTGAAGTGAAAGTGGGTGAAGCCCAGAGACCCCCCTCTAAGGCAGCCCCTTCCCTGAATCTGGCCTCCTGGAGACGTGAGGGGCTGCTGTCCTGGCCTGTCCCACTGGCATCCTCCTTCCTGGGACAGGCTGCCCTGCGGTGGCTTTTCTGAAATGAAAGCAGGAATGGGCATCCTCTTGGCTCAGCCATCTTTTCTTCCAGCGCAATCACGCTGTTGCCTGTTCACACACGGCCTTTTCTCTTCATGTTGAATTAGTGAAAATCTAACAAGCAGCCGTGTGAAGGGAAGCTCACCTCTTTTGTCGGCACTCCTCACCCGCCTGAAAGGGCACATACTTCTCAACAATGGTTGGCAGCCTTCTCCCCCCCCGCATCTTGTTAGGAATTGGGTCACTGGGCCATTGCTCTTCCTAGCCCTACTCCTGACTGTTTGTGTGAAAAGGATGCAGGGCAGGTAGAGAGGGAATTTGGAGCTGGGGACGGGAGCCTGAGAGCTGCCTCGCAGTACCTCAGGAACCTCAGCCTTTACGAAGGCCATCTACTCCAGAGGCCGGAGCCATTCCCTTCCCTCGTGGCATTGCCTTCCGTGCTAGGAGTTCAGGTCTGACAAGGGCTCCATTGCATGGACCGAGGGCGGAGTGAGATGTTGTTTTCTGCTTTCCCTGCTGTTCCAGCTTTCTCTTCTTAGGTTTCTGGAACCCGAACGGGCTGATCTTTTGGGCAGGAGAGGATACTGTCAGGGCGGGATACTATTGGCAGTAAAATTGTCAGCCCCAAGAACTAAGAAAAACACATAAAGTTAGTTCCAAATAGTTTCCTTTATTATTTCTCACCAGTCGATAGAAATCTCTACTTGGGAATGTTGTATTGTTGGGATATATTGTGAGAATTTCTAGGGAGGAGCCATCTTAGCCCTCTTCCTCCCAGCCCACCTCAATTTTGCTGTCTCCTGCTGGGAATCCCGACTCCATTCAACCACAAAAACCCAGTATTTGCTCTCCTAGATAAGCCTAGATAGGATCAGAACTTATGGAGTTGCAGTTGTTAGCTTTTGTTTATTGAATTGCATATCATATTTAACCTAGGCTTGTTGAACAAATTATGATTAAGGAAAGTTTTGTTCAGCAGAAGGTATGTAGTCACTTCTAATGATACCAGGGTTTGGATTCATCCTCATGTTTTTGTAGTGAGAGTAAGAAATAAGACTCCACAGTTGTTTATTCAGTGAAGATGTAATACTTAACTGTTACGGAAAAAGATTGCTGTTCATAAACAGTTCAAACCATGATTTCTGTGTCTATAAACAATCATTAATTGTATCTGATTTTTGGATTAGGACTGAAAGTCTAATGAGGAATGTTTATCTTGGAAGTATTTTATGATGGGTGACCATATAGTATTGTTCTAGTTATAATTCTACCGTGTGTGTTAATGCTTAATATAGTAATTATTTTTGCTTGAATAAGTTTTAATATATGCTCATTTGGAAAATCAATTTGTACAGCAGAATATAAATAACTTAATTGATTCAGCAACAGGATCTTGTTGGAAACTGTTTATACACTGTATTGTCTAAATCTGGATCTCTGACAGATCACGCTTCATCGTGTTTGTTTTCCTCCTCTGTTGATATCATTCTCCTGAATGCTGAAGGTTAAGCTCCAAAGGTATCAGAGTTGGAAAGGTAAAACAGAAAGTATCCCGGGGGGGATCCAAGTCCTCACTGGTTTGTCTACATAGGCCAGACAGCAGCTCTGGGGAGTCGGAGCTATCGGATAGTTGCAGGGCAATGCTGGACCACCGCTGGCTGCACCTGGAAAGATTTGGTTGTGCCCTAAGTCAGCTGCATTCCTTGTGGGAGAAAAGGATACCCAGGTCAGCTGGCCTCACTGGAGGCCAAGGAGAGATGAATAATGACTCTGGCTGTCACCAGGCTGGTTTGCTTGGTCCACACAACCAGTCAGGGCCAAAGTAGTGTTGCTGGATAGTGTTGCTCAGACCAGGGAGCAATTGTGTGTGAGCAATACAACCTCGAGGCTGGGAAAAGAACAGCCTCAAGCCTGCCGACTCTAAAGCAGGAGGAAGAAGCATAAGAATTTAAACCTCTGGACTTAAATAATCTTAAGACACAGGGCTGGGTTTCTGTGTTGTGCATCAGGAAGATTGTCTGTGTATATTAACAGCAAAACAACTCATCTAGCAATATCCACTTCTTGAAGTCTCTGCTGCATTGTGGCTAGAGGTTATGAAATCTGATACAGCCAACCCCATGGTTGCTTTTAAGGGCATTGCTTACTGTCTTTCAACTCCAGGAAGCTGACACCTCCTATATTGGCCATACATTTGGTAAAGTGTCTTCCCCGTGAAAGAACCATCCTTCCAACTGAAAGGTTCTCTCTGCGCGCTTCCTGGCATTAAGAAAGGATGTTTTAGGTTCTGTTCATTCCTCTGCCTTGTGATGACACATTCTGGTGTAGCAAGAAAGCCTGAAGAGTTGGCAGTGGATGGCTTGCCCTGGCAGTTTGGACAAGGCTAGAAAACAACTTGGTGACTTTTTAACTTTTGCTTTTTGATCTGTGACAAGTTCTGGGTGAAGGAGATCCTAATGCCATCCTTTCTTCAGACTCAGTTTGAAATGGGCAGCTCTGAGACATTTGGGTCTCAGCAGAACAGGGGCTGGGTTTTATGCAGGCAGACCTAGCTTCTTTCTCACGCGGTGTCCCTGCTTTGTCTGTGCTTCTTCAAGGGGAGAGGAGACACCTGCTTATGAGCTGCAACCTGGCTTTGTATTCAAGAATAAAAACTAGGATTGTACAGAGGGCAGGAAAGGATTAGAAATTAATTAGAAAAGGATTAGAAATTAAAAGAAATTAGCAGTCAAGGCGCCACATCAATGGCGGCTTAACTCAGGTAGAAGGAAACCCAGGAAGGACTATTTCAAATCATTTAGATGAACTCCACCTTCAAAAATGAGGGTAGGCCATTCCTTTTGTGGTTTCCAAGACACCTTTGCCTTTATATTAAAGAGACCTTTCTAAAATCTGAATAATTGCTTCCTTCAGCTTGATCAGTTGGGCGGGCTTGGTAGGGTTTGTATATTGTAATGCATCACATATTCTCCTCCTCTTCCAGCTGACAATTCTCTCTTGGGTTTTGTGAAGAAAATTGCCTCACAGCTGCCTCACAGCCTCAGGAGCCATCGGTGCATGGTGGCGGGGGGGCTCCTCTGCCACTGGACATGGGCTGTTGTGGGGGTATCCACCTGACGGCCCAGCGGTCCCGCTTTTGTCTTTCAGATCTCTGACATCTACATCAGTGGAGAGTCGGGGGACATGTCTGCTAAGGAAAAGCTCCTTTTGTGGTCACAGAAAGTAACGGCTGGTTACGTGGGACTCAAGTGCACCAACTTCTCTTCCTGTTGGAGTGACGGGAAGATGTTCAATGCCGTCATCCATAGATATCGGTAGGTAGAAGCCCTCTCCTCCCCCTCAACATGTAAGGAATATTTGTCCAAAATAGGCGACACTCCTAATACTGGAATGAGCCTTATTGGTATTTTGTGCCTGGATATTGAAACTGTCCAGGCTGTGAGTGAGCTCCCAAGCTAAGTTCAAAGTTTTACTTTTTCTGACTAATCAGTTTTACTGAATTCAATCTTTTTTTAATTTTATTTTTTTCAACCTCTATTTGTTTATTTATTTATTTATTTTTGTGCAACCAGAAGTCTGGAAGCACACTTTCAGACTAACATATTAAAAGGCTGCCAGCTCACATGCCTATTTTTTTTATTTTTTTTGCTGCCATAGACTTTAACTCGGCTCTGTGTGGCAGCCATAAAGAATTTGGGATCAAAATCCTCCAGCCAGACCCCAGAATGCTACTGAAGGGTCATTGAGGGGCTTTCTTCTGTAGTGGCACCAAAACTTTGGCTGCTTCCTTACCTCTTCACCTCACCAATGCACAAAGCTTTTCTTGTAAAAAGATCCTTCCCTTCCTCTGGCCCTTCTCTGTACCAAAATCAGGTGAATGGTTTGATTTCTGATTTTTTTCCCATTTCCCCTTTTCACTCTGAATAACAGTGATGTGCTGTTGGGTTTGATTTATTGTGTTGGTGTCTTTCCCAAACCACCTGGAGCAGGAGTGTCAAACTCCATTTCATTGAGGGCCACATCAGGGTTGTGTTTGACCTCGGAGGGTGGGGGAGGGGGGGAGGGGGAGGGGCCATGGTGGGTGGGGCCATGGCGGGCGCTTGACACAGGTTGAAGATGCATTTTTCCCTTTGCATTCAAAACAGCTATTCCAGACAAAGGGTGGTTTACTTTCTGTCACCAATAGTCTCAATTCCATAATGTAGAGATTAAAGATATGCCGAGTCCCCAGCTGCTATGGGGCTGGACTCTTTTGTATAGGAGCACACAGTTGCTCCAGGTGTCTCTAAAAACTGTCTGTCCAACAGTCTTATCAATCAATAAGTATATCATGTCCACCGTATTTTGCTGGTCTACTAATTTTGTTGCTATTTATTAGTGGCTGGAAACCCCTGGAGGATTTTTTTTGCTGAAAAAAAAAGGGAACAAAATGTGCTTCTCCCCGCAAGACCCCTGGCAGGCTTTGTTCTGATTGCAGGGATTCGGGAGGTGGGTGCTTAGGAAACCAGAAAACTTTTGTAGGAGGAGGTGAGGGGGCTGCACAGATCTTCCCCAGGAGAACTTTGCTCTCCGAGGAGGAGGAGGAGGAGGATGGAGCTGCCTTTGCTCAAGGAGGGCTTCCCTGTTAGGAAAGGAGGCCACCAGCATGCTGGCCTTCTCAGTGTGCTCTCCTCAGAAACTTCCCATTGACGATGGGCCTCCCTTTGCAAATCATGTGCGTCCACAGAGGCCTCCTGGTAACGTGTGTGTGTGTCCCCCCATGTGGAGAGTGGGGTGCGGGTGTTCCTTTTCTCCTTTAGCAGATATGTGCCACTTGCTTGCAAATGCTGAGTTGTCATAGTTCAGCTTCTCTGTTCCCTACAGACCAGACCTTGTGGACATGGAGAGAGTTTACCTTCAAAGCAACCAAGAGAACCTGGAGCAGGCCTTTGAGATTGCTGAACGGCTTGGGGTCACCAGGTTGTTGGATTCAGAAGGTGATTGAGGGAACTTTGGCGGGAGGTTGCATTGGATGGAGATGCAAGTGGTGGGATTCAAATTTTTTTACTACCAGCTCTGTGGGCGTGGCAGGGGAAGGTTACTGCAAAATCCCCCTTCCCTTCCCTCCCCACCCCACTAACCTGCTTTCCAGCTCCGTTCTCCTGTGCAGGGCAACCAAAGGAGAACCAGCCGATCAGCTTGGGACTCAATGGGAGGCGGAGAAGAGATGGGGTTCGCGGGGCCAGTCAGAGGCGGTGTTGCCCGTTCTCTAAACAACTCAAAATTTCCACTACCGGTTCTCCAGAACTGGTCCAAACAGGTTGAATACCACTTCTGGTGGAGATAAGTTGAGAAAGTTGGGCCCTGGAAAGCAAGAAAGTTTAGATGTTGAAGTGACCAAACCAGCTAGGTTTCCAACACTGGCAGCAGCATGTTTCCAAGTCAGGTAGATCCCTCCTTCACTTCTCAGCATTCTGGGGTTGCTTGAGAAGGTTAACCAGAGGGCGCAGGGCTTTCCAGGGTCTCCTCCACAGCCTGAGATGCGCCCGTGCGGTTGCTTAACAGCTGCAGAGGAGGAGGGAGCTGGGGTTGCAGTTGTTAAGTGAGGTGATCACAGGGGTACCTTGCATAACAAAGCAATGACTTACAACCCAAGTTGTGGGCTTAATTATGGTCATATGATGAGAACTGTTTATATGTCTATTATCTGGCATTACTGATTTCCAAAACACTTTAAGAATTTGCTTCCATTAAAAAGCCAGCATTGCCCCAAGATGCATGTAGGCTTCCGGGCTTTCTGGAGGCACTTAATGGATTCAAATGGATCTGCACTGATTCCTGCAGAATCTGAGGCTTACATTTAGTTGCAGTGTGAACAATGCAGGTTCTTGTGAACTATGCAACTTGAGATTGCAGATGGTAAGAACTCTGTTCTTAATTGTTTTGCCGAAAAAGGAGAGAGAAGGTTATTTGTTGTATGTTAAAAAAAAAAAAACCACCACTTTGGGGCAGAAGATTCAAGAGAACAGAATATCTTCCTGGTTCCTAAGAGAATTTATATTCCATGGTGGAGCACACCACAGTCTTGATTCCCTACATGAAAGGTGAAGTCATGCTGTCGTGAAAAAGCTTTAGACGCAAGTCATTTTTCTTTCTTTTTTTCAGATGTTGATGTCCCTTCACCAGATGAAAAATCTGTAATCACTTATGTGTCTTCAATTTATGATGCCTTCCCCAAAGTCCCTGAGGGAGGAGAAGGAATTAGTGCCACTGTAAGTTTTGCTACTCTTTATTCAGCCTGGAGGTTCACTCAACATTTTGCTTTTCTACAACTTCTTAGCACTGTTGTTTCCAGATGAATGATGTCACTGTGTACCTGTAAGGAGAAAGGCAATGGATTGGTACGACAGCCAGGGCCTTTGGTCAACTGAAGTACAAATAGACTTGTACAGTAAAAGAGTTTGTGTTTCTAATTCTTTTAAGAGCTGAATTGTGAGAAAAGTTGCTCTCCTGCTTCAACTTTTCTCATCTTTATATTATGTGGGAGATGTGTTGGCAGGGAATTGGCAGTTGTGGTCTGGCTCATCTGGCTGAAGTCAGGTTAGAAAGTCATCCTCTTCCTTGCTGCCTCTTGGTGGAAATTCAGCTTTTAGGGAGTGGGGGTTGTTCTTCAGCTTCCTCTACTGCATTGATAGGTGGGCACTGAGACCCCCATCCTGCCCAGCTGTTTCTTGGTTGCATTGGAGCCTTGGCACGGGCCTTGAGCCATTTTTGCAAAGCTGAACAGAAAGTGTTCAGCATTCTGGTGCCTGTTTTTCCTTCTGCCCCATTTTGATGGTCCTTCTTCAGCCGGATGTTTTTGCCTGGTGTTTCCTCTTTATCCAATGCCACTTGATTGTCCTTGATTTCCCCCTTTTCTCATAGGAAGTGGACACAAAGTGGTTAGAATATCAAACCTGTGTAGAAACACTCATCAGCTGGATCAAGCAGCATACGATACAGATGTCTGACAAATCTTTCCCCCAAAACCCTGTAAAGCTCAAGGTAAGTTCTAGCTAGTTTTCCTCTTACCATATCTGAAATAGCTCCTGATTTGAGTTGCTGCACGGTCCCTTCTATCCAAAATACAAATATAGTTGATTCTGTGGCCTTGGTTGAGCTTACCTGTAGATTTCATCCCAACTCAGAGAGTCAGTTATCCAATGAGGAGGACACCAGATTAGAAACCAGAAGACTGTGAGTTCCAGTCCTTCCTTAGGCATGAAAGCCAACGGGGAGACTGGGCCAATCATTCTTTCTCAGACTAGCCCACCTCACAGGGTTGTTGTTGAGGGCAAAGTAAGAAAGCAGGAAAGTATTGGGTTATATTAAAGTATATAAAGTAATAAAGGTATGACAATTTAAAAAAAACCTCAAGGTCCAATTATAGCAGCCCCTGAAGTAACATGATGCTTTTTGTTTTGGAGGGGTCTTAGAAAAAAAATATTTTTATCTGTTTTCTGGTGTGCAGTCTCTCTTTGGGCTACGGCACGGGGGACAATCCTAATTACAGGCAGGCAGCTGGTCTCTGGAGTAGCGGAAAACAGTTGGGTGGTCGTTCGCTGCTATTTGCTGCTGGAGAGTGGGGGAGGCAGGGCATAGGAAGGAGGGTCTCATGGGCAAGGCTGTGGTTGTGGAGAGGAACCACTTCCCACTCCCCTTTCCTTTGGATCACTAGAGGCAGAGAGAGGAAACTGAGAGAGGCAGCAGGATTGTGTTTGGATATGAGGAAGGGGAATGTGTGTCTTTGGGGGGGGGGGTGTCACTCTTCTGCTCCTCTTGGCAACTGAAGTGGAATGAAAGATTCTGAAAAGCACTTGGCTGCATGGTTTTTCCCGCTAAAGCTAAGTGCTAGGAAGGGTTGGCTCTGGGGGTTTATTTTATAGGCCACCGCAGTCCACAGACTTTAGGAAATGCACAAGGTCATCTAAAGCCCACTTTAAAACATCAACATGGATAAAACAGGTGACTGCCCACAATTCTACATTGCAATGAAAGGCCCTTTGAAGAAGAAGAAGAAGAAAAAGAAAAAGAAGAAGAAAAAGAAAAAGAAAAAGAAAAAGAAGAAGAAGAAGAAGAAGAAGAAGAAGAAGAAGAGGAGGAGGAGGAGGAGGAGGAGGAGGAGGAGGAGGAGGAGGAGGAGGAGGAGGAGGAGAAGAAGAAGAAGAAGAAGAAGAAGAAGAAGAAGAAGAAGAAGAAGAAGAAGAAGAAGAAGAAGAAGAAGAAGAAGAAGAAGAAGAAGAAGAAGAAGAAGAAGAAGAAGAAGAAGAAGAAGAGAAAAAAGTTTTCAGGACCTCTGAAATGTCAGAAGAGGAGAGCAGCATATGAACCCACCATATAAGGACCACTACCGAAAATGGCTTTTTATGGGGGTGGGAATCTCTATCTAGACTGGGCAGGCAGCCTCAGACATAGAATCAGGCAGATCCTGATGTATTCTGGCAGCACTACCTTGATGAGATCCTGAAAATTACTGGCAACTGATACAACCATGGGCTTCGCTCTGTGGAAACAGATTTCCCCAGCTAACAGCCTGGCTGTAAGAACAGCAGCTTCCATATCACCTGCATTAAGGGCAGCCCCATTGAAAGAGTGCTGCAGTTACCTGCTCGTGTGATGATCCGGATGTGAGTTCTTGGGGGTTTAGAATCAGGAACAAGAATGGTCCAGTGTAACAAAGAATAAACTGGCCGCAGGGTTGCAGGAAGGGAACTTAACATTTGGAAAAGGATTGAGCAGGAGATCCTAGAAAGTTGCCTTCTGCTGAATAAGGCCCCCTGTGAGAGATTGTGAGGAGGCCAGGAAGTCCACACAAATAATCAAGAAGCAGCACCAGCCTTGGTAGCAAGAAGGGAGTTGTAGAGAAGCTGCCCTTTATGGTCCCACTTCTTGCTTCTAAGAACTTTCTGCAGATCAAAATACGCATTTCCTCTTTTTTTGTCCTTCTTGCCTTCTTTAAGAAAGACAATTCATGGATAAACCCTCTGATTTTGCAGGCACTTTATAACCAGTATATCCACTTTAAAGAAACAGAAATACCAACCAAACAGTTAGAAAAAAGAAGCATTGAAGAGTTATACAAATTGCTGGAGGTAAGAGACTTGCATAGATGTATTGAGATATCTTAGAACAAGGGTTGCAAATTACCACCCTGGCTTGACTTTTAATGGATGGCATAGAATTTCAGTTCTGCATTCCCTTAAATCTGGCACATGAGGGTCAATCAAAAGTAAACACTCGGCTCAGCTTGGCACAAAGTTCCCCCAGTGAAGTTTTATAGCATGAACCAAGTCTCTGTTCTAATTCTCTATAGCACTAAATATGTGGGGCCAGCAGCAGCAGTTTTCCTGGGAAGACTTGTTTTTTGGGGGGATGGAAGATTATGAAAGGTGGCGGATCAGGCCCTTCTCCTGCCCCAAGTAGGCTGCTGTCAAATTCTGTGGTTACAATCACACCTCCCTCTCTCTCTCTGGGCCTGACATCTGGCAGCTGCTCCCTAGTCGTTTTCCATATAAATGACTGAAATTTAGCTCAAACTGAGCTCAGTGAATTTATACCGTGGCCTTACGTTATTTAAGACTCTCTAAATTTTGTCCAAAGAGTATTTGTTGGACAAGATACAGTTGTTTGCAGAGGAGAATTTTCGGGTAACTAATTCACATTTGCTGCACCTCAACCCGGACAAAAGAATGCATAGCTTGGGTCTCAAAGCCTCTTTGTATGGGGTGCGTCCTGTGGTCAGGCTCAGGAGAAATAGCTGCTCCTCCTCTGTTGTGCTTTCCAGGTTTGGATTGAATTTGGCCGACTGAAGCTACCGCAGGGCTACCATCCCAACAACGTGGAGGAAGAGTGGGGAAAGCTGATCATAGAGATGCTGGAGCGCGAGAAGCTGCTGCGACCGGCTGTGGAAAGGTGACCCCCGTGCTGGGCAGTGGGAGGGTTGGGAAAGTTTTTTTCTCTGTGTTGCAAAGCCTGCTTAAGCTAAACTCTTGTCCTGCAAGAAAACAAAAATAAACATAAATATCCCTTCTTAGAAAAAGAAGTGGCTCATCTGTTCTCTTTGAAATATTGACCGAGGCTTTATTTTGCAGACTGGAGTTGCTGCTGCAGAGAGCAAACAAGATTCAGAATGGGACCCTCAGTTGTGAGGAAAAGCTCACCTTGGCAAGGAACACGCTGCAGGCTGTAAGTCTCTGCTCTTGGCCTCCCTCCCTCCCTCCCTCCCTCCCTCCCAGCTACTGTGAGTGGTCTCACCTTTGGTCTCTGGGGGCCACGAGCCTCGGTTTGTGGCCTTTGAAATAGTTCAGGCTTGGACTTGAGCTTGGACTCTGTCATTACAAAAACAGACCTAGGGAATTAGTGGATGTGGCTGTGAAGTAAGTGTGCCAGACATTTCCCAATTTGTAGCTCTAAGTTGCTTTGTCTGCCTGCAGTCGCTTCCTGCTTGTAGTTTCTCTTGCTCCATCCTTGGCTTTTCCTTAGGCTTCCGTCGTTGGCATGTTGCTTGCTGCTCTTTTCCCTTCCATCTTCTGGTTATCTTCTCCTACTTCTGTTTCACTCTCTCCCCTGTTCCACTTGCACTTTCCTCTCTTGCCCTTATCAAGCATTGCCGGGGTGGCGCAGGGGTTAGAATGCAGTATTGCAGGCTAACTCACTGTTCACTCCAGGAGTTCAATTCTTGCAGACTCCAAGTTGACTCAGCCTTCCATCCTCCTGAAGTCAGTAAAATGAGGAGCCAGATTGTTGGGGGGCAAGATGCCCTCTGTAAACCGCATAGAGGTTTATTGTAAAGCACCGTGAAGCAGTATATAACTCCAAGCGCTGTTGCTATTGCATATCCTTTCTTGCTACATATGCAGAAATGCTCTGGTCTTTGATGTCCTTCTGAGAAGCAGTCCTGTACTGCACTGTACTCTCGACTGACACCTTTTTTAGGATCAGTTCCCTGTTCATGACATCCCAGTTCCTCTGCCAGAGATTTTGGTCATCTTCCTCGAAGTACATCACAGAAAGAGACTCTCCTTAATAACCTTAAATGCTCTCTTGCCAGGATGAAGCCCACTTGGAGTCGGGCCAGCCAGTGCAGTATGAATCTGAGGTCGTCATGTACCTCCAAGAGTGCGAGGGACTCCTCCGACAGCTGCAGGCAGATGTTCAGATACTCCGGGATGAGAACTATTACCAGTTGGAGGAGTTGGTCTTCAAGTGAGTGATGTTCGTGGGCAGCTGAGCTCAGAAGGGAGCATTTAAGAGCACGTAAAAAGTTGCGCTTGGAGTCTGGGGAAAGGGTGGCCCCTCCGTGGTGCCAAGGGCGGCTGGTCCTGGGCCATTCCGAGGGCCTTGTAATGCTTGGAGGGGCCCCGTGACTTTCCATCGGACAGATCCAGTGATTGGATTTACACTGCGCTGCACTCGCACAGGAATCATTTCACACAAGCACAAACGTTATAATCCCTGTACCCCAATAAAACCCCAAAACATAAAGCACCCAAACTAAGACATGTCTGGTCACGTGATGCCTCAAATTTACAACCGTGACTTATGACCATAATTCTGGGCTTGATTATGGTCATAAGTCAAGGACTTTTTCATTTTTAGTAATCTGTTATATTTTAATAATGAGTGTTGTTTATGTGCAATTGCTTTATTGATTGTTGTACACCACCCAGAGAGACTTTTTGTGAAATGGATGGCCATATAAATGGGATACATACATAAAGGACCAGGAAGTTTCCAGCACTGTGTTGAGTGTATGTGTGTGTATGTTTGATCTTCTGCCAATCTTGCCTCTTCAAACAATCAGTCAGAATGAGCTGGAAGGGACCTTGGAGGTCTTCTAGTCCAGCCCCCTGCTCAAGCAGGAGACCCCGTACCATTCCAGACAGGTGGCTGCCCAGTCTCTTCCCAAAAGCCTCCAGGGATGGAGCAGCCACGAGGCTTCTGGAGGCAACTTCTGTTCCCCCGGTGAACTGTCCTCCCTGTGAGGAAGTTTCTCCTTAGTTCCAGGTTGCTTCTCTCCTGGATTGGTTTCCATCTCTTGTCTCCTGTCCTGCCCTCTGGGGCTTTGGAGAATAATTTGACCTCCCTCTCCTCTTTGTGGCAGCCCCTCAAATACTGGAATGCTGCTATCATGTCCGTCCCCCCCAAGTCCTTCTTTTTTCTAGATTGGCCAAACCCAAATCCTGCAGCTGTTCTTCATATCTTTTAGTCTCTAGGCCCTTAATCACCTTAATTGCTCTTCTTTGCATTTTTTCCAAAGTTCCAATATCTTTTTGGTAATGTGGTGACCAAAACCAGACACAGTCTTCCAGGTGTGGCCTTAATAAGGCTTTATAAAGAGGTACTAATACTTCATGTGATTTTGATTCTATGCCTCTGTTTATACAATGTAGGGTTGCTTTAGCTTTTTTGGCTGCTGGCACACATGGCTGGCTCGTGTTTAAGTGATTGTCCACTAAGACTCCAAGGTCCCTCTCACAGTGACTGTTTTTGAGCCAGGTTTTGCTCAAAATGTACTTGTTTGTTTTTTCCTGCCCAAGTGTAAAAATTTGCTTTTCTCCACATTAAATTTCATTTTGTTGGATCGGGCCCATCGCTCAAGTCTGTCAAGATCTTTTTGGATCCTGGGTTTGTCTTCTGGGGTGTTGGCTATTCCTGCCAGCTTAGTGTCATCTGCAAATTTGATGAGTTCCCCCTTTATTCCCTCATCTACGTATGAAGATATTGAAGCATCCTGGGCCTAAGACGGAACCTTGTGGTTCCCCACTTCTGACTTTCCTCCTTGTAGACGTAGACCCATTAAGGACTACTCATTGAGTACGGTTTGTCAGCCAGTTACAAATCCATCTGGTGGTGATTATGTCTATCTTGCCTGATTTTCTCCCAGGATTGTGCGGCTTCAAGATGAATTGGTAACTTTGAGGCTGGAATGTACCAACCTTTACCGGAAAGGTCACTTCTCCTCCCCCTCCTCCTTGGACTTGGCACAGCCTTCCTCCTTGAGCACCAGACACGTGAAGACGGAACCTCTGCTAAAAGGAACGATTGCCCCACCTGCCTCTGCCTCCTGGATTCGGAAGCCAATGACTCGCGTGGAGTTGGTGTCCATTTCATCCTCTGAAGACGAGGGCAGCCTCCGCTTTGTGTATGAGCTGCTCTCTTGGGTAGAAGAGTTACAGGTGTGTTGCATGGTGGGAAGGTGTTCAGACAAAGTGCTGAACTAGGTCAGTTGCTGCCCTTGTGCAGCAGGCTAAATTGGCTAGTGTGGAGCTTGGTTAGATTTTTTGTGTGTGTGTGGCCTAATTTGTTGCATGAACCCAATTCATGTCTAGTATGGTGTCATTACAAACTTAGAAAATGGGTTACTTCAGTCACCAGATTAGGTATGTTGTATGAATCCAATCTGTGGGTGTAGTACTATTTGAAAAAAAAAAAAGTTAATAACATTCTAAGATTCCATGAATACTTTTTAAAAATGGTTTGATTATTTATTTTGTTTATAAACTCTAGATTACGGAAGTATAATAAAAGTCATGTTGTTTTATTAACAAAAGCCTCATACAAAGTGAAGAGAAAATTGTATAGAGAGCAGAATCTACGTTCCAGGGGTCTCCAATCTTGGCAACTTTAAGATTTGTGGACTTCAACTCCCAGGATTCCTCAGCCAGCAAAGCTTTCTGGGAGTTGAAGTCCAGTACAACATGGGCTACTTTCAAGGCAGAGGCATCTCTGAATATCTCCTTGAATCTTTAAGAACTTTCCCAGGACATGAAAAGCTCTGCTATTGTTGTAAGCGTTGAAGTTTCTGGTCAAGAACTCTCTTGGAAACGATGATGATCCCAAAGGGTCTCAGGTTGTCTGTAATCTGTAATCTGTAATCAGTAATCTGATGTTTGGAGCTGCTCTTTTTATAAGGCCCAGAGAGATCACAGAGAGAGCAGAGAGAAGGGGCACTGAGGGGATTTTGGTTTGCACCGCTATAATGAACACAACACAAGCAATCCAGTTTGCCTTGAAAAACATTATTTGGCCAATTTATTGGAAAAGTTAGGCAAATTTGGGAAAGATCTCCGCTGATTGTTCTTTCTATTGCCAAATGTTGTAAATGTAAATAGTTATGATTTTTTTTTTTAGTTTTAAAAATCAATTGGAAAAGGCAGTAGAGTGGAAAGAAAGGTTATTGATCAGGAGAACCTTTTGATAGGAATTGCTGAGGCTTTTCCCCGGCATTGAGAGGGGGCTGCTTTTGATGCCCTTTCAGATGAAGCTGGAGCGGTCTGAATGGGGGAATGACTTGCCCACCGTGGAAGCCCAGCTGGAGGTTCAGCGCCAGGTCCACAGTAGCGTCGAAGGCATGGGCTCCAGTGTGAAGGAGGCCAGGATGTACGAGGTGAGCAGACCCACCTGGGCTCATTTGACCCCCTTCAAGATGACTTTGAGGACGCCGGGAGGCAAAGTGGGATTATGTTTGCCCCGTTTTCAGAGCTGAGAACATTTCTAATTGGGTTGATTTTCTGTAGAACATGGTAAGTTTTTTCTTGGTCTATAGCAATTGCAATAGCCCTTAGACTTATATCCCGCTTCCCAGTGCTTCCCAGCCCTCCCTCTCTAAGAGGTTTACGGAGTCAGCCTCTGGCCCCCAACAATCTGGGTCCTCATTTTACCCACCTCAGAAGGAGGGAAGGCTGAGTCAAATTTGAGCCTGGTGAGATTCGAACTGCCAAATTGCAAGCAGCTGGCAGGCAGCAGAAGTAGCCCTGCAGTACTGCACTCTAACCACTGTGCCACCACAGCTATAAGTGTTCACCTCACCTCACCATCACCTTAGTCCTCTGGATAGCATTGATAGCCAATGCAAAACCTCAAAAGATAGGTATCACGCTTGGCCTTTCACTAGGAGGCTCCGATTGGAACCCAGATGTTTTTGTAGTCCATCTCTCCATCTTACAGCAGGTCCTTTGAGTAGGCGAGTCTAGTGGTAGGGCCACCATTATGTCACTTTTGTGTCCGTCTGTTATCAAGCAAACATCCAAAGTATCTTGCCTTTTTCCGTGTCTGTTTAATGTGCTTTTTGATGGCATCTTTTAAGTTAGTCCATCATCAACCTAATTTCTGATCTGATCTTTGAGTTAAACATTTGTCTTTCTGTTGCATTACTTGGAGTTTTTCCTCCATCTGAGTTCTATTCTACACTTCATTCTGAATTTATTTATGTAAAGAGTACAGATCTGTTGATAGGAACATATGAGTTTTTTCTGATCTTCCTGATTTGCCTTTGACCTCTGTGTCACCAGAAACTACCCTCCCCAAAGATTGGCGGTGGGCGGGGCGAGCTAAAGTAATTCATTTGGGTTTAAATGTATTTGAAACAAAATGTAGCTAATGTGATTATTGTCTAATCATGAATTTAGTCATTTTCCCCTTCTGTCATATTTTATATATATATCGCTTTCTCCCAAGGTTTTATTAAATCTCAATCAGACATACACACACAAAACACAAAAACATAAAACTTCTTTTTAAAAAGTAGCTTGGCCCCGGATTACCTCTCTTTGTATGGACTTCAATTAAATTCATGTTCAACTTATATACCATTACCTATCTTATTACCCTTCTATATCTTTATTATAACTTCTCCCTGCTTTCCACTCTTCTTAATTCTATTTTATTTATTTCATCTTAATTTAAATCATTGTATTTGTATCTTTTGTCCATTCTTTTCAATTATCCATTTATCTCATTCATATTAGAAAAAAAAAAATTTCTCCTGAAATCACTAATCGAAGTATGATGCCTTTCCATCGCTCCCCTACATTAACATATAATTCCTTATCTAATTCTGCTTAGTACATTCTACTTACTAAAATAGTAAATCCATAAAGTAATTAAATATATAATTAAACATTAGATCTCATAGCATTCCAATTATCTATTTCAAAAACAAATACCATAATAATAAGTTTGTACGAACATCCACACAATAGTCAATTAAACTCTATACTTAAACTAAATGTTTTAGACATTCCTTTTAATATTTTATTAAATCTTAAAATCTATCATTATTAAACCTTTAATATTTTAATCTTTACTTAAGCCTTATAAAATTCTAATTTTCTAATTCTCATACAAATACTACAATACTATCATGTACCTTGCAGAAACATTTTGAAACAAAGTTATGCATTACCTATTATCCATAAAAAAAGATTTCTTCTCCACACCTTATTTCATACCTTTTTGGCTTTTTTCCCCCTTCTTCCTTCCTATCTTATCCCATCTGGTCTTTTTACCCCCCCTTCGCTCCCCCCCCCTCTGTTACATTTCTCTTTTCTTTTGCTTTCTAACAGTATATTGATTATGCATCTTATTTTTCTCTTTCTTGGATGTTTTTTTTTAAAGTCTTATGTCCTTTTAGACTCATTAAAGATGGCTTCTTCTTCTTCTTCTTCTTCTTCTTCTTCTTCTTCTTCTTCTTCTTCTTCTTCTTCTTCTTCTTCTTCTTCTTCTTCTTCTTCTTCTTCTTCTTCTTCTTCTTCTTCTTTATCCTCCATTAATTGCTATATTTATTGATAAGTAGCAAGCGCCATTTCTAAAAAGCAAAAAATTTCTCTCACACCGTCTTTACCTTCTTTTTTTATCCTCTCTCAGTTCATCAACAGATAAAGCCATTATAAACCTTTTCTTCTTCTTTTTCTCTTCTTCTTCTTTTAAAACAACCAAGATAATTCAAAACTTAAAACAATTCCCCAAAATCCCAAAGTCATCAAACAGTCCAAACAGAACACAAAGTTCTTCACACTTTTTCTTCCTGGGGTAATATCAGTTGGCAAGGGAAAAAAAACCCAATCTGTATTTTAAAGTCTCATTACAATTAACTTCCAATCTCAAAATCTTCCAGGCATCTCCTCCAGCAAAATCTTAATGAAAATTTTCTTTTTGTCCTCTCCCTTCCCACTTATAACAGAAAGCTTTAAATTTTTACCTTCTATAAAATAGCAGGATTTTCAATATCCATTTGTTAAATCCATGTGGAAGGAGAGTAAACTTTCTCTTAAAACACTTTCACTCGCCGCTTGTAAATCTCTTCTGGAAACAAAGTATCTTCCAAAAAATCCGAATTTTCAGGATATTACTTGTATTACTTGTATCTTATAGTCCAGTTCAGGCAAGAAACTTTCGCTTCAGCACTTTCTCTACCTCCAGCACGATCTTGTCCAGCTGTCAGCTTCTTTGTGGCGGCCATTACAGACCGCCGCTCCACCGCCTTGAGAAAGAGGGTTAAGCCAGGTGGGGAAGGGGTCTGCGAAGACCCCAACCCCCTGTCCGGATCCCTCCTATCTTGGGCTGCCTCTTCATGGCAGCCCTAGCCTCCAGATCAATAGATCGGAGGCATCAAAGTGGCTAGCGCGGCAGGGATCGCGCAGGATCGCAAATCCCTGCCGCTCGCGAAGCCGACAAACCGGAAGTTCCGTCATATTAAATATTTTGACGTGGTGGAGACATCCAAGGCCTCTGAGGGCCCTGCCCTTAGGAAGCAGCCTGGGCTACTTTAGCACTGATAGTCAGCTCTTGGATTCGCGGGCTTCTCCAGCATCATCTGTCCTTCCACAAGAGTCCATACCTCCATACCTGAGAAGAGGGAATGGCCCTCCTCCAGAACCAGCTGGACCTTTCCCCCTCCAAAGTAACCTGCTGAATTACTGGCTGGGTTTGTCCAATGATCTAGGCTCAAATGAGGTGTGATGGTTTCTGGTTCCTCAGCTGTTCTCTTGGCATGTTGAAAGAATGAGAACTAGTAGGAAGGCTTTCTAGTTGATTCTGCTGCTTTTGAGCTGGAGAAAGAGAAAGAGACCATGCATTAAAAGGCAAGCCTTCCTACCTTTACTCCAGGTCCTTATCTCGGGGACAGAGAAGACACAAAGCTGCTGGGATTTTTCCTCAAAGAAAGAATCAAGAAAAGGAAGCAGTTTACTTTTTCATAGTGCAAATTGGCCTCTAGAGCAGGGAAGGATCATTATTTTCCTCTGCTTTTCTTTTGCTTAATGTTTTTCTGAACCTCTTAAGGGTCACAGAATCACTGTAGGGTGGCCGGCAAAGTGGATAGCCCCACAACACTGGGCTGCTTAAAAACAGTTTATGAGTTTGCTTATTTCTTTACAAACTCTGAAATCTGGGTGTTTTAACTCCCACTTCAATGCTCAAATACAGTTTGAGTATTTAAGAAGGTAAAATAAAAAAGCAGCCCATTTGCTGAAAATGACTGGTTTTGATGGCCAATCCTGAAGGACATCTGGGTTCTGCAAAAATTGGTCTGGGGGCTGCCTGTGGATTGCAGGTTGCCCTTCTGTCCTAACTGGTTTGAGCCTGCGCTGTTTATTAAATTGTGTTGAGACCACTGTGTGTAATTTGAAAAGAGGAGGGGAGGAAAATTTTTAAAGAAGCCATCACGTCTAGCATGTGCATTTCCACCTATTGTAGTATTATTTTTAATCAGCCCTTTTTGTCCTCCATTTAGGGTAAAATGTCTTCAAATTTCCGTGCTAGCTATACTGAAACCCTAGGGAAACTGGAGACGCAGTACTGCAAACTGATGGTGAGTATCTTTGTGTTGTGGTTAGCTGGCAGCAGGTGTGGATGGCTGAGGAGAGCGAGGACTCAGATGAGGGGCCAGGACCATTAGGGAATGGACTGCTGCCTTCAGAGTTTGTGGGGGCTGGCAGCAGCGATGAGGAGGTTCCCGAGGAGCCTGTGCCAAGTGTGCGTGTGTGCAGGGCTGCTCGCAGGAAAGAGCAGCTGCAACAGCATGGGCAACTCGGGAGTAAGGCTGCAAAGTAATGGCCTCTCCTTCAAGAAGATAAAAGGCAGCTGTGCAGCGAAAATTCTTTGTAGGAAGCAAAGACATTTTGAAACTCAGCCTTGTGGACATTCCAGTTGGTATTTGAAGACTCTTGTGTTGGAAACTATTTCTTATCTGTTGTTCTTGGCAGCCTTGCAAAAACTTGGCAAGGCTCTTTCTTGTCGGAGCTAATTAGTTGGAAGCAGCCTTTTATCTGTGAAGAAACAGGATTCATAGATGAAACCTTAAAAGGTTGTGCTGCTGCCTTTGTCTTGTGTTTGCTCTCTTGGAACCAGGTTTGGATCAGAACACTTTGGCAGATTTCTTTCCGGGTCCAAAAGGATCTCTGAAAATGTTTTGCAAGTTCCTAAACTTTTTGCAGCCCTAACAGAAGTGCCAGTGCCGATAGAGGAGAATCTCTGTAGCTCAAAGTAGAGTTGTGGGGTCCTTGGTGCTCTCCAAGCGTGGTTGTTTTCTTTCAGACATTCCATTATACAAATGGGCAACATGCAACATGAAACAACTAGGTAATGTGAAGGCCAGCTATGTGACTTTGAGGCAATCGCCTGGAGACAATGAGTTCTAGTCCCACCTTAGGCATGAAAGCTGATTGGCTGCCTTTGAACCAATCACTCTCTCTCAATCCAACCCACTTCACAAAGTTGTTGTTGGGGATAAGAGTTCAAGGAAGGAGTATTAGGTATGTTTGCTGCTTTGAGTAATTATAAAGTAATAAAGGTGGGATAAAAATCAAATAAATACAAAAAGCATGATATAAATAAATAAACAATAGACCAAGTCAAATCCAACACCACTAGAGACTTTCTGGAAGCCTGGTGCTCTGCCAAATTGGCCATCAGTAGACACTTAGACATAAACAATATCTACATACTGTGCAAAAAAGACAATCAACAAGCCAAAAAGGGAACAAAAGACCCAGACACCTCCCCATCAGCAATCAACACCCAGATGATCATAAATTTACTCCAGGATGAACATCAGACCAAGAAATAAGCAATATCCCAGTCAAGGAACTTCCAAACAGGCTAAGAGTAATCAGCCCAATCAAAGAATCTCCAAACCCACCCACCCTACCAATACTGACAGGGCAAGCCACTAAAATATAAAGGGAGAGCAAACCCCACTCTTTACTAGCACTGATGATGTTACCTAGTTGGGTAATGAAACACCTGGGAGAAAACCACCAAGCTCAGAGAGCACCAAGGACCACTCCTCTCTACCCTGAGCTGCAAATATTCTCCTTTATCGATAAACATCTTCAAGTGCTAGCACTCCTTCTAGTGCTTCTTATTGCACTAAAAATGTTACCTGGTCAGGTAATGAACCATCTGCAGGAAAACAGCCAAGCTCAGAGAGCACCAAGAATGCCACAGAAATGCCAGTTTCTTCTTCCTTCAAAGGGTCTTTCTGTGGGTGTGCCATTTGTCTTGCCACAAGAACAGATTCCTTCAACCACCTCGGCCCGCCTCGGGAGACGGGGTAGGGATGATTTGAATCGATAAAAAATTGCCCCTGGTTGCTATTACTATTATACCAAGTATACCAAGCCACACCCACAGCCACGCCCACAGAGCCAGCAGGGAACATTTTTGAATTTCACTCCTGAGCTCACTTGCTGCTTTGCTCAGGTTCTCATTTTGATGCATTTCACCATCAAGTTGGGCAAAGAAATTCCACACAAAAACCAGGTGTAGTTTTGCAAGCATTAGTATTTACTTTCCCCCAAATGTGGCATTTCTGAACACCCTTCTACTTATACATGTTTGTGTGCGTATTTTTTCACATCATGCAGCAAACCACACTGCACATTTCTGCAATTTTCAAAAATTTTGCAGCGGTTGAAGAAGTTGGTGCCTTTTTGTTTTCTTGGTTTATAGAGGATAGTGAGCAAATTGAACACCTTGTTGGATCTTACTAATTTTCTGTGCCTAAAAACTGCTTGGCAGGGTTTATAAACCAGTTTTTTAAGAATTATTTTCTGTGCTCACAAATAAGACGTCTAAGAGCAGAAATCACTTGAATATTATGAAATGGGACAAAATGTGTCATCTTTATGCAGGAGACATCCAGTTTCCGACTACGCCACCTCCAAAGTTTGTATGAGTTTGTATCACAAGCGACAACTGAATTAATTTGGCTAAATGAAAAGGAGGAGGAAGAGCTTGCGTATGACTGGAGTGAAAACAACCCTAACCTGACAACGAAGAAGAATTACTTCTCAGTGAGTAGAAAGACCTTGTAGTAACCAAAGGGGATTGCATGGCCTCTATTGGGTCTTCTGGAGGTCAAGAGAGGAGATCAGTGGGAGTGGCTTTGTAATCACAATTTCATATTTTTCAGTGTAGATATTGTAAGAAGAGAGTATGTTGGTCTGTGACAGCCAAAAGAGTCTAATAGTCTAGTTTTATTATCAGTCAAAGGCTTTGATGAGTAGCATGAGACTGACTGTAAAATTTCTTAAACAGGCTACCAGACTCTTCCTGACATTTCTCAGTGAAGCTAGTACTTAGAAGAAGTTATATGTCTGTGGAAATTCTCAGTCCTCCAGGTCACGGATGTCCCAAAGGTGCTTTTTTTCAAGAGGCAACTGGACTTTCTGTTTTTTCTTTGAAGATGTTTTGCTTCTCATCCAAGAAGCTTCTTCAGCTCTGACTGGATGGTGGGGAATGGAAAGATTTATACTCCTTGCAGATGGCTGGTCATTTGCATTCTTTTAGGAAGTCGTTAAGGCCACTTGGAGGTTTATCTGTGTCATCAGAGTCACCTGAGTAGTGCAAATGGGTGTGGAGCTTTTTCGGAACTGTTGAAAGGACTGTGTTGTAGACTGGAGATGATGTCATATCCCTCTGCCTCTGTTGAGAGAAGGCTGTTCAGTTTTGACATAGATGGCTTCTTTGACCCCTCTTTCAAACCAGCAGTCCTCTCTGTCTAAAATGTGGACTTTGTTGTCTTCAAAAGGGTGGGATTTGTCCGCTGAATCTAGTCCTGCTGGGTTTGTTCTCCTACATTGTGCCATGCATTTATGAAGTGGTTGTTTCATTTCCCCAGGGTACAGATCTGCACATGCCTCACTGCACTGCAGTGCACTGCATAGAAAAAGTTATATTTCAGTGTTGCCTTCCAAAAATTCCTTAGATTTTGACCTCCAGATGATGCTTCCTAATTGGCGGTTTCAGAGTTTATACGGGCTGAAACCTTTTGGGTGAAATCAATACTAAATTATTTGTCTACCCATTTTTTTCACTATTTTAGTTGACCCTAAACTCTGATAATCGCACCTAACTGCAGAAACCTATTGCCACAGCATTTCCAAGGCAGAACCATCTTGCTTCTCTTCAATCCCTCCAAAGAATGTAGAATCACTTGAGACGGCTGTTCCAGAGGTCCAGCACAACTCTTACCACTAGGGCACTTTCCTTGATTTAAACCCCTTGGAAATGTGTTGAACAGCACCAGGCGTGGAAGGGATCCCTCCCCTTCCTCCACCCGGGGCCTTTGGGGCATCCATGGCTGACACCGTTTGCTTACCAACTTGTAGCCTAGTCCAGACTCCCTCCTGCCACCTCCTTTGCTCGAGCCTCATGGAAGACGTGGTTGGATGGAAGGTGTTCTAGGCCCTCAACATTTCCATAATCGGCTAAACTGATCACTCCCTGATGATAATCAGTGATGATATCACTGAAAATCACTAACCCAATGCTATTTTTTGTTTTATTTTAGTATTCTGGCCATCACATCTATGAATGATTCTAATGGTTTTCAGCCTCCATATTTCTTTTTTAAATGAGGAAAACAAGAGTGTCCACCAAGTTTTTTTAAATGTTCAAGATATTGTTTGACTTTTCTTCAAAAAGGACATGAAAAAGTTACCTTATTACTGAATGTTGATGTAGATGTTGAAAATTGTCCTTGCCTGCCTCACCCTTAACCTTATAACTGGCCCCTTTCTGGAATGCTGCCTCAGCACACGCCAGAAACACAAGTATGACCCTCAGCATTAAAACCCAGACCCTCGGGCCTTGGCCATCTTTCTAAATGTCTTCCCGTGCCCGGCTGGTCTTTGGCCAAGAGGCGCCCTCCACCTGCTTCGGCCATAGACTCACCGAATCCCTTGATGTGTCCCCCACCCAGGAGCTGACAGAGGAGCTGGAGGAGAAGCAGGACGTCTTCCGTGCCCTGCAAGATTCTGCCGAACTGCTCTCATTGGAGAATCACCCTGCCAAGCAAACGGTGGAGGTAGGGCATGGCTGGGAGGCGCTCTGATTGGCTCTTGCTTGGGAAGGTTCGGGGGGGCTTAGGCAAGGCCAGGACTTAGGATGGCTGGTGGGTGTGAGGATCCTCTTTGGGGAGCCTTTGCCACCTTTCATTCCCGCGAGGACTCATGTTTGACCCCTGGATGAGTTGACATGGTGCCTACGTAATAAAGCAATATATTGGAGGCCCTGTGCATCATGTAACATACTAACAGTTTAAACACAAATACAAAGCAATTGTCTTGTGTTCTGGAACAGCTTCCTTTCTGGAACTGGGCATATAGTTGTGGGACGTCTTTCTTTGAAACAACGGTTTCTTTGGGTTTTCCCAGCTTCTGCTGGGCTGGGCGTTGTTGTCCCTTCAGCACAGCTGTGGTTGTCTCTTCCAGGCCTACAGTGCTGCAGTTCAGACGCAGTGGCATTGGATCAAGCAGCTATGCTTGTGTGTGGATCAGCACTTGAGGGAGAACACCGCCTACTTCCAGGTAGGGCAGCCCAGGGAGGGCTGGGTATCCCCAGTCAATCCACAAATTCACAATGCAAGGATCCTTCGCCATGGATGTGCGCACGCTTTGTGGGGTTGGGCAAATGAAAGGCTTCTTTATACCCTTCTAGTTCTTCGGTGATGCTCGGGAGTCTGAGATGTTCTTGAAGAACCTCCAGGACAACATCAAAAGGAAGTATTCTTGTGACCGCAATACCAGCCTGACCCGCCTGGAGGACCTGCTCCAGGATTCCATGGTGGGTGCTTTTGGGGCAAGTCAGATGGTATCCTGTAGACACCCAGAGACCTTCCGAACTTCTGCAGTTCCCCAGGCTTTGCTAACTGTGCTCCTTGCGTGAATTCTGCTGATAGTCTTCTCTGACAGCTGCCTTCTTTGATGCTCTGGAAACCGATGAATTTGGTTAGAGTGGATCCTAGCACTGCTTTAGAAGCAAACAAGGAATGTGTATGCATGTTAAAGTACTTTCTTTCCTCCTTGGTCATTCCCAGACCCGCTTTTCTGAAGCCCCCCTGTGTTTGGTTGGCATCCCCCTCACATGTATCTGTGAAGTGGTCTCCAGCATGTTACGTATTTCCAGTGCGCTGAAGTGGGTGGCTGCTGTTGGGGAGCACAGGGTGACATGAAATCCTGAGTCGGGCCATTGATCCGTCTGGCCAAAGCTCGTCTCCCTTCGGGTTCTTCCGGTGGTGTTGCTAATGGGCTGGTGCTGCACAGTGTGGGCCTGTCCCTAAGCTGGCTGCTGCCCCCTCCTAACCGGCTGTCTGGCAGGCGCCCATTGTCCCCCGAGGTCTGGTCTCTGAGCAGCTCCGGGCCTCCGGGCTCTGAACCAGAAGCGTCCTCTAGCGGTATCGTCTGGATGGCTTGGACTGCAACCCCAGGGACTCCCAGCCGTAGTCCATAGAAATCAGGACAGAGAGGGGCAGGAAAGTAAGTGCCTGACAAGAATGAGCTTCTTGAACTGGCCATGAGGACTGGGAGGGTGCTGGGGAGGCTGGTGTTTGGCTAGGAAAAAGAGGCTTGCACGGTGGCTGAGGGAGGCCGCTTGGAAAGCAGGACAGGCAAGCAGGGAGGTCAGCGTGAAAGGCGGGAGGGACAGAGAAGCCTTTCTAGGTGCAACCAGGAGAAGGAGGCCCACTGGAAGCCTCCCCCCGAGGGGGAGCTTTGTGCGTGCGGCCAGCCAGCCTCCATCCGGGTTGGCTTGCACTGAGGCTCTTGGCCTGGCCAACGCTCTGGATGAGACCAGGGGGCGGGGGGTGGGGAAGAGAGGGCGCTTTGGGGCAGTCAGGCTCCAGCTGTTTGGAGGGGAAAGTTGAAGGACCCCGAGAAGAGAAACTGTGCAGGGAAATGGAGGGGCTGCTGCAAAACAAGCCAACAAAGCGTGTTGCTGTTTCAAGGGCTACAAGGAAGGCGCCTGCTTGGGGCCAAAGCAGATGCCTAATGATCATAATGAATGAGTTACAGTTGTATTTCTTCCAACCATGCTCCCCTGGGACAGGCACAGGTAGCTCATTTTTAAGCTCTGTCTATCTATCTATCTATCTATCTATCTATCTATCTATCTATCTATCTATCTATCTATCTATCTATCTATCTATCTATCTATCTCTTTCAACTATCTTCCCACCTACCAGCATTTCCCCAGCATTGTCTCAGCCAGGTTTTAAACTGCTTTCAGTCAATGCATCAATCTTCCTGAACAATCTTTCTGCACAATTCTGCCACTGCCTCCATTTCTTTATTTTGCAAAAATCAAGCATTTTTTTCTTCAATAAAGACAGTAGGTCTGGGTCTTGTTGCTCAGGTAATCTCGTCTTGGGGTTCTGGGTTGTGCTCCCAGGTTGGTGGGGGGCTTGGAGGATGAGCCTCTTGCCAGAAGAGAATGGAAGAGGGGCTGGCTGGTGGCTTTCTGTCCATGCCCCCTCTCGCTCCTGCCCCTGGCAAAGTGCTCTCCCCAGATGGCAGGCGAGGGGCTCCGGTAGGAGCTTGGTGTCTTTTGGGGGGCTGGCGGGGGGTCCCCTTGCTGTGGCTGCCTCTCTCCCTCGCCCTCCTCACCACCATCGCCTCGCTTTTCTTTTGAGCAGGACGAAAAGGAGCAGCTCATCCAGTCCAAGAGCTCCGTGGGCAGCTTAGTGGGAAGGTCCAAAAGCATCGTCCAGCTGAAGCCCCGGAACCCCGAGAGTCCTTTGAAGAGCACCATCTCCGTGAAGGCGGCTTGTGATTACCGCCAAATTGAGGTCAGCAACAGCAGCTGAAGGAAAACTTGGGAGGGCTTGGGAATTTCCCGGATAAGGAATAATGTGGGGGGTGGTATTCAGAATGTCCCTGTTTTCAGACCTTCAGCATCTTAGCCAGCCCAGCTCCTCCCCGTCCCCAGTGACTTGTATCCAAGGGTTCCTTCCCTGCAGTCACAGCAGTCACGAGTCTCTTGCTGCATTCTTAATGGTGACTTAAAATAATGATAAGGCTCTGCATACAGGTATTCCTCGACTTATGGCCACACTTGCCATGTACCCCAATTTTGATCCTGCGACCCTGGGGATGCTACAGCAGTTATTAACTGAGACAGGGGTCTCCAACCTGGGCCACTTTAAGACTTGTGGACTTCAACTCCCAGAATTCCTCAGCCAGCTTTGCTTTGAAGTCCACAAGTCTTAAAGTGGCCCAGGTTGGAGACCCCTGAACCAAGAGGACCGATCGTAAATCTGGTGCCATTGTGACTTTGAAAAGGCACTAAATGAACAGTTGTAAGTCGAGGACTACCTGTACTTCCTCTGTTGGCTTTAAAGGAGAAAAAGGTTGAGGTTTTACGGGTAGGTTCTGATGAAGCCTCTTTTTTGCTTCTCCCAATGCGCTAAGCGGTTACTTTGCAAAGCCAAACGTTGAAGTACTAGCATCAGCCTGGAGCTTCCCAGAACTTTAGCTTGTTCCTAAACCATGGTTCTTTGGGATTCCCTCCATTAATCCACCCTTGGGCTTTTGTGCAGCCTTGTAATATGCCAACTCAGGTCCAGGATATCATTCTGCAGGGAGAAGCGTTTGGTAAATGCCTTATTAGGGAGGGCTGAGAGAGAGAGAGAGGAATAACCAAAGCACACAGTCCCTGGATGAGAGACGTTCCCTGAAGTTGGGCTCCAGCACGGAGTCCGAAAGCTCGGAAGAGCAAACCTCGGTTCCGGTGACAGAACCAGATTCGATCTTGCAGAAAAATAACCCTGCGTGGGCAAAGCTTTATTTTCAGTTTGGTATCTCCTCACTGAGATAAGCTGCTAGGAAATGTTGCAGTTGCTTTTCCTAGAGAGACTGCAGGAAACGTTGGGGAAAGTTTCTGTTTAAAAAGGAGGGGGGTCAGTTTGGCCCCCAAGATCAGAGGGTTACTTCATGGAGCGAGAAGAAATGTCTGCTGGACTACAGAAGCACCTGGGTTGCCTCCACAGATCACCATCTGCCGCAACGACGAGTGTGTGCTGAAAGACAACGCTCAGCGAACCAAGTGGAAAGTGATCAGTCCCGCTGGGAATGAGGCCACGGTGCCCTCGGTTTGCTTCTTGGTTCCCCCTCCCAACAGAGAGGCCATCGAAATGGCCAGCAGGTAATGGGACCGAGGTCCCCAGGGTCCTGGGCAGATCCCTGGAGCAGCTTTGCGGAGTCCTCCCCAGGACTCCCCCTCCTCTGTGGTAGATGAGGAGCGCTTCCAGGGAAGGGCTCTGGGTGCAGCATTTGGTGCAAGGACTTCAGAATTTCTTCTCCTTCTTTTGCCAAAGAAGGACGAACTTTTCTCTTTTGTTTCTTTGTTTAGATTTTGCAATATTTTTCTCAACTGTTTTCTGCTTTGCTTTGTTTTGTTTTACTTTGAATTTTTGGATGCTTTTACTGCTTTGAAGTTGGGTATGAAGAGCATTAGAGCAAAGTTCTCTTCCCCGGCCTCTGATAGGTAGATCCGTCTCTTTTCAGGCCATCTCAGTCCCCAGAGGTCCTCTTTCCCCCCATGTTTTATTTCTTTGATTTATATAACATGTAAAAATCAATTTCAATCAAACAGTGTGTTGTCTGGGTACAATTATTTTTAAGCAATCATGATCAAAATGTTCACAATGATATTCGTCACAATAATATTAATACTCTAATAACAATAATGTTTAACTTACCTACTTCAACAAGTCGTCTTCATCACATTTGTCCTGCATTTATATCCCCATATTTCTAACTTCTATTAGATAATAACAACAGAGATCCTTATTTATAAAGTCCCTATCAAACTACAAGTAAACATTTAAAATACCTACAAAAAGTCACATTTTTCATAGATTTTTCCGAAAGTATGTATTTTGTGTGCATTTCATCCTTGTACAAATACCTTTTTTTTGCATTTTAACTTAAATGCACATTTTTAAACAGATATAGGTATTAGTGCTGAGAGCAGTGCTATAAAATACAGGTGTATGCAAACCAACTGCAGGTGTCCACACCTTGCTAAACTTGGTCCACCTCAGAAGCTAAGCAGGAGTGGGACAGTTGGAACAATAGAACAGAATAACAGAATTGGACGGGACCTTGGAGGTCTTCTAGTCCAACCCCTGCTGAAGCAGAGACAAACGGCTGTCCAATCTCTTCTTAAAAATCTCTTCCAGTTTTGAAGCACCCACAACTTCTGGGAGGCAACTCATTTAGCTGATTAATGGAAATGGCAGACAGTTGGCCAGGCTGGGAATAGGAGAAATGTCCCAGTTAAAGGCCAGAGAAAACTGATTAAGTATCCATCAAATCCCATAACAATGGCAAAGAGCCAGGAGGGAACCTGGATAGTCAAAGGAGAAATGTAGAGTGACAGTAATGGCAAGGAGATCAGCTCCTGCAGAGGGCTTGGAATCCCTGGATCCAGGGCTTCATGGCATGCGGTGCTGCTGCTGCTCGGTCCAGGAGCTCATTTGAGCAGAGGCTCAGGGAAACCTTTGCTTTGCCTTCTTCTTGCAGAGTGGAGCAGCTCTACCAGAAGGTGATGTCCTTGTGGCACCAATTGCATGTCAACATGAAAAGCCTGGTCTCCTGGAACTACTTGAGGAAGGATATCGCTTTGGTGCAGAGTTGGAACCTGGAGAAGGTAACGATGCAGATCTCTAGAAAGTTGGTTGCTGGCATTTTCGGTAAGGCAGAAAGGAAGGATGAGCAGTGTAAAATAGTGGGTGAAACAGTCTTGTGAGTAGCAGATCTTGGACAGGACCTGAGGTGGCATCTGTTCCAAAATGAAAAGAAGAGGTGTGGCGGCAGCAGGAGATTGACAGAGCAGGGGACTCAAAAGTCATCTTGCAAGCAAAGATTTCATAGTAAAATTAAAAGTAGGTTGTACTAGGCTTACGACCATAACTGAGCCTGGAACTATGGTCTTAAATCGTGGCGGTTAAGTGAGTCACCGTGTGATGCTTCCCGATTTTATGGAGGTCATTAAGTGAACTATGTACATGTACTGTAGTCATTAAACAAATCCATTACAGCAAATGGATATTTTGGGCTGGGAACTAGAAGTAAATGGCTTTCCGTAGAAGACAATTCCCTGCCCCAATAAGCTTAAATAAAATTTTTCATTAGCTTAGATATTTATGAAGTACCACTGTCTTCTTCACAAGTTAATGTTCTTTCCATGAGCATCATGCACTTGTTCCCCAACATTTTTTTTTAAAATAAATTTTTATTGGTTTTTAAGATAAACATAGACAAACAAAACATAAAAACATCAAGCCATCTTCCATATATATATATACATACAGTGTGTCGGTTGGTTTACAGATTGTTTTGTGCTTCCATTTCGTAGTCTTCAATTACAATTACATTGTACACATTGTCATATTTTCAATCCAATATTAAATACATTAATATCATTGTTAATATGTTCCCCAACATATTTTAACTACAGTGTGCAGAGTTCCCAATCAATATGCAGCCATATTGTAGAAGTCTTGGCCAGTGTATGCACTTACTCTGAAACTGTCTGGGAAAATAAGTTGCTTAAACCCCTGTGAAGATACTTGGCTGGAGATTCCAGGTGGCTGGAGGTGGAGTGGTCCCTGGGGCTACTGGCCACTGCCCAGCCTGGTGCCACGATCCTCATGTAGCTGTGTGCTTTGTGTTCCTTGTGACTCACAGCTGCGGGCTCTGGCCCCAGGAGAGTGCCACCACGCTGTGAAGAACCTGCAGGTGCACTTTGAAGACTTCTTGGAGGACAGCCGGGACTCAGAGATCTTCTCCCTGGCAGATCGGCTGCACCTCGAGGAAGAAGTTGATGCGTGCAAAGAGAATTTTCAGCGGCTTCTGCAGTCCATGGAAAACGGTGAGCCTAGTGCCATGTTCAGAGCAGCCCCTAGAGCTGGGAGTGCAATATATCGGTGTGGCATTTAAGGCTGACTGGTAGTTTTGTGTTTTATCTGTTTGCATGGATTTGTTTGGTTTTGAGTGCTGCCTGAAGTTCATTGGAACTGGAGAGTTTAATTGTGGTGATTGCATAGGAAATCGTTTTCATGGTTTATTTGTGAAGGTCTCCAGTCTGTTCTGAGGAAAAGAGTGTTGTAGAATACAAGGAACAGTAAATTTGGCAGAAAGTTCAAATCAATAAGGAACCCAAGGTTCAAATGTTGTGTGAGACTTCCCAGTCACCTCTCCAGGTTCCTTCTGCCCTCACCTGCGGAGCAGGGAAGCTCAGAGCAGGAGGCCTAGTTCAGTGGGCTCCTGTGCCCCCAGCAGAGAATCGTCCTTGTGGGCTTGGCTGCTGCTTCAAGGGGTTTGTCTCTGCCTCTTTTGGGAAAAAGATGAAGATCCCTTGACAACCAGAAGCTCAGCAGTCAAGCGGGCTCAGCTCTACTTCCCACCAGCTTGGCTTCCTTTCAGCCTGAGATGGTGGGGTGTAAACATCAATCTGGAAGCTGTGGCTTGGAGATAGGCATGTGGCCATGGACCTATAAAACGTTTGAGTTCCCCATTTAAAGTTCACTCCTTTTATCTATGAGCAGAGGATAAAGATGAGACTGCTTCTCGGACTTACCTCTCTGAGCTCAAGAACATCCGGCTTCACCTGGAGGAATGTGAGCAGCGGCTGGTGGGCACCATCCGGACACCAAGCAGCACCAGAACCGACGGGGATGCTCTGCAGGAAAACACTTTCCGAATGGCCGAGCAGGAGGTTGGCATTTCCAGATGACGGGGGTGGGCGGGGGGTGGCAGCGTGCTTGAACAATGTTCCAGTTCTCTTTAGGTAAGAGGACAGAGAAGTCCTGTGCTGTCATCCTGCAGCAGGGTGGAATTTAAGAGAGAACCTTGCACTTACTGCTCACAAAATGAATCCCTGTTTTGTTTCCTGACTTCCTGCAAATCACAGCAGGCCATTCTGAGAGAGACCCAAAACTGTGATGTCCTTCAGTTCTTTGTTTTGCTTCCTCTTCATCTTGCCGATTGGAAGAAGCAAATTCATTCAGATTCCATTGGGAAACCGTTGGCATAGGAGGTGGTTCTGTATGGATGGAGACCAGACACAGTCTCCATTCTGCCGGTGGCATCTCCTCCGAAAAGATCCCTCCGTAAATACTTGATCACCAGGCATCTGGCTGTGGAGGAGCTTGGATGAGGTCACTGTGGTCCCTGGCCTCTTGCTCCTCTTCTGATCGCTAAGGAGGTGTTGCGATTCCGCTTGTGCTCACGATTTGCTATTGTCTCTGCAGCGCCTGAAGGGAGATTTGCACCAGCTGAGAGTCGACCTGGACCAACTGGCTGAGAGATGCCACATTTTTTTGCACAAGTCTCCCACAGGGTCAAGTACACCACAACTTCGTACTGAGCTGAACCTGCTGGTGGAAAAGATGGACCAGGTCTATGGGCTCTCAGCAGTCTACCTGGACAAGTGAGTTGCTGGCATTTTCCCTCTAAATTCCAAAAGGAGAACTGTGGTTTTTCCATATAAAAGAAACCAGGCAAGTGGCAGAACACCAGGCTCTTGAGTCCTCTAGCTTAGGATGTTTTGTACTATTAAAAAGAAAGTTTGGGGAAAGAGAGGATTCCTAGTAGATTTGCGCTGCTTGCAAATAAAATGTAACATAGAGAGAGTCTGTTTGATTGTGAGATGCGCTGCCGATGGGCTCAGGAAATCACAAGAGAATTTAGCCGTTTTTGTAGGGCCATCAGGAAAAATCTCTTGAATCCAATTTCTTGAAAACAACAAATCTCTGATTGCATTTTAAAAATAGCTGGCATAGAAGACAGGATTGCCTCTTGGCTTTGCTTTATTAACAACAAATGTATTGAATCGTAACTCATTTTGCAGGGTGCCCTGCAGTTATTCCTAGAACCCTGGGTGCGCTGCAAAAGATAGGCGGCATTTGCAGCCCAACTTTAAGAGTCATGTTAACTGTTAAAACAATATAGAGGAGGTATACCCACCCTTCTGCCTGATACACAAAATAAACATCTCGTAATGCACACCAATGTATATAGGAGAAGTCTGAATGCCAGCCAGATTCTCCTTGTGCTCAGCATTCAATGGGCATCGGTCTCAGTTTCATTTTGACTGGGATCCATGCGCCTGCAGAGAGACATGAATTGTACAGGCAGCCAGTTTTTCTACCTCTCCCTTGCCCTATCCTGACATACAGTACCAGCACCCAGACTGCTTTTTACAAAATAAGCAGTGCAGGGTGGGATGCAAATACTTTTGCTACCAGTTCTGTGGGCATGGCTAGGTGGGAGTGACTAGGTGGGCATGGCTTTTTTTTCCAGCCCCCTCCCCCCTCCGTGCTCCATTTTTTTAATCTCCTGAGCCTCAGGGAAGCCTCCTTGGAAGGCATTTTTGCTCCCAGAAGGCTTCCCTGAGGCCCAGGGGGCAAAAAACAGAGCGCGCGGGGGGGAGGGGGGGCGCAGCACACACACACACACACATCCCATGCACCCCTTTTTGCCTTCTGGGCAAAGCAGTAAGACAGCAAGGGGGATCCCAGCACAGCTGATCGTTGGGAGGAGGGGAAATACCAGTTCAGCTGAATCAGTAGCTGGTGTTTTTTTTTTACTACTGGTTTGCGTGAACCGGGCTGAACCGGTAGAATACCACCACTGAAGCAGTGACCTCATTGTTTTCTATAGTGTTTGTGAAATGTTTCTTAACCTTATAACACCCTGATGTGCCCAGTGCTGTTCCCTTCCTTGCCTGTAAATGTAAAGCTTTGCATGCAACTTGGTGGTGCAGAGGAATTCAGTTCTGCCTTTGAAAGGGGATAGTAAGAGAGGTAAAAAGAGAGGCCTTGCTTTGGAAAAGTAGAATGCCCGAGAAAGAGATGAACAGCTCAGCCCTGACCGTGTCATCCTTACAAGGGGGCAGAGAAGTTTTCAAAATTTTGGTAATGGATTCTACAACAATGAAGTAGTTGCATTTTTGGAATTTCCACAGTGTCCATTTTGTGACCCGGCCACCTCAAAGGGCTTTCAATAGTTTCCAGATGTGGCAATGAGCAAGAAGGGGATGGAGGAAAGGGAAAAAGACTCTCACTATATTTTTACTGTTCAACAATGCAACCCTGGACTGGATAGTTCCTGGTTGACAAGAGGGGAAAAGCTGTTCGCATTTCAGGAAGTTACATTTCCCTTTTTTCCCTTCTGGTAGGCTAAAGATGGTTGATGTTATCATTCAGAATACGCAAGGAGCTGAATCCTTGGTGAAAGGCTATGAGGTGAAATTGAGTCAAGAGGAAGCTGTGCCTGCGGACATCATCGCCATTCAGTCCCACCGGGTCTCCTTGCAGGTTGGTAGCCCTGAGATGCTCTTGCACAAGGCCACAAATCAATGCCAGTTGCCCCCTTCTGCCCCTTCTGTCTGCCGGAGGGACGCCAGCCTTTCTCTGCTCTTGCCGAACAGTGCTCTAGGCCGGGGGTCTCCAACCTTGGCAACTTTTAAGACTCGTGGACTTCAACTCCCAGAATTCCTCAGCCAGCAAAGCTCCCAGAGGAATTCTGGGAGTTGAAGTCCACAAGTCTTAGAGTTGCCAAGGTTGGAGACCCCTGCTCTAGGCCACCTTTGTCATTCTGGGGCCAAATCAAATGGGACAATATGGCCACACAGGTCAGGCTGGCCTGCTCTGGGGGACAGGCAGGCTGGCTTAGTTGGTCCCGAGGCTTCCTTTGTCCTGTTCTCCTTCGTCCCCAGTATTGAAGGCAAACACACTTACAAACACACTTACGTGTCTGAGGACCTCGGTGGCATCATAGGTTTCTTGGCCAAGCAGCCAAAGGCTTGTGGGGTTGGTTGACAGGTGGTTGGAGTATCATTCTTAGGAAGAAGTCATTGAAGTCAGGTCCTCTGGAGTGTTGTAGCAACACACGAATGTGTGCTGATTGCTAGGGCAGAAAAGCAGAGCAAGATTTGGAACACGGCTGCAGAATCCCCACCTGAGAAAGAAGCCACCAGGAAACGACCTGTTTCCATATCCAGGGTTGCTTGTCTGTTTTTTGGTCAGTTTGATCATGTTTGCTCCTTTCTCCTTGTTGTGTATCATTAATATTCCAGCACTGGATCAGTGAAGTGAACACCAAGAGCGCCGTCTTTGCAACCTTGGAGGATGACTTGGCAAGAGCCAAGCGGGTAGCAGACCAGCTGTACCGCTTGAAGCGGGAGCGCAGCCTGGACCTGGAGCATTACCAGGAGAAGCGGGCTCAGCTGTGGGATCGCTGGCAAAGAGTCAACCTGCAGATGGAGACTCGGTGAGGAGGGGGCTGAGGGGAGGTCTTTGAGAGTCTCAGAGTCACTTATCAGGCTTTAGTATCTCCAATCCAGCAACGTGATTCAAAATAGCAAAAACAAGGCAAACTACTTATAGTCTTGACCAAATTTTATTTTGGATTACCTGTATAGTTGTCTGTGGAGAATTCTGTCACATGTGACGTTTGGATGTCTCTTAACATGAGGTTTTAATATGTTCTCTTTTGATTAGCTGAATAAGGATATTCTTAGATTAAACAAAAGACTTTGTTAATATTTTTATTCTGACATGATTATTAAATCAGCTTTTGATTATTGAATATCAACTTCAGTGTAACAATGTCCTAAAGCAGGGTGTTCAACCTTGGCAACTTTAAGACTTTGTGACTTCAACTCCCAGAATTCCTCAGCCAGCTTTGCTGAGGGATTCTGGGAGTTGAAGTCCACAAGTCTTAAAGTTGCCAAGTTTGCCCACCCCTGTCCTAAAGTCTTAAATTGATACAAGATACTTTAATATGCTGCATCAATTTAATGTTGCCTCAGTATTTTTATTTAAGCTTAATTTCTTGTAAATCTCTTTTATCTCTTGGTGTGAAAAGACAAAATACAAGCTGTCTCTTTGTTCCTATTCTCTCTTGACGGCTCCCATTTTCTTCTGAGTTTTGGTTCGCAAATGTTTCAAGCACAATCATGAGCTTTTCTAGAAGAGAAGCTGACCACTAGATAAATGTTACTGCCGTTATTACCTTCTGTCTACGCTGATTTTCTGGGAAATCTATCCATTGTCCGTGGAATATCCCTAGGAGTATCTTTGCTCTACCGTTTCTCCATTCATTCCTGCCCTGCCCTTAGTGGTGTTATTAGTAAGGCTTATACCCACAAAACAGCCACTTTTGGGGAAAGATCGGGGGGAAGGAGGAAGAGCCACTTTGTGTCCTTTTAAAGGGAGCAGACAGGCAATCTAAGGGGGCCGTGGCCCCGTGGATAATCGCCCCACCCCCTCCAAGGGCCAGGTAGCCTGACTGAAAGGAGCTCTGGGTCCCTAGAGGGACCCCCGCAGAGGGCCAAGGGTGCTGTGGAGGCCTCCTTAGATGGCGGCTCTTGCTATCAGAGTGAGTGGAAACACTGGAGACTTCTTTGGGGTTTCTTGCGAAGGACACAGGTCCATTGCTGCTTCTGCTGACCTGGGCCAACTGACTGACCAAGTAAATGCATTCTTGATGTGTGGTCTGTAGTAAACCTTTACAGATTGCAAACCACTCCAGACAAAGGGTGCCTGAAGAGTGTGGTCAAAAACAGTCAAATTGGGAAGAACATGGGTATGTCATGGCCATCATCTTGACTTTTTTAAAACCACACTCTCTGGATGTCCCTGAAAAGTTTTCCCCTCTACTGCTCTATTATAAGTGTACCATGTTTGAAGCATCTTTTATCAGTTGGTGTTTTCTCCTTTCCTCTGCTTCATTTCCTGCATTTCTCGGCAGAAAATCTGAGCTGGAGAATATTGAGGATGTTCTCAGGGATTATCGGAACTGCCACGGGGCGCTTGTCCAGTGGATTGAGCAGACCACAGCCCAGCAGGAGCTGATGAAGCCTGGACAAGCCGAGGACAGCCGGGTGCTCTCAGAGCAGCTCAGCCAACAGATGGTAAGGATGATGGAGAGACGCACGAACCTTCTCTCTCTCTCTCTCTGGAACTACAATTTCCCTCATTCTCATCCAGGTTCCTGTCACCACGTGAATGTCTTGACACTTGGGAAAATAATGTCTCTAGCATTTGTGAACACAAAGATGCTGCACTTTGTCTTGTCTAGGTCTGTGATAGTATAACTCCCCTAGCAGCAAATGCCTCATTTTTTCACTATAACAGTTGCTATTGCTGTGAATTTTTTAACCTATGGAGAACAGAAAATGTGTTTGATTTCCATGCTAGATTTCATGGCCTTTTGGTCCAACGTAACTGGCCAGCCCTTATATCCTTTGGAATAAGAGCTATAAATTGAAAAGGAAAGTTTGCCTCGTCTCCAAAAGAGACTGAAAATACAAGGGAAACACAAGACGTGGCTTAATAATAGAGTCAGGTTGTTGTGGATATATATCCCCTCTGCTCCAAAATGTGGATAGAGTTAAAGAAGAAGAAGAAGAAGGCAGAAAAGCATCTTGCTTGTAATTGTGATTTTGACTTTTGCTTTTTATTTTGAATTTAAGGCACTGTTTGCTGAAATAGAAGCAAATCAAGCCAATCTGGACCAGTGTCAGAAACTGTCTCAGCAATATTCAATTGCTGTCAAGGTAACATATATCTTCTAGGAGCATGCAATACAAAGACACAGAATGCAGAACTAGCTGGGACAGAGATTGGCAAACCTGAGGCTGGCTCTGAAATAGCTGTGGGCATTTGGGAAGGTTATTTTAGATCTTTTCCATAAACAAGGCATGAGCGCACTGCTGTACTGTGGCAGAAAAGAAATTGCTAGCAATTCATTGTGATTAAAACATTCAATAATATTTTGTAATATTTATTAATTATATTATAAATTTATTATTGTTATTATTCATATTAAATATTTTGTTGTGTGCATCCAAAGTAGAAATGTTTCATGTGATCTTCTGTGCTGCCTTGTATCTTTTGAAAGAAATTAGATCAGGCAGTTCCACTGGCAGCAATCTGAGTAGTTTGTTACCATAGTTGATAATTAATCAAGTCCTTTGCAACAAGGATGACTCAGCCTTCCATCCTTCTGAGGTGGGTAAAATGAGGACCCAGATTATTGCAGCTCCAGAATCCTTTTTGTCCTGTTGCCCTCTCAGGAGTATGAGTTGCAGCTCATGACCTACCGTGCCTTTGTGGAATCTCAACAAAAATCCCCCGTGAAGCGCCGGCGTGTCCTTTCCTCCTCCGACGCCATCACGCAAGAGGTGAGGTGTGGCTCCTTCTGGCCTTGAGTCTTTCTCTGCAGGAGGGCTTGGGGGCTGGAGGGTTTTCAGTTCTTAGCGTTGCTCCTACAAACTGCTTTCTTTTCAGGTCATAGTAACGTTTGCCTTTAGAGAATAAATCCCTGGTGAAAATTGCCCAAGAAAGCCAGTCCAGTCGTTGGTCTCCCAAGCCAAGTGCTTGGATACAAACTCTTGGTTCATGTGCTTAGTCAAAACGATGGAAGGTTTTGTTAACTGGAGCTTTTCGACACTGAGCCACTGATTGTGCTGCTGATAGGGAGAACGTAAGGATTGCTCTCTGCCACCCCTGGAGGGTTCCAGATTCAGGGATTTCCCCCGTTCACCTTGAGGTTCAAAAGAGACAGGCAGAAGGAAAGCTCTTGCCTTTCGCATCACACAAGCCACCATTCTTCTCGCGGCCAGGTTAAGAAATGCTTGACTCATCCCCGAGATTGGTTGTGAATCATCCCCTCCTTTTTGCCTCCCTTTTTGTTTCTTTTTGTGGGGAATATCTTGCTTCTGAGGTTTCTCCTTTGGTTTTTGCGGAGAAGGAGAACTTTCTGCAAATGAGAACCATTTTACTTTGTGTTTCATTGTTGTTGGCTTAAATGGGTCTGTTCCTTGTGCTTCTCGTACCTTTTTTAAAAAAAAAATATTGATTTTTTTAAACACAAACATAAACAAACAAAACATAAAAACATCAACCTTTCTTCCATGAATATACAAGCAGTGTGTCGGTTGGTTTACAATTTTTTTGTGCATCCATTTCATAGTCATCAATTACAGTTACATAGTATAATAACTCATATTCTCAATCAGAGATTAAATACCCTAGTATCATTATTATTCAATCATTTGACAATTTTATTCATTCATATTTTGCTTCTCGTACCTTGTAGTTCATGGATTTACGGACACACTATACAGCCTTGGTCACATTGACTACACAACATGTGAAGTACATAAGTGATGCTCTCCGGCGCCTGGAAGAGGAAGAAGTAAGGACAGAATTTGTGTAATCTGATATTTGTCTTGTGAATCTAGTTTGGTCCTCTGGAATCTTGCACCAGGTTTTATCTCATAAGATCATGAGAGGTTGGGTACCCTTCCTAAGGAAGTATCAGGATCTCACCACCAACAGAAGCATATTAGTGTAGAGCGGAGGGCCTTGAAGAAATTCTGGTCTCGGCACTTCTCACTAAATGGAGGTCTGGGCTCCTCCTCTGGACGTTGGTCCCACAAGGGGAGGACCCAGCTCTATATCCTCCAGGCTGGTCGGCTTAGCAGCCAGGACAACGGACCTTAGCACCTTAACTGTGCACTCTTGGCATTCAAAGACTTTTAGTTTCAGGTCATCTTTGTGCATTGTTTCACCTTTCCCGACACACTGGACCTGGGCCTGGTAATTCATTTCAGTTTCAACATTGTCCTGTGCCCCTCAGCCCTTCTCCTTATACCCTGGGAAGCCCCCAGGCAGGTTTGCATTCACTCACCTTAGAAGAGGACATCAACTGCATTATGATTCTAGCACACTGATCCCATGCAGTTTGACCTTGATATGCCCGAAAGAAGCATTGTGGGTGTCAGTGGCATTGGTGGATATATTATGTATCAACCTTCCATGTTGTTTGATTTCATTTTTTGCAGAAAGTTGTAGAAGAAGAGAAGCAGGAACACATGGACAAGGTGAAAGAACTCCTGCGCTGGGTCACAAGCTTCAAGCAGAATCCACCATTCAGAAGCATCTCACCCACAAAGAGGAAAATGCTGGGAGATATTGAGAAGTCCATTTTGGACCAGCAGGTGCCTGCATGGGTTGAGGACTTACCTTTCCTTTTATATTTCTTTCTCCTTGTAGACCACGGCCCGTGTCACATCAGTCTTACTTAACTGATGTTTCCTCTATCTGAGCTTCTTCTTTCTTGTGCTCATTTTTTTGGGTGTGTGTGTGTGTGTGTGTGTGTGGAATGTATCATTTGAACTTTCCCTTCTCTTTTTTCCCGTCAGGGCCTGAATGAAGAGTTGGCTGCAAAGAAGGAGGAAGTCTCAGAAGCTATAAAAACTACTCAAATATTTCTTGCAAAGCATAACAACAAGTAAGTTGAGAAAATAACATGAATCTAGAAAGTTGGATTGCAGGAAGCCTGAAAAGGAGACTCCAGAATAATTTTAATGAAATTTTGGCAATCACCAAATTGTACAAGTTATTTTCATTTTTAGTGGAAATCTCACAATTTTTCACCTTTTTCTGGGAAAGGAATTATGTACAGGGTATCCTGACTATATATCTCAGCAGAATAACTCTCCAAAAACTTAGTGGAATAAGATCAAGTTTGGAAATGGGCCATTTCTGGCCAGGAAAAAGAAAATCCTGAAAAATGTCCCCTGGAAGATCCTGATGCAGGAGAGGCACTTGGGGGCTTTAGGCCACTCCATTCTTAGGGCCTCTCCAGGACATCTGCATGTGTGGTAAAACAAGTCATGATGGTGTTTGCATCGATGCCGTCAACACCCATAAAACCATATGGACTTTGGTCTTGACTTCTTTTTATCATCCCCTATGGATTTTTATTCCATTTGAAGGTCTCCAGAAGATCTTGATAGTGGTGGTAGTGAACCACTTAGAGAAAGAGGTTGGGCATTGCTACCTTAGTAAGTTATTCCATCTTCCTATATCCCAGTCACATCTTGGATATAGGAAGTGGTATCAATGTTAACATATTAAATAAACACAAATTGTCAATTATTTCTGCAAATACAGTAGAGTAGTTATACTAAAGGTAAAGGTTCCCCTTGCACATGCGTGCTAGTCGTTTCCAGCTGTAGGGGGCAGTGCTCATCTCCATTACAAAGCCGAAGAGCCAGCGCTATCTCTGTGGTCATGTGGCCGGCAGGATTAAATGCTGAAGGCACATGGAATGCTGTTCCCTTCTCACCAAAGGGGTCCCTATTTTTCTACTTCCATTTTTTACGTGCTTTCGAACTGCTAGGTTGGCAGAAGCTGGGACAAGGAACGGGAGCTCACTCCGTCAGGTGGCGCTAGGGATACGAACCGCCAAACTGCCGACCTTTCTGTTCGACAAGCTCAGCATCTTAGCCACTAAGCCACCGCGTCCCCATCGTAGTTATACTAGCCACCCACCATTCACACTTGAGGCTTTGGAAAGATGTGGTTCATTGATGTCCAAGAGGTTTGGCCAGGCTGACCATTTGCATGGGCAACTTTGTGTATGGGAATGCAGAATCTCCCTCAGTTGCTGCTGCTTCCTGGCTGCCCACTGGCTGTGTTTCTGTTCCAAGCTGTCTTTCTTCCCATGCTGCAGGCTTTCAGACCAGGAGAAGGGGCAGATTTCAGTCCAGCTGGACGCTCTCAAAGAAACTTACCACCAGCTCTGCTGTGATTCCACAGAACAGCTTCAGCAGTTGCAGAGGCACATGGCTCAGGAGATGGCACATAAGGTAGCTTTTTCCTCATTCCCTTTATTTCCCACAGGTGTGGCCTTCTTTCCCCAGCAATGGACAAGAAGGTCCATGCTTAGAAGCATCCTGAGAAACTCTGAAAGTTCATACAGGCAGCCACCCATTTTTGTTCCACTCCATTACCACACGAAGAGGAAATTCTCAATCTGTATGGATTACTGGAACCAAGCTGCGAGGGTTTCCTATAGCAGCTAACAGTTAGTAGATGGTAGAGTAGGCCTGTCCCCTGAAGGGCTCCCTCTCTCTCTCTCTTTCTTTCTTTCTTTCTTTCTTTCTTTCTTTCTTTCTTTCTTTCTTTCTTTCTTTCTTTCTTTCTTTCTTTCTTTCTTTCTTTCTTTCTTTCTTTCTTTCTTTCTTTCTTTCTTTCTTTCTTTCTTTCTTTCTTTCTTTCTTTCTTTCTTTCTTTCTTTCTCAGGGAGGATGTTTAGTTTTGTGCTTCCTCCAGTAACATTTCTCTTGGGAAGTTATGAAAGGCCTATCAAGGTTGGCATCTCACCTTATCACCATTCATCCTTTGAAAATAAGTATGGCTTATATCAAAAAACACAAGGTAGGAAATGTCCAGGTCTGCTTCTATCTTACTATCAGTCCCTCTCCTGCATTTGGCTGCTTCTGCAAGAAAAGAAGCCGATAGACACCTGAGTGAGAGACCAAAACCTATGGGAGCTACCCAAGGAGCCCTTAGCAGATGAAGAGACAGTGAAGGTGCTGGGGTAGAACAAAAGGTGAAAGTTACAGAAATAAGCCAGATGACCTGCAAAGCAGGGTTAAGGACTTGGCTGAAATAGGATTTATACTTGTAATCCCAAAAGAGCAAGGAGAAAGAATGTTTCTCTTCCCTCGGTTGGTGCATGGAAAGACTCTATACACGGCCAATTCACAGCCTATGATGCTCTCCAGTCATAAAGGTGTCAATGATAGAAAATGGTCAATGCATTTCTTCCTTCCGTCCTGTTCTTCTGCAGCCTTCTGCTACTTGGTGCCTCTTTTCTGATACCCTTGGCCAATTGTCTGAGCATCCATCCCATCTTTGTTACTGCCTTGTTCACAAGTCCTATCTGAATATATCTGTATATCATTGTATATAAATGTGATATTCACGTGTCCAATGCAACCTGTATATCTGTGTGTGGAACTGTGTTTTTAATGCTTGCAGGATCCCTCTACTTTGGAGCATTGCAAACCAAATCAGCCAGATGGATAAATGTCAGATTTTTACTTGGGCATACCCCCTGCAGAAAAAGGGGTGCTGTTTTAAATGGCAGCAGATGCCATCAGAAAATCACCAAATCACCAGAGGGCTCTTCTGCCAAATGTTGTAACCACTGAATTTGGGATTCCTTTGCCAAATTCTCTTTTGTTCCAGCCTACGAAAGCCAACCTATTTCTTCCTGTTCGCAGTGACCCCACTTAAGGAACCAGCATCCCTTTATAATTCTGGATGCCTGATGCGGAACACGTTGTCATTGGTTCTGGGGAAATGGAGGGAGGGAGAGGAATCCAAGGGGTATTTTTCAATTTCACATGGGAATAAGAACGAAATCCTGGAGTTTGGTTTGGGTGCTTCATGGTTGCATGGAACCTCTTAAACATTTCTGCTTATGGAAGACCTCCAACCCTGGGGTGGGTGGGCAGAGGGACTGTTCAGGTTTCAAGGCAATGGGTGGAGCAGACAGAACTGCACATCCAAAACACCAAAACTAGCAGAAGCCTCTGCATTGAGCATGATGATGTGTCCCTGTTGTTTTGTTTTGTGTTTATTTACTATTCAGAATAACTACCATCCTTGTTTACAATTTTCTGTTGTTGTTTTTGAAAAACTAACCTTCCTGGAGTTTCTCACTCTAGAAGTGTGGGCCAGTTGTGTGGGTTGGGCTCTGTATGGGTGTTCTCTCTACTTTTGTGCAAACAAACAGTCGCATGCCGGACGCTAACCCCCAGCTTTCACACTGTGTGCGCCATACGGCTGAGCTGCTACCTAAAGGCTCTGTCTTTAACTGCTCACGGCAAAGCCCCCAACTCGGGTAAGTAAGAAGCCTTTTGACGCCCCTCCTTCTCTCTCCCTCCTGTTTTAATATCTGACTGTGCGCGCCTGGAGTCACGACTGTGGTGGTAGCAGACTGGGAAGGCCTTCGTTGCGGCTGAACTGCCATCCTGCCTCACTTGGCCCAGGGAGCAGGAGAAGGTCCACAGGGTGCAGTTCTGGGTTTAACGGGAGAATCATTTGGCGGAAGAATGCTCCACAACTTCCTCACCTGTAGAATTGCAGTCCTAATAGTCCAAAACTTCCAAGATGCAAAGATTCCCAGCATGTCGTAGTGGAAGGGAGACTATCCGCTTAAATTGCAGCCTTGTCATTGGGATCACTTTGTAGAATTGTATTTGCAGTGGACTCAGGCCCAATTCCCCTGTGATTGGAAAACATTTCTTCACAGGTGTGCTTGCAGGGGGAGGTGGTTAATGGTAAGCAGGTAATTTGGTCCTCCAAGGGCAAGCCACATGTATTCATTTGCTGTATTTAATATGCAGCTTCATTGTCCCTTGGAATTGAGTGGCTTCTAAATCCAAATAAAATATTTCCTACAACTCAAGAGACAGTACAGGATGCTCCCTCTTCCCCATGACTACAGGAAACCTGTCAGGTGGGTTGGGCTGAGCAGGAGGGATAGAGCCAAAAGGAGGACTCCATCTTAGGATCTCTTATGAAAGAGCTCAGCTCTTTCCACTGCTTCAAACTAACTTCTCCCAAACATTGCGCCATTTTAGATTTTTCCATGTTAAGTGAGAATGGCTTATAAAGACTTTAGAACAGGGGTGGGCAAACTACGGCCCGTGGGCCACATCCGGCCCGTTGGTCTGTCCAATCCGGCCCGCCCCTGAAAAAAAATCGCTGCCATTGGTCTGTCCAATCCGGCCCGCCCCTGAAAAAAAATCGCTGCCATTGGTCTGTCCAATCCGCCCGCCCTGAAAAAATCGCTGCCATTGGTCTGTCCAATCCGAAAAAAATTGCCCTGTGCCGCGTGGCCCCCAAAGCTGCAAAACAGTGCGGAGCGATCTAGGGGTAGGAAAGAAAAGAAATTTGCAAAGGCCTCGGCTGGGAGTTTGAAATCACCTTCGAGTGCGACCTCTCCGAAGGTGAGTCCCCGCCGATCCCCCTTTTTTTTCCGGGGCTTCCAGGCTTAAACTTTGCAAAGGCAAAGCTTGCAGGCTGGAGCGTCTTCCCGCCGAGGAGCGGGAAGGGTTCCGCCCGGCAGGCGGGGCGGGCTGCTTGGAGCGGGCTGCTTGGAGCCACCCAAAGCTAGGCCGCTGCTGGTGGAGCCTTGCCCTGCCTTGGTGCCCTGTTTCCCGGCTCGGCGGTCCTGCTCGGGCGGCACTTTAAAAGCCTGCTCCCAGCACCCGAGCAACTTCCCAGCAACTTTCGGCTTCGTTTTAACTCGCGGGCGCTCGCGCCTGGCCCCGAGCCGCACGGTGGAGGGGAAGCCCGGCGGGCGGGCGGGCAGGCAGGCTGCTTGGAGGAGGCGACCGGCGGCGCTCCGGGCGGAGGGGAAACCCGGAGCACCGCCGCATCGCCTCCTCCAAGCAGCCCGCCCACCACGGCAGAACCCTTCCGCTCCTCGGCGGGAAGACGCTCCCGCCTGCAAACTTTGCCTGTGCAAAGTTTAAGCCTGGAAGCCCGGAAACCCAAGCAACTTCCCAGCAACTTTCGGCTTCCTTTTAACTTGCGGGCGCTCGCGCCTGGCCCTGAGCTGCATGGCGGAGGGAAACCCGAGCACCGCCGCATCGCCTCCTCCAAGCAGCCCGCCCCGCCGGGCGGAACCCTTCCCGCTCCTCGGTGGGAAGACGCCCCACCTACAAACTTTGCCTGTGCAAAGTTTAAGCCTGAAGCCCGGAAACCCGAGCAACTTCCCAGCAACTTTTGGCTTCCTTTTAACTCGTGGGCGCTCGCGCCTGGCCCCGAGCTGCGCGGGCGGAGGGAAGCCCGGTGGGCGGGCGGCGGGCTGCTTGGAGGAGGTGACCGGCGGTGCTCTGGCAGCAGCAACAGGCAGTTCCGCCTGGGCTCCGCTCAGGTGTCTGGCTGGCGCTGTCAGGAGTTGCTACCGCCGGCGCAGCTCAGCGCGGCTCCAGTCCCGTTGCCTTGGGAAGGAAAAGGCAAAACCAGGAGCCGCTGAGCCTGAGCCTCCGGTGCCGCTGCTGCCATTGCAAAGCACCGCCACGGCTCTTCCTTTTTGCCTTTCCTTCCCGAGGCAACGCGGACTGGAGCCGCGGAGCCGCACTGGCAGTAGCAACTCCTGACTCAGGGGGCCTTCGAGGGGAGGGGAAGGAGGAGAAAAGGGGGAAAGGGGGGGGCGATTCCCAAAAAATCTTGTGCTGACCCGGCCCGTCTGTCAAATTTTAAAAGTCAATGCGGCCCCCGAGCCAAAAAGTTTGCCCACCCCTGCTTTAGAAGAACGGCAGTGTTTTGTAATTAAGAAAGCCGTGTTTGGATAGTAGAAAACTCTTGGTTGCACCCCTTCCTCTAGGCTGCCACTCCCAAACCAGTCAAAGGGATATTGTGAAACTGCAAAGCAAAAAGGGGACGTGTTGACTCTTTGGGGTCTCCTGCATGCTGTCTCCTGCTCCCTTTTCTTGGGTCCATATGGGTGAGCTATGTTGTGGTCCTTCCGTGCTTCCTGTCTCCTCCTTGGAATAAAGGGGACTACGAGGAGTGCATGGCTGTGGTTCTTAGTATGCTTCTCTCTCCTTTTCTCTGTCTTTTTCCACGGGGGAAAATGGCTGCAAGGGTGCTCCTGCTGCTTTGCTGCTCTTGCTGGGTGCCCAAAATGTCTCAGTAGTGCCTCGCCTGCCTGGCTAGATTGAGCACCAAACTGAAAAATAAATTGCAAAATGGTTCCCATGTTAGGTCATACAACATATAAATTACCATCCTAATTAAGATCTGCTCTCTAGTTCAGTACTCACCATGCTTTAGATGACTGAGACATCTTGGACTGGGATGCATTTATAGGCCCACTATTCCTGTGATTCTGATTTTTTTTTCTCTTTCCTTTCCCTGCTCCTCTGTCCCAGGGAAACGAGGCTATCGCTGGAGTGCTAGATCTTGGCACAATGGAAGTCTTCTCTATTTTTGACGCCATGCAAAAAGGTCTCCTAGACCAAGAAACAGGCCTTCTCCTCTTGGAAGTCCAGGTGGTCACAGCTGGTCTGGTGGTTCCCAGTGTCAGTGAAAAGCTCTCCCTAGCAGAATGCCTAACCACAGACGTAATAAATGGCAAGATCTACCAACATTTAGAGGAAATGCAGGATGCTGTCCAGCTGATCCAGAACATGCAACTCAAAGACAGCCCCTTTCATCCTGTTGTTGCTGCTATCAAAAATGGAATCATCAGTGAAAATACTGGGCTAAAAATAGCACAAGTACAGCTTCTCACTGGAAACTTTATAGATCCTTCCAGCCATGAGCAAATTGGTTTAGAAGATGCTCTTCAAAAAGGCATCATTACCAACCATTTTCATGAGAAGTTGGTAAATTGCTTAAAATCTTGTGAGGAGGCTTTGACTGACCCAAACTCAGCTGAGAAAATTAGCTTCCATGATCTGTTGCAGCAGTGCGTCCCACACCAGGAGACTGGACTGAAATTGTTCCCAATAAAACAGGAGGCGTCAGGTGGGACGCTAAGCTTGCAGTCAGGCCCAGAAGCCGCTGCCCTCTCTGCAGTTCATGAAGGACTAGTGGAAAAGGAAGTGACAATGGCATTACTAGGGGCCCATCTCTTTGCTGGTGGCCTTGAGGACCCCGAAAGGGATTGCCAGCTAACTGTGGAGGAAGCTGGAAGACATCATTTACTTAAACAAAAACTGGTTTGTGATCTGGTCAGACAATTGCAGACTGGTGGCATCGTAGATCCACTTACCGGAGAGAGACTTTCACTTCAGAAAGCAATAGAGGGAGGCCTGGTGACATCAAGGCTTGCCGTGATGATCCTGGAATCCCTTCGTTCGTTTGTAGGACTTGTGAGGCCCGAGTCAGGAGAGGTTGTGCCTGTTATGGATTCTCTGGAGCAAGGTACCCTAACTTCTGAGTTGGCTGATAAAATTTTAAGAGGCAGGCAAAATATCAAAGCACTTTTTGAAGCAGAGACTAATGAAATCCTTCCATGGAAGAAGGCTGTTGATTGTGGAATCCTGAATAAAGACGTTGCCAAAACATTAAAATCAACTTGCCTCCCTGACTTCATTCCAGGGATGCCCCTTTCTGGCCCCTCAAGCAGCTTCCAAAGGAGAAGCTCTTCCTCTGCTCAACCAGCAGGTCATGGAGAAGAAAACAAGGATCCCTTAAGAAGCTGTGAAGAAAGGACGTTGCTCTATTTGATGACTCACAGCTATGTAAACATCCACAATGGTGAAAAATTGCTTCTGGTAGATGAAGAGTTAAATAGCCTGTCCGAAATCCTGGTGCCAGCAAAAGGAAATGGCTCTAGCATTGACCTCTTAGAAGATGGCAAAATGCAACCCCAAGAATGGTGTGAGGATGTTGGCAAGAATGCCACAATTGTAGAAATTGGATCCCCCAATAAAATAATTTTGAAGAAACTTGATTCATCTGCATCAGAAAACAAACGGGAACAAAATCTGCAACCCCACATTTCTCTACCTAGCAAAAGAATTGAATTGGAAATTGGAGATATAAATGAATTTGTGAATGTGAAGGAACAAGAAACGGAAGCTGATCTTTCAGGAGACTTCAAAAGTGGGATAGATGACCCCAGAAGAGAGCAAGGTTTGATGATGATGCAGAACAAGAGTCAAATGGAGTTGCAAGAATGCAAGTCCAATTTTGAAATGGAAACTAGGAATAAAGAAGTCAAGTGGGAAGATGCCAAGCATGAAAAGCAACTGTCAGAAGAGGAAAAGATGACATTGGAAGAGCAAGAGAGCAAAATGGGAAAAAGTGATGTCAGACAAATAGATTTGAGTGCTGACAGTTTGGAAAAGATGGAAAAATCTCACATTTTAGAAGATGTGACTCTTGCAGGAGTAGATAGGAGGCCAGAGGCTACCAACTGGCCAAGCATGGGAAAAGTGCAAAATGGATCAACAGATTGCCTTTTTATTCCAGCCGAAGGGAAACCTGTAGATGGACATATTAAAAGGGAGCAGATGGCCACAGACGAAAGAGTAGTTCCTGCCTACCAAAGTGCTACTTCTGTATTGCCAAAACTGTCTACGGAAGACAGCACTCTGAATGGGTTGTTAATGCAGCTGCAAGAAGGTGGCATAATTCATGAACAGACAGGGAAGAAGATGCTCCTGGATGAGGCCATTGCCTGCGGAGCTGTGCCCAGCCATACGGCCATTAAAGTGATGGGTGAGATGAAAATGTTTAGCGGCTTCTTTGATGCAGAGACCTCTGAGTCATTAACCACTGAAGAAGTCATCAGTGCAGGGTTGATGGATGAGAACCTTGTCCAGAAGGTATTAGCTTCAGACCAAACCATAAGTGGTATTATTGACCCATGGAACAAAAGCATTTACTCCATCAAGGAGGCATCTGAGTTTGGGCTATTGGATAAAGAAACTGCTACCAGAATTCTGGAGGCACAAATAGTTACTGGAGGAATTGTTGATTTCAAGCGTGGCAAAAAAATGTCAGTCACTTTGGCTTCCAACCTTGGCCTAATACACAAATCCACTCAAGAAAATCTTAAGAAGCTGGAGAAAGCATCTAAAGGCAAATATGCTGATGACACAACTAAAGAAAAATTCATTGCTCTGCAGGCTGAAATAGGAGGTATCTTGGATCCTCACACTAAAGAACCACTGACTATTATTCAGGCTGTAAAAAAGGGACATCTGAGTGAGGAAAAGGCCTTTAGACTCCTAACTAAGCAGATAGCCAACGGAGGCATCCTTCACCACAAGACTGGCATGAGGCTTTGCATTGAGGATGCTATGGAACATGGATTGATTGATGAAAACCTCTACCAAGATCTCAAAAAGGCAGAAGACATATGCCTACACCATTCCATTTATCCTGAAAGGAACAAAATTGTGTCCTTACCTCAAGCCATATCCCTTGGATTAATCAGCTCAGATTTTCAAAGAAAAGTTCAAGAAATACAAGCCTCAACTGGAAGCATATTTGACCCTGGTCTTGGCCAGAAAATTACATTGATGGAAGCTGTTAAGAAAGGATTAATATCTAAACTAGTTATGGGACAAGCAGTGGTCGCCTCTGAAATGAAGGAAGCTATTCTTTATCCAGGAAACTGTAGATTGGTCCCATATTCAGAATTGGTCAGAAGAAGCAAAATTGACGTTGAGTCAGGGCATAGATACTTAGAAGTTATTCCCTTTCAAGACATAAGAGATGAGGTGACTGGGGATGGACTGTTGTGTTCTCAGGCAGTTAAGCTTGGAAAAGTAGACCCCACACTTGCTTTGAGGTTGCTGCAGGCTCAGGCAGACACAAGTGGCATCCTGGAAACTTCTACTGGCCAAAGACTGTCATTGGCATCTGCTCTGGAAAAAGAAGTTCTAGATGAAGATACAGCTAAGACCATTGCTATTAATCAGATTTTGGCTGGAGGGATTGTTACTGCTGAGAGTGGAAAGAGGGTAACCTTGAAAGAGGCCACTGAAAAAGGCTTAATCACCCCCAAATTAGCCAGGGCAATTCAAGAACCTGATTTAGAAGAGCGTAAAGGCCCTGAGCCCCAGAGGTTGCTGCAAAATGATGCCATTCATAAATATCCTAGTAGCAAAGAACTGGTGATGCCACCTGAAGCAACAGATTCCAGTGCTTCTGCCAATGCTGGCATTGCTTCCTTGGAAGCAGGTGGGAAGACGGAGAGAGACGAATCGAGTCCCCCACCCCCTTCTACTGTCCCAACTGTGGACAGTTCGGTCAGTCAATTTTTAGAGGAGAACAAACTGGCATCTGAGCTTGCCTTCATGTTGGACCCAGCTGAAGGCCTGAGAATAAAGACCCAGAAAAAAAATAGTAAAAAGAAAAATAAGTTGAGGAAGAAAGAACCTTTTAAAGGAGAGCCAGAAAGGCAAACAAGAAGTAATCCAGAGGCTGAAAAGATACTAGAAGGAACTTCCCCTGTGGACAGTAGCACGATTAACAGAGACCAGGAGCAAAAAGAAAACGTGGTTCAGCCAGAAGAAAGTGCTTGTGTAGCCTTTGGCCCTGAAATAGCGAATAGAACCCTCTGCATAGAATCTGTAGCATCCAAAGAACTCAGTTCTATAATTCAACAAGAGAAAGAAGACGATGGTAGACATTTACAAGGATCTACCAAGATTGTGTCCAAGAAGCAGGCTGATAACACATTCCTTAGGGATGCCAAAATGGAGCTACCAAGTCAAGGTTCAGAACTAAAAGCTCATGAACTCAGCATTTCGGAAAGTGTTGACTCAAAAACTATTAAGAAGAAGAAAGCAAAAAAGATTAAGAAACAGAGCGCTTCCTCATCAAATTCCAGGGACACCACCATGACAAGAAAAATCAAGGGGGAGTTAATCCCTAGCAGTGTAGAATCCTTGCAGGAAAATCCATCTGGTGGGGTAACAAGCCCACTTAAAAGAGGTGAAGTTAAAAGTCACGACCATCAGGTAGGCAGGAAAGAGAAGCAGTATGTTGGAACCGAAGAGAGCATTATAGGTGACAAAAAGATAAATATTGCCCCAAAGAGAGATGCAACAGAAGAGGTTTCTGCACAAAAGGCAAGACTTTACAGAGATTCTTCAATAGAGACCATAGAAAAACAAATATTGCTTAAAAAAAAGCAAAAATATTTTAGGTCAGAAGAGCAGGTACCCAAGCATACAGAATCCTTTGGGTCTTCTGAGTCACAACCAGAAGATCTTCAGAACAGAAAAAATTTAGAGGACAAGTTAAGTTCTTATTCTCTGTGACATCATTCATACAAGAAGAAGTATCTGGAAAAGATGAAAACATTAATCATAAAGAGCCGTCCATGTCTTCAGAAGCAGAAGAGTCGGGGCAAGAAAGTGACATTATTGGACCAGAGGGACAAATGCTACCAGACAGGGAGTTTCCAGAAAGCAAAAGGGATTCTTCTGAAAAGCTGTGCATGCAGCAGGAATCGGCAGAAATCAGAGAAGTTGGGAATGTTGATTATTCTTCCTGCATGGTTGAAAATACAGAAGAGAAATGTCAAGATGCTTCCACATCTACCAAGGTAGGTAATTTCAATCTTATGGTTGCTCATGCATATCTTGTGAGTTAACTAGACAACTAGAGAATTTATGAAGACAAAATAGATACCTAGTGAAAGTTGTCTGAAAGCCACTTTAGTATAGTGGTGAAGGGACCCAGCTGGGGGAACACTGAGTTCTAGATCTGCCTTAGGCACAAATGGATGGTCTTGGGCCAATCCCTCTCTCTCAGCCCTAGGAAGTAGACAATGGAAAAACCACTTCTGAAATCTCGCCAAGAAAACTGCAGAAACAAATCCCCTCGTCTTCTCCTTCAACTGTCAAAGCTGAGAACTATGCAGCTTTATAGCTGCTTTATTTTATTACTTATTTAACTATACTTACTTGCTGTCTCCTGTCTGGATCAAAATCTAGAGGGCAGCTAATAAAGTTGTGCACAATCAGTGTTGTAAATTATCTAGCATAAAGGGTAAAGTCTGCACTAAAATGTTTAAATTGAACAATAATGCAGCCAAAAGCCAGAACTTGATATGGTCAAATCCAAAAACTAGTTCAATACAATGTTGGAATATTGTCAGTTTGATGGGGACTGGTAAACATTTTTTTGGAAAGGATCTAAGAAGGTGAGGACATTCCAGAGAAATATTTGCTACAGTTTTGAGAAATGATTTTTAACTTAAAAAATGTGATTGGAAGAAAAGAAACTGGGATATTTTTAGAAAGAAGTAATAGTGTATACATGGAACGAAGTCCATGCTTCTCCGTCCATATCCCTCCTGCGCTAAAGAGTGCTGCCCTTCCTCTCCTGCTCTTCCAGGCTCCATCCAGCAAATGGCTTTGCCTGAACTATGACGAAAGGCTAGTTGCGCTGCTCTCCAGAGTGCGGAGCATTGAGATGCGCATGCAGAGGGTTCAGCTGGCGGAGCTGAACCTCCAAGCGCTGCAGGAGCTGCTTCTCCAGGCTGAGGTAAGAGAAGCAGGCCCTGACCTCAGAAAAGCGCGTCTCTTGCTCGGCTTGAGGACACCGGTTGACCGGAAACAGGAAACTGATCCCACCGGGGGAGGGGGAGGGGGGGACTAGAACCGTAGGCTCCCTTTGTAGCAGAATCTCGCAGCTCTGCCTGTGTTTTCCCTCCCCTCCCCCCTTACACCCCAGGGAGTCATGGAGGAGCCAGCCCCAACCTCTTCCTGGTGCTTTCTTCTTTTCCAAGGCTTAGGGTGTGCCTTGCCCTTTCTGGTTTTGGAACGGTTCTCGAACATTGCCCCCAGGGCCACCATCATGGCTCTCTGCAGGCAGGACATCCCGAGGAGGGCTAGGCAGTCAACGGAGGCTGGGACTAGGAGCCATGGTGGTTTGGGCCTGTAGCTGCTCCAGTGAGCACAATGCTGGGTTGGTTAAAGGAAGATTCCTTGCTTCAGTTTTCATTCTTCCTTTACCTCCTGGGCAGCTGGGAACAGGGGAGCTAAGGAAAACCAAGTGCTGCTCCGGGTAAAACAGCTTTGACCTGAGGGTTTATAACCCAGAGAAGAGATTCTGTTATTCCAGGGATGGAAGGATCCCTTGGGCTCAAATTAGCAGCTTCCAAGCCCTGGAAATTTCCCCTGTGGACCCCAAGCCCTTCCCAACTCCCCGCACAGCCCATTCTCCTCTGCTAGTTGGGTGGAGTTGCCAGTCTTTGGGATGTATGTCCAGGACTAGAAAAATATGGCTCTGCCAAAAGCAGGCGAACTGGGTAGGTTAGGGATGTATCCTTGCCTCAGTTTCCAAATGATTAACAGCTCTTCGTGTCTGCCTGTCTTCCTTCCCTTCTCTTGGTTCCCAAGTTGCCCTCAGGTGCTTGAGTCCTAATGTCCACTGGGCCAAGAATGGAAAATGGGTGGACTCTGTAATTAACCACAAAGATGGTGGACTTGGAGTTGCTTGTAGCCGAGTCCTGCTCTTGATGACTGCAGTTGCTTCCTGCCTTGTTTGTGTGTTTGGATTGGGCTCTGGACACCCTTGGAGCACATTTATAATGTGATGTATTTGTAACCGTCTTTCTCCTCCCTTCTCCAAAAATAAAAGTTGTGGAGGAAAAGACATAAAAGTCACATTGTGCCACCTGGTTCTTACAGACCTCAGGGAAGAAGCCCAGTCTTAAGCCCAGTCTCCTCTAATTACGTTTAATTACACATTGTCATGGAAGGAGGAGCTTTGTGGGAAGCAAAGCCCGAGGGGTTGGCTTATATAATTCAGCTGTTTGGCTCCAATTTAACTTCCTGCTCAGACAGCGAAGCCAATGCCATAGCTGCGGGTCTTCTTCTGCTTGGGCAGGGTTAGGGTGACCTGGAATGGGCAGGCAGAGGTTTATTCCAGACTTGGGAAACACTTTGCTTTGCTTAGTCTAACAGCATCCTCTTCGTCTTAGGTCTTGGATGGGGAACTGAAGGATCTGTCAGCGCCTGTGAATGAGGAGCTGGAAGCTGTGGAAGGGCTCGTGGCCAGCTCTCCTCAGGAGGTCCCTGAGCAATTACTGAGGGCTTTGGAGAAAGACGCCAAGAATCTTTTGAAGTCTTTCGGCTCGGTCAGTGACATTCTGACTTCTTGGCTGCTAAACCTTCACACTGCAGCAGAAGCAGAAAAGGTACTGCCTTCTTTAAGGGCCAAACACATTCCTGGTGGGAACAATTTATCAAGCGTAGGACAGTTCTGGCACTCAAACTCTCTAGAAAAAGGCTGGGTGAAAGTGAAAGATGATAGTTATTCCATGTGGTTTCTTTTTTTTCTTCACATGTGACACAGAGCAGTTGATCTGGGAAATCTTTTTCCATAAACCCAAAGTGGGCATGTGGAGCTCAACCTCCATAAGGTCAGGTGGATTTGGGAGGCCCTGCTGCAATAAAATTTGCTGCAGTTTAGTTCCTAAAAAAAAGAAATGGCTGTTAAAATAAACTTCCTGCAATAGAATACTGCTTCTGTTTTTCATACATAGCATGTTGGTACAAAGAAATGGCATACCTGCATACTGAGTGTGAGATGGGCACTACTTAAATTTGATATATATTTTTATATTCTAGAAAATTTATAAATAAATATTACTCACACACGCACACATATGTACACGCGTTCTCACACTAATCAGATACTGCACCACTAAGGAGCTCATTTGATTAGAAGAGTGGAGCCTTATTTTGAAATGGAAAAAAAGATGGCTGACTGGAACCAATTCATTAATGGCTCCTGGGCTTCTATGCTATTTGTTATTGCTGCGTTAAGTTGAAATGTTCTCTTGTTTGCTGCCAGATGTTTTATCTCCATCCCAGAAGGGAGGCATCTGGGCCTTTCCCCACTCTCATGGGCAGCAGCCTTTTCCTCTGTATCTCCGTAGCATCCCCCCATCCCAAATCACCCTTGGCTGCCCAGTGTCAAAGTGGCGCCATCCAGAAGCCGTTCTGCCCCCTGTGGGGGGGGGGACGACAAGTCAGGAGACCCCAAAGAGAGGTGGGGGGGGGGGAAACAGCATTGGGTCCAACAAAAGGCTTGCCCGGATGGTTTTCTGCTGACATGGCAGCTGAATGGCGGGAAGGTCTCTCTCTTGAGGGCAGGTCCAATTCCGCGAGGCAGTTGGAGCCTCTTCTTCCAACAGAATGTCCTTGTCCGAGTTTATGACCAGTTTAAGGAGCTGCCTTTATTTGTGGGGGTCCATCCAAACCCTGATTTCTTTTCTTCTTTCTTTTCTCCTACAAACTTCACTTATTTATTTATGTGTACCCCAGTGTTATTATTTTTACAAATTAATCAAGGACCAAACGTATCCCACACGTCTTCTTCCTTTGGTTTTCCCTACTGTAACAACCCTGGAGGTAGGTTGGGCTGAGAGGGAGGTATTGGCCCCAAATCATCCATTTGACTTTCATGGCTAAGGCAGGATTTGAACTCAGGGTCTCCCACTTCCTGGTACCTTTCTGCCCATATGGCAAAAGGTTTTTGAGAAAGGTACTTGCAGTTTTCCTCAGTTGTTTTTCTGCACTTTCTTAGAATGTGTAACTCGCTTTGTGGCCGTTCTTTTGTGAGCCTGCTGACCAGAACAGTTCTGAGGGAAAGTCTCCCTCTGTGGCATGAATTTCCTTTCAGAATTGCCCCCTGTCTCGAAAGGGTGACTGTTGTTGCTGAAGATTTGATGCCTTTCGCTAAACCTGGTTTTGCTTTTGTGTTTACATAGCGGTTTTAATTCTCTGCGCTCTTTTTATTCTGAGGCTAAAATCCAAACTCGGCATGGTGAACTGCATGGCAGGCTGCAAGGGCTGCTGAAGTGGGTGAGAGACGCCGCCCAGCAACTCAATGCCCTTGGATCCAGTGCTGGGACCGAGGCCGGCAGTTGGACCCCCTACCTCCAACGATGCAAGGTAGCCATAGCAACAGCCACATTAAGGTTGTCTGCAAGAGGACCAGGCAGTTTTGGGGACGGGATGGGTGGGTGGGAATTGGTGGAGGTGACATTTCATTATCCATGCTGCCTTCATCTCTTGAGACCTCACCACCACCATTCGTTCTCCGGTTAGCTGAAGGCATCTTTTGGAACTAAGCCGCATGGCTCTCCCAGCATTGCACATAACAGGCATTGATCACCCAGATGCCCTTGGAGGGTCTGGTGGAAGATGCTTCCCAGGAGCCTTTGGCAACTGGCATCCAATGGCCAGAATTGCCTTTCTGATACTTGAAGTTGCTGTCTGTTTTTCCAGGCAAAAAGTGGTGGGTTTTTTGTGCCAGTTTCCTTGTTCTTCCCCACAACACTTGGACTCGTCCAGTTCTGTCCACTCCCTTGGATGAACCTCTCCCCACTCCTGGCAACTGGGGCTTTTGGCCCGTCAGTGGGAGGAGGTGAGGGATGGGCAAATGATGACTAGCAACTTACCACCCGTGTGTTTACCTTTATAAATACTGCTTTGAACCAGGACCCATTATAATCTGCAGTGATTTTTTGGGGTTGTAACCATCTATGGCAAGGCTGTGAAACTCAGGGCGATGCGTCATGTGTTGCCCCCCCCCTCCATTTTAGCAAAGGGGGGAAAAGTTGCGATACGTCACGTCATCACGAGTTTGACACCACTGATCTATGATGACGAGTTCTGCGAAAAAGTTTCCTTTCTAGAGTTTGATCCCAGATGCTGGATTTGTTCCCTTCCTCCCGAGACAGAGACGTTTATGATACAAATTTCATGAAAAGAGGGAGTCCCGTTTCAGCCAAATCCTGTTAGACATGGCTTACTTCCTTGAACTGTGAAAAGAGCTCCAGAGCAATGCAGCAGGTTAGGGGTTCGTTTCCTTTGGAGAAAAGAGACTAGCACTGGATCCCATTTTATTAAGGGCTGCTGATCCTTTTTCTTTCTCTTGATGGCAGAGAAAGGATTGAAAGTTGTAAGAAGTTACTTTTAATTAGCTACAACCGAAATACGGTTTGAATACAGGACTGTGCCGTTAAAATGTTTAGCCTTATATGGCAGGAGAAACATCTCCAGTGCACTTGCAAATATGGTGGTGCTCTGAAAGAGGCATGGCTAATTCATGATATATATGTATCCTAACTGATGTAATTGAGCTCTGGATGAGGTCACTGAAAGACCCCGCCTTGTGATATGCACTGCCTTGATTATTTCAGAGGAAACAAACTCTTGAGAGTCCAACAGACCAGGGATGTCGGTTTGTTTCTGGCCAGAGAAAGAACGCAACAGAAGCTGACTTTCAGAGCAAAAAGAAATCCAATAAACCAAACCTAAGATGATGCTGTGATGTGGTTTCTTCCAGTTGAGTAATTTCTGCCCAGCCCCCGAATAATTTGCCTTGCTAACAGTTTCTCTTTGTGTTCTCTTGATATGGCCAGGAACTGACAAAGCCCCTGACAGAGACTAAAACTCAACTTGATGAGACGGCCTCGAATACCCAGTTCTTCATTTCTGAGCACGTGCAAGACTTGAACCCTGAGCAAAGCGGGCAGTTGCTGAGGCTGCTGAACGACCTGCAGAGGTCTTTTCGGGAGTTGTTGGAGAGAGTGACCCCACACACTGAGGTCCTGCAGGTCTGTCTCCAGCCAGTAGAGCTGATGGAGGAGATGACGGGGTGGACTTCCTTCTTCTGGGCTGCCTTGTCCTTGATAGGGAGCAGTGTGGTTGTGGTTGTGTGTGCATGTGTGGCTTTTACTCTTGACAAAGCAGAGCAGAGTTCAGCACAAAAAGGACTCCTTCCCTTGGCACGGCTGATCAAGAAGTGCTGGTGGATAGAACAGTCTTGGGCAAGGAAGACCGAGCAGAATGTCTAGAGGGCTGGGAGGAGAGGCAGGCAGGCAGGAGAGGCCACAACAGATGGAGCGTGATCCCAAGGTTAGCCAGAGTCTTTGCAAAAGGCCAATGCAGTTCTAGGCAACATCAACAGCGCAAGAGCATCCAGATCACGAGAAGTGTTAATACCACTTTATGGTGCCTTGGTGAGACCACACTTGGAATACTGGTTACAGCTCTGCTGGAGACCCTAGAAAGAATGCAGAGAAGAACAACAAAGGTGATCAAGAGACTGGCGATTAAAACATACGAAGAACAGAGGTGAAGAAGGAATTGGGTATGTCTAGCCTAGTGAAAAGAAGGACATGATAGTTCCAATACTTGAGGGGCTGCCACAAAGAAGAGGGGGCTGACCGATTCTCCAAAGCACCAGAAGGCAGGATAAGAGGCAACAGATGGAAACTTATGAAGGGAGAGAAGCAACCTAGAATTTAGGAGAAATTTCCCAACAGTCAGAGGGATAAACCAGCGGAACAGAAGTTGCCTTCAGAAGTTGTGGGTGCTCCATCACTGGAGGTTTTAAGGAGAGGCTAGACAGTCATTTGCCCAGAATGGTGTGGGGTCTCCTGCTTGAGCAGAGGGTTGGACTGGAAAACCTCCTGAGGTCCCTTCCAAATCAGTTACTCCGTTATTCTGTATCCAGGAACAAAACCAACCCATCAGTCTGGACTGGCCTGGAAGTGCTTTGAGGGCACCTCTTTATCATCAGGTTCTTGGGTGCAGAGGAGGTGACGGCCCTGCTCAATGGTGGCCCCGTTCTTTGGGACACTTCCTCCCTGAATTTCTTACCTGTCAAAAAAGGACATGGGAGCTTTTCTGAAACTTTAGCCCTCTCATGGCCTGTGGCAAGGACAGATGGACAGGGCCATCCCCAGTTCAAGCATGTAAAGGAACCAAAATCGATTCTCTCTGTTGTAATGCTGCCAATCTGAACAGTTTGGAATCAACAGATGAAAACCAGCTCTGGAGACAATCTGCTAAGTTTTGTACTTCTTTGGGGGCTATCACAATTTCTCCCAGCCCCCCCCCCCAAAGTTACATGAATGCTGTGACTTCCCCTTGCTTTCATTTTGGTTAGCTTTCAAACACACACCAATAAACCTGTCTCCCATTTCATTTTGTCTGAATAGCCTGAGATGGACACCCATTCTGAATGTCTGAAATGGGAGAGGGTCTCCTGCCTGAGCAGGGGTTGGACAGGGGTATCAAACCCAGGGATGCCTGTGCGGTGCTTAGATCTGGCCCCCGGGGGCCCCCAGAAACAGCAAAGGAGCAGCCCACGGTGCCTCTGCCGGCGAAAACGGAACTCGGGGGTGGGGTGGGGGGCACACACGGTCCCCCAAGCGCCGTTGCAGGAGGCCACCATAGGGGGAACCTGATGTCGAATTGGCCAGGCCAGGCCTTGCCCCCCACCCCAAAAAGTCAACACCACCCTGATGTGGCCCTCCATGAAATCAAGTTTGACAGCCCTGGACTAGAAGATCTTCCAATTCCATTATTATTCTATTATTCTGGGCTGTCACACAGATGCGCTGGAAATCGTTCATAATGTACATTAGCACGAGCTCCTCTAATTTATTACATATGAAAAAACTACATATAAAACCATCCTTAAAGGTAGCCGTCCTACGTTAGGTGTCCCCAAACCTTTCAGGTTGGTGGGCTCTTTATGGATTTTGAGAGCAGATCGTTGGAGAAGACTTCTATATAAATTCTATTCTATTCTTCCAGTTAAAAGTATTGGATTTTGCTCCAAATGCACATCTTGAGTTTTCTCTAACTGAAAAATTTATACACTGAAATAATTTAAAATTTAGTGCACCAAAATTCACTAAATGATTGTAGTGCAATTATTGCTTAGATACAAACTTCCAAATAAACTAGAAAATACTTTATTGAAATATCTGTAAATATTTCAAATTAACTCAGCAGTGTACCTATTCTTACACAATACTGCTTCTATTTTAGGAAAATATGGAAATAACTATTTTTTTCTTTTAAAGGAGGCATGCATCCTCAGAAGTTTTCTGAAAATTTTAATTCCAATGCTCAAATTGCCTAACTTTATCATGATTCTCTATAAAAAAAATATAGCAGCACAAAATCTTCAGCCAACATCCCTGTTTTGGTGGGGGCACAGTTGACTGGGTTCCTCTCCTTGCTAGAGAGAAGCGGGGCAGGGATGGGTAGGTTTTTAAATTAAGTGTGTGTGTGTGTGTGTGTGTGTGTGCGCGCGCGTGCATGCATGGAATATGGGGGGAATTTCATTCCCATCCGAGGGAGAAGGTAACGTCTGCAAAGGCTGTGGTTGGAGAGGGAAGAGGGAGTCTTTCCCCGCTCAAACGCAGTGGCCCTGATCAAAACGTCTTTTCAGCTCTACTTTTGCCCCCAAAGGAGCTTCTGGGTTTCACCCCAGCCTCCTCCTTGGGCTGCCTGCCTTCCTCCACGCTTCTGGGCACAATCCTGTTCCTGCTGCTCACCCACCCTCTGCCCACCTCCCCTGTTCAGGGAAGGGTTTGTTGTTTTTTTTTTTGTTTAACAGTGGTCTCTGTCCCACTGTGCGTTCTGCCTCTTGTCTCTGTGTGTATTAACCAATGTGCTTTGCCTTTTCAGATTGAATGTGTCCCATGCCTAATGCGGAAGATCTCCGTACACTGCCGGAGAGCACTTTTGAGGAGAGCTTCCCTTACTCCCTTTCTCCAACTGCTTCTGCTGTTTGGCTTAAGACTGCCAGAGAAAGCAGGACAACTCATTTGGCCCACGGATCAGAAGGGGCCAAGCATTGACAGAAGGAGGGTCCAGGGTCACACACATCATGCTCAATCACCTGAAAGTTACTCTGTGCCCAGAGCAGCCTCCCCCAACCCAGCACCCTCCAAGGGTGCTAGACCTCCACTCCCACCATCTCCGGCCCACCTGGATGGTCTGAATGGAAGTCCAATACCCCTGGAGACCACCAGTTGGGGAAGGCTGGCCAAAAGACGTCTGTTTGTGTGGAATCTTTCTCTCTCTTGCTCTCCTTCACATACCCAAACATGCACATACAATGACCTCCTGTGGGTCACTGCGGTCGTGCTAAGTCATTGTAGATGGCCCTTTTTTCCTCCCCTTCAAGACGGCAAACAAAAATTGACTGGGGTATTTCCTTAGGCTGGTGACAAACACCCGATTGGCTCCATCCATTTCTCCCCCCCCACCCCTCCTGCAGTATGAGTTGAGCCGCACTTGTAACATTGGCATGGAAGAGGAAAGGTGCAGGTGAGCAAGAGAGAGCAAGGGACAGGCGGTGCATCTTGTCCTCCAGCAGCTTCTGTTTCTCTGTTTTACATTTTCTCTGGCCTTATTTGTTTTCTACTTGTTTAACTGATAAGCTTAACAAATTCCTGCTTCATTGTTAAAAACTCCCTCTTGCCATGTAGACGCTGCAAGAACAACAAGCTATACGAGACCACAAGCTGCAGGAGATGTGCACCTGGATGGCTCAGGCAGAGGACCGGCTGCAGGGTTCTCAAGCAGCCACCACAGGGGCATCGGGAGAAGACCTCTCTGTCCTGGAGCAAAGCCAGAAAGATGTGGCCGTAAGTAGGAGGCCGCCCGGAAGACCCTGGGCGGAAGACGGGACCTTTCCTTGGGGCCTGGTGGGAGAACTTTTGTGCCACACCCCAGCTTCCCTCTCCCGCTCTCCATGAGGGGACCATCAAGGCTTTCAGCAGCATTTGTCAACCTTGGCAACTTCAAGATTGGGAACTTCATCTCCCAGAACTCCCCAGCCAGCAGTTGGAGTTGCCAAGGTTGACAAATGCTGTTTTAGAGAGCCAGGAAGACGAGTGGAGATACGCAGGGACCGTTCCTTAGGCAAAAGGGGCTGAAGGATTTTTCAAACCCAGAACTGCAGGATACTATGTGGAAGTGGCTTAGGCAGGGGCCTCCCTGATTCACAGGAGGGTAAGAAGGAGAAGGAGATATGGCTCAGTCAGACCTGCAAGATTTGGTTATTGTAGCCAATCTCAATAAAAGTAAGTTTCGCCTTCCTGGGAAGTTGATTTTCTGGTCTAGTCTGCTTGGTGGGTTGAATAAATGAATAAAATCAAAATGTAAAAGTAATGGTAAGTTTTGATAAGATTTTAATGGGTGGCTCAAGAGATCTTTTTTGACTGAATAGGTTGGAAAAGGTGATTGGAAGAGAGTTGCAATGCCAGCCTTGAAAGTCAATTCCTAAACATTTGCAGAAGGGTTTGCTTGTTGTTCTCCAGGACTTGCGTCGGAGTCTGCACAGCCGGACTGCTTCCTTCACGAGCGTCTTGAAGGCGACAGAGGACTTTCTGGAGGAGAACAGAATCAAACTGCCCCTGGGAGAGCTGGAATCCCTGCAAGAAAAGCTCCACCAGGCTCAGGGGCAGCACCTGTCTCTGCAGGAAAGGGTGGAGGCCGCCCAGAAGGAGCTTGAAAGTGCTGTGAGCTCTGTGGTGCAACAACAGACAGAAAAGGTAGGACAGTACTACGGGCTGGGTAATTTCAGCTCTTTTATTGCCAGAGGATCTCCTGTTAGAGAGGCCATGGTGGGTTCTGCACTGAGTAGGAGATTGGACTGGATGGTCTCTCCTCCACCTCTACACCTGGTTCAGTCACCACATTTTAAGAGGAGATTGAATTATATAAATACATGTAAGTTGCTCGTTGCAGAGTCTGTCAAAACTGCTATGGAAGGTGTTCAAGGAAGTGATTTCTGCCTTATCCTTGCTGCCCAGCCTGTTCAAAGCAGCCCACTCCAGCCGCAACAGATTAGTAACATCCATGGAATTTTGCTATTTTGTTGTCTTTTCTCAAAAATTTGACCCCAGGTTAGAGTGATTAAAGACTTTGAAGAAAATCAGAATAAGATTGAATCCCTTCTACATTGGGTGGCATCGGTGAAGAAGTCTAGAGGGGTCCCAGAAGGTAAATTGTGGCCGGTGGGAAAAGATGGTGGAAGCCATGGAGGCGGAAGAGTCCAAGGTGCCCTTGATGGCCATTTGTTGGAAATGGTTGAAGAGAATCTTGATTTGCACTACACGAGTTTGAAGGTTGGTGCATCTATTTGCTGAGTAACATCTTGGCTCAGCTATGAATCCATTTGTGTCATTTCGTTTTTAGCACTGTTTCCCAGACTCTGTTACCCAGTCTGTATAGATTTTGCCTTGGCTCTAATCCTAAGGGCATCCTAGCTCTTTTCTGGAAATGAAATGTAAATCTTTAGGTTCTGTGAGTGAATTGGACAACAGAATTGGACATTCTGTTCCAGAGCATCCTCAAAGCACCCTTCTTCATCCCTATTAACTGGCCTGGGAGTTTCTCTGAGAATAATGAATCAACTGCAGCATCACCATTACTTCAGCTCAAGGCTGAGAGGCAGGGTCCCATCTCACCCATGTCATATAATGGCCATCCTTGGCTTTCAGTTCATTCTTTAACACAGGTCAAATTGCTGCCGTTGTCTGGACTGGTAGATAGTTTTGGGAATGCTCCAACTCCAGGCCGTCTACTTACTGAGGGGATTGTGAGGCTTACCTCCAAGTGGGTCAATGGGGCAATCAAGGGTCCCCTTTCCGTCAGTGAATCCACTGTTTGTTTGTATCGCACTCCACTAGGATGCATTCCATGTTGTTTGGAAGCAGCCACGGATGCATTCCTGTGGATATTTATATGACAAGTCTATAACTAAAACAATCTTGGGCTCCCTCTGTTGGGAAGGAGCGAGTCAAGCCTGGGACAACAGCCAGAGATTCCTCTTCCTGGCCTGCGGGGTCTGGCTTTGAATTTTCCATTGGTAGTCTGGTTTGATATACTTTTAATGTAGTTTTCTTTTAATGTTTTCCTTCCAGGTCCATCACCAAGAGCTCCTTTCCCACCAACAAGATGTCATTCTGGCCACACAGTCAGCCCAGGGTTTCCTGGACAAGCACAACCACAATCTTACCCTGGAAGAGAAGCAGGATCTGCAAAGAAGTCTGGGAGAGCTGAAGGACCAGTATGCTGCTTCCTTGTCTCAGACAGAGGGGCAGCTCAAACAAGTGCAGGCGCTCCGCGATGAGCTGCAGAAGTTTTTGCGGGACCACCAAGAGTTTGCCGCCTGGCTGGAACAGGCCGAGCAAGACTTGGAGAAGGTGTGTGCAGGGGACGGCAGTCTGGAGTCCCTTCAGCCTGTGCTCCTCCAGCAGAGCAGCTTCTCTGAAGACGTGATTTCCCACAAAGGGGACTTGCGCTTTGTCACGATGTCAGGGCAGAAAGTGTTGGATGCCGAGAAGGCTGTGGCTGCTGCAAGAGGAGGGGAGCTGTGCCCTGAGATATTAGCCACCAGCACATTAGTGGAGAGCAAACTGGAAGACGCCAGCAGGAGATATGGCACCCTCCACTCTAAGGTATGAGAAACCTTTAAAAGGAAAGGGGTCTTCCCTCTGGGCAGCCCATCGTATCTGCTCCCGGGTTTCTTTCCATTTCTTCTATGACATCCTCAAAGCCAGGCCGGTTGTTAGAATAGTTCTGGTTGTGGAAAAGTATTGGCCTCTTGGCAGATTGTCTGAATTTTTGCCTAAGCCAGTGAGGGAATGCAACTGTCCTCCTGTTTAATCTAATTAAAAGGATAACTGGGGCCAGTTGTTTCATTTAATAGACATGCTACTTCGCGCCAAACCCATCTTATAAAACAAACTTCACCATAGTGAAGTTCTCACTACACAGATTTGAGAGGCATGACATACTTGGTCACATCACTGTATCAGGAAACCTTAAAACAACAACAACCTTGAACAATATCCAGAGATCTGTGGGCCTCTCCTTGACTAAAATCAGCCTTCATAATTCTACCATGAGAAATTTACAGGATAAGAATGGGATTCATGGGATCACATCAAGCTGAAAACCATTGCGCACTAGGAAGAATGCCAGTGCTCCATATTACACTGAACACTGAACAAGTCAGGCCATGGCTATCAATATCAAAAACATCTGACAGGCCATCCCACCTTCTTTTTATCTGGACAATCTGAAGCTGTATAGAAAAGCACCAAATCCCCGATCATCACTGTCCGAATATATACCGCCAAGATATTTCAGTGGAGTTTGGGCTGGGCAAATGTGCCATCTTACCATCAACAGGGGGGAAAATAGTAAAAAAAATGAAGGAATCAAAATACCCTATGGAAATAGCATCAAAAATCTGAATGAAAACAATTGCTACAAATACCTCAGCATCCTGCAAGCTCAGTCACTGAATTCAAGAAGAAAGTGAGAAATGAATAGACAAGGAGAGTGAAGGACTTAAAGCTCAGTGCAGGAAATACCATCAAGGCAATCAAGACACCTGGACAATTTTGGTCATTAGATATGCAGCTGGAATAGCTGACAGGACTTAAGCAAAACTCAAAGGCCTGGACAGAAGATCGGAAAAACCATCCGCTCAGCAACATTGACAGACTCTTCTAACGAAGGAGCATCGGTGGGTGTGGACTGTTGCAGGGACACCAGACAGTTGAAGAAGCAGGTGAAATAATAATATCTGAAGGAAATGCACTTAAGCCAGTACCCCATGAGGGCTTCCTGAGTACTGGAGGGACCAACAGGAAAGACCAAATGAAGACTAGAAAAGAAACATAGCAAGGCAAAATCTTACAACCACAGCAACAACTAGCAGGCAAAGCAGATAACAACAAAATCTACTAATGGCTAAAAGCAGAAAGTTGAAGAAAGAGACAGCGGGATTAAAGACCAAGCCGTAAGCATAAAGGCTACAAATCCAGAACTGAGAAGACAGCAACAGACAGCTTTTTCTGCAAAGAAGCTCAAGAAACAATGTTTAACTGCTGCAAGTAGATCACACAGACTGGCTACAAGCAACAGCAAAATAGGAACAATGGGGCACAGGAGTATCTGCAAGAAATATCATTGAGTCTGCAAGAGACTCAACATAGAACAAATTCAAATGTTTTGGGACAGCCAAGCCAAAACCCAAAGTTCATACATATATGGTGATAGATCTGGAAGAAGAGTTGATGTTCAAAAACTCTCCAATATTGGCTCTCTGCAGGCCAAATTCCTATTCAGTGATAGGAGTGACAATTGATTATTGCATGAAATAACACTAACAATAGCACTTAGACTTATATGCCACTTTACAGTGCTTTACAGCCCTCTCTGAGTGGTTTTACAGCCTCTTGCCCCCAACCCTCTGGTCCTCATTTTACCAACCTCAGATGGATGGAAGGCTGAGTCAACCTTGAGCTGGGTAGGATGGAACTGCTGGCAGTGGGCAGAGTCATCCTGCAATACTGCATTCTAATCGCTGAGTCACCAAGCATCGTTTACTGGCAACTAAAATCAAACCCTTTTGCACCCTTCACGTGTCACATGCTGGATAGCTGTGCTTACGAAATAAATGGAACCGGCTCCGTGCTTTGTTTCTGGATGGTCCCTCAACTTTTTATGTATTTCAACAGGACCCACAGGAAACTCTGATTATATACAGCTGCAAACATGCAAAACTTCAGTAAACCAGAAGGACCAAATACTTTTTCACACAATGAGAAGTACCCTTAGGGTTAAGGATGGCCTTTCTAGAAGCAATTCCCTCTCAGTGGTAAACTGAAGATTGGGGGATGTCCTGTGTGATGGTAACCTCTTCCTCTGTGGGGAATGCTCGTTTTACTCATTCTTGTTCTTTATTTATAGGGACACCCCTCGTTTTATCCCAGTTTTCTGGGATTAATATCTTCCTATTGGTATCTTTCTACCAATAGAAAATAACTTCAGTTCTGAGTTCTGGCTTTCGTGTTCTTATTTAATTTGATTTTATGAATGTTTAAATATCTTTTTAAAAGAGCCAGTTTGGTTTATTGCTGAAGGCAACAGGCCTCAATCGGGAGAGCCTGAGTTCTAGTCCTGCCTTGGGTGGGAAGCTAGCCAGGTGACCTTAGGCCAATCGCGCTCCCTCAGCACTCAGACGGACAGGCGATAAGGAGGACAATCCGCTTCTGAAAAACCTGGCCAAGGAAAACGCAGGGACTTCTTCTTCGGGCAGCCTCCAAGAATCCGGCACAATTGGACAGAAGGAAGAAGAAGGAACCATTTGGTGCTATTTTCTGTAACAGTCGCTTGAGTTTTTTGATACTTTTATTTTGGAGATATTTCAGTTTGTTCCTTGTGCAGTTTCAGGTTTATTTAGGACCTGGCTATATTTAGTTTCTCTTGTTTCTTTTTATAATGTAGCAACAGTTTTCTACTTCGTTGTCTCTGTCGCTAAAAGGGCTGCATTCTTCAAGAGGCTGGACCACACCGTTGTTGTAATGTAAAGGAGAAGAGGAGCCCTGGCTCTGTGCCAAAGCACAACCTAAGTTGAGACGGGCACCCAGCAGCCCTTGGCCTCACCTGAGCACTGCTCTGCTTCCCTGGTCTTTCCACAGGCAGTCAGGCCGGAGGGCTTTCTCTGCCGAGGGGGGGAAGAGGGCCTCGGCCAACGCAGTCCCACCCCTATGGTGCCCTGGCCCCGCCTAGGACGTTGCTCTAGCAGTAAAGCCCGTCTCAGGAGGACAGCGGTCTTGTCAGGAGACACAAGTGAGCCTCGTTCTCAAAACAAGGTTGCCATTGAGAGCTTAATCCCCCCAGTCAGTCACTCCCTGCTCTCCGTTGGGTTTCAGCCACTGCAGTGTAGGAAAGAAACTGCCTGTCCTGCCCCTGGTGGAGACGGACTCTGAGGAAGAGGAGGAACAGCCAACAGGGAGTGGGAGTGTGGCTCCAGAGGTGGTGGAGGAGGCTGGGGAAGGGCAGAGGCCGGCTGAGCAATCAGAGGAGGATCCAGGCCCATCCCCTCTCCATCCTAGGGCACGCAGGGAGGAGAGGATCAGGGAAAAGCGAGGTCTACTCAGAAGGAGATTATCATGATCCTCCTCGTGGCTTGCAGCTGGGAGCTATGTATATAAGTTTGTAACTGCGCAGTCAGGATTGCTAGAGACAAAGTTCAGTGTTTTCTTTGAAAGAGGTTTATCTTTGTTGGCGTTCTTCCCAAGGAGTCTCCCCGTTTTCTTCCTGGAATGTTTGATTAATTCATCTTGGCTTGCTTTGGAACTCTCGTCAATGCGGTTTGTTTTGGTTTCCTTTTGCCTCATTATTTACTTTTGTGACTTTAAACTGTGCCTAATAAAACAGTGAAGTTAAGTTGAAGGCATTGCTGGACTTTAATGTATGTTTTGGGTTTGGGGTTATTTTGAGAGACTACGGGTCATCACACTGCCCTTGGAGTCCCACCTGTGCACCATCGTGATAGTTGTTTCCAGGGATCCATGATGTTCTCTTTGGAGAATAGGCAATCTGCTCTCCCACCACTGCTAAAGATTTGAAGCAGCAACACCCTTAAAAGAGTGACTGGAAATCCTGGAAGTGACATATTCAAGCAGGCGAAGGGCAGCTGGTCTCCCTCCATCCCTCTTTCCTTACCTAAAACTAAGGACCATGACGAATGTTGAGGACCAGCAACTTAACTTTTGTGCCATCGTTTTCTGGTTCCCCCCCCCCCCCTTTTTACCAGACTACACGTGCATCTTAGAGTTACAAAGAAAAACTGCATGTTAAGACTTCAGAAGCAACTGAGCAAACTTTCTTGCATAAAAGCTTCTGCTATGCCAGCCCAGGATCTTTATTGATCCTATATTTTGCAAAGTTCCATTGAGAGACTTTCGAAGGAAGAAATGGCAGCCAAAGGCAGCTCCGTTAAAAGCTGAGCCAACAATGGAGCTGTAGCAGAATAAAGAGCCGGCTCTTTATCGGTCTTCTCTGGGCAAGGAGAGAACTTGAGATCGCCCCTATGTGCTCCAGAGTCCAGACAGCTATTCCTTGTGAGGGAACTGCAAGACAGGAGTCTTTGGTAGGCTTAGAGCTCTGGGAGATGAGGGAATAATCATTTTGCTCAAACCACTGTCAGCGGTTTTGAAAGAACCCCAAGTTTGCTTACTTTTCAAAAATTTCATGTTAACTGTTTTTTAGCTATTAAGCACCTTTAGTTTGACAGGTTTGACACCACAGGGCAAGTTTCCTTCAGCCCTTAGGAGTTAAAGAACATTTTAATTACAAGTTTGACTTTAAAATATTTTTAATAAACTGCAAAAAGTTTTGGGTGGGGTGGGGGGGGGGGGGGGGTTTTTTGGTGGGGGGCTTTTTTTTTTTTTTTTTTTTTGTGGGGGGGGGGGTTTTTTTTTTTATTATCCTGGACCAATTTTGGAAAATTACAGATGGACTAAGGCTTCAAATAAATTGGAAATAAGATTTTGGAATTGGTAAAGAATTCTGTGGAAAAATTTGTGTTTTTTTTTCAAAAAAGATTTTAAAAATTAAGACACTAGACTAGAGGGAATTAAAAATTACAATTAAAGGAGAAGAACACATAAACTTGACTTACAGTTACAGAATGAAGCAAAACATTCTAACATTGGATGCATTGAAGGAGATTTTTGAACAATAGACTTAGAAGTTAATTTTTAGTGTCAAGAGAGACATCTGCCTTTATGGGCAGACTGCCCAAAAGAGGTTACGGGAAAGGATTACATAGTGCACCTGACAAGATCAAGACTGAGTTAAAAGCGGATGTACAAATGATAGGCTACAAATATGACAGAAATGATCATACAAAAATTGGCAGATATGTTAATAATTAAAAGGAATATACAAACAATAAACCAAGAGTGATAATTATGTAATTTTCTTATATTGGGTTTACAAAAGAGGTTTGTTAAAGTTTTGAAGAGTCCCCTGAGAAGGGATAAAACAAAAATGAAAACAAATCAAGTTCTACAACATTATTTGAAGGGACTAAAGATACTTACAATAAAAAGAGGGACTGTAACATTGATTCATCTGAACAAGTTTAACATAGATCTCTAATAGCCCTCAATGGACTGGGCTAAAATGACATTTTTTTCCGGCTTTGTTTATAGATAAGAGATGGAATATGGGAAGAAAAGATTGTTGTCTTTTAAGAAGTGATAAATTACTAGATAGGAAATCATTTCTTTATATATCTCATTTCTTTTTCTTTATTCTACTTTTACTCTTTCTCCTTTTTCTTTTTATTCTTTTTTCTTTGTATTAATTTTTACTGTTGTAATTCTAATCTTTAATAACATTGCTTTAAAATTGTGAGCCTCCATTGTGAGGCAGCAGCCTAATGATTTTTCGGCGGATTTCTCTGAGACAGCTGGGAAAGGCGAGCACCTCAGTTCATGTCGGGCCTTGTCCCTGGAAACAGAAAAGGTGTTATTGGGGGACAGGGGGAATATTTTTAGAAAAGTCCCACTGAGTCTTTTCTCCTGTTTGCAGTGCTCTGCCCTTGGCCTCCACCTGAACCTCCTGCTGGATCGCTCTCGGCAGTTCCAAGATGTAGCAGAATCTCTCCGGTCGTGGCTGCAAGAGAGCGAAGAGGCTGTGACCCTCCTCCTGGTGGAGCCCATTTCCTCTGATCCGGCCATTTTGCAAAGACAGCTGGCTAACACCAAAGTAAGCCAGCAAGCACACTTACTCCTTGGCTTTAACCTTTTGCAGACTTTTTACCTGTAGTTTCCACTAGAAAAGGCTGGGCCACACCTACATGAGCCTGCCTTTGTTGCGGGAGGGACCTTCTCTCAGGGGAGCCTCAATGGAACAAGGCCATCAGCTGGGAATTGGCACCTTCCCATCACCTCCTGCCTTACGTAATGGGCTCTAGCGGGTGAAGGAAAACCAGGAATAATTTCATTGTACGCATGTTGAGCATTGACAATAAACATTGGATAGATTGATTGATAACTCTGCGTTTCTGAGGTCTGGGGGGGTTCTACCTAAGCTTGACCCTCAGAACCTCTTTCTGAAGACTGACTCCTTTAGTCCAGTTCTAGTATTTCTTCCTGCGTTGATTCCTGCCTCCTTCTCGTTGCTTCCGACAGCACCTGCAGGAGGACCTTGCAGAGCATCAGGTGCCTGTAGAAAAGCTTGAAAAAGCTGCTCGGTCCCTCCTGGAAATAAGGGAAGGCCCAGTTCCTGACCGCAGAGGCATCCAGCAGACCACAGGTAAAGCTGGGGGGTGGGGGGGGGTGTCTAAGGAAGCTGTTCCAACCTGGTGCACTTCAAGTCTATTCAGCATGATCAATGGTTAAGGGTAGCTGTGGGGCGGGATTAAAGTGAGGAAGGAGCCGCCCCCCGCCCCCGGAGTATTTGTTCTCCGTGCTTAAAGACTGCATTGAAATTTACAGCCTTAAACCCCTTCTGAGCCTCTTGGGCAGTTTCTGATAATGCTAGAGAGTCTTGAATGCTTTGATTCCAAAGTACTGCATTTTTTGGGCCATTTGAATTTCCCCCTGTAATTCATTTGATTCTTGCACAGATTCCATTATGAGCCGATTTCAGAGCCTTTCCTGTCGGATGGCCGAGCGCTCGGATCTTTTGCAGAAGTCCATTGCTCAATCCCAGAGTGTCCAAGAGGCGCTGGAGAGCCTCCTGCAGTCCATGGCTGAGATTGAGGGAACTCTCAAAGGGGAGGATGGGTCTGCATTTTCCTCCCTTTCCATCCAGGAGGCACTCGCTACAAACACAGTAAGATATTTCACTTAGATTTCTGACTGTGGTCTTGTTCCATAATTTTAAAAAGATGGGGATTTTTTGAACACTGAAAATGTCTCTGAATAACCTGGAGTTTCCTTGTCTTTATCATTATTATTTTACCCAAATCCAATTTTGAAAATGAAAATGAAATGAAAACCATACTTGTTGCTTTTGGTACAAAGATTTGCTGTATGGCACCTGATGGGTGATAAAAGCCACTCCTTGAGTATGTGCAGAGTGTTATTTCAGTTGGTGGACAGCCATAATTAGCAGCCTGAGCATCTGAGATCAAAATGGAGATCCAGCTGAATGTAGAATATAGAACATGTGGCTACTTAGGAGTAAATTGGGACACTTCTCACACAAAGTCTCCAGAAAGGAGTTAGGAATAAAACAGTAGCTCCCAAAGTTCATTAGCCATAAAGCAGAGTTCTTTCCTGCAGGGAGAGCCGGAATCTGGAATGATTCCAAACTTCTGAGTTGCTTCTATGCAGCCTTCAATCTCAAAGAACCTGCATCTTTTCCAACAGTAAAGAGCAGCCAGCCAGGCCTTTGGCATTGAGCTGAGCCTTGAGGGAGATAATGGGGGAGAGCTTTTGAAAGGGCCCCAGAGGAGCCCAGTCCAAGCAGAAGCAGGTGGCCCCTATGCGCCGGTGGCTGCACTGCTGTAACACAAAGGGATAAAAAGAGAACAGCCCGGATTTCCTTTGATTTGTAAGCTCTAGCTTGTTAAAAGAAAGGTTAGTCCAGAATCCAGGGCTCGTGTTCTCCCAGGCGGCAAGCGGCTCTCCTGTGCCTGGGGGGTCTGTGCACAATATGTGTATCCTTCCTGTTGCAGAAGCTCAAACAAGACATTGCCAGGCAAAAGAGCAGCCTGGAAGCCACTCGTGAAATGGTGACCCGGTTCATGGAAAGCGCTGACAGCACCACCGCTGCCGCCCTCCAGACCAAACTGGCGGACGTGACCCAGCGCTTCAGCCACCTGTGGCAGCAGCAGCAAGAGAAGGAAGACACCTGGAAGAAGGTCCTGCCCCAGGTGGAACAGTACGAGCAGCTCTCAGAGAAGCTGAAACAATTCCTGGAGAGCCGAGGGCGGATGCTGGCCTTGGGAAACCAACCCGAGCGGGACATTGTCCACTTCGCCCAACAGATCCAGGTGAGAAGCTGCTGAGCAAGGCAGGGCCAGGCTCAGGATTGGGGGGACGCCTGGTTTCTGGTCCCTGGGCTTGGCGTGGGGGTTTTATTAGAGCTGGCAGGCTCAAACCAGGGGAAAAGGAGGAGAGGAGGAGCAAAAAATCCCTCTAACAAGCCATGCAAACTGAATAAATGAACACATGTATGCACCACATTCCTTTTGGGAATGCGCTTGGACTACTGCTCCTCTGGCTTTCCACCCTAAAACTTCCTGCGAAGGGAGGGTGCCTCCATAAACCACCTTCTGCTGGGTTACCCAGGAGCCCCTGAATGCAGTTTGGCTGCAGGATTTTTCTTCCTGGCTCTTGTCCACCTTCTGGTCAGTCAGTTTACAGAGATGCGGTTAAGGAAGTGCAGGAGATTTCCAATGAAGCTGAAGAGGTGAGAGGTGGCAGAACAGAATTCTTGTAGGTCAAAAAATAAGAGCTCTGGGCGCTGCAGTTGCCCAGTTGGGATTTTGCATTTGCATATTCTTTTTCAGGACAGGCTTTGCCCACATACATTTGGGGGTAATCTATTCATAATTGTAATTTTAAAGTTCAAATTCATATCCAAGGATGATCAGGATCAAGGATGATCAGGATCAAGGATGATCAAGAATGACCTTGTTGGTAATCCCAGGAAACAGTGCAGCAGCTTAAAGGTGTTCCAGGGAGGTGCTCCCCAGCCTCTTTGGGGACTGAATCCAAGGTGTTTCACAGCCCTAATCTAGTTGCCTTCGGAGACCAGTCATCTCCGTTGTCATTACCTGACATGATTTGTATGCAGGGATTGCTACTGCTGTCCATCATGACTTCCAGGGACCAGGGGGGGTCTCACAGGCTGTTCCTTATGGCGAAACCCTTGACGTTTTGGACTGAGTCATAGGTGCTCTTCACTTCAACCCTATCCGTCCTGTGTCTCCCCACCCCTGTTTCCTGATGCTTCCAGGAACTGAATTCCGAGATGACGCAGCGTCATGAGGATCTGGACAACCTGGAACATTTAACCACAGAGTTAAGTTCTTGTGGGTTGGTGTGGACTGGCTTCTCCTCACACCAAGAGAAGGTGCACAGTTTGCGGAAAGAGTTCACTCAGCTGCAGAAAGCCACAAAGGACAGGTGAGAAGGAGTTCTCCCAGCCAGAGGGGTGGTAGGAGCCTTGCAGAGGAAATGTGGGGGGGATTAAATGGTTGTAATTCTTTGATTGCGTCCAGATTGCTTTCAGCTGGGAAAAGGATGGAGGCAGAGAAGTGAAGGCTAAGAGGACAAACGGTCTCCTCCTCTCCAGAATATTGTTTTTGAAGTTAGGGTGAGGAAGATGCTTGCCCCTATTGTGGGCAATTGCCATGAGGAATAAAGCTGTGGGTTAACTATGCAATAAGAATAAAAATGATGCCTGGGAGGCTATTTGAGTTCAGCAAAGGGGACGAAAGCCCTCCCTTTAGCTACCTGAATGTCCAGGAATCTTTATCCTGGGATAATGTCTGAACAAAGCCTTAAAACAATTCAATGCTATCTTATACCCAGACAGGAGGTTTGCTTAATGACTGCAGTGTTCATTCTACAACTGTTACATCTGCTTAAGAACTGCCACAAAAAGGTCATAACATTGTGTCAGTCACATGGACACCTTGACAAATGACCATCACGATATACAACAGAAATTCCAGGCTCCCCTACAGTCATAAGTCTCGGATTCCTGGATCCAAGGGGATAAAAACGGCCTTCTCTTCAGCCTCTCCCCATCCCCTCTCTGGAATTGTCTTCTGAAGCCTTGGTAAACTTCTCCCAAACCAGGCAGAGCAAACAAAACCTGCCACTGGCATAACAGGGAGGAACACTCACACTTCGTTTTATGCCCCATTCACAGCTCCCTTGCCTGTAAAGACAGCGGGGGGAACCTGCAACTTGTTCTGCTTCTGGAACAAGTGAAATGGGTTCAGAGCTTAACATTTGGCTCCATCTCCACGATACCCGCTGCCCCCTTTATACGAGGTGTGTGCTCTCCTTCTCAGCCACATAAAAAAACTCCTATTTCCTCTCAGCCGTTCAGGTGGCCCTTTGGTGCTGCAGAGGATGGTTGTCTTTAAAAGACAACAAATATTAGCTGCTCAGAGTCACTTTGCAGAATGGTGGGGGGGCATGTAAATTTAAGAAATAAATATTACCTTCTTCACTGCCTCATTTATTATGTGCATGCGTAATTTAGGTGCTGGTAGACACAATTCCATACATCGGGGTGTTTCACTGAGGGCTGCATCAGGGTTGTATGTGACCTGGGGGGTGGGGTGGGGGGGCGGAGGGGCAGGGCCAGTTCGATGTCAGTCGTGTGATCAAATGCCACTTTTGCCAGTAGTTTGTTTTGCCAGCACTCGGCCAGTGAAAAGGGAGCTGGCCCACATTCTTCACGAGCCCCATTTTTGCTGGCAGAGGCACCGCGGTCCAGATCTAAGCACCCTGCAGGCCTGATCCGACCCCCAGGACTTGAGTTTGACAACCCTGCCATCAACTGACAATTTTCACCTTTCACAAAAAAAGATCTTATAATGCTTCAACCCTCCCCTAAGTTGTAGTTTTTATTTTGCTGAAAGGAAATACATTCTATCATGTATAGTTTTACACGGAGATCTACCAATGTATTTTAAATGCTTTTTTATTTAGCTTGAATTATTTATTTGTTACAACCACTGCTCTCAATAATAATAATGTTGATTCAGATTGGGTTATCCAGAATGTATGTGTTGTGCTCACAATTCTAATCGCTTAAGAATCTTGGAACAAGAGAGCTTTTCCAGGTGCTTCGGATTCAGTTCCAAAAATGGTGATTTGAGGTGCAACTATAGCATCTTTAAAGAAGGCACATCTTTTCCTCAGATTATTTGGCATTGGGAACTCCTGGAAAAAGTCACAACTACTTTAAAGAGTTACATACATATACTACATTGCTATTCCCTTGTACACTGAAAGACCTTTCTGGAATCAGGTCTGAAAGGTTGCACAGCCAAATTAGGAATTGGTGTAGGTATAATTTATTGCAGGATAATTCTTTTCTCTATCTGCCACTGCAATTTACTAAGAAGACTGAATGAAACAGATGAATCAATCTTTTATTATTGAGGTTGTTCAAAATATTCATGTAATTAATTGTGGCATTTATCATTGACCCAGGTAAGTAAAACAAATGGTTAAAGGAGTAAAGCAAGAATGAATTGGAGGTCTGTAATCCTTCAGTTTGCACCCAGCTTATCTAAAACTGTATTGGAGAGAAAAAGAAGATATGAAAGATATGGCTCTTACTCCTATGAGGAAGTGTTTCCCAGGCTATAAATGGATGGCAGCATCCTCTGTGACTTGCATGTACCCAGTTCATAGATGCATCTCAAAATGCTTTCCCATGTACAGAATTCATAACCAGCCCAAATACTCAGAATGCCAGTTTGCCACTTTTGCATGGCTCATAGCAACTAGGTGGATCAATGGCTCCAGTAGGTCCTTGTGGCAGACAGGGACAAAGTCCCTTTGTCCAGTGGCTTACAAGAGGCATCTGGCGTGGCTTCCCCTTCCACCTCTGGCTGCGATTGTGCTTGCCAGATAGTAAGTACTTCACAGCCCCCCTACCCCTTTTTTCATCCATTCCCAGGGAAAAAGGAGCTTCGTCTTGTCAAGAACAGTTGGATGTATTCCGAAAACTGGTTGGGTCGCTCAGGCAGTGGCTGGAGGAAACGGAGAGGAATATCCCAGCTCCTGAGACGTCTTTGGGCACACAGGAGTTGGAGAAGCGGAGGCAGCAAACAGAGGTGGGCAGGGGAGAAAGGCCTCCAGAAGCCATTTTATAAGCAAAACTCATGAAAAAAGTGGAAGACGCCGGCAGGGGTGGGATTCGAATTTTTTTACTACCACTTCTGTGGGCGTGGCTATGTGGTCTGTGGCTGGGTGGGTCAAAAGAGATAAACTCACTTTAACAATGCTCTTGGAACAGGGGGTTGGACTAGATGACCTCTGAGGTCCCTTCCAGCCCTGGATTGCTCTGCTGTTTCAAAGCATCCTCTGAAGCTGTGTCTAGTGCCAGGGTTTATAGTCCTTCCTTCCTGTCCTTTTTCCCTCCCTCCCTCCATATCTCATTCACTTTCCCTTCCCTTCCCTCTTTCTCCCTTCCTTCTCTTTCTTTCTTTCTCTCTTTCTTTCTTTCTTTCTTTCTTCACACCTCCCCCCGTGCCCCGTTTTGGGCTTAGGAAGCCTCCCTGGAGCCTCCTGGGAGCCAAAACATGGCGTGGGGGGTGCACCACATACCCCCATGCCCCATTTTGGATCTAGGAGGCGTCCCTGCACTTACCTGGGAGCCAGAACCCGGCACGTGGGGACAACTGGGAGGAGCTGGGCCAGCTGGTCTTTGGAACTACCAGTTCGTCCAACTGGATGTAAAATTAATGTCCAGTTCGCTCGAACCGGCCTGAACTGGCTGAATCCCACCCCTGAGGACGTGGCTTTATCCCTGTATTTTGGCAGTTATCCTGACAAGGAACTGCTACTTTGTGCAAAAAGCTCTTTGAAAGGTGAAATCCCAAGGTGATGTGGCAAAGTCTACCTCGTGTGTGGTTCCACCTCCTGGTAGGCAGCCACCTGCCCCTCATCCCACCCTCTTTGCTGATTATCTCCAAACAGATTTGTAGCCACGTTGGAAGTGAGTGGACACTTTCATTGTCATGGTGTACACTGCAGCCACAGGCCTCTTGCCCACCGTGTCTTGTGTGGCCAAAGGTAATAGAGGGTGGCTGCCCAGATGCCCTGCTTACTCAGGGCTTACTCAGGGGGAGGGAGCAGGCTGGCTGTTGCCAAAAAACTGGCCTGCTAAGAAGCTGAAAGAATAAAATGGTGGGGGAGCCAGGACACACATGCAGCTCTCAAAACCTTTAGAGTAGCCTCAGAATTTCCCCAAAATATGGTGGTCATTTTTAATGTAACAGAAGACAAAATAATTATGGGAAGGAATGTTGAATGTATCAAATTGCCATGAAGTCTTGGGACCTGTTCATCTGCCAGTGGCCATGTTCTTATGTGTTCTCTGTTCTGTTTTCAGGTCTTTGTGGAAGAATGGCTAGCAAAGAGGATTCTTGTGGAGGAAATGAACCAACGGGGGACAGCTTTAGAGAATTTAATCGTTGAGATTACAGCCCCAGATGCACAATCCAAGACAGGTAGGAGACTGAGAAGTGCACTCTTTTCTATTCTTACCCGCCTCTCTTTAAACTTCCAGTCTGAATTTAGTTCCTTGTTAGATAACAATTATGGGAGGCTTGGAAGAGGAAGAAGGTAAAGATGCACTGTTGTCCTGTTCCAACTTTTCTCCCGTTCTTGGCAGAAACTGAAGATGGAAAGCTCCTCTGTTTACATTCCTACATTGTGTTCCTATAGACTGCCAGAGACCTTAGGGAGGAATAGGCTCACTGATGGAATGAGGGAAGTAATGTTTTGCTCTGAGGAAGGTCTCTAATTAAATCAGTTAATTAAAGGATGTCAGGTAGCAAAACTTGGATGAAATTGTGGGGTGGCCAGTTGACTAGTGTGGAAGATGAATCAGATGGCAGCTTCCACTATCTCTCCTCTATCTCCTCCTTCCACTATCTTTCCTCATTGGCTAAACCCACCGGAGGGGGAACAGTTGTAATCAAAACGTTTGGAGGGGACCCTCCTTGGTTAACTGTGGAATAGATAGTACTCAGCTTAGAGGGATCAAATGGTTGATTCAACAAGTCAGCCCTTTTTCAAACAATCTCCCAATGTAACAGAATAAGACCATTGGAAGGGACCTTAGAGGTCTTCTAGTCCAACACCCACCCACCCCGCTCAAGCAGGAAACCCTATATAATTTAAGGCAACCTAGAATGAATAGAAGCTGTGCTTAATAAAAGTGCTTACAATGTTCCATGTGCATTTGTAAATCCCCCCAACAGAATTTTGCTTAAATCTGTCAAACATGAATGCCATCTAGAGATTTTCCTCAGTTAATCACTGCAGTTGGGACTGGCAGCTCCGTCACTAAGTGATGCAGTTGTAAAGCAAAAAAAAAATCACATAACCATATTGACCTATAATGTACTATAAATAGCACTTATCAAATTAGCCCCAACTAATAAATTACATGTTAATTGCAAGATTATACAGCACTCAAAGGAAGACAATATTTCCCTTCCATTACAAGAACCGCGTTCCTTGAAGGACATTGAGAAACACAAAGCCAAACACTTTGAGGAGTTGCTTAATTGCCCCTGCGAGCTGCAGGTCAGTCCTGCCTGACAGACATTCCATATCTGTGACATCATGGTTTTTGAACCACATGCAGAGCATATTTCCCAGGGATGGTTGAGGGCCTCTCTTTCAAACAACCACCAAGATTTCTGGAACAAGGTGCTTTGGACTGGGGGGAGAGGCCAGGCTGGTCAGCCAGCTAATGCTGAATGTTTTTTGTTATCTGGTTTTTTACAGGCAGGTACAAAAACAGAGACAGTGTGGTGTAATGATGCTAGGCTGGGACTCGGCAGAGCAGGTCCAAATACCGCTGTCTATAGTGATTCTTCCTCATTATTGGGTCACGGTTGTCCCAAAGGTGGTCCTTTTTCAAGAGGCAACTGGACTTTCTGGTTTTTCTTTGAAGGCGTTTCACTTCTCAGCCAAGTAGTTTCTTCAGCTCTGACTGAATGGTGGGAAATGGAAGGATCCAGTCAGAGCTGAAGAAACTTCTTGGATGAGAAGTGAAACGCCTTCAGAGGAAACCAGAAAGTCCAGTTGCCTCTTGAAAAAGCTCCCACTCACCTCTCAGCCCAATCCCTCTCACTGGAGAAGATGGGTGCGTGTGGACCCAGGGTCCAGTTGGAGCTTATTGCAGGTGCAGACTGCAGGTTGTCCTGGGGTTGCATGCCATGCAATGAACTCTTACACCAATTCATCTCGTCTCACAACAGGATGGCCCTGGCTGGTGTACCACACTCAGTTAAAAATAAAACCAATAAATACACATAAAACAATCACTGAAAACTATAAAAATCACCAAAAAGTGCACGAAAGAAGAGAGGGTGGTGGTAATGGCAGTAAGAGAGCCATTGCAAAATCTTCCGGCTTCCTGGGACCCCCAACCTGATAATATATTTGATAATATAATCTTGATGGATTTGCAGAATGTTGAGAGGGAGGGAGCTGATCTTACTTGGGGGAGGGCGCGATAACATTCCACAAGGCAGGTTCCAGGGCAGAGATTAATGACTATAGTTGACTGTATACAGTGCAGAAGGATGACCATGGCTATAAACGAAATCACAGCCCTGCAGTTACTTCCCAACCATGTAGTGCCTTCAACTCTTTCTTAGCTGGATTGATTTTTGTTTCCCCCCTAATATATTTTAAAACTCCCATGTTTGTCCTGGGGAGTAAAAACAACAACAACTGTGGGTCCTAACCATTTTGTTCTTCTGTGGTGCAATAAGTTTGATCCCTGGGGTCTCTGTCAGCCACATCCCTCACTCCGGAGTAGACTGTAGCTTGATTCCTGCATTCCTTGGCAGCCCATATTAATTGCTTCCAATTGTTTGCCTTACACTTTGCAGAAGTAAAATATGCAACAGCCCTTCTCCCCGGCTGCTCGGGTCAGAGGGCTCCTTCCCATGATGACACAAAGGCAACAGTGTGCAAGCGCTCTATAGTGGCTGTGCCGTTGCCGGGGAACCCAGATCGGGCCTCAAAACAACAGCCGTGTTAGTGAAGCCGTCATGCGCTGGGCATAGCGAAAGGCAAGCTGCACCGTCCTTCCAAATGGAACATTCACTGTGACACCTTCTTTGTTTCTGTTAGGGCCCCCCCAAAACAAGCGTTCTTTGGACCGATCGTGTTGCAGTTAGAAAAATAAAATGCAAAAGGGAGAAATGTTAATAGTGAGAGCAATATAATAATTTACCTTTATTTATGCAGGTAGTTCCGTAATGCTTAATCACATGCGTGCAGCAAAAGACGTCACGATAACCTTAGGCTGCTCACGGCCTTGCAGGGTCTCCTCCTGGGGTTCCTCAGCCGGGTGCAGGGAGAGTTTCCATGCCAGCATATTCTCATAACGGAAAACAGCAGGCATTCTGAATTAATAGATTAATTAGATTAATAGACAGCCCCAGAAATGAACAGCCAAGCAAACAAGTCTCTCAGAGAATTGACTTCATTCTACTAAAAAGAGGGGGCAGCACAAAAACTCCAACCACTATCTTTGTTTTCAAATGGGAGCCTTCGAGATATGTCATTCAAAATGGTGAACTCTCTTTCTCCTGTGCATTGGTGAAAGAAAGATGCAACCTCTTGAATCCGGGAGCATGAGCCTGCTTTTGTACCCGTGCTTCCCTGAAAATAAGACCGGGTCTTATTTTATTTTGGGGGGGTGTCTTATTCCCCCCTCCCCATGTATGGGAGACCCACTTTTGCTTGCTTGCGGTGGGGCAGGAGGCCACGTGGCTTGCTAGTGTCGCTGCCACAAGGCAGGGGGGATGGATTGCCCCATGCACCCTGCATCAGCTTACCTCAGGGCCCCTGCAGCCAGTCCCCCCCTGCCTTGCCTTGTGGCCACTACACCAGCAGCCCCGTCCAGCAGGACCCCGCAGGGCTGCCAGCCCACTTCTTCTGCTTGCTCACAGCTGCAATGGAACAGGAAGCTGAGCAATGCGCCAGTGCGAGTGCTGCAGCCAAGAGGCAAGGTGGGTGGACTTCCCCATTTGCCCCACACTGGCTTACCTCAGGGCCCTCGCAGTCAGGCCATCCACGCCCTGACACATGCTTCGATTCACAGCCATGCACCAGCACACTGCTCGGCCTCCTGCTCCATTGTGGCCATGAGCAAGCAGAAGAAGTGGGTCGGGGTTCCTGCTGCACATGGTGGTTGATGCTGTCGCCATGAGGCAGGTGTTGGGGTGTGGATGGCCTGGCTGCGTGGGCCCTGATGTAAGCTGGTATGGGACACATGGGGCAGCTCCATCACCATCCCACCTTTTCTTGTGGCCGTGGCACCATGAGCAACCAGGTGGAATGGGTGGGCGGACGGGCGGCTGCGCAGGCTCTTAAGTAGGGTTTATTTTGGCAGTAGGGCTTATATTAGGTACGTGCATAAAGCATGCTAGGGCTTATTTTGGGGATAGGTCTTATTTTCAAGGAAATGGTATTTACACACTAATTAAATGTGAATTCACTCTCACTCTTGGACCTTCATTAATGGCATTTTATGTTGATAGTTTGAAAAGGGCATGCCTTAGCAGTAATTTTTTCTGTATGATTAAAAACAATGCATAAGTGGTTCTCCTACCCTAAAGGGGCTTATGACAATCTAACTCCATGTTTCTCAACTTTGGCAATTTTAAATATGGCTGGTTGGGGATTTCTGGGAGTTGAAATCCATACATCTTAAAATTGCCAAGGTTGAAAAATACTGATCCAGTTCGTTTATAGCAGCATGAATGGATGTTAGTTGTGCTCCAGCAGTGAAGGACACAACCTGCGTGTCTTTTCCAAAATATTACACTACCATGTCATTATGTCTCCTTTCTTATGATTTTATTCAGGTGCTGTGCTCCCTGCTGGTGGTAGTTCAACAGGCAGCGTCAATGGATATCACACCTGCAAAGGTGAGGCAATTCAGCTAATTGTGCATACCTTGTGTCTTTATGTAACTGCGGTGAGGCCTATCAATAGCAATTTTGTTTGCATTCCCATTGTTCAAAGAAAGAGAGTAAGTTGCTTTGACCTTTGCAGTTTCTTTCTTTTATGAGTCAGGGGCCATGTGGATGGAGTAAAACCGGAAGGTTCTTTCCCACTCATTCCCTTGTCACTCATCTCAGGTTATTTCAGAGGTTTTAACTAAGTGGAAATCATAGATGCATCCGGAATGTAAAGCTTTCTTATGGCTCTCTAAGCAAGGGACCTGCTGATTCTGAGGAAGAGGATAGTTTAAAAGCTGCAGATTATGGAAATTCTGAAGTCTCTTTTCTTCCATCATCCCTTTTCTTAAGAAAAGGGGAGCCTGAGTGTACAGAAGGCCTTTCACCTGAATCGACCTTTGATGTTGTTCATGCATGTTGTTTATTACACTGAACATATGTAGACTCCTACATCTGTATCTGTTACATTGAGTCCTTATATGTATAACCAGAAGCAAATTAAAGAATTCCTCTCATTCCACTTGGGTTCTTTTTCTGCCTTAGATCTGACAGAGATCCAGTGTGACATGTCAGACGTCAACCAGCAATACGAAGGGCTGGGTGCTGCTTTACGGGGGCGTCTTGAGCAACTCTCGGCCATGTTGGAAAAGATGAGGGAGGCCCAGGACCAGGTGAAGGCTGTGCTGACGTGGTTGGAGGAGAAGGAGCAGGCTTTGAAAGTCCTGGAAGCTTCCTCTTCACCTACAAAATCGGAGACAATGAGAGCTCAGGCAGAACATAACAAGGTCTTATTTTCATGTATACATAAAAGCCTCTTTCTTGTTTTTTTTAAACCATCCATAATAATATTGTTCAGCAAAGCATATGGCAAGTGTCTTGACCTTTTGTAGCTTTTCCCAAGGAGAACGATTCTCCGTTTGAGGCTGATCTGAAGCATCAAACTGAATTTATAAACCCCTTTTCAGCCCTCCCACAAAAGTATAATGTAGTTATTCAAATGGTTGAAATTCCATTTAAAAGAGTTTTGTGGGTGCTCTGTAATATATTCTGGCATTACTATTACAAGTGCTGCTTGGAGAGTGTCCTTTCAAAGAACAGGCTACCATATTTTTGGGAGTATAAGATGTACTCCCCCCCCACAAAATGGGTGGAAATGTCTGTGCATCTTATATAGCGAATGTTGCCGAAGCCCCGCCCACTCGCTGGCCCCCACCCTTCGGCCTCTGCCTCCCAGCCATTTGCCTCCTTGCAGCAAACAGCAAAAAGCCTGGTCAGCTTCAGCACAGCCTGATTAGCACAAGCAGCTGATTGTCGGTTGGATCAGCCTCCCTACGATCAGCTGTTCCAGGCTGCAGGGATCACCATCACCTATTGTTGCCTCCGCGTGCCCCTTTTTTGGCCTCTGCATCCCATTTTCAGCCTCCACGTGCACCATTTTCCACCCGTTCCGATCCCCGCTGCTTGGAACAGGCCAAAAACGGGGCACCTGGAGGCAGCAATAGGTGATGGTGATCCCTGCAGCCTGGAATAGCTGATCGTTGGGAGGCCGATCCAACCAACAATCAGCTGCTTGTGCTAATCAGGCTGTGCTGAAGCTGACCAGGCTGTTTGCTGTTTGCTGCAAGGAGGCAAATGGCTGGGAGGCAAAGGCAGATATTTTTTTTCTTGTTTTCCTTCCCAAAAGCTATGTGCGTCTTATACTTTGGAGCGTCTTATACTCTGAAAAATGTGGTAAATCCTTTTCAAATACTGACCAGTGTTTAGGTCAATCGTTCCCTCCCTCCAGATGCAGAGGCTTCAGGTCACAGGCTTTCAAGCCACTGAGGGGACAGATTCAAAATGTGTAGAACATGGGTGTCTCCGTGCGCAAGCAACTTTTCTATGGTTTCATAGGCCCCCTGGACTTTTGGGTACCAGTTTTTTTAGCCCAGGTGAGAAACAAAACCTTGAGATTTGTATTTTACCCATTGAAACTCCTCCATTTTTTTTATCTAAGTAAGGTAGCTGGTACTTCTGATTTGGAGAAAGGCTGCCTTTTCATAAAGCCTAAAATAGGCTGAAAACATTGGTCCTCGCCTTTGATGACCTTTGGTCATCACTGATCACAGCCATCGCTGTTCTAGCAGCAGCCTCTGCTATCCTCAGAGGGAAGAAGAAGAAATCGAGTGGATGGAAAACATGTCTTGTCTTTAGCTCACTCTCAATCACGCCCACAGAGTCTGATGCTTTCCTCCTTCCTCTCCTCCTTTCTGAATAGGCATTTTTGGGTGATCTGGAGCAGAACGCTGTGAAGGTCCAGGCAGCCAAGGAATCGCTCTCTGGACTCCTGAAGAAATACCCTGACTCTCCAGAAGCAAGAAACTGGAAGAGGATGTTGGAAGACTTAAGTACGTAGCCTAAGAATCTCGGAGAAACTCTGCAGGGGCTAATTAAGAACTCAGAACATTCCTGCAGGCCACCCCGAGTTTCCTCTGGTTGCCTTTCATTGTGTAATGATCCAGGGGGAGAGTGACAGCCTTAGGAGCAGTGAAGAACCTGTGGGATAAGGGAGCAAAACAAGAAGCACACAATAAGAACATGCTTCTATGAAATGGCTGCCTGTTGGGGAGCATATATACCATGGTATTGATATTGGTTTCTTTATATATCTTCAGAACTTCTGGTCTGAACATGGTATAAGTGCTCCATAACATTTTTGGCAGCATTCACCTTCAGGTGAGGTGGGCAGTATATAAGTTTATACTATATAAATAAATAATAAGTATTAAACCAAACATAATAATTACAATAGTAGTAATAATGTGGTAGGCTTTTTTTAATCCTACAAGTTCCCCCAACCTTCTTGTCCCATGAGGTCTTGGGGATGAGCTTGCTGAAATATCACAATATTTGGCACAGGAAAAAAAATCCCTTTGCAATGATATGAAGTCCCAGAAAGAAGCTCAGTGACAGCCTGGGACATAAATACAGGGCCATTATTCCCATCTACCAGGAACCTTGCCTGCATGATAGCACTTGTTGCTAAGTGAGCATGTCTTCCCACATCCAGACAACTATAGGAGTCAAAGGACGTGATGCTGCAGAGCAGGCTGGGTCTTGCAGAATGGGTGTCTTCTCTGTACGCAAGCAGGGAAGAGTCCTCGCTGTGGAGAGAGAAGGACACTTGGGCAGTGAATTTTGGTGTGAGAAAAGGAAACAAGAAGCATAGCTGTGCCTATTTTCATCTGAGAAATGTTGGTGTAAGTGAGGACAAAGAACCTTGATGTAAATATTGGTTTAGGCAGGATCCACTCTCGTTCTCAGTGACTTGGCTCCTCTTTAGCCACTGGTTGTGGTAAAAAGATTTGTGCAAGATATTTTTCACTCTTGCATTATGTTGGCAATATCCCCAACCATGGTGGTTTCGGTGTTCAGATTCCAGGTGGGCAAATGCCAAGCAGGTGACAGAGGAGCGTCAGCAGAAGCTAGAAAAATCAGCCAATGAACTGGCCAGTTTTCAGGAAGCCGAAGGGCAGCTGAGGCCCTGGCTGATGGAGAAGGAGCTGATGATGAGCGTTCTGGGACCCCTGTCCATTGATCCCAATATGCTGAATGCCCAAAAGCAGCAGGTTCAGGTAGGTCAAGCAAAAGCCTTGGCTTCTGCCTTTGTGTGTCTGCTTGGACGGAGCGAGGAGAGGTCAGGGCGGGTGGAGTTGGGAGCTGAGGAGGCTGCATGGCCTTTCACAGTACCTCTGGTTCCACTTCAGGCCCTGATAGAGGAAAGGCTCATTTACGAATACTTGGTTCGTTTAACATCTTGCTCATATTTAATGTGTCTCCCTCTTTTTTGGGAATAAGAAAGCATGTTGCTAAGAAATCTCTAGCCAGTCAGCCAAGAGGGAGGGAAAGTCTTCTTGATACTCTTTCTGCCATTTGTTTATATGTTTTGGAGTAGCAGCAGCAGACTAGAACTCTATCGCCCTCCCCAGCATTTTTGAAAATCTGAGATGTATTGAAAACTCAACCTCTGCAGTTTCTGTGCAACACTTCCAAAAACTCCACGTTCAGACGCTTTAAGAGTTTCCAAATGGGCTCTTAGCTCTGTTGTCAGCCAGTTTAAACTCCTACTTTTTATGACTAATTTTTTTGGCTCTTAATTGATTTGTTAGTTGGTGTTATACATGTTTTACATTAAATGTTCCTTTGGAATGAAGATGAGATACAGTTTTTAATGGATGATATAAATATTGCCACTTGTTGCTTTGACCCTGAAGGTCCTTGGAAGAAGATGCTCCTTGGACCTGTTTTGTATCTGGCTCTCAAGTATGGTCTCCCTCAACATGTTGCTTCCCTTTCCACCAAGTCCCAGTCCATGTGGCTGGAATTGCTTCTTTGGTCACGGTAGCGGGAAAACAGGAGGTTGCAATGCAAGGCATTGTGGAAGACACATTGAGGGATTTCTAGCGCATCCTCCTAACTGTCCATACCCTAACAGCAGTACGCAATCAAGGAAGATGATTATTCATACAGAATGTCAATAATGAGGATGAATAAGGGGGAAAATGGGATTCAGCTATGGAATCCTAGAATCCTTACCCATCGTCCATAAAGCAAGAGCTCTCCCTAGAGTGTTTTTCAGAATCCTTTGCAATGTGTGGGAGTTCATTTTCATGTTAATCCATATAAAGATGAACCACCCCCCCCCACGGCAGAAGACTTGAAAACCACCAATTATTTCACAGGAATAGGCATCTTAATTATTTCAGTGGAATTTGGGGAGGCAGTTAGTTTGTGGCTGTCTTCGTGGGTTTCTGAGTTCTTAAAGTGGTGACTCCTACTATAGTGAGGCTAATAGCACCCATCCGTTCCTTCTCCCCTCATCTTTACCTTTTGTTTTAATCAAATGCCGCTAGTCCGTCACATTCGTATTTGTGTTGCAGTTCATGCTGAAGGAATTTGAAGCTCGGAAGCACCAGTATGATCAGCTGAATGAGGCAGCCCGGGGAATCCCCACCAGTCCTGATGAAACGTCTCCACCCCACAGCCACGTGCAGGAGGAGCTCCAGGCTATCAACAGGAAGTGGACCAAGCTTACAGAATGCCTCAACTCTCGTTCCAGTCAAATTGACCAGGCCGTGGTCAAGAGCACCCAGTTCCAAGAGCTACTCCAGGGGTTGTCTGAGAAGGTGAAGGCTGCTGGACAGCGCCTGAGCACCCAGCCTGCCATCAGCACCCAACCAGAGGCTGTGAAACAGCAGCTGGAGGAAACCAGTGAAATCCGGTCTGAGCTGGAGCAGCTGGAAGAGGAGATCACAGAGGCTCAAGCCCTGTGCGAGCAGCTCTCGGTTCTCATGGGAGAGCAGTACCTGAAAGATGAGCTCAGGAAGCGCCTGGAAACGGTCGCCTTGCCTCTCAAAGGGCTGGAGGATTTAGCAGGTACAGTGTTCACAGGTTTTGAAGTGAGCACTGTCATTTAATTGAGAAGTAGACTCAAAGCTCCAGAAGTTGTAGGAAGATGGTAGTGTGCAGTTGGGCCTAGTAGCTTCTAATGTACACATTTAGATGGCATTAAAATCAGCAGGGCCATTAGCACACATCAAGCCATTGGTCTCCTAGGAAGGAGCCTGTAGCTCACGTTAATGTTGTAAACACTCAAACACTAGTGCCCAAACACTCTGATGTGCATGGTGGTCCAGGAGACAATGCTGGCTCTTCCTTCCTTGTACTCTCACAAAGAAAGAACACCATACAAGGCAAAACCAAACTCCTTTATGGTTCGATTTGCTGTACATACCCAGCTAGAGAGGGACAGAGAAAATTCTCACTTCTCCAGGATGGCTCACCCAGCACACAATGAGTAATGTTACACCTCTTTGGGGAGCCAAAGATCACGTAAGGGACTGGTACAGTGTATCCTAGAATTCCCATAGCTGAATGGTTCTCTGTTTTCAAATTCAGAAAATGTATTTTAAAATCTACAGTAATTAGAACTAAAAATAATTATATAGGACTGCCCAGAGGGAAAAAGGAAGATTGGGCTTAAGCCCTATACATCTACCCGAAGAAAATACAGAATGGCGGCCCATCCCATCCCATGTCAAATGCTTCTATTTCCTAGAGTAGCTTGCTTCAAAGTTGTATAATTCATTCCCCCCACCCCCGGGACAAGTTCAAAGACTGGTATTTGAGTTTGTGCATTGAAAAAAAGTTTGCATTGCGAAGTACATTTTCAGCCATGCATCCCTTCCTATTTCTAGGTGACCGGCTGAATCGCTTGCAGACGGCCCTCGCCAGCTCCCAGCAATTCCAGCAGATGTTTGATGAGCTCCACACATGGCTAGAGGACAGGCTGAAACAGCAGGCACAGAGTGGGCCGATCTCAGCCAGGCTGGAGAGGCTGCAGTGTCAGATTCAGGAGCAGGAAGAATCCCAAAAGAGCCTTAACCAACACAGTGGCTCCTATGAAATGATTGTGGCCGAGGAAGAATCTTTGCTTCTCTCTGTTCATCCTGGGGAAGAGAAGACAACCATGCAAAGCCAGCTGGTTAGCTTGAAAGCAAACTGGGAGGAGCTGAGCAAACAAATTGCCAGCCGGCACTCCAAACTTAAGGATTGCTTGCAGAAGGCCCAGAAATACCAGCGCCACGTGGAAGACCTTTTCCCTTGGGTGGAGGATTGTAGGTCAAAGATGTTAGAGTTAGAAGTCACTCTGGATCTGGTGCAACTGGAAGCCGCTCTTCTGAGGTCAAAGGCCATGTTGAGTGATGTAGCAAAACGACGTTCCCTTCTAGAGATGCTGAATAGTGCTGCTGATGTCCTCATTGATGCATCAGAAATGGATGAAGACGACATTAGAGATGAGAAAGCAGAGATCAACCACAAGATGGATGCTATAACAGAGGAGCTCCAAGCCAAGACCGAGTCCCTTGAAGAGATGTCTCAAAGGCTCAAGGAGTTCCAAGAAAGTTTTAGGAACATTGAAAAGAAACTAGAAGGGACAAAGCACCAGCTGGAGATCTATGAAGCTCTTGGCCCTCAGGCCTGCAGCAGTAAAAATTTGGAAAAACTGAGAGCTCAACAGGAGGCTCTTCAGGCCCTGGGAGCTCAGGTGGATTACCTCAGGAACTTCACTCAGGGTCTCGTGGAAGATACTCCAGATGGATCAGACTCTTCCCATCTCTTGCGCCAAGCTGAAATTGTCCAGCAAGATTTCAAGGGGGTGAAGCAAAAAGTCAATGAATGTTGTAAAATCATGGAAAACAAGCTTGAAGGAATAGGACTATTTAATAATCATGTTCGGGAAATGTTTTCCCAACTGACTGACCTAGATGATGAGTTGGATAGCATGGGCCCTGTTGGGAGGGACATGGACAGCCTTCAGTCGCAAGCAGACGATGCCCAGGAATTTCTGGGCAAACTTCACCAGTTAAGACTGGATATCCAGGCTTCCGAAGAGAAGTGTAGACAGATGCTGGACGAGGAAGGGAGTCCTGATCTCCTAGGGCTGAAACGTGAACTAGAGACCTTAAGTAAGCAATGCATCAAATTGACTGAAAGGGGGAAAAGCCGCCTGGAGCAGGTGGAGACCACGCTGGCTCGCGTCAAAGACTTCTACAACAAGCTCAAGGAGCTGAACTACATGACCACTGCGGCAGAAGAGGGTGAAGCACTGCAGTGGGTAGTTGGGACTGAGGTGGACGTCATCAACCAGCAGCTGGCCGATTTCAAGGTAAGAGCCTTTCCATCCTAAAGGTGTTTCCTGTTTATACTGGATCCAGTCCTGGTTGCGTGCTTGACTTTTCTGAGTTGCGTATTGTCTTCCTTGACTTTACCAGGATGAGTCAGTGGCTGGGAGGTAAAATGTGGCAGAAACAAACAGCTTGTGCCTTGGGGTAAATTTCAAATCAGTATCCATTTGGGTAGTTTTAGGAAAAGTGTCCCCTTGGGGAGGGGGGGTGTTTGCTTAGAATACTTGTATACTTGTTTGTGTACTCTAAACATTAAGTTAAAAGAAAAGAAAATGGTGACATGTTTTGGTGCAAAATAGTTACACCCATGCATGTTTCAAGAGAGGCAAGACAGCCTGGGATGTGTATTCCTGCTTAGTAGAGGGTTGGGCCTGATGGCTCCAGCCACTCCTTCCGACTCTTGGATCCTGTAATTGGAGTCCTATTCTGGTTCAGATGTTGGGGGTCTTAAGAAACCTTGGGGTCTACAATGACGCTAGGTGGGTTTCCCCAGGTTTTCCTAAGCCTTTGAAGTGCTGTATAGGCAAACCTTTCATCCTCAGCCGATTTCATTCTGAGGAAGCATAAGGGGAGCTTTTAACTGGGCTTCTTTTGGTAACAGCCAGCTTGGATTCTCCGTGCTGGACAAGTACAGCAACCTTCTCAAGTGCTGAGCACGATTACTGTATTTTTCAGAGTATAAGACACTCCAAAGTATAAGACGGACCCAGCTTTTGGGGAGGAAAACAAGAAAAAAAATCTGCCTCTGCCTCCCAGCCATTTGCCTCCTTGCAGCAAGCAGCCAGTTTCAGTTTCAGTTTCAGCACAGCCTGATTAGCACAAGCAGCTGATTGTCGGTTGGATCGACCTCCCAACAATCAGCCGTTTTAGGCTGCAAGGATTGCCATCGTCTATTGCTGCTTCCGCGTGCCCCATTTTCGGCCTCCGCATGCCCCATTTTTCAGAACGGGCAGAAAATGGGGCACGTGGAGGCTAAAAACAGGATACGGAGGCCGAAAATGGGGCACGCGGAGGTGACAATAAGTGATGGTGATCTCTGCAGCCTGAAACAACTGATTGTCAGGAAGCCGATCCAACCGACAATCAGCTGCTTGTGCTAATCAGGCTGTGCTGAAACTGAAACTGAAACTGAAACTGGCTGTTTGCTGCAAGGAGGCAAATGGCTGGGAGGCAGAGGCTGAAGGGTGGGGACCAGTGGGAGGGTGGAGCTTCGGCAACATTTTCTGTATAAGACGCACAGACATTTCCACCCACTTTTGGGGGAGAGTGCATCTTATACTCCGGAAAATATGGTACATATCCATCCCAAATAAATGCATTTTTAAAAATAGATTAATTAATGCAACCATGTCATTTCAGGAAATCCACTCCCCAAAGTTTGGTGTGAAAATGGTAGAATGTTGTATGAGAATCCAAGACTGGGTAGATTTTGACATTTGGGAATTCTTCCCTGGAGCATCTAAATATCTCAGCAGGAATGTTGAGTTCATGAAATTTGGGCCACCGGGAAGAATTGTGAATGTAGATGTTCCTCATTTGTTATTGGGGAATATTATGAGCTCGAATCTGAGCTCTCTCTTGGAACTACAGACACTAAGGAAATGTTGTCTTCCACCGAAATAAAGCAGAACCACATTTCAAAAATGAAATTTTACTTTCAGGATGCATATTTTCAAAGAATGGTAAATAGAGAAAAGATTTGTGGGATTTTGATGGATAACAAGTAAAAATCAATGTTATTTGCAAATTATATGATTATTTGTTTTGTAATTCTACTGCCTTTGTTTAACAAATCTGCCTTGTTGACATGTTGTTCTTGTGAATGGATAATAATTGGTTAACTGGGGAGTGCATTTTAAGTGCTTAGGTTGACATAGTCTTGGAAGAATCAAGGCATAGATTGGTTCAAAGGGTGGAGCCAAGGGCTCCCTTAATGGGACAGAAAAGTCCAGTTGGAAAAATCCCTCCAAGGTTCACCAACTTGTGATGGCAGCTCTTTCCCATCCAGACAGAAAGAAGCAGCCCAGTGAAGCAGGAGCTTCCATCGGCCCCTGGCTGGCCAGGCAGAGGGACTTTCTTGTGGTTTTTCTCATGCGCCAGCGGAAGCTTGGCTGGAGCCGAAGGGAGGTTGAGACAATGGGAGAAACAAATGTGGGTGGCATCTGCGCCTCAGAGGGTTAGGCTTGATGGGCATCCGGAGCAGGACGGAGCATTTCCATGATTTGGGCCCATGGCTGTCAATGCTTAGGCTGTGGCAATGTTGTTAAATCCAAATCCCTCTGTTGCTCTTTTAGAGGGAAGCTTGGGTGGGCCTGAGCAAGCCCGGATGGAGAAGGCACGGGGGCTTCTGGTGGTTCCCTGACCCTGTTTTGCAGGAGCTGCCGGGAGAAGGGCATCTCGCAGAAGGAGGTGTTAGGAAGGGGAGGAAAAGGCTGCCTTGGAGGCAAGTTGCCGTTTTTCAGAGCTATCATAATAAGCGACATTCCCTCTGCCCTTGGCAATGGAGCAGGTGCTGGGTGGGCGGACTGAGTAATGCACGGCTCCCAGGATCTTCCGTCAGGCTTGGTTTTTCCGGTCCTGCAGAAAATCCCTGTATTTATTCCAGCTTGTGGCCAACCCAGTAGCAGGCAGTTTGGTTTCCGTTCCTTGGAGGAGTGAGGCGAACCCCACTTTACCCAGGGGATGCGGCTTAAAAACTCTCTCCACGTCTTTGAACTTCCAAGCAGAGCTTTTCAGAAATGTTCTTCCCGTGCAGTTTTTGGACACGTGGCTCCCTTTTCCTCCAGCCAGCCGCTCTGCTCTGGGGAAAGGAGAGAGGCAGAGCTTGGGTGGAGCAGAGAGAGAGCAGGAGGGGGGGGCATTTGGGAAGTAGCAGCTGGAACGACTTGCACTTGGGGAGGAAGAGCGGGGAAATGGTTTAAAATGTTGGCGGGGAAAAGCGCCTGCCTCGAAATCTAGGGGCTACTGCAGCTGACACGAGCGCATTGCCTTCTGCTGAGGAATTCTGTTTAGTGCAGTGCGTAAACTCAGTCCCTGTGCTCAGTAGCCCCTAGTTTATAGTTCAGTGTTATGGGTAAATCTTGCCACTAGAATGGTTAGGACAAATGACAGAAACATACAAAGATACGAAGCTTTTCCTCAATGTTTTTTTCCCCTGTTCGGGAGGATTTGTTGGTTTTTAATACCTATTGGGGGGATAATATGGTGTTAGTGTGCTCGGGCTGCAAAGGGAGCTCTGGGCTGCCATGTGGCCTTAGAGATGCCAGCTGTGGACCCCCCACCTCTCCTCTTCCTTTGCCAGCAGCCCCATTGGGGAGGGAAGCGTTCTGACCTCTTGGACTCTGGCCCCCTATTTTAAGGTTCAGAGCCCCGTTTTTCCCTCTGATGGTGTGGGGCCCCCATACCATCCTCACAGATTGCAACCCCACCCGGGAGGACCAGTGCCACCCAGAAATCCTTGGTGGAGGAAGCGACAGTCGCTTCCTGTTTTTCTAGCAACAGCCATCTTGGTTGCAAAAGAAGGAAGGACGGTCCTGTTTGAGAGCCATTTGGCAACCAGGCTGACCCCGGTGCCAGCCCTCTCCTCCTCCTCCTCCTCCTCAGGGCTGCTCAGTTGCCATCCTTTGCCAGCTTTGTCTAAAAGTCGAAGAAACAGAGGCCAGCAGCCAGGAGGAGGATGAAAAGGCAGATTTTCCAGGTGGCTTCGTTTAGCCAGAAAGCTGACAAACACCTGCCTGCTCTTGGCAGAACAGGAGCTCTGCAAACAATGGAGTCACTGAGTGGAGGCGGACAGGAGGCAGGAGGAAGAAAGGGTTGATTCAGAGCTTCCTCCCCTCACCCACCCATCACCTAGGCTGGCTCTGTGGCGGGCGGGGGAGATTTTTCTCAATGGCTCCTGGGCTCCTCCCATTTCTGTAACAAATAAGGCTGGCTGTGCATTATGCAAAGGCGGTTGACAGAGTGGACGAGAGTGGGACATTTATTAAGGCTGGCCCAGTCACGCACAACTTCTCCTTTCCCCTTCCCCCTACCCCTTTTGGTTAAATATTCCCAATACTTCTTCTTCTTTTTTTTTAAAAAAAGGATACATTTGCACAAGACCCCAAAGGGACAACCTAAGGAGATCAGCCAGAAATTAAAGCAATGAGAAGTCATGACTGACCCACAGAAGCTTCTGCAATAATTTTTAAGATGCCACCAGGTTCTGCCATTTCCCCTATCAAAAGTTCACTTGACAACTCCCTCTGGAAATGAGTAGAAGCCCACATTGTGTCTCACACCATCCCTTTCCATTCGTTTCCCCAGGGATGGTATTGCTCAGTTGCATTTACCATCTACATTCCTGGATCTGCCATACAACTCCTGAGCAATCTATGGAACTCTACTGTGCTTCTCTTTCAGATATTCCCTATATTTTTTTTTCATTCCTCTGCCTTGATTTCATTATTTATAAAGCTTTTGTAAAGTGTTTGAATAGTTAAATGACAGGGTTTAAATTTTGAAGGCCTATCCTTCTACCGGCCATTTTCGCCTCCTCTCAGCCTGTTTTGGAATCTTGGAAATAATTGTATGAACCTAGATATGCTTTGTCCAGTTGGATGCAGTCTTGTGAATATGGGCATTGTGAACTTTTTAACATTCCTTTCCTCCTTTTTGGCCCATTCCTATGCTAACTTTCATATTGCTATTATTTATTGCCTTTGGGGAAAGTATTCCACTGATTTCTGGACACAACCCTTCCAGTCCCCCCAAAGGAAATCCTGAAGCCTTTTGGCAGCAGCACTGGGTCTGTCTGCTCCGAGAAAGTGACTCAATAAGTTTGTCTCAAACAGACCTTTTGAATAAGGATTCCTTTTGTTTACGCAGTGCTTTTTGAAAAAGGATGGAGTCTGACTCCATCCCTTCAGCGACCACGATGCAGTGGAAGTCACCTTCAGGAATAAGAAGTTGACTGTATACATTTAGGCTGTGAAATACTGCATTCTCCGGTGGGATCCTTGCCTTGGTGTGAGGGCTCAGACTGGACTCATTCCAGGTGCTTGGTTCCTTTCCAGTCCCCACACCCTCCTGGCTCCCAGTCCTCTTCTTCACGCCCCTGGTTCGCTGTGTGATTCCTCTTTGGAAACTTATTCATGTGCTATCCAAAGAGACGAAACTCTTGGGAAAGAATGGAGGAACATCTGCTTGGGAAGGCTCTGGTTGGCTACTTCAGCACTTGGGCTCTTCCTGGGTGGTACCCATAATTCTAGACCACTCCTCTTCATTATTGCCAGGGACCCAAATCACTTTTTTTTTTCCTTTCGCTTTTCCTAAATCCTTGGGAGAAGGAACTGACAAACTCACTTTTGAAGTGGAGATTTCAGGGAGGATCTGCTTTTTTCTACCTGTTCCAATAATAGAATAGCAAATCGCCTAGGAAATCTAGGACAGGCGCATAATATTTGAATAATAATATTTGAATAATATTTAATGAATGTGGGAATTGCCGCAAGAAACGGTGGTGACAACTTTGTAAGAAAGGAAAAGGGACCGTGGTTGGCCACAGGTCCCCCAGGGTCGGCAGGGCCGTGGCTTTCGTGACCAGCAGTTGCAGGCTTCTCAAAGAGGGGTGTCCTCGTTCTACCTTGGAAGCAGGCAGCCAGGCTGGATTGCTCTGGGCCAGCTTGGGGGGCTTCTGCTGCTGGGTTCTTTTCTCTTTCCCAGGAAACAGCAACTGGGGGTGGAAGAGGATGGGGGGGGGGGGTGTTTCACTAGGCAGGATATCCAGCGAGTTTCACTGCAGGACAAGGAATTCAGTCTAGGCTCCCCAAAGCTTGTGGATTTGAAACCCCCACTTCTCCTTCCGAGGTAGCATCCCAGGACCGCTGGAGGAGGGAAGGGCACCGCCTGGTCTTGTGGTGCCTCTGTTGCCCGGTCTTTCAGAAGAGCCAGGAGGCTCCAAAAGAAAGATGGCTCTTTGCATCGTTCTTGATCTGCCTCCTTGCCTGATCAGGGGACCCATCTGACCGTATTTTTAACTCTTCCGTAATGTGCCCTGGCTCCTTCCAGTCCAGCTTGGAACAGCTGGGGGTGGCTAGCTATTTTGTTTTCCTCGTTGGATGCTTTCCAAGCCCACTTGAAAGGTTGCTACTTCTGCTGCCAGCTTGGTATTTTGAGTATCAGCATCCCCCAGTAAAATACTTCTCATTGCACAGCTGTTTACTCATCCTTCTGACATGGTATCCAAGAGTTGCAGGGCGCAAGTGAGATCTGGAGCTGAAGGCAGCTCTATCCAGCCGCAGGGCTTGGAACTGGGAGGCCGGCATCCAGGCCCAAGTGGCCCAAGGTGTCCTGCTGCTTATATGAACTCCTACGGTCTATTTCTCCAGATTTCTTCAAATCGGAGAGCCAGTTTGGTCTGGTAATGTAGACACCCGACTGGAAACCAGGAGACTAAAAGTTCTAGTCACACCTCCGCATGAAAACCAGCTGAGTGATCTTGGGCCAAATCCCAGGGGACGGACTGGGAGTTCGAGTCCCACTTAAGCACAAAAGCCGACTGACTACGTGCTTGGGGTGCTGTGCTTGGGGTGCTGTGCTTGGGGTGCTGAATGGGTTAAGGACCCCTCTCCTTTGCTGTGTTGCTAACTGGTCAAGTATCTTTCTCCTATATTTTATTTGGATTTTTTAAAATGTTTTTATTGGTTTTAAATGTTTTTAGAATTTTTAGTCATCGTGTATTTTTTGAATTGTAAGCCTCCCAGAGTCGTTGACTGAGATGAGTGGCTACAGACAATTGAATAAATAAAAAAAAGGAGGAGAACCGAGCATATTGACTTACTTATAAAAACAATAAAGGCAGGTTATATATTCAGGAGGACAGCATTCAGGAGGATAAACCCAGAGAGAGAAAACACACACACACACACACACACACACACACACACACATATTTATGTGTATATTTTCACTTTCTCTTCAGTTCTGGTCAGTTTCTCTTTGGATACTGCATAGTATAGTCCTGGGTGTTTCTAAATCCTGCAGAGATTATAATTCTCATTTTACCTCCTCTCTTTTTTCTCTGATGACGGGAGTGAAAAGACTAACATGTACACATATATATGCATAGGTACATCTGGATTAAACCTGACATTTTATGCCCAGTGAACCTGAGAAATATAGCTCCTTGGATGCTGGGCAGAAACCGGGCCCTGGTGCACTTGGAAATTAGTTCTCCATCTGCCAAATGGGAAGGAGAGGAGAAGCAGGATTGGCATATAAATAGGCCTTCATAATAACAGAAGACCAACATGAATTAGACCTTCGTCGAGGAGTTTAGGCTGCAGTGAAATTGGGGCTGTCCCAGATGACATGGTCTCTCCTCTAGAGGCTGGTGAAGTAGGCATTAAGGACGGGTGAGCAGTTTGAAATGTGGCCCCTGGGGGGCTGCCGCGTTTCACTTTGGAAGGAGCGATGTGGGGCCACTCGTCCTCCATCCAGGTCCTCAGAAAGGCTCTGCCAACCTGTCCCCACCTCCACCCCTTTCTTTCCCAGCAAAAGGACACCGAGACATTGGCATGGACCAATGGGTTTTTTAAAAAAAACTTCTAATAAAATAGATCATTACCTCAGTTGCACACACACATGCACACAAGCCCTCTTTTGCTCACTTCTCCTTCTTTGGTCCCTTGCTTAACCTGTGTGCAAAAAGTGCACCGTGTGTCTAACCCACAAAAAGAGAGTGTTTCTTCATGTCATGATTCCTCTGAATGTGTGAATGTGTGAAGCCTGTAAATAGATTGCTGTCCTCAGATGTTTGCCAGCTTCAGCAAGAAACCCTTGTGCGTTGTGTCAGGCAACACCATTCTTGTTCCAGAGGAACACAGGAGGAGAAGTTGACAAGAGCCGGGAGGGGGGGGGGCAGCTGGCAGCAGAGAAGCTGCATCAGCAGCAGGATAAGGTGGCCCTTGTTTGTCTCGTGACACAACTTGGCCCTTGGGCAGGTTGCTTGGGGGGGGGGGGCTGCACTGAAGCCGCAGAGGGAGATAAGGGAGAGCAGCTGGGAGGTGAGGGAGCACTGTGGGGAAGGTCAGGCAGTCCGGCTGTCCCTGGGACAGCATATTCTTGTGTGAGATCTGGGTCCAAACAAACACAAACCTAACCTGGGGTATTGGCTATTCCTTCCAAGCTCAGTGTCATTTGTAAATTTGATGAGTTCCCCTTCTATTACCTCATTTAAGTCATTTATGAGGATACTGAAGAGTACTGACCCTAAGGTGGAACCTTGTGGTACCCCACTGCTTACTTGCCTCCATTGTACCATTAAGGACTACTTGTTGAGTATGGTTTGTTAGCCAGTTACAAATCCATCTGGTGATGATGCTGTTTATCCCACATTTTTCTAGCTTACCAAGAAGTAGGTTGTGGTGTACTTTGTCAAATGCTTTGCGGAAGTCTAAATATACTATGTCCACAGCATTTCACTGTCAATTTAGTCACTTTGTCAAAGAATGAAATAAGATTGGTTTGGCATGATCTCTTTTTAACAAACCTGTGCTGGCTACTAGTTATAACTTTATTTGATTCTAGATGTTCACAGATTTATTTTTTGATTATTTTTTCCAGTATCTTCCTGGGTATTGATGTTAGGCTGATTGGTCTGTAGTTTCCTGGGTCAGTTTTTTCCCCCTTTTCTTGAAGATGAGAGCCACATCAGTTCTTTTCCAATCCTCTGGTGGTTCCCCGGCGCTTCAGGATTTTTTAAAGCTATAATATAATGGTTCTAAAATAACATCTGCCAGATCCTTCAGAACTCTGGGATGTAATTCATCAGACAAGTGTTCTCTGACCATTTTCTTGCTTATTTTAATTTTTATTTCTGTCTTCTACATTTATGTTTTGGTAGGTTGGGCTAGCGTTTCTTTTTGCGTGAAGACGGATGCAAAGAATGAGTTAATCAGCTCTGCTTTCTCTCTAGTGCCTGTTACTTCCTTGCTGTCTTTTCTTTTTAGTGGACTGTTTCCTTGACTTTTTCCTTGTTATTTATATGTTGAAAGAATTTTTTAAAAAATATCTTTGACTTTTGTTGCAATTCTTTATTCATTCTGAGCTTTTGCTTTCCCGACTTCATTTTTGCAAATTCAGGCTATTTGCTGATCCTCTGCCTTAGTTACGTGTCCCTCTTTCCATTTTTTGTACTTGTCCTTTTTGTCTTTCAGTTTATGAGATAGATTTTTGTGCAACCATGCTGGTTTCTTCTTGGATTTCTTGTTTTTCTTTTTCAGTGGTATTATCTTGGATTGGGCTTCTATGATCATATTTTTCAGTGTTTCCCACACTTCATGAGATGTTTTCCCCTTTAAGATTTTTATCCATGAAATTCTGCTTAGGCTCTCTCTGACTATGTTAAAAGCAGCTAAGTCTAAGACTCTGGAATGATTATGTTCTATTTCTTGTGTTTGCATTAGATTGAATTTCAATATGATGTGGTCACTCTCACGCAAGATTCCATCAACTTCAACTCCCTCTATCACTTCTTTTCTATTAGTAAGAATTAGGTCCCGTATAATTAGGTCCGTTTCCTCTAGTTCCCTCCTCTATCTTTTGGATGACAAAGTTGCCAGCTAAATTGGTTAGGAATCTGTTTGATCTCCCACTTGCTGCAGGGTTTGTCTCCAGTTGAGATTGGGGTACTGTGGCATGTTTCCCACATACATTTGTGAATTGATTTGTTAATTGATCTGCCAAACCACGATGAACCAGGACCAGCAGATCAGGCAGCAAGCTGCAAGTCAAGCCTCCTCCTCCTCCTCCTCCTCCTCCTCCTCCTCAAAGCCCCAGGTTCGGCCAGCAGTCGGCAAAGAGGTGAAAAGGAAGTGTCTCTGGGCCTCTCCTCCACTGCAAAGCGTCTGGAAGGAGGAGGACAAAGAGGAGTTGAGGACCCATGCCTCCAACTGTTCAAAAGACAAGATCTGCTCCTAGATTAACTCCAGATGGTGCTGCATGCACAGAGTGTTCCATGCATAGAAAATGGGTGCCTCTGGCACCTTCCTCAGCCTGCAGCCCTTCAAATGTACAACTCCGAATTTCCTGCCACTGTGGCACTCCAAGACATGTTTTTTTAGTACGGTTTATTTTAAAAAATGAAAGGCAAGTTAAAAACTAATATAAAGTTAAGAAAATGAAACAAAGAGAAAACTAGAAGTACAAGAAAGGACAAAAAAGTAAAAGAAAAAAGATATGAAGCAGGGGCTTCTGATCTTTTTAACAGTAGTTATAAGTGCAATTATAAAATTTACCTCTTATTCTTTGATTACAACACAACTCTCTTCTTTCTATACTCTGTCCTGTCTTGATTATCACAATCACAAATCATATGTTTATTTCTTTCTGCCTTATGGAAAAACTCCATACGGGGTTTCTAGTCAGCAATAAACATAGATACGGTCGATCCTCTGGAAAAAAAAGTCAGTTTAGCCACCTCAGAAAGACTCAGCATCTTCATCTTTTATTCCTCCATTGTGGGTAGTGCCAAATCTTTCTACCTTTGCACGTACAATAATCTTGCTGCAGTTATCAGGGACAAAACAAATTTCCATAACTTTTCCAACTGTTTGCCCATCAATCCCTGAACAAAAATGTCTAGTCTCAATTGTGTGTCAATCTTTAAAATCTTCTCAATCAATGTGTGCATTTGGACTCAAAATGTTCTTAGCTTTTTTACGCTTCAGCATGATGAAATGCTGCACGATCGAATTTGGGTCGGTCACCAAGACCAGCAGATGTACTCTTCTGAGCTTTCGGAGCCCATCTTCAGGGAACTTCGAAATCTTTATTCGTCTGGATGCTCAGGAAGCTAAACCTCGGGTCCCAGTGACACACCCAAATCTGATCTTGCAGCATGATCCTGGGACACATACAGTATTTGCCTTCCCTCGTGATAAAATGCCCCTACTCGTTCACACTTCCAACATAAATTTGAAGTGCCTTTATATATTCTAGATGATTCGTCTGATGATATATATCAACAGAGCATGTAAACATTCTCCTTATGATATAAGATAAATTTCAAACCTTTCAACCATATAATTCCCAGTGTTCCATTCAATTTCAGATCAGATAACTCAATCCTTTTCTTTCCTTTGCATCTTATAACACCTTATATTTAAATTGTGGTCTATTTCCCCCCCACAAAATTTTAGATATATCCTTCTGCCACTATATAAAATAGTGCAACAGTTATTCTCCCCAGCAATGAAAGTTGTAGTTTCTCCCACCTTAATATGTCTTTTTAAAATTTCCATATAAATTAGTATTGTGTGGTGCAACTAACTTACTGTCCAGTTCCTCAAACATGAAAAAAATCTTGCCTAATTCATCTCTCTGCAGGTTGCTCTAGCGATCCTCCACTATTTTTGCCATTTTTTTCTGGTGGTTGTCATTAAAATATTATAATCCAAAATCTCACAAGTAAGGGAAAGAGACAAGGCAAATTTCCCTTTTTTTTCTATTTTTCTTCTTTCATGTCAAATGGCAGGCTGAAGTTATAGTCAGCATCATGATCTAGCTTTATCTTTTGTATCAAAACAGCTACCAGTTGTCTTGTTCAAAAGCACTTTCATAATCTTTCGAAATAACTATCCTCCTTATTCATTCTAAACTTTCTTACATCCGCTCGTTAAACTTTTTGTGAAAATTTTTAAAACTTTTTCTTCCTTTGTAATCCAGAAAGGATGTTGAATCACAAAGTAGAATTTTCTTAACCTGCCTCTCAGAAAATGTCTCTTTAGCTGTAAGTTATTTACCTCCGAAGTGTTCAAGAATTGAGGCTCATGGGTCGCATATATGCTGCATGATGACTGTGACCTTGGTTTAAGCCCCTTGACTCCTGGCCAGTCAACTCACAAGTCAGTCACAAAAACCCCAATTCCTGCAATCTACTCACAAGGAGCAACTGTCTGGAATGGAAGTGGGTGATCTCACTGTCTCTCCTTTATCCAGAGAGACTGCACCTGAATTCACTGTTTGGCCACTGATTTCTGCCACAAATGCCATCCCCACTTCTTCTGGGACATCTAGTTCACCATGAAACCTCACCAAAAGCCCACCCAAGACATGAGATGGGGATGGCTGACATAACTTGAGGAGGTGAGCAAAACTTTCTTGATGCCTACCCATGGGTGAATGATAGCAAGGATTAGTCCTTTAAAGAGTTGGGCTTAATTTGACTCCTGGTTACATCATGTCAAATCCTTGTAGAATATGCTGCAGAAGGAATTTATACTTGTTTTCCTGACTGCCCAATCGTCCCAGACTTCAGATTTCCTTGTGATACCACTAAGGCTAACCTGCTCAGCTTTGTTTCATGATCAGCCAAGGTACAGGCTTTCACGTATATATGGTCAAAACAAACATTGCTCTAGTAACCCTTCCAATTTCTAAAGTAGACTTGTATTCCCAAATTGCAGGCAGAACCTAAAGGAAAAATGAGAGGCCAGATAAGCTAATGGTTCCGTTGAGCTGAGCTGAGACTTAAGCCTAGTGGGCTGTCTTGATCAGCCCCTATAGCCCCCTCCTGTTGCAGGTAGAGTTTGTTTGGGAACTACCTTAAAAGGATTCTTTGCCCAAGTTCTTTTGTTGCCAGCCTTCCTGTTGCAGAAATCCACCAGCAGTTCAGCTGGCCTGAGGACCAGGCATGTCCCAGAGCAGCTGCAAGCTGTGGGTTCTCTGGCAAGGCAGGGAGACCATCTGATCACTTACCAGCTCCCCGGAGCTGCCACTCTTATCTGACCTTGGTCAAATTCTAAGTTGCAAACTGCTCACTGATTTGCGCCTCTGTGGCGCAGTGGTTAGAGTGCAGTACTGCAGGCTACTTCTGCTGACTGCCGGCTGCCTGCAATTTGGCAGATCGAATCCCACCAGGCTCAAGGTTGACTCAGCCTTCCATCCTTCCGAGGTGGGTAAAATGAGGACCCGAATTGTTGGGGGGCAATATGATGACTCTGTAAAAACCACTTAGAGAGGGCTGTAAAAACACTGTGAAGAGGCATATAAGTCTAAGTGCTATTGCTATCTTTTGGGAAGAAAGCTGTATTAACAGGAAACAAGCGCTGATGGACTGAAGGCAGAAGTAAAGATCATTTATCTTCATTTAACTTTTTATTGCATTTCTTCTGAGGTTTTTTTTTTCTGAAAGTGCAAGAAATAGGTAATCCTCAACTTTTGAATTTTGCCCCACGTTATAACCTTCATTACTGCCATTGTTAAATGAACCGCTGCCGTTGTTAAATTCGTAACACCGTTGTTAAGTGAATCGGGCTTCCCCCTTGGCTTGGCTTGTCAGAAGGTCCCAAGAGGGGATCACATGATCCCAAGGGGACACTGAGACCGTCATAACTATGAGTCAGTTGCCAAGCGTCCGAATTTTGATCATGTGACCACGGGGATGCTACAGCAGTCATAAATGTGAGAAACGGTGATAAGTAACTTCAGTGGCGTTATACTTTGACAATGGTCTCTAAACTATCATCGTAAGTCAAGGACTACCATCTGCTTGTGTGGAAAGGGGAACTTTCCCTGAGACAAGACGACCTGGAGGGTTTTGTCTCCCTGGGAGCAGCACTGACTCGCTCACAACTCCGGCAAGGGAGCCCCCTGGCCCACTGGGTCTACTGGGGCTTCCCAAAACACCCTCTCTCCCACTAATTGCCTTAAACGGTGGGTCAGGGCAAATTCTGAAGGTGCCGTTCGCCCACATTTGACTGCTTCTTGGAAAACACTGCAGACTAGCCACAGCTTTGGGCGGGTGGGGGGCCGTTGTCCTCTTTGTCCTTGACCCGAAAGTGTTCTCTCTTGGGCAGAGGATAACCTTCGGGTCAAGGACAAAGAGTCCAACAAGGAGGAGCTCTCAGGCCAGCTGTGAGCCAAGCAGTGAAAGGGGATGGCCTGGCCCATCCACCTGGCTGAGTGGGATTGTCCCAGTTGCCTCTGTCTGGGGGTCCTGAAGGCAAAGCATTCGCCTTATGCTGAGGGTGCTATACACCCAAGAAATGCGGTTTCCCCCTTAAAACGTGTGTGTGTGTGTGTGAGAGAGAGAGAGCACTGTTGGATTTAGACTGGCAGATGCTGAATGGAAGGAGGGAGATAAAATAAACCCCTTGTTTTCTGAGTACTGGCAGAGGGTGAGAAAAGGGGGGGGTTAGAATAAATGGTACAGATTCTTCCTCTTCTATTGAAGCAGCAGGTCTGAAGGTGCAGCGTTGGGTATTTTATTAGCATAATCGCAACTCAATAATAGGACCGTTTTAATGCCAGTAATTGCTACCAGGAGCTGGACAGCAGAAGGGGCTTCGTGGAAATGCCTGGTCCTGGTCCTGTCACCCCTTCATGGACCATCACGCCAGGAACAAAATGGCAGAAGGCAAGAGATCCCAGCATCTGGAAGGACAGGGATGCCTTGCTGCAGATTCAGGATTTGATGAGAGTACCTTCACCTGACTCCTGGGTAAAGGCGGTCGATGGGCTCTGTGCCTTCCTTCTCTCCTGGTTGGCTCCTTGGAATCACCTGCTCATCCCCAGGGAAGGGGATGCAGAACTAAAGAGGACCTCAGGCAGACTGGCTTCCTATCCCCAGTGCTAATTCTGCACCTTATTCCAGGGTGATGTCTCTCTCTCTCTCTCTAGTTAAGGGAAATTTCTCATCAGAAGTGGGTCAAAATGTACCTGTGCCAGCTTGTATAAATACTGGAGCTCCTGGAGGGGGTCTCAGCCTTGAGACATGGGGATGAATGAGACCCTGGGAATGGCAATGTCTCTCAGAACCTCAATAGAGTTGCCTTTTACACACACACACACACACACACCAAAAAAAAAAAAAAAAAAAAAAAAAACCACGGGAAGCTAAAGAATGGCCTCCATGTAGCCTGTTTACCTCTGAAGCAGGGAAACAATCCCATATTCATAGGGTGGATGTTAGAGACTATCTCCAGAAAGACTCCAAGTAAAGCAACCTTTACTTCCGCTATCCCTGGCCTCGGTCGATCTCGTTCCCTCCTTTTTCTCCCTGTTGTTGTCAGGGCATCAGCCCTTCCTCATCTCCGTCCTTTTTCTTTTGGCTGGAAGGAGAGGTCATTACATGTGAGAGTGGTTGCAGATCAGGGATTAGTTGGTTTTTTAAAAAGAGTGCCTGATTTTAGCGGCATTCAGTTACTAAACCCATTGAGTTTTTCTCTTCCCCATGTCGGTTTTGGGAGCATGGCTCCAATTCTTCATGTTGCAGTGCTACATCTGCTTCGTATCTCTGTCTATGGCAGTGTCAAGTAGCAACTGGTGTGGAGCAACTCTGGGAGCTGAAGTCCACATATGTTAGAGAATTTTAGGTTGACAAAGTGGGGGACCAAGGCATTACATAGGGTCTGTATTTGTATGTAGTCTTTAATTGGGGGGGGGTTGTTTTATCTTAAATCCAGAGCCATCTTTCTTTTGGTAAATGTGCTGAAGTCTGGGGCACCACAATTTTAAGTATCAAGTCTTGGGGAAAGTGGTTTGTGGTACTTACTGCCAGCTGCCAAATTGCATTAAGAGGAACCTAAAAATACCATTCAGATGATTCTTCTTGATGCAGCATGTGAGCTGATGCCTAGAAGAGCTGTGGCATAGCTATTTATGGGGGGGGCTGTGGGGTTGCAGCAAGGCAGCAACACTGGAGTCAAGACATTTGTCAAGGCCCCCGCAGCAAAACATGAAGTGGGCATTAGTCTTTTCCACACCTAATAAGAGCTTGGGGCTCTGACTTGTGTCAAAACTTGAGAGCAGAACATTCAGCCCCCACCTTCCCTAATGGGTTCACCAGCTCTCGTTTGAGAAACACCAACGGGCAAGTGACAATTATGGCTTCAGTTGGTTTAATCAGGAAATCCGTCAGGTCAAACTTCTACTGATGTTTGAGGGGAAAAAATTATTGAGTGAAGCTCTTGGGGTTAAAAAAACCCCACTTGCTTCCATGGTGACCTTGTTTTGATTCTGGATTTTGCTTCTCTGCAACTGGGAGAAAAGGAAGAAAAGGCGAAGAAGGCCTTTCATCCAATAATATGCTTTCTTTTTTAAAGGAACTTTTCTGTCAACAACTCAAATAATATTGAGGTTTTGGCACTAAATGTGCAGTTGACTGCCTGCCTCTTCAGGGATTGGTGTGAATATTTTAATCAATTAGGGGCCTACTTGATTTCAAGTTGTGTAATTAATTTGTGCAAGAGCTCACCAGAGTACAGTCTCTATACCTCATGTTAGCCTATTGATCTAGTCTCAGAATAACATATGGTTATGAGTATATAGAAAATATTTTTCCAGCACAGACAAGCCAGTTTTGTATTTGAGCAACAGTTTATCAGCATTTCAACCCCCATTTTGAGAAATAATTTTTAAAAAGGCTCTTTTCTGCACTTTGGCACTGAATGAGAACAGAAGCGCTCATATGCAGATGGACCTGGGTAATGTTGAATTATCCTTGAGGTTCTCTGCTTAGCCTAGATTATTATATTATGATAATACCCTAGATCGGGGGTGTCAAACTCAAGGCCTGGGGATCGGATCTGGCCCACAGGGTGCCCTGCAAACAGCAACGGTGTTTAGATCTGGCCTGTGGTGCCTTTGCCAACAAAAATGGAGCTAGGGAGGGCCGTAGCCGGCCCTCCTGAGCTCCGTTTTCACTGGCAGAGGGTTGCAGGAAGCCATCGCAGCCAAAAACGGAGCTTGGGAGCCATTTTCACTGGCAGAGCATTTGGGCCACCAGAGACACCCCCAACATGAGTGATGTCAAGCTGGCCATGGCCACCCCTGGAACACCCTCCCTGGCCCCCCAAGCTCAAACACAACCCTCATGCAGCCCTCAGTGAAATCGAGTTTGACACCCCTGCCCTAGATTATTGATAGACTGTGAATGGAGCAAGAAGGTGACCAACTTGTTCCCTTTCTCACGCATACCCTGTGGTTTTTTTCTTCTTAATTTGTCGCTAGGAGATACAGAGTTTGGCATGTTGGTTTTCAAGTAAATATAGCTCAGCATCCCATCTGCCTGCTTAACAACTCTCTCCGCATATCACAGACAGAAATACAGAACAAGCCAAGGCTGGCATGCTTGCTAGGGCAGGATTCAGAAGCCTTCCAAGCACAGTTGGAAAACGCCTGGTCCTCCCCAGGGTCTCGGAGTGTCCTTGAAATGGTCCCAAAGGATTGATCTCTGTCTTCCTTGCTCAAAACATGCTTCCATTCAGTTGGGAAAAAAGCAACAGGAGCTGAGAGTGCAAAGGCCAGGATTGGTCCATCACGGTCTGTGTCTTTTTCCTCCGATTCACTTGGCCAGGGACTGTGCTTTTGCTAAGTATTCTGTCCCTGCTGCAGGAAGAGAACTTTCTGGTGTCCACCACCTTCGACTGAGGATGTGCTCCCACTGTGGACCATCCAGAGTGAGGCTCTGCAAACCGTGGTGGAAATTAGAGTGGAAGGGATAAACCCTTCACCTGCCACCTCCATCCAGGTAGAAACCTGATCTCACCATATGTAAATAAAATTCCCTGTCCCCCCCCCCCCCCATCCCCCCCCATCCCAGGAGACTTTCTTCATCAGGAAGCTTAGTCCTGGGTTCAAATAAGCTAAATAGAGCTCATTGTACTTTGGGGCATTTTGTTGGTTTGAATTGTGTTTCTTTTTCACTATCCTCTCTTCTGGCAGGGAACATTATGCATTGGCCTTCCTAGCCACTTGGCAGGTTTCCCATCAAAGCCAATCACTTGAGCTCTTCCCTTCCCCACTTTCTGGGGCTGCCTGGTTGAAGGGAGGGGAAGAATCTATGGAAGCATAAGACACTGTCTGGGAGCTGAGAAGAAAGCCAAGTTGCTGGGGCTTCCTCTTCAGCTTTTTCCTCTGCCTGCTAGGCTAGGCTGAAATAGCAAGAAAAATTAACAAACGCAACTCCTCCCATGTTGAAGACCCCAATTCTATACAACAAGTTCAAGTCTTGCAGGAGAGGAAAATGGCAGGATGGAATCCATCTCTTTTGAAGAATGCTTTGACTAATGATATTGGAAGTTCAGAAGAACTTCTCTCCATCTAATTTTTGGCATTGGTCATTCATCAAGGTAGCCAAATCATTGCCAAACCTGACTGGAAGCCTAGTTGAAATGGGATCACATGTCCATTTTAATTTTGGTTGGAAATCTCCTGTAGGTAGAAGGACTGCCTTCCTGGCAGACTTAGAAGAATGTAATTGCTCTGAAGCCTGTCAGATCATTTTTAATTGGTTTAAAGCTAAGATAGAAAACTTTGTGGACATTCTGGGATTTATGCTATTGATGTGCATCAGAATGTACAGGTTGTAGACTCTGTTGAGAAGGGGAAGCCAAAAGATGTAGAGGTATTTTTTACCTCCTCTGGGAAGAAGAAGCAGGTGGCTCTGGGGAAGGTTTGAAGGTTGTTTGTAATCATTCTGGATTGTGACCATTTTTACTTGGAATTATTGAAATATGAACTATGTTTCAAAAGGATGTTGTATGAATCCTCCCCCCCCCCCCCCCCGCATTATGTATTTTAAGTGTTCTGTGGCTGAAAAGAGCCTTAAACTAACTCTGTCCAGACAGTTCAGGATAATTTATCGAATTGGCGTAGCCCACCAAGGAATTGTGGCACGTTCCCTGTGGGTTGCTGCCCTCTGCTGAACATCTCCAGATGTTCAAGGCAATCAACATCTCTCCCTTCATTTTATCCCCTGTGCCAGAGAATGACAGGCCCAGGGTGAGTTTCTGTGGCTGATTTTGAACCAGGGTATCAGTCCCAAAACCAAGAATGACATGTGGCAATTCTTCCAAGCGGAGTTCCTTATGGTTTCACACCTATAAAAATCTTTGCCAAAGTTAGTCCTCTACTATCTGCATCTGCAATATATTCTGGGAACTATAAAGGAGGGGCTGTCTTCATCCTCCTTCTCATGCTATCTGGGCTGAGTTGTCTCTTACTCCCCTGGAATGCATCCCCCTTTTTGGGGAACCCACCTCTCCTTGTTATGTTCCAGGGAGACAGCCTCCCTGGTCTCGGGCCCTGCATCACCTGAGATGGTCAGAGTAATAACATGACTTTGTGCGCACGTGTTCCCTATGAATTGTAGAATAGGGCTGCTGATAGTTGGCATGGGAAGAGCATCTTCCCCAGTAAGAACTTCAAGACCATCCCTGAATTAGGGCATGCTAAGATGCTTTACCTCAGAGAAGGGAGTTCTTCTCAGTTTCTCAAGGATGCTTCCCACAGAAAGTTACTTAGAGAGACGAGGGCTTGAATTGAATGTTGTTTAACCCCCTGATTAATGGGCCCCCAAAGAATTTATGCTACATCTTCTCTGTATTAGTTCTTAGGACAATGGCCAACCTCTCCAGCCTGGCTCAGAGTTCAAGTGACTCTCTCTCTCAACCCAGCACATCTCACAGGGTGGTTGTTGCGGGGAAAATCTGGACAATTCTTATGTCTGTTCCCGGAGGAAAGGGGGGGAATATAGATCTAGGCAGCAACTGCAGTTTACCGACTAAGTGGGATTGCTGTTTAGTATGCTGGCTTTCCCAGAAGCTGCTGAAGTTGTACTTTTGATCAGTGGCACAGTGCTAAGGAGGTGAGAATTGCCCTCCTGGACTAGGAGAGCCCCTCTCTTGCCTCCTCTATGAATTGGGATTTGCTGTCAGATATCCTGACACACACTTTTGATTGTGTCCCATCAGGGTTGCAACCAGGAGTTGTCTCACTGGCTCTTGTTGCTATCTCTGCACAGGCTTCCTGTTGTCACAGGGAGGGGGAAAGCCAGGGGTTTGGGGGGCCCTTGTCCTGCTACTGCCATAACTCATGGAGAATGCGCCCAGCCACGCTCTTCAGCCAGCTGGTGGGAGCTCAGTCCTGCAATGAAAGTGTCTTGGAATAAAACTTTCCTATCATATCTTAAAGGGTGGGGTATTAAAAAAAAATATCCCAAACTCCTAGCTGCCAGACTTAAAATATTAGGCATCTCTCCAAGGGAAGGGGGTGGAATGGGAAACCTTCGACCCTCTTTTTGGATAGCAGCATGTTGTGTCCTTTAGAGGCGCCTGGCATTTTTCCAAAGCCAGTGGAGAAAAATGGCTTTGAATGCAGGCCAAATCCAAGCAAATGGTTCAGTCTCCAATTTTGGGAGGTGAAGGTGCCTGACAGACCAGTTGGTCCCAATCCTGTTCAAATCATATTGTTTTGGTTTCAGTGCAAACTGGAAAATTGAGGGTTGTTTTTTTCCTGAAGGAAGGAATGTGCTGGCACTCCTCTTGCTGGCATGTGACCTGGTGAGGAAATAGCAAAAGAATTCCTGGCTGCAAACAACATGTTGGTCTTTATTTGTGGGGGGAGGGGCGCATATGGAATTCCTCAAATTTTTTCCTACAGGAAAACAGAGGCCTGGGCAATTTGAACAGCCTGCCTGGTGGCTGCTTCTGAAACGGTTGGGAGAGACTCTCACTGCAGCTGCACAACTGCCAGTTGCTGGCCTGGGAGCCAGGCTAGGGAGGGGTTGGCAAGGGCTTGCGAGGCAAAGGCAGGAGGGCTAGAGACAGGGTGCAGACGGGAGCATCTTCTGGCCTGGGGAACCGCTGGGCCTGCAAATGGTGTGCTTGGAAGTGCCGGGGCTTTTCCACCCAGGCTGCTCCCACCGGATCGTCTGGGTCCCCTCCAGTTGGCCAGGGCGCTCCGTGTCTCAAAGGCAATTCTCCTGTGGCCCAGCTACCTGCCTTGCAACAGGAATCGTCACCCTGACACTCCTGGAGTAACTCTGGCAGCAACTGTCCTCTGGGGAGCCCCCTGCGATTCGGCTAGATTGGAGGCATGTTAGCAGCTAATGCTCCATCAAGTCACTATTGTTTCTTAGAGGGATGGTTTTTCTCCAGGAGGATCCCGACCTGGTTCTTCCGTTGGGGCACCCACTGCCTCTATAATTGAGTCCAGCTACCTTGTTGCTGGCGGTTCTCTTTCCTTCCATTTCCCCAGCATTGGCGCCTTCTCCAGGGAGTTGGGTCTTTGCAAAATAGATCCATAGTAGGGTAATCTGAGACTGGTCATTGGTGCCTTGAGTGAGACCTCTGGGCTGATTTGTTTGATGATCCACTGTTTTTTTTTTGCTTGGCTGTCCTCAGCATTCTCAGGTGTCTTTTCCAACACACTGGTCAAAAGTGCCAGTGCTCCTTCTGTGCTGTTTCTTGGGGTCCAAAAGGCAGCTTATTAGCCGCTGATCTCCATCATTCACAGGCGAGCATTGACTGGGGAGGCTGGCAAAGAACAGATGATGCTCTGCAACAGCTTCTCCTTGCTTTAGCCATCAGTGGATGGGCTCTGGCAATGAGGCTCCAGGCCGCTGTAGCACTACCAGCTTTGGGCACTGCGTTTCATGCCAACACATCCCAAATGTGGACTCTGCCGCATTTCCTCTCCATGCCCCCCCCCCCCAATTCACCTGTTTGTGGTCCTCTTTCACACAACCTCTCTTTCCGGCCTTGCTGCTTTTCTGAAGGAAAGCTTGGGCCAGTTTTAATCTATCTTTGGGGCTATGGGGGCAGCCCAGATGCAGAGCCAGAGAAAGGCCCTTTGTGTACCAACAAGGGCTGAGCTCTCCTTGTTCCCAGCCTGCCTGCCAAGAGGCTCTTCTGAGCCTTGTTGCGGAGGTGCTTGCAAGGGAAACGCTGAGCAAGAGGCACTGCAGTCCCACCTGGAAACCTTTCCCGGCTTGCAGGGCCCACACCTCAGCCCAGCGCAATTTGGGGAAAGGGGGTGATAGAGAGAGAAGGGGGGTCTGAGCTTCCGAAAAACCCCGGGTAGATTCATGTCCGTCCCTTCCTTCCTTCCTCCGAGGTATCGATGGCTGCTCTCTCAGAAAGGAGAAAGGCCATCCTTGGGGTGGGAACTTGCACTCCGCACATGCTCTAAATCGCCACTTTCCTTTCCTATTGACACGGCTACGACGTCCACTTCGGCTGCCCCAGCTCGGCTCGAGCGGAGCGGGCGAGTCCCGGCGATGCCCAAACGGATGGCGCCCCCACCCCGACCCCCGCCCGGCGAACGAGCAGCGGGGACTCCGCCCTGGGCAGGGGCGGCCTTCACTGCTCCGGCCCGGGCCTGCGGGGGGCGAGGGGGCCTCGGTCGGCCTGAGCTGCCCCGCCGCGGGGTCCAGGCGGGTTCCGAGGCTCAGCCGGCCTTTCCGGGCGCGTTGGAGGCCGCTCCGCCCGCCCCTCGGCGCCTCTCCCCGCCTTCGCCCGCCGGCCTCCGCTTCCTCGCCCGGCGCGGCGCTTCCCGTCGGGGTTGGCAGCAGCCTCGGCCGCCTGGCACCAGCCCGCCGAACTGAGCTGGCGAGGGCGGACCGAGCGCTGCTCGGAGTCGCCCGGCAAGCCCGCCCCTGCGAGGGCGAGGGGAGGCGGCGGCGGAGGCGGAGCGGCTTGCCAGCCAGCCAGCCGCCGCCGCCGCCGCCCCCTCCGCATCCATCCATCCGAGCCGGCCTCGCCGCGCAGCCTTTTGTTCCCCGGCAAGAAGTTTGGGCGCAGGGCGGGCCGCGACAGCTGCAGCCCCGCGGGGAAGGGGAGGCGGCCAGGGCGCTTGACATGCGGCCCCCGGCCGAGCTCGGCGCGGACCGCTGCCCGGGCACTGCGAGGCGGGCAGCCCCGCCGCCAGCGCGCCGCACAAAAGGCTCCAACTAACTTCCTGGCGGGCGGAGAGCGGCGCGGCTTCCCTGCGCGGCCGGCCATGGCAGGAACCTCGCGCAGCCCGGCCGGAAGGGCGCCCGCCGCCGGGGCCCCGCGCCCGCCCCCCGCGCCCGCCCCTCCGCCTTCGCCAACCGGGGGAGCCGGAGCCGGAGCCTGCCCGTGAAGAGGCGCGACCCTCCGGCGGCTGCGCACGCAAGAAGCGCCCGCCGCCCGCCCGATTTCGCCCGGCATGAAGAACTTGCCGCGGCTGGACCGCCAGGCAGCTCCGCCCCCGTCCAGCCCAGCGAGCCGAGCCGCGGCGGCTTTGCCGGCGCCTCTCCCGAGCGGAGCCCTGCGGGCCGGGGCAGCGAAGCGCCGGAGAGGCCGGCCTTTGTTCGGCGAGGAGCAAGCGCACCGCGGACGGCGTCGGGGATGCGTCCGGCCCTCCTTGCCGGCGGGCACTAACGGCCGGGGCCTCCGGGGGGCAGCGCTGGGGAGGAGGGCCGCCTGCCAAGGACCGTTGGCTCTGGAGCCGCCTCGGCAAAGGCGCCTTCCGCCGCCTCCTTCGCCTTGCTCGGAACTGCTGGCTTCCCCGCCGGAGCGCTGGAACGCATCGCCCGCGGCCTCGCTTCGGCCGTCTCCCGACGGAAGCGGAGCCCTCTGAGGCGGCGTAGACTCGGCGCCCTTCCCGGCCTCTATAGGGATTTGGAGGGACCCAACTTCCCCCTGCTCGGCCTGGACTTCAGAAAGCGGAGCGGACGGCGGGGGTTGCCGCGTTCCTTTGTGCGGCGGAGATTTTGCCCTTTTAAAGTATGGGCAAGCCGTTAAGCAGGCCTGACTGTTTAAGGCAGAGCCCGGCTTGTTTGGGGAAAGGCGAGGATGAAGACGGCTACATCGAAGACTGCTACGTTCCCCAGAGGTCCATCTATGACACCATGAGAATCAACGAGCAGATCGACCAGGGCTCCAAGCTGAGCCAACCGGCAAAGAGCACGCTGGAGAAAGGAGACAGTAGCACCATTTCGAGCAACGGGACTTTGGGGGCTCCCGGGGCTCTGGAATCGAAAGGATCAGAAAGCAAAAAGTTGGACGAAAGAGTCATTTTTGATGCTTTGAAACTCAGCAGCGATGTCTCCAAGTCAGCCCCGGCACCCCCAAGGCGATGGCCCAACTTGGAGAAAAAGGAGAATGTCAATCGACGCTCCTGGAAATCATTTATGCCACCCAACTTCCCTGAGTTTGCTGAGAGAATTGAAGCCTCCCTGAGCGAAGTCTCCGAAACGGCTGTTTCCAACCCCTCCTTGCAAGAGAAGCCTGGGTCTCTCCCTGTGGCCGAAAGCTGCAGCCCCTCAGACCACAGGGAATCCCTGTCGGAGCCCCTGACCCTGGCGCACGCACCCAAGCCCTCTGGGGTGCCAGGCGTTCAGGAGGCGAGGCCACCAAGTGAAGCCTTGTGTGAGTTTTCTCAGGAAGAATGCCAGCCGCTTCTGGAAACGGAAGAGGTGGGGGTCGATTTAAGTGGGGGCAGGTGGAAGGGCCGTCGCCTTGTGAGTGCAACGTGGCCCAGGCTGCTGAAAAACCCCCTCAAGGCCCCGGGCCTCAGAGGGAACCACGACACCTTGGAGGCAGACGACTCCGAGTGTGTGATGGAAACGATGCCCTTGTCTCCCTGCCTGAGCGAAGAGCTGCTGGACCCAGGGATGGGCGTTCTCCTCGCCCCGAGTCTCCGGGAGAAGACAGAATCCGAGCTGAGATTTGAAGAGGATGAGCGACTAATCATGATGGAAGCTGAGGAGTGGGAGGAAGGCTCCCTGTCAGGAAAGGGGAGGGCGGCTGAGGAAACAAGGGGCTCTTTGACAGGTATTTCTGAAGAAAGGGGACAATTATGTGTTCCATTCGTGACAGTGGAGGAAGCACTAAAGGAGGTTGCTGGAGTCCAAGGAGCCCAGAACAACCCATTGCACCAGCAAGAACTCTGGGATGACTCAGAGTCTCAGGCTGCGAGCTCTGCTCTGGTTCCCCAGGAAACACATCCAGACTTGAATGCTCTTCTTGGGGAGGCTGGCGGGGCTGAAGCTGTAGCCATCCAAGGGGAAGGGGGAGAATTTGCCCCTGGTTTTTTGGAAGCCTGCCTGGGTCCTCCCGCCCCAGAGCAATTTTCTGACACGGACTCTGTGCAGATGTTCCTTGAACTAGAAAAGCTTTGCATGAATGAGGAGGAGAAAGACGGGGAAGCTCCAATTGAATTTGGGGTGCAAAACATCACGTTTTCTTCAGAAGGGCTGGACGTACTGGAGAATCTGGACTTGCCCTCTGAGACTGTTGCAGAACCTTCCCAACACTTGGCTCACCATGAAATCAGTGTGGCGGACTCAGCCATGGTGTCTGATCTAGAGGATTTTGATGCCACTTTTGGTTCTCAAGTAGTGAGTGCAACAGAGCCGACACTGTCAGAATCTTTTTCTGAACAGGACACTTCTGGGGACTCGGAGAAAGGGATGCTTTCCAATCCTGCAGTTGCAAAAGATGTTGAATTGCAATATTGGTGCAATCATTCATCTTCTGTTCCTCTGGTGGAAGAGAATGGAGCAGAACTGCTCACAACTGATGAAGTGGCAAAAAGTCAGAAGGCCAAAGGCCAGTTGGACTTGGGATCGAGAGACTTGGTGGTTTCAGTTCATGTGCCTTGCTGCATTCGTGTAGCTGAGGAGGAAACGCCTCCTCTGTTCAGTAGGACGTCTCTGAGCCATGAGGAATTTGCTACAATTGCTGAAGGCCTGGATTCTCAGCCAGAATTTGATCTGATTGAAGGGGTGGAGAGCCCTGAGGAACAGGAGCTGTTGGCTCCTCACGAGCGGAATCCTTCAGAAAAGAGGGTGGATTTTTCAACTTGGGATGTCCCCGAGCTGGGCTCTGAGGATGAAGTTGCAGAGCTAGACAAAGAGAACGTTCTCTTTGCAAGACATCTAGAGGAAACAGAAGGGATGGGGGACTTTTGGCCACCTTTGCCAAGTGACTCTGAAGTGATACAGGGTTCTGAGGAGTCCATCAAGGTGCACCTAGGGTGCTCCGACAGCTGGAAGTATATTGACACTAGCAGGAGGTGCCAGCTTGAGCTTTTGGCATGGCCAGTAAGCACTACGGAAGTGGTAGCGAGCAGTACTTTTCTTCAAGTGGAAGAGTCAAAAACAGCTGAGCAGGTAATAGTTGGTCCAGCTGTGGAGAGAGACTTTATGGAGCCTGGAATCCTGGAGTTGCTTTTTGGGCAGAGTGGGAGGAGTGAGGTAACAGGGGAAAGGGAAAGGGATGTCAAGCTTGTAGGTGCCGCCTCCCACCCATCCCCTCCAGCGGATTGCTCATGGGACGCCCAAGGGAGTGTTGAAGTTTTTGCATGCAGGCTTGAAGAGGAAGCTCCTTCTTTCAGTCCTTTGCCTGGGGATGAGGATATTGATGTCCTTTCAGATACCATAGAGGAGCTTGCCAGCACCATAATGGGTCCCTGCACCACGAATGCAACTGACTTCACATTATCGTCCTTGTCAGGTTCACTGACTTCGATCCTAGCTCTGGATCTACCTGCTGAAGATGCCACAAGTTTAACTGGTGATGGAGATGACTCTGAAACAGCCACGTGGGTGTGCAACATCCAGGAGCTGATACCAGCATTACAAACTGCCCAAGAGATCTCTCTCCCCATGCCACTCTGCCCCATTCAGTGTCCAGACAAAGAGGAGCTGCCTATTCAGGAAGGGTGGACCATGATACCCAGTTCCTCAGAGGAATCTCTTCAGGTGATCCAAGGGATGGATGAGAGTATTTTGCCATTTAATGTCAGTCTGGAAGCTGCAGAGCATCCTTCACCATGGGACAGCAGCCTTCTGATTCTGGCATTCGAAGCCTCAAGGGATGTGCCGCCCAGCCCATCTCGGTTGCCTGCCTCTGAAGCTGAAGAGAAGGAGACCCATCCTGTGTCAGGCATGGAGGCACTTTCTTCCTTCTCCACTGCTGCTGGAACCAGTGAATTGGTTCCAGATAATGAGGTATTTGTTTCCTAGTTACTCACACTCTGTTCCATCTAATAGTTGAGGAGTTAATCCGTAGTTTATGAAGGACAAAAGAATTCTCAACTCCTCTATCCTATTACAGTATAGTTGAACATCTCCTTCCTTCTGAATGGCAGTTGGGTTCTGTAATCCTACTGAATGGCCTTGGCAGTTGAATGGCTTGAGGCTTCCATAAAATGCTGGTACTTGTTTAAGGAACAAAATCATGCATTTTCTGCAGAACACTTGTGATTGAGCATGCATAACTGCAGGGGTAGTAACTGAAAGAACGGGTTGCTAAGAGCAAAATGATGCAAGGCAAATTAAGCTTTGGCACAGAAGTCTACTTTAAATAACAAAGGCAGCCCCCTGTTCATGGAGAAGAAGAGAAGTAACTGGAAATGTTTGCTTAAATCTTTTAAAATCTCCCTCTCTGTGTCATAACAATTGGGGGCAGGAATGGCTTTCGTGTAAATTTGCATCGATATTTCTTCTACAAAAGGGCTTTTCTCCTGTGGACACTGACTTTGACCGTTACCAACCAAGCTAAGCTAGTTTTGTAACCATTGTGTGTTTTTTGTTTTTCTTGTTTCTCACGCTTTCAGACGTGCATTTCCAAAAACAAAAAAAGTAAAACCAGCCACAAGTTAGAGAAACTATTTTGAAATCTAAATATGGAGAACAATCTCTCCAGCTCTCAGCTGAGATGGACTGAGTTTGTGTCCGTTACAGCTTCCTGCAGCCAAAATGTTCAAATCCAGCCTGTAATTAGGAAACAGGCAGCGCTATAGGCCAGGCCAGAGAATATGAATTATTAGCCAGATTCTCTTCCCTTCCCTTGTTCAAAAGGGGAAGGAGGAGCGCGCGCACACACACACACACACACACACACACACACACACACACACACAAGCTTCGTCTCCCAGTGTCCCAAATTGAGAGGTATATTTGCACAAGAGGCAGGCAGTTTGGAAGCATGTGAAAAATGTTCTGTGTTGACGTGGCTGATCTGGTGTTTCAGCCAAGAGGGACAAGAGCCCCCAGCCAGAGGAGGAAGCTGTGTGGAGGGGAGCATGTTTAATTCAAGGTCATTGTGTGGTTCCATTGTTCCCCTTCCCATTTATTTCCAGCCTTCCAAGGCACACGGAGCTTTCTTGTGGTTGCCACAGTCACCTCAATTATATTCAGAGATAATAATTGTCCTGATTCCAACTCAGCCTGAATAAGATTTGAATTTGGGCCCTGCACGTGAAAATGAAGCAAGGTGATCACCCTCTGTCTGCATTGCTTCCACATCCCCTGCAAAGTTTGAGATCTGTGTGGATACACGGCCTTCTGTGGAAAGGAATGACACCATGACACTTCCACTTCCTCCCGCAAACTGCTTATAGTTCCCAGGCTCTGCCTTCTTCCATTTGTCTGTATCAAAGACAAAATTGAAACTCCATTTCAAGCTGAAGGTGGTGACCCAACGCTCTGGAATTGTCTGTGCATTCTCTATTTGGAGCAGCAAGCTGCGCTTCCAACTATTTCCTGTTGAGGCGGTTGTTAATTTTGATTTGCATGTTTAAACTTCCCCGCTGAACCTTCCTGCTTTGTGGATGCTGCCATCCATATCCAGCAGCTGTTCCTGGTTCCAGCGATGGGTTGGGCTCTGTGTGTGTGTGTGTCCTGCTTGCCTCGAGTGAAAAGTTTGCATTTCAGATTATCCCGGAGGGAGTCATGGTGTTTGACTTACCAGTCTGGGGCTCTTGCAGGCAACCCATTCATATATATATCAGATGTTCTATAGCAGGAGGAGTAAGCGGTTTCCACGGAATAGGCTGGGGAGCTGCCGGCTCTTGCATTGTCATCAACTCTATCCCCTCTGCTGCAGAATAACTCCATGGCTTGGGACAGCGTCTTCATTTCATATCTTGGCATGTTCCCCTTTCTGGAGACAAATTGCTGAATGTGATAAGTCAGGGCGAATTCCCCTTTTTTCTCCACGGAGAGCCCTGGAAGCTTCCAGTTGCTCACTAGGCCTGCAGCAAAACTTGGTCCTTTACCGCTCACCCCTCGGACGTGATATTGTTTCAAAGGAGCTGCTGCTGCTAAGCGTTTAGCTGGCTGGAAGTCTTAAACCCTCTGGTTCCTTCCTCTCCCTCTGGTTCTTTATTTGCTTCGGGAGCAGAGAAATCTCCCTTCTTGCTTTTGATCAGGAGCAGCGCTGCAACTCAGCCACAGGCCTTTGCTCATAGGACCCCCTGGCTTCAGCCCCCAGCAGAGTCTGAAATTGTGCCTGAATCCCAGGGGAGTCCTCCAGTCCTTGTTGACCTTGAAGGGCTAGAGAGACCACGGGCCTTGTGGGTTTCACCCTCTTCCTCCAGAGCAGTTTTTCTCAACTAAGCAACTTCAAGGTATGTGGTGGACTTCAACTCCCAGAATTCCCCAGCCAGCCATTTTGGCTGGAGAATTGGGGGGGGGGGGTTTTAATCGATCAGAATAGATCTGAAAGGGACCTTGGAGGTCTTCTAGTCGAACCCCCTGCTCAAATAGGAGACCCTATACCATTTCCAGGGATGAAGCGCCCACAACTTCTGACGGCACGCTTTTCCACTGGCCTCACAGTTAGGAAGTTTCTCCTTAATTCCAGGTTGCTTCTCTCCTTGATTAGTTTCCATCCATGGTTTCTGGTGCTCTGGAAAATAAATGGACCCCCCTCCTCTGTGTGGCAGCCTCTCAAATACTGGAAGACTGCTTTCATGCCCCCCCTTCTTTTCTCTAGACTAGCCAAACCCAAATCCTGAAACCATTGTTCTTCATATGTTTTTATCTCCAAGCCTTTGCACTTTTTCCAAAGTCTCTACATCTTTTTTGTAATGTGACTAAAACTGGATGTAGTATTCCAGGTGTGGAATACATATCTTAACAAAATATAACAGTCAGAAGGGATCCAACCCCTTGCCTAAGCAGGAATCCCTATAGCATTCGGGACATAATGTCTGTCCGATCTTGACTTAAAAACTTCCAGTGATGGTATGGGTACAATTTTGAAATGCAACCCATTCCACTGATTTATTCTTCCCATTGTCAGGAAAGTTCTTCTTAGTTTTAATTTGGATCTCGCTTGATAAGTTTCCATCCACTATTTCTTGTTTTTCCCTCAGGTGCTTTGGAAAACAGGTTGACCTCCACTTCTCTGTGACAGCCCCACAAATATTGGAAGACTGCTATCATGTCACCCCTCGTCCTTCTTTTCATCACACTAGACATACCCAATTCCTGCAACCTTCTTTATATGTTTTAGCCACCAATCGCCTAATTGTCTCTGTTGTTCTTTCCTGCACTCTTTTCCAGAATCTCAACATCTTTTTTGTATTTCAGTCACCAAAATTGGATGCAGTGTTCTATGTGTGGTCTCATTCGGGCAGTATACAGCAGTACCAATCCTTCGTGTGATCTTGGTACTTTTCCTCTGTTTATGCAGCCTAGGACTGCATTGCCTTTTCTGGCGGCTGCAGCACGCTGCTGGCTCATATTTAAGTGGTTATCTACTAGTGGTTGTCCCTGGATTCCCCTCATAGTTACTCTTGTTGAGCCAGGCACCACCTATTCTATATCTGTGTCTTTGGTTTTTCTTACCCAAGTGTAAGACCTTGCTTTTCTCAACACTAAATTACATTTTGTTAGATGGGGCTCAGTGTGCAAGTCTGCCAAGATCCTTCTGGATTTTGAGTCTGTCTTCTAGAATTCCTACTAGCTTGATGTCATCTACAAATTTGATGAGTTTCCCTATTTCTTCGTCTGAATAGTTTATGAAGATGTTGAAGAGTATTGAGCCTCAAGGCAGAACCTTGGGGTACCTCACTGCATACATACTGTGGGGTACCCCACAGCTTGATGTAGTTCCATTGAGAACTGCATGTTGAGTGTGGTTGGTCAGCTCAGTTACAAATCTATCTGATAGAGGATGCTGTCTGTCACACATTTTTCTGTCTTACCAACAAGTGGGTTGTGGTTAAATTCCTTAATGAAGTCATCCACAGCATTTTGCTAGGCCACTAATTTAGTCCCTTTGTCAAAAAATGCAATAAGATTAGCATGATCTGTTTTTGACAAACCCATGTTGGCTTCTAATAATAGTCTATGGAGATTGTCAGTCACCAGATCATGGTTGTCCCAAAGGTGCTTTTCAAAAGGCAACTGGACTTTCTCTGGTTTTTCTTTTCCTTGAAGATGTTTCTCTTCTCAAAGAGAAAAAGCTGCTTGGACGAGAAGAGAAACAACTTCAAGGAAAAAACAAAGACACTCCGTTGCCTTTTGAAAAGCACTTTTGGGACTTCTAATACATTTTTGCTTGTTTCTAGAAGTTGGCAGTTCCGCTGCTTGAGTATCTTTTCCAAGATTTTCCCAAGTATTAATATCTGGCTGATTTGTCTGTTGTTTCCTGGATCCATTTTTGTTTTGTTTTCTTTTTTGAAGATGAAAACCACATTCAGTGTCTATGGAGGTGTTGTGGTTAGCCGGCAGGAGGTGTGGACGGCTGAGGAGAGCGAGGACTCAGATGAGGGGCTAGGACCATTAGGGAGTGGACTGCTGCCTTCAGAGATTGTGGGAGCTGGAGCGATGGGGAGGTTCCCGAGGAGCCTGTGCCAAGTACGCGTGTGTGCAGGATTGCTCGCAGGAAAGAGCAGCTACAACAGCACGGGCGGCTCGGGAGTAAGTCTGCAAGGTATGGCCCCTCCTTCAAGAAGATAAAAGGCAGCTGTGAATTGGATGTTCTTTGCAGGAAGCAAAGATGTTTTGAAACTTGAGCCTTGTGGACATTGCAGTATCTTAGTTGGTATTTGAAGACTCTTGTGTTGTGAAATATTTCTAGGTAACCTTATCTGTTATTCTTGGCAGCCTTGCACAGTTTTGGTGAGGCTCGTGCTTTTCAAAGTTAATTAGTTTGCAGCAGCCTTTTAAAGGGGGATTCGTAAGAATTATTAAAAAGGTTTCTGTTCCCTTTGGTTCATGTTTGTTTTATTGGAAAAGGGTTTGGGTCAGAACAGGAGGTTCTCAATCATGGTTGTCCCTAAGCTGCCTTTTCCAAAAGGCAACTGGACTTTCTTAGTTTTTTCTTTGAAAAAAAAAAATCACTTCTCAACTTCTTCTCAAACTGAAGAAGTTTCTGGGATGATAAGCGAAGTGGAACTAAAAAAGCTTCTTGGATGAGAAGCGACTTGTTTTCAAAGAAAAAAACAAGAAAAGTCCAGTTGCCTTTTGGAGAAAACACCTTTGGGACATCCGGTTCAGTGGCTCTGGGACCACGTCTGGCACCTCCTTCAGAATCTTGGGGGGTAATCCACCTGATCCTGGTGATTTGAACTCATTTAGAGTGGGCAGATCTTGCCTTACCATTTTCTTACTTATTTTGACTTGTATTCCTAGTCTGTCTTTTACAGTTCTGCTTTTGGAAGTCTGGGCTGTTTTTTTCCCCCTTTTGCGTGAACCAGATGCAAAGAATGAATTGTTCCTCCTTCCGTACCGTCATCTGCCATCGATGGACCAATCGTTTCCTTGACTTTTCTCTTGTCTTTTACAATGTTGAAAGAACCTTTTTTTTTTCCATTATTTTTGATACTTTCAACATTTTGACATCTTAAAAGTTGTTTAATGTTGAGAAAGACTGTTCAGGAGGGTCCTGAGCTCCTCCGAGGGCGGTGGGGCTTGCCCTGCCTCTCCATCTGGCACCCCGACTTCTTCTTCCCAGCCTTGCAAGAGAGGAGGCCGCTGATTGGGGTGGGGGTGGGGGGGGTCGTTTGCTGAGCAGGTTTATCTCTCAGGAGCAAAGTGCCATCCTGGGACCAGCCCAGGGGGGGTCACTCAGCTTTTTATTGGTTCGTTTTGCTAAATTTAGAGCGTGCTCAGACCACACTGTGCAGCTTACACTTTAAATTGAAAAATACCATGCAAAACAGTGTTTAAAAACATAAAATTGTAAAACCATTAAAAAAATCATTTTAGCTAAGGACAACCCTGGAGTCCAGACTTTCATGCAGCTATGCCAGTTGTGCTGGCATGTGTTTTTGTCATCATCTTGACAGGCCACGTAGTTTTGTAGGGCAAAATGTAGGAGCCTGCTAACGTCTTTTTATTTTAAAACAAAAACAAAACAGGAGCTTTCAGTGAATGACATCTTCCTTCACCCAAGCAATGGCTCCACGGATGCAGGATTTAAATTGGTGGGGGAGATGTCTGTGGTGGGGGAGGAGAGCCAGAAGTCAGGAAGGTGATGCAAAATGCAAGTTACGTGTGAGACAGAGCACAAGCACCTTATCAGTTAACAATTATGACGCATTAAAAACCCTTTGTGTCCCCTGAGACCTTCAGAGGTAGCCCAGAACCTCTAGATGGGTAAGAAGTGCAGCTACCCCGCCCCCAATAATGCTGTCAAAATCTTGTTTTTCCGAAATGATTGCTCTGCCACGAAGCGTCACAGAATTGCTGATATCGCTCTCTCCTTGTTTTGAGATGTCATTGTAAGACCTGTGGGTGGATAAAGTCTTGAAAATGCTGGGCGACCAATGGACTGTTTGTTGTGTCACTTGCAGTGTAGATCAGAGGGCTGCCTTGTTCCTGAGGTCAAAGGACCCCAGAGTCAGCTTGGCCAGCTTATGCTTCTCCTGATGGTGCCCCACGCAAGAGAAGGGCAAAAGCTTCCGGTTCCTCCAGAAATAAGATTTCCAAGGACGAACCTTGGAGTGGAGCTGTGACTCCACCTGCATTTCCAGAGTACAAAGGAGATGGCCAGGCCAGGTTGGGGGGGCAGGGAAGGCAGCTTTATGTAGCTATTTCTTTCAGGTGCTTTTAGGCCGCTCCAGTCAAAAACCCCAAACAGCCTGAAAACATGGAGTGCAGGAAGAGCGCTCCTTTGGAGCGATGGCCATCCACGCAGAGGAGAAAAGGTCGTCCAGAGACTAAAAGCAGCCAAGTCCCAAAGACGCAGCAGCCAAAACAATCCTTCAGGCGAGCTCGTTGACTTGCAAGATGCATCTCAATCGTATCATTTTTGCTGCTCTTTTTTTTCAATGTTAGTGTCACAAAATAACTTTTAAGGTCAATGGGAGATTTTGGCTCTGGATGCAAGAGTGAGGTGGGAGCGATTGGAGGGAGGGACATAACCTGGGCGAAGCTTGGGTGGCAGCCGAAAACGTTGTGTTGATACTGGAGGATCTGGCCAGGAAAGGAAACGGCAGTGTTTGGGCTCCATTGTTTAGCATCCGAGGGCAAACAAGGGCAGGCCAGCCGCTGCCATTTGACTGTTCAGGTTTCATGAGTAGGACAGGCCTTGGCAGGGGGGCAGGCAGGGGGGAACCGGCTCTGGGCAGAGATTGATCCTCAGAGGGGCTGGAGTGGCTCCTGTCAGCCCCCTCCCTGGCTTCCGGGTCCCAGCGCCCACTTGGCCTCTGCTGCCTGGGCTGAGGTTGGGGAGGGGCTCCTGGAGTTGACCACCAGTGGCCTGGGTGCTTTTGAGGAGGGGCATATGATGGATACCTTGTACGTGGCCCAGAGTCCTTTGGGATTTGGGCAGTTAATGCACCTTATACACAAACAAGCAAAACAGTCCCTCTGACTGACAACCCCGGGTGTCTTTGCCCCTTTGGCCCAGCAATCTTCTCCTGGTTCCTCTGCCATCTGGGCAAGACTCCCAAGACCAGCAGCTCCTCTGGGTCTCTTCTTCTTGGAGAACATGCTGGTTTGGCCCAAAGGTCCTCTGTGGCTGCTGCTGGCTTTGGGGAGAAACCCCACCCGCTTCCTGCCCTCGTGGAGGTTTGGCCTACCATTAGGGCGCCCCAATTGCTTTCCCGCTGCATGGGGGTTTCCTTTGAGGGTTGGTTTAATCTTAGGGCTTTCAGGCTTTCAATTAAGAGCTGCCTGGCTCACTAAAATGCCACCTGTTCAACATAAATGTTTTCAGAAAGTAAAGGATTTCCTTCTTTTAGAGCCACAATAAATCATGAAAGGTGGGGAGGCACTCAGGCAGCAGCCTCCAAAATTTGTAATACTGCCAGCCCTGCAAGGTAGACTAGACTGGGAAACCAAAGGGATGCAGGCCAATTCTCCTTTAAGATGATAGTAACAGAATCTTGCAAGTCTAAAGGCTTTCTCTCTCTCTCCCTCCCTCTTTATCCCTCCCTCCCTCTCTCCCTCTTCCTCCTTCCCTCCCTCTTTATCCCTCCCTCCCTCTCTCTCCCTCCCTCTTTCTCTCTCCCTCCCTCTTTCTCTCTCCCTCCCTCTTTCTCTCTTCCTCCCTCTCCCTCTTCCTCCTTCCCTCCCTCTTTATCCCTCCATCCTCTCTCTCCCTCCCTCCCTCTTTCTCTCTCCTTCCCTCTTTCTCTCTCCCTCCCTCCCTCTTTCCTCTCCCTCCCTCCCTCTCTCCCTCTTCCTCCCTCCCTCCCTCTTTCTCTCTCCCTCCCTCCCTCCCTCTTCCTCCTTTTCTCCCTCTTTACCCCTCCCTCTCCCTCCCTCCCTCTTTCTCTCTCCCTCTCCCTCCCTCTTTATCCTCCCTCCCTCTTTATCCCTCCCTCCCTCTCTCTCTCCTCTTCCTCCCTCCCTCCCTCTCTCTCCCTCCCTCCCTCTTTCTCTCTCCCTCCCTCTCCCTCCCTCCCTCTTTCCCTCTCCCTCCCTCCCTCCCTCTCTCCCTCTTCCTCTCCTCCCTCTCCTCTTTCTCTCTCCCTCCCTCTTCCTCCCTCCCCTCTTCCTCCTTTCCTCCCTCTTTACCCCTCCCTCCTCTCTCCCTCCCTCCCTCTTTCTCTCTCCCTCTCCCTCCCTCCCTCTCCCTCCTCCTTCCCTCCCTCCCTCTCCCTCCCTCCCTCTTTTTCTCTCCCTCTCCCTCCCTCTTCTTCCCTCCCTCCCTCTTTCTCCCTCCCCCCTCTCCTCTTCCTCCCTTCCCTCCCTCTCTCCTCTCCCTCCCTCTTTATCCCTCCCTCCCTCTCCCTCCCTCTCTTCTCTCTCTCTCCTCTCCCACCCTCTTCTTCCCTCCCCCTCTCCGTCCCTCTCCCTCCCTCCCTCCTTCCCTCCCTCTCTCCCTCTTCCTCCCTTCCCTCCCTCTTTATCCCTCCCCCTCTCTCCCTCCCTCTTTCTCTCTCCTCTCTCCCTCCCTCCCTCTTCCTCCTTTCCTCCCTCTCTCCCCTCCTCCCTCCCTCTCCCTCCCTCCCTCTTCCTCCTTCCCTCCCTCTTTATCCCTCCCTCCCTCTTTTTGTCTCCCTCTCCCCCTCCCTCTTCTTCCCTCCCTCCCTCTTTCTCCCTCCCTCTTTCTCTCTCCCTCTCCCTCCCTCTTCTTCCCTCCCTCCCTCTCCCTCCCTCTCCCTCCCTCCCTCTTCCTCCCTCTCTCCCTCTTCCTCCTTCCCTCCCTCTTTATCCCTCCCTCTCTCTCTCCCTCCCCTCCCTCTTTCTCTCTCCCTCCCTCCCTCCCTCCTCTCTCCCTCTCCCTCTCCCTCCCTCCCCTCTCCCTCTTCTCTCTCCCCTCTCCCTCCCTCTTCTTCCCTCCCTCCCTCTTTCTCCCTCCCTCTCCGTCCCTTTCCCTCCCTCTCCCTCCCTCTTTATCCCTCCCTCTCCCACCCTCTTCTTCCCTCTCCCTCCCTCTCCCTCCCTCTCCCTCCCCTCTTCCTCCCTCTCTCTCCTCTTCCTCCTTCCCTCCCTCTTTATCCCTTCCTCTCTCCCTCCCTCCCCTCCCTCCCTCTTTCTCTCTCCCTCTCCCTCCCTCCCTCTCTCCTCCCTCTTCCCCTCCCTCCCTCCCTCTCCCTCCCTCCCTCTCCCTCTTCTCCCTCCCTCTCCCTCCCTCTTCTTCCCTCCCTCCCTCTTTCTCCCTCCCTCTCCGTCCCTCTTCCTCCCTCTCTCCCTCTTCCTCCTTCCCTCCCTCTTTATCCCTCCCTCTCTCCCTCCCTCCCTCTTTCTCTCTCCCTCTCCCTCCCTCCCTCCCTCCCTCTCTCTCCCTCCCTCCCTCTTTCTCTCTCCCTCTCCCTCCCTCCCTCTCTCCCTCTTCCCTCCCTCCCTCCCTCTCTCTCCCTCCCTCCCTCTTTCTCTCTCCCTCCCCTCCCTCCCTCTCCCTCCCTCTCTCCTCTCCCTCCCTCTTTCTCCCTCCCTCTCTCTCCTCCCTCTCCTCTCTCTGACACCTGTGCACATCCTTATCTTCCTGAGAACTAGGGGGGACCCGAGACACTAACTCAGGTTACAGTTCTGGCCCAGACTCACATCTCTTTTATCAGACAATGGTCTTAGTTGTGACTTTTCCTCCTGTTCCTCAAGGGGATTCCTTCTTCCCACTACAGATGTTGGTTATGTGTGAATGGGAGTCACAGCAGTGTCTTCCTTTGGCTCTGCAATCTCTCTGGTGCATGTCTGAGATGGCGCATAGGGACTTGGTGCTGTCTTTTCCAGGAGTTTTTTGGGGTAACTATAGTACGTACAAGGGGGGGCTCACCTAGTTTACTCTGTGGCTTGTGGAACAGCCTTCCCCTTCCTGGGGGTTCAACTTCCCCCTGCTAGCTATGATAATAGGATAGAATATATGTCAGATTTTTTGCTGATTCCTCCCAGGCACTGCCTTTGGGGCAGAAATGTGATAACATCTGCAGTCCCTTCCATTCAAAGGGTTTGGTTTCACTTTCCCCTGGCTAGCCTCGCCTCGCCTCGCCTCTTGGGAAAAGGGCGGCTCTTGCTGAGGGGAAAAAGGGAACCCAGGAAACTAGAGACTGATTAGCCTGACTTCAGTCCCTGAGAAAATCCCGGAAAAGATCATCAAGCAGCAGATTTGTGAACACCTAGAAATGAATAAAGTAGTAACCTATAAGCCAGCATTGTTAGAAACAGATCGTGCAAGACAAATTTTATTGCCTTCTTTGAGAAAGTGACTAAATTAGTGGATCGGTGTAATACACTTGCACTTAACATAACCCTACATCTTGATAAGATACAACAATGTGGGATAGACAGCATGGCACCAGATGGATTCGCAGTTGGCTGTAGAGTCCTCAATGGAACTACTTCTACATAGAGGGAAGCGTGCAGTGGGGCATCCTGGGGTTATATGTCTTGGGCTCCTCAGCATCTTTACAATAATTTAGGCAAGGGAGGGGAACTCATCCAATTCTCAGAGGGAAAGACCAAGACTTTAGAAGATAGACTTCTTATTCAGAAGCACCTTGACAGACTGGAACATTGGGCCCTGTCCAACAAGATGTAGTTCACTGTTGCAAGTAAGATGCTGCACATAGCCAGGAAAAACCAATTGCACAGCTATAGGAAAGGCCGTCCCTGGCTCAGCAATAGTCACCGTGATTGAGATATAGATGTCCTATTGAATAACCACTTAAGTTTGAGCCAGCTGCCCAAAATGCCAATATAGTTCTAGGATGCATCAACAAAGGGTCAGTATCAACATCATGTGAAGTGATAGCATTGCTTTACACTAGTAAGACCACACTTGGAATATTGGGGTTCTAGTTCTGGTCATAAAATTACAAAAAAGATGCTGGGATTCTAGAAAGAGTGAGAAGAGCAGTAAAGAGGTTAAATTGTACAATGAACAGTTGAAGGAACTAGGTATGCCTAGTCTAACGAAGAAAAGGATGAGGGGTGATACGATAACAGTCTTTCCAATATTTGAGAGGCTGCCACAAAGAGGAGGAGAAGGCAAGACAAGAAGCAACAGGTGGAAGCTTATCAAGGAGAGAACCAACTTAGAATCAGATTTCATAACAGTGAGAACAATTAACCAGTGAAACTGCTTTTGCCTTCAGATGCTGTGGGTGCTTCACCACTGGAGGCTTTTAAAAAGAAACTAGACAGCCCCTTGTCTGGAATGGACCCCTGCTTAAGCAGCAGGTTATACTAGGTGACCTCCAAGATCCCTTCCAACTCTGTTATTCTGTGTTCCATGTCTTCACACGAGTGAGCCATTGCTCTGCTTTGACATCCCACCTGTGATCTGTCAGGCGTTTGTGAAGAGGATTGGCAGCAGGAGATGGTTGTGGCTTCTAGGAGAGCCAGGATTGTGGAGCTGAACCTTTGAGAGCCTTCTCCATTCCCTTTCTTCCCAAATGGTTTGGCTTTTTCTCATCTGTGAAGAACTTTGCAGAAGTACTCAATAATGTATCTTTAGCTTTTGACCAAGTGATACGTCTATAACATCTGGAAGTGTGGAAAGCAGGATGTGTGAAACTATGGTAAAGTGGGAGGGAGTGGGATCTCTAGAGAGGCGGAGGGGTAGTATAATAATATGTAGCATAATAAAGTAATATAGAACAGAGAATTGACCTATGGGGGTGGAATGCTTGTGCGGGAAATACAGTCTGTGCCCTGGACTTTCTAGGTGGGCTTTGGCGTTGAGACTGTAACATCCATCCTAAAGGGGTAGAACTAGATTCCTGTTGATGTTATGTGACTGAGCTTTTTTTGGATTTCACTGCATTGAGTCCTTTCTCCATATGCGAAATCTGTTCCACAAACACCTTTAAATTCCAACATCAAATCTCGTGTTAATTTCCCAAGTTTCCTTGATTAGTCAGTTGAGTCCTTTGATGCAGGATCTGTTAATGTTTGTTTGCAGTCTGCAGGTTAAAGCTTAAATGCTGGAGGGAGAAGATGCTGGCCAGCAGCTCCCACAGATGCTTATTGGTTGCATGGTTTAATGGCAGAATGTTGGATTTAGACTCGGGAGACCTGGATTCAGACTCTTCCAGAGCTATGAAGTTCACTTGAGACAGAATCTCCCCCATATTCTTTAAAAAGACTGTTCAAGGATGAAATTAGCAGCCAGGGAAAGTGCGTCATATCCCGAGTCCTTAGTCAGATAAAGTTTTTGCAAAGATTTATAATAGGATTCATTTGCCTTCTTCCCTCTCCCCACCTGCTCAGCAATTCCAGAAGGAACAAGTTGACCCCCTTCAATTAAAGCTGCAGCAAGTCAATGGGCTTGGACAAGGGCTTGTCCAGAGTGCGGGCAAGAACTGTGATGTCCAGGGCTTGGAGCATGACATGGAAGAGATCAGCACCCGATGGAACACCCTCAACAAAAAGGTAAGCGTTGCGCAGGCACCAAGGTCTGGACTGACCTCCAAATGCTGCTGAGTTCCCTGGTGGAAATGTTGGGAAATAGCCTGTGGATGGTCCCCTGGGATGGAATGGAAGAGTTTGCAGCGCAGGACCTGTCAAGAGTCCTCGTCTCTGGCGCTCTCTGTGCTACGAACTCAGTGTTTGAGGTGCCCATTTGCAAACGGAAGAGGCCCTGACCATAAACGCTGATCGATCCTGAGCAGGAGCTGAGAACTGAGCCTCCATTTCTCTGCTGAGAACCCACTGTCAAATCCACCACCAATTGTAGTTTTTTCCCCCTTGTTTCATTTTTACTTGATTTTTAATGTGCTTGTTCGCAATTCTAGTCAGTGACCATAATAACAATATCCATTCCTTTCTCTGCTTGGCTGCATCCCTGTTCTAGCTACTGGTCATACTAGAAAACGGGAGTAGCAAACATGTCCACCCCCTGTGCCCCCTCCAACCAACCCCCTGGGTGCAGTTCTGAACTCTGTCTGGAAGAGGCTGTTTCAAAAACAGGAGCCTCCAATGTGTACAGGGGGGAAGGGGGGGCTGCCAAGCAAGAAAGAGAAAGGAGGAGAGGGGTGACTTAACAAGGAAGATGTGAACCCAGGGAATCCTATTGAATGGGATGCCTTGCTTCCTGTTAGCCAAAGGGAAATGCTCTCAAGGGGAGCAGGAGGACGAAACTAGCTTAACTTCTGCAACCGCTCTTGGCTGAAATAGGCCCCGGCTAGCAAGGGCAGCTACTCGAGCGAAGGGTGTGCCTGCTCTGTCCCCATGCAGGTGGCCCAGAGGATTGCCCAACTGCAGGAAGCCCTGCTCCACTGTGGGAAGTTCCAGGACGCCCTGGAGCCTTTGCTCAGCTGGCTGGCTGACACCGAGGAGCTCATCTCCAACCAGAAGCCCCCCTCGGCTGAGTACAAAGTGGTGAAGGCTCAGATCCAAGAGCAGAAGGTGAGTAGAAATGGCGGGGGAGGGAGGCACCAGATGGGAGCAGATCCAAAGCAATGCAGCTACCGTGGTAGGAGGGGAACAGGGATTAGTCCTTGGCATTCACATTGCTTGCAGCTGGGAGAGTTGGCAAAAGGGGAATTCCTGAAAAAAATGGGTGTAGTGTTTATTGGGTCAATAATGAGCAGGATTTTAAAATATACAACATGTAAATCAATAAAGTGGGTGAGATAAAATACCAACCTAGCAAGGAGTTTCTATAATAAAAGTATAACATGAGCTACTATGATGGTAAGTTCATGAGTTGTGCAAGTGGGAGAAAGTGGCAAATGCTCCTTCTTCTCTGGACCTTTTGCAAAGTTGCTGCAGCGTCTCCTGGACGATCGGAAAGCGACTGTTGACATGATCCAAGCAGAAGGTGACAGAATCGCCCGGTCAGCTGAACCAGCAGACAGGGAGAAAATCGTCGGCCAGTTGACAAGCCTGGGAAGCCACTGGGCAAGCCTTCTCAGCAAAGCTTCAGCCAGGTAAGCCAAGAGTGGAAACGCCAGACACCCATCAGTTGTTCCTCGCTCCGCCATCACCCTGCGGCAGGGCACATGGATTTTATGTTTCTCTGTCTTCCCTTAACTCAAGACCTCTGCACTTGGGGCAAGGATGCTGTGAAACGGTTCTTTTAATCCTGAGGTTCATCAGAATCGCCTTGGATTTCTTGGCCACTCTTCTTCCCACGCTGTGAAATGTTGCAGCTGCGTGTAGCAAGTGAGGCTGAAATCTGCTCTTTTAAAACAGTTGTTCTGGTTTACTTCAGTGAGACTGTGAGAAGAAGCCCTCGGTGGATTTCGACCTGCGGGGACATCTTTCCTGCGGCTCAGAGTTTGCCATCTTGCTTTGCTTCTACTTCCTTTGGCATTGAGGGCAGAATCTTTCCCCCGAATAGTATGTTCTGTCAAACATAAAGAAAATGCTTCCTTGTTAGGTGAAACCAGGGCACAGAGATTCACCTAGAAAGCAAGCAAGGCAGAAAAGATTGAAGGAAGCCCACTCCGTTTAGAGAACTCCCACCTTTCTTTTCTCCCTTCCTAGAAAGGGAGATATAAAGCTCCCAGTGCAGCTCTGGTGTGTAAAAGACCTGTAGGATCCACAAGGACTTCAGAGATCCACTCTGTGCAATAGCTGCAGAAAGGGCCCTTCAGCTGAGCCTCCCAACTGTGTCCCCTCCTCGCATTTCCTAGCACGATTTAAGCCGTGTGCAGTATAAAGAGTTACATCTGTCTTTCCGTTTAGTTCACTCAGAAGGCTTGACTTTTGCATAATATACCTATGATCCTGCCACAAGCAGAAAGCAGGACACCAGACAAGTTGGTACTAAAACAGGAGACAGGTGTAAATTGTTGCTCCAGCCGAAAAGGACAATCTCTTTGCTTTACATTGTGTGCGAGAAACTGCACCCTGATGTTGCTATGACTAGCTCTGGCATTTCTCAGCAGTCACTGGCTTCTTCTTTAGCTTTTCTACAATGATCCTGTTTGTTCTTGGAAATACATGCTTCCATTTTCTTGCCGACATGCCAGCCAAGAGTCCTGATAGTATTGACCTATAAAGTAATGTTATGGGCTGATGGAGACATAAAGGATAAAATCTTTCAGGAATTTGAAACAGTGATTGCTAAGAATCCTGCCCTGTGGCAGGTGCTGTGATATGGCCACGAAGCATAAGGACAGGGTCTCTGAGCAACTCTGGAACACTTTAAGGATGCAAATAATTGAGCACATCCTACTAAGACTTATACTGTAGTGAGCAGGAGGGTGCTGGCCTAGAAATTGTGTGTGTGTGTGTGTGTGTGTGTGTGTGTGTGTGTGTGTGTGTGTGAAAGAGAGAGTGAATGAGTGAATGAATGAATGAATGTAGTCCTGCCTCAGGCATGAAAGCCAGTTCTATGCAAAACGTAGTCACCGAACCGATAGTAACACCGGTTGAATCCCACCCCCGGGCAGCAGTGATGGGGGTTGTGGGCTTTTGCTGAAAGGCAAGGGAGAACAGAGCTTGATGGGGGTGGTTTCAAAGCCTGAACAAGCCCGGAGTGTGGCAGCAGGTGCTGTGTGATGCTTCCAGAGGTGGTGCTCAAGTATTGCACCGGCGTTTAGTGGTTTCTGGCTCAGTGTCATTTGCCACAGGAAGCCTTTTGGGACTTCAGCCCAGGTGACCTGTGGACCAGCTCCACCCACATCATCAACCTCACCTCCTTCCCGTTCCAGTGGGACTCCTCCCTGCCAGTCTGCTTCTGCGCTGTTTCTGAATGGGGCCCAGGCATCCTCCGGAATAATTTGCTGCTCAGTCTGAAGCCGGCCCCTTCCTTGTGACAGTTCCGGAGAAGCTGAGAAGTGCTTCTTTTTGCCAGGGATTTTAGAGATTTCGGGCAAGCTCTGCTCTCAGCCATGTCCTCAAGCAAATCCAGCCTCCCTCCAAATATTCCCCATTCAGAAACCAAGCCAAGGGCAAGGCAGGAGGGCTGCACGTGCTCTGCTGGTAGAAACCCACTGAGGAGAGCCAGGCAGGGCATCCCTGGCTGGAGGGGGAGGGGAGTTTTCAGCAAGCCCATCAGAAGCTGCCCTTCCCCATGATTTGACAATCCTGAACCCAGAGCTGACCAATTTCACTGGTTAGAGAGAGAGTCTGTCACACCATGAATTTTTTTCACTCAATCCCCTCCCTCCTCCCCCAGGGCCCTCCACACGCAAAGGACTTTAAAATGTTGGCCAGTTATGTTGCCTCTGGGAGCTGGGGATTTGAATCCAGTCCCTCTGGAGGACGCTAGATTATGGATGACAGATTCCCATTCGCCTAATTGCTCTGTGTGCCCTTTGTGGTAATTTTTCCAACTCCGCGGCACCAATTTCTGGAGAGGCCAAGCAAACAGAGGTGGAACTTCATGTCACAGAACTATGTCAAGGTTACAACACTAGTAGTTTTATTTTCACTGAGGTAGAATTTGCTTCTTTCGTAGCTCCCTGCACAACTCCAGTTTGCAGTTACCCAACGCAGTGGACCCTTAATTTGAATGGCTTCTGTTAACCCAGGTTTCTTTGCAAGTCTTTGGAGTTTTCACCTCCCAGATAATTTTGCTGCCTTCCTCCAACTCTGCAGTTTCATAACTAACCGCTCACACTGACAATTCCTCACAGTGATCATCTGCCCTCTTTCTTCAGGAACCCCGTAGCTCCCTTCCCTCTAATACCAGTTCCCACACTCCATTTCCTGCTCTATAGCCATTTACTGCCGCTTGTCCTACAATTATTATTATTATTCATTTATTTTGTCCCTTGGCTGTTCATGTCTGTTCTCTTGGCCGGGTTGCACCACTGAAAGGGCTCCAGAGGACAGAGCAGCAAAATGTGTTGCTCCGTTGCTGAACATAGATCTGGAAGGTGTGGCCCCTGGGTGTTTCCCTTCCTTTGGTGCCCACCAGGAACCTTGTCTCATGTCTTTTATGTTTTAATTCTTTTAATTGAAAGATTCAAAATAAGAAGCTATGACTTCCAAATCACCACAATTGCCCCTGAAAAGAATACAGCTGGAAGGGACCTTGGAGGTCTTCTAGTCCAGCCCTCTTCTCAAGCAGGAGACCCTATACCATTCTGGACAAGTGGCTGTCCAGTCTCTTCTTAAAAACCTCCTGTGATGGAGCCCCCACGAGGCTTCTGGAGGCAAGCGGTTCCACTGGTTAATTGTCCTCCCTGTGAGGAAGGTTTTTTTTCCTTAATTCCACGTTGCTTCTCTCCTTGATTAGTTTCCATCCATGGTTTCTTGTCCTGCCTTCTGCTGCTTTGGAGAAGAATTTGACCCCCCTCTTCTTTGTGGTAGCCCTCAAATACAGGAACACTGTTATCATGTGCCCCCCAGTCCTTCTTTTCTCTAGACTGGCCATACCCAAATCTTGCAGCCTTTTAGTCCTCAGGCCTTTAATCATCTTAGTTGCTCTTCTCTGCACTTCTTCCAAGGTCTCAACATCTTTTAGATAATGTGGTGACCAAAACCGGATGCCCTATTCCAGGTGTGGCTTTACTAAGGATTTATAAAATGGTACTAATACTTCATGTGATTTTGATTCTATGTCTGTGTTTATACAACCAAGGATTGTATTGGCTCTTTTGGCTGCCGGTTTAGTATCATCCGCAAATTTGATGATCTCCACTTCTATCCCTTCATCTAAGTCATTTACGAAGATACTGTAGAGTCCTGGGCCTAAGATGGAACCTTGTAAAGGAGGAGGCCTGAATTGGAAGGCCACTCACCTGCTCAGCAAACAGACATTAGAGGCAGTGGGGAGGAACCTCTGCTCAGTGAGGGTTTTGTGGCTCAACATGCAGAAACACAGTGTAGAATTAAGTAGGGAGGGAGGGCGGGCATCTTGTGAGAGCGGTCCTCGGACTTGCTGTGAGGGTTCCATGTGCTCATCAACTCCCCAAGTAGGATATCCCTGGCTTAACTTCTCGACCTTTAATTATGCTTTCCGGGTCCAGCCTTTTAAAGTAGGCCAGGTTAGGGACGAGACCACCAAAGGACCGCCTAGGACTCTTCATGATTACAGGATCCAATAATAGAACGTTGAAAGGCTGTCAGAAGATCTTTCCTTCCTGTCTTATACTGTCTTGAGCTTGCTTCTTGCCCTTCTTTCCAGTAACTGAATTGTTATTAACAGTTCTACCATTCAAGATTATCTCCTTGGAGAGATAATAGCCTCGCCTGCCTGTCATTTTCTAGCTCCTGCTAGTTTGGGTTTTCTTTCCCCATCTCCTAAAGTTCCCAGTTGAATGCCATGAACAGGTGATGATTTTTTTAATTGTTTCATCCATATGTAATTCTTAATTCATCCTTTCCCTGAACAATAGATACCATGTTGACGTTTTTGGTCATCAGCATTTCCTTACTGAAGACCAGTGAAAGGTTTCATTCTATTCTTCCTCTCTCTTCCTTAAGAATTTCAACTTCTTCCCTGGCTAATTTCTAAGGAAATGTCTGATTGTGCCTGCCGCCTCTAATTAAAGAGGAATCAGTGCTCAAACTGAAGTCAAGCTACATGTTACACAGGAGAACTGGGACAGGACCAACTAAAACAGGCCAAGGATGGGAAAGGAAGAGACCCTAATATCTACATATTAGTGCAGCTGGTTTTTGTAGGAGTTTGGGGATTTTGCAGTTTCAATCCACTTCAGGGTTGCAAGAAATTCGGCCATCCATTTGCAGTATTCAATGGTCACATGATTCAAGGACCACAAAATGATGAAAGGACTTCATGCTCCTTCCAGTTTGGGGGACTGGAATTTGGAGTAACCAGCTGTCTTTGCATTAATTTCTTGATCAAATTTGCTAAAATATTGATTTTAGTTGCAATCTGCCTTTCCTTTTAAGATGACCTCATATGTTTCTGTGGGCTCTGGAATGTGGGAATCCACATCTGTGGCTCCCATTGTGCCCTTTCTCTGAGCCACCCCTGACAGTCACACCAACAGGCATAGTAGAGATTTAGGCTGCTCCTCCTTCCTCCAAAAAATTCAAAGGTCCTAACAACTTTGCTAGAGGAAGATTGCATTACTTCCAGCTCTGTTTATTTTCAGTGTATTTAAAATTATTCATTGTAATTTTCAGTGAGGCTCACTGGTCTCCAACCTCTTTTAAAAATAATTTAGCATTTGGCCAAAGTGAGAAGAAAAATAGAGCAGCAAGACGTTCTGTTTTTCAACAATTTAATTGTTCCCCAGGTTCAGGTGTTGTGCTACACGAGAAGACATCATGGCTTAATCTGCTTTCCTGGCCAGATTAGGGAACTGTAATGGGACATAACAGAATGCGTGGAACAGCTTTAATTGTTCATGGCTCTCAATTAGCCTCACCGGGAATCTTCCGTTGCCTCACAGACGTTGATTTCTGCACGGTTTTGTTTCCTTCCCACAGGCAGAGTCAGCTGGAGGAGATCCTGGTTTTGGCCAAGCAGTTCCACGAGACTTCAGAACCCATCTCTGAGTGGTTGTCAGTGACTGAAAAGAAACTGGCCAATTCCGAGCCCATTGGGACTCAGACTGCCAAAATCCAGCAGCAGATTGCGCGGCACAAGGTGGGCAAGTGGTTGCCAAGCAGTTCGGAAAGGGGTAGGGGGGCACCAGGCACAGATTCTGCGGCTGGGAAGGGAGATTTCTGAGTGAGGCTCTGGGGGATTGTGAGAACAGACGATGCAGTGTGGTTCAAGGCCTAGAAGACAAAATGCCAAGGTTGGCCTTCAGTGCTTGGAGGCTCGTTTGTTTATTTATTAAATTTTTATGCTGCCAATCTCCCCTCTAAAGTGACTCTGGGCAGCCGTTGCCCTAACAGGGTCCAGTGGAGAGCCTATCAATGTCCAGGCGAGGTGGGCCACCTGCCCTTGGTATTCTGGATGTCTGCCCAGAAAGCATCAAAGATTGCAGGGCAGCTTATCTTCAAGCGTGTCCTGTAGCAGCCGCATGTTCCGTGTGCATTCGTAGAAATGCTACAGCCACGTTGCCTGCTCTTCTCTCCTTCCATCACATAATCTGAGCAAGATTTCACTGGTGTGATTGGATACCTCTCTCTCTCAGCCGTGGCTGGGGCTTCCCAGAAAAGTCACAGCATCTTCATTTCATCCATGCCACCTTTTCCACAGTGCCATCAAGCAGTGGTCGTGGCTTCATTTGGTCAACGGAGAGAGAGCAATCAAAGCCCTCAGGAGAACCAAGGGGGATCAACACAGCCATTGCCCCCCAGGTGGCTGTTCCGTTTCCCAGGCATGTGGGGCCCATTCACAGTGCCCATTCAGCCCTACTGTAACCCAGGCCCCGCCTGTTCCTTGCACATCTGGGCCGGTCCCTCTGGGCAGCGGCAAGCTCAGCACATCTGTATCCAAGGGGCAGGATCTGTGCTTGCCTGGCTCCTTGACAAGATCATGGAGAGTTGGATCGGCTGGCCCTGTTGCTCTGGGTGGTGGAGTTCCTCTTGGCTTCATCTTGAAGGGAAGCCCCACCACTGCTCCCCTGTCAAGCCAGGTAGGGTGTCCCTGGCCATAGCCTCAGGAGCTCCCCCTTTTTCTCCTTTCCTAGGAAACAGTGATAAATGTTTCCATAGATACGTGCCTATTATTTGTTAGCATTAAATACACACTGGGTTGTGATAGCTTATTCAACAAACTGTGGTTTAAAATGCTGAATTACCACCATTTGCAAAACAAGCTAGTAATCATCATTTAAAAAAGCAGTTTAAAAAAGTTGTGGTATATTCTGTCTCAATACTTATATGGATACCTGAAAAAGAAAACCCATCTTTTTTTTTAAATTTTTGTTATTATAGTTGTTTTGTTGAAACTATTATTTTAGTAAATGATATTTTAGCATCTACACAATTTTCAGTCATATTCACCATTCAGTTGTGTTTTAATTTTCCCACCTTATGTTTTCCATTATCAACCATGCATTTCTGTTTGCTTGTTTGTTTGTTTTTTCCCCTCTTTTGTTCTTCCCCTTAAACCTCCTGGATTTCCAGGCACTAGAGGAGGAGATAGACAGTCAGGCTACGGCAGCGACTCAGGTGGTCAGCATTGGCCATTCCCTGGCCTTGCTCAGCTGCCGCGCTGAGCAGGTCTCCCTGGCTGAGAAGCTGGACCTGCTTGAGTCCCGGTACGCTGAGGTTTGTGACCGATGCGGCCGGAAGGCTGCCCTCCTCGATCAGGCGTTGTCCAACGCCCGGCTCTTTGGGGAGGACGAAGTGGAGGTGCTCAACTGGTTGGCCGAGGTTGAGGACAAGCTCAGCTTGGTGTCCGTCAAGGATTACAGACGAGAGGTCCTGCAGCAGCAACATTCTGGCCAGCTGGTAGTAATCCATCTTTCATGATTGTGTTTATTTTGCTTCCCTGTCCCTGTTGATTGGAACCATTTCCATTTTGCTCTCCGCCAAATCAGAGCTAGGAATGGGTGGAGGGACACAGGTTTGGGGGGGCCCATCTGCTCCCTCTCGCAAGGGGGTGGGTGGGGGGACACAGTCCCGGGGATCCGCAGGGGAGTTGCGTGGACGGTTTGGTTCTGGCCTCTCCATTGAAGGACGAGGGACGGAGCAGCAGCCTTGTTTTTCTCCCTGGGGAGAACCTCTGAAGCGCCTTCCTCTCACAGTCCGGCCTCTTGCTGAAGGACAGTTTTGGGCCTATTGCAGCTCTCCTTCTTTGCAGCCGTTCGTTTCTGCAGAGAAGGAAAAAGGAAAGTCTGCAGGTGGGGGTGGGAGGGGGTGACATCTGGCCCTGGTGACTGTGGCCTTGAGGGAGGACCAGAAAAGAAGCTGGACGAGACAACAGTCCATGGGGAACGACCTTCTGCACGTTAGAGGGTCAGGTGTACGGTGAGAATAGGAGCCCCCTGGTGAATTCAGGTGGACCTGTTACCTGAAGCAGCAATAAGCCGAGGAATGGTTCTGTTAGCAGGGTGGATAGTAGAAGGATCCAACAGGCCTTCCTTCTGAAGCTCTGGCCTTGACCAGGTGGTTGTAGCTCTGCGCCCTAAGCCTTCAGCCTTGGGCTCTTCTCTGGAGACTCCCCTGTTTGGCATGCCTTGTGGCCTGTCCAAGGCATCTCTTTTACCCTGGCTGCACCTGCTGCTCAAAGCCGCCCCCACCCCCCCCCTCTTTCTTTCTCTCTCTCCCCCTCCCTCCCTCCCTCCCTCCCTCCCCCTCTCTCTCTTAGACACAAGTCTCTTGGGCAGACTCCATCTACCTGCAATGTGTGCTGATTCAATTTGCTTGCTCTGATGGGAGTTGTTTAGCTTTATTTGTGTACTAAAGGAACCATCTGTGAAGATAATAGAACAAGGATAAGCAGCATTTTAAAACCCCCAAATCCCTTGCTTTGGTCCCTCACAAAGCCCTCAGATCTTTTCCAGGAAGCTTTCTGAGCGTGGGCTTTTTCCCTCCCCCACCCAGGCTTTGAATGATGAGATTGTGAACCGCAAGAAGCACGTTGACCAGGCCATGAAGAACGGGCAGGCCCTCCTGAAACAAACCACAGGTAGGAGAGGGAAAGATGCCAGGCAATGGCCGCCACCCGCCTTGCCTGCGCCACTCCACACCCGCACCCACCCACATTCCTCCACAACCAGGACTGTGCAGGACACAGGTGCCCAAAACTTTGTGTGGGTGGGAGGGTGGATGGCCAGCAGGAGGGCAGCCTACTACACTCTGGGCCCACAGTAGGTGGCATTTTTTTCCAAGCCAAACCCTTGGGGATCTCCCGCAGGGGAAGAGGTGCTGCTCATCCAAGAGAAACTGGATGGCATCAAGACCCGCTACTCGGACATCACCGCTGCCAGCTCAAAGGCTCTCCGCACGCTGGAGCAGGCCCGGCAGCTGGCCACCAAGTTCCAGTCGACCCACGAAGAGTTGACGGGCTGGATGGGTCAGGTGGAAGAGGAGCTGATGTCTGGGGGAGGACACTCCCCCACGGGCGAGCAGATCCCCCGATTCCAGCAGAGGCAGAAGGTAAGGGGCCTCCCGGGGGAGCCATGTTCCAGGGCCCCCTCGTCCTCAGCAGGAAGAGCGGCCACAATATTGCCTCTCTCCTTGCCCTGGAAAGAACTCTGAGGCAGGATTTGGTCACTTGACCACCAAGCCTGGCCCAGCCTGATGGCACAATCACAGAGAGCGGCCGCCTCTCCCCCTAGGAACTAAAGAAGGAGGTGATGGAACATCAGATTATCCTGGACACGGTGAATGAAGTCAGCCATGCCCTCCTTGAACTGGTCCCTTGGCGAGCCCGCGAAGGACTGGATAAGCTGGTCTCAGATGCCAACGAGCGGTATAAAGCAACCAGTGACACCATCAACCAGCGGGTGGCAGAGATAGATGCTGCCATCCAAAGGTCTCAGCAGGTAGGCTGGCAGTTCACTGCAAACCACTGGCGATGCAGACGCCACTCTCTCTCGGGGTGGTTTGCCCAAGCATGAGATTTGGGCAGGTCGTTTTGCCCCACCACCTAAGCCAGTCCTCAGAATCCCTGCATTGACGCACAATCCCAGCACCAGGGACTAAAGCCCGTTTTCCACACGTTTCTGTGCTTTTGAACTCCCTCCTGGTTTCTCACACCTAACAGGGGATCTCTTAGGGCCGGGGAACTCCGTGTGGGCTGTGCAGTGGGTTGAGGACCTTGTTCCATACCTGAGCAGGATTTGTCCTTTGAAGGAGGTTTTCGTAGGTTGAGGGATAAAATGCCTGGAGCAAAAGAGTTTGAACCTTTGGGCCTCAGGGGTTCTGAGGACAGCAGAAGAACTGCTGGGGGGAGGCAGAGCAGCTTCCAGTCTCTCCCAAAATAGAAGTTGGGTTTCTTGTGGACGGATCGTTCGGCCATTATATGACTGGGGGCCCTTTTGCTTTTTCCCCTTCCGTAAAATTTGCCCCAGCTGCTTTCCTGGCATGCAGCACCAGGCTGGAATTCACTTGCCCTCCTGCAGCACTGCCTTTATTGCCCCCTTGTGCTCCAGATGTCTGGCCTATTTAAGAGGTCCCAGAGGGGGAGAGGTCATCTCCCTGTACCGGTCAGCAGTTCCTTAACAACTCCAGGCCGTTTCCTGAGCTTGCAGTTCCACGCAATGCATGTGGGCGTTCAGGAAACATTAAGGAGGGGGTGAGCGCCATTGCTGCCACCTGAACTCAAAGAGGTATTTCCTGAAGAGGCATTGTTCATTTAAGGAAAGGCTGGCAGGTACCAAGAGGGTGCAGCATTCAGTTTGAAGCACCTTCGCTTTCCCCAGCCCAGACCCGGTGTACTTGGCCCGTGCAGCTTTGTTGGTGCTGCATCATCGCCGCCTTTCGCCGGCGAGTTTCCCTGCTAACTCGGCTGTGCTCTCTTCTCTGACAGTACGAGCAGGCAGCCGATGCGGAACTCGCCTGGGTTGCTGAGACCAGGCGGAAGCTGTTGGCGCTTGGCCCAGTTAGGCTGGAGCAGGACCAGACCACTGCCCAGCTGCAGGTGCAGAAGGTACGCAACGGGGAAGAGACGGCAACGTTCCTGGATTGGAAGAGCAGAGTTAGGCTGCTGGAGGCCAAGGGAAGTTCAGGGGGAGAGCAGAGGGGGGTGTGATTGGAGGAGGGGGTCTGGGTGAAGGAAAAGGGACGGCAGAGCTGGATGTTTCCCAGGCAGCGGAGAAGAACTGTGGGTCTGGGTGAAGGAAACCCTCGAGAGGTACATTGGGCCCCGTTGTGTGGGAAACACAACGTGCATTTTAATAACAACAATCATGGACTTTAGCTAGCCAGGAGCACCGAGGAAGCAGGGCAGGAAGAAGGAGCATGCAGGGTGGAGGGAGGCCCAGCCATGGCTTGTGCTTTAGAGTTCAGCTCAGCTGCCATGGTTTTCTTTCATGCAGGCCTTCTCCATCGACATCATCCGTCACAAAGACTCTGTGGATGAATTGCTCAGCCAGCGAACGGAGATTCTGGGAACTTGTGGAGAGGAGCAGAAAGTCATGCTGCAGGTAGACCTCAGGGCCTAGGAAACGCTGCGGGGCAGTTTGGAAATCCACGCTTTGGAGGATGGAGGCCCATTGGCCTGCCCCAAACTCTGCCCTTGTTCCTCAGGAGAAGACCGAGTCTCTTCTGGAGCAGTACGAGGAGACCAGCCACCTCCACTCTGAACGCTACGCCCGCCTGGAACGGGCCCAGGTCCTGGTCAACCAGTTCTGGGAGACCTACGAAGAGCTTAGTCCTTGGCTTGAGGAGACCCAGGTGCTGATTGGGCAGCTGCCGCCTCCAGCAATCGACCATGAGCACCTCAAGCAGCAGCAGGAAGATATGAGGGTAACTGGGCCTAAGGGGGTGTCCGTGCGCCTGCATGCCGTTAGGAAATGCCGAGTTGAGTCTGCATGGCTGCGAAAGGGACCCCTGGTTACATTGGTTTGAGTGGGGCTGTGAAACAGCCCCCTCCTGAGCAGAGGAAGCCGCTGCCGCTCCTGGCCTTTGAGTGGTTCTGCTGGGTGGGAAGTGACACCAGGATTTGGCAAGTCAGCCTGTATGGTGATGGAACGCAGTTGCCCAGAGAAGCAGGAGGTTGCCTGGGCAACAGGCGGGGAAGAAGGCTCCGCTGGCTGACTTGAGGCTTTGCTCGATGGGTTCGCTGGCTGGGCCTGCTGGAGGGTACCAGCCTGGGGCCTCGGATCAACTGGGCATTGCGATGAACTCAAACGTGGTCTGCACTGTATGAATTCACTGCCTGAGCCAAACCCTGGCCGAGTCAGCCAACTGAGACTAAAACGAAGAATAACTAGGGCACCAATATGGATGTTGTGCTTAAAGAGGGAGAGGATGGAGGTCCCATTTTTTTTTTGCTGAACTTGGTGTCCGCAATAGGCGCGTATGCCGGGCTTTCCAGTTTGCTCAGTAATTCTTGACTGAAGTTGTGACAGTTTTTGAAACTCAGAGCAAATAATTGACTATATATAGCAATGCTTTATTTTCCAGAGCCAGTACATACTTTGGCCGGCCGTTAAGTGTTTCCTCTCGTGCTCCTGGGGTCATTGCATCCCAAGGTTGATTTTTTTCTATACTTTATATTTTTTTTCTTGGTAGCAACTGCGGGAATCAATTGCTGAACACAAGCCCCATATTGACAAGCTGCTGAAAATTGGCCCTCAACTGACGGAGCTGAACCCTGAGGAGGGGGCAATGGTGCAGGGGAAGTACTTTGCCGCAGAAGCCACCTACTCCCACATCAAGGAAGAGGTCCACCAGCGGGCTCTGGCCCTCGATGAGGCCATCTCCCAGTCCACACAGGTTTGGGAACACGTCAGGGGCAGGATCTGATGGGAGGGGGAACGTGGGAGCTCCCAAGGGGGAGAGGTAGAATCAAGGGAACCTCTTTGGGGGACCCTTCGCCCCAGGGCTGCACTTGCCGAAGGGGCTGCTTGCGGTCAGATGAAGCAGCGGGGGGGGGGGGCTTGGCCTTAGGTGGGTAGGCCAGGGGGCAGCCCCTCCCCACCGTCGGCTGCCAGAGGAGGCCCCTAGGGCTGGGGTGGACCATTTTGTCACCCTCTGCCGGGCAGCTCTTGCAGCCAAACCGCCCACCGTGCCAAGTAACGCCCGTGCTTTGGAAGGCAAATGGGCAGAGAAGGGAGCCGGACCGGAAGGAGGCATCGGGTAGGGGAAGCCGCAGGAAGTTCTGGCTTCCTTCCTGGGAGTAGGAGCAGCCGGGTATGGAAGCCGCCTGAGGGGACCACAAAGCCTCTCTCTGTGGGACGTGGAGTCAGAGGGCAGGAAGGCCCCTTCTCGGAGGTCTTGGTGGAGGCAAGGGGAAGTTTGGCAAACAAATATCTATTCTGAATAGAAACAGAGGTGTGGGAGTGGTGCAGATTTTTAAAATCAGATTTATTTAATTTCCTTTTTGGCACTGCAGTGGTTTGGATACATGCAAGAAACCCCATTTGTTGTCCCTTCATGTCAACTTGTCTTGTTAGTTGATAATGCTGTTACTTTGGATTTTGTTCCGTGTCACGTCTTTGAAAGTCGTTCTAGGATATGTATTTTTATATTATTTTAGTCATTTCTGCTCCTTTCAGTTTACCCTCACATTAACGCTGAGTTTTTCCTCCCACCCCCCACCCCTCACCCCCGTCTCATCACCCTCCCACTGTGGAATGTCTCCCCCGTTGTCTCTCTCGGTGCCCATTTACCGCCTTCCCTGCGTGCTCGTCACCATTCATTGTTGTGTTGACTCCACCATGACAGATTGCAGAGGTAAGGATCCCCTCATCACGCTTCCTGCCCTCTGAATTAGCCCCCAAAAACCTTCGTGGGAAGATATTCCTCTTTCCCTCCTGGAACGCCCTCTAGAATTCCGTCCCGCCAGCTTGAGGACAGCAAAAAAAACACCCCAAGTCCAGGAATAGGGAGCCTTCGGGGTGAACGCTGAGCTAGAGGTGTGAAAAACTCCCCAGCTGCCTAGATTAGGGGTGTCATCTGCCGCTGCTGCCCCTGGTTTGGAGAGAACGGCAGGACCACCTTACCGTCTTTGTGTCACACACACACACACACACACTCACGCACACCCTCCTCGAAGAGACCGTGAGTCCTGGAGAAGGCAAGGGTGTCAGGGAACAAAATGCTCGCCTGTCTCGCTGGCGCTTCAGTTGAAGCCAAAGTTTTCTTTCTCTGCCTTGAGGCCCCCCCATCCATGGAGAGCTCCCTAGAGAAGCCAGAGCGGGCCCTCCCTCTGGCCCCGCCCTTTGCCATAATCTTGCCCAGCAACAGATTAGCTTAACGGGGGTTACTGTACTCAATTCTGGAGGGGGGAAGGAAGGCCCAAATATTTGGTTCCTCTCAGGACATCTCCTTTTCAACACAGCTGAAGGGGTTGGCTCCCAGGCCCCCTCGCTGCTCCCTGTCCCCGGGTGGGTGGCCTTGGAATTCAGGCCGGCGGCAGGAACCACCAGCAGTGGGGCTTCCGAGGGCAGGTGCCCCTTCAGGCAGGAGAGGGTTGAATGCTCCTCCTCACAGAAGGGAAATGGTGTCTGATTAGGAAAAGACCCGAGCAGAGGCACACACTTGCCATCCAGAGCTTAGAGGTTGGGGAGTCGCTGACATAGTTCTTGGCTGGGCTTTCGTTCTCGTTTTAATTCCCTAACTTATATCCATAATACATTCAGGCCTTCGAGAGCAGGACAGCAGTTCCTTCCCTAGCAGATCATAAAGTGTGTGTGTGTGTGTGTGTGTGTGTGTGTGTGTGTGTGAAACAGAGAGGGTGGGCAATAGACCACGCTTGGCATAACCAATGCCATGAAATACTTGAATTCACAATTTGCTCTTAGTCACAGAACCAGTTTTGCAAAAAAACTGTGTCTTGGAATCAGTCGTTCCCTAAAACCTCTGACGTTCTGGAAGAATTTGCCAAGATGGTGCTTAGAGAAGAAGAGCATTGGGAACTAAGGAGAACCAGTCGAAGCAGCTAAGATGCCAACGTGCCATTTGCACAAGGGATCCTCACTGTGGCCATTCCTTCCCTTCAGTTCCATGACAAGATAGAGCCGATGCTGGAGACGCTGGAGAGCCTCTCCTCCCGCCTGCGCATGCCTCCCTTGATCCCAGCCGAGGTGGAAAAGATCCGTGAGTGCATTGGGGACAACAAAAATGCCACGCTGGAGCTGGAGAAGCTGCAGCCATCCTTCGGAGGTCTGAAGCGCCGGGGAGAGGAGCTGATCAGACGGTCCCAAGGAGCAGACAGGGACCTAGCAGCCAAAAGTAAGGCCCCGGAACAGCTTGAAGCGCAGGGCGTGTTCGTGGCCTCTCTGCCTTGGGCTGGCCTGAGATGCAGAGCGCCACATGTTTCCTGGCACAGAACGTGCGGTTTTTTCCCCTGGGGGTTTGTGGGGGGTTTAATCCTCCTTGCTCTGTTTCAGACATCCAGGATAAATTGGATCAGATGGTATTTTTCTGGGAAGACATCAAAGCTCGGGCCGAGGAGCGTGAGATCAAGTTCCTTGATGTCCTGGAGCTGGCAGAAAAGTTTTGGTACGACATGGCTGCCCTCCTAACCACCATCCGGGACACCCAAGACATTGTCCATGACCTGGAAAGTCCTGGGATTGATCCATCGATCATCAAACAGCAGATTGAAGCAGCTGAGGTAGGAAGGCCGAATAAATTTCCTCCTTTCCCACCAATTGTGCATAACTTGAGTTCTTCAAGCAGGCTGTGGTGGCCACGAGAGGGAAACGTAGGCTTGGCAGAAGGTTTATGAAGGGATGCCTCTTCATTCAGAACAATCAGTGGAACAGTATTTGGTGGGTTCTCCTGCAAAGAAAGACATTGTTCTGGTTAGCTTCCTGTTTCAATAGGCGGTGACCTCTTTTCTAAGAATAAACTGTAGAATCTTTCTTCCATATAACAGGTTTAAAATAACGACCCACAGAGTGAAAATGACTTGGTAAAAAAACCTGAAAATATCCCATTCTTTGATGTACTTACCCATTTGGGTGCTACCTTGTATTTTTTTTTCCTGTAGCAAAGGTATATATATTGCTTCACAAGCATCACACTCCAGAGTTAAGTCTAATTGTCGACACAATTTCAGAAACACAGTTGCTGATACGTGTGAGTTGCTCTAGGAGGCAAATTGTAGTCATCTGTTTCTTGATCCTCCCCTGCAGACCATCAAGGAAGAGACAGACGGTTTGCATGAAGAACTGGAATTCATCCGGATCCTCGGGGCCGATCTGATTTTCGCCTGTGGGGAGACGGAGAAGCCAGAAGTTAAGAAAAGCATTGATGAGGTAGCTAACAGTCACTTCAGATTTGGATTGAAGTGCTTTGACGGGATATTGGAGGAGGGAGAGTGAGGCCCAATGGGCACCTGTGGAGGGGACTCCTCCCAATCTGCCTAGAGGGAGGGGCCTGGCAGTCAGAGGTCCAGAGATGCTTCTCCTCCCTCTCCACTGACCTGGGCCCCTTTGCCCCAGTGCCCTGTCACCAGCACCCACCCTGGCAAATGGTGCCGGAGCTGTGCATTTCCTCCTGTCCTTGCAGATGAACAGTGCCTGGGAACAGCTGAACAGAACCTGGAAGGAGAGGCTGGAGAAGCTGGAGGAGGCCATGCAGAGCGCAGTGCAGTATCAGGATAATCTGCAGGTGAGGCCCGAGGGACTGAAAGGAGCAGTCTCTCTGGGCACCCTTTGGACCTCTTGGCCTTAGGATGTTTCCTGGCAGTGTCACTGGAGGGCGGGAGGATTTGGAGGGCTAAGGCAGGAGGCGATGCAGAGACCTAGATTACAGAGGCCCAGACCTCCTAGGTCATTCTCACACCAAGAACCAGGCCAGCGACACGGAGCAACTGCTGCTCGATTTGAGTGCCCATTTTCTGGGCTTTGAGGGGCGAGAGGGTGTTACGGAGGTCCTGAGCACACCCGTTTTAGTTTTAGTGTGCCAGGAAGAGCCCAGCAATTCTGCACTTGAAATCCAGCCATTTTGCTGCTGAGTTTCAAGAGCAAGAACTTTGGCTGCTTTTGGGGGGGTGGAAGATGAGTAAATTTCATGGACTGAAGATTGCCCGTCCCTCTCCACCTAACGGGAAGCCAAAGGATGGGGGAAGGGGGCAGAGGAGTAAAACCTGTCATGTCTTGTGCTGAAGAACCAGTGCAACAAGTAGCGTCGTTAGACGCTGCCCCCTTCCAGTCTTCAGAAGATGGGAACACCGAGGGCCAATTAAGCATTGGGGCCTCTGTGCAGAGACCCAGGAGGGGTGGATCCCAGAACAGCCGGGATTGGCAGGGTGGAGGTTAACTAGGTTCTCCTTCATTTGTGTTCATGTTCTTCTTTCAGGCTATGTTTGACTGGCTAGATAACACAGTGATTAAACTGTGCAACATGTCCCCGGTGGGCACAGACCTCAACACTGTCAAAGAGCAACTGAATGAGATGAAGGTGTGTGTGCCAAGCAGGACATTTCTCCAATTCTTGAGGCCTCTGTGGTGATAGCAGTAGCTATCGTGTTCTACGTCATCCTCATCGTGTTGTATTCTCTGCAGGAGTTCAAAACGGAAGTATACCAGCAGCAAATAGAGATGGAGAAGCTGAATCACCAGGGAGAACTTTTGCTCAAAAAAGCCACAGATGAGACTGACCGAGACATCATCAGAGAGCCACTAACAGAACTGAAGCATCTGTGGGAGAATCTGAGTGAAAAAATAGCTCATCGACAGGTATGGCAAAGCTCCGGGCGCAGACCTGGATGGATGAGTGGATGAGATAGCTCCTACTTTTTAGGATCTGGTTCCAGAAGAAAGAGCTCCTCCCAGGTGTGTCCTCGTCCTCACCTGACGGCAAAGAGGTTTTGACTAATTTACAACTGATGGAAATTACCAGGGAGACCTTCTGTCCTGTCAAACTGGCAGCCTGTGGGCTAGAAGTGTTGTGCATGGGCCACGCCTGTCCCGGCTCCACAAAGGCAAAAAAAGTGTCGTGATGCCTAATGATACGTCACATACATAATTGAGTTTGACACCCATGGTCTGGAGCAATCTTTTCCAGCCTTGGCCATTTTTAGATATGTGAACTTCAATTCCCAGCCAGCAGAATTTTGGGAGCTGAAATCCGCACATTTTAAAGATGCTGAAGCTGAGAGAGGCTGGTCTGGAGGCTTGCATTTAAAACATGAAATATTTTTAAAATATTTTAAAATCCTTATGCTTTCCTTTCCTTTTCTGAGCAGTGACATTGTTTTCTATCATCAATTAGCCAGTCGTTGGCTTTCTTTCTGTTTGGTTTTTCAGCCTGACTTTTGCATTTTGGTGGTGTGCTACTCTTAACTTTACAAGTTTCTTAGTTTTGTAGTTGTATTGTTAAAAAAATCATAGTGAGTCTACTTGAGTAGCACTTGTTGAAGGGGAAAGGTGATAAGATGCACTGAATGTTAAAACAATCCTTTATCTATTCTCTTCCTCCTCTCCATTAAACAGCACAAACTGGAGGGATCTCTCTTGGCCCTTGGCCAGTTCCAGCATGCCCTGGCTGAGCTCATGGCGTGGTTGACCCACACCGAAGAGCTACTGGATTCCCAGAAGACCATCAACGGGGACCCCAGAGTCATTGAAGTGGAGTTGGCCAAGCACCATGTAAGTGCAAGGGGGGAGTGCATGGAGCCCTCAGGCAGGGATGCTGCCCCAGAAGAGAATTCCGCTTTGATTGACGTGGCTTTTCAGGGTCTCGAGGGCCAGATCCCTGCGCTGGCTTGATGACCGAACCCATTCAGCTCCTTTGGGTTCCTAGGGTTTTGCCCCAGGGGTGGGATTCAAATTTTTAACAACCAGTTCTGTGGGTGTGGCTTTGGTGGCCGTGGCTTGGTGGTCATGTGACTTGGTGGACATGGCTTGGTGGTCATGTTATTGACTGGGTGTGGCCAACTCAATATTGCTCACATCGAGGCACGCATCTCCTCGCCTGGCCTCTCATGACTGGGGGGATGCTGCAACAGTCGTAAGTGGGAAAAATGGTCATAGGTCACTTTTTTCAGTGCCATTGTAACTTTGAATGGTCCCTCCACACAAGCAAAGTACCAGCAAAGGAGGGGAAAAAGACTCCAGAGAAGTTCCAGAGACAGGAAGTCTAGTCCTGCCAAGAATGTAATAAGGGATAACGGAGAGGCAGTTTCTGTAAGCAACCCCAGAATGTTTCCTTCCTGCCTTCCTTACAGGATTAGGCCAGTAATTTCTTCTAACAACTGGTTCTCCGAACTGCTTAGAATGTTAACAACCTGTTCTAGCAAATAGGTGTGAACTGGTACAGTCCCATCCCTGGTTTGTCCCCCAGCACCTCTGCGGTCTCTGTCTTAACATCTTACCAACCTGTGGCTGGAAAGTAGTCAGGAAAGTAGTGAGGCTGCATGCACATTTGGTGGCCAGGACCCTTTAGCCATAGAGCGATTAAATAGCCTGCCCCCCCCCCCCAGGAAACCCCACTTCTGAGGTCATTGAGGATCAGTGGCGCTGATAGTCCGCTGGGGCCAGAGCACTTTAGGTCTAGGAGAACTAATCGCTCGGACCAGGCAGCACCTGGTCCTCTGCTCCTGGGGTAGATGAAGGTGCAAGGAGGGGCTGCCTGGGAGGGGCTCCTTGGCATCTTCAGCTTGACCTGTCTCCTACAAAGGCAAAGCTTTGAGCTGAGCTTTTCCCTCCACCCGCAACCCCTTCCCAGGTGCTGAAGAACGATGTGTTGGCCCACCAAGCGACGGTGGAGACGGTGAACAAGGCTGGCAATGAACTCCTGGAGTCCAGTGCCAGGGACGATGCCAGCAGCCTCCGCAGCCGCCTGGAGACCATGAACTCTTGCTGGGAGTCGATCCTGCAGAAGACGGAAGTGCGGGAGCAGCAGCTGCAGGCAACCCTTCAGCAGGTAGGCAGTGCGGGTCTGCCAGGGTGGTGAGCTGACAAGGGGGAGACAATGCAGGGGGAGAGGATCTGCCGGCTCTGGCCCTCTTGCCAACAGCCCAACCAGAAAGTCCCTAAGGCCACCCACAACCACACAGGCAAGCAAGCCACCAGAATATAAAACTGACCGCAAGCAGCCCTCCTTACTAGCACCGATGACGTTACCTAGTTAGGGTAATGAAACGTCTGCAAGCAAGCAAGCGAGCAAACTCAGAGAGCTCTTGCCCTACGCTGGTCCTCTGCCAGAGAGTGGCATTCCTCTTGTGTAACCAAGCTGCCCAGAGGCTTCGCAATGTGATTTTTCAGGGCCTTTTATGGGTAGTTGTTTTTTTTATATATTATTATATACCTCATATTGTATACTTACAAAGTATCATTTTGTAAGTTTGGATTTACTGGGGAAGACGGCACTTTGAGCCCTAAATGCCCCGCCTCCTTCTCTGCGTGTGTCCCAGGCCCAGGGCTTCCACGGTGAAATCGAGGACTTCCTCTCGTGGCTCACCAGGATGGAGAGTCAGCTGTCAGCTTCCAAGGCAACGGGAGGCCTGCCAGAAACTGCCCGGGAACAACTGAACACCCACATGGTGAGTCAGGGCAGCTGAATTCTGGCATCTTTGGTGGTGAGGAGGGGCTTTTGCCAGAGTACCAGTAAGTGCCTCTTGGAGAGTTGCTCTAAAAGAAATAGAAACTTCCAAGAACAATTAGGGGAGGAAGGTTTGATGAGCTTCATTCTACCTTACACAGTCTAGTCACAATCCTCATGAAAGTTTTGTGGTTTAGCCAAGAACCCCCAAGTCTGGAGTGCTATGCATCCACTTTAGAACGTCTAAACACAACAGGAAGCTAAGCACATCAGAAGACTGGATGCTAAACCATACAATGAACGATTGAGGGAACTTGGTATGTCTAGTCTAGCATAGAGAAGGACGAGAGGTGACATGGTAGCACTAGTCCAGTATTTGAGGAGCTGCCACAAAGAAGAGATCAATCTATTCTCCAAAGCACCAGAGGCCAGGGCAAGAAGCCATGGACAAGAAACTAATCAAAGAGATCACCTGGAATTAGCAACAGCAGTAACCCTTAGACTTATTTGCTGCTTCACAGTGCTTTACAGCCCTCTCTAAGCAGTTAACAGAATCAGCCTCTTGCCCCCAACAGTTTGGGTCCTCATTTGACCCACCTCGGAAGGAGGGAAGGCTGAGCCAACCTTGAGCCTGGTGGGATTCTATCTGCCAAATTGCAGGCAGTCGGCAGTCAGCAGAAGTAGCCTGCAGTACTGCACTCTGACCACTGTGCCACCACAGCTCTTTTATTAAGGATAATTAAGGAAAAACTTCTTAACAGTGAGGACCAGTAGAACAGCTTGCCTCCCAGAATTATGGGTGCTCCCATCACTGGAGGTTTTTAAGAAAATATTGGACAGCCATTTTTCTGGAATAGTATAGGCACTCCTGCTTGAGCAGGAGGTTGGACTAGATGACTTCTAGGTGCCTTCCAGCTCTGTTCTTCTGTGTTCTGCCATGATCCAAACATTCCCTGAGCCAAAAAGTGGTGGCAAAGAAGATGTGATGTATCTTGAGGAGAAGTCCTGCCAAACGTCTCTTCTGAAGTGCTGCTTTGTGTTCTAGGAACTCTACGCCCAGCTCAAGGCAAATGAGGAAACCTACAGCCAGCTCCTGGCGAAGGGGAGGCTCATGCTTCTGAGCCACGACGATTCTGGATCTGGATCAAAGATGGAGCAAAGTGTGGCTCTCTTGGAACAGAAATGGGTCTTGGTCAGCACAAAGATGGAAGAGCGGAAGGTAGGGAGCAGGGCTGATAGGGGACTTGGTTACACCACACACCTGCTTTCCACACTCGGGTTGCTGTGATGCAAACACACACTGGGGAAACAGGTTGGCCTTTCTCTGGCAGCACATCAGTTCTTTGATTGACAGGTCTGTTTCCAGCTTTATACAAGTAAACCGGATTCTCCGCATGATGGAGTCATAGAGTTCACAGAGGAAGTGTTGAACTAGAGTGGAACAAAAGAGGCGGGAGATGGGGCTGGGAGGGAGAAGCAGGGATCTGCGATTGCGGAAGGAGGCGTCATCAGTGTGAGTTCAGCCTTGGGAAGCAGCCTGAATCCCTTGGAAGGCGCAGCCTTGCCGTTCCCTTGTCCCTGCACAGACGCCTGGTTGTCTTTGGGCCGGAGTGAATACGGGCAGCAGGATTGGGCCTAGTCCAGTGGGGTGTACAAGTGGCATGCAGGGACTTCTCAAAGCTCATAAATGACCCCTCTCCTTTCGGGAAGCTGCAAAGGGCTGCAGCCGTTTTCTGCCATAGAAAAGTTTCTGTAGGCTATTTGGATTCTCTCCAGCGTTCTTCACTGGGGGGGGGGGCTGGGGGTGAAAGGGGAAGGCCTTCTCCCCACTGAGAACGTGACTGAAATTCTGGCTTCTCTTTTGGAGCAGGGGTAGGCAAAAGGTCAACCGCTGTGAGATTTGTCAGGTGCCCCATTTTTCCTGCCTCCTTTCCTCACTCCTCGGCCTTGTCCCCTGTTTAGTCCAAGCTGGAAGAGGCACTCAACTTGGCGACCGAATTCCAGAATTCCCTGCAGGACTTCATCAACTGGCTGACCCTTGCGGAGCAGAGTCTGAACGTTGCTTCTCCTCCGAGCCTCATCCATAGCACTGTGCTCTCCCAAGTGGAAGAGCACAAGGTAAGGGCGTCCCAGTGGCCCCCCACACACACCTTCCTCTTGGCAAAAGGCTCAGAGCAGCCCTGAAGTGCCTCAGCCAGGGGGCCTTGGGGTGGGGTTTCAGCCTCGCCTGCAGGCTTCTTCCAGGCCAGGGTTCCAAAGGGATTTGTCTTTTGCTTCTCCCCCACCCACCCCCGGCAGGGTTTTGCGAATGAAGTAAACGCCCACCGGCATCAGATCATTGCGCTGGACCAAAGCGGAAACCAGCTGAAGTTCCTGAGCCAGAAGCAGGATGTGGTCCTGATCAAGAATCTCCTGGTCAGCGTGCAGTCTCGCTGGGAGAAGGTTGTCCAGCGGTCAGTTGAACGGGGGCGGGCTCTAGATGATGCCAGGAAGCGGGCAAAACAGGTGAGCGTCCTGGAAGGCGGTGCGCTTTGGGAGCTGCTCGTTGGGGGCCAACCGTGGGCCTACCAAATAGCTTGGATACTTGCAAATCAGCACCATTGTCCCAGATGCCGCATTTGCTACCATAACACAGCAGGACCACGGTTGAAATGCATTAAAAGCTGTGGCTGTTGTGTGTGTGAAGGGAGGGGATTCTGCTGGCCATTGGGGGGAGGACAACAATGGGAGGAGAGAGAGGAGGACATGGCTTGTTGAGGCAAGGTGGCAAATGCTGTGGAGCAAGAGAAGCGTTGGGGAGAAGGTGTGAGCATGCACGGGGGAAATGGGAGGGCCCAACATGAACGCAGAAAACAAGCCAGGGAAGGAAAATAGAGAGCAGTCAAGGGAAGAATTAGAAGGCTGGTAGCTGCACAGAAAGGGCTGGAAAAGGGAGGGAGTCAAGCAGAGGCTTCTAAAGAGGAGCGGTGGGGATGCGATGGGCTGGGAGAAGAACCTTGGAGACAGGAGGAAGAGCCGCAGCCCAGGAGGGAGGGAGGGATGAGGAGGGATCCCAGGAGGGACCCTCTCTGGTTCTCTGGAACGTTAAGGTGGGGGAGGGGGAACTGCCGTCAGAGTTCCAAGATTTCTGTTACTGTGACCTCATAGAAAGTGGGCTTGATACTTCGGGTCTCCTGGAAAAGAGAGTCCCAATTCCACACAGTGGGACCCTCCCTATGGCTCCCTGAGTAAGAGTCGGGGCCTGGAGCGTAAACTATGCCAGAGATTTCCCCTGATGGTATTCCAGAGGGAAATGATAACCGGAAAGAAGACATGAGTTTTGCTGGGAAAAACCAGGGATCAGAGATAGATAGATAGATAGATAGATAGATAGATAGATAGATAGATAGATAGATAGATAGATAGATAGATAGATGGATGGATGGATGGATGGATGGATGGATGGATGGATGGATGGGTGGGTGGGTGGGTGGGTGGGTGGGTGGGTGGGTGGATGGATGGATGGATGGATGGATGGATGGATGGATAGATGATAGATAGATAGATAGAAGATAGATAGATAGACAGATATCCCTTATGTTTGTATGTATCTATGTATGTATGGTATTCAGCTTTGCTCAGGTATTTTCCCACGTCATTATAGTTGTGCTTTCGTTTCGGCAGAATCTCATCTGCCATCATCAGGCTTCTGTATTGTGTTCGTCTGTGAGTCAGGCTTTTATAGTGGGTTCAGATTTAAATTTGGGGCAGCCTATTGCTGTGCCAGAATGGTTTTTTCTTCATCCTGATTAGTTGGGAGTCTTGGTCTGTGTTTATTGGTCTCGGAGTTTGCTGTGTTCTGCTTGATTGGTGTCTCTAATGTCTTCTGTCTGTTTTGTGGCTCTTTTTGTATCTTGATTGGCTGGCAACATTGTGTTCCTTTATTGGAGGCCTTTAGTTTGGCTCCGGGGAAAAGGATGGCTTTAATTAGTTAGGAAGCTGGGTTTCATCTGGGTGCCTGGCTGGGGTGTGTTTGAGCTGGAGGTATCAGGGGGGATCTGTTTGTGCCCAGATGTTTGCCTGGCTAGTGGTGTGGATATTTTTTTGTTTGTGAGCGCAGGCTTCCAAATGATTGACAGTCTGGTGGAATCATCTCTTCTATTCATGCTTTCTGATCTTTTTTCAATCTCTATGGCTTCTCTGATGATTCTGTGGCTGGGATTTTCTATAGTGGCTAGGGTTTTGGTGCCATTGAAATTGATGCTATGACCTGTGGCTTCCATGTGTTGGACTAGTGAGGAAGTGTGTTCCAGCTTTTTTACTGCATTTTTGTGTTCATCCAGGCGGGTACTTATTCTTCTATTGGTCTGTCCAATGTATGTGGCCGGGCATGATGCACAGGGGACTTCGTATATGCCTTGGTTTTCCAAGTCAATTTTATCTTTGGGGTTTCTAAGGATGGCTGCTATTTTTCTGTCTGTTTTGAAGGCAGTCTTGATGTGATGTCTGTGTAGTATCTTACTGATTTTGTCTGTAGTACCTCTTATGTAGGGCAGGACAGCTGTTCCATAGGTCTGTTCATCTTCTGGGTCTCCATTATGTCTCAGTGTGTTTTTGTGGATCAAGCCGGTGATTTTGCTTTTGTGGAAGCCGTTGGCTGTCAGTACTTTAGTCAGGGTGCATAGTTCAGTCTTAATGTGTGTCTTGTCTGCCAGGATCTGTTTGTGCCCAGGTGTTTGCCTGGCTTGTGGTGTGGAGATTTTTTTGTTTGTGAGTGCAGGCTTCCAAATAATTGACAGTCTGGTGGAATCATCTCTTCTATTCATGCTTTCAGGTCTTTTTTCAATCTCTATGGCTTCTCTGATAATTCTGTGGCTGGGGTTTTCTATAGTGGCTAGGGTTTTGGTGCCATTGAAGTTGATGCTATGACCTGTGGCTTTCATGTGTTGGACTAGTGAGGAAGTGTGTTCCAGCTTTTTGACTGCATTTTTGTGTTCATGTCCAGTGTGTGTGTGTGTGTGTGTGTGTGTGTATCCCTTATGTTGTATGTATGTATGTATGTATGTATGTATGTATGTATGTATGTATGGTATTCAGCTCTGTTCGGGTATTTTCCCACGTCATTATAGTTGTGCTTTTAAAGTTGTGAAAGCCTGACTCACAGACAAACACAATACACGAGCCTGATGATGGCAGATGAGATTCTGCCGAAACGTTGCTACAACTTTAAAAGCACAACTATAATGACGTGGGAAAATACCCGAACAAAGCTGAATGCCATACATACATAGATACATATACGTATACACACACATATGTGTGTGTGTGTGTGTGTGTGTGCATATATATATATAAATATATGTAAAACACTCACTCTTTGTGGTACATTTTTACATTCTAGTTCCATGAAGCTTGGAGAAAGTTGGTGGACTGGTTGGAAGATGCTGAAAATCATCTAAATTCTGAGCTGGAAATTTCCAACGATCCAGACAAAATCAAATTGCAGCTTTCCAAGCACAAGGTTGGAGTCCAGTTACAATGTATTTATATATTAAATTTTGAAACTGCCCATCTCACTCAGTGTACAATTAAAGACATAAAAACCCACATAAATATTACACCCCACTAGGAGGGAGTTAAAACACAATAGTTGAAATTAAGGGTGGGGCGAGCCTTCAAGGCCCTAACCAACCTTCAGGCCACACACTCCTTTGTGAGTCCCAAGCAAGTGGGGCTTCGGGCCCTTCCGAAAGGCCAGGAGGGTGAGGACCTACCTCCCCTCTTGGTGATGGCAGAGAAGGCTCGCGCTCTCGCTCTCTCTCTCCCTCCCTCCCTCCCTCCCTCTCTCTCTCTCTGGATCCCGCCAGTTGGAATTATTTGGCTGATGCACCTGCCTGACTGGGCGGGATAGGCCAGTGTAGTAGGAAGAAGGTAGCTCTGCAGGTAGCCTGTCCCATGCAGGTGGCTTTGGACGTCACCATCGACACCTGGAATTAGACCCAGAAGCCAGTCGGCATCCAATGCAGCTCCCCAGCAGAGGGGTTACCTGTGTCTCCTTGGGGCATCCAAAATTGCTTGCGCAGCCACATTCTGTCCCAGCTGAAGCTTTTGGATCCTTTTCCTGACAGAGGATAATTGCAGTCGTCCAGGTGGGAGATGACCAGGGTGGGGGTGATTGAGAGAAGGGCCTCCCCGTCCAAGAAGGGTCAAGGAGGCCCAAGGGCCTGGGAAAGGCCGGGTCAGCCAACAGATTGCAAGAGCCCATTACCAAAAACGACGGGAGAAGAAAGACCCTCCAGATTTAGGTAGTAGCTACTGTTCAGTGAAACAAAGTGACTTTGATGAGAGTCTTAAGCATTCATTATTTCATCCTCCCCCACTCCAAAGTCTCTGACCAGACGTAAATCTTGTGGAACTTCTCCTCCAGAGGGATTTTCTGCCCTTCTTTTTTTTCTCCATCTCTTTGCCAGACTTTTATCCTTTCCCCCCACAAAGGAACCTTGGGGGGAAAAGTGACATAAACCAGCTCAGGGCAGGAGGAACCCGGAGAGGGTTGAACAGAGCCAGACCCTCTTTGGCCTGGGAGGAAAAGGCTGAGCTTCAACCGGGCTGGGGAGGAGGAGGAAGACTTCCTCCAGGGCATCCACTGTCCTCCCCTCCCTCCCTCCCTCCCTCCCTCCCTCCCTGTCCCGTGAGCCAGAGCAGGCTGGGCTGGCTTCCCTGCTTCCCGGGCTGTGTGGACCCAGAGGCAGGAGGAGGACGAAGCAGAGGCCCAAGAGGGACTTCCATGTCCATAAGGAAATGCAGGGGCCTCTTATGGCTGCTGCTGCTGCTGCTTGGAGGCAGGCCTGGCAGGCTGGGAGGGGCCCCGGAACCTGCGGCACAAGGGGGGGCTGGGGAAAGACAACGCCCCCCTCCAGCCCCCTGCAGCCTCTCTCCGGCTCCCCTTGGAAGAGGCAAATGGAGAGGAAACGCAGTGAGATTTGCTTCACCTTCCTGTCAAAACCTCAGGAGTTCCAGAAAACCCTGGGAGGCAAACAGCCTGTTTACGACACCACCATCCGCACCGGGAGAGCCTTGAAAGAGAAAGCTCACTTCCCCGATGACACCCAAACCCTGGATCACCTCCTGGGGGAAGTCCGGGATAAATGGGACACCGTTTGTGGCAAATCTGTGGAGCGGTGAGTGGGAGCAGGCGGCCGGTGGTGCCCTCCGAGCTGCCCAGCTCCATCTGTTTCATTGCCAGAGCCCCCAGGGAGGTTCGGGGGGGGGGCAATTGCAAGACTGGGCAGAGGTGCAGGGGGGGTCAAGGGACGGGCTGAGCTGGCTCAGGAGGCCCTTTGCGCTTGGCGAGAGCAGCTCCGCCTGGGCTCCAGGGAGAACACCTGCCATCCTCCCCTCTGCCTCTTTGCAGGCAGCACAAACTGGAAGAGGCGCTTCTCTTCTCTGGGCAGTTCATGGATGCCCTGCAGGCCTTGGTGGACTGGCTCTACAAAGTGGAGCCCCAGCTGGCCGAAGACCAGCCTGTCCACGGGGATCTGGACCTGGTCATGAATTCAATGGATGCTCACAAGGTAAGTGCTGAGGGATGCAGCCCAAGGGATGTGGAAGGGAAGCAGGCAGCCGTCTAGCTCTGCCCCCTGGCAGCCTGGCAGGCTTCCTTCCCTTCAGCTCCAAAAACCGGGCCGAGGGGGCCCTTGCAAAATGGGCAGCCAGCCTCCAGCTTCGCCACTCTTTCTCAAACGGGGGTGTCCAACCCACGGCCCCTGGGCTGCAGGTGGCTCCAGCAATACAGCCTCACAAGATCGTAAGCTTTTCATGTTCTTAACTGCTGGTTCGTGAAACATGTGTTAGAAAACAAGCAAGCTCGGAGAGCACGAAGGACCCCCCTGATTTATATACATTTGCTATATCATACATTTTATATGTACCACTCAGTGCAGCCCAGGCAAGCCAAACGTTGGACACACCTGTTCTAGAACCTGCCGGAGCAGAGTGGGCTTTGGGAACAGCAATAAGGGAGCCGTCCAGAGGGTCAAAGGAAAAAATAAACCTCTTCTGACCTTGGCGAGAAAACTGCATTTGGTTACCACGAGTGGAGCTTGGCTCACGGGAATTTTTTCGTTTCCTTGTTAGGTTTTCCAGAAAGAACTTGGCAAGCGGACGGGCACTGTCCAGGTTCTCAAGCGCTCAGGTCGGGAACTGATTGAGAACAGCCGAGACGACACCACCTGGGTGAAAGTGCAGCTTCAGGAGCTGAGCAACCGCTGGGATACGGTCTGCAAGATGTCCGTCCTGAAGCAGACGCGGCTGGAGCAGGCCTTACAGCAGGTGTGGGGGCAGGAGGCAGGCCCACCTCGCACTTCCCTCCACCTGCTTCCTGAGCGTTGTGCTCTCCTCTTGCTGGTCTTGGAAGCATGCATGTCCCACCTGGGTGGAGGGAGGGCAACGGTCGTAGCAAGGGGAGAAGTTTAGGGGTCCTTTGGCTACCCCCCGAGGAGTTAAGCTCCAGTGTGTGGAAAGTAGGCCTTGCCTAGAACTTTATTCCACACACTGAGTAACCCTGAGGCACCTCAGAGAAGGCCCGTGTGTAGCCTTTCTATTTCTCATCTCCCTCTGCCCTCCTGGGCCATCAGCAAGTTGCCTTCCGCCTCAGGCTTGAGGGCCCTGAGGGAGATGGACATCTCTCGCCCACCTCCTGCATCATGGGTGGTGCTGATCGTAGCCTCCTGTCCTGTTTCAAGTTTCAAACTCCCTCCCTCTCCCTCCCTCCCCCCTACAAACACTCATACTAAGTGAGGAAAGCAATTTACTCAAGACTGAGCAGATAATAGCAGACAAGGAAGAAATGTAAATCAACAAAGACCCTTGGAAAGAAAGTTTGCTTGATGGTTTTGCTTTCAACAGCAGCATGTAGAAGAATAGTCAGAATCCAGTCCAAAGTTGAGAAAGCCAAGTAAAGTTTGCTGCAAATCCAAGGTCAGAGTTTTATGTGCAAGATTCACAGAAGCAACGCAACAAAGCCGGAGATCAGATGGTTGTTTACAGCAGAGTGTTAGGAGTCAGGGCTACCTTTTTAATCGGTCTTTAATCAGGAAAGTTACTTCCCTGCTTGGCAAGGAGCCTCATAGACAGTGGTGGGATGGGAATGACTTAACAACCGATTCTCTAGCTGGCTAAGCGTGGCCAGTTGGTCATGTGACTGAGAGGGTGATGTCACTCATCGCACCCAGCCCCGCCTCCCGGCCACTCGCCTCAAAGGCAGAGGTAGGAATCAGCTGGTTGGGCCTAATCCCACCACTGGCTGGCCTTGCTCTGCCCATTTTTTGACCTGTTTTGGGACCATTTCTCAGGCTGTTTTCAGGCCATTTTTTGGGCAGTTTTCAGAAAAATGGCCAAAATTGGCCCCAAAACAGTCTGAAAACAGTCCAAAAACCAGCCAAAAACAGCCTGAAAAATGGCCAGAAAACATCATTTTCAGGCTATTTTCTGGGCCCTTTTTTGGCTGTTTTCAGAAAAACAGCCTGAAAATGGCCTGAAAAACGTCCAGAAAAAAGGCTGGAAAACGAGCGGGGGCAGGGTCAGCCAGTGGTGGGATTTGCTGTTCGCCGAACTGCATAGAATCTTAACTACCAGTTCACCCAAACCGGTGCAAACCGGCATCCGCCCACCTCTGCTCGTGGAGAATCCCTGTTCTGCTCTCCTCTCTACTGCCCGAGTATGAGGGCCTTGGAGGCCACGTCCTCCTATGACTGCTTTGGTTGTGTGGATGATGCCTGTCTTTGATCCAATCGCTCCCAGTTTGGTGTCCTCTGAGGCTGACATTCCACAGGTTCAGCTGGAGAAACTTCTTCAGAGTCTGAGTGCTGGGCATGACACTTCCAGGGCATAGCTGGCTGAGTGCAGCCGACTCCTTGGGCCCATCCTGAGGGGCAGCTTGCAGAGGGGGAGGCCTGACTTGGGCGCTTCTGCTTTCCAGGCCGAGGAGTTCCGGACAGCCATCCACCAGCTGCTGGAGTGGCTCTCGGAGGCCGAGCAGACCCTCCGCTTCCGGGGAGCTTTGCCCGATGACGCGGAAGCACTGCAGTCACTCATCGATGTACACAAGGTGGGCATTGATCCCAGGAATGTGGGGTGGCCCAGGGTAAGGCAGAGGAGGGGCCATGGGTAACAGTGACTTTGCGTTGCCTTGTGCAGGAGTTTATGAAGAAAGTGGAGGAAAAAAGGCTGGACGTGAACTCGGCGGTGGGGATGGGAGAAGCCATCCTGTCTGTGTGCCATCCGGACTGCGTCACCACCATAAAACACTGGATCACCATCATCCGTGCTCGGTTCGAAGAGGTGAGTCGCTGTGGGGACTCTTGTCCACTGAGTTGGGCCTCTTGTGGTGGCTGAAGGGGGGGGGGTTCCTTTCATTAATGGTGGGGTCTTCTGCCCCTGTGGGGTAGTAACCGGCTCCAGTCCCTGCCTCCACCCCTCCGAGCGCCCAGCCCTCCCTGCCCCTCAGCCTTTTCTCTTGGCGGCCTCCAGGTTCTCACTTGGGCAAAGCAGCATCAGCAACGGCTTGAAGCGGCGCTCCTGGAACTCATGGCCAACGCGGAGCTGCTGGAAGAACTGCTGGCGTGGATCCAGTGGGCGGAGGCCACGCTGATCCAGCGGGACCAGGAGCCCCAGAATATCGAGCAGGTCAAGGCCCTCATTGCGGAGCACCAGGTAAGCGCCTCCCTGCGTCCCGCTGGCCCCTCCCTCGAAGAGAGCAGCATCTGCCCTTCCCACGGGATGCGGCACAAAGGCTCCGGGCCTGGCACGGGCTGGGGATGTTGCCAACAGGACGCTGCGGCCGTGGCCTCTTGGGCTGTTGAGCTTTAGTGCTCCAAAAGGGAGGCTGAGAAGAGTAGCTGGACATTTGCGAGCGATTGCGTCTTTCCTCCTTCCAGTCCTTCATGGAAGAGATGACCCGGAAGCAGCCGGATGTGGATCGTGTCACCAAAACCTACAAGAGGAAAGCGACTGAGCCAGCTCATGGCTCTTTCATGGAAAAATCCCGCAGCAACAGTAAGTTGTCCTAACGTGGGGTGCCAGGAACTAGCGCCAGGGGTGCAGGGCTGAGGTGGAAGCCTGCAAAGAGCCCAGCCTGGCTGGCTGGCGCTGGCAGTTGCTGAGCAGTCGTGAGCGTATTCCCTGCAGGCTGGGACTCTGAACTGTTGTCTCTCTTAAGGCGGGTCCTGCTTTCGGAACCCAGGTCTGAAAAAGGGATCTCGCCCACCCTCCACTGAGGTGGGGGGGGGAAGCCCTCTTGGCACAGTTTTTGATGGGTGTTTCCCACTTTATCCTCTGGCTTTTCCCCGTTTCCCCTACTCCAGCTTGGCTTGGCTTTTTTCAGCTCCTCCACTTTTTATTCCAGGGAAGCCCTTGAACCAGGCAGCCCCTCCGCCCCTGCCGATCCTCTTGCAGGCCGAAGCCAAGAACCCACGCATCAACCAGCTCTCGGCACGTTGGCAGCAGGTGTGGCTCCTGGCACTGGAGCGGCAGCGCAAGCTCAACGATGCCCTGGACAGGCTGGAAGAGGTGAGGATCCTCTCCTGCAGGTGGATGGGACGGCCTCGGACGGGAGGCACGTGGGAAATGGCGGCCACCGGGTTTGAAGGTTGGGGCTGATCAGGCTGGCGCCCGTCCCTCTCCTCCCTCAGCAGCTGCCCCCCCAGCCCACTTGCTTGTCTTTGCTGGAAGCCATTTAAAAGCTGAGGCCTCCAACCTTTTGGACCTCAGGGACCACCAAATGATTTTTAAATCCTGCGGACCACTTTTTTCGTTAAAAAGATAAATACGTTTGTAAAATAATGATCAGAGAACTTCCATTTTATTGATATGAAGTGCACCTATTTAATACAACAAAAGTATAAATGCTTATTTCATCATAACAAAATATTTAAAGGTTGTTTAATTGTAACAAAATTATTAAAGTTAGTGAAATTATTAGAAAACAATGGCCACTCCGAGTGAAGGGAAATGAAGGTGGGAAGACTGAGGCTGGTGGGAAAGCCAGTCCCCTGTTCCAGAGCCGTGGTCATCATCACAGGACTGGCCCTTTGGCAGCTGCTTTGGTTATGACCACAGGGCCAGTCCTGTGGCGACCACAGCTCTGAACAGGGGACCAGCCCCGGGTAGGGCTAGAAATCTCTGCCAGGGGGGGTGGCACGTGCAGTGCGCAAATGTTCTGGTTGATGACCTCTGTCCTCGGCCATTCCTTGGTGTTTACACTCAGGCCCACTTGGAGGTCTCTAGCTGTGGGAATATGCCATGAAATAAATGCCATTTCCTGCCACACAGAAGAGTTCCTGGTCAGTTCCAGCCATAACAACAGGCCTAAGGTTTGGCCGTCTCCTTCTGTTGTCTCCTCACCAAGAGGAAGATTCAACTCCCACAATTGGGGCTGGGGGCAGAGAACGGACTGGGAAAGAAAAGGCTTTTCCCCTTTTCCTGATACGCTCGTTGAAGTTCCCATCCTGCCCTCTCACACATAGACCACAACCCCAAGGAGCCTTCCACACTCTAAGGGAGCCCAATTATGGGGATTCGGAGACCTTCCAAGCGGTGACGCTGGTGCCCCTGGGCTGGTGCAGGGAAGGATGGGGCTGCTCCCCAATGCTTTTCAAGGGGGCCCATTTTGGGGTCTTTTGTGGCTGAGTTTACAGAATATGCTTAAGTTGATACAAAACTCAGCTCTGCTGGGTGCAGAAAGTACCTTGAACACAGCCTGGGTTGACTCAGCACAGGGAGCGTCAGAAAACCCACCGAAGGTTAATTCTGGCAAAATTAGCCCAAGTTGGGCCCTTGGAGCTGATGAGTCTTTAAATGACCGATGAAGTATATTATGTGAACAGAGCGTGTCCTTTTCCCCCCTTCTGTTTCCCAGTTGAAAGAGTTTGCAAACTTTGACTTTGACGTATGGCGGAAGAAATACATGCGCTGGATGAACCACAAGAAATCCCGTGTGATGGATTTCTTCCGGCGGATCGACAAAGACCAGGATGGGAAGATCACCCGGCAGGAGTTCATTGACGGGATCCTGGCCTCGAGTGAGTGCCTGCTTGTTCCATGCCTTGCTTGGGTTGCTGTGACATGGGCAACTGGGCAGCCAGAAGGGTGGCACCCTGGCTCAGGAGGAGTCTCTCTCCACCTGCCCACCCCAAGGCCCTGGGCTTGATTTGCCACCCTCACCTGGCAGCCAAGCTGAGTGGCAGGCTCAAGCGCTGGAAAGCTGGCAGGTGGAGTAGCAGGAGTAGCGCTTAGACTGATAGGCCGCTTCCCGGTGCTTCCCAGCCCTCTCTCAGGGGTTTACAGAGTCAGCCTCTCGCCCCCAACAATCTGGCTCCTCGTTTTATCCACCTCGGAAGGATGAAGGGCTGAGTCAACCTTGAGCTGGTCAGGATTGAACGGCTGGCAGTCAGCAGAATTAGCCTGCAATACTGCATTGTAACTCTGCGCCACCATGGAAGGTTGAATGGCTGGGGTCTTCCTGCCTGATGCACCTGTTTGTGCAGGGATTTCTGGGTACCCCACAGTGGTGCCCCCCCCCCCATCACTTAAAAGTTACACTATTGGGCTGTGGAATGTGTAACTCAATGGAGGCCAGGCTGTAGCTTCATGGCAGGGTGGGAGTGGAGGTGAGGACAGAGAGAGAGGACCCCCGGCCCCTCTCCTCCTCCCGCTGTCCCTAGAAACTTTACTACAAGAGAAAGTCTTCCGTTCCACATAACCTGCTTTTATTTACTTCCTTGTGAGCTACTTGGTTGTCTTTACATTTGTGGGGCTGATAATCCAAGATGCTCTTGGCCAAGGAGCCACTTTCCAAAGCTGTTGGGGGGGGTGTCATCTGGATTGTTTTGCACCCTTTCCTGTGCAGTTCAGAAGCACTGATGGCCATTCCTGGTTGGAAGCCCCCTCCCTGCCCCCAAGCCTTGGGTATCGGAGGGGCTGCCTTCAGAGCAACTGGAGATGAAAGACGGCTCAGGACCTTCTCGGTTCTCCGGGCATTTCGATGAGACCCGGGATGGAAGCCCAGCTGTCGGGGTCCCTGACGTCCGTTGGGATGGTCAGCTTATCAGGGCTCTTCCACTTTGCCAGGCTTTGACCTTGGCTGACCTTACTTGCTTGCTTCAAATATTCCCACTCTTTGTGCAGCGTTAACAATAATTGGGGCAGGTGCATTTTTTTTTTAAAAAAAAAACAAGTTTTATTAATTTTCAAAACACACAAGTCATCATTATCCATTACATATTTAAACCTTTATCCATTATAAATTTAACAAGTCAGATGAACTATAATTCTGTTTTAAACCATTTCCATATAAACATACAAAAACCTCTTATCCATTTTCTTTATTTCTCTTTACTCTTATTCCATTTTATTATTATTATTTCATCTATTTCTTTCTGACTTAGTTACCATTATTCTCATTCTATATTTCTGCAAGGTTTCATTAATTCTCCCCCAAAAAAGACATATATACACAACACACAAAACATAAAAAAATCTTTTGGAAAGTAACTTGGACCCAGGTATCTCTTTCTTCATGGACTTCAACTGTATTCATGCTCATATTACATATCATTACTTATTTTATTTACCATTCTAAGTCTTCTATATTAACTTCTCCCCATATTTCACTCCTTTTAATTCTATCTTAATTAATCATCTTAATTTGAGTCATTATATTTATATCTTTGTCCATTCTTTATTATACCTTTGTCTCATTCCTTATAAAAAAAAGAAATTTCTCCTGAAATCACTAATCAGAGTATGATGCCTTTCTATCTCCCCACTAAATTAATCAAGTTAATCTTTAAAATAACACCCAATACCCAATCCGATTTTGCTTGGTACATTCTAACTGAATAATACATCCAGAATAATTAAATACATAGTTAAACAATAAATCTAAATATTAAAAACAAATACTATAATAAAATTTTTATAATAACATCAATACCATAATCTTATTAAACTCTTTAATTAAAGCTCAATATTCTAAATCTCCCCTCATATTATTAAATTTTAAAACCAATCATTATTAACATTTCAACATTTTAATCTCTTATCAACTCTTAAGCCATTTAAGTTTTCTATTTCTAATACAATACTATAATATCATCTTATGTACCTTGCAAAATCTCTTTGCAAAAATTATACTTATCCTTTATCCCTAAAAAGATTCCTTTTTCCCATTTAATTTCAAAACTTTGTAGCTTTTCTCCACCTTTTCCCTTTCTTTCTTCTCCCAACAAACCTTTCTACCCCCTTCTTCTAGCCTCTGCCTTACTGGCTTCCCTTCTCTGTCGCTTTTCCTCTTCCCTTTTGTTTACCATCATTATATTGATTTTGCACCTTATTTTTCCCTTTCTTAAATGTTTTTTAAATCTTAAGTCCTTTATTTCTCTTCCTTTCCCTCTTCCTTCCCTCTTGGTCGAGTTCTGAGATTTATTAAAGATGGCTTCCTCTCCTTCTTCTTCTTCTGCTGTCTTCATCTGTTGCAATGTTTGTTGATAGTTAATGAGCGCCATTTCCAAAAAAAGGCAGGCTTCTTTCAAACCAGCTTTACCATTTTTTTTTTTTGCTTGCTCATAGTCCCTTCTCAGTTCCTCAATAGAAGGAGCCATTATAAATCTTTTCTTTTCTTTTATCTTACAACAACCAAAATATTCCAAAGGAAAAATAAAACAATCCCAAAGTTATCAATCAGTCCAAACCAAGACAGAGTTCCCACTCTCTCCTCCTAGGGTAGTATCAATCAGAAAAAAAGAAAGTCCAAATCTATTTCTTAAAATCTTATTGCAATATATTTTAGTCTTTCAATCCTTAAGGCATCTCCTCCAACAAAGTCTTAGCATACAAATATTTTTTTTAGTCCTCTCTTTTCCCACTCATCGCTTAGAGCCAGTTTTCACCTAAAAAAAAAAGGTTTCTTAATATTCACTTTTTATTCTGTAGAAAAAGAGGGTAAGCTATCCTTTCAGCACCATCAAACTGCCGCTTTTTTCCTCTTCTCGAAGGTATCATTCAGAAAGTCATACTTTTCAGGAATTTTGTTAGATATGTCTTAGAGTCCTAGGAACCAAGAAAAACTTTCTCCTTTCAAGCACTTTCTCCACTTCCTCCTGCGCATTCTTACCCGGCTGCCAGCTTCTTTGTGGCGGCCATTGCGGACCGCCGCTGCACCGTCCTGGGAAAAGGGGGTTCTGCCGGCCGGGAGGGGTCTGCAACACCCCAAACCCCTCTCCGGATCCCCTACTCTTCAGCTGCCCCTGCAGGGCAGCCTAGCTCCCACCCATCCGGATCGGAGCCCCAAAAACGGCTAGCGCGGCAGGGATCGTGCAGCTTCGCAAATCCCTGCCGCTCGCGAAGCTGACAAACCGGAAGTCCGGGGCGGGTGCATTTTTTATTTGCATTGCTACAAATCAGAGGGTTTTTGGTGGAAGACAGGCAGCAGTTCCACCCACTCATCCCTTTCAGGGCTGCTGCTCTGCAGCAAACTCAGTAAACTGAGGCTGGGTTTTTTGGTCATAACTTCCTTATTTCTGCTTATATCCCAAACCCCATTCCTGCCCCCTTTGCACAACACACCAGGAGAGGCCCAAGGAAGGGTGTGAAAGACTCGGAAGCAGGGCCCTTTCAGCAGGCTGTGGGTGTGTCGCAGGGCTACTTAAGCCCCGCCCCCCATCTCTGTATCTCTCAAAGTTAAGGTGAACCTCACCCTCTTGCTCCTACCTGCTGGCCAGGCACCTGACCGTAACCGGAGCCAGGTGACGTTGCCACCTTGCACGAGGTTGCTCCATCTCTTCCCACGGAGTCTGCTTGGGCTGCTTCCCAGAAACAAAGGCTGTCCCCATGCCGGAGAAGCCTCTTCTGCCCCGCTTGGGAAGGGAGGAGGCTGTGCTGGGGGTGGGGGGGGGGCAGGAGGGGCTCATTTTGAAAGCGTCGCTGAAGGGGCTTGGCGTCCATCTCTCCTCTTTCTCTTCCTTCCCCAGAATTCCCCACAACGAAGTTAGAAATGACAGCTGTCGCTGATATCTTTGACCGGGATGGGGACGGCTATATTGACTACTATGAGTTCGTAGCTGCTCTGCACCCTAACAAAGATGCTTACCGGCCCACAACGGATGCGGACAAAATCGAGGATGAGGTATGGGTGTGGCTGGGGGAGGAGGGGGAGGAGAGACAGCGAACGAGGCTGTTCCTGGGCTCGGCTGGCAACTTCTTCTCTTGATAAATTCTTGAGGTTTCAAGAGAAAGAAGTAGGTGGAACTGCAGTCAGCAAGCATTCCTCCCATTTGCTGCTCCTTGTGGCCTCCTTTTCCCTCTGTATCTCAGAGGCGGAACTGTTGGGTCTGGGATCCCTCCTCTTGTGGGAGGGCCCTGCAGGGGGGCCAGTCCAAACCATTGGGATTCTTCCTTTGCCCCCCTCACTTGGCAGCCTTCCAGCCTTCACACTCCTCCCAGGCACCTCCCCCCTGCCTCCATTTCCCTGTCCGTTTTGCTATATCCATGGGGATGTTCACAGCTTAGAGCATAGAGCATAGAGTTGGAAGGGACCTTGGAGGTCATCCAGTCCAACCCCCTGCATAAGCAGGACAGTCTAATCAAGTGCATCCTTTTACTGGCAGTTCATCTTAATCAATAGGTACTAATTATATAGGAATTTATTTGGGGAGTCTGCATCCTGCAAATGCAGCCAGAGGGGGTCGCCTGCCCATCGGGGCTGGTTTCCTGCATCTGGTGCCCCAGTTTGGCCAGGGGCATGCCAGGAACAGCACAGGACGTTCCTAATGCTGCACTTTTCCTGCCCACTCTCCCTCACCCTTTCGGGTGGGACTTCTGACATTCAGGGCCCCCCTCCTTTGGGGCAAACACAACCCTGGCCGGGCGCTGTGGCCTTGAGCAGCATTGCCCAGCCAGAGCCGGTCAGTTGGTGGTGGCCCAGCAGTCCGAGCTCTGGGCTCCAGATCACCACAGAGCAGCAGAGGCCACCACGATGGACAGCCATCCCCTCCCTCCCCACGTGAAGCTACGGGGAAGGAGCGCGCCCGAAGCGCAGGGTGGTTTCTCTCCCGTGCAGCAGCCGACGCCCCACCAAGTTTCTTCCCGCTTCTTCCCTTGCAGGTGACAAGGCAGGTGGCTCAGTGCAAATGTGCCAAGCGATTCCAAGTGGAGCAGATTGGAGAGAACAAGTACCGGGTAAGAAGCGGGGAGCCAGGATGGGGGCTGTCTGGGATCTGGGGCCCTCGGCAGGCTGACGGTGGCCTGCCAGTGCAGTGCCCTTGTCGTGTGGAGGAGACGCGCCCCCACCCCCAGTCGGGAAGCAGGCCCTGGCGCCGCTCCCAGAGGCAGGGGGACCCATGGTGCTCTGCAAGGGGAATGGAGAAAGCTGCCCCCATGAGCCACTGCTGTCTCCTGTGCCTGGGAGGCCTCTAGGTTGGGGGTGGGTGGGGGGGGCGTCCTGCCTCCTTTCTCAGGTTTGAACAGTTTCCTTCTGGCTGCTCCCAGAAAAACGGGTTCAGAAATGGGGCTTCATCCTCTTTCTGACTTTTGCTTGAAGCTGCTGGCCTTTGCCCTCCACCTGAGCTTCCCTGTGTCCCTTGGCCTGGCTGGACTGTAGCCCAGGAGGTCCTCGGCCCTCCAGGTCAGGGTTGTCCCGAAGGGGCTTCCTTCAAAAGGCAACTGGACGTCATTCCCTTCTCATCCTTTGACGAAAGCTCCTCTGGACCCACAAAGGGCTTGAGGAGCAGCTTTGGCTGCCACTCTTGCCGGGGGCTTTGGGGGAGGGAGAGGGAAGCCATGGCCCAATCCCAGAGTGCCGAGTAGCTGGTGCCCCCTTGCCACTTGGGGCCACTCGCCCCCCTTTCTGCTGGCCTTCCTTTGTTTTAATCCCCAAACGGAGGAGCAGCCCTGAGCAGCAGTACGGGAAGCACAGGAAGGAGCGCCAGCATTGTTGCCCTGTGTGATGTAACCCTGTGTGATATGTTCTCTCTTCTCCCTTTCTCTTCCTCCTCCTCCTCCTCCTCCTCCTCCTCCATAGTTCTTCCTCGGCAACCAGGTACAGTGAGCTTTTTGCAGTGCTGCCTCTGCGTTTTCCTGTAGCTAATTCTCCTTCCAAGATGTGCATGTATAATTTGCGTGTCTGTTTCCACACCGGTCTTTTCCTAACTGTGGCTGTTGTGCTCGTGGATGCATTAACTTGACAACAGAGTTGCTGGTATATTCAGAAATGTAGTGACGCAACCAGGCAGGGACTGCCAATTGTAAAAACAAACACAGAATCACACACACACACACACACACACACCCCTGTGCACCCAGCGTAGACTTCAGCCCTTTTGGAGAACTGAAAACTTGCTTGAAGGGAGCATCTTAAATGGGGCTGGGGCTGCCCTGGCCATGAGCCAGGCAGAAATTCCCAAAAGAGCAGCTGGCCAGAGTCGCCTGCGCATCCTCCTGGGACAGTCCTGGACCCTCAGAACTGACTGGCCATGGACTGTTGGGGGCTGGTAGAAACCCTTGCTCCAAACTGACCACCAGCAGATGAAGAGACCTACCTTGGGAGGCCCAGGGACCTTCCTCCAAGCCAGAGCCATGAGCCCCGCCTGGCCAAGAAGCCCTCCTGCCACTTTCGTCGTGCCTGAGCGGAGCTGGCGGGGGCTCAGCCAGGGAGTTTGGCCCAGACTTTTGGGTCCACTGCACAGAATCTTGACCGAGTATTCTGCATATCGGCCTCTTTCCATGGGCTCCTATTGACCTTCCATTGCTTTGGAAATGCAAGTCCCAGTTTCTCTGGAACCCCCCCCCCCCCCAAACAGCACTCAATCTCCAGCCCCCCTGCGAGGCCCTTCCCACAAGAGAGGGGGGGTCTCTGCCCGGCCTCTTGCTCCCTTCCGAGGCAACCAACCAGGGCTGCTGCAGACGCTTTCCTGGGCTCCCTTCTGGCTCCCTGCTGAATTCAGGGTCACCTCCTGTTGCCTGATTTGGGGGGCAGGGAGGGGGTGGCAGCGAATGTCGGCTGTTGGCCTCTTTTGGCCAAATCTGACCCAGTAAATGGAGTTTGAGTTTCCCAGATCAGCTCAGGGTGGGGGGTGGGGGGTGGAGCTAATACCTTCCTTGTTCAGCCACCCAGAATTATGAAGGGGTGGAGGTGATGGTGACATGACCCCTGAGGTGTGACGATGCCTGGCTCTCCAGCTGGAACATTGACGGGGGAGGGGGCTGAAGAGGGTCCCCAGGGTGGAGGCTGATGGGAACACAAGGTGCTGCTGGAGTTAAGCAGGCGGCTTTGGGGTCTGGGGCCTCCCTGATCAATCTGAGCAAATTGTGGGCTCTGCCTGTGATCTGCCGCTGCAATCAGTCAGTCCATCCATGCTCTGAGCGGGTTGCAGGGTCACCTGTCTCTGGCTGCTGCCAATCACGCTTCTGCCGGGGGCGGGTGAGGGTGCCAGGCTGGGAAGCCTTTCGGTGGAGGCTCCTCCGCTTGGCCTCTTCTGAAGGGGGGCTGCCTCAGGTGACGGTTGGGGCCAAGCGGCTTGCAAAAGGCACCCCCCTCCTCGGGGGCAGTGCAGAATCCTCTTGCTGTCCAAGCAGCCCAGATTGGCCCAAAGAGGAACGGCCCGTTGGGGGCGCAGCAGCAGGCGTGGGCAGCTGCCAAGCAGGAGAGGAGCCTGGGCCAGGAGCCCTGGAGCTGACCCCCCACCAGCCTGCCCCCCGGGCGTCTTTTGGCATCTTTCTCAGGCAGCATTTTGTGGCTGGCTGGGATTCATGGTTTGTGCTTGGCCACCGAGGAGGCTTCGTCTTGGGGTCCAGCAAAAAGGGCTTCTTGCCACCCAGGGTGCATTGGATCATTCCACTTTTTTAATCATGAAAAAAGTTAAGAAATTAATTATTAAGGAAGATGGTCATTATTTGATTTAATAAGAATAATTCACTTAATCAAATGTACGATCCTTTTAATCGCCTCCGTCATTTTCAAAGGCACGCTGGGGGGTGGGGAGACCCAGAGCTAGCAGGTTGTGGCAATTAAACCAGCTCCCTCTTTGCATGTTTGCAACAGTTCGGGGATTCCCAGCAGCTGCGGCTGGTCCGTATCCTGCGAAGTACAGTCATGGTTCGTGTCGGTGGCGGATGGATGGCTCTGGACGAGTTCCTGGTCAAAAACGATCCTTGTCGAGGTAGGAGACGCCTCTGCTCTCAGCGAAGGTTTTTCCAGGGAAACCTCCCGTACGGGCGACTGCCGAGGAGAGAAGACGGGGCAGCTGCTCTGGAAGATGAGCCCGGGGGGCCTTGCTCAGCATTGGGCCCCTGAGCACCAAGGGGGCCGCCCCCAGAGAGGAAGCAGGGTCGAAGGGCCCGGAGCCCTTTGCCCTGCGAGCTGGCCTCCTTTTCCCTCCTCCGCCGCCGGCCACGGCAGCCCTGCATGCCGCCCAAAGGAGCCTCCCTTCCTGCCCTGCCGGCCCCCTGCCGCTCCCTCCCGTTGCCGCACCTTCTCTCTTCTCTGTTCTAGTTCACCACCCTGGGAGTAAAATCAAACGCTCCGATTCCAGCTCTTCGATTGCCAGTCAGTCTCCAATAGGTTGGAGGATTTTCTTCCCTTTCTCTGACTGCCCTGTTGGGAATGGCTTGGCTGCTCTAACCTGCCCCCGGGTGCTGTCGCCTGCGCTGTGCTTGGCCAGGGAAGGGGGTGCGGGGCTCTCCCGCCACCCCCGAGGGTCCCCTCCTTTCCCCAGCCCCCCCCCCCCGGGTCCTCAGGCTCAGCTTTACCCTCCTGGCGGCCCCGAGTGAGGAGCAGGGTGCGAGACCCTGGGTGGATGCCCTGCGCTTCCTTGCATGCTGAACAAAACATAAACAAATAGAATGGAAGCCAAGAAGTTAGAAAAACAGATGGAAAGTAACAGTAGCAGTAAAAAAAAAGGGAGAGAGAGAGAGTTATATTGGCTGGTTTTTCTCAATGCAGGGGAAGCGTCCTCAGGCAGGTCCTAACTTTGGGCAGGTTCCTCACCAGAGAGCCCCGCCCTTAGGAAGCCTGGCCAAAGCCCTTTGGGGGGCAGGGGGGTCGAAGGGGTCCCAGAAGCCCTGAGCAAGCAGGGCTGGCTTCCGCCTTCCTAGGATCTCCACCTTGCCCCAAGCAGCAACCTACTGCTCTGCTTTAACACTGGTCACAATTCCTGGACACTTGCCAATCCTTGACCAGCCAAGTATAGGAACTGCCAGGATTCTCCAGGCTGCTGTGGAGACTGTTTAAGTCCACCCACTTGAATGACACCCAAGTTGAGGAAGCCTACTCCAGCCCCAGCCCCTTCCTCTAGGGGTGCAGAGGAGGGGGTTGTTGTTGTTTTTTAATCCTTTAGTATCGCTTCCTCCTTGTGTTGAAATTGCAGCCTGCGTTGATTTGGGTGTCTGTAACTCAAAAGTAGTTTGTCAGAAGCCAACAAATCCCCTTTCCTCGGACTTTGGAGTTGTGATGTTTCTGGCAGGTTCACACTTGCTTTTCCTCCCAGTATTTCTCCCGAACTTGGCTGGATGCTCCTGATTGGAAAACCTCCAGCTTTTTTCTCTCACCTGGCGCCCTCCAGGTATTTGGCTGAGAGTTCTGGGTGTTGAAGGCACATTTACGGGAAAACCCAAAGGAATGCATTGCATGGGGGGGGGGGGGCCTCTGTGCTTCCAAGCCCTTTTGCCTTTGGGATTTGCCCAAATGTTGCTGAACTCCCCGTGATTCCGGAACAGGGCCCAGCTGCAGTTGTTGTGTGTCTTGGGTAGGCTGCACTACCCTGGCTGCACTGATCCTACAAGGCTTTTGCACCGTGAAGCTTAGCCAAACTCCCCCTGTGTGCGCTTCCATTGGCTGGTTTTGTGTTTCCCGAAGGAGCTTAGGTTCTATCAACGTGTTTGCTAATAAGTGGCAGGGGGGTGTGTGTGTTCCAATTCCTTGATCCCACCAGTTAATTTTATTTCAGCCTCTGGAGAGCCAGGAGAGCTTTTCAGGTGAGAGTATGGCCAGTGATTGCCCCTGACAAGATTCCTTTTTCTGGATCTTGGTGCTCCAGAGGATCCACACGTCATTTTATAGCCGAGCAGATCCCGAGGGGCCAAGCATTGCAGCCCCCCTCCCTCGTTGTTTGGGACTGACTCTGCACACCGTGGCCTTGCTGCGGGGCGCTGGGCCAGCCTTGGCAGGCAGTCTCAGGCCTGCCTGTCCCTCCCCAACATTCACGCGGCCTCCTTGGGCTCCCGGCTTCTGGTCCAGGGGCTTCTCTGCTGGGAGAAGCATTTGGGGGAGGGGAGCTGCCCTTTGGCATGTGGGGACAGCGAAGGGGCCATCGGAAGGGAAAGGGGCTTGAAGCCCGCCCTCCAAGGCCACACAGCTCCACCCTTTTCCTAGCCCAGATGCAGGCGGGGTGGGGGGCCAGAGGGAGGGTCAGCTGAGTGGTTGGCCTTTGCATGACGTGTGGCCTGCCCCGGGTGAGGGGGGGGCTTTTCCTGGCCCATTCGGTGCTGCAAAGGCCTTTGGAAAGGAAGAAGAAGGTCACATGCTTCCAGCAGACTCCAATCCTGGCCCTTAGTCGGTTCCTCCATTCAGGTCCCTGCGGCTGTGTCACCTGCATTTTGTGTCCTTCTTTCCTTACAGCACGAGGCCGGACGAACCTTGAACTCCGGGAAAAATTCATCCTGCCCGAGGGCGCCTCTCAGGGAATGGCGCCCTTCCGCTCCCGTGGCCGGAGGTCCAAGCCTTCCTCCCGGGCTGCCTCCCCCACACGGTCCAGCTCAAGCGCCAGCCAGAGCAACCACAGCTGCCCCTCCGTGCCATCCTCCCCTGCCACCCCTGCCAGCGGGGCCAAGGTGAGACGCAGGCCCTTTCCTGGCCTCTGCTGAGTGGCGGAGCAGGCCCTCCCCTCCCCGGCCTGACCCAGAAGCCCCACAGGTGGGGCCTGCGAACGGTCTCCTTTGGCGGAGGCGGCAGCCCCAGGGCAGGGGAGCCTTTTCGCAGCCGGCCTCTCCTCAGCTCCCTTGGCCCTTTCCCTCCTCTTTCCATGGCTCCACATTCAAGAAGGTGGGGAGAAGAGAGGAAGGCCGAATTTCTCCTCTTCTTCACACTCTTCCACCACCACCACCACCCCAAAAATAGCTGCGGGTCTCCCACACAACCTGGACTGTGTTTTTTCTTCACCTTTTTACCAATACTTTTTTTGTGCATCACACAGTTCTGTGCCCTTTGTCAGCCTAGGTTTGTGTTCATTAGCTGCATTATTATTATTATTATTATTATTATTATTATTATTATTATTTATTATTATTATTATTATTATTCACTTATTATTTTAGGATTTATATTCTTTTCTGTTTTATTTTCTTCTGACCCGGTCGCTCCTCCCTCCCTCCCTCCCTCCCTCCCTCCCTCCCTCCTCCACTCCTTTTGTTTGTCCTCCCACCACCACCATCCTTCGAACTCTCTTTGGATTTTCCATTTCACAGACTCCGCATCACTTCACTCGTTGTTATGACAAACCCTGGTTGGTAAACAGCAAGGCAGGTACCCCCCTGAGGGGCTGCGATAATGCCGACCTCCACCTGCCTGCTTCCGAGGTAGAGTATGGCTCCTGTGGGCAAAAGGGGAGGCCTTGAGTTGGCTTTTCCTCTCTCCCGCTTGCTCCCCCTCGCCTGTCTAAGCAGAGGCTGGCTGCGCGGTGGTGGTTTAGCATATGGCATGTCGTACGTGGACTAGCAATATAAATGAGCATTTCAGCTAGATCAGTAGAACCCAATAAAATATACACACTCTTAAAAGGTCTGAGTTCAGATACCGATGGGTCAGCAAACCATTGAAGTACAGCATCATTTATATATATACATAAAAAAACCAGACACTGGAGCGATCGATGCCCTCGGCTTACCGTCGGTCGCAGTGCGATCTGCAGTTTGATGTGCGACCCTGCAGTCCTGCTGAGGGGAGGGTGCCAGGCCCCATTGAGGTGCCATGGGAGGTGCAGGTCCTATTCAGGATTGCCCATTGCAGAAGGTTTTATTTGTTTGTTTTTTTGTTGTTGTTATAAAAATTTTAAAAAAATTATATATTAAAAAAAAGGGTTGTCCATTGCAGAGTCCAAATCCTGGCCCCACTTTTTGTGGGGTCATTTATATGTGTCTCCCTTATGTGCCTGGCGGTCCAGAGGCTCATTTGGCTCTGAGGCTGACTCTACAGAAGCCCCAGTTTGAGCCTCTTGAACATCTTCCGAGAACCAAGAGGAAAAAGCCGACCAAGCTTAATAAAAGGATATAATAAATACTGCGGCCTTTTTCAGAAATAAAGTTTGGAGAGCAAAAGAAGTTCAGGCTTGAATAATAAGTGTCTCTTAATTTGTGTTTAATTATCAATGTCTCCTAACCTCTCGGCAACTTGATGGGTGACCTCAACTTCCAAACTCCCCAGCCTTATGGGCCCCACTGATCTAAAGGTTCAGGACAGGGTGGAGTGTTCTTTGTTTTCATTGCCTCCCCTCAAGTAAGTGGAATGGAAAGAGCCCACCCAGAGGAGCCTGAGCCTCGGGGCCCAACCGCACTGCCATCCTACTGCAGGCCCTCAACCTCCACTTGTGGCTTTAGAAGGTGCTGGCAGAGATTGAGGTGCTTGGAGGGAAAGGCCTGCCTTGGTTTTTTTTCTATCAGGCATTTTAGAGGAAGAGAAATAAAGTGCAAGAACAAAAAGGGGACAAGCAGTCAAGACTTGGTCTAGAATGCCATGGGATATCACAGTTTTCCAATATATCATTAATTACCCAAGAATTACAGCATACGTTATATGACTGTAAAACACTAAGAACCACCATTAAGCTTTAAGCTACAAAGGCAGCCTGGGAACTGTGGTCAGCACAAGTTATAATAAATAACTTGTCTGAAGTTATAATACTAGATGAGCTACATATTCAAGTTACAGTCCAAGCACTGACTTTTATTTCAGACTCATGTTATGGGAGGGACTTGTTCTGGGTCCCTTCCAAGGAAGGACGTCGGGAGCCTCTCCTTGTGTTCGGCCCCTCCCACGTGGGGCGGGGGAGGGTCCTAAGAGGGATGCCTAAGCAGAGTGGACGTCCTTCCTAGTTCTAGGCAGGCTTTGGGGAGCTGCCCAGATCTCTCCAAAAGGCCACTGCCAGGGCCAGGGCCAGCCCAGGGCTCCTCTTTCCTCTTCCAGCAAGGAGAGCCGTTGGGTTAACCACTTCCCGTCCTTCTGGTCTGCCTGCCCGCTTTCCTCCCTGGCCACGGGAGTGGTGACGCTGGGAGGCCGGCATTTGGTTTGCGCATGGCCTCTGATCATCTGCTTGGCTTGAATTCACACGACGCGCTGGGCGAAGCCTCCCCAAGGCCACGTGTGAAGCCTGTCTCCTCTTGGCCTTTAAGAGGCCTGCAGCTGCTCCTGGGGCTCAGGGCTCCTCGGAAGCGCTTTCTTCTGGGGCTCTGTGACCAGGCCTGCTTGCTTCTCTATCCCCAGGTTGCCCCGTCCTCGGGCAGCAAGTTGAAACGGCCCACTTTCCACTCCAGCCGGACGTCTCTCACTGGGGACACCAGTAACAGCTCCTCACCAGCTTCTTCCGGTGCCAAAACCAGTCGGACCGGTAAGTTCCAAGCTAGAAGTTTGGAAGCACCAAGCTGTCACCCAGAGGCAGATGCTTTGGGTTGGGGAGCCCAGCGTGGCCCCACCAACCTGTAGGTCGATCACGCATGGTCTCCTATAAATGCCAAGGAAGAGCCAAGGAGAATTCTTGGTCTTGTTTTGGGGGAGGGAGAGTCGAACACAGTACTGTTAGAATAGGACAGGACAGAATAGAATTCTTTTATTGGCCAAGGGTGACTGGACACACAAGGAATTTGTCTTGGTGCAAATGCTCTCAGTGTACATAAAAGCTTTTCTTCGTCAAGAGTCAAGAATCATCAGGTACAACACTTAATGATAGTCATAGGGTACAATAGAATAGAATAGAAGAATATAGGAATAGAATCTAAACAGAATGGGATGGGATGGGATGGAACGGGATAGAGCAGGGGTCCCCAACCACCGGTCCGCGGACCAGTACCGGTCCGTGGAACAAGTCCTACCGGGCCGCTGGCTTGCTGGGCGCCGCCATCTTGTTTTGATGAAAAAGTGCTTCCGGTGAGCTTTTCCGTTTCTACCCGGAAAAGCTCACCGGGCGCTGCGCCGCATCATCTTGTTTTGATGAAAAAGTGCTTCGGTGAGCTTTTCCGGGTAGAAAGCCATTTCTACCTGGAAAAGCTCACCGAAGCGTTGGCGCGCCATCTTGTTTTGATGAAAAGTGCTTCCGGTGAGTTCACCGAGCACTTTTCATCAAAACAAGATGGCGGCGCCCAGCTGATGTCAGTACCGGGCTGCGCCATAAAAAAGGTTGGGGATACCGGGCCGCGGCGTAAAAAAGGTTGGGGATCACTGGGATAGAGAATAGAATAGAAGAGAAATTAGAAGAGAAGAGAATTCTTTATTGGCCAAGTGTGATTGGACACACAAGGAATTTGGCTTAATGCAAATGTTCTCAGTGTGCATAAAAGAAAAGATACATTTGTCAAGAGTCAAGAATCATCAGGTACAACACTTAGTTCATAGGGCACAATAAGCAATCAAATCATAGTAGGAAACAGTCAGTATAAATTGTAAGGATACAAGCAACAAAGTTACAGTCCTACAGTCACAAGTGGGAGGGGATGGGCGATAAGGAGGGATGGGAAGATGAACAGTGATGGTAGGGCAGGCTTTACTGTTAAATCCCTTGCGATGTAAAGTCAAATTTGTCTTTGACTTTCAGATCCTAAGAAAACGGCCAGTCGCCCCACCAGCCGTGCAGGCAGCCACGCAGGGAGCCGAACCAGCAGCCGGCGAGGCAGCGATGCCTCCGACTTTGATCTCCTGGAGACGCAGTCCGCCTGCTCAGACACTTCGGAGAGCAGCGCAACAGGAGGAGGAGGAGGAGGAGGAGGAGGACAGGGCGGCTCCCGGCGGGGCCTAGCCAAGCCCTCCAAGATCCCCACCATGTCCAAGAAAACAAGCACTGCCAAATCTCCCGGCCCCAAGAGATAATGCGGCACCCACAGGACGCCCAGCTTTGCACAGACAACAGAAACCTGTGTCCAGTTTTTAACCCTGCTTCATACATTGGATGTATATTTATTCTACATGGGAGAAATTATATTGTTAAAAGTGTAAAAGAAAATTGTGTTATGAAGCTGCCTTATTTGGTTCTCTCTTTTTTTAATAGGTTGGTTTTTTTTTTTTTCATGTGAATATTTCTGTAGATAAAACTTGCCTTCCTTGCAAACGGGGCCCAGGGGAAAACTGAAACATGGGAGAGAAGCAAAAGGTCAAGATGTGAAAATGTAAAAACAAGCAAATGATATAAATAGGATTTCTGTGCAGTGCAGGAGATGTTCCTGCATTATCTTTTAGGATTGTTTCCTAAACGCATCTTTATAAAAAAAATAACGTGCTGTTTCAGCAAGAGAAATTATATTTAAGAATAACATCTGGAGATCCAACATAAGAAGGGAACTTGCTTTTCTTTCTCTCTCTCCTTGTCAAATCACAGATACCTCAATAAGAGAGAAATGCACGGTGAGGGAGTTTGTTTCCAATTTTAAAGATAAATTCCGATGGTTTTACCTGAAGATAGCTTGAAAATGGACCTTTGCACATGCTTTATTTAAATAAGGAACTCCACTACAATACTGTATTTTGCAAAAGGAAACTCCTGTCAAGCTGTCAAAGAATAACATTTGGGGGGAATTACAATGGCAGAACCATTGTAGGGAGGTAAAACCCGTGTGGTTTTAGCAGTGAGGGGGTGGGAGGATCTTAAATTTGCTCCTGTTTAGCCACAAGAGAACCCATTTCCAAAAGGCAAACCACGAGCGAAAGAACTGATTTTACGTTTTAGTTCACAGACTGCAATTAGGTGGCTTTCTTAGGCCGGTCTGGGCCCTTCCGGCCACCAGGACCCCAGAGAGCCTCTGCTGTGGAGCAGCCAGCTGCCTTTGAAACTCACACCCACCACCACCACCACCACCACCACGTGCTCTTGGGGAGGTGGAGAAGCATCACCAGCAGACACACACACCCCGGCTGTTCTCCTTTGTGGAGGAAGAGAGGGACCACCCTGCAAAAAGGGGCTGGGGGTGACCTGGTCTTCCTGTATTTATTCACTTGTACTCTTGTCCCTGCTCAGACCGACCACAGTGCTGTGTGATTCTCTCAGTTGGTTTAATTGAGCCAGAACCGGAAGCTCTACCAATGAATTGTTTAAAAACAAACACGTTTTGTATTAAAATTGCTTGCAGTAATAAAAGTGAAGCAAAGTGTCTCTTATTTTATGCTGCCCAGGAAGTTGACAGGGGCCTCCCTGTCCTAAGGCTGATGTCTGAAGCACCCGCTGAAGTGGGACGGCCGGGTTGCCCAGGCTGATGCCAGGACCAAGCTGGCACCCACCACTCGGATTCTTCTGCTTGTGCCCGACTAGCGCCTTCGAAGAGCTGGAGACCCGCACTTAATCCTTCCTGTTCCTTAATCGTTCCCGTACTTAAAGCGTTCCTGTTCCCCTAGTCACCTTGGGATCCAGCCAATTCCTGAGAAGGCGTGGCACCACCTCACAGTTTCTCCCGTGGCCAACAGGGGCAGCACGTTGCCACGCAGGCCACTTTGGGGGGGGGGGTGTTGGAGTAGGTCCCTCCTCCCCCAAGTCCGCGCGCATCCTCCTCAATGACCCCGGGCTCTGTGTGCTGCAAGCGTGTGACAGCAAGGTGGAGGAGGCCATTTCCAGGAGGGCTTCGGGCTGGCACTGTTAGGAAAGTCAGTTTAGCCCCATTTTGCACACACCCCCTCGCTGTGGCTGTTTGGTGAATCCCTGCAATTGTTAAAGTTAGTAACTTAGGAGGTTATGTGAAGCTGACTTTGCTTTCTGCAACGGTCATAAATATGAGTGGGCTGGCAGTGGGCTGAACTTTGATCACCTGACCATTCACGTGGGGATGCTGCCACAGCCATAAGTGGGGGAAGCAGCCATCGGTCACTAAATGAACTGTTGTAAGTCAAGGACTACCTGTGTATCCTGCATGATGTTTTCATCCAACAGTGGCCACCAGGCGGCACCACACCACCACTTTTGTCCTATTGGGGACTCTTCAGAGGCCTGGAGCAGCTAGACACCCTTCCTTCCTTCTGCCACCTCCGCTTCCTGACTGTAAAATAAAACGACCCACGACCACCACATCTGCTCCGTGCATGCATCTGATGGCCCTCTCACCTTCTTCCTAGATGCTTCCAAAGAGGGGAAGCCCCCGCTCTGAGCCCTTGGTTCTGGTCTCAGACTCCCTCATGTTTTCCCCCCTCATGTTCGCTTGGGGCCACGGCCAACCTGTCACTCCTTCTCCTGCACTCTACAGATTAGCTTCCAAGTTCCTTTCATGGGTGTGGAAAGTGGTGCTGTAGAACTGCAGCCATCTTCCCTCCTGGTTAAAGTGGCTAGAATTCCTTTCTGGCTGCTCTGCTCGGAACACCCCAGTCTTCATGAGCTCTTCCAAGCCTCCAGGAGAAAACCTGCTCCAGGATGCTGACCGGCAGGGCTGACCAGCTTATTACTAGGCAACGTTTCCACCAGCTCCCCTTGAACAGATGCTCAGTTGTGGCCATTCAAAAATGGTCTTCGTCGCCTACATCTGCTACCTTCCCATTCAGTGGGCAACTGAGAAATGTTAACCCTGGACGTTTCCCACTAGCCCATTCCTTTCGACGCTGGGAATTAATATGGCCCGTTGCAGCAGTGACTCCCGAGTTTGCAAGCAAAACTAGCCGAGTGAGTTCTCTAAGTGTGTGGTCAGTGAGGTGTCTAGGCTCTCCTGCCTCTCCAGCATTTAGCTGAGTTTTGGGGAAGCAGCCTCAGCCGGTCCAGGCACCTCCCCATCCTCTGCCTGGGTACTGGAGCCAGTTTCGCCTTTGCTGCTTTCTCTTCCAGGCTTTCTCTTTGCAAGCAACTCACAGGTCAGCCGGGTTCACAGAACATGCTCAGCCAGCCGCTGGATGCCCTTCCCTGGTTCCTCCTCCTGAGGGCCACTTTTAACTCCAGGGCACTTGAGGCCCTGGAGGCAGGAGGATCCATCCAGGTGGGCTTCCAATCTCTCACTGACTTTGATTCTGTGCCATCAAGTCGGGGTCAGTTCTTAGCAACCACATAGATACAGATTTTCTCCAGGCGGTTCCGTTCCCCAACTTGGTTCCGCAACGGTGCCCTCATTGCCACCACAACTGAGTCCAGCTCTGCTTTCCTCCCCCTTCCCCCGCCTCCAGAGAGCTGGCTCTTCCCACCACAGGCCCAAAGGAGAAGGGGGTGAAGCTGGCTGTTTGTGCCTCCAGGGAGGCCTCTGGGCTGATGGGTTTGATTCGGTCTGTTTTCTTGGCTGTCACACAGAAAGGAACAGAAATCATGTATTTCGATCATTGACCAAACAAAGGAAAGTTTTCCTCTCCATCAATGTCTGGGGGCAACCATGGATGGGCAAAGCTCGTACATAAGGTAGCAGAGTGGCTACTTTTCAGAGAGGGTTGTGCTGGTTGCCTAATAAGAAATGCAAATAAATACTCTCCCTATCCTTCTCTTTCCAAGTCCATGGAGGGAAGGAAGCAGCGCCTTCCTTGCTGCCCAACTGTAAAGCGTCCGAGGACCTCAGTGGGGAGATCAGGGACGGAAGGATTTCTCCAGCCCAGAACTACAAGAGAAAATTGGGAAGCGGCTCAGGCAGGTGCCTCCCTGGTTCACAGGAGGATAAAAAGGAGGTTCGGCACAATCCCATTTGGAAAAGTCGGTTACTGCAGCCAAGCTCAATAAAAATCGATTGGGGGAAGTGGATTTTCTGGTCTGGGCAGCCCATTGGGAAGGACACCCGCAGGCGCCGCTCGGGCCCTGAACCTCCCGGGCGCGTTGGGTTGCCTGCTCCTCACCGCCCTCGCTCAAACGGCCCCTGGGGAGGCGGAGCGGCTGAGCGGGGTCGGGAGGCGCCGGAGCTACTTCGACGAAGCGCGGGACTTGTCCGCTTGCTCCGCGGACGGAGCCTCGAGGGACGGAGGGACGGACGGCGGGATCCGAGGCATCCCGACTCCGGCAGAGGGCAGCTCCGGGGCTGCGCTCCAGCAGGGCAGAGCAGGGCGAGGAATCCCGGCTGCCTCCGGGGGACGGCAACTCCCCGCCCTTCCCGTTCGCCGGGGCCGTCGGAGCTGAAGCGGCGGGCGGGAGGCTCGTCCCACGTGTGCGGCCGCAGCTGGAGGACGAGGCTGGACGGCGGAGGCCGAGGGTAGGCGCCGCGACGTGGCAGGGAGAACGCCCGGCTGGGGGCCTAGCCGCGGCCCCGCCGTCTCTCTCCACTTGCCCGCCGCCGCCCAGCGCATCCCACGAGCCGGGTCGCCTGCCGCCCCCGCCGCCCGCTTCCAGGGCCGGCCCGACGGCTGCGGCGCTCGGACCCACCTGCGCTGCGCGGCCGCCATGCGGCTCTCGTCGGGCCCGGTGGCGGCGGCGGCGCGCTGCTCCTGATCGCCGCGCTGCTGCCGGCCTCCCATCCCCGCCAGGCCCTCGCCCGCCGCCCGCCGGCCCCGCCGCCCGCCGCCCCGCGACGGCTGAGCGGGCGCGAGCTGCAGCACGAGGTGCTGGCGCTGCTGGGCCTCCCGGCGGACCCCGCCGCCCGCCGCCCTCGCCCCGCAAGGCGCGCCCGCGCCGTCCCGCCCCGCCGCCCGCCGCCGCGCCGCTCTTCATGCTGGGCCTCTACCGCGCCCTGGCCCGCCAGGACGACGCCGAGGACGGCCCCGCGCCGAGCCGGACCGCCGACGGCGCCGACACCGTCATGAGCTTCGTCAACCTGGGTGAGTCCCGTCGGGCGAGGCAGGCGCGCGCGACGGCCGCCTCCGCCTCTCCTCGGAGGGACGGCCGGTGCTGGAGCGCTTCGGCGGGGGCAGCGGGGGCCAAGGCTCCGCGAGGCTTCCTTTCCCGGCGGGGCCTCGTCTGGGGCAGGCAAGGGGTCCGAGGAAGCTCTCCGGGGCGCGCCGGCCCTCCCGCCCTGCCCAGAAGGAAGCCCGAAAGCCGGGCAGGTGCAGCCTCCGGGGCCCCTGGGGGTCCGCGGTCCCCGCCTCGCAGCCTGCCGCATGGAGGCCCGGGCCGGGTCGCTCCCTGGGAGCTCCGGGCGCAGCCCCTCTCCAGGCGGCGCGGGGAGGTTGTGGTGCGCGCAGCCCTTGCCGTGCGCGGGTCGCGGTAGAAGCAGCCCCTCCTGGGTTCCCCATTTGGCGGAAGAGGGGCGGAGGTGGCCAGGCAGGGCCTTTCCTCCGCCGGGGTTAAGAGCCGTATGGACCCCGCGGAAAGGGGGCGGCTGATTCTCCAGTTGGGGGCGGAAAGAAAACCCAGAGGACCGAGGGGAGGATCTCACAAGGGCCCCGCTGCTCACTGCCCGAAAGGCGGCGGCTGTCGCTCGGGGCCTGCGCTGGATGGCTCTTTCCCACGCCGCCCAATTGACGGCAGCGGCCCTCAGTGGCAACGCCATTTGGGCCCGCTGAGGATCGGGCGCGGAGGGGCCCATCAGCCGCCCTCCCCCTGGGCGCTGCCTTCCCTCCAAGCCCCGCGGGAGGCTGGCTGGCGGGGGTCGCACGGGGAGGGAGGTGGGTCCCCCCCAATCCTCAGCAGGTGTAAGCAGCCACCTGGGGTGACTCTGGCCAGCCGCGGAGGCTGCAAGCGGAGCGGGAGCGGAATCTGGTCGAGCCTGTTCCCGCCCTGCCGAACTGCTGACTTACTGAAACTCGCCGGGACAATCCGGGAAGCGCAGCTGCTCCCTTGCCAGCCTCCCCTCTTGCACTGGCTGCCTTTCCCTGCGGATCCTCTCTGGCAGAGCGGGGCCCTCCCGCCCTCCCCCCATGAACTGGGTTCAGCCTGGTGGGAAGGTGGGGGGGGGGACGGACACGAAGGGGGGGGCTGTTGGGGGGGGGCGCAGGGCCGGTTGTGTCTTTCCAATGCACAAATGGCAACGGGGTGGGTGGGTGGAAGGTTCCAAAGTGCCACTGAGAAGTTAATGAAAGCCCCCCCCCTTCCCTTGGCTGGGCTGAGAAGGAGCCTCTGCAGGGGGTGTGGGTGTCGACATGGGGGGGGGGGGCAACTCTGACCTCCCTACCACCGGAAACTGCTGTCTCCAGAAGCAGGACTGGGGAGGGGGCTGCAATGGGCTCTTGCCTGCTACTTCTGCAGAGGGTGGAGGGTGGCCCTGCCTGCTAAGAGGAGAGCAGCCCCCTGGCCTGTCCCAGCAGCTGATCTGGCTGGTTTCAGCTCAGGCAGCTCCAGGCTCTGAAGCCGTGGGGTAGCCACACCTTCGGGGGTGGGGGAGTTGTGCGTTTCTTGGGATTTGGGGAAGGGGAGTCTGGGAACTAGCAAACCTCTTGCAGAGCTTGGCCCCCAGCCCAAGGAGAGGGCCACAGAGGCCACCCCCGGGCACAGGGCCTTTGCCCACCCCTGGGGAGGAAGGGCTCACTTGACAGAGGGTGAAGGCAAAGGACTGGCCCTTGACTGGGGGCACTGGGCCATGCTGGGCATCACCATTGCTGGGAGGGGGGAGGTCCTGAGTGGATCAGATTTTTCATAAATCCAATTTCCTCCCCAACTCAGCATCTGAATGGTAAAAAGTGAACCACCTCTGTCCTTTTATCCAGTCTGTATGTATAAAAGACGTGTCCCAATTCATTGACAGTTAACACTTGATCAATTGTTGATTAAACGATTAATCATTAGAATGGACTCCCTCCATCACTGGAGATGTTTAAGAAAAGACTGGACAGCCATTTGTCTGCAATGGTGTAGGGTCTCCTGCTTGTGCAAAGGGTTGGACTAGAAGACCTCTAAAGCAGGGATCCCCAACCACTACTGGGTTGTGGCCCATTTGGAACTGAGCTGCACAAGCAGCGGGTGATTCTGCATCCACTTCGCCTCTGCCTCTGCCTTGGAACCCTCCCCTCTAACTGTGCTGAAATAGGCTAATTCAACTGGCCAGCCGCCGCCTCCGGGCCTCTCAGAATTGCTCTGTGGCTCTTAAAAAAAAAAAATGTTTTTCTCGGGGGGGGCAGGAGGTGCAAAATAAAGCAACCTTCCAACAATAGCAGGAAAAGAACCCAGGGTGGGGTTGCTTCCAGATTCACTGCCATCACAAACCGATCTTCTGAAACGAACTTTTTGCTAAAGTCCACCGTGCATTGTCCTGTGCTCCAGTGTATAAATTAATTTATTTTAGGATTATTTGTGACTGTTATTTCTTTCATTCATTTATATGCTGCCTCCTCTTAGCAAGTAAGTCTGTTCCTTTTAACAATTTAGAATGTTATATTCCTCATTGGCTTCAATGGAGTGTTAGGGAAGGTGTGTGTTCTAATATTTCATTAAATTATGAAAGTGACATTTGCAAAAATAAAAATCTTACTAATTTTGCATTAGTTAAAAAATAAGTCTGTCCCCTATTTATGGAATTGCAATGATTTATTTTTTTCTGGAGCAAACCCCAAAAGCAAAACCAACCAACCAACTCCCACCCCAAGTAAATTCTGGTGTATTTCTCTCCATCTGCAACTCTTAGTGTGCACATCAAAGCAACCACAGAGCAGGCTTGCCTGTGGTGACATCCCAAGAGGGAAACATTGTTCTTGCGTCAGAAAAACAACAACATTTTAAACTTAGGATGCCCGTCAGTGGCCTGGATTTTCAATGGAAATGGCAGCTGTGTGGTGCTGCCCGCCTCAGCCACAAGAACTGCAGAAACCCAATGCCAAGAGGAAACCGAGGTTGTCTTCTGGGAGCAGCTTTCTGTCCACGGAAGATATTTTTGGGAAATGAAGAATGTTGGGGAGCCACCCAGTTTAATAGCTTGCTTATGTCCTGGTGAGCTGGGCCTTCCAGGAACAAGCTGGCTTGACTTTTGGCCACCTCACTGTCTTCAGTGGAAGGTCCTCTGAGGAAGGTATTCCTATGTTGCATTTGCCCCTCCCCCCAAAAAGGTGCTCAGCTGGGGCAGCTGTAACACACGCACACACACACACACACACACACCCCTTTTTTGCAAAACCATTAGACCTCCTGCCTGGCTCAGCTGGGCTGCCCAGTTCCCAAAGATTGGTGCTCTTGCCCGAGATAGGAAGGTTTTCCTGCCCCCAGCATTCAGCCTTCACTCAGCCAACTCCTGCTCAACGCTTCCCTGTCCCCCCCGCAGCATATCTCCTTCACACACAGGCCCCTCGGAGCCCCATTGAGATTCATCAGTTCTGACTGCCACATTAAACCAGGTGGGAAAGCAAGGTCCATTCGGATCCTCCATTGGTTTTGCCCCCAATATCCAGCTCGAGGGGGGCTGCATTTGGCCATTCTGAGATTCGATTAGAATAAGGTCTCCTGCCTTGGGCAGGGGGCTGGACTGGATGACCCCCCAAGGTCCCTTCTAGCCCTCCTCACTTTCCTTTTAGCCCTCGAGGGGCGTCTCTTTTTTCCTCTGCCATTAAAGAGCCCCTTCCCTTGAAATGAGGGAGGCCTCTGATAGTGTCCCCCCCCTCCTCCTCTTCCTCCTCTCTCCGCTTGCTGCAGGCCTTCCTTGGTGGTGTTGGGGGGGTTCAGGTCAGAGAGTCCCTCCCTTCAGCATTCCACAGGGCTGCTTGGAAGGCATCAGCTCCATTCCCTCACTCATCTAACTTAGGGTCTTGGAGATCTCCTAGTCCACCCCCCTGTTCAAGCAGGAGAGCCTATAGCATTCCAGGCAAATATTTCTCCAGTCTCTTCTTAAAAGCCTCTAGTCATGGAGCGCCCACGAGGCTTCTGGGGGGAAGCTGTTCCACTGGCTAATTGTCTTCACTGTGAAGAACTTTCTCCTCAATTCCAGGTTGCTTCTGTCCTTGATGAGTTTCCATCCATGGTTTCTTATTTTATTATTTTATTGATTGATTTGTCAATCACTTACAAAATAATAGGTATAAGTATAAACATGAGTAAGAATACAGAAAATAGGTACGATTAAATGGGGACAATAGGACAGGGACGGTAGGCACGATGGTGCGCTTATGCACGCCCCTTACAGACCTCTTAAGAATGGGGTGAGGTCAATAGTGGATAGTTTGAGGTTAAAGGAGTGGGGGATAGAGGATGTAACAGAGTCAGGTAGTGCATTCCAGGCATTGACCACTCTGTTGCTGAAGTCGTACTTTCTGCAATCAAGTTTGGAGCGGTTAACATCGAGTTTGTATCTGTTGTGTGCTCTTGTATTGTTGCGGTTGAAGCTGAAGTAGTCATTGACTCGTAGGACATCGTAGCAGATAATTTTGTGTACTATGCTTAAGCAGGGGTGGGATTCAATATTTTTAACAACCAGTTCTGTGGGCATGGCTTTGTTGGTGGGCATGGCTTCCTGATCATGTGACTGGGTGGGCGTGGCCAATTCAATGTCACTCACATCAAGGGGCGCTTCTCCTCACCTGGCCTCTTATGACAGTGGGGATGTTGCAATGTTCGTAAGTGTGAAAAATGGTCAAAAGTCACTTTTTTCAGTGCCATTGTAACTTTGAACGGTCACCAGTTTTAGACCAAAACTCAGAAAGGGTATGTAAACTCCCGTTTGAATGTCAATCTTTCTAGCTAGCCAAGAAGCCTTGCTGAATGTCACTCATCTTGGTTCCTTGTCATTAAAAGCTTCTTTGTGGTAGCTCTGCTCCATTATTCAATTATTTCTTCAAAGTGCTAACTCCAATAGGGGAGTATTTCCTCCCAACAGCAGTGTAAAAAGCTTAAAACAACCCTTCCTCTTTAAGAAAGTACCAGCAAAGGGGGAAAAAAAAACTCCTTTGGAGACAGTAAGTCTAGGCATACTGCCAAGAATGCAAGAAGGGTGGAAAAAAACAAAAGGAGATTTCTTCCAACAACCAAACTGCTTAGAAAGTTAACAACCGGTTCTAGGGAATAGGTGAGAACCTGTAGAATCCCACCCCTGCGCTTAAGTCCAACTGTAGGTGGTGTAGTTCAAGGTTGTCCAAGCCCCAAATTTCAAGCCTGGTGGTATAGGGTATTCTGTTGCAAGCAGTGGAGTCTAGTACTCTTCACGTGGAATACTTCTGGACTCGCTCAATTGTATTAATGTACGATATACAGTGCGGATTCCAGACTGATTCAAGTATTGGTCTAGCAAAAGTTTTGTATGTCCTGCCCTCTACTGCTTTGTAAAGTAAATTGACCCTTTCCTCTTCTTTGTGGCAGCCCCTCAAATACTGGAAGACTGCTATCATGTCACCCCTAGTCCTTCTTTTCTCTAGGCTGGACATACCAAATTCCTGTAACTGTTCTTCATATATTTTAATCATCTTAGTTGCTCTTCTTTGCACTGGATGCAGCCTTTATAAAGTGGTACTAATACTTCACATGATTTTGATTCTATGCCTCTATTTCTAGAACCACGGATTGTAATAGCCTTTGTGGTTGCTGTCTCACACAGCTGGCTCATGTTTAAGTGATCATCCAAGATCCTCTCACAGTTATTGTTTTTGAGACAGGTTTCACCTAATGTATACTTGCACCTTTGGTTTTTCGTGTCAAGGTGTAAAACCTTGCTTTTCTTCACATTAAATTACATTTTGTTGGATAGAGCCCATTGTTCAAGTCTGTCAAGATCTTTTTGGATTCTGGGTTTGTCTTCTGGGGTATTGGCTATTCCTACCAGCTTAGTGTCATCTGCAAATTTGATGAGTTCCCCCTTCTATTCTCTCATCTAAGTCATTTATGAAGATATTGAGGAGTACTGGGTCTAAGATGGAAACTTGTGGTACCCCACTGCTTACTTCCCTCCATGTAGATGTAATGTCATTAAGGATTACTTGCTGAGTATGGTTTGTCAGCCCATTACAAATCCATCTCGTGGTAATGCTGTCTATCCCACATTTCTCTAGTTTACCAAGAAGTAGGTTGTGGTGTACTTTGTCAAATGCTTTGCTGAAGTCTAAATATACGATGTCCACAGCATTTCGCTGGTCTATTAATTTAGTCACTTTGTCAAAGTATGAAATAAGATTGGTTTGGCATGATCTGTTTTTTTTTAAAAAAAACCTGCTGGTTACTAGTTATAACTTTATTTGTTTCTAGATGTTCACAGATTTGTTTTTTTATTATTTTTTCCTAGGTATTGATGTTAGGCTGATTGGTCTGTAGTTTCCTGGGTCAGTTTTTTTTTTCCTTTTTGAAGATGGGAACCCCATCACCTCTTTTTCAATCATCAGATTATTCCCCAATGTTTCAGGATTTTTGTAAGATGTGATACAATGGTTCTCAGATAACATCTGACAGCTCCTTCAGGACTCTGGGATGTAATCCATCAGGTCTCAGAGATTTATAGTCATCGAAGTCAGAAGTCAGTTCTCTTACCACTTTCTTGCTTATTTTAATTTTTATTTCTAATCTGTCTTTTACAGTTACATTTTCGGTAGGTTGGGCTATAGGGGTTTTTTGTGTGTGTGAAGATGATGCAAAGAATGAATTGCCATCTTCTCTCTTTAGTGGACCAACTGTTTCCTTGACTTTTTCCTTGTTATTTATATGTTGAAAAAAACTGCTTTTATTATCTTTGACTTTTGTTCTGAAGCCCTTTCAGAGGTGTGGGTCTTCTGTCCCCCCACCAGTTGCTCTCATTCATCAGGCTGGGAGCAGCGATCCAAAGTTACCTGCTGCTGGATGAGATGGCCGCGGGGGCGGGGGGGGCACCACCTTTCTGTCCTTAAGGTTTACTTCTAGGACGGAGAAGCAAGGAAAGTCATGGGGGAAGGGGAGATTTTGCAGACTTAGGGCCTCCCAGACGCTGCTCTCCCTTCCAGGCCAAGGTTGTGTTAGAATCCGTCCTGGCTTCGTTTCTGCGAGATAGAATTCCTTCCGCACCTCATTCCAATTATTTTAAGGCTCCCAATTCTTTATGCAGTTCAGCTTACCAGCTTTTCCTTTTAATTTAGCATCTCAAAAAGGCACATGGCGCTCTCCAGGGCAGCTGGGACTAGTCTAATTGCAGTAGAGGTGTAATTTACAGAATAAAACAAGACACACACACACACATATAGAGGTGGGGGGGGCATATGGCTAAAAATATAATGAAACTGGCGGAGACATAAAATGCATTTTGAGTGGATCAGCAGAGATTGTTTTCAGTACATACTTTAGAAAGCTTATGGAGAAGTAGAACAAGCAAAAGCAAAGCTTTAGGCTGTTAACCACTAGCACAATGATGAGCCTGTATGCTAAATATGCACACGGATGATAAGATTCCTGGATCCACTTGGTGCTTTGGAAAGCAGTCGAGTTTGGTTTCTTTTAAAATCTATTTACTCTGCTATTTCTGGGGCCACCACTGACCTGGGTCTCTGGACGGCGTGCAAGGATTAAAACAAAAGCCGATACATTAACAGCCCCAGTAAAAGAGGGCCCTTCCTGGAGGAAACCACGGCCGGCCGTGAATTTGCTGGCAAACTGCCAACGAAGGGAAGCATGATTTCTTGGCAATAAGTAAGCAAAATAAAAGGGGCCGTGCAATCCATAGGACAGACTTAATGCAGCTCAGTCAGACTTTCAGAAGCCTGCTTGATCCTCCAGCACCGACCATCCCTCTCGGCTCTGAAGATGAGAAGAGCTTTGAAGGCACCTTTCCCTCTGCTGACCTTTCCCTTTTCTATCGGATTTGGAGTCGTCCACTCGGAACATTGAACGGCTCAAGCAAAGTCCAGACTGCTTAAGAAAGCAGCCCCTCCTGGGCCATCAAGTGCCTCCCCCCGCTCGACCCCACCCCCGCCAGTGGATGACTCCAAATAAACTCCTTTCTGCGTTACGGGTGAGAGAGGCTTTGCCCAAATTAGCCCAGGTTAAGCCCTTGACTTTAACAGAGGAGTTGTGGAGCACTTTTTCAGGATTACCTGTGCCATCAGTTCACCTTCAGCCTCCTCACTTTTTATTTATTTCATTTTATTTATTCATTCAATTTCTATAGCTGCTGGACTCAATCGAGTGACTCTAGGTGGCTTACGAGTCTAAAAGACTTTTATTTTATTTTTAATTAAATCTTGGCAGGGAGGGGCTGATTTCCACAAGCTGCGCCAGAACTGGGCTTTCTACTTCAAGATTTGGGCACAAAATTGGGCAGAAGGTGAATGCGTTTGACCCAAGGAGGAGCAAAGAGGCTTTGGCCACATGCTGGATCCAAGTGGCCTTTTTTAAGATCAGGGAAATGCACAAGAATTAAACAAAGGACCATTAGAAGCCCCAACGAAAGAGAGCCCTTCCAAGGGAAAAACACGGGGTGAATTTGCTGGGCTTCAGGTATCACCAAATTTTACAGAAGGTGGAATGGATGGTGCTATTGTCCTCTAGGAACAGCGCATGGCTTTTACTTTTGCAGCAATAATTAGGCTTAGTTAGGTGTATTTTAATCTGAAAGTTTAATTGGCTCGTAATTATATCAGTTATTGTAGAATCCATGCAAACTCCCTAGAGTAACGGAGTTCCAGCCCATTTGTTCTCTGGCTTTCTCCTTCCCCTTTCCCAAATGTGTAAACAGGGCATGAATGAGAGGCCTGTCTTAGGAACAGCCCTGTGTTTTCCAGAGGGAAAGCATTAATTCCAAGAGTTTGGATTTAAATTTCATCTGAAAAACAAACATTGACCCTTTCATCCTCATCCAGGAAAGGACCCTTGAGCCAGCCTTTGCTTTCCTTAAAAGTTCTAATTAGATTTATCTTTTTAAGCATTCAGAAACACCTTGTGCATCATGAAGGCATTTAACAAATGTTTATTTTTTCAGAACACCATAGAAAACGCTGCCTGGAGCAGAGGGTGTAAGTCACGGTGCCAAAAGGGATCATATCTCTTAAATATAAACTATGAAAGATTCCTTTCTTGGACGCTCCTGGCTCCCGAGGGTGCCCTACTCCATGTTGAACCAAGGAGGGGGGGCTCTCAAGTAGAAAGTGGGGGTGCCCACTTCCACCCCGGCCCCAGTGCAGCTGGTCTGCTGGCCTTCTCAGGGAAGAGTTGAGGGCCCAGCAGATCCCACTTCCTTGAAGGCTGCCTAGGAAGGATTCCTTAGGATTTATCGAGCCAGTGAGTTTCCATTCTCCTTCCAAACAGTTTTGGTATCCCTTCCCCTTGAATGGAGAGTCCGGCCTCTGCTCAGCATGGAAGGAAAGTGAGGCAGCAAAAGGAATGGTGTGTGTGTGTGTGTGAGAGAGAGAGAGAGAGAGAGAGAGAGAGTTCTTTAAGGTCCAGAGAAAATGATGACCACCAACAAGGAGTGAAACTCTCCAGGCCCAGCCCATCTTTCCTTTCTGGAAGGAATGAGGCCAGCGGTGTGAGGCCTTCTCAGGAGGAGACCCCAGCCTGTCCCAGTTGCAGCTCCATCATGTTCTGACACTCCTCATTGTCCTCCTCAGCTACACAATGTTGTCCTTGTTGCATCTCTAGCCTTAATCGAGGCAGCCTTAAATGGTCATTTTGTGAACTGCAATAAAATAGTTGTTTCCCCCTTAAAGCAAACCTCCTGTATAAAATCTACCATGGTGTCAAACCTGCCCCAATCCGATCCCTTAGAGAAGAAAGGCCTTCGACTCCGTTTGGTTAAACCAAAGGCTCCTTTCAAGAAGGGTGTTGGTTGCAGTAAAGTCAAGCCAGCTCTGAAATCACCACACTTGCCGGATACAAAAATAAGGGGTAGGCTTGCCCCCAGCCCAACCTTCCTCCTCCTCCCGCGACCAAACCGTTTCCAGCCAGCCGGAGGGGAGGTCGAAGGACCTGGGTTTGGGGAGGACTGGATCTCCTGCTCTGGTCCACCAGCCCTTCCTGTCTTTCTTACTTCCTTACTTCTTGACTTCATAGGCTGCCCACTGCACGATCCAAAGCCACTCCGGGTGGCTGCCTTCCCCCAGGACCTGTTTTTGGGAGCAGCTTCTCCAGGTGTTTCCTGCCAGGGGGGAGGAGCCAAACTGCACCACCCTCCATCATGGCGTCAAGGGAATGTCACTTATCCAACAACCCTGAAACACAACCGTCCCCTAACCGTCCCCTAACCTAGCCTGGTGCTCTCCAGGAGCCAAGCAAGCGCCTGCCCACTTTAAGGGCCAATCTGGAGGTCCTTCCCACTTGGGGGGGGGTATTTCCACCTTGTCCTGGAGAAACGTGGACAGAGACGGATTAGGATCTCTCTGTGATCAATTAGGGCAGACCATTTCATGGGAAAGTGCCTCCTGCTCCTTTCATTACCAAATGCCTCCAAGCCACCCCATTAGAGTCCCATGATGACCCCAAACGCAGGGTGCAGAAGGAGAGGAGCAGGTGGGCCTCATCTGGGAGCTGCAAATGAGCTTCCTGGACACCCAGCCACCCCCAGTGGAGAAGACGCCCTTCCTCCTCGGGTCCCCTCATTGCTTCCGTCCTGCAGCCGGTCTGTGCCGTTCTCCCATTTGGAGCGTCTTTGAAGTACCTGCCCTGAAACAATGGGTGGAGCCAGATGGTGGGAAACCAGCCATCCGTCTCTCCCCCGAATGTGGGTTGGGGCTGTGGAGCAAGCAAGTTCTGGCTTGTGCAAATTCTTTGGAATTGGTATTCTTTGGAAGAGAGTCCACCACAAGCCCCCTTCCCTCCCACAGAATGTCAGCCCTCCCACTTTCTTTGTGGATCAACCAAGCAACCACTGGACAACTGCGCTTGTGGAGCAGAAAGTTCTCCCCTGATTTTGTTCTATCAGTTCTTAATTCAGTTGGTTTAAAAGGATTTGGTTCTGGTGTTTAAGCCAAAAGAAAAGGGAATTTGGGTAAATGTTCCTGGATGGAGCGAGGTCTGTGGGGACTTCCTGTCTCTCCTAATGCAATCGCTCTCACCCTAACGTCTTCTGGGGTGTTGGCTGTCCTACCAGCTGACTGTCACCTGCAAGTTTGACGAGTTCCCCCTCTGTTCCCTCATCTAGATCATTTATGAAGATGTTGAAGGATATTGAGCCTAAAACACAACCTTAGGGTATCCCTCTGGGTGTGGTTTGTCAGCCAGTTACGAATCCATCTGGTATGATGCTGTCTGTCCCAAATTTTTCTAAATTACTACGAAGAAATTGTGGTCTTCTTTCTCAAATGCCTTGCTGAGGTCCATGTCAGGTGTGTCCCAGTTTGTCCCAGATTCCATTGGTGAAATGAAAGATTCCCTCTTACTAAGTTCAAGCGGTTACAGCAGAAGCAAAGCTGGGTCTGAATATTCCCACACAAGCCTGCGGTTTTCCCATCTCTCAGTTCATCAGTGTCCAACACTATTGGTTTTTGACGTTTTGAGGATCGGTCCTTTGGTGGAGCTTCACATTCCGTTCTCAAGGCTCCATCCTGGAGCAGCTGGTTCTTTCTGGATTGACACCTCTGCTCCCTGTCACCCTGTCATCCACCCTTCTTCCTCCCCACGTCCATTCCCTACTCTCCCATCCCCTCTGCTGCGTTTTATGGCAGAATGCCAGCGAAATAAGCTATGCTGAAGATGGCAGATCTGACATTGTGTCTACAGCATTTTGCTAGTTCACTAATTTAGTCACTTTGTCAGAGAATGAAAAAGGATTTGTTTGGCATGATCTGTTTTTGATGAACCTGTTTTTGTTGGCTTCTGGTTATAACTTTGCTTGCTTCTAGGTGTTCACAGATCTCTTACTTGATTATCTTTTACAAGATCTTCCCAGGTATTGATGATGATGATTGGTCTGTAGTTTCCTGGATCCATTCCCCCCCCCTTTTTTTTTGAAGTTTATCAGCATGACTGACATGCTGGCTGGGCATGCTTTTTGGGGAATTCTGGGACTTGAAGTCCACCCATGTTAAAGTAGCCAAGGTTGAGAAACACTGTTGTAAATCCTCCTTTTCAGACGGCGCTTTTCTTCCAGGGTCCAGCCAGAAGCGTTTGCTTGGGGGGGGGCACCACATTTGGGATGCAGTCCCTGAATTGAGGTCAGATCTCCCCCTCCCCAGGGGTGGGGGTTGCACTGGAGAAGCCATTGCCTCCCTGTGGTTATTTCTTCCCACAAAGACACCTTGACATGCTGGAATAAGAATACATTTGAATCTGGGATATGGGGTCTTCTTGCAGGATTTCATTTGAATTAAAAATAAATAGGTAGAAATCCATTTACTTGCTTTTTCTTGTATGTAGTTATGTTAGCTGCTGACCACTAGGAGGCACTATACAGCTAGCTTTCTCCTTGTATGGGGCTCATCACTGAACCTCTCCATCTTACACAGAATCGGAGCTGGACCCTGTAGCAGAAGTTGAAGCTCTCTTGCTGTCAGTAGGCTGAGGGGGCTCTGGATGGCACACCGTCCTTTGAGTTGCTGCTATTAATTTACGCTCTTAGACTCAGGAGCCCATTGTTAGTTACTTTGTTCGGCCCTCATATTAGAGCCTCCTTCCCCCCACACCTTTCTTATCAATTGTTATATTTGCTCACAACCACAAGGACGCTCTATGTGGCCACTTTTGTCCTTAACTGGGACTTTACAGGCACTGTAGCTTCCATCGCTTGGTGTCCAGTCTTGGCAATTTCGAGACTCCCACGATCCCCAGAATTAGGAGTCCTGGCTGGGGACGTGCATAAATCTTAAAGTTGCCAAGGTTTGATGCCTCATCTTAGTTCTTATATGTGCCTTTTCCTCACCTGAAATTCTCTCTGTATCAGGCCTGTCCCAGCTTGGGCAGAGACTCTCCGCTCCATTTGTAGCAAAAAGTATTACTAATACCAAGTGGTTACAGCATAAGCAAAGGCAGATCTGAACATTCCCACATAAACTTAGTGCTTTTCCCTTCTCCCAGGCTCTCCCCCCTCGGTCGTTTTGTAACTGTACAATGGTATGGTCTGTGCTGTCCAGACAGTTTAGAGTTAATGGGATTTGGAATCGTTAGTTAGGAATTGTGAGCTGTCCCCTTAAGGGAATGCATCATGGTAAATGTAGTTAAGGTATCCTGGGAAATGTAGTCCATGTCATGTGGTCACATCTGTAATCCTGATTGGTCTCTAAATTGACCCTTGTTGGGTTGGGGGAGGCTCCCTCACTCTTGCCTGAAGCCATTACCATGCGGCTGCTTCAATCATCATGGGGTTGAGACCTTATTATCTTCCTGCTATTCTGCCTGTCCTGTACAAATACTGTACAAAGGCAGAGAGATAAACTCCACAAAGCATCCATACAAAGTCTTTTTTATTGGTTCATCAGGCATCCTGTCAACTCACATTTATGACGAGGTTACCAGGCCACAGCGTGCAACACCCCCAGGGCCCACGGACTCAGAGCTGTTAGTCCTCCCAATGAAAAAAGATACAACAGCAACTATGTATCGTCCACTGCAAGGAGAAAACCCTTCATGGTTGTCCATAAAACTGAGATCGACTCCTCACCCATAAACAGTTCTGGAGAGGACTCATCAGATACAACCCAATTTATATCTCCGACTCCAAAGAGAAGCCAGTTTTGTCCTTTGCGCCACACTCGACATTCGCTGAACAGGTGCCAGGGGTTTGCGGCGAAATCCCTGTCCAAAAGGAAAGAGTTGATAAAAGAGCTCCAATTCTGCAACAAGTGTTGCGAATCCAAGCACTCGCCCAAATACTGCACAGCCAAAGTGCAATGTCATATCTGCAAAAGTGACACGCATCCAACCGTGCTTCATCCTGACGCCGATCCACCACTGCAGACATCTCGTCGCCCTCCTTTCAACAAGGAGCCTCAACATGCTACAGAAGCACACCCAGAGCCAGTGGTGAGTGCTAATTGCATAGTGGTGTGCAATGGCACACCAGCCCCTCGCTCGTGTCGTCAGATTTGCTTAGCCAAAGTCTACCCAGATAGACGCCTAGAAGAAGCAGTAAAGATGTATGTAATACTGGATCCTCAGAGCGATCGCTCACTCGCCAGGTCCGCATTCTTCGACCTCTTTGATGTTCAGAAGGAAGAAGTGCACTTCACGATATCAACGTGCACTGCACCAAGATGCACGGCAGGGAAGGAAGCTACTGGACTCTGTATGGAGTCATTAGATGGAAGTTCCCAGTTCCTACTGCCACCCTTGCTGGAATGGAATGGGATACCAGATGACCGCAGCCGCATTGCAACACCAGAGGTAGCTAGCAACATACCTCACCTGAAGCGTATGGCTCATCTATTTCCCGCCCTCGATCCTGAAGCCAAGATTTTGCTCTTGCTGGGATTCGATGCCCCTGATGCCTTAGCGCACACCGAAGTAGTCAGAGGCCCGAGATACTCACCCTTTGCCATCAAGACAGACCTGGGTTGGGGAATCTCAGGACTTGTCAGTCCTAAAAGGCCACCGCCGACCAGTACATTTTCGCTAGGACACCCTAAACAGCCACCAGCAACCACCAGACGTTCACTAAGACACTCTACACGGGCATATGCCTCTGCAACACCCTTTCCAACACCTTCCCGATGCCCTTCGACACCGTGGAAGAAAGAGTACCGCTCCAACCCTAAAAGGCCACCAGAAGCGACCACCAGACTTTCACCATTGGCACCAAGAGTACCTGTCAACCCTAAAAGGCCGCCAGAGATGACCAGCAGACTTGCACCAAGAAGCTCTACACTAGACCGGTCACCGACCTTGTATTGCTGCGGAGAAAGGCTGAACTTGAAGATTGAACCTCAAGCTTTGCATGCTTTGCTTTGTTTGATGCTTTATTGCTATTTACTGTTTCTCTTAGTTATATAGGTAACTGTTTATTTTAGTTATATAGTTATCTGCTATTCAGTTATTATTACTCTTTACTGTTTATCTTAGTTAATTGCTCTTTGCTTAGTTGGTGGAATATACAATTCCAGGCAGGGAGTGTGCTGTCCAGACAGTTTAGAGTTAATGGGATTTGGAATAGTTAGTTAGGAATTGTGAGCTGTCCCCTTAAGGGTAAATGTAAATGTAAATGTAGTTAAGGTATCCTGGGAAATGTAGTCCATGTCATGTGGTCACATCTGTAATCCTGATTGGTCACTAAATTGACCCTTGTTGGGTTGGGGGAGGCTCCCTCACTCTTGCCTGAAGCCATTACCATGCGGCTGCTTCAATCATCATGGGGTTGAAACCTTATCTTCCTACACCACAATTCAGATATGCAAAGGATTGGACATTAAGAAGAACCTCGTCATACCTCGTCATAAATGTGAGTTGACAGGATGCCTGATGAACCAATAAAAAAGACTTTGTATGGATGCTTTGTGGAGTTTATCTCTCTGCCTTTGTACAGTATTGGTACAGGACAGGCAGAATACGGAGATTCTCAGTCCTCCAGGTCACAGTTGTCCCAAAGGTGTTTTTTCCCTTGGTTTTTCTTTGAAGAAGTTTAGCTTCTCAGCTCTGACTGGATGATGGGGAATGGAAAGATTTATACTCCTTGCAGACAGAATTTGCATTCTTTTAGTGAGTCATGGAGGCCACTTGGAGGACACAGAAAAACCTTCAAGTGACCCCAACGGTGCTTTAAAAGAATGCAAATGACCAGCTGTTCTCCCATTTGTGTCCTTGGATCTGCCAGGCTCTATTCTGGACTGGCACCTCTGGCTCCTGTCATCCTGTCATTCCCCCTCCCCCATATCCCCTTACTCCTCCCTCCCTCCCTCCTTTTATGGCAGGATGCCGTTTTAAGAGAATCAGAGCTGAAGTGATATGATGGCAGACCTGACAAACTGTAAACTTCTCTGAACAGGAATTCGCTTTTGCTTACTTTGTTCCTGTCACCTGCAAACTGGGAGAGACAATCCAGAAAAATCCACCTGTTTGATCAGAACCTGATCTCAGGGTTTTTACAGGTATTATTGTAGAGCAGGGGTCCCCAAACTTGGCAACTTTAAGACTTGTGGACTTCAACTCCCAGAATTCTCTAGCCAGCTATGCTTATGAAGTCCACAAGTCTTTAAAAGTTGCCAAGTTTGGGGACCTCTGCTGTAGAGCAGTAGGCGAAGAGTGCTCCCTAAAAGAGATTTTACAGTAACCTTATCTCTGCCTTATGGTTGTCTTTCCTGTTCAAATTGTAGGTTGTTTTTTTTCTTTCTTTCAAGCATTTCCCTGTAAATGCAGGTCCAATTTTTTCAGACCAAGCGGGTGTTGATCCATTGGTTTCAAGAACAATTTAATTGTCTCCACAGCCTGACATTGTGGGCTGAGAGAGGGGGACTGGCCTAAAGTCACTCAGCTGGCTTTCATGCCTGTTGCAGGATTAGGATTCACAGCGTCCTGGTTTCTAGCCCAGTAACTTCACCATTTTTTCCCACCCAAATTATAATATATAGTAGAATCCTAATTTTGGAAACTTTTAATTCAGTAGATTATAATTGCATTTGCCTTTTATGCAACCACATCGCATGCTTTCTTATACATATTTGCAATCAACTGTTCTTTTTTTACAAGGTAGATATCATTATTTTAGTCTGTCCGACTAAAATTTGTCCGACCCACTCACTGTACTTTCTCTTAGCCTTCCAAATGTATATATTAGTCTACTGCGTTGCTTTTAATTAACCATTATTATTAGTTGAATTTGGATGTTACTTTTAAAAGTTTGTAAATCTGTACTTTGAGAGTTTATTTGAAGCAGAGAATGTAAATAATGGAAGCCAAATAAACGCCTTTGCTTTTTTGATGTGTGCAACTCTATTCAGTGGAGCTGGACAGAGGCATTTTCCAGAAGAGGCCTTACTGGAAAGAATTCAGGTTCGACTTAACTCAGATCCCAACAGGGGAGACTGTCATGGCGGCGGAATTCCGAATCTACAAGATGAAAAGTTACACCTGCCATGTTAATCAGACCCTTCACATCAGCATTTACGAGGTCATCCAGGAGCACCCAAACAGGTACAAAGAGACCCAAACTGTTGATTTCAGGCCTTAGTGACTGGGCGGTGGCTCCAGCCGCTGTTTCCCTGGTTAAACATTTCGCCTGGAAGGGATCAACCCAAGAGCGGCTCTCTCAGCCTGGAAGGCGCTGCTCAAAGGCCAGGGATGGGTGGGTGGGATTGGCTTCCTTCCTTTTTAAAACCACACAAGAGCTAAAGCCCTCCGGTGACACCTGCCCATTTGCCCCTTTCATGTGAGCCTGAGGGGCTCCGATATGCTTTCTGCTCCTCCAGGGAATCTGAGCTCATGTTCTTAGACCTTCAGGAATTTCTGGCTGGCCTGGACGGATGGCTGACCTTCGATGTCACAGCTGCTAGCAACCACTGGTTGTTGAACCGGAAGTACAATTTGGGGTTGAGACTTTACGTGGAGACAGAGGATGGTAAGGCTCGTGTATTGTTTTGCCCATTCTAGTTTTCCATCCTTCCTGTTTGAAGGGAGGAAACACTCGTGGGGTATTGCAGGTAAGAGGGAGAAGATACCAACTTAGTAAACAGAAACTTTGGTTCATCTAAGTTCAAGAGTCCTCAACCCCTGGTCCGTGGACCAGTACCAGTCTGCGGCCTGTTGGGAACCGGTCCTTGCAAGGGGCGGGCGAGCGGCAAAGTTTCATTTGTGCAAGTGGTGGGCATGCGCGAACCCCTTCCCTCCCTCCCATCACCGCCACTGCTGCTGCCAGTCCACGGAGCCAGAAAGGTTGGGGACCGTTGATCTAAAAGAATGGACAATAACGTTGATATGTGAAGATATCAAAAGCTGCTGCTTCCCTATTGCTCCGTAATTCTGCTGAGGTTTTCTTCAACCAGCTAGGGATTGAATTAAACAGACATTCTCCAAGGCAGTTAAAACAGTACTGTACTACATCATCCCCTTGCCTACTCCCACTCCCTTCTACAACGTTTATTCAGAAATAACTGTTATCCTTGCATTAATTAGACCCTTGCAGCATTAATTAGAAGTTTCTATCTCCTGCTCTTTGTCAGTCATGTTTTCAGGGAGCACAAAGTATTCTTATTCAATTAGTTCATTCTTGCTTCCTAGTATCTTTTCATTGTTTAAATTTTAGACTTGCAATCTTTGTGGAGACTAAATTTTGTCCCGATATTGTGCAAAACAATGGTAAGAAGAAGTAGCCGATAGAGTAGTAACCCAATTCATTTGAAAGGCTTTAAGGTCAAACAAATGTGTTGGGAATTGCATTTCTCTTTGGAAATCGTGCCCAAAGGGTAGCTGGCAGTCCCGTAGTGTTAGGACAGGTCAGCAGAGACGCTGCTTCCCGCCTTCTTTTGTGCTAGAGGCAGATGCTTTGAGGGAAGGAGACGCCCCACACACACCATGACCGCTGCAGCCCCCTCCTCCGCCCTGTGCTTCAGGGGGCATCCCTGGAGCCTCTTCCTGCAAATGGGTTCTCCAGCCCTCACCCCCCCCCCAGTGTGGGAGTCCTGCTGGGAGGGAAGGAGCTCCATTGTCAGTCTGGCTGGCAGCCTAATCGGGGTTTGTTCTTTGGCTTTTGAAGGAGAGAGTGTGGACCCCGGACTGGCCGGCCTCTTGGGTCGCCACGGACCACGTTCCAAGCATCCCTTCGTGGTGACCTTTTTCCAGGAGAGTGAAAACCAGGTCAGGCTCCCTCGAGCAGCCAAGCAGGCCAAACGGCGGCCCAAGAAGACCTACAGCTTCCCACACTCCAACAGGCTCCCAGGGCTTTTGGGTAAGAAGCAGAAAGAAGGGAGGACGACTGGTGGACCAAGCTAATCATAGGGTCCGGTCCCAAAAAGTGAAAATGGCGACACCGCAATCAAAGCCCCACCTGTTTTGTGCACAACACCTTTAGAAACAGGTGGGGAGGGGGGCCTCAATCACACCCCTGGGCTGCCCTCCAGATGTTTCTGCCCTCATTCTGGACACCCTGGATCTGCTCCTGCCCCCCCAAGACACATCACCCCCTCCTTCCCACCGATCAAGTCTGGGTGGAGATGCAGGAGGGGCCTCTTCCACCTGCAGCTTTGTCGCCCTCCCTGGCTGGGCTGCCTAGGAAAAATTCAGCCCCGCCCACCCCTTCCGGATTTCAGCAGAATTTGCTTGGTCCTCAAATGTACCCCAAACACATGGAAGACACACGTGTTTCGCACCTGTCAGCCTCCCCAACCCTGAAGGAAGTTGAGAGCAGCCGTGTACCTGGCATGCAGGTGGGCCGAGCTATGACTGTTTCCATCTGATGGCCTGCAGCAGGCAGCAGTTCTTTGGCTGGTGGGCAAAGGGAAAGGCTCCAATTCCCAGAACGGCCAGCCCAGCACACACACACACACACACACACACACACACACCCCGCCCCTCTTGGCCCACCTGAAAGCCTGAAAGGTTAACAAAGTGCAGTTGCAGAGCCAATCCTCGCATCCGGAGGCAGCTCAGCTGGTGCCTCTTCAAATCTGCCCCCCTTTGGGGAGCTCCGTGGCCCAGGAAGGTTTCCCCAGAGGGCAGCCCTGGAAGGCAGTGCCACGGCCTGGGAGGTCTGCCTCACAGGGAAGCAGCCGTGGGCAGGGATGGAGCCACGCTTGGTGCCAAGCCTTTGCCGGCCTCGATCTCCCAGAGCGGCAGGGGTAGGCTGTGGGGCAGGACAGCTGGAGGTCCCAGGACCAAAAAGGCTGGCGATCCCACCGTGGAGCGTTGGTTGCGCAGCTCCGTAACGGAAAGACCCTCCTCTTTTTCCTTCCTTAGATGATGTCTATGTTTCTGAGCAGAGCCAGGTCTGCAGAAGGCACGAGCTGAACGTCAAGTTTCAAGATTTTGATTGGCTGGTAACCATTTTTAACCCTGTTCTTCTTGAGTCCCCAGAAAATACCAACCGGCAGGCACCTCTGCCCGTCCTGCCTGCCCCCCGTCCCCCCCCGGGGGCTCTCGTCTGGCTCATAGAAAGGGAAGGGCCTAAGGCCAGACGGGGCCTGTTTCCCAGTCAAAGAGGAAAGGGCCCCTCGCAACTCTGCTTGCTCGGCTCAGCTTGAGGGTCAACCTTTTGGAAGTGAAAGTAACGTGTTGACCTCTCCCCCCCCCACCCCAGTGTAGAACACGGAGTAATAGAGTTGGAAGGGACCTCGGAGGTCTTCTAGTCCAACCGCTGCTCGAGCTGGAGACCCTCCTAGACCATTCCAGACAAATAGCTGTTCTTGAAAACCCCTCACAACTTCTTGCTCTGGTATCTCTGGTATCAGACGATTCAGGAAATTGCCACTGTCCTGCCCCCCTCCCCATCAGTCTCCTTTGAGCTGCAGGCAGGAGTGGAGGGACTTACCTTCGTCCTTATCCTCCCCCAGGACTGGGTGATCGCCCCGCAGAGTTATCCCGCATTCTACTGCGATGGAGAGTGTGTTTTTCCCCTGAATTCCTCCATGAATGCCACCAACCACGCCATTGTCCAGTCGCTGGTCAGTATCTCCTGTGGGAAGCAGCAGGAAGGCTTCTTAGCAACTGGAGAAGATGGACAGCAATCTATTGTATTATTTTGTTGCACTATTTTCTGTTGGATTTATCTCTTGCCTCTCCTCTAGGATTTCTAAGGGACAAACAAGGCACCCCCTCCCCCAGTTTTCCCCACAACAACCCTCTGGGAAGGAGCGCCTGGCCCCAAATCCTCCTGGGCAGCTCCAGCGCCTTCTCCCCTCCGCTGCCCCAGCTCTTCCCCGGAGAATTCCAGGGCTGAAAGGAGGAGGGGCGTCTCCGCCCAAGCCCTTATTGATGGGAGAGCAGCCCTCTTCCCCTTCACCAAGATCCCCTTCCAACAGGGGCTTGCTCAAAGGAGGGTAGCCGGAGTCCAGTGGCACACCAAGGGCCCGTATTTTGTCCCATTTTGGAGCCCTCCTCCAATCGTCCCGGGGAATCACATTTCTTCCCCCAGGCCCCAAGGGAAAAAGCTGCCTGGCCAAGGTTGGTCTCGCCTGCGTGAGGTTGGGGAAGCCTCCGCCTGCTAGGGGCAAAGAGCTCCCCAAAGGACCAATTCACGGGTCAGAGATGATCTCCTTCTGCACTTGTGGAGTGTTGGTCAAGAAGGCTGCCACAGCTGAATAATCCCCACTTTTTAAGAGAATTGTGGACGCAACCCACGGCAACAACCTTCCATTGCCTCCCTCTCAGCAGTGGCTGCTGGAGAGAGGGAAGTTGCAGGTGGCAACCTGGCCTGTTGGTGGCTTGTTTGGCCCGGGGGAGGGGGGTGTATGCACACCGCCTACCCCAGTTTTAGCAAGAACTGTGCCCCCTCGGTGGTCAGCCCAGCGCCAGTGGCAGCGTGGAAGAGGCCCTGCTCCTCCTGCCACAGACGAGATCAGGAAGCCGCTGGGACTTGAAGGCAGCCGCTGTTCCTCCCCATCAAAGCCTGGGGAAGAAATATTTTTGCCAGTGCTGACAAACGGCCACTCATGGAAACGGCTGCTTTTTCTCCTGGGAGCCAGGGTTTCTCTGAAGCATTTCCGCTTCCTTGTGGAGAGCGGCCAGGGGGCAGTGGGGTGGGGGTGGGGGTGGGGGGGGGTCTGGGGAGGGTTGGACCTTCTGCTCCAGGCCAGAAGCTCGGCCCTGCAGGAGGCTCCGTGGGAGGCTTTGCCTGCCTGCTCTGGTGACCCTCTTCCTCCCCTCCTCACAGGTCCACCTGATGAAGCCCGAAGCCGTCCCCAGGGCCTGCTGTGCCCCCACCAAGCTCAGCGCCATCTTTGTCCTCTTTTATGACAGCAACAACAACGTGATCCTCAGGAAGAAGCGGAACATGGTGGTGAAGTCCTGCGGCTGCCACTAAGGCTGCGGCCGACCCAGGACCTTTCTGGGGGACCAGGGTTGCTGCCTGCTTCTGAAAAGACAGCAGGGAAGGGGCCTCCACTGCCCCCTGGACTGGGACGGAGGAGGCCAGCCAGTCCCACACCTGTGGGCAACCGGGCCCTGTCGCTGCTGCCGGGAGAGGAGCTGCCGCTTAACCAAACAAACAGCCTCCCACCAAGAAGCCGCTTTGCCAAGGAAAGGAAGAGAGGAACAGGCTGCAAACATTGCTCGGGCTTGTATTTTGGCCTCCCCCATCCCTTCCCTGATCCTGCACCACACATCACATTAAGCCAAACACTTCAAATAGACTTACTGTGTGCAAAGGCAGCTGCAGTCCGTCAAACAGCCCAAATTCTGCAGCAAGCAAGAGGGGTGGCTGCTTGCAGGGATCCCAGATGTGGGCAGCTCTCTGCAGCTGGCAAGCCTTCCTGGTCCCAAGAGCACCATTTCCAGGGCCTGAGCAGAGCCATAGCCAGGCCCTTCCTTGGCAGCTCCTTCCCACCTCTGCTCTGTTCTCACGTGGCTGCGATCCAGAGGGAGCCCTGTCACAGGTGCCCAGAGACTTTGGCGTAAACCAACATTGGCACCTTGTGGCATTCCCACTTCTCCCAAAGCAGCTGCCCCCAGAGATTCCGCTGTCAATTCTGCCAGGTGAAGAGACCCCCCCAGGGCAAGAAGGGGGTTCAGAAGGTAGTCTGCCTTCCAGTTCAGGCCTTGATCAACTGGGGAGGAGAGAGAGCAGTTGAGAGGTTGAGGCCAGGGGGGGAAACAGTTTAGCCTGCTTATAAATGCAAAGTTACCTAATTTCACATTTTGCAAACATACCAAACAGAATCACATTGATCATTAGAAATTCATACCTCTCTAAATTTTGCCTTGCAACGTTTAAAGGATATCTCTATATTAAATGGAATATATATCTTGCATAGAAGTTGGATATGTAATACATTAACTAAGAAGAATTGCTTCTAGACAATGCATATTAAATCAGATTGCAAATGAATATGTAAAGGAGAAATATGCACAAATTGTAGCACAAACTTTTTAAGAAAATCGATGCTATTGAGTTTGGAAGGGAGGAATTTGCAAATGGAAAGAAGAGAGGAAATGAAGCAATTTGAATAAATATCCGTTGCAGCATTTTGTTTTGCTGCCCAAATGAAGGAGCAGTCTGATAGTGGCATGTTACCTAAAACTGCTCTAGACATGCTTCTGTAACGGGGCTCAAAATAATGTGAGTTTTATGTTAGTCATAAAAAAGTCCCAAAATTTTGTGGGTATGGTGAAGGACTCCCCACTGCTTGTTTTAAGATGATAGAACTAAAATCATAATTTAAAAAAAAAAATAAACTTCCATTTGAATATGATAGTCTACAGAACTACTGGTTGTGTTGGAAGAAATGTCCATCTGGATTCAGTTCCAAGTGGGGAGAAAGACACTGGAAACATTGGACGCTGCTTGGAAGGATGGTTTAATGGTGAAGCAGAATCACCAAGTACGTGTGATTCTGGGTAGCTGACCACATGGACTGGAGAGTTATTTATACCCTCTCTTGGGCTTTGACCTTGAGCTTCCTGTTCCTGTGGCAAGGGCATGTATCCTATTGGTTGCTGTAAAGGCAAATCCTAGGAGTTTGTCTGAGATAAGTTTGGTTGAACTGTGGACTGATATAATGTCCCCAGGTGATTTCACAATGCAATGAGCCCTGCTGTTAGATGGATAAGAGGGCTAATCCTATTATGTCCTGAGGGCCATGTCTTAATCCCATCACCCTGGAGCTGAAGGAGGGGCAGGGAGCCACAGGGAGCTGCTCTTTATTTTTAAAAACATGTTTATCCTTTTCTCATCCAGAGAAATACAATGTTCTGCCTTTTTAATATTTCTTAGACTATTTCTTTTTTTTAAAATAAATTTTATTGGTTTTTAAAAACAAACATAAACAAACAAAACATAAAAACATCAAGCTGTCTTCCATAGGTGTACATACAGTGTGCCGGTTGGTTTACAAATTGTTTTGTGCTTCCATTTCATAGTCTTCAATTACAATTACATTGCATATGATCTCATATTGTCAATCAAAAATTAAATACCTTAGTATCATTATTAATCAATCATTTGACTATACTTTTATTCATTCATGTTTTACAGGATCTATCCTAAAATCATTTTGTAGATATAATAAGAAAAAGTACATCTTTATATATTTATTATTTTCCAAAAGTCTATGTATTTCATTACTGTATTTTATTGTCTAACCATTGATAGAAAAGATCCCAAATTTTATAAAATTGTTTATCATCTTGTTCTCTAATTTCAAATGTCAATCTACTCAATCTCTACAGTTGCATAATATACCATTCTAAATTTTAACGTTTTAAAATCCCTCATGACCTATTAGCACACATGTGCTTTGCCAAAAGCAAAACAGACTACCCTACAGCGTGCTGATATGTAGAACCTGCCCAGGAAAAACGGAGCAGAGTAGCCATTGTGTCAGGGCACTTAAAAGTGGCTTCTAGTAATTGCCTTGCTCATTTATCACAAATCCACTGCTTGATTATCTTTCCCAGGATTTTCAGAGATGTGGATTATTGGTCTAGTGGGCGTTCCAGCTTTCATGGTGGGCGGTAGGGGTTTTGTCCCCTACTTTATAAATCACCATCACTGTGGAACCCGTGGGCGGTTAGAGAAATTTTACTACTAACAAGAGATACAAAAGTGGGCGGTAGGTATAAAAAGGTTGACTACCCCGGTCTATAGTTTTCTGGATCTGCTTTTCTCCCCTTCCTGAAGATTGGGGTGCCATCAGCTCTTTTCCAGTCCTCTGGCAGTTCCCCTGGGCTCTGGGAGGTGATTGCAGTGATTCGGAGATGACACCTGCCAGCTCCTTCATAACCCTGGGATATAAACCACTGGACCTGGCAATTTGAACTCCTCTAAAGCGGCTAGGTGTTCTTTGACTAATTTCTTAGCTATTTGGACCTGAAATTTCCTTCTGTCTCCCACTGTGCTACATCTGATGGGTTGGTCTGTTTTTTCTTTTTGTGTAGACAGATGCTAAGATGGAATTAAGCAGTTCCTCTTCCTCCCTGCTGCCTGTCATTTTTCCCCATCTTTTTGCATTAGTGGACTGATCACAGTCCAGCTCATCTGAAGATGCCAGATTGGGACAGATTGATCCACATGAAACTTCCAAGAAGTCCTCTGGAGTCCAGTTTCCGAGTCTGATAATGACTTGGAAGTTTGAACTCTTACTGTCCACATGGTGGCCTGCCACCAGTGCAAGATGGGATGTGAGTCAATAAGCAAATTTACATCCAACACCATAAAAGAACCGGAGTGCCAACAATCATCCGGTTTTGATTACAGTTCCCGGAAATTTTGACAGGGGCTGATAGCAACTGAAGTGTCTGATCTGCCCCGGTTTGCTCTATCAGGAAAGCAAGACTCAGGACTCCATCCAGTTGAAGTGAAGGAGCTTTTGTTGCTGAAAGAAACTGGCTGCAGCGAAGTCAGGTGCAAAACACATACAGCTGTTTTTTCCAACCCCCAATCCCTCCCCCAATGACCAGAGCCCCAGCCAGCCAATCAGATGCTGGTATGATGTTTTGAGAAACTCCAGGTGTCAAACTGGTAACATTCCATTCTCAGGGCAAACAGCCGGTTTGGTGATCTGGTCTTCTTCCATTGTCACTCCCCCCCTGCCCCATTTCCCACCATTACATACACAGGTGTGGATTGCGCCCAGAGCCTCCCTCCTCCGTTCCCCTTTGATGACCAGAACCCAGTAAGGTGCCAGGCCAACGTTGGAGATCCTGACATCGAGTCCAAAAGAATTTGACAACAAAAGATCGCCTTACTATGTGGTGTGGACCCAGTCATTTTGATTCCTAAATCTGGGATTTTAATCCAGGCACAATTTCATCAGGGAAGTCCTGATCCGGGGACTTTGGCTTTGCAGCTGCTGTTTTGGGAACTCTCGGCCGCTGAGAGCAGAGCCGTGCAGCACTTTGGGAAGGCAGCAGCGAGGCGGGGAGTGCAATTTCCCACGCACCTTAATTCTCCTCCAGATCAAGAGACGTTCCTTCCCCCGCACGAGCAACACTTGCTTCTTGGTGCCAGAGCTCTGGTTCAATTAAATGGGCTCATTATGGTCTGGATTTTATGAAGGTAGTGGGTTGGCCTGGCTTGCAGTGTGGGGACAGGTCTTGCCTCAAATTCAGCCGTCCTGTCAGCTTTCGGTGTCAATGACTCAATCCTGCCAGCGTTGCGAGATCTGATCCCCCCGGTGGGTCACTGCTTTTCTCCAGAGGGGGGGCCTCCGAACAGAGCTCTGTAGGGTCAGGCTGACAATGTTTCATTTCCCACAAAGGCAACATAACCCATAATTACATATTCCGTCAAGAAAAAAAAAAATCCTTCCCCTCATTTATCTGGGAATTTTTGCCAGCCAACTTCTCCAGAAGATGCTGTTATTGTGCCCTTCCACCAAGATCGCTTTCCAAAATTGCAGTTGTTCTGCTTAGTACCCAATGCCAACCTTGCAGGATTTCCTCAGCCCCGGGGAAAGGGAGGGAAAGCTCCTTGGGGCCGTTTGTCCCGGAGTTTCTTCTCCATCACAGAGGTCCCACAGGCACCAGGAACGTTACGTCTCAGGATTAAAAGGTCCTCCAGTTCACACCTGATGCAAAGCTGTAAGAAGGTTGGGGGGTTTGGGGGGGGCACCAAAGAGCCTCTGCAATTCAAGCCTTCATGCCCTGATGATCCCGAGGTCTGTTGAAGCAGAGCCTCCTTCCGGAAGTACAGTCTTTAGCGAGGAAACACACAGCTCCTGTTTTGACCACACACATCACCTCAAGGACAGACAAAGGCTTAACCCCAAGGGGAAGTTGAACCACATTTTAAGGCCAAACTAGGGCTGCAGAAGCCTAGATGAGCAGCAGGTGGCAGCAGGTGGCAGCTGCCTGGAATTTTCTGCAACAGGCCTAGCCTCCAACCAGGTTGAATCATCACCCAGCAAGCCCACCCGTCAAGACGGCTCCGATCATGGTGTGACTCAAATTCTGCCTCTAATGTGCCATATTTGCAACACACATAAAAGGGGAGAGGCTCAACTGCCCATTGGGACTATTTTGATGGGCACCCCCACCCAGCTCTCCACCCTGGGAAATCCCCCAGCCCCTCAGTAGTCCCCAGCTGTCTGCCTAGTCCTCCCAGAAACAAACTGGGGCAGAAACGCCCAATGGTGACTGGCTGCAGGGGCTAATGGAGGCCCTGGCCCTATTGGCTCTCTTACCAGTCCCTGCAGCCGGCAGCAGCTCCAAAGGGAGGAGAGGAGGAGAGACCAACACAACCAACCCTCCCAAAGGCTGCTTTCCTGATGTGTGCATGTGGGGGGCGGGCGGGTGGGTGGGTGGGAGGAGCTGCTTCTATGCCTGGCTTTGGATATCCAGGGGGAGGGCTGCTGTCTGTCCCACCCCCTGAGCCCAGCTGTAGGTTGCAGCTGCTGGGGTGCTTCAAGTGCCTTGCCTGGTTCCCTTCCGCCTCCCATGGAGCCTCCCTCCCCCCTTCCCCGCTAGAAAATGTGGCACCTTCTGCTGCGCTTCTGCTGCCTGCAGACACCAGGCTTATTGGGTCTGGGGGAGAGGGGGGGCTGGGGGCTGGAGAGGTCCTTGCAAAAGTGGCAGTGTCTCCTTTTCCAGCCACTTAGTACTTCTGAGCCTTAACTGCACGACTGACGAAATCACAGTCAATTTTATTGCAACATTGCAATTGTCCATAGTACAATACCTTGTTGGAATCTTCCTACCATGGGTAGTGTTTAATTTATTTGGGAGTGTTTCCCTGGCAGACTGAGCCGCGGACAAGTAAAAGGAAGAACCAGAACACACTTCATCCGAGGGTTTCCTCCCCCCTTCAAGAGCAGCTATGAGAAATCTTAGGGCACTTTTTGTTCCAATCTCATGTTCTCCTTGTGCTGATGCAAAAAGACAACATGGCACCATTCACCTCGGCTGCAGCTTGCATCTCCCACGATGAAAACAAAAAGTGGAAGCTGATCTTGCCTGAAGGAGTGTGTGCAGCACATGGTTTCTTGCCATGTGCAAACACATCCATTCCATAATTTCCAGCATGGAAAGAAATGCAAAACTCAGGACTGAGAAAGGTTGCACCAGACCAATATTGTTAAGTGAGTAAGCAATTCAAAGTAAACCTTTAACAGTAATTATGGGAAATTAAAAGTCAGATGTCTTGTAAAAATACGTGTACTTTTATGGGGGGAAAATTATGTACAAAAGTTATCTCTCCCAGTTTTACAGTTCTGAACACATAATACGGAGTCAGACTGAATGCTTAGAGAAGCACCCCAGTTTCCATTCAGAGCGAGGCGAGGCTGTTTGGTCTCTTCCCATTATCCTGTATCCCCAACCAGCGTCTGCTTGCAGCCACGTTCAGATGAATTCACCACAATCAGAGACGATGACTTTTTGCTTTGGTTTCCCATCTTTGCTGCCTTGAGCCTTCGGGGGGAGAGAGAGAAATAAGATGGGGGGGGAAAGGCAAAGCCAGGCTGCTCTCCCACGAAGTCTCCTCCTCCTGCTCACCTCAATCTGCCGCATCACGTCCATTCCTTCGGTCACCTCTCCAAAGACCACGTGCTTCCCATCCAGCCAGTCGGTCTTGTCGCAAGTGATGAAAAACTGGGAGCCGTTGGTGTTGGGACCAGAATTGGCCATGGACAGCAAACCTGCAGGGACACATGGGTTTGGTATCCCCCACCACTTTGCCTGGGGAACTTTGGGGGAACAAAATTCAGCCAGATTTGGGGTTCTACTGGTTTCTACTGCAAGGACAAAGGCTGAAGAACCTGCTTGGTGCCCTAAAAAAGGGCTGGGGGGGGGAGGGGGAACAAAGCCCCCAGCAGTATCATTCTTGCAGCGCCTGCAGAGTCAACCATGTCCTTCTATTCAGCGGGGTTGGAGAAATGGAATGAATGGTTCAAAGGCTTGGAAAAAAACATGCACAAACCAGCAGTTGGGTCAGTTGTGTGGAAATCTTGCGGAGGAATTTGGCTTTTCTAGAACCAACTCCTCTCAGAGGCAGGGCCGCTGGGCAATTGAGCCACGCAGAAGGGAAGGGAAGAGAGATGCCCACCAGGGCAAAAGGACTTGGTGTCTTGGCAAAGCACTGGCAAAGCCGGTGCAGTGGCATCTGGGCTGCCAAGCACCTGGATGCCCCAACTTTTCAGCAGCCCTGCCACACTCTACCTGGTGCCGTGTGCTTTAGGATAAAGTTTTCATCATCAAATTTCTTCCCGTAGATAGACTTCCCGCCGGTACCATTGTGGTTGGTGAAATCTCCAGCCTGGCACATGAACTGGGGGATAATCCGGTGAAAGCTGCTCCCCTTAAAGCCGAAGCCTTTCTCGTGTGTGCAAAGGCAGCGGAAGTTCTCTGCAAGTCAAAGGGCAAGTTGGGCAATGAAGCAGCAGAAATGGCAGGTGGGGTTTCTTAGAATACCATCCCACTTAAAAACGGGGTCAGGGCAACCGCTAAAAAACCAGTAACACCCGGTTTCACTGTCATTACTGTTGCTCTCTTGAATTCCAGTATTTTCCAAGTGCTGCCATGGGATCCGGAGTGGAGCACCACATCTCGGCACTTGTCACCTCCTTAAATTAATGGTGTCTTTGTTTTAGGTTTGATCTTTCTGCCTTGATCTTTAGCTCTATCTTCCAAGGGCTTGGCTCAATAAAAGAGTTATAAACCCTGACACAGGCAATTAATTACAATAGGTGGCATTTAATGAAATCTATTCTAATTGAAAATCACAGGTCTGCAGAGATAATTCTACAAAATGACTATACCCTATGCACTTAAAAGCTCAAAGCTACTGTGCTCATAAGGATTTGAAAAAACCCTCAAGCATCCAGCATGTACAGAAATAGAGGGAAATGTGCTGAACAATCACTTCAACAGAAATCCTGTAAATTTAGAAAAGGAGCAAGGAAAGCCACATCCTCCGGTCTTCACCAAGGTGGGGGAGAAATATTGCTACAATTCTGGGACAGGCCAGAACTCTTAAAATAGAAACATTTTTTTTTCACCACAAGACCAGCCTTAGGAAATTTTGTGATGAAAAATAAAATCCTTAAAGTGAAAAATCTGTGCTTCTGGCTTCTAAGTGGGGTCACTTGTGGCACACAGAAACAGAGCAACTGCCATGCATCTGGTGATTCAACCTTATTTCTTGATTTGCTGTCTTTGTATTCTCCAGAAATGTTGAGGATGTGGCTTCCATCACCTTCTTGTGACCAACACATCTGCCCAGCACAAGGAACCACACTCCCCAGCTTGGCATCCTCCAGGCTACAACTCCAGAGCCAAGAGAATCTCCAGGCACGCTGGTCGCCCCAAAGCTGCAGCCCTGGAGAGATCCAGGGTGAGGAAGGCAGCCTTCCTGGAGAAAAGGGGTCTGAATTATCCACCCATTTCTTTCTGTCTCTTAACAGAGACAGAGCCCTCCCAACTCTGGACAGTGACTTAGCACTGCAGGTTCCAATAACACAAGAGCAACTTGAAGAAGGTCCCCACCAAGCACAGTAGATTCCTTTGCTGCTTACCAGTGGTCATCGGGACAATATCTGACCGCAAGAGAATATGCAATCGACCTGCAGGCTTATTTCCAATCTTGATGTCCATGTAAACTTGGGGGTTGGTCCTGGATTTTTTCACTGGTGGTTCTCCCTAACAGAAGAGAAACAGAGCTTCTTCCGTGAAACCAAAAATGGATCCCAATCTATGAGCCGTCCTCCTCTTTTATCTGCTTTAAAGAAGCATCGGAGAAAGTGAAGGAGATGGGAACCACTGTGATGCAGCGGCTACAGAGCTAAGCAATGGATTGGAAAGATCCAGATTCAAATCCAGTTGTTGAATCACAGTGGGTGATTCCGGTTCCCCCCTCGCCCCAGAGTTGCTGGCAGGAGAATATATGCCGTCTTAGCATCTGGAGAAAATGCAGGATAATAATAAATATTGCAACCACATGCTCATGTCCAATCATGGAGGCTTCACAGGCTAAGTTTGTGCCCAGCTCACAGAAGCCCCCATTTATGCAACCTTATCGTAGCCCCCCAAAAGGTCTTAGGATGAGATGAATGTCTTGGGAGCAGAAACCACCCAGGGCCAAGTGGCCTCTCGCCAAAAGATGCCCCTGTACCTCTTGAACCTCTGAGCAGGCTGCCGCTGCTCCCCCTTCTTCCAAATTCTCCTCAAGTGTCTTTCCCGAAAATTTCTTCAGCCAGTCATCGTCTGACCAGACTGTCATGGAAAAACAGAAGAAGCTCAGGGAGCACCAAGAGAGCCGGAGGACTTCCCTCAGAACAAGCCCAAGTGCGAGGGCTGGAGATTCCCTCTGACCTTCTGCTGCTCACCTGGACGGGAGGAGCCTTCTTTGATCCTCATTGGCTTGGCCAGGTTGACACGGATAGTCCTTCCAAACAGCTCAGATTCGTTCTAAACGGAGAGGGAAAGGAGGGGGGCACCATTACTTCCTACTAGAAGGCAGGAGAAGCAGCAATGGATGGAAACTAATGGAGAGAAGCAAGGAGAAATTTCTTAACAGTAAAAACAATTAACCCGTGGCCTGGATTGCCTCCAGGAGTTGAGTTCTCCATCCCTGGGGGGTTTTCAGAAGAGACTGCAGCCCATATCCAGAATTGTCTAGGGTCTCCTGCTTGAGCAGGGGGTTGGACTAGAAGACCTCCAGGGTCCCTTCCAACTCTGTTGCACTGTTCTGTTCTACTCTTGCCAAGGAATTCAGCTCAGTCTCAATGCTGTGTTTCTGTGTCCTGCAACCATCTCCTGGAACCTTCTTCCAGTGCATTAGCACCCAGGTTCATATCATGTGTCTCCACCGCTTCAACTTCCCTCTGGCCCCACGGAAGGACCCCTCACAGGGGCAAAGAGGCTTCTGCCTACCTGGTTTTAAAACTGGATATGAAAATCCCAACAAGTGGAAGCCTTCGCTCCTCCAGGAGCAGAAAGCAAGGAGGCACCAAGCCTTCTGTCTTCCACGGCTTCCTGAAAGGAGTTGCCCACTTTTGGAGGCCAAGGAGAAAGACCTGCTGTTTCTCACCACCCCCCCCCCCCCCAAAAAAAACCCTGAGAAAGGCTCAGCTTCCCCTAATCATCTTAACCACTTGGGAAGAAAGAAGGAAAATGTTTGAAACTGCTGAAAAATAAAGATGGAAAGATAAACGTACCATGTTGTCAATGGCAGCTGCAGCATCCTAAAAGAAAGAAGACAGAAGACATTTAAGACAGAATCGCTCTTCCGCCTTGGTGTGTTCATGGCAACCAGGGCTGCACTGAGAGAAATCATCTGGCCACGAGGTGGGCAAGCTGGATAAAGGACGCAAACGGCCCTAGAAAAGTTGCTAGGGAAGCTTCTACTAAGCCACCTTCCAATCCTGGCTGGTGCCCTGCTTGGAGTTTTGATAGCAAAGAAACACAGCAAAGTTTGAACAGGGCTAAAGGTGGAAGTGGTTGGAAACGTCCCTTGCCAGCTTGGAAGCACCTTCTCTCAATACTAGACCCCTTTGGGAGGTCTGGGCAAAATTGGCCTTCAGACATACCCATGCTCTGGGAATTGATCAGTGCCCTTTCCAGAGATGTCACCTGCCCAAATGGATTCCGTGCAGTCCCCCCAAGTGCTCAGGGATCCACCCTCCCCACCTGACCCCAAGCAAGGAGAAAGACCCTTCCTGGCTCACCTCGGCCAGCTCAAATTCAATGAAAGCGAAGCCTCGGTGTTTTTCTGTAGACACAAGAGAAACGACAAAGGTCAGCACTTGAGGAGACAGGCCTCAATATTCACCTCGATATGGAAATCAACTGAAACCTTTTGGACCTTTGACAAAGGAAAATGGGTGTCAGGAGCGGGAAGAGTCGCGGCAGCAGCTGCACCATTTTGAGGCTCTCCGTCTCCTTGTCACCCCACCTGTTGCAAGGGCATAAGGGCACTGCTGGCCTCCGACCAGTTTCTATCCTGGAGCGAAGACAGAACCCAACCTTTTACTCTGCCCAACCCAAGTTTGTACAATCTCTTTTCCAACCTCAATCAGAACAGAGCTGGAGGGGGACCTTGGAGGTCTTCTAGTCCAGCCCCCTCCTCAAGCAGGAGACCCAACACCACTTCAGACAAATGGCCGTCCGGTCTTTTCTTAAAAGCCTCCTGTGATAAAGCACCCACTAATTCTGAAGGCAACTTCTGTACCACCGGTTAATTGTCCTCACTGTTGGGAAATTTGTTAGTTCAAGGTTGCTTCTCTCCTTAATTAGTTTCCATCCATTGTTTCTTGTCTTGCCTTTTGGTGCTTTGAAAAAAAAAAAGTTGACCCCAGCCTCTCAAATACTGGAAGACTGCTATCATGTCCCCCCTTCTTTTCTCTAGACTAGCCAAACCCAAATCCTGCAACCGTTGTTCTTCATATGTTTTTTTTTTCCAGGCCTTTAATCATTTTAGTTGCTTTTCTTTGCACTTTTTCCAAAAGTCTCAACGTTTTTTTTTTTGTAAAATGGCGACCAAAACTGAATGCAGTATTCCAGGTGTGGCCTTACTAAAGCTTTATAAAGTGATACTAATACTTCATTTTGATTTTGATTCTATGCCTTTGTTTATACAACCAAGGACTGTATTAGCTTTTTTGCTGCTGCCACACACGGCTGGCTCGCGTTTATGTGATCGTCCACTAGGACTCCAAGGTCCCTCTCACAAGTTACTGTTTTTGAGCCAGGTTTCACCTAATCTGTACTTTTGTACCTTTGGTTTTTCTGCCCAGTGTAAAACCTTGCTTTTTTCCACATTACATTACATTTTGTTGCATAGGGCCCATTGCTCAACCCTGTCAAGATCTTTTTTTGATCCTGAGCTTGTCTTCTGGGGTGTTGGCTATTCCTGCCAGCTTGGTGTCATCTGCAGATTTGATGAGTTCCCCTTCTGTTCCCTCATCTAAATCATTTATGCAGATATTGAAGAGTCCTGAGCCTAGACCAATTTTGATTATGATGGTTTAAATAGAAGCCTCCCAACAATTGAAAGAAGAGCTCCAAGAAAATTTGCAACTTTTTAAAGGACAAGTTTGGGACTTCTTCCTGACGGATGTTAACAAGGTTGAGAAATGCTTGGGAAAAAGAGAAACTTATAACTAACTACTTGACAAACATTCCAGAGAAGAAAAAGATTTTATTCCATGAAGACAAGCTGGAAAGAGTGACTTAAACTTAGTCAATTGGAAGATGTATTTTTATCGGTATTTGTAATTGAAATTTTTAATCTAAAGTTTGAAAATGTATTTTCCCTTTATATATAATGTTTAAGTAAATCCTAAAGTTTGTAAATTATTGAAAATATCTTTGAACATATCTCTCTTAAGAGAAAGTTAAAGAAAAATATTAGCTTAAAAAGAAAAGAGGAGGACCGAGCGTGACATGGAAGCAACCTTGCAGTATTTGAGGGGCTTCCCCAAAGAAGAGGGAGGGGTCCACCTATCCTCCAAAACAGCGGTCGCCAACTGGTGGGCCACGACCCAGAAAAATTTGGTGGGCCACAGAGAAATCTCACCCCCAGAGCATCCCCCCAGAGCAATTAATCCAGGCTGCGCAGAAACACAAGGCTGCGCAGCCGACATGGCCTGCAGGAACCCTCCCTGCAAGGAGTGAGTGGCACTCCTTACCTGGCAAACTTGCCTGTTAAATTTCTATTTTTCCTTTTTCCGACCATCATCTGTTCTGCTGTGCTGGGAGATTTAGATTAGCTAGGAAGCAGAAAATGGTTGGATTTCTTGCTTTCTAGTTAGTCTGTAGATCTTCGGCTCTGCTTTTAAGTACAGCCAAACCTCCCTTAGGACTGAAGATTTGCTTGCAAGCAAATTCAGTGCAGACTCACGTCAAACAAATTTGAGAGTCTGAGCTAGCCGATGGCAGATAGATCACTGAATGATTTTGTGAGCAAGTCAATCTGCCTGTTTTGCCTGATTTTGAGTAAAAGTTGCTTTTTTAAAAATAAAGAATTCAATATTTACATGCATGGTGTGTTGTGAGTTAATTTTGTGAGTTTGCTTGCAAGCAAATTTTATGTGACAGAGCTAGCCAATGGCAGATAGATAGATCTCTGAATGAACCTGTGATTCTGTGAGCAACTCAATCTGCCTGCCTGCTTTGCCTGATTTTGGGTAAAAGTTGCTCTTTTTAATAAAAAAATCAATATTTATATATTTATAATATTTACATACAAGCCATGTCCAGCCAGTCACATGACCAAGCAACACCCACAAATTAGGCCACGCCCACAGAGCCGGTTAGTGGTCCCTGGGATCTAAAATTATGAGTTTGGTGGTCCCTGAGGTCCAAACTGTTGGCGACCCCTTGCTCGAAAGCACCGGAGGGCCCGACCAGAAGCAACGGAGGGGAAACCAGCCAAGGAGAGAAGCAACCTGGAACTAAGGAGGGCAATGAGCCGGGGGAGGGGGGGCTCCATCACGGGAGGCTTCGGAGGAGAGGCCGGGGCGCCCCTGGTCTGGGGGCGTCCAGGGTCTCCTGCCTGAGGGGGCTGGGCCAAAGACCCCCGGCTCCAAACTGCTTGCTCTGCGCTCTTCCCACCGAGGCAACGCGGCTCTCGGCCCGGGGCGATGCCTGCCTTTCCTCTCCCGCAGGGTGGCCGGTGGGGGTGTCAGCCATCCGCCCCGCCCCCCGCCCTCGCCGGCCCTCACCGGTCTCGTAGTCCAGCGGGATCTGGATGTCGGTGAGGTCTCCGAAGGGGATGAAGGCCGCGTGCAGCACCCGCTCGTCCACCTCTTCGGCCAGCCCACCTGCAACGAGCCCGGTCAGGCCGAGCGCCGCCCCAGCAGCCCCCCCCCCCCGCCGCCCCCGCCGCCGCCGCCGCTGCTCACCCACGTAGAGAACCCGCTTGCTGGAGGCCATCGCCGCCGCCGCCGCCGCCGCCGCTCGCCTCCGCAGGCGCCACTTCCGGGTGGCTGGGCCGCAACAGCGCCCCCAGTGGCGGTAGGACCCGGCGCCGGAGCAGCGGCCCACGGACGCCCCGCCCGCCCTCTGCGGCCCTGAGATCCGCCGGGTGGCGCGAAGGGCCCCCCCGACACAGCCAAGCGCCCCGGGGCGCCCTTCGGTCTCCTGGCTCCTTCTGCGCTGGCAGCTCCTTCAGCCCCGCACGGCCGGGGCGCTCTTGCCCGGGTCCGTGGCCGCTTCAGGCCGGGCAGCGGAAGGTGCAGGCCTTTGGCCCCCCTCCTCCCAGGCTTCCCTGCCGGTCCCCACCTCTGCCGCGGGGATCCGTTTGGGCAGGGGCTGCGGGGGAAGCGGGAGGCTTTCTGTCTCTGCCTGCCTCGATAGGCCGGAGAGTCCCCGGTCTCCGCTGCTGCTGCTGCCTGCTGCTGCCGCTGCTTCAGAGGAAGCCGGCGGTCCAGGCGGCCTTCGAATGGGATCCCCACCCCCAGTCAGGTTCCCGGTGACGGTAAACGCGGAACCCCAAATGGGGTTTGACCCGCAGCTGAAAGCCAACACACCGAGCCAAGCCTGCTTTCTCCCCCGTCCGTGTGGAGGGGACCGAAGGCTGCTTCCCCGTCTCAGTGACCGGAGAGGGAGCTAGATCCACCCACCCCTTTCCTTTAAGAAAACGCTCAATCTTCATCCAAGGTGGGCAGCACCTCCTTAGGCCGGTCCCTGAGACAGGAGGGGGGCTGTCAGTTGGGTCTCTAATCCCATGTTACCTGCTCAGAATTGCTGCAGTTTGAGAACCATGTGAATTGCACGAGGAATGTTACAGGTACAATTTCAGGACTGAGAGAGAGAGAGAGAGCACTTCAACCAGGTCACGAGGAAGAGCCTTTCAGAAGCCAACAAAACAAAGGGGGGGGGGGATAATGAGGAGTAAAAGTATTTATTTTAATTTATTTGATTTGGTTTGTCAATTGCTTACAAGATAATAGGTATAAGTAAAAACATAGTTATGAACACATGGATACATATAAGAAAAATATAAAAATATAAAAGAAACAATAGGACAGGGACGGTAGGCACGTTGGTGCACTTATGCACGTCCCCTACAGACCTCTTAGGAAAGGGGTTAGGTCAATAGTAGATAGTCTAAGGTTAAAGTTTTTGGGGTTTGGGGAAGAAACCACAGAGTCAGGTAGAGTATTTCAGGCATTGACCACTCTGTTGCTGAAGTCGTATTTCCTGCAATCAAGTTTGGTGCGATTAACCTTGAGTTTGTATCTATTGTTTGCTCTTGTGTTGTTATGGTTGAAGCTGAAGTATTCATTGACCGGTAGGACATTGCAATGTAGGATTTTATATACTATATTTAGATCGGACCGAAGGCGGCATAGTTCTAGGTCTTCTAGGTATAGAATTTCAAGTCTGGCGACATAAGGTGTTCTGCAACAAGTAGTGGTGGAGAACTCTTCTTGTGAAATATTTCTGGACTTTCTCAACTGTGTTAATATCAGATATGTAATGTGGGTTCCAGACTGATGAGCTATATTCAGTTTTGGTCTAGCAAATGTTTTGTATGGTTTAGTTAGTAGTGTAATATTACCAGAGAAAAAGCTATGTAAGATTAGGTTAACAACTCTTAACACCTTTTTGGCTATGTAGTTACAGTGGGCTCTAGCACTTAGGTCATTAGAGGTGAGTACTTCAAGATCCTTGACAGAGTTTGGATCATCAACAAGGTCTTGACTATTCAGCCTGTATTTTATTTTCTGATTTTTTTTGCCAATATGTAAGACAGAGCATTTATTTGTTGAGATTTGAAGTTGCCATTTGTTTGACCATTCTGATACATAGTCGAGGTCTTTTTGAAGGGTAGCAGTATTGTCTGTGGTGTTGAATAGCTTTACATCGTCAGCGAAGAGAACGCAGTTGCTCTTAATATGCTCACAGAGGTCATTTATGTAGAGTATGAAGAGAGTTGGTCCTAAAACACTGCCTTGGGGGACAACTGTTGACAGGTACAGAATTTGATAGGACGCTCCCAATTTTGACCATTTGTTGTCTGTTTGACAGGAATGCTTCTATCCAGTTATGCAGGTGTCCAGAGATACCATAAGATTTTAGTTTTAGGAGTAGTTTGTCATGTACCACTGAATCAAAGGCTTTACAGAAGTCTATGTAGATTGCATCTATTGCTTTGCCCAGATCAAGTTGTATAGTCCATATGTTTTTGCAGTGTAAGAGTTGCAGATTGCAGGATAGTTTTTTTCTGAAACCAAATTGTTTATTAGAGAGTAGGTTGTTTGTCTCTAAGTGGAGGATAATGGATTGGTAAATAATTGATTCCATGACTTCCAGGTGACGCAGCATAAAGAGATTGGTCTGTAATTTTCAACTAGGCTCTTTGAAGATAGGGATGACTGTGGCTTCTGACCATAGTTTTGGCAAAGACCTGGTCCGTTCGGCTATGGCAGTAGATAGCTTTTTTAAGAAGTAGGCACATATTCTGTCCGGTCCAATAGATAGAGATGGTTTTAGATTGCGTAGTGCTTTTTCAACATTGTCTACTGTAAAATCGATATGTATTAGATCATTGTAGTTGTCTGTGGTTCGACTAGGAAATACTGGGCATGATCCATTGCTGTTAACAAATACTGAGCCAAAGAATGTGTTAAAGAGATTGGCTTTAATAGTGTCGTCGTTGACTTCCGGTTTGTCGGCTTCGCGAGCGGCAGGGATTTGCGACTCTGAGCGATCCCTGCCGCGCTAGCCGCTTTTGGTGCTCCGATCCGGACGGGTCCGGAGCTAGGCTACCCTGCAGGGGTAGCTGAAGATAGGGGGGATCCGGAGAGGGGTTTGGGGGTGTTGCAGACCCCCTCCCCGGCTGGCAGAACCCCCTTTTCCCAAGACGGTGTAGTGGCGGTCCGCAATGGCCGCCACAAAGAAGCCGGCAGCTGGGCAAGTATGCGCAGGAGGAAGAGGAGAAAGCTTTTGAGAGTGAAAGTTTTCTTGGTTGATCCAGGACTCTAAGATACATTTAATATAATTCCTGGAAATGATGGCTTTTTGGATGATTCTTTCCACAAGAGAAAATAAGCGGCAATTTTGAGGTGCTGAAAGGAAAGTTTATTCTCCCTCCCGACGGAATTAGTAAGTGGATATTGAGAAACCTGTTTTTTTTTCAGGTAAAACTAGCTTTATGGGATAAGTCGGAAGGGAGAGGACAAAAAATATATTCATCTGGTTTGATTTTGTTGGAGGAGATGCCTTAAGGATTTGAAGACAGAAATATAACTCCAATAAGGCTTCAAAATACAGATTTGGACTTTCTTTTTTCTTTTGTCTGATACTACCCCTGGAAGAGAAAGGGAGAATTTTGTCTTGGCTTGGATTGATTGAGGATTGTGGATTTTGGGATTGTTTTACTTTTTTTGAAATATCTTGGTTGGTGTAAGAAGAAAGAGGGAAAAAAGAAAAGATCTATAATGGCTTTTTCTTTTGAGGAACTGAGGGAAGAATATGAGCAAACAAAAGCAGCCGGTAAAGATGGTATGGAAAAAGCCTTCCTATTTTTAGAAATGGCGTTGGTTAACTATCAACAAACAATACAACAGATGGAGGCAGAAGAACAACAAGAAGAAGAAGACAAAGACGCCATCTTTAATGAATTCCAAAATTTAACTAAGAAAGAAGGAAGAAAGCGAGGAAAATGAAGGACTTAAGATCTAAAAAAACATTTAAGAAAGAGAAAAATAAGATGCAAAATAAATATAATGATAGTAAACAAAAGAAAAAGGGAACACAACAGAGAAGGGATGCCAGCAAGGCAGAGGCTAGAAGAAGGTGGGGTAGGAAGATTTGGTGGGGAAGAAAGAAAGGGGAAAGGCGGAGAAAAGCCACAAAGTTTTGAAATTAGATGGGAAAAGAGGAATTTTTTAGGGACAAAGGGTAAAGTACAATTTCCTTAAAAAAGATTTTGCAAGGTACATAAGATGGTATTGTAACATCTGTATTAGAAATAGAAAATTAGAATGGCTTAAGAGTTAATAAGAAATTAAAATGTTGAAATGTTTAATAATGATTGATTTTAAAATGTAATAAAATATTAAAGGGAAAGGCAATGGGAATGTTATAAGATTTAATATTTAGATTTATTACTTAACTATGTATTTAATCATTTTGGATTTATTACTCTGTTTTTATTGTTATTAAAAGAAAAAAATTAGTAGATAGAATGTACCAAGCAGAATCAGATTGGGTATTAGGTGTTATTTTAAATGTTAATTTAATTAATTTAGGGGAGGATAGAAAGGCATCATACTCTGATTAGTGATTTCAGGAGAAACTTTTTTTTTTTTCATTATAAGGAATGAGATAGAGGGATAATAAAGAATGGGCAAAAGATACAAATATAATGATTTAAATTAAGATGGATTAAATAAGATAGAATTATGAAGAGTGAAATGTGTGGAGAAGTTTATATAGAAGATATAGAATGGTAAACAAAATAGGTAATGATATGTAAGATGAGCATGAATATAATTGAAGCCCATATAAAGAGAGGTACCTGGGGCCAAGTTACTTTCCTAAAAGATTTTTTATATGTTTGTTTGTTGTGTGTTTATGTTTTTGAGAGTATTAATAAAACCTTGTAGAAATACAGAATGAGAATAATGGTAATCAAGTCAGAAAGAAATAGATGAAATAATAATAGTGAAATTGAATAAGAGTAAAGAGAAGTAAAGAGAAATTGGATAAGAGGTATTTTTATGCTCATATGGAAATGGCTTAAAATAGAATTGTATTGTATAAAATAAGGTTTTATCTGACTTGTAAAATTTATAATGGAAAAAGGTCCAAATATGTAATGGTTGATGATGATTTGTTTGTCTTTGAAATTAATAAAATTTGCTTAAAAAAAAAATAGTGTCGTCGTTGCAATCTTTACCATTAGGTCCTTTCAGGGGTGGGATGGACCTTGAGTCTTTTAGTTTGTTGTTTACAAAATTGTAGAAAGTGCGGGTGGAATTGGTGCGTAGGTTTTCCTCTTGTTTAATATGATAATTGGTGCATTCAGTCTTTATCTGGTGGCATAAATTTTTGTATCGGCTTTTGAAGTTGGCAACGTGACCAGATTTGTTTTTCCACCAAAGTGATCTCTTTTTGGATTGAAGCTTCCTTATTGTTATGGGTAATCTGTTTTTTCTGGTTGTTATTGGTACATATAGTTTGATGACTCTTTTGACTTCAAGTAAAAATACGTTGTAATGATCTTCTACAGTATTGCATCCAGAGAATAGAAATTGCCAATCAAGGGATGAGAGATCATTGTCTATAAGATCATAGTTGCCTTTTTTGAAGTTATAATTGGGGATCACATCGTTGTGTTGATTTTTGTGTGGACGTATGTTGAAACAAGTCAATCATGCTGTGGTCACTGTTGGAAAAGGGTTCTTTAATTTGTATTCCGTAAATTGAATTCAAACTATTGTAGAAGATGAGATCGAGGCAGTTGTTAAGCCTAGTATTGTTGGTTACTAGTTGTTCCAGTCCCAGGTTTGTTATAGCATTGTAGAAGGTTGCATGTTTGGGTTCTGTTTTACATTCGTTTAGGGTGCAGTTAATGTGAGGTACATTGAAGTCACCAAGAAAGATAAAAGCGTATGGGCAGGATGTTGCCCATGTTAGTAGTGAATTTAGCTTGTTTACATGTTCGATGTCATAATCAGGGGCTCTGTAACATAGTAAGAATCGAAATGTGATATTTAAGGACAGTTCACAGATGATGGTCTCAGGAAGAGCAAGCTCCTGGGTAACTTGGATGTTTTTTAGATGTAAGGACTTTTTATAGAAGATAGCAACGCCACCTCCTCTACGGATTTCACAATCTGATCGGTAAACATGATAGTCTCTTACTGTGGTAATGGAGTCAGGGAGAGATGCATTGAGCCATGTTTCACAGACAAATATGATGTCGAATTTAGCCATATTTAGTAAGAGGAGAAATTCAGGTATTTTATTCACAAGGCTTCTTGCATTGAGTAGCTTGCATTTAAGGCCAGTTGTAGTTGGAATTGAGGTAGTTAGGGGCGTGCGTGCGTAGTTTTGAGTGTCCCATGCTGTTCCAATTTGGCTGCCACAGGGTGTGACACCTGTCAACACAGCTGGTGTGGAGAGGATGAGGTGCCCTCGGAGAGATGGAGAAGCCTCCCGGCCTTGGTTGCTGGTGCTCAGTCACGGCAGGAAACAGCTACGCTTTTCAAACCCCAACAGCAAATAGGATGCAAGCGTATTTTGGCCTTTCATCTGACCTAACGTAATTTTTTCCTTACTTAATTAAAATCTTCAATAAAGAGATTATAAAGGTTTTTTATCAGATCATTGCACATGAATTGAGAAAAAAAGTTTAGAAATTACTAAATGAGAACATTGTATAAATTTGCCACTGAAGTTTTTTTCTCTTCAGATTTTGTTTGCACCCAAGATCTTGGATATACTCAAAGGATTTGTATGTTGATTAGTATTTTCCTGAATAGTAAGCAGGGGTGGGATTCTACCGGTTCTGTCTACCTCTGTAGAACCGGTAGCTCTGAAGAACAGCAGACATAGAACCAGTTCTATGTCTGCTGATGTTTTTGCCCACCTGCCCACCTGGGCTCTTACCTGACCTTAATTTCCTGATTTTTTCAACTTCAACTGCCGTGCAAAGGGCTTTTTGAAAGGCTGCTCCTCTGCACACAGCATGCTGATGACAATTTACAGGCACCCACTGGCAGTGTGCAGGGAAGGACATCATAAATCACCAAACCTCGTAAATGACCGAACTGGTAGTTAACCCTGTCGGATCCCACCCCTGATTGTAGGACAAATAACACTGGAGTATTCTTACACTTTCCTCACATAACTTGCTAAGGTGGCTTGAGATGATCAGGAAGCACTTCCTAGAAAATCTATAACTAGTTAATTCTCGAGAGTTGTGCTACTCACAGATTATGACTCCCATGTAAGAAGAGCGCTTGAAAAGTTTCAATTCATTCAGTTCAATGGGACTGCCTCAGAATCCCCTCAATGACTGCAAAAAGACAGGCAGCAATTTCATAAAATACTTCTGTTTATTGACTTTGCAAATGGGATTGTCTAATTAAAATCAAGTCCAAAAATGTCATTATCCCACAAGGAAAGACAAGATGTCCACCTCTTGGCCAGGAAAATAAATCCTTGCATATGGAATTTGATTTTTTTAGTATTTTTAAATGAGGCATATTAAGAGCTTTACACACTGAAAATTGTTGAGAAATGTTGAAATATGCAGAATGAAATGATTTCTTCAGAGTCCATTTGTTCTTTACAAGACCTAGGAAGAGAAAGACCACTTTAGATACTGGACCAACTGCCTGGGAGCTTCCCAGTTGCTTGCTGGAGACAGAGGGAGACAGCATCCCTCTTCTAGAGTTCCAGAGAGAATCAGCGAATTTTAGGATGACTCTACTCAATTCTATGGAATTGAGTAATGAATTTGAATAGAGGAAAATTCTAAATTGTGAATAATTATTTAAATAATTGGAAATTCATTGTGACATTTTCTTAAATGACAGAAGTCTGGTCGATGAATAATGTATTTGGAGGAACAGCTCCCACTCATTTTCATGAGCAGAAAGTATAGGAAAGTATTCAGAAATCTATATACATATAAAAGCGAAATACCACTCACGCATCATCACAAAATCTCCAGAACCGTAAAGCCTACAAACTTGAAATTTGGCACGTATGTTCCTCTTGGCTTCTAGATGCTCACTAAGAAAGGATTTTTTGAAATAACCATCAGAGCATTAATATTTTGTATATTATTATTATTAACACACTCCGATGCTAAGGAGTTCTACTCCCCCTCCCCACCTGAAAAGAAATCTCTTCCAACTGCAGTTCAGCTAAGCCAGCCCAGACTCCTTGCTGTCTCCTTGCTCACACAGCAAATACTGTTTCACTTTCCAAACAGCCCTCAACTCTCTCATACGCTGACAGGATGCTAGCCAGATGGATGCTGGTATCAGATCCGTGTATCTGCCATTCTTCAATGGAAGAATGGAAGTTGGTACAAGTAATCCTTTTTGATGTAACCTGAATATATTAAATCTTATATTGAATCTGTATAACTTGCACATGATACACAACTGGAGGATTGGAGCCAGATGTCTAGAAACTTGTCACCTCTTGGAGAGATAGCAAGAAGAGAAAGGACCATAAAAATTCCAGCTCTGGAAGATACTCCCTGGGAACCTCTTCTAAGATCCGTTCCCAGAGAAGGGGAGGGGGGAATGAACATGTTGGTTCTTTGTTTGACTAAATCATCATCTAAATAAGGGGAGGGGTTCTAACTCCCTTTATCTATTACTGTATGCCTGGAGGCATCTTAGATTCTGCTTTGACTAGTAATGGATTCACTTCCTTACAATAAAGAATTCCTTTTGAAACACCTCGCGTTCAGAAGTTCATTCTTTCGGGTGAAGGGGAAAAGTCCGTTGCTTACAGCTGGTAGGCAGAGGCACAATTTTTCCCCTTATTTTCCTCTCCAAAAACTTGCCCGATCACCTAGTATCGTAGCGAAGCACAGGTACCCTGCTAGTCAAACCACATTTACTATCTTGATGCTGCTGCTCTTCCACACAAGAGAGACCACGGACCGGTCAAGAAAGCAATACGGCTGATCAGCAAAGTCATGGACCAGGACTCAGGGACTTACTAGCATGCTTGGTTTACGAGGTAGCAGTAATGATGCCCACCTTCTGGGCAGCTTCCTTCTTTGCTTGGTGAGCCTGTAGCACCGCCACTGCTTCCTCCACCTGGGATAGAGAAATTACATTTGTGGGAGGGAAATCCAGCTACCTTACCCCTTGTATGAGTACCCAGTGTGCAAATGTGGCTGAATAATTCAATAAAGTAGTAACAGTGCTTCAGATCTTGTGCGGGTGTTCCTGTCAGTGGCTCCCTGAAGAAGCTGCACTTGAGATCTGAAGAGCTCTGTGGCCCTCCCTGATGGTCACACTCCAACAAGCAGCAGAAATAGAGAGCAGCCAACGTTCCTGACCCAGGATTGGTGACCGCTAGTGCTTACCTTGGAGCGGAGGGATTCTGGAGACTCCAGCATGTGTAGCAGCTCTGAATTGTCGATCTCCAGCAGCATCCCAGTTATCTTCCCTGCCAGACTGAGGTGCATTGCCTGGATCAACGGGAAGAGACGTTCTCCTGAAGAAGCAAACATCAAAAGAGTTGGTGACTATTTTATTTAGCACGTGGCATCCTGAGGTTTTCTCATAGTGCTGTGTTTTAAGCCAGGGGATCACAAGAATTGTGGAAGAATTAGCTGACTCTGTCGTTGCCCAGGGGACGCGCGAGTTTAGGATTCCTACACTTTTCAGGGAGACTTCTTCCTTGTCTCCCCCCACCCCCCATCCATAACGATTTTGCACCTATGGCTAGGGCAGAAGAGCCATGCAGATGCTGAAAACCCTCTAGATGCATGGCGCAAGGAATTTAAAATCCCCAAGGGAGAGACGAGAGGGGGACAGGCTCACCCAGCATTTGCTTTTGCTCCTGGGGGGGTGCAGCAGCCAGCATGGATGCCGTCAAGGGCTCTTGTCCCTGGACGTGAACAGCAGGCTGCGGGGCCTGTGAGGAAACCAGGGATTCCGCCATTAGCACAGCTCACAAAGAGGTCATGCAAACAATTCTACCAAATTTAGAAGATATACGTGAACAATAAAATACTCAAGAAGAGGACATCCTTTCCTCACCAAAGTTAAAAAAAAAAGGCTTCTCCTTTAGCTGAGGAAACGGCTCATTCAAGTGAAAAAGCAACACCAAGGATTAAAACACACTAAATGATTTGAGATTGTTCCCCGATATTTTATCTGAAAGGGCAACATCTGCTACCAATCAGTTTATTTGAAAGCCCCCAGGAATGACTTGACAGCAGTGTTTCTCAACTTCAGCACCTTTAAAATGGGTAGACTTCAACTCCCAGGATTCCCCAGCCAGCAACGCCAGCCAGTTGAAGTCCACCTGTCTAAAAGGCGCTGAGGTTGAGAAACCCTTACCTGGAATCAAAACTCCTGCTCTCCTGGACATGTTATGCCAGAGAAAGTACAACACCAACAAGCATGAAATAATTCTTTGGATTACTAGGCACAAAGCTGGGTGGTTTACATCTGTCAGAACGTGCCTATGTGCACAAGAGTCACCATTCTTTTCAAGAAACAGAACTTTGGCTTTGTAGGTCAGAAAGTAATTTGCTGCTCAGATGTAGAAAGTGTACTTAGTTGGAACTCAGAAAACTGCTGCATTTTCACAGTGGAGGAAAAAAACCTGCCTTTTTTGGTATTAATGTGGAATGTCTCAACTAGGAAGGAAGAAATACAATTCCTGTTTCTGTCTAAAACCCAAAGACTTAGCCCGGGGGCTGCTGTGAGTTGAAATCAGGCACCAGACCCGCCAGGGTTCCTCCAAGGTTTTGCGTTACCTGTAAAGGCTGGACTGCTGGGTGGGGACTGTGGATGCCTGCAGCATATTTGTAGGGTGGAACAGCCCTGGGAGCTTGGGTGGCTACAGGTGGCCGAGGAACCAGATTTGGGGCCGTGGCGGCAACCCCTGTTTAGGCAGAGAAATTGTGGAGGATCAGAAGCTGATCAGAGAAGTTTAACTTCATTAGCGTGCATTAATCTTTTTCTCCCAGTTTTTTTATTTTATTTTAAAACAAAAAATCCATCTTCCATTTAAACAGTGTGTTGTCCGGGTACAATAATATCTTGTGCAATAACAATTACAGTTGACCTATATTCATTGTATTGGTATTGATTCTCTATTCTTACTGATATACATAGTATGTCTAATTGTAGTAACCATACCTATCGTAACATATTTAACTCTATTAACATATTTTCTATACTTCACTTATCTTTTTTAATTTCAAATTCCCATATTCTCCAACCATCGATAAAAATATTCCCATATCAAATAGTATTCGTTTTGTTCATTCTCTTCAATTACAAGTGTTAGCCTATTAATTTCTGCACATTCTAATATTTTCCTAATCACCTTCTCATCAATCGGAATCTCTTCACTTTTTCAGTTTTGTACAAATAAAATCCTAGCTGCAGTTAATACACGAATGATTAAATATACATTTAATATATACATTATATACATTTAAAAATGTAAAATCCCCAACAGGTAAAATACCCAACAAAAATATTTCAGGTTTTAAATCAATATGTTGCAGTATCTTTTCCAACCATGTGTGTATTTTTGTTCAATATTTTTTGGCTTCTACACAAGTAATGTAATATGATCCGGGTGTCTGGTAACATTTCCAACATTTAGCTGATTTATCTTTAAACAACCTTGCCAAACTTGCCAGTGCAAAATGCCATCTATAGAACATCTTATATAAGTTTTCTGCAGTTGACATTGTTAACTTATACTTTCTATCCCACAATCCCTGCCATTTATCTAGTTCTATTGTATAACCAAAGTTTTTTGCCCATGTTATCATTGTCTCCTTCACTTGTTCTTCTTCCAATTTAATATTTAATAAGTTACTATACAGTTTATGTTTTTCTTCTATTCCTATCAGTATTTTATCCAATTCTGTCAATTCTTTATAAAATCCATCCAATTTAGCATCTTTTTCGTATCTAGACTGTATTTGCACATATGAATACAAACCATATCGTTCCCTTGCTCATTTAATTCTTGTTCAGTTTTGAGCTCACCCTTTTAATTCAAAACATCTTTGTATCTAACAGTATTTCCGATGTTAATAATATTTGGAGGAGTGAATGCTTCCATTGTCAAAAGCCAAACTGGTATCTTCAAATAGTGCTGTGATCTAATTTTATCCCATATTAATAGTAAAGCATTTTTTATATGGTGTCTTTGCAAGTAACCATGTATCTTACTTTTCCCATACCATAAAAAGGGTGCCAACCCAGTTGTAAGTCATGCCCCTCCAAAATTAATAATCTTGTATTCTTCAATACAATCCATTCTTTCATCCATGTTAACACCATGGCCTGATAGTATAGTTCCCAGTTTGGTAATTCAAAACTACCTCTAATTCTTGTATCTTGTAGCATTTTTAAATTCTTACTTTTTTCTCTTCCCGATTTTAGGGTATTTCAATATTTTGTTATGTTGTTTTTTGATGTGGACTTGTAAACAAATTATGTCCAAATTTAATTTTTCTAATTTACTAAAGGTCCTTTTCCTTTTTATTGCCGAGTTCAGTCCATTTATATTAACTGACAGTATCTTTGCCAAAAACTGGTATTCCTTCCTTAGATCTCTAACTCTTCTTGGAATTTGTCTTAAACTACGATTTCTTTCCCTTTATATTTTAAGGAATCATCTCTCTCTCTCTTTCTCTCTGCCAAATCTCTGTTTTTGTTGTTTTCTTAGTAAATCTCAAGTGGACCTCTCTAGGAAGTCTACTTCTTGTCGTGTATCTAGTGTGGATTCTAAATATTTCATCGATTTCAGCCGAAATTTTCTCTTTGGGCACCTCCAGGCCCGCCAACAGTTCTGCCATTATTTCTGCTAAATTCTCTCCCTTTTCTTGATTCATGTTCTGGAATCTCAAATAATAATCTGCCCTATCCATTTCAAATGATATTATTGTTCGTTCTTTGTTTTGATCTGCTAGTGTGAGTCTATAATTAAGCTCTCCCATTCTTTTTCTGTTAGTTTGGCTTTTTTTCTGTTGTTTATACTTTTTGTATATGTTGTTCATTTTTCGCCATCATTTGTTGGAAGTTCTCTATTTTTTTCCACTTTCTCTACTTTATCTTTTACTTTTCCTATTTTCTCTTCTACTTTCCCTATTCTTTCCTTCAAGTCCTCATGCAGAGCTTGTATCATGGTTTACAATTCTGCTTGCATGACATTGGTCTTTCTCCTGTTGTATCATAGCAACCAGGGTTCTCTGCCCAGCAGGGCTAGAAGTGGCAGATGATGATGCTGAAGATGGTGCAGATGTTGTCTTCTTCATTTTAAGATATTTTATTTATAGTATTTATAAATAAGCTCAGAAACTTATTAGAGAAGTTTAACATGCATTAATCCTGTTTGAGGAACCACAGGCAAATGTTTTATTTCATGTAAGCATGTTTTAAACTGATACTAGCAACAGTCCAGGCAGTTTATTTGAATGCCAATCTATTATTTCCTTTACTGATATCTTGGTTGAATGAAAAAGCTTCTGCTACAATATGGCAACCTTCGTCATCAGCTTAATACCTTCCCTAAATATTTTGGGAAAATATCCCTAAATATTTCCCTAAATATCACACACACACCCCCAATACACACACAACTCAAGTTCCCAACCACCACATTAGCTGAGTTGGCTGGAAACTCTGGAAGTTGCAATTCCAAAGATTCTTGGTTAGACAATTGTATATTTTTCATTCATTCGTCCATTCATTCAATAGATTTGTGGCAAATGTTATGCCCGTCTAAATTATAAATTTAGATTTGTTTAATAAATAAATGAAAAGATCCCATGGGAACATCTGAGCAAAATGCTTACCAATCCTCTGGGAAGCACCAGGCAAACTACGGGATGCTTGAGCTGTATTTGTGGGAGCCAAATGCCGTAGTGTTGGCCGCGGCCCAGAATGGCGCATACTGTTGGGCATACCTTGGAAGCCTAGTTTGGTTTTCAAGAAATGGGATGGGAGGAGAAGGGAACAAGTTATTGGCCAGTTACATTAGAACAGCCTTATTAAGTTAAAATTGGAGGGGAAGTCATCCCTGGAACCAGGCCTGTGTGACACCCCTAGAAAACATCCTTAGTTGCCCTTTATGAGCAACTACATGACACTCTTACAAGGGTCCTGAGAGACGGGGGTGGGGGGGGTCGGGGCTTCTAAGGGCAAACTGCTCTTCCACACATACCTTGAGGCCTTCCTCCTGGCTGCCAGCGTGGATTGGGTCTCATCTGAGTTATCTGGTTAGGTGCATAGTATGTGGGTCTGTTCTGAACCTGGAAAGTAAAAGGGGCTGCAACAGGATCAGTCCAGTAACATGTATTCATTGCCCTTACAATACTACTGCCTTAATCCCTGGAAAAAAAGGGAGTGATAAATTGCACAACATCACAAACTCTGATGCCATACCTCGCTTTGGTTTTTTAGCCCTGCTAAACTACCAAGACTGCTACTTCAAATATTGTTAAAAATATGTTCACAACGAACTTCTCCCCCAGGCTAAATTTTAGCTTTCTTGTTTTACCATTTTCTTCTTCAGGATTTTCTGACAGCCAATAAGGAGTTTAATTAGTTAAGATAATACCCCAAAGTACCAGCACTGTTACCAGATGAGCTTATTTACTGTAAATACTGTATATTTATTTATATAAAACTAATGGTTCTTGTCAGTGTCTCTGACTCCATTTGGATGCCATTTGGATGCTATGCCATTCCCTGAGAGAACAATATCATTTAAGCCTGTCTACAACCGGAATCGCTAAGAATCCGCTCCCTGGTCAAATGAAAGGGGTTCCAGCAGCAAATCTACCTTTGTGAAAGAGAAAAGACAGCTATAAGGGTCCCATGAATTTTAGCCCTTGTGGGAAACAGAAACCACCTGCTTTGGTAGGGGCTGGAGGGTGGGACCTCTGAGACACCTCCACCCCCCGAAAGGACAACTGTGCGGAGGACTCACCTGGGGCACAGCGGGCATGAAATACCCTCCGGAAGCCGGCTGGAACTGGCTGACAATGGTGTTCGCTGGCAGAGCTCTCATGCCGGCGATGCGCTGCAGGTACTGGTTGGTGAGGTGGGCCTTGCGCTCCTCCTTCCTCTGGGCCAAGGCCACATACAGCGGCTTGGAGCCCACAATGCGCCCATTCATCTCAGTTACGGCTTTGGTGGCTTCTTCTGGGGAGGAGAAGCAGACGAAGCCGAAGCCTTTGCTTCGACCATCTTCCAGCATCACCTAATGAAAGGCAGGGACTGAGAAAAGGGCTGGCAGTTCTTAGTCCTTGATGCTGTTGCTGCTTGCCTCACCCGGGGAAATACTGCAGGAAGAGAAACACCTCAACATGGACTTCCCAGAGTTTGCCCTTCTTGCACAACGCCCAGCAGCAGCGCTGAGCAACCCCAAAGCAGTTTTGCATCCCCCAGACCCGCCGCTCCTCACTCTTCCTCGGCCAGACACGGGAACGGCATTGGCCCTGATCGAAGGCAGGGTCAGCCCTGGGAGACCGGGTGGCCTCCCCTTTCCCAAGTGCCTGGTTCACTGCCCGGGAGGCTCCCTGCAACGCGGATTCTTAACCGGCAAGACTTCCCCCGCGGCACGTTTTAGAAATGTTGTGTGGAAGATTATTTCTTTCAAGAATTAGGAATGAATATATTTCCCAGATTCTCTTTTAAAAATCGGCACTGTTTTGGTCACAGCAAGAGAGACTGATTTTTTATTTATTTATTTAAAAAGCAGAAATCCCACATGTGAGTTATTTTAAAGATACAGGTGGTCTTCTCTTTATGACCAGTTGCTCAGTGACCATTTGAAGTTACAACGGACCTACCTGATGCCTATTTTTAACCCTGATGGGAAGTTATGATGGTCACCCTCCTCCCGCAGTCACATGGTCAGCAATCGGCCTGCACTGACAGCTGTTCGCAGCCAGGTGACTCCACCTTACAACCGCTTTGCTGAAAACTAGCATTTACTTCTGATTTTTGGCAAAACCATGCACATACATAGTGAAGTGTTAGCTCGTATGGGCAAAACCACTGGTTCACTATGGGGTCATTTACTTAATGACCCTTGCAAAAAGGCCATAAAGTTGGGTTAGTCACATGACTCAACCAAACTGATTTTGGAACCATCCCAACTTACAACTGTAATGAGAAGGCTCTATTAATTGAGGTCACAAGTTGAGACTACCTTTTGCTGAACTGGCAAGTCTGTTCAAATTCTTAATTTCTTGTCCCTGGGGCCCAGCTATTTTATTAACTATGATGGCAGAACTAAATTCCCTCATAAGTTTTTTACATCTGATTTCCATGTACATGCTTTATTTCTACAAAAGATTCAGATGTTCCACTTCCATTCATCCATTCCTTGTCACAATAGTTCTAAGGCCTTATTTGGGCAAATGGCTTAGAAGTGAGTCCCACACAGGTATGCAGGTCTTAAGAGCAGTTCAGGCAATGCTTGGCTCAACTGGAGGGAGTCCTAGCTGGGAGACCCTCGCTCGATATCTGCTTAATTTCCTGCTGCCTTTACCTTAGTACTTGTGATGGATCCGAATGGAGAGAACTCCTTTCTCAGCTTCTCGTCATCAATTGTGTCGTCCAAGTTCTTGATGTAGAGATTAACTCCCTGAAAAGAGGACAGGGACATTGGCATGAGATGGCAACAGTGCAAAATGTGATGTTTCAATTGATTATGAGCAAAGCAGGATTTTCTTTTCTATCGACAATCACCTCCACACATGCCATCAGTTACACAGTCATTTGGAGTTGGTCAGCCTAGACCTCTGACAAATATAAAATTGCATGATCCAGTCTGGGTCAGTCACAGGTTAAGTCTTCCAAGCTTTCGGACTCATGCTGGAGCCCATCCTCAGGGAACGTCTCTGCAGCAGAATGTGAATCCTCACCCAGATTGGATCCTGCAACATTACCCTTGGACGTGTGTATTTGCTTTCATTTGTAATACAAAATTAGGAATGTCACGTCCTTTGCAGAAAGAAACTTTCAATGTTGCAAAGCTGTAGAGACAAGTTTCTTTATGAGAGAATTTGCCTGGATTTGCTGTGCGTTTCTGTAGCACCATTTGTCCCCAGGCCTGCACTGCACAGCCAGGATTGGGAAAGATTCAGGTGCACCTTCCATTAGGCCATTCCTTGGTCCTGCTTCTACTCCTCCCATTGAGGGAGTTTGGGGAGTCCTAAAGGAACTCAGAATTCACACAGGGCTGCTAATCCAGCAGCTTCAAGCTTCAGCAGAGCACAAATTCATGACCTCGCTTGTCCCAACAACAGTCTTGGGCTGTCTCCAGAGGCGAAATACCTGGTAACGACTGATCCTCTCTTGCTTCAGCTGCTCAAACCTGCGCTTCAGCTCTGCCTGCCGCTCCACCTTCTTCTGTGCACGACCCACAAACACAATTTTCCCATTGATATCTTTTCCATTCATTTCTTCTACTGCCTGTAAAAGAATTCAAAGCAGCAAACCCCTTGCAGACATGGAGTCTTCCTCAGGCACATGGTGCTGATTATTATTACATCTTCCAACGTTAATTTGGGATTAATAACCTCTGCAATCAACAAGCTAAAACCTGAAGCAAGTTCAAAGTGTTGACAGACCTTGGATAAATGTGGGGCTTTCAGTTCTTCTCTGAATCACAGGATCCTCTAGTCCTCATTTAACTGAACAGCCTTCTAAGTTCTCCCACTGAAAGGCAAGGCTAAGGCCATTCCCAGACTGCTAGTTCAGAGGCTCCTGGTTTGTGGAGCAGCTGCCCTTTGGTAATAAAATGGGAACGGCCACTACCCACAGACATGCCCTGTGCTGTATCCCAACAGGCATCTGACAGAAAATCGAAAATAAAGGGATTTGTTCTCATTTTATTTCTGCAACATTCACCAGAGCTCCATTTCTCAGTTCAGAAACAGATCATGCCAGACTGACTATCGACATGGGAGCCTCACAGTTTATACCTTGCTGGCCTCTTCATGCTTTTCAAAACTCACGAAGCCAAAACCTTTGGATTTCCCAGCCGGATCAGTCATCACTTTAACACTGAGGGTCTTACCTGTTGTTGGAAGAACAGGGTTAGCAAATGTTACCTGGAGTAAAATTACAAGGAGAGCTTTTCAGAAGGACAACTATTCCTGTACAGATCATTAGATTACTGAACTTGTCCACATCAGGATGCCCACCTGCACGTTGTCTGGAATACTAGATGGTGTCTGTGCACTGACTCTTTTTCCGTTGGTTACCCAAACAGAATGATATACTTTCTTAATAATGTTGCCAAATTCTGTTTTAAAAGCTGGCAGAATTCATTAAAACCTTGCCAGCAACAGTTTGATATAATTATGTCTTTCTTTATTTGCCTTTGATCTATTTTATTTTGTTAATCTTATTGTAGTAGTGTTATTCTGCTCTTGTCCCAAAGGTGCTTTTTCAGGAGGCAACTGGACTTTGTTTTTTCTTTGAAGATGTTTTGCTTCTCATCCAAGAAGCTTCTTCAGCTCTGACTGGATGGTGGGGAATGGAAGGATTTATGCTCCTTGCAGACAGCTGGTCATTCTTTTTAGAGATTTGGTGAGGCCACTTGGAGGTCACCTGAGTAGTGCAAATGGGTGTGGAGCCTTCTTGGCTGCAGGATATTTTCTGTTCTGTGTCCCTTCTCTGTCGTAGACAGGTGCAGACTGTTAGAGATGAGTCTGTGTTGTCTGCATCTCAAACTGAAGTGCAAATGGTTCCTGTAATGTGTAATTTTTCCATCCTCCAAAGTGGCCTCAATGATTCTCTAAAAGGATGCAAATGACCAGCTGCCTGCAAGAAATATAAATCCTTAAATTCACCACCATCCAGTCAGAGCTGAAGAAGCTTCTTGGATGAGAAGCAAAACATCTTCAAAGAAAAAACAAGAAAGTCCAGTTGCCTCCTGAAAAAGCATCTTTGGGACATCCATGACCTGGATGACTGAGAATCTCCATACTTTTAGCTGTACACTTTGGGATGAACACCCTTTGAATGGTGTGAGAGTATGAACAGATTTCCAAAAAATTGCAGACTACAAGAGCCATTTGACTTCAGTTTAAGATGCAGACAACACAACAGACTCATCCCCAACATCCTGCACCTGTCTTCAACAGTGAAGGGAAACAGGGCAGAAAACATCCTGCAAGCCAAGAAGACTCCACACCCATTTGCACTACTCAGGTGACCCTAAGGACACAGACAAACCTCCAGGTGGCCTCAAGGACTTTCTAAAGAATGCAAATGACTAGCTGCCTGCAAGGAATATAAATCCTTCCGTTCCCCACCATCCAGTCAGAGCTGAAGAAGATTTTTGGATGAGAAATGAAATGTCTCCAAAGAAAAAACAAAGTCCAGTTGCTTCCTGGAAAAGCAATTTTGGGACAACTATGACCTGGTTGACTGACAATCTCCATAGACCGTTACTCTGCTGTTACCCTAATCTGATCGATGGTAAAATAATATTGGAACCAGTAACTTCACTGCTGAGCAAAATGGTTATTAAGTGGGAGATCACATGACCGTGACTGTGCTTTCCAGCTGGAAAGAGGCGAGACAACTTTTCTTTGCCTCCTGACCACTCAAGCCCCTGCTTATTATCTTGCACACATTGAAAGCAATGTGATGGCTGGAGATGATCAAGCAAGGAAACTGCCTGCAAAAATCACTTGCTGTTTTTCTCCGCCCGCCCTCCTCCCTCCCAACTGGAAAGAAAGGGCGATCACTGTATCTCTTGAATAACACTCTCAGGGCTCCCAGCCTTGGGCGGCCAGCACAATTGCACTGCTTTTAATGTATAAAAGAGGAAAAGCGTTCTTCTCTTGCAATAATCCCTTTCTCTCCAACCTTTCTGCTTTGCAGGGATGAGGAGGAGAAAAAAAAATATCACAGATTTTCTTGACCCAGGCTCAAGCCCCTCTTATCTCACCCTTGCCTGGCTTCTTCTTCCTGTCATTCAAGGCCTTGCGCCTTGTTCAAACCTTAAAAGCATCGAATTAGCCATCATTTATAAAGGCTTCAGTTGTTAGACGTGAATATAAAAGATCACTTCCTGGAAGACCCACCATAGTTGCTGAAGAGATCCTTCAGCCTCTCGTCATCCATCTCATCCCCAAAGTTCTTAATATAGACGTTGGTGAACTCTTTGGCTTTGGCTCCCAACTCTGCCTCACGTTCTTTATGGGATTTGAACCGGCCAACAAATCTGGATGGCAAAACAACAACAAGCCCTGGTGAAGGCTCTGCTCCTGCCCCTGGGAGGAAGGCAAGGCCAGGTCTCAGGGAAGGGAGGCGAAAGCAAGCAGCGGGGGGGGATGGGACTACGAAGGAGGACATGAGACAGAGCTGAGGGATCCCCTGTCCTGAGGCAGAGAGGCAGCCGGCCAAGGGGAGCCACTCACTGCTGCTGGGCAGGACAAAGCCTCAGGGAGTCAACCCAGCCCACAGCAGGGAGGCGTCAAGTGGAGCCAGCCCCCCCCCCGTGGCAGGGGGCGTTGGCTGTGGCTCGGGCAGGGAAACTCACCAGCCCTGGAGGAGACAGGCAGCAGGCCAAAGCTTGGGCCAGGAGAACCAGCAGCCTGGTGGGTTAATACTGAGATGCATCATGTCTCAGCTTCTGGCTGAGACACTCACACTTTGCGGTCGTTCAGCAGCATGCCGTTCATCTTCTCGATGGCGCGGTCTGCGGCATCTTGTGTCTCAAAGTGCACAAAAGCATAGCCCTTGGAGCCGTTCTCATCACACACCACCTGCAAACGACAGGGGTGGATTAGCCAGCATTGATGGGTCACCTTACTCCATGCTAAGTGTTTCCCAAGGACAAATGTAAGGTGCACCCCCAGTTCAGCATCTAAGGAGGTTCTCAGGGTAATTTCAAAGCCTTTCGCTAGGAGCTCAGTTCCCAAGCTAATTATTTCACTGCAGAGAAAGACGGCGTCAAAATAATTAAAGAAAAAGAGGGCTCCCACCCTCTTTCACCACTAGTCATTTACTCTGCAGACTTCCACATTTTAGAAGTACCCAGTTGTGTCCCAATGTGTACCCACTGAAACATTTTGCAAAGCAGGGATTAGCTCCAAGAAACTCTATAAAGAAGGCAGCTTAGCTCTGCTCTAAAGCAAGGATTAACGTGATGTTTTAACAAGTTGCCTCCCCGCCCCCAGAGTGCAAAACCCACCAAGCGATTATATGAAATGCTGGATGGAATCTCAGAAAGAAAGAAAGAAAGAAAGAAAGAAAGAAAGAAAGAAAGAAAGAAAGAAAGAAAGAAAGAAAGAAAGAAAGAAAGGAAGGAAGGAAGGAAGGAAGGAAGGAAGGAAGGAAGGAAGGAAGGAAGGAAGGAAGGAAGGAAGGAAGGAAGGAAGGAAGGAAGGAAGGAAGGAATTGAGGCCTGGCTCTGTTACACAAACTCAAGTCTTTGTGCCTGAGGCCAGCAGCCCGGTCTTATTTGACATACGTGGGGAAGAAGACCCAGCCAATTCTGAGGGTCAGTTCCACGCAGTTCGGGAAAGAAGAACTGGCCTGTGACTCACCTTGCAAGAAAGGATGTTCCCAAAAGCAGAGAACGTGTCATAAAGTGCTTTGTTGTCTATGGATTTATCCAGGTTCTTAATGAAGACATTCCCCACGCCCGATTTCCTCAAAGAGGGGTCCCGCTGAGACCACATGATGCGGATGGGCTTGCCTTTGATTACATCAAAGTTCATGGTATCCAGGGCTCGCTCAGCTACAGCACAAAGAGCAAGAGAGAGAAGCGAAACTTTACCTTGGAAAAAGCAAACGGGACTCCCTTCAGGAGTTCACCTTTCGCCACTTTCTCCTTATCCATGTTGCAGATTTAGGGAGCGTTTCCTCAGGACAACCTGGAGCTTGAGAGGTAGGTGGCATATGTATATGTAGGCACATACATGCATAGACACGCAGAAGATGATATCAGTACATTATGAACTTAGAGCCCTGGGAAACTGACACTAACACGTTGCCTGATAACACCTAATAAATGCATGACAAAGAAATAACCTATTCCAGAGAAGATTCTGCCCTGCCTGGACGACGCAGGCAAGCACTAGAGAAGAATGCCTGTTGGCCTTGGATGCAGGTGACTTGGATCGTTTTTATCATATCTCCAGCCTTCCCTTCTTTGTTACGGAGAAGATTACCGCTTACAGCCCTGGAAAAAGTAGATTATCTGGACCCCTTCTGGTCAGGTTCAGACCAGGATACAGAAAGCTTTGGTGGTGCTTGTTGATATCCTATGTGGCAGGCTCAGGATATGAGTAATGCATCCATCCTGGCCCTTCTTGACTCTCAGGCACCTTCTCTACCACCGACAATGGTATCCTTCTGGACCACTTTAGGGGGTTGGGAATGAGGGGGTGGTGCTCCTCCTTCCCCCAGGGCCAATTCCAGTTGGTGATGTCTTAGATCAGGGCTGTCAAACTCACGGCTCACGGGCCGGATGCGTCATGTGCTGGCCAGTCACGCCCGGTTTAGCAAAGGGGGGGAAGTCGCCATATGTCACCTGACGTCGCCATGACAACGTGAGTTTGACACCCGACTTAGATTGTTACTTGGTAGCCTGGCTCAAGTTTGGGGAGCTGGGTAAGAACATACTTTGGCTAAGCCATACCAAGACTGGCTGTGGGTTTGGGGCCCCAAGGGTCCTAGGGAGATTGTATCCTTGACTTGTATGGGGTTATTCACCACTCCATTCAGATTTAGTATCCAATTTGGGGGTCCTCCTGGACTCACAGCTCTTGCTCAAAAGGTGACAGCTGTGATCAGGGGGGGCTTCTGCCCAACTTTGTCTTGGGCACCAATTGTGTCTCTTCCTGGATCAGAGGGAACTGAGTATAGGCACTCACAACTTATCCAACTCCCAACAATGCACGCTACATGGCGCTGCTCTTGAAGACTATCTGGAAGCTTCTATTAGTCCACAATGCAATGACACAGGCAGCTATTGGTATTTCTCTACTTCACAAATGCAGTGGCTCCCTCTGCACATCCAGGTGAAATTGAAAGCAACGAAGCCTTGCATGGCACAGAACCAGTTTATTCGTGTAAGCACTGCCCTCTCACAAGAATATCTGCCCCTCCGCATTTTATAGACCGACTGTATGTATGTATGTATGTCCCTTCTTTGTTACTTTATAAGTAATTCAAAGCAGCAAACACACACAATCCTCTTCCTCCTCCTATTCCTCCTCACAACTCCTCCTCAGTGAGTGGGTCTGGTATGCTCCAAAAGGGAGGATCCATTCTGAACCTCCTCTCTGAGATCATGCCAGGAAGCCTGTTTTCTGGGTACCAGCCCCTGCCACATGGAACTATCTTTCTCCCCAAAGCCCAATAAACTTGGGGTCTGCAGGCCTTTCAAAAGGCAGTTGAGTCCCATGTAGTTGGGCCAGGATGAGTACTAGCAGTTGGTGATACAGCCTGAATATTTTTAATTGTTTTAAATTACCTCAGTGGCATGTGTTGGGAGGGGATAAATGGTTTTATACAGAATCACAGCATTTGAGTTGGACAACTGCAAACATGTTATAAACTAATACACATTCAAAGCTTCTTTGCGAGCAACCAAGGGAGGTTCAGGCGAGTCTCTCACTTGCTAGACCAGTGGTTCCCAAACTTTTTCAGTCCACTGCCCCCTTGGTGCTACAAACTCATCCTCAATGCCCCCCACCCAGGGGCGGGATTCAAATTTTTGTGGGCGTGACCTAATTTGAGGGTGTGGTTTGCTGGTCACGTGACTGGGTAGGCGTGGCTTGCTGGTCACATGACTGGATGGGCGTGGTAAACCAAATACAACTGGTCCTCACTTAATGACCGGTTGCTTAGCAAGTATTCTAATTTATGACTGGCCTCCCCAGAACTACTTGACCTGTTTTTGGAGTTTTGACACCCATGCGCACACACACACACACACACACACTCTCTCTCTCTCTCTCTCCCTTCTAACCCTGCTGGAGCAGGTCATTGGACTAGAATCGGCAAAGCATCTCTGATTAGATTCTAGAAGTGAATAGAATCTAATCAGAGATGCTTTGCCGATTCTTGTTGATTTGTTTTATTTCTATTTCTTTATTTTATTTTGCTGAATTGCACTGACATGTTTGTCCCTTCTTGTGCACAACCCAGAAGCTTTTGTGATTCTTTGCAGCAAAAATAACGGACCTCTGGCTTTGCTCTACTTTTCAAATGCGCTGCTGCTGCTGCATTCTAGGTGCTGGCCCCGCAGGTCCACCCCATTGAGCCCGCTGCACTGGAGGGACCTGCCCAAGTGGAGCGGTGCACCAAATCAATGGGGTGAGCCTGGGAGGGAAAGAGAGAGAGAGAAAAGAAAGAAAGAGAGAAGGAAGAAAAGAAAGAAAGAGAGATGGAAGAAAAGAAAGAGAAAAGGGACAAAGAAAGAGGAGGGGATGGAGGGGGAGAAAGAGAGACCTGATGCATCAGATTGAAATGAGGCCTAGTTTAGAGGCCCTTTTCCACACTGAAACATCTTTGCCAGCATCTTTGCCAGCACATTGAAACATCTTTGGCTTCTATTAATTAAAAGTTTTGTGGATGAAACATGGCCAAGACTATCAGGAAGCTCTCACATTTTGTTGAGGCTTTAAACAGGATCCATTGGACCAGACCTCCACCCTAAAAAAATACTTTTCCTCAATGTATTACAGTACCAATTCTGAAGAAGGCAAAACCAAAATGTACTGGTAAATTACAACACACACACACACACACACACACACACTCCCACTCCCTTCTAACCCTGCTGGAGCAGGTGAATGGACTAGAATAGATATCTCATTATATTTCTCTCCCTCCCTCTTTATTTCTTTTTCTTTCTGTCCCTTCCTTCCATCCCCCCCTCTTTCTTTGTCTGTCCCATTTTCTTTCTGTCCCATTTCTCTTTCTCTTCTTCCTTCTTTCTTTCTCTCTCTTTCCCTCTCTCAGGCTCACCCCATTGGGATGATCCTTCGGGGCCTCGCCCCAAACACAATGTTGGGAAAGGAGAGCAAACCAGAGTGGCTTTGCTCTCCTTTTCAAACATCCCGCCGCTGCCATGTTTGAGGCAAAGCCCGCAGGATCACCCCATTAAGCCCCTTGCATGCTCTGGTACAAGGGGCTCAATGGGGTGATCCTGCGGGCCTCGCCCCAAATGCAGCGTTGGGAAAGGAGAGCAAACCAGAGCGGCTTTGTTCTCCTGGATGTTTGAAAAAGAGAACAAAGCCGCTCTGGTTTGCTCTCCTTTCCCAACGCTGCGTTCGGGGCGAGGCCCCACAGGATCACCCCACTGAACCCCTTGCACCGGAGCGTGCAAGTCAATGGGGTGATCCTGTGGGGCCTTGCCTCAAATGTGGCGGCAGTGGCAGGATTTGTTCTCACCCCTGAATTGTGCCCTGCAAGAGGCCCACCTCCAGCGCCCCCTGCCGCCTCTTAGCGCCCCCCTGCCAGCCACCTTGCCTCTTAGAGCCCCCAAGGCATCCCGCCGCCCCCTAGGGGGCAGTACTGCCCACTTTGGGAACCACTATGCTAGACCTTCTGCAACAGAGACACTCAGACATGCCACTCATCCTTCAGGATTCTATTTTTATACTGAGCAGCACATTAAACGGTGACATATGCACACCAGATCCTGTTCATAAAAATGCAGAAGCTTAGGAGTAAGTCTCATGCCAAGAACTACCTTAAATTGTGAGAGAAAGGGGTTCAGAGGGCGAGGAGGGACTGCCCGATGCCAACATAGGATTGCGTTCATTGCTCAGGCTGTCCTGGACAGGTTCAGAAAAACTAATAAGGGCAGTGGCAGTCTGGTCTAGCACTTAAGGCACCAAACTAGAAAGCCAGAGGCCGTGGGTTCGAGTCCCTTCTTAGTCATGAAAGCCAGCTGGGTGACCTTGGGCCAATCACTCTCTCTCAGCCCAGCACACAAGGTGGTTGTTGTGGGGAAAATAAGAGGAGGATGGTGCACTGGATATGTTCTCTGCCTTATTTGTAAAAATAATAAAGGCAGGATGCAATTAAATTCAATTAATTACATTAGTGCCTGAGAATGGAAGACAGTTTGAATAATAAGTGGCAGATGAGCAGCCAAAATACAGGACTGGCTGAGATTTTAAAAGATTAGGATGCCACTGATGCCAAAAAAAAGCAGATGCCAAACAAGCCAATGCAATCCTAGGCTACATCAACAGTGGAATAGATTCAAGACCATGTGAAGTGTTAATATCACTTTAAAATGTCTTGGTAAGATCACACTTAGAATACTGCATCTGTTTTTGGTCGCCCCGATGTAAAAAAGATGTTGAGATGCTAGAAAGAGTGCAGAGAAGAACAACAGGGATGATTACAGGGCTGGAGGCTAAAACATCTGAAGAATGGTTGCAAGAATTGGGTATGTCTAGTGTAGTGAAAAGGAGGACCAGGGATGACAGGATAGCAATGTTCCAATATTTCAGAGGCTGCCACGAAAAAGAGAGCGTCAATCCATTCTCCAAAGCTCCTGAAGAAACAATGGATGGAAATTAATCAAGGAGGGAACCAAACTAGAAGAAATCTCCTAAGTGAGAACAATTAACTAGTTGTTGGGGTTCCATCAGGCTTTTAAAGACACTGGATAGCCATTTGTCCAGAATTGTATAGGGTCTCCTGCTTGAGCTGGGGGTTGGACTAGAAGACCTCCAAGGTACCTCTTAATTCTGTTATCCTGTTACTCAGTTATTCTGATGCCTGTATGACAGCAAAGCTACCAATATGGCTTCTTAACTAAGGTTGAAGTCAACATTTGGGAAATTTGACACGTTCCGATTTTAACTCTTCCTGTATAGGCTAACTGAAACATGGCAAAACCAAGCAGCTCTCAGAAGTAAAAATGCTACACAGCCAACCCTCATCTGTCACACAAAACACAATTCTTAATTGATCCAGCTCTAATTCAAGGCAGAGGAAGTGGAAATGTTCTCTATCAATACCTCCCAGAGTCCCTTCCTAATTCAACTATTCAACCATGCACCCCGCATAACCTAAACAGGATTTGTCACAAGTAACGGACAAGGATGCAGCCAACTTTGGTGGTGTTTGGTTCCAAGAACTGTCCAAGATAATACTGGACATACAATAGTGGAAGGGCTGGCGTAACCTGTGCTCTCCAAGATGAATTGTGTGATTTCAAGTCCTTGTTCCTTTCCCATGTGGATCAAGATTTTAGTTGAGGGACAAGGCTCAGTTGTCTTTCTTTATCCAAAGTAGCATTCATTTCAAGTGGCACTTTAGTCAGCTAGTTAAATTAGGCAACGTTTATTTATAGCAGGAAGGGGTGTTCCAGACAGAGATGCTGGTAACTCTTTGCAACTGAAAGGGAAAGGCAATTTGAAACAGAAGTAATACAAGAGAATTTGAAAATTAGGGGGATCTCTACCTGCACAGACATTTCTCCAACATCCAAAGCTACCTGCTAATAAAAACTACTAGAATAAAGATTCTTTTGGTTTGAGCACTGGGACAAATACTTTAGAGGTTATTCAGTACTGTGTAATGTTCTACCTTTATGAAACACTATCAGAAATTAAGTTTCCTGATAATGGATGCATATATAAAATTTCTACCCCATCTTCAAATAAAGAAAGTTTTCTCATAGGTATATTATAATATCAGTGTTGATTCCGTACCTCGATGACATCTATGATAGTTCCTGAGGAATTTATAGCCACCTTTCAGCAGTCTACAGTTTCCTCAAGTCATATTACTATGATGGAACAAGAAATAATATATTGATCCATTAATGTCCCTGATGGGTCATATCTGAAAGACCATTTCAAGGCTGAGTAGAATTACCCAGAATTACAAAATCTTCTGAATTTCCATGGAACACACCTTACGTTTCTGATTATTTGGGAAACACCAAAACAGAAGGTAAGCTATAAAGCACGGTTTACACATCACACAAAATGCCATGCTGAAAGAAAAAAACCTCCCAAGTTGTAACTCAGTGCGATACATGATCCAATTCCTGAGAGCGGATGGAGTCCAACTCTGAATCTCAGCTTCTCTTTAGAGATTGAACTTGGAGATGCTCCAAAATAACATTATCCATTTATGTTTGCCCTCGAGACATCCTTTCCGTGATATTGTATGAGCATCCTTTTTAGAATTGGGATCAATCTTTAATCTGAAACCCACAGTTGGGCACAAAGTTCAAATTTATCCACCCATACAAGAACCGTTCTCCAGAAAGCAGCCCTTTTCTCCCTGTGGGCCATTTCGCCCCATGTTCCTTCTCCATTGCCCAGGCAGTCAGAGGAGGAAGGCTCTTGGTTCAGAAGCTGGATCAACACCTCCACAGGGAGCCAGCAGCTCCCAAGAGGAAATCCTCTAGGGAACCCCATTCCAATAAATCATGGGACTCTTTGGGGGGTCACCTACTACATCGTCAATGAAAGTCAACTTCCAACCACCACAGAAGAACCTGTCCTTCTAAGACAGCCAGGTGAGATCGCGCTCTCTCTCAAAACAGCCCCCTTTTCTGACCCCCTTTTCAGGACACGGCCCCTGGATGACCACCCAACCACAGGGCCTTCCAGGCCTCTTCAGGAACAGGAACCAGTGGGAATCCCAGTGAGACCAACTTAAGTTAAGGAAACACCCCAGTAGGCGGCACTGGGAAGCCGCATTCCCTTTGCTGCCAAGTAGCCCACCAGGAGGCCTTGCCAGGCCAGCAGACAAGGTGCAGCCAGCTGGGCTTGGCTTTTATTATTCCAGGTGTAAAAATCCTGTCCCAGGAGGGAAGAAGAAGGGAAGAAGGAAGGAGGGAGGGAGGGAAAAAGGAGGGAGGGAGGGAGGAGAAAGGAAGGAGGGCAGAAGGGAAGAATGAGGTAAGGAAGAAGGGAGGAGAAAGGAAAGAGAAAAGAAGGGAGCGAGCGAGGGAGGAAAGGAGGGAGGGAGCCAGAGACTCAATCTGGGCCCGGAGGTCCTACAACGGTTTCACCCCCACCTCAGAACAAGATTAAGGGGAGCGGGGGGGGGGGGGCTCCGTCTCCCAGAATCCGCCGCCCACGCGGCCTTGCCGGGCCTTGCGGGTCCTCACCGTCGCCGGGCTGCTGGAAGTTGACGTAGGCGTAGCCCAGCGAGCGCCGGGTAATCATGTCCCGGCAGACGCGGATGGAGAGGACGGGCCCAGCGGGGCTGAACTTCTCGTAGAGCAGCGCCTCCGTCACCTCGGGGTGCAGGTCCCCCACGTACAGCGACGCCATCGGGTAGCTGCTCCCGGCGGAGGCGTTCATCTGGGCGGGCGGCCGTTCCGGGGCAGCGGCGGAGCAGCGCGGCGAGCGGGGCAGGGCAAGCCTCGGGGAGCCTCTCCGCACGCGGCCAAGGCCTCCGGGCGAGGATCGGGCCTCTTCTTCCCGGGGGCTCCTCCCCGCCCCGCCCCGGCCAAGCTGCGGCCGAGAGCGCCCCACTGAGGCCTTCAGAGGACGCGCCGAGGCTGCCCCGCCGCCACCGGGCCTGTACGGGCCGCCCGCCCGCCGCAACAGCAGCAGCACCACCAGCAGGAGGAGGAGGAGGAGGAGGGGCCGGCCTGGCGGGCGCTCCCTTCGCTTCGGGCTGCCGGAGGGTTCCCGCAGGTCCCGGCCTCCTGCGTCCGACTCCAGGGGGATCCGGAGCTTTCCTTTGGGACCGAAGAAGCCCAGATTTCCTGTTGCCAAGTCAAACGTTTCTTTATGAGTTTTGCCCCATTTTACGACCGTTCTTTCCCCGGTTTTTAAGTGAATCACTGCAGATTTTAAATTTAGTAAGAGGGTTGTTAAGTGAATCCTCAGGTTTCCAAAGGTAACCACAGGACCCTGCAGGGGTCATACATGTGAATCAGTTGTCATAGGTTTGATCATAGGGCCCCGGGGATGCTGTAGCAGTGGAAGTAAAACCCAGGTGGCCTCCCGCCTTGGATATAAAACGGAGGCTGGTTGAAAAGAGGGATTCTCTCTGTTGATGAGCAGAACCACCAACCAACTGTGGTTCTGGGGCGGCTGCCAAAATGGAGTTGAGCGTAAGTAAGTAGGTGGTGGGTTTTTATACTAGCTTTGGGCTTGAGGTTCCTGTTCCTGTGCAAGAACATGTCCTTCAATATTCTAACGGCTGCGGTCAGAGTCCTAGGGCAGCAGTCACCAACTGGTGGTCCATGAGAAGATTTTTTTTAAAAAAAAGTTTTTATTTTTTACAACAAACATACAAACAAGACATAAAAACATAAAACCATCTTTCAATTATATACATACAGTGTGTCAGTTGGTTACAATCTTTTGTGCTATCCTTTTTTTTGCCATTACTCACAAGTTGTATAAATTCTCACCTTGTCAATCTAACATATCCTTATGTATTTATCAATAATTAATCATTCATTTGACTAAACTATTTTTCCATCATTTTATGCAAGATATTCTAAATTTAATTATAGTTTAATCTTATACATTCATCCAATGGTTATATATTTTATATTGTATTCTATATCAATCTATTAACTTTTTATTGTAAAACTTTTTAATCTATTTCTTTACCATATCTTTTTATCTAACCATTGATAAAATAAATCCCATATCATATAACATTGTTTATCTTCTTGTTCTCTTATTTCAAATGTCAATTTACTCATTTCAGCACAGTCCATGATTTTCTTAATAATTTCCTCCTGCATAGGTATTTTTTCATTTTTCCAATTCTTAGCAAATACAATTCTAGCCACTGTTAAAACATTTACAATCAAATATTTCAATTCTTTGCTGTATATTTCCAGTATAATTCCCAATAAAAATATCTCAGGTTTAAAGTCTATGTGTTGTTTTATCATTTTTTCCAACCATGTGTGGATTATAGTCCAGTATCTTTTTGCATCCGAGCATGTCCACCACATATGGTAATATGAACCAGGTATCTGATGACATTTCCAACATTTATCCAATTTATTCTTGAACATTCTCGCAATTCTCGTCAGGGGTAAGTGCCACCTGTAAAACATTTTATACAAATTTTCTTTATATGCAGTTGACATTGTCATTTTATAATTTTGAGGCCACAATTTTTGCCATTTATCTAGGCAATATTTAGGCAATCCCATATCCAAAATTTCCCCCCCAAGCAATCATCATTTCTTTAACTTGTTCTTCCTGTAATTTAAACTCCAGCAAATGTCCATAGAGTTTTTTAATTACTTTTTCATCAGTACCTGTCAAAATTTTATCTAAGATACCTTCTGTTTTAATATCTTTATCAAATCTAGATTGTATTTGCAAATATGAAAACCAATTCATTTTTACACCTTGTTCTTCCAACGCTTGCATAGATTTAAACTCACCCTTTTCATTCAATATTTCACCATATCTAACTGTTTGTTCCATTTTATATGTTATTGGATAAGAAAAAGCTTCAATAGTAGATAACCATAGTGGAATATTTAAATAATATTGCTTTTTTATCTTCTCCCAGTTTAAAAACAATGCTTCTCGAATATAATGTCTTTTAAATCCCCCTGCGTTTTAGTTCCCTTATACCAGAGGAAGGCATGCCACCCTAACAGCAAGTCATGTCCTTCTAAATTCAAAAGTCTAGTATTCCTTAGTGTTATCCACTCCTTTACCCACATCAAACTCGTCGCCTGATGATATAATTCCCAATCGGGCAAAGCGAGTCCTTCTCTTATTCTTGCATCTTGTAACAATTTAAGTTTTATTCTCGCTTTCTTCCCCTAAAAATGTATTTTAGCACTATTTTATTTAGATCTTCAAAAAATTCTTTTCCTAATCTAATTGGAATTGTCTGGAATAAATGTAAGATTCTAGGCAATACATTCATCTTAATTGTGGATATTCTCCCAATCAATGATAATTGTAAATTTTCCCATTTTATCAAATCTGTCGCAATCTGTTGTTTGAGTTTAAGATAATTGTCCTTAAGTGTGCTACATCTTGGTGTTATATGTATCCCTAAATACTTAACCTTATTTGTGACCTGGATCCCCAAAACTTCCTCCAATTCTTTCTTTTGACTTGCTAATATGTTCTTCGTTAAAATCTTTGTTTTATCTTTATTTATTTTCAAACCTGCTACTTTCCCACACTCTTCTATCTTTTCTATTAGCTTAGGTGCTGACTCCAATGGATCCTCTAATATGAATACTAGATCATCTGCAAAGGCTTGCAATTTGTACTCTTCTTTTTAAATTTTCATTCCTTTCATTTCTTTTTCTTCTCTGATGTTCCTATTCAGCACTTCCAGTGTTAACACAAACAGAGGCGACAGTGGACAGCCTTGTCTATTCCCTTTTCTTATATCTATAAAGTCTGTTAACTCTCCATTTATCATAACCTTTGAAATTTGTTTACAATATATCGTTTCTATGGCTTGGGTAAATTTTTTACCAAAGCCCACTTGTTCCAATTGTAGCAGCATAAAACACCAATTCACATTATCAAAGGCTTTTTGTGCATCTAAAAGCATCAAAGCCATTTGTTTTTCTGGATGTGCCTCATAGTATTCCAGCATATCTAAAATTATTCTCATATTGTCTTTAATTTGTCTCTCTGGCAGAAATCCATTTTGATCAGAGTGAATACAATTGTTTCAGTATCTTTTCAGTTTTTCTGCCAGAATTGAGGCAAAGATTTTATAATCTGGGTTTAATAGGGATATAGGTCTATAATTTTTAACTTGCTGTGGGTCTGTGTCCTCCTTCAGTACAAGTGTAATATATGCTTCTGACCATGTTTTGGGTATTCTCTTCCTTGACATAACTCCATTCATAACTTCTAATAAGTGAAGATTCAATGTTTCCTGAAATGTCTTGTAGAATTCCGCTGGCAGACCGTCCGGACCTGGTGCTTTCCCAATATTTTGCTTTTTTAAAGCTTCTGTTAATTCCATCATCGTTATGTTACTTTCTAACATTATTTCAATATCTTTGGGTATCTGGGGCAGATTTGCTTCCTGTAAGTATTGTTGAATTCTTTCTTCCTGAACATTCTCTTGGTGGTACAATTTTCCATAACAGTCTTGAATATTTTTTTTCTTCCCGCATTTCCATAGTATACATGTTCTTGTTCATTTATTAATTGATTTATCCTTCTTGAGTCTCTTTCCTTTCTCAGTTTATAAGCTAACCATCTGCCTGGTTTATTTGCATCTTCAAAATAGTTCTGTTTAGCATTTTTTAATTTTTTGTGCTATTTCCTCTTTTTCCATTAGCCCCATTTTGTTTAGTTATGTCCATTTTAATTTTAATGTCTTTTTTTGTGGAAATTTCTGTAACTCTTTTTCCAGCCTTTTGTAGTCATCTTCCAATGTTTTAAAGTTTTTCTCTGTTTTATGTTTCTTTTTCTTGTGTAGTCCATTCTCAGGCCTCTTGTATAAGCCTTTATCGTGTCCCAGAGGTTCTGTACAGATGTATCCTCTTTTGTGTTTTCTTTAAAGAAGAAAGCCAATTCTCTCTCAATTTTCTGTTTAAAATCTTTAACATCATATTATTTAGAGTCCATCTAGATCTCCTTTTTTGTCCTTTCCATACAACTGTTATTGGATTATGATCTGCCCAGGTACTTGTTTCTATTTCAATATCTTGTATATTTGAAAGCAATTCTGATGACATCCATATCATATCTATTCTGGACTATGATGCGTGTCTATTTGAATAAAAAGTATGTTATTTATTTTCCGCATTTCTCTCTCGCCATGCATCTTTTAGGTTTATCTCATCTACCTTTCGAAAGAAGGATTTTGGCAATGTCTTTCTAGTTTTCTTTGCTGCTTTCTGTGTTTTATAATCCAATTTGTCATTAATTATTCCATTAAGATCTCCCATCAGACAAATATTAGCATAGTCCAGTTCGATTATTTTCATATGTAATTTCCTGTAAAAATCTTCTTGATTATCATTTGGAGCATAGATTGCTATTAAAAGTGTCTTTAAATTATTGTCCATTATCTCCATCATCAAAATCCTTCCATCATCATCTGTATTTATTTGTTCCGCTGGGATTGTATCTCTAATGTATAACACCACTCTTCTCTTTACATTGTGTCAACGCTGTAAATAATTTCCCTAATTTTTTTTGTTTCAATATGTGTTTGTGTTGTGAAATTTTAATTTCTTTGGTTTATGAAATATTTTTCTTCTTTTAGTAGCTGAATTAAGTCCATTTATATTAATTGTAATCAGTTTTCTCTCATCCATTTTAGACTTTATAAGAAGGATTTGTTGCTCTAGTAGATCTTGGTTCTTGTTGCTCTCTGGGTACACCACCTACGGCTCCTTCTTCTTTTTCAATTACTGCTATACATTCCTCTTGAAATTCAATTAACGACTCTTCTTTTCTTGTATCTTCCTCCTTTCCTCTGAAATATTCCAGATAGAATAACTCTGCTTTTTCAACTGTATCAATTCTGTGTCTTTGTTCCTGCCAGGTAAACATGAGACCTTCTGGTATCAGCCATCTGTAATTTATTCTTCTCTTGAGTAACTCTTTAGTCAAAAATAAATATTCTCTTCTTATCTCTCTCACTCTTCTCGGTACCTGTTTCAGTACCACTATTTCTTTATCTTTGTACTTTAGTGTCTTCTCTCTTGCCACCTGCAGTATTTGTGATTTAATTATTTTCTTAGTAAATCTGATATGGACTTCTCTTGGCAGTTCATTTCTCATCGCATATCTTGTATAGACACGGAAAACCTCATCCATTCCATCCATCAACATAAATAGATTTTTGTGGTCCGCAGCGCACCCGGGTGGAGGAGCTGCTCTGGGATGACCAAAGAGCCAGTCCTGTGACTAGAGCTCTGGAATATGGGACCGGCCAGGCAGCTCGTGGTGGGGCTGGAAATCTCTGCCATAGAGGGAGGTACGTGCAACGTGCAACTTTGCAGTTGGTGCAACGTGCAAGCCCTCGCCAGATGGAATGAGGTAATGGTGCTGTTGTGGCCAGTGGGGGTGATGGTGCAGGCGGGCCGAAGCAATGGGTTTCGGTAACCCATGGCTCTTTCGTCCGCCTGCTGTGGCTCCCTGTCAGCTGAATCCAGCAGTGGCTGGCCCCTCCCCTCCCCTCCCCTCCCAGTTACTCCTCGCCTGGCCTGAGAAGGTAAGGGTGATGGCAGGGGATGTAGACTCGCTCCATATTCCAGAGCAGGAGTGAAGTGCCCCTGTACTTGCCTCATCTCTTGCTGGGTCTCGCTGGCGCTTCTTCTGGCCCTTTTTGGTGCTGCGAGCACCTCACCGAGACACTGGCCCCACCCAGCCGTTTCCGCCGCTGCTGTTGGCGCCCCCATGGCCTGCCCATTGCTCTCACAGCACCTGGCGCCGCACAGTTAAATTTAGCACGCTTCACAATGAAGATGGCGTCCCCTCCCCCTCCTGGAACCCATTACAACAAGGAGCATCAGCTGCAGCCAGATCAGGTAAGTGTCTCAGGGCGGAGAGCAGGTCTGCGTGACTCCATTCCTGTCCTGACAGCCCTCCGCTTCAGTCCGGCCCCTTCGGATCGAGGCTCTCTCGAGTCTTTCGGTCACACCACACATCAGAACTTTTAGCATGAAGTTTGAAAAGCACCTCATCGATTTTATATTATTGCTAGCATATGTTGTAGAAAATGAGTATTTGCTGGACAAACGTTGCAATTGAAATAACTCTTTGTTTTGCACTTTTTCACCTTCAAGGCAGTTTGACAGTGGGTCCTCCTTCCTGCCTTTGACCTCTGTTTTGATTTCCCATGTCCTCCTTTGACTGATCAGATTGCCAGGCCTCCGGCAGCCTCCTGCCCAACAGGGTCTCAGCCCCTGGCCACAGAGTCCATTGGCATGGAGAAAGACCTTCGTGATGTCTTTGGGTCGAGATGGGATCTGGCGAAGTTTCTACTGCTTCTATTGTTTTATTTTGCAGTTGTCAGCTGCCCAAAGTTTGTCTTTACAATGGGAATACAAAATTTAATGAAATAATGTCAGAAAATTCCTCTCTGCCCTTCAGCCTAAGTAGACCTTCCTCTTGATTCCCTTGCCAGTCCAGAAGATGGGCAAAATAAAGGCTGTGCAGGGAACATGTGTGCTGCCTTCCCAGCACTGTGCTTTGGGTGGCACTGGTGGTTGGTGCATTTTGCTCAAAAGCCACCCCACATGAACACACAAACCGACCTGCAACTTCTGGTGCTCTGAGTGGCCTGCCAAGGTGGCCGTGCACCCCACGCCTGTCAAGCTTCCAAAAGAGAGGCAGCTCGGGTGCATAAATGAACACCCCCTGTCCAGAATTGGAGACCGTTGATGTCCAAGATGAATTGCCAGTGCTGCCAGCTGCTCTTCAAGAAGTTTCAGGGGACATCAGTTTGTGCACCAGTTCCATCTGAGGAAATGCACCCTGATCCAGAACTAACAAGGGTGCTAGAGCCACAGTACCTGGTTCCAAAGCCAGAAGAATTTTGGTTGCTGTTGGTGCAGTGGAGTTAAAAAGCTACCCTTTTGGAAAACATGTAGGTAGACAGAAAACTAGTGGAAGTCCAGGATTAAATTCTTGAGGTTTGCATCCTCTCACTTCACATTTTGAAACAGAAATACTACACCCTAAGAAGCTTTCAGTGTTTGATGGTTCAGGAAGGGCAGCTAAAAGATGGGTAGCTGTTGTAAATAATAAAGATTAAATTTCTCTTCCTGCTTTGCTCCAAGCTACCTGATTTCTAGAAATCCTCTGAGTTCAGGAAAGTTTTGAGAGAAAGTAGCAGGCCACCCTCCGAATCCCCTGGCAGTGCCTGCAAAGTCTACCTGTGCTGGGTGAAGCAGCTGCGGGATGCTGGGTGCAATTTCATGCCCATGGTAAGGAGCCTTTCCTTTTCTGCCGCCACTTTCAGCAGAGAAAGGGGGGTGAAAAGTCAACAGGGAAACTAGATTCACTGAACAACCATGTTATTCACTTAAAAGCTGCAGTGATTCACTTAACAACTCTGGCACAAAAGGTCATGAAATGGGTGTAATTAACTGTCTTGCTTAGCAACAGAAATTTTGGGCTCAATTGTAGTGATAAGTGAGAATCCCCCCCCCCTCTCTCTCAGTTTGAGCTAAGGTGTATGACTGCTGTCTTCTAAGCTTCCTGAACTACAGCTTTGGCCTTTTTGGGCATATTATGACTCAAGTGATGGTTGCCAATTTGGGGGACATTAAAGCAAATATGTAACTATCATGTTACATTTTATAAAATACAGTATGCAGTCCAGCCTTCAACTTTCTCCGCTTATTTCTTGCTTGTACCTACAATGTTGTTGACACACTGCCCTGGGCTGATGATGATTATCACATCCTGTGCCATTGTGTGCCAAGCACATTGGGCTGCAAGTGTACTCCATGCTCTCAGTTCATAGCTAAACCGAAACAAAAACACTCAAGAGAGGAATTCACTCTGCACATTGCAAATATTGGTTATTTCACACTTGGTGCAATTTTTTTTCCAATTAATCAATTCTGCTAAGAAGAAAAATGCCCCTCTTAGTTATTACTAAAGAATAATAGCTGGAATCAATTTATGAGAGATGCATGTATTTATTCCCATCCTCCTGAGAATAGACGCCTCTGTGTGGCATACGGTAGAAGGATAGCCTTTTAAGGGCCCAAAGGGAAACTGGGAGGAGGGATGTAAGGTTTAAAGAGGGAAAATCAACCACAGGGCTATAGGGAAAGGCAAGACTTCTGATAGTTTGCAACACCTGTTGTAGGGCTAAAGACGTCAATCAGAATAAAGTAGAAGGGAGCTTCCTACTGCTATCATGTCTATCTCCCCCACCCCAGTCCTTCTTTTCTCTAGACTAGCCAAACCTAAATCCTGCAACCATTCTTCATGTTTTAGTCTCCAGGCCTTTAACCATCTTAGTTTCTTTGCACTTTTTCCAAAATCTCAACATCTTTTTTGTAATGTGGTGGCCAAAACTGGATGTTCCAGGTGTGGTCTTACTAAGGCTTTATAAAACAGTGCTAGTTTGATTCTATGCCTTTGTTTATACAACCAAGGACTTTATTAGCTTTTTTGCTGGGGCCACACACTGCTGGCTCATATTTAAGTGATCATCCACTAGGACTCCAAGGTGTCTCTCACCACTACTATTTTTGAGCCAGGTTTCACCTAATCTGTACTTGTACCTTTGGTTTTTCTGCCCAGTGTAAAACCTTGCTTTTTTCCACATTAAATTACATTCTGTTGCATAGGGCCCATTGCTCAACCCTGTCAAGATCTTTTTTGATCCTGAGTTTTTCTTCTGGGATATTGGCTATTCCTGCCAAACTTAGTGTCATTTGCAAATTTGACCAGTTTCCCTTCTATACCTCATCTAAGTCATTTATGAAGATATTGAAGAATACTGGGCTCTCATAAAGGTCTACTCATTGAGTACAGTTTGTCAGCCAGTTACAAATCCATCAGGTGGTAATGCTGTCTATCCCACATTTTTCTAGCTTACCAAGAAGTAGATTGTGGTCTACTTTGTCAAATGCCTTGCTAAAGTATAAATATACTATGTCCACAGCATTTCACTCATCTACTAATTTAGTCACTTTGTCAAAGAATGAAAAAGGATCAGTTTGGAAGGATCTTATTTTAACAGACCTGTGCTGGCTATTAATAACTTTATTTGTTTATCGCTGTTCACAGATCTGTTTTGGATTATTTTTTCCAGTATCTTCCCAGATATTGATGTTAGGCTGATTGGTCTGTAGTTTCCTGGGTCTGTTCCCCCCCACTTTTTTTTTTTTTTTGAAGATGGGAACCCCATCACCTCTTTTCCAATCCTCGAGTACTTTCCCAATGTTTCAGGATTTTTGAAAGATATGGTACAATAGTTCTGAGATAACATCTGCCAGCTCCTTCAGAACTCTGGGATGTAATCAGTGATTTATATTCATCAAGATCAGACAGATGTTCTCTAACCATTTTCTTGCTTATTTTTATTTCTAGTCTGTCTTTTACATTGAGGTTTTTGGTAGGTTGGGCTATATATATTTTTTTTTTTTTTTTTTTTTGCATTGCAACTGTTTTGGGCTTTTGTAACTGTTGCAAAGAATGAGTTAAGCAATTCTGCTTTCTCTCTGCTGCCTGTTACTTCCTTACCATCTTTTCTTTTAATCTACTGCTTCCTTGATTGTTTTCTTGTTATTTATATGTTGAAAGAAACTTTTAAAATTATATTTTACTTTTGTTGCAAGTTGTTCATTCTGAGCCTTTGCTTTCCTGACTTCATCTTTGCAGATTTGGGTTATCTGCTGATATTCTGCCTTAGTTTTTCTTTTTTTGTACTCGTCCTTTTTGTCTTTCAGTTTATTAGTGCAACTTCTTTGATTTATTAATACATATTGGACTGGGCTTTTATTATCATACTTTTAAGAGTTTTCCACTGTTCTTGAGTTGTTTTCCTTTTTGGGATTTTCATTCATGGAATTTTTCTTTGGTTCTCTCTGAGTTTGTTAAAGTCAGATCTTTTAAAGTTTAAGACACTGGCTGGATTATGTTCTATCGCTTGTGTTTGCATTATATTGAATTGCAATATGACGTCGTCAACCTTGCCAAGGTTCCGGCAACTTCAACTCCCTCTGTCACTTCCTCTCTATTAGTAAGAATTAGGTCCAGTATAGTTTTTCCTCTAGTTCCCTCCTCTACCTTTTGGAGGACAAAGTTGTCCGCTAAGTTGGTTTAGGAATCTGTTTGATCTCCCACTTCCTGCAAGGTTTGTCCCCCAGTTGATATCAGGATAGTTAAAGTCCCCCATTACTATAGTTTTTACAAATGTATTACATACATTTGTTAGTTGTGTAGCAAAATATTCATCTATATCTTCTGCTTGGTGGGTGGCCTATAGCAATGTCATTTCCCCCCCTTTTATCAATATAAAAGGATCCCATATGGATTCTAGGAGGTTTTCATCCTTGGTTTTCTGGTTTTCTGTAGAGTTATGGTGATCTTTTATGTGTAATGCAACTCCACCTCCTCTTCTGTTAGGCCTGTTTCTTTTGAACAGTTTGTATCCTTCCATCGGTACATTCCAGTCATGAGCTTCGTCCCACCATCTTTCAGTAATGGCAGCTGTGTCATATCTGCCTTCCTGTACTAATACGTCAAGTTCACCCTGTTTCTGAGCGTTTTTGTGCATAGGCATTTGAGTCCTTTACGGGTCTTGGGTATGTTTCTTTTATCTCCTATTTTGTAACTGAGTTTTCCATTCTTTCCATCACCCTCCATTGTGTTTTTCCGTTTTTTCTTTTTCTTCTTTCTCTTTACTCCCTGCCTCCTTATATGATTGGTTATCTAGTGGAATGAGGTTCTAAAGATCTTGAAGATTGCCCCCCCTCCCCCCCCTCAATTTAAGTTTCAAACCCTTCTGTTGAGATGAGCCAGTCGTTTTCCCAATGTATTCTTTCCAGTTCTTGTGAGGTGCAGTCCACCCCTTGCCAGGAGCCCTTCAGGTAGGTCAGGCAGACCATGGACTAGGAAGACGAAGGTCTCTGGACGGCATCAGTTTTTAGGCCAGTGGTCCGTTTCTAACATCCTTTGCTCCCTCATTGGATATTGACCTTTTGTTGGAAGTGGTTGTACTCCCAATCCTTTAACTTTCTTCCCTAGCTAATCGTAATCTCTTGTTACTCTTTTCAGAATCATTGTTGTATCGTTGGTCCCCCCATGTGTCGGAGAAAAAAGAGGTAGTAATCCGTGGGGTTGATTATTTTAGTACGGTTCTCAGTTACATCTTTGATTTTTGCTGTTCAGTCTGCAGACTATAGTTTCTGTTCCCCAAAGAATTGTTCAGTTACTATCAGTTGTTCAGTTAGTAACACGGTCGTTAAGTGAATCTGGCTTCTCCATTGACTTGGTTTGTCCGAAGGTCTCAAAAGTGGATTGCAGGACCCTGGAACAAGGCAACAGTCGTAAATGTGAGCCAGTTTCCCAGCCTCTCCATTTCCATCATGGGACCCTGGGGATGCTGCAATGGTTGTAAGTGTGAAAAATAGTCATAAGTCACTTTTTTCACTGCCAATTTAACTTTGAATGGTCACTAAATGAGCCGTTGTAAATCAAGGACTACCTGTAGTTTTTCTGTTATCTATCTCCAGAGCCCCAGAACTTCTGGAAGGAAGAATTTGAATTTCTTTTCTCTGGCTCTCTGGATTTTGCTGCTTTGCAAAAAGGGCTCCCGCCCTGTTAACTGCCCCCTTCCTGTTATCTCCCCCCCTGCTTTTGCACCCCCTCCCCCTCAACTGGGCCCTCTAAAAATAGAGGCCTCCTCCTGGAAGACATGACAAGCAGGCAAGCGGTGGTTGGAGCCAAGCCTATTCTTAGCGCTTTGGCACAGGGACCTCCGTAGCCCCAAGGTGCCACCCTCTCCTCTTCTTCTCTTAAGCCCATTGCCTCTTCTCCTTTGGGGCATGGGGGAGGCCCTGAATCCCAGCCCAAAGGCTGCACTCCGCTGAAAACATTTTCAAAAGTCAGCAGGTGGGAGCTTTGGCCACCCATGAAAGGGCTGTGTGTGTGTGTGCATGCGTGCGTGTGACCCAAGGCACCCAGCTCTGCCCCAAGGATGGGGACGCCCAGCCCCGCTGGTCAGGCTGCCTCCCTAGCAGAGCTCACCCCGGAAACCGGCTGCAGGCAAGCCAGGGCCAGGACGCTAGCAAAGCAGGGCCCAGAGGGGCTGCCCCACAGGACTGCTAAACCGAATGGGGCAGAGAATAAGCAGCTGGGGGGTGTTTGGAGGAAATGATTGGGGCGCTGATGAGGAGCCCAAGCATGGGGGGGGTCCCTCAGACGCAGCCAGATGGAGGACCCAGGCTGGAGAAGAGGAGGAGGCGGAATTAAAGCCAGAGGTTGCCTGCAGAGAGCAATACGAGGGAAGGGGCTTCAGTGACACCTTTGTATCCTTTTGATCCCCCGGTGACCCCCCTGCTCCAGCTACGGGTCGCCTTTGACCTGCAACCCTTCATCCTGTAGCCATTCAGAGTTACAAGGGCGGTGCAGGAATGGGGGGTTATGACCCGACTTCTGGCCATCCCAGCAGTCCTGAATTCTTGTGATCAGGGTGCTTGGCAACTAGTATACATTTACAACCATGGGGAAGCCAGCAGGGAAGGGAGCCAGTCTCCCCCATCCACCAACCCTCCTCCAGCCCTCTGCACTCACACCGCACCAGGCACTTGCTCCCCCGTGCACCCTGCCCCACACTCTGTGCCTGTGGGGCATCTTCCTGACCTGCTCCCACCTCTTGCCCTCCCCCGAGGCCCCCTCCCCTTGCCACACCTCTCGCATGTTCTCCGTGCACCCTCCACAACCCCTGCTGTCTGCGCCTCTCCTCTGCACCCGCTTGCTCCCTTCCCCACCTGGGGGCAGCCATTTGCCTGTGTCTGCCAGCTTCCCCACTGATTTTGGTTGTGGAAAGCTGGTAGGAAATTGCCTAGTCTAGTGACCATGGGATCCAGTTAATGACAGCAATCTGGACTGCAGGTTGCTTTATGGCTGTGTTGCTTAGCAATGGAAATTCCACTCCCAATTGCACCCTTTAGCTGCAGCAAAATCCCCCTCCTTACACAATACAGTACGCATTTATAGCTGGGGCTTTACACCAGATGTTTGACTTGCCGCAGGTGGGTCCCTGTGAGACACTGAGTCACATTTCAGCTAACTGGCCTGGGTTTGCAGCACCCCCAAAGGCATGAGAACAACCAGGGGCTGCATGCCGTGTGGATGTAGCCAGACGACTTACACCAACCCCTTTTGAGGAAATATTGGTGGCGAGCTCTTGGTGCAAGCTTGCAGAAGGACACCCCATTCCCAAGATGCCACGAGAAGTGGAGAATCACCACGAGGAGCACTTGGGCTGTCTTGAACGGAACGAATCCACAGCCTGAGTTTGGCATTTGTTCATAATAGTTGTAGCTGGGAGGGACAGCTGAGGTTTTGTCTGTTGGAGAGGCAATATTTCCCCCTTTGTTCTGCCTGCTCCTAGTCCTTATGTTTTAAAGATCCATTGGCAGATAGATGACCCAGGACAGTGAATAAGACACGAGGGAAGGTGTGGTAATAGGAGGTTTACTACAGACAAACTTCCATCAGGCAGGTGTGAAGGTGTTTCACTCACAATCATGAAAATGCAGAAGCAGCAAAAATTGGCAGCAAAATACTTTCTGCAAAAGGAGAGAAGGCACTCCTGAGGCAGTGAGTTCCATGGGGAAACCGTTTCTCCCCCCAAGAATAATGTTGAAAGTGAAAGAAGAACCTTCACTGAGGACTCCTGCCTCGGGCAGGGGGTTGAGCTAGAAGACCTCCAAGGTCCCTTCCAACCCCAGGAGCCTTTGATTCTATTCTGGTCTGGTGCTCTGGATGAAAAGCTCTCAGAGACTCTTGGAGGGAGGCAACGGCTTCCACGCTTGATGCTTAGTCTGTTTAGAGCTAATCGTTTGTTCAGAGTTTCCACGTGGAGTTGGGATTTGGGCTGTGGCGTCTGCTTCTGGCTACAGCCTGCAGCCTCCCTTCCCAAAGGGAAGGGAAGGAAAAGGGTGAAACGCTTTGCATGCTCTTCCACCGAAGGGTGACCAGGGCTGTAAAGGCAGCCCTTCTTGCTTGGGGAAGGAACACTCTGTGACTCTTGCAGGGAGGAGGACTTTTCCCCATTTTGGCATTCAAGCTCAAAGCCAAAGGGCACTTGCTCCACTTTTGCTCCTGCCTGGCTCACAGGAAAGATTGCATCCTGAATGGGTGCCCAGAAAATGCCACATGACATGTGCTTGGCACAAGAAGGCAGCTTCTGTGGCTATGAATATACTTAGACGCCCCTCAGAATTCCTTTCCTGGCAGTGGCCCTTCGGAGGGGAGAGCAATGAATAGGCTGCTGTGGCCAGAAGTGATGGGGGGGGAGGATTTCCCTCAAACGAGGGGTGTGTGTGTGTGTGTGTGTGTGTGTGTGTGTGTGTGTGTTTGCCTCTGCTGGCTCCCCTCTTCCACAGCAGGCTCCCCTCAGCTGGTCAAGCTGGTCTCTGCCCTGTAACCAGCGACCAAGGGCCTTTTTGCAAACCAGCAAACGTTGCAAGCGGGACTTTTGACAAGGCTTCCAGGAGCCCCGCCCACAATGGCTGCGTGCTGCACCTGAGAGAGGGTGACGTATGTCCAGTTCACCGGGGACGCACGGGTCACAGGAAAGTGTCCCCAGATGCCAGAGGATCCCCTGCTGGAGGAAGAGAAAGCTCTCTCGGTCCGGAGGCACTCTTGCTTAGGGAGGGGCCCCTGGAGATGCTCTGAGGGCCCTGCAGGAGGGGGTGGGCCACACTACGGTGCCGGTGGGGGAGGAGCATAAAGTGCCACCTGTACAGGCGGCAGCAGATCCTTCATGGACCGTCCCAATACTTTTGGTTCTGGTCATCCTAGAAGTTGGCACTCACCAAGCGAGACTTCGTTCTCCACCGAGCGCTGGCCCAGCCCAGCCCAGCCCTGGGCACTACTTGCCGTCCTGAGCTGCCTGTCTTTGTCCTGAGAGCTTGTACTTCTGGGCCACCCCATAAGGAACGTGGGCGGCGACCGTGCCCATTTCCTTGGCTCCCTCCACATGAAACATCTGGTCATCAAAGAAGATGTGTGGCCGGATCTTCTCCAGCAGGGGGCCTTTGGGTGCGCCGGCCAGGAAGAGGGCCTCGTCCGTTTCCAGCCCCCAACTCCGGAGAGTCTTTAGGGCTCGGGCCCCGGAACTGGCAGCACTTCGAGCTGTGACCAGGTAGGTGCGGATGGGGCATTCCAGGCGGAGGCCTTTGGTGTAGAACTTCTTCTGGAGCTTCCCCAGCGCTTCCAGGAAGCCCTTCAGTGGCCCCTGGAGAGAGGAACACACACCACGTCAGCCCCAGCACGTGGCCCCCTCCCAGGTAGTCAGGCAAGGGGGGCCAGGGGCTTCCCTGCCCTCCCTGCCCCAGCCACGCACAGGTGCCCCCTCTGGCTCTAGTAGAAGCTGCTATACTGAGATGGGGTTGCTCTCTGGCTTCCTGCTTTAAGACTGGCTCCGTTTGTATGCAGAAGATCTCTTCCCACTTGGTTCTGTCTAAACAAGTGTTTGTTAGCAGGGCAGCTCTGAAGACCATCCTCTCTCTCTCTCGGCAAAAACAATCATGAAAAGGCCGGTCCCCGAACCGCACCTGAGCAAGAGGCTTGTTCTCATAGGCCTTCTCGTGCTCGAAGAACTTGTCCAGGCCATGAGCCTTCACAATCTGCTCCGACTCGTCTGAAAACAGCACCGCGTCTCCGTCAAAGGCGACACGAAGCTGCTTCTCCGAGACTTGCACATCTTTCTTGGGGGTGAAAATAGTGGCAGCTGCAATCCCTGCGGAGGGAGGGAGGGAGGGGAGAAAAGAGCCTTCAGTTCCTGTTGCCTGATGCTTTCCTGTTGGAGCAAGAACTTCACAGCCTTCAGTGAGGTCTGTTTAAGGCCTGTCTGGGATAATTACAGAGTTTGGGAAACAGTAAAAGGAACTTCCAAGTCTTGTTTATGATGGTGAAATCTCTGAATGATTTGAAATGCTTCTTATTACTGGTTAAGTTGCCGTTTGTGAGATCGGCTGTCTCGCTTTCGGTATCCTCTCCTGCTATCCCTCTGCCATCCTCCCCATCACCTCTCACATCTGCCAGGAGGATTCCCCAAATATTTCTGTCCTGTCCCCCAGATGTGTGAGCTTCCCACCCTCCAGGACTTAGCAACTGGTCAATGTGTTTGATCAGTCTTATGCCAATCAGCCAACAAGATCCTCACAGTCTCCCAAATGGCAGAAATCCCAACTTGGAGGGATTCTTCTAAGCAACCTGATAAAGCCACCAGACTTCAGTCCAAGGTTACTTTGCCCCACGAAGGCCTCGCTTACACGGCAGGAGATTCTGACAGACGCTTCACTGCTCGTTCTGCCGGGACTTGGAAAGCTAACAAGCACACCATGTCTGGCATGTGGGGCCGTGGCAGCGGGTGGGGCGGGCACGACGACCAGTAAATCTTTTTTTTATTTTTAATCTGATTCTTGGAGACTGCCTGGACAAGTCCCTGCCATTTTCATGACAATTCAGAAACTGGTTTGCCTCCTTCCTGGGACTGGGAGAGAGTGACTGGCCCAAGATCACCCAGCTGGTTTTGTGCCTAAAGCAGGACTAGAACGCCCAGTCTCTTCGTTTCTGGCCTGGTGCCTTAAGTGCCACACCAAAATGACTCTTCACAAACCTAAACAAACGCAACTAAATGGCTCACAGGACTGTATGAATAAGATTACAACAGTCATGATTCCTGGAACAACACTTAGTAAAGTTGGCCTTGCTTTGGATTTTAGAAAACATGCACCCCCACAGGTGCCTACAGAGTCAAATGTGTCATTTCTCCCTCCCCCTTTCAGTCCAAAAGGCCCCACAAACTCCCACTATGCTTCCCCCCCAACAGCATCACTCACCCTCTTCTATGGCCTCACTCACTTTCTCACAGTCCGAGGATAAATAGAGGTCGGTGTGATAGGCCTTCAAGTAGCAAATGGGGCTATTCCCGCCTGTCATACAAAACCTCTCAATGAAGAGATCTGGGAGGAAAAGAAGACGCTTTGTCGGTAAACAGGAACCAGGCAACCCAAGGCTTCTTTATGGATCAGAGTCCCTGGCTAGTACAACTGGAGGACACCATGGTGGGAAGGGATGAGGATCCTGGAGGTACCTGAAGAGTTGCCAGAACCGGCCATGCGTAATGTAACAGCGGAAGGAGACGAGGAGAGGTGAGCTGGGCAGAAATTTGACAATGCAGTTCAAAAAGAAGATACCTTCAAAGCTGCTTTGAAACTCATCCTTTGTTTGGTACTCAATGCACAAGCTAGAACCCGTGGGTGTTAGCTGCCTTGTGGCTCACTGCAGTATTCCTTATGGGACAAAATTTGTTTGGTACTCCTCATTATTGGTATTCCTCGTGCCTCCCGGAACTAATTAACAATGAGTCCCATGGTGCCACTGTGTATTAAAAACTGGCTGTATGACAAAAGCCAGGCTCCTAAGCAGTTGCTCCTGAAAAGAGCTTCTTCTGGGGGATCCAAGAGGCCGTTTCCTATTGAGCCAGCAGAGTTGTTATGCAGACTGTGGAGCCCATTGCTAGAGAATGAAGCTCCCTCGGGGAGGGGAGGGGCAGAGCTTCCTCCTGGCTCATTGGATGCCCTGGGGAGAGAGATTCGGGGCTCCCAAGCACTGAGCCCACTGCCCCATTGGGGGGATGGCAGTCAGGGGATTAGCCACTTGGCAGATGTTGGCCTTCTGGTTACTTACTGTAATGGTTGATGCTGTTGATCAAGCGAACGCCCACTTGTGCGTGGTTGTTGGTCACGAGGACAATGTCAAAGAGTTCCTCGCTGTCTGGGAAGAGTTCCCGCAGCCGGCAGTTGACTGATTCCAGAGCCTGGGAATCCAGGGAGAGAGAACAGTGAGTCCAAGAGGCAACACATTCACTTAAGGGATCATCGGGTAAGAAGGGCTCACTGGTGGTGACCCAGTGAAGAATCTTCTCCAGCAAAGGAGGGAGTCCTGCTCTCCAAGGGCCACAGGGAGCTTGGGGGTGGGTGGAACAGCAAGAGGGGGGAAAGCCCCAGACCTGGCCCCTGGGGACATGGCCACAAGTGGCTCCCCACCTCCCCCTGGGGACCAACCTTTGCAGAGTTGACCTGTGTGAACATGAGCAAAAGAGACCTTGACAAAAGGGAAGGCTCCTCCGGGCAGGAAGGGCTCCTCCTCGTGCTCCAGCTGATACTTCACGTAGGCCTCCACGCCCTGCTCGGTGTAAATCTTCTGCTCTTCTTCCATACGGAACAGGGCTCGGGAGGACACAGCAATGGTGATGGCGTGCTGTGGCTTTGGCTGCAAGAGAAGAGCGGCGGTTGCATCCCCCATAAGAGAGGGCAGCTTCCCTGGGCGACTGGGCCAAAGGGGGCATCCCTTGAGGGACGGGGGGTTCCTCGCCCTTAAAGGCCGGGGGGTCAGCCAGACCAGCTTCTCTCAATGACTCATTTTCATAATTCACTTCATTTCAGTTTGTCCAGCTTCCATATCAGTTGGATTGTTTTGTAAGGCTCGGGTGACCTCCAGAACCTTATGCCACCGGCCAGAGGGAGAGAGCCACCCTCACCAACTGCCTCCTCCTCCTCCTCCTCCTCCTCCTCCTCCTCACTGCTGTACTTGTTCTCGTGCTGGGAGGAAGTGGGGACGTAGGCCTCGCTGCTTGCCCCATGTGGCTGGGCCCCTGCAGAAGCCCCTGCCAGCAGTCAAGCTTTCTGGGCTCTGCCTGGCTTCTGGCCATCCAATGCTGGCCTTCTGCTGTCAAACGGCTTCCTTCTCTTCTGCCCTTTTGCTCCTGGTTGGGTCCATCAGAGGAGCTCAGCCCTGGCATCTGCTTGCCAAGGAAAAGGGCAGAAGCATTTCTAGCTCAGACAACTTTTCTTCTGCCTTTCCAGGCCTAGTTTAGCCCAGCTGGGTTGGAACCACTCTCTTCTCTATTCAGGCCTGTTTGCCTATCAGGGAGCTGGGAGCACCAGTTTGTTTTACACAACCATGAGTCCCCGAGACTTGCAGAGAACCACCAGCCATTCGCTGGTTGCCATTTCTAGCCAATTGCTAACTGGCAAGGCTCGCTTGGTGGGCAACGTCTGAGCTCCTTCCTTCCCTCAAATAAAATGGGACAGATCCTGGGTATTTTTGTGCTTGGCCAATGAAGAAATCCCTGTCACTGGCAGAGGGGCAGGGCTTAGTGGCCTTCATCCAATCACACTCTTCCCCCCCCCTCCCCATGCGCGTGTGATGGGGATCGGGAGGACCACTGTTATCGGGGAGCCAGGGGCATCTTTTGATTTCTCCCACCATATCAAGAGCGGTCTAGAGGTCAGAGCTCCTTCTGAGCCAGCTAGTTTGCTTTCCACTCTTGCTGGCTGAACCAAGGAAAAGGTGGGGAATCTTCCCCTAACTTCAAAGCTTCTCCTGCCGTATAAACCTCAGATTTCCTTCCCATCCAGGTGCAACACCCAGCCAAGGTCCGTCTTGCAGCCTCCTGAGCACAGCAGGGCCATGAAGTCACAGTGCCATGGTAGAAAGTTAGCACCCACCCCTCTCCTAGGAGAACGAAATATTCTAGGAAATATTAAAAGGGCAAAATATTATATTTCCCTGGATGGAAAAAGGAGAAGCATGTTTTTATAAAGACAAAGCAGCTCCCTGCCCCTTTCAGCTCCAGGGTGGTGGGATTAAAACACGGCCCTCGGGACACGATAGGATTAGCCCTCTACCCATCTCACCACACGGCACCTGGGAAGATTAACATCACCCAGCAAGATTCAACTAAGCCTGGGACTCAAGACAACCTACAAAGTTACCCCTGCATGGCCCCATATGGGAGTCTGACAACCAACTAGGATACATTTCTTGCCACAGGAACAGGAAGCAAATTCAAAGCCCGACAGAGGGTATAAATCTCTCTCACCCATATGCTTTTTTTTGCCCAGGACCTCAAATCCTGCTGTCCGCCATTAAACCATCCTTCTAAGCAGTCTCCATGTTTCCAGTGTCTTTCTTCCCACCTGGAACTGACCCCAGGTGGACATTTCTTCCAATATTTTTTTTGATCAAAATCTTGGGGTTGTGTTGTTTGTGGAGAGCTTCTGCATGAAGCCTGGCATCAGGTACTGCTCAGAAACTGGATGCCTGCGGGGTCTCTCTGCTGTCACTATTAAGGAATCCCTGGCAGCTTGGAAGAGATTTGGATATTATCTTGCTTGCTACGTCAGCTTTGATGTTATGCATTTCTATCTGTTTTTGAGCTAATAATAAAGCTTCAACTCCCTTTAGTTACTGGAGTGATCATTGTTTCTGGATCCAAAGGAACCAATTGCCTGGACAACTAATTACTACCATGACACTTGGCAAAACAGTGTGTGTGGCCTGTGTGTAAGTGTGTATGTGTGTATGTGAGTGTGTGCGTGGGGGGGGGGCGAGGACACCAAGGACAATATGTTGCCATTTCTAAGACAGATTTACCACATAAAACAGTGTTTTCCCACACCTTAAATACACCACTTGCACAATACAGACAACTCTTTATTATTTGCATGGAGGGAGGGGGCGGGTGGGCAGGAGCCCCCTTGCAGGCCAGAGCAGGGTTTCCCTGGGGAAACTGAGCCAACTCTGCAGACCAGGGCCATCTATTCCGGAAGCACCTCTGAGCCTGGAAAGCAGCCCCCTCCCCGTCTCTCGCCCTCAGCGGTCCTGATTAATTGCCCCCTTTAGAGCCAAGCTCACCTCCCTGACGCGCTGCCAGGTGAGGATCGGCTGGGGGACTCCACAGATCCTTTCACTTGCCCTGGCATTTCACCTGGCCTCTCGCCAGACCAGCATCCCAAGTGCCCTGGCATGCAAACAAGAAAGCCTCCCCACATCCACCCCAGCAGGAAAAACGATCTCGCTTACTGATTTGGGCTTCTTTTTGGGAGAGAGGTTCTCATAAAAGGCCTTGGCATCCTCCAAACTTGCTTGTTTTGGCTGCCCTCTGCTTTCCGGGCATCCGGGTCCAGTGGGCTCCATGGCGCATTCCCTCGTCCGGGAGCAGGAGACGATGCAGCCAGCCGGCTGCTGGCCTTCCTTCTGCCCAAGAGCCCCCCAGTTCAGCTGCAAAAAGAGCCAGCCGCCTCCTCCGGCAGCTGCAAAGGGAGGGCGAATCCGGAGGCAGCTGCAGCAGTCAGTGTGCCGGAAAGAAGGCAGAGGAGCCTCTGCGTGTGTGGTGCGTGTGTCACTCAGAGCACGCTCTTTATAAGGGATCCCATGAACCTCCTGGGCCCTCCTGCTGCTAAAGCGACTGCCTGGGCAGCTGCCCTCCCACCTTCCTGGCTTCCTTTCCTTGGACCGACTAAATCTGTGGGCAGCCCCACTCAGGGTGGGGGCAGGGGGGCAGGAGGGCACCCAGAGTGTGTTGCCCAAGAAGGAGGAGGGGGGTCCTCTGACTTGGCCCCAAAGGAGCTGGGTGTAAACAGCCTGGGAGAGGGGGCTTACCTGGGCAGGATGCCCACCGCCATGGCAAAGACCACGTAAGAGGGCAGGCGGTGTGCTGAAAGGAGACCCTCTCGGGTCCAGCAGGGGCTCCCAGGGACCAGGGGCCACCAAGGGGGGCCAAGACTTGCACCAATTCCTGGAATTTTGCACCACCTCCTGATTTTAGGGATCTTTTATTGTGGCTCTGCTGCCAAAAACAAACATCTTTTGGGGATGGAGTGGGGGGAGGGACCGGAGACCGTGGTTAAGACAGAAACAGGGGAACAAATGGGCTCTTATTTCATAACCCAAAAGGGGTTTTTACAAGGTCCATTTACAAATTATCTGCATTCTTCCACGGTTACTCTCTGCCTTCCCAGGCTTGCCCCCCTCCCCCACGCCCTTCTCTTGCTGGACAAAACCTTCCTGGGGCAAAAGTGCCCACCCCTACCATCCCTCCACTGACGGGGGGGCACTTGCCACAGGCTAGCCAAGGATCCTGAATGCCCTGGAGGAAGGAGGCTCAGCTCCATGCGCTCCACTTGCTCCTTTCCCAAAAGCATGCGGTCAATCCTGGATCAATACACGAACCTGATGGGGTTTTGGTCTAATCCAGCCAACAGCCCTGAGCCTAAATGTGACCACAATTGCTTAATGAGCTGTTAAGAGAAATTAATTGCATGCACTGAAGACGGGCCCTTGGTGACTGGCTGGGGAAAAGCAGAGCTTTAGTTCCAGCAGCCCCAGACCCAGCTGCGTAGAAGGACCGGAAGCCCCTGCTGCCTTTCTCAGTCTGAGGCTCAGGCTTCCTGGAGCGTCCATTTAACTCACTGGCTCAGGGGCTCCTGCCGGGCTCTCGGCTGCCTCCCTCTCCTTCCCACCCCCTTGTCCGGGGGCCAGGAGGGTGCAGCACTCAGTGCTTTCGTCTCATTCCTTCTGCATGTATAACCCACTTTATCCCCAGTGACTCTGACTGGCGTCCACGAGCAACAGCTACAGCTGGTGCAGTCCTGCACACAGCTCCCCCCTCTGGGGAATTCCCAGGTGAGCCTCCTCACAAGGCACCGGTCGTCCCGAAAGCAAAGGGCGAGCCTCGTGGAAACTGCCTTGGAGAAAAAGGGGGCTCAAAAGCAGTGGTGGGAGTCTGATAATTTAACAGCCGGTTCTCTGCCCTCATGATTTCTTCCAACAACCAGTTCACCAAACTGCTCAGAAAGTTAACCGGTTTCCCGAACACCACTGGTAATCTCACCACTGGTAAGCCTGAGAAACCAAAGCTTGTTGAGGAACGAGTGGATCTTATTGTACCCTATGACTGTCATTAAGCGATGTACCTGATGATTCTGGACTCTTGACGAATGAATCTTTTCTTTTATCTACACTGAGAGCATTTGCACCAAGACAAATTCCTTGTGTGTCCAATCACCCTTGGCCAATAAAAGAATTCTACTCTACTCTACTCTATTCTATCCTATTCCATTCTTATTGTCCCCTATGACTATTATTAAGCGATGTACCTTATGATTCTTGACTCTTGACAAATGTATCTTTTATGTACACTGAGAGCATTTGCACCAAGACAGATTCCTTGTGTGTCCAATCACACTTGGCCAATAAATAATTCTATTCTATTCTATTCTATTCTATTCTATTCTATTCTATTCTATTCTATTAATTATGTTCTATATTGGGAAGCTGAATTGCTCTGTGGTGCCACGTTGGCACCGGGCCTGGGCTGGCATCATCTGGGGGGGGCACATTTTGTTGCCCTTTATGGGCAGCTCCATGGCTTCCCTTCCAGGCTCCCCCCCACAACTGCCTGCAAGGCAGACTCAGCCGAGGGTCTCCCAGGCAGGAAAGGCCAGGCTTCTCCTGAAGGTGGGAGGAAAGGCGTCACAGGAAGGATTCAAGCTGCTTTGGGGGAGATTCTCTTGGCACTGTCCTTTCCCCCTGATGTGTGGTATTGCCACCAATCCACAGCACGCCTGTGTGCCTGTGTGTATGTGTACACGCACCCACTCCTCTTCACCCTTCCTTTGGCAGAAAGCTCTAGAGAAGCCAGTGATTCTCTACAGATCTCAGACATCTACTCCATGGAGATTATATGGATATTCAGAGAAAAACCCAAGTCTACCTGCAGCCAATAATACCATTCATATGAATATTCCATATATTATGCAAACCCAGAAAAAAGGTCTGTTCAGTTAGTTGTGTGTTTTGTGAACCTACCTGGTGCTGGAGTGTGTCTGTCAATAGCATTAACCAATTCCTTCTTCTTGTGTCCCAGCAAACTATATGCCAGCTTCAATCTGTCCTGGCATGTATCTGTGCCAAACTTAGATTTGCAATGTTAAGTTTGCCCCACAATCCTCTGCAATTGGCTTCCTTCAATCTGCTGCTAAACCTTGCAGAGTTTGTGAATCTTCTACTCTACTTTGGGCATTCACGCCTTGTGTCTGTTAGCCCAATTTTGGGGGAAGAGGAATCAACAAGAGGCAATAAAACGGGTAAGAGCTGGTGTTTTGAATAAAGATCCAGGACGCTTGAGCCTTTGCAAGCGGTTTGCACCATCCTAGACATGAAAGGCAAATGCTGAAACAGTATTTAATTGTGAAAACAAACCCCTCCCTCCCTCCAAGCAGACCTGACAAAACACCTCCCTCCCAGCCAAAGTGGAGGCCATGCTCTTCTCTGCACCTTGTTTTCAGCTCAGCGGTTTCCAGAGCCCCAGTGAGTCTCTGTACAGCACCCCCTTGCCAATGTGCCACTCAGGAGCACCAAAGCTAGCCTGATTCAGTTGATGGGCTGTGTGTGTGTGTGTGTGTGTGTGTGTGTGTGTTTGAAATTGCTGCTTTGAGAGGGCAAAGCAACAATGTGGATTCTTAAGGGCAGCCTGGCCATTTTCATTCACTCATTCCCCAAACTAGCCTTGTCTGGCTGCAGCATCAAGCCACCCCCAGACACAAGAGGTTCCTGCCCCCTAGCAGGAGCGATGCAGTGGGCAGGCCCTTTTCTTGCACATGTGCTGGCAGGCAGTGAAGGGGGATGGATGGGCAATTGTTTTCTAAGTGATGTTTGCTTTCACTCTTAGGTCCCAAACTGCCCTCTGCCTTTTGCATCTGACACACAGCGGCCCTTCCCCACTTCGGGGTCTCGCCTGAACCGTGGAGGTTCCATGAAGCCCAGGGGAGAGGGAGCTTTGGCCCAGGGCTGAGGCAGATCGGACCTTCAGCCTCTCTTCCACCAGCCAGCCACATCAAACAGCCAAGTTAGACCTGTGGCTAGTCTAAAGCTCCACCGGAATGGACAGGTTGGGGCCAGTTTAGGAGCGGCCCACTGCCTCCTCATTACCAGTTTGTTGCCTATGGCTGTCCCAACGGCAATGGACTCTTCAGCCACTGGTGGGCACAGCACCAGTTGACCGAACCAGTTTGATAAAACTGGATTCCAGGTATTTGTGTTAATTCAACAAATGTACTACACAAACCTAGCCAAAATATTGTATCACCTATATTACTTTAACAGCTTTTAAATACTTGTCAAAGAAACAGATTCCCAAAATGTCACGACTTTAGTTCAACCTGATGAGAGGTATCATTTTTGGGAACCTCAAGAATTTGAGGTGTGGTCCTCCTTGTCTCAGAATTTTGACCCACAGTATGATGGTTCCAGACTTCATTTGGTTTCCAAGTGAATCCATTTCTTGGGTTTGTGTTATACCCTGAAAACCCCCTGAAAGCCCCTTGCTTTACGTAGAGCCCGTGGCCCCGTGTGGATTATTTACGCCTGGCCTGGTGAATAAAGTGTGTGTGCAGACAGGCATATTGCCGTCCCTCTCGCAGGACTCGCAAGGACCGAAAGAAAAAGGCCACAGGGTGTCAGTCCATCCACCTCTGTCCCTGGGCCCAGCAGGCGCCCCAGGAGCAGAAGGTTCTCCTGGCTTAGGACTGCAATTGACCCAAACATTTCTGTTGCTAACTGAAACATTTGTTAAATGAGTTTTGCCCCGTTTTACGACCTTTCTTCCACCATTGTTAAGTGAATCACCAAAGTTGTTAATTTAGTCCCAGGGTTGGGAAGTGAGCCGGGCTTCCCCGTTGACTTTGCTCGTCAGAAGGTCCAAAAAGGGGACCTGGGACACCGCAGCTGTCATCAATAAGCCAACTGCCGAGCGGCCATCATGGTGGGTCGATCCAAATTTCGATCAGGCGACCCTGGAAATGTTGCGACGGTTGTAAATGTGAAAAACGGTCCTGAGTCATTTTTGCTGTTGCAGTTTTGAACGGACACTAAGTGAATGGTTGTAAGTCAAAGATGGCCTCTAGATGAGGACATTGGGAAGGCGCTAAGGCTGGCCTGGGCCCTTGGTCCCCCTTGCTGGCATCCAGGAGTCGAGCCTGCTCTGCAGCCGCCCCAGAGACTCGCTGCCTGGGATGCGGGTGGTGGGGGAAGAGGCCCCTGGGGGCCTTTGGGGCCCAGACCCTCCAGAAACCAGTCCTGCCCCCTTTAAAGCCCCCCCAAATTGGCTGCCCTGATGACCACTGCTGGCTGCCCATATCAGAGAGGCTCAACAGATGGCGACTTTTAATATGGCAGAAAAGGATAAACATGCCAATTGCTTTGAAGTAATATGCATTACTTTGAAGTAGATTAAACGTTGGTTTTGCTCGGGCTCCCAATCCGAACAGTGTGTGATGTGCTCTCGGCCCAAAGGAGCTGCGCCCATGGAGTGGGAACAGCCGGGATGCCTCAGCAGGGGCCAGACCTGGGCCAGGTCCTCCGTGCTTTCTCCATGGAAACACCTGGCGCCTCCCGACACCCCCATCCTCCTCTCTAGTTTCCAAAGGTGTGTGTTGCTCCCACCCGCAACCCCCTTTCCCTGCAGTTCCCCCCTGTTTCCCCCTGCAAAGCATTTGGGCAAGTGGCAAAGGCAGGGAAACCGCTCCTGGGGGCCCTCCAAGGTTCCCCTCCCATCCCTGGTAGGTAGCAGAGACAGGCCAGGCCCTTTGATCATCCTTTTATTCAGAGACCAAACTGCAAACTCCCTCAGGATGAGGATACCTTTGAACACTTAAATAAAAATAGATGTACACGTGTGCACACACACACACACACACTCCCCTACGTACCTCACAGTTCCTAAACAAGTACAATACTCACAGCCACAATAAGCAATGGGACAATCTCCAAGAGCCATGCTCAGGGCAGGGTGGGGCAGGACTCGGCAGCCGAAGGGATTGCCTTGGCACGGATGAGGGCTGCCTTGTGGCGGCATGAAGCCTTCCTGGGACTCCAGGCCAAGCCCGCCTCGTTTCTTTCGCCCCACTCCAAGAGCTGCCAAGAAGGAACTGAAGACGCCCATTTTAAATTCACCCCCATCACAAAAAGTGCAAATGACTGGAACTCTGCTTGGACAAAGTCCATTTCATTCAACCTGGCTGGTTCCCTCCCCCCCAAATTCCGGGCCTTTGACCTCCCACCCTGCAAAAGCTGCCGGGGAGCAAATGACCCCCAGCTGCCTGCTCTGGTGCTCCATCCACTACCTCGTGAGGTGGGGACCTTCCTCCCTCCTGAGAGGGCCTGAAATTCTCACCATCCCCTTGGAGCTTCTGCACTTCTCCCTCTTAGCCATCCTCACCAGACACTTCAGGGCAGGGGGGGTTACCACCACCTTGGCCTTCTGGAGTAGCCAATTCACGCTCTGCCCTAAATTTCACGGCGGTCAATCACGGGGCACTTCTGCTCAGTTGCAAACCTTAAATGCTAAGGGGGCGAGAAGGGACGGAAAGTTGATGGGCACCAGAGTGCCAGAACCACTGGGGAGCTACAGCAGGGGCTCCCTGCCGCCATGGGAAATACATGTGCACGCATGCAGCTGTGCAAGCACACACCTCCTTCTCCTATTCACCTTAGGAGCACAGCTGGTTCCCAGGTTGCAAGTTGGAAGGAACAAAAAGCAGCTTATTTACGTCTGTCCCCACACGGAGCAGCATTTCTCCACAGAATTCCCGGGTCCTGGCAAGGCTCACGGAAAAAGTCCCCCCTGGTGCCCTTTCCTTGGCCACCCAAGAATAATCTCTCTGGGGACCCTCCAGACTAAGGATTCCTGCAATCTCCACCAATTAGGGGCTTTCGGCACCGTCCCCGGCTTTTTGGAAAAGCCAGCGCCTCTTCCTCCCCCCTCTTTTAGAGCCCATTAATTATTACAATGAATTATTGGCAGAAGCAGCAATGAAAACAACCGGTACTTTTTCATCAAGTACAGAAATATACTTTTAACGGTCAACTGAAGCGGGGGGGGGGGTTGTGCCTCTATTTCCAAAGATGGAGAGCAGGAGCCTCAGCCAGCCCACCCCAAACAAAGGCCTTCGGAGAGGTGGGAATGCAGCTCCCCCATCCCCAGTCGGGCCCTTTTGGCTGGCTGGTGGTTGGAATGAGGAAAGATCCAGATTTGACCAGGGCAGAAAGAGCTTTCCAAACTCGGCAACTTTAAGACTTGTGGACTTCAACTCCCAGAATTCCCCAGCCAGCCAAAGCCACAGCCAACTCTTCAATTCTGAGAGTTAAAGTCCACAAGTTTTAAAGTTGCCAAGTTTGGAGGCCCCTAATCTAAAGGTGCGTGGGGGGGGGGGGGAATTATAGCTCTTTTAAAATTTCCAAAAAGAAAGCCCAGGCTCCCCCGGGCCAAAAACGGTTGCACCTGCTATTGGCTCTTAATGGTGGTGAAGAAGTGATGGGGGAAGGAGAGGAAAGAAACCTCTCCCTTCTTCGCTCGGGTAGGGGTGGCGAGGGGGGCCCCTCAGGACACGGAGTGGGAATCACAGCCTCGGACCTGCCATCAGGCGGAGTCCCTGTAAAGATCTGCTGTTGTGGGGGGCACGGGGGGACATAGATTTTTCCTAGCCCTAAGAGCCAGTGATTTAGGAAAATGGACCTAACAGCGGTAGCCACCTGGGTCTCGGCTTCAAGCAGCCCAGCATGGTGCAGCCCAGATTTGCTGCCAGAGGGTTGGGAGTGGCTCCTGTCCAAGGAGGAGAGCAGAGGCCAGAGACTCCAGCCGGAGCGGACCCCATGGACAGAGGTGGACATCTTCTGGCTGAAAGGCTAAGGCACCTGGCCAGAGGGTCATCAGCCGAGCCGAGAAGGGCAGGGGGCGCAAGTGCTGGGAAAGGCCCTGGCAGACTCCTGTGGGCCAAGGCAGCAGGCCTCCCTCCCTCCCTCCAGAGGGGGTGCAGCCCTCAAGAGGGAAGAAAGGCAGCACACAGCAGGTCAAGGGACAGGCTGACCGGTGCGCCCCCCCCAACCCTCCTACTTCTGCATGTCACACTGCAGCAGGAGGACAATGGAGGGGTCGCTCTTGGCTGCCTCCTTGAATTCTTCCAGGCTGATCTGGTCATCTTTATCCTTGTCCATCTTGGTGAAGATCTTGTCGACTCGCTGCTGGGGAGTCAGCCCATCTTGATCCATCCGCATCATAATGACAGTACCCACCATCTTGTAGATCGCCTGAAAGGCAGATGGGGAAAATGAGGCCAGGACTCTTCCGGGGGCCCCTCCCTCCCCCGCCTGCCATGAGCAACCACAGACCCCACACAGGCCCCTGGATACCTGGAGGCAGGACCTCCAACAGGGGACCGGCCTATGGGAGACCTGGCTCCATTGCATTTATCGGATCGTCACGACTTTGGGGACAACAACAAAGGACGACTTTGGGGGGATTGGGAATTGCAAGGATTTCCTGATTTTTATTTTTGTTATTTTTAGTTTGGTCAAGCCTATTTTATGGGGTTCCTGGGTGGGAAAAACATCATAAAGCTGTGGGAAATTGCGCCTCCCTTGAGGGATGATCTGCTGCGACTTCAGCCACAGGATTCCAGCTTGGCCAGCCCTGCACTGGGTCAATGATGAACCCCGAGCAGCCTGAAATCCACCCAAGGGAACTTCTGCTACCTCAATGATCTCCAGCATTTCCAAGCGGGTGATCTTCCCGTCGCCGTCCAAGTCATACATCTCAAAGGCCCAATTCAACTTCTGCTCAAAGCTGCCCCTGGAAGTGACAGACAGGGCGCAGATGAACTCCCGGAAGTCAATGGTCCCGTCTCCGTTCTTGTCAAACGTGCGGAAAGCATGCTGGGCGAACTTGGATGCGTCACCGTAGGGGAAAAACTGCAAGAGGAGAAATGGGGGAGGCGCCATCACAGGGGCTGCTGCCAGCAACAGGGGAAAGCCCTGCAGGCGCCCCAAGAAAGCAGCAGCAGCAGCCTCCCATCCCTCGAGAAGCTGCCCAGAAACGCCACTTCTACTTCGTTGCTTTTCCTGGGGTTCACTCTGGAAAACCACCAATGGCTTGAAGACCGCACCTCACCCAGGGATGGGATTCTACCAATTTGCACCTATTCGCTAGAACCGGTTGTTAACATTCTAAGCAGTTCGGAGAACCGGTTGTTAGAAGAAATTACTGGCCTAATCCTGTAAGGAAGGCAGGAAGGAAACATTCTGGTGTTGCTTAGAGAAACTGCCTCTCCGTTAACCCTTATTACATTCTTGGCAGGACTAGACTTCCTGTCTCAGGAACTTCTCTGGAGTTATTTTTCCCCCTTCTTTGCTGGTACTTTGCTTGTGTGGAGTGACCATCCAAAGTTACAATGGCACTGAAAAAAAAGTGACTTATGACCATTTTTCACACTTACGACTGTTGCAGCATCCCCACAGTCATGAGAGGCCAGGCGAGGAGATGGTGCCTCAATGTGAGTGATATTGAGTTGGCCATGCCCAGCCAATAACATAACCACCAAGCCACGCCCACCCAGTCACATGACCACCAAGCCATGCCCACCAACTAAGCCATGCCCGCAGAACCAGTTGTTAAAAAATTGAATCCCACTCCTGACCCCACCCCTTGCAAAGCAAGTATTCTGTGTCTCTTGGATTAGGAGCGATGAACCCCAGATTTATTTATCCACAGCATAGCGAGTCTTGCTGGGCAGCCTTCAGCCAGTCACTCTCTCCTGCCTCCCAGGACTGGTGTTATGGGACATAATACAGGACATAAGAGCCGTGGTGGCGCAGTGATTTGAATGCAGAACTGCAAGGCTAACTCACTGCCCACTGCCTGAAGTTCAATTCTGACCGGCTCAAGGCTGACTCAGCCTTCCATCCTTTCAAGGTTGGTAAAATGAGGACCCAGATTGTTGGGGCAAGAGGCAGACTCTGTAAACCGCTTAGAGGGGGCTGTAAAAAGCACTGTGAAGCGGTACGTAAGTCTAAGTGCTATGGCTATAATGTCCCCCTTGAGCTCCAGATGGGAGGCTTCACTGATAAGCCAACGTTATCCAAATGAGCTTCATCAGATCTATAGTACATAGAGAGTAGAACAGAACAGAACAGAACATTCCTTGTTGGCCAAGTGTGCTTGGACACACAAGAAATTTGTCTCCAGTGCATAAACACTCAGTATACACACAAGCAACAAAGTGATAAATTGTTAATCATAAGATACAACCAACACACTTCTTAAAATGGGACAGCCAAGCTTCCCGGCCTTTATGGCTAATCCAAGAGCTTTGATGTTCAAGAGAGTGCCTGGCTGAAGCAAGCTGCCCCAACTCAACTACCCTCCCCCCTCCATACCATACCTTGATGTAAAGTTGCTGGAATTCCTCCAAGTTGAGGATGCCTGTGGGGCAGTCTTTCAGAAAGCCCTTGTACCATTGTTTCAGCTCCTGCTCATTAAATTCAGTGCTTCTCACCAGGTCATCCAACATCTCCGGAGCCAACTTGCTGTTGTGCTTCCCCATTGTGATTTCTGGAAAGATAAATGTGCTAGCCATGCCGCTGCCCTGGCACAGCCTTCAGGTGCCTCTGCCTCCCTCCGTCTGCCAGGTGCCCACTCTGGGCCATAAAAGCTGCCTGGGGTAGAATGTCCCCCTTCATTTTTCCGAAGGACTGTCCCTCGGATGGTGCTGCGTATTTCATAATAAAAGGGAGCCAAACGGTGATTCACTAGCACCAGGAGAAAGACATGCAAGAAGGACCGCCTACACCAAGCAAGCAGTCCACATTATTCTAGGATGAATAATGACACGACGACAAAGAGAAAAACAACAATGATCTTCATATTTGGGCAGCAAATACAATATGGTTGCCATTACTTGGCAACTTGGTGGGATGAAAGTTGACTGGAATGTACTTAGAAGGATATAAACTGTTCAAAAGAAACAGACCTAACAAAATAGGAGAAGTTGCATTATATGTAAGAAATCACTACACTTCTACAGAAATGCACAATACCAAGGACAAAAACCTTCTTGAATGAATTTGGATTAATATAAAAGGAAAAAGGAATGATGTTGCCCTAGGTGTATAGTACTACAGGCCATCCTAGTAATTAGAAGAAATAAATGAATAGTTTGCTACTTATTTACAGAATAATAGAAGAAGAAAGCTTAGGGGGTCTTCTGGTCCAGCCCCCTAAGCCCAACACCTGCACAAGCAGGAGATGCCATGCACTTTCAGACAGGTGGCTATCCAGTCTCTTCTTAAAAGCCTCCACTGATGAAGCATTCACAACCTCTGAAGGCCAGCTGCCCCACTGGTTAATTGTCATCACCATTAGGAAGTTTCTCCTTAATTCCAAGTTGCTTCTCCCTTTGATCTGCTTCTCTCCATCCATTGGTTCTTGTCCTGCCCCCTGATGCTTCGGAAAATAAGTTGACCCCCTTCTTCTTTGTGGCAGCCCCTCAAATATTGGAACACTCCTATTACCCCTAGTCCTTTTCACGAGACTAGACATACCCAATTTTTGCAACCATTCTTCATGTTCTAGCCTCCAGCCCCCTAGTCTGCACTCTTTCCAGAGTCTCAACATCTTTTTGGTATCGTGGTGACCAAAACTGCATGCAGTACTCCAGGTGTGGTCTTACCAAGACATTATAAAGAGGTACTAATGCTTCATGTGAGCTTGATTCTATCCCAAAGCCTAGGATTGCACTGGCTTTTTGGAAGCTGCAGCACACTTTCTATTTAAGAGACTGTCCACTAGAGCTTCAAGATCCCTCTTACAGTTACTGCTATTGAGCCAAGTTTCACCTAATTTGTACCTGTACATTTGGTTTTTATTGCCTAAGTGTAAAATCTTATTTTTATCTATGCTGAATTTCATTTTCCTAGATAGGGCCCAGTGTGCAAATCTGTCAAGATTCATTTGGATCTTGAGTGTATCTTCTGGGGTGTTGGTATTCCTGCCAGCTTAGTGTAGCCTGCAAATCTGATGAGTTCCCCTTCTATTCCCTCATCTAGGTCATTTATGAAGATACTGAAGAGTCCTGAGTCTAAAACAGACCTTGTGGTTCCCCACTGCTTACTTCCCTCCATGTAGATGTAGTTCCATTGGACTACATTTAACTAATGTGTGCAGGAAACATACTACAGTAATAATGGGGGTGGGGGGGACACTTTAACTACCATGACATCAACCGGGAGACAAACTCTGAAGCAAGTGGCAGATCAAACTGATCAAACTGATCAAACTGTATAAACTGTTTAAAAGAAACAGACCCAACACGAGGGCCGGATGTCACATTGTATGTGAGGAATTACTACACCTCCACAGTAGCAATAGCACTTAAGACTGATATGCAGCTTCCAGTGCTTTACAGCCCTCTCTAAGTGGTTTACAGAGCCAGCATTTTGCCCCCAACAATCTGGGCCCTCATTTGAATGACCACAGAAGGATGGAAAGCTAAGTCAACCTTGAGCTAGATGAGAGTCAAACTGCCAAATTGCAGGCAGCTGGCAGTCAACAGAAGGAGCCTGCAATACTGCATTCTAACCACTGTGCTACCACAGCTCAGTACACGATACTAGGGTGAAAGTATTTGGGTAATTATCAGAGGGAAAAGAAATGATTTTGCTAAAGGGGGATGCTATAGGCCACCCAACCCAGGAGAGAGGGAAACAGACGAACCCTTTGCTAGTCGGTTAGCTGAGATGGGCAGGAAACACACGAGTGTAAAGATGGGGGACCAGAGGAGGTATCCTCTGGAATGCATGTAATGTTATGCATGTAATGTTCACGTGCACTGAACTGCACACAAGCCAGGAATTTTCTTCCCTTCCGATAGGAAGGGCTCCACTAGCCTTGCTTCCAAATGCTGGCTCATCTTTGGCCCCTCTAGTTAAGACAGGCAAGGTGGAGCCTTCTTGTGTTTTGACTTGTGAGGCACATGGTTGTTGTGGGAAATGGCACAGGGAAGAGTTTACGCACCACCAGACAGTCTCGCACATCCCAGTGGCAGAATTTTCTAGGCAAGTATGGTGGACAAAAGGCTTTGAGGATGCCACCCTCTGGAGGGCTCTCCCACCCCACCGATTTTTCACTTCTGGGAACCCCAAACAACCTTCTTCCTCTCCCTAGACAAGCAGGCCTTTTGGGGGCAAAAACAGGCCTTTGGGGAAAAGGTGGAGCCTCTGAAGCCGCGAAAGCTGGGCCAGGATCACATCAGCTAAAGTTCTGGGGAGTGAAGTAGGTAGCGGTCAGCCTAGGCAAGCCTCCTTCTGGGGTCCCTCCCCCCCAGTTTGGGGAGTCAGGAATGCTGCCAAGGGTCTTCCTCCCTTGGCCAGTCTGGCAACCCCGGATGTTGCAGCCAATCCCTATTTGAGGAGGGTTCCAGGTGGGCAAGAGGCAAGTCTTCACTGATGAACAGAGGAAAGTTTGCTGCCTGCCTGCTTGGAGGATGGGAGCTCCTTCTGGACCCCATCTTAGGCAGGGCTGGGCAGGCCTTTCCAGCTGGCAGTAATGCAGAGGCAGAACAGGAGTTGCTCTCCAAGGGAGCCCATGGGCTACAACACGACTTCTGAGAAAATTCCCAGTGCATTGAATCACCCAATGCAAACTCTCCCAGCAAGTGCAAATTCTGGATGCATGGTCCAAGAACTGGCTCGTCTCTGCTGCCTCCGAACAGAGCGCAGTTCCTCGGCTGAAGCGGTCCAAGGAGAACCAATGGCCCTGAAGACAGCAAGAGCCACACAGCCTGCAGGGCTGCTTCGGTGCTCCAGCACCACCCTGAGAGCATGGAGGATGACGGCGGCACGTTTGGCCCTGACCTTCCATCTCCCTGAAGCTGTCGCTGGAGGCAAGAGGCCTGAAATGCAAGTAAGTCCAACATTTTGGGGACCCCGCAGCCTTTTCCCCACTGGCCAGGGTGCCCGCCTGGAATGCTGCCAACAGCAAAGTCCGGGGGGGTGCAGGCTTTCTCCTCGCACCCCTACCCAGTAAAGCAGCCTGTGGAGGAAATGGGGGTGTCTCCAGGCAAGACAAAGGCCTGGCAGTCCCCAAGCCCTCTGCAAGCCGAACACTTGGGGGATCGAGGGGGGGCTCTGCCACCTGTTCTGGGAAGGGCCCTGCCTCCTCTGCAAACGGAAAGCTGCTGCTAAACTGCTATTTCCACTTCTCGGTTCAGTTTCTCTTCCACTCTCTCCTTTCTGGGCCAAGGAACTGACAACGCAACACTTCGTGTGTTTACCCTTCTCTCTTGAAAGGCACAATTTTTTTCTGACCTTCAGGGAAGTTGAAGGCCAGGAGGGGAGATCTTGTTTTTCTTGTCAGGTCTTTGTTCCTGAAAGTGCCCGGGAGCAGTTGTGCCAACTGGCACTGAGAATTACAATTCCTTCTTCGCCACCCACCACGGACCCTAATGACTCGTTTGATGCATATTCCACAAGCCAGCCACCGGCAAGCGATGCAGACGGGCGCAGAGAGGAATTTTGTCTGCAGACCAAAGACTGACCCAAGAAACGCCATTTCTTGGCAACCGGCCAGGCAGTCCAGCAGCAAAATATGACGCAAACACTTTTCTCCTTGCGGTGGTTCTGCAGCAAGTGAGGGCTGAAGATATTCTGCCCCTGAACTTGGATGTTTCCTCACCAGGCCTAATGACAATTGCGACTTTATAAGGCAACCACCCCAGCTTGTGAGGACAAATTTTGTGATTTGCTATCTGACATTCTGGGCAATATAGGTAGATTTACAGATTAAGTTACAACCATTCACTTTTTCCAGACCTGAACTCACACCTTGAACAGGCCAGTCTCCATAAAAGTCTTGGCTGCCTTTATGCATTCCATGCACCTCTTCGCTTCGACTGCATTTCGCCCAGAACCTCTTTATGGGGACACACACACACACACAAACACAACTTCATTTACCCCACCCAGTTGCTGGATACCGCGCTCTCTTCTCCAGTTCTTCCCAAGTAGCCACCCTGCAAAGAGAGCTGGATCAAGAGGCACCGAGCCGCCAAGTCAGTGTGGGGGGTGATTTAGACCCCCCCCTCCCCCGCTCCTTAACCAGCACCTCAGAGGTGGGAACCACTGTCTGCCCTGGCAAAGTCGAAGCAGGAGATGGAAACAGGAGTTGCTCTCTGAGGCTCAGCTACAGGGCGGCTGCTTTGCACCCTCAGCCTCCTCCTCCTCCTCCTCCTCCTCCCTCCCTCCTAGGATGGGTATCTGGTGAATGATTTTCAGAGGGCAGAAAAGGAAGAGCAGCCATTGCACTGTCCCCTTCCTCTGTTGCGCATGGCAATGGATGCGGTGGCTGTCATGGCAACTGCTGCATTGTCGTGAGATTGACCCCAGCAGCAGCAGCAGCTTCTTCCCTGAAGCAACTGCCTGGCGGCCCTCTCAACCATGCACCCCTCTCCTTACTTGTCCCTGCTATCTGTTTGTGGCCAAGCAAAAGCTGCCACAGAGGCCCCCTTCAGACGGTCACGGCAGCTCCAGGCGAGAGGTTGCTGCCGTTTTGAGAGTCCTCCTGATCCTAACTGGCAAGGCTCGTTTTCAGCGGAACCAAAGATGGAGCAGCCCATTTTGGGGGGAAGGGATGGCCCTCCTTCTCTGGGTGCAGTTAAGCGGAAGCCACACCACCCCCTGTCAGGTCTGCTTTCACAGGGACCCCCCCACCGAACAGCAAGTTGAGCCCTGACAGCCACCATGCTATCCTCTCACTGCTGTTATGTCTGTACCCAGCAGGCTTCAGGTCAAAGATAGGAAGCGCTGAACTGACTGGTAACACAAAGCAACACATGGAGGACTCACAGGAGCTTAAGCTTCACTTGCAAACCCCCTAAGATTGTGCTCAACCTCTGAAGCGGAGCAGGCAACCCCCCAAAACCCTTCCGGAAGGTCTCGTAGGACTGGAGGAGCTTCCCCCTCTGAATTCTCAGGCAAGATAAACGGCTGGCTAGTTGAATCTGCAGGTACTCAACTGCGCTACCGAAGAAAGCAAAAGGGAAGGAGGCCTACGTCCTGCAGCCCGCCCTGAGCAGAAGGCAGGGGGAGCCTCTTTCAGAACTGGAGGCTGGCTTGAGTGGCAATGCTGCTTTCTGCCAAACGGCTGGAACGAGAAACGTCCATCTGTTACGAAGGCATCTATATGTATATGGGGGGCGGGGGAGTGGCCGTTTTCCAAGGAACTCCCACAGCTTCTGGTCCCCACCAAGGAAGGCAAACCAATATGCAGCACAGACCAGCCAGCTGTCCCAGCCACCATGTCAAGCAGGCTCCCCTTCCCGTCTGCCTGGGCCGATGCTTCAGGTGCCAATCCTGCCCTCACACTCCCCATTCTGCCAGCAGCAAAGGGATCTGATGGTACAATCACACCCACATCCCTGGGCTGCCTTCCGTCAGCATCTGAGACCACTCTGCCACTGAACCTGCCGCCTCTGTTGCCTAGAATGGCTGCCAGGCTCCACTCTGCCCATTGTGCTTCTTGGCACAAGTGCGCCTGCCAGCCCCTGTGGGCATGGCCACCACTGGAGTGCAGCTCTGCCAGTCGTCCCCCCCCTTTCTAGTTTGACCCCTGCACTCTCTGTGTTGGTCCAGGCAGGCAGCTGGGCCGACTGACTTGTTTTTTTGCTTCAGGAACCGTAACGGGCTGTAAAGGAGGCGCCATTTGCACAATTCCGCATAAGGGAATGGGAGAATGGTCTGCTAAGGAGGGGGGTTGGTCTTGCCTTTCAACCCCGGGTCTCTCTGAGGTACAGTGGGGCAAGGGGCTTTTAAAAACAAAAGCCAAGAAACCCCAGCGACTTCTGTGACAGGCCTGGGAAGAGGGAGGAGGAGCCTTCCAGGCACCCAAAGTCCCACAACGCTGAGCCCCACTTCAGCCAGATTCCCTTCCTTGGCCTTCTCTGCATATTTGCTGTTTTCTCCATAATCAGGCTGGACAAATAGCGAAGCAAAAATTGGCAAGATGCCTAAAAAAAAAAAAAAAAACAGCCATGACACCCAGTTCCTCCAGAGACAGAATCTCCAGCAAGCACAGGAATGTCCTGCCTGGGGCTGACCATCTTGCCTTGAACGAGAGGGGCCCTAACCCAAGGAGATGCCCACGGAAGGGGAGCCAGGGTCTCTCAGGGCCAGCTCTCCACACGACCAGGTCAGCCCCTTCCAATCCGCTGGGTGCCAACAGACACCATCCTCATCCAGCATGTCCAAAGACTGGCACGAAGGAGAGCCACGTCAGTCTGTGGTGGCCCAAGACCAGGAGCAACTGGGCACCACGAGGTGCACCTGATAACTTTTGATAGCCAGTTAGTGGGAAAAGCTGCTTTTTCTTAGCCTCCCTCTGAGTTTTCGTGTTGGATCTGTGATCTCAGAATCGAACTGAGAAGGGCCCTTTGAGGTCAGCGAGCCCACCCTTTGGCTGAGTCCACAGGCCGGCCTCCATGACAGGTAGCTGTCCAGCCTCTCCTCGGACCCAACCAGGAAGGGGACGCCTTCCTGGGAAATTGGCTCAGCTCTCAACCTGCCCGTCCTGTTGCTTCTGCCTGCCGTTCCAAGTCCAGCGTTGTGGAGCTCTGGACACGGGCCATGCCCGTCCTCTTGGGGGGCTCTTGCCGGGAGCGGGGTGACTTTTAGCAGGAAAGAGCTGAGCTACGACACCCTTAGGACTGCTGTGCATTCACAGCAGGAGCCACAAAACACTCCTCCGCCCCCTTCGCTTTGCCACAGGAGAAAACACTGATCTCATCCGGCTTACAAGATGTTCTGAACATGACAAAAGGACTCCCTATTCTGGTGGCGGATTGGCATTTTCTGGACAACCAAGATCCTTGCCCCCCTCCCCTCCGATTTGCCCTCGGGTGCACTTCTGCAGGCTTTTTCCTTGCTCTGTCTTCCCAGCTGGCCTTTCCCAGCCTGGTGCCCAGAGACACCAAGAGACGCAGTGAAGGCAAGAGAGCTTGTGATGCTTGTTGCCCCAGCGAGTTGATGGCCGTTAGAGACTGCGTTGGGCCACGTTCCTGTTCGCTCTCAGGTCACCAACCTGCTGGGTAAGATGGATGACTGGCTCTTAAAGGCAGGCCGGAGGAGAGCAGACCCACAACTGCCACCCTCCCAGGGAAGGGTCTGACTGGCTCTTCCGGTTCCTCACCCACAGACAGATGGGGGGAGGGGGCAATTATGGCCAAACCGCTCGTGGGCAGCCAATCAGGGCGTCCCTGGCTCCAGTCAATGAAGAGAACCCAGAGGTTTTCATCCAGACTGGTAATACCAGGGCAGGCATTTCTCCCTGTGGAGGTCAGCTCCATCAGCCAAGGGGGAGCCTGTCCTGCTCCCCTCTTTTGGCAGGGCACAAGCTGGATCTCCAGAGGACGCCTGGCGGGTGTCAGCCTGCTGTCCTTGGAAATGCCGGCGTGGCGGTTTCAGGCCCAAGACCCCCTGGCTTGCCTCCCCCAGGAGCCTCCTGCTGCAAGGGGTGTGTGTCTGTGTGAGGCACAACAATGGTTGCTCACCCTCCGCATCTGCCCAGCTGCAAGTTTTCTGGACCCAGCAAGAGCCTGTTGATCAATCCCTCTGCCCACCAATGGTTGCCAAGACCCTGATCGGTAAGGGAAACCCTTAGCGGAGGCTGGGGGGGACCTTTGGGATGCAGAGAAGCAGGGTCCAGTCAAAGGTCAGCGCTTCCTTCTCTAGGCCATGTTAAAAATCAGCTGGAAAATAGGAAAATGCCTCCCCCCCCCCCGACTTCAGGGAACAGATTTGGCATTTCTCTCCTGGCTGAGACGAGGTGACATCGCAGCTCCTTTGCCTCCCCCCACCCCCTCGCCAGACCGAGATTTCCCCAGACCAGGCGGGGACTTGTTGCAAAGGGCGCGGGGATGGAGCCCAACGCGGGTTGCGGGAGCGAGGAGGGGAAAGGGCCGCTTCGCATCCCCGCCTTCCCTGGGGCCGGAGGGCAGCGCCCGCTTCGCGTCCCACCGCTGGGTTCCAGACCGGCCAAGGCAGGCTGGAGGCGCGCCTCTGCCCGGCACCCTCCTCCGCAGCCCTCGAAGCCCTCGGGCAGGAATCCGCCGCAGCCCCCGAGGAAGCGGCTCCGCAGCCGCCCTGCCAGGGATGGGGGGCCGCCCGCCGGCCGCGATGCCGGGGGCGGCGGAACTGCGCCAAGCCCCCCGAGCCCCGCCCCGCTCCTCCCCGGCGGCGGCGCCGCAGCTCACCTGGCGGACGTGGGTCGGCCGGCTGCTTGCCTGCCCTCCCTCGGAGGTGCGCCCGGTGCGGAGCTGGAGCAGCGAGCGCTCCACCGGGAAGCGGAGGAGGAGCTCCGCCGCGCTCAGCCCCACCTGAGCCGCCGCCGCCGCCGCTTTCGGCACCTTCCTTCCCCGCCTCCCTGGAGAGGAATGTGGCTCGCCCGCCGCCCGCGCGGAGCCTCATTGGCTGCGTCCGAGTGGCAGTCATGGCTCTTTCGCTCCTGGCGGGGCGCCCCCACACCCGGGCAGCGGAGGGCCCGGACCCCCGAGGAAGAAGCGGCAGGAGCCGGCGGGGGTTGCCCTGAGGCGGAGCAGCCCTTCGGGGTTCTTGGGAGGTCGCGGGAGCGGCGGCTCGCAGCGTGGCCGCCGCTCCTGCAGGAACCCCTGGGGCCGTCGAACCTGCTCGGTGAGGCTGCTCGGTGCCCTCGGGGGGCTGCGGGCGCTGCGGCGAGAAGGGCTGCCTGTTCACAAGATGGCTGCCGGGGGGGGGGAGGACGGGTGAAGTATGGAAGGCGGCTGAGATTCACCTGAAGGCTCCGTGCTGCAGCCCCCTCCCTTGTTCTGCCCCTTCTCTGAAAATGTTGGAGGGGGGCACTGGCAATAAAGAGCGTGCAGGGGCGCCCTGACCGTTTCCCGCGCGGCTCCTGAATTCTTGAGCCAGTGAAATCGTTTCCCATTTGAAATAGTGGCCGTCTCTGTAAGCCTGGGTGGAGGGGGAGCCCAGCAGGGCAATGCATTCCCCCCCTCCCGCTGTAAAGCCTGCCTATCCATCATATTGCCTAGCCTAGAAGGGTCACCCCTCCCTTGGTTTGGTTTGCACCTGGAGCAGAAACTACCTGCAGAGATCCGTCGTGGTTGTGATGCCATTAAGCCAGGCTCTACTCTTGGCAACCATATCAATAGATTTTTTTTTTATTTTTTTTTGCAGAGGGATCTGTCCTAACCGGATTCTTCCCTGCTGTGTTGGAGTCCAACTTCTCTTTCCTTCCCAGCACTAGAGCTTCTCTCTGGCAAAGTGGCCTTTGGGTGATGAGTCTGTGCTCATGAATGTGTTTGTTTGTTGTCCTGCCTCCCTGTGGGGCATTCTCAGGCGCTCTCTCCAGCACCAGCATTCAGAAGCACCAGTGCTTCTCTATCTCGCTGCTGCTTCGAAGTCCAATTTTATGTTTTATGGGCTGGTGCTGAATATACAGGTGAAACTCAAAAAATTAGAATATCATGCAAAAGTTCATTTATTTCATTAACGCAACATATATTAGGTGAACCTAATATATGAGATAGACTCATTACATGCAAAGCAAGATAGTTCAAGCCATGATGTGTCATAATTAAGATGATTATGGCTTACGGCTCATGAAAACCCCAAATCCACAATCTCAGAACATTAGAATATTGTGAAAAGGTTCAATATTCTAGGCTCAAAGTGTCCCACTCTAATCAGCTAATTAAGTCAAAACACCTGCAAAGGGTTCCTGAGCCTTTAAATGGTCTCAGTCTGGTTCAGTAGGAATTACAATCATGGGACAGACTGCTGACCTGACAGTTGTGCAAAAAACCATCACTGACACCCTCCATAAGGAGGGAAAGCCTCAAAAGGTAATTGCAAAAGAAGTTGGATGTTCCCAAAGTGCTGTACTGAAGCACATTAATAGAAAGTTATGTGGAAGGGAAAAGTGTGGAAGAAAAAGGTGCACAAGCAGCAGGGATGACTGCAGCCTGAAGAGGATTGTCAGGAAAAGGCCATTCAAAAGTGTTGGGGACTTTCACAAGGAGTGGACTGAGGCTGGAGTCAGTGCATCAAGAGCCACCACACACAAGACGGATCATGGACATGGGCTTCAAATGTCGTATTCCTCTTGTCAAGCCGCTCCTGAAGAACAACATCAGAAGCATCTTACCTGGGCTAAAGAAAAACAGAACTGGTCTGTCGCTCAGTGGTCCAAAGTCCTCTTTTATGATGAGAGCAACTTTTGCATCTCATTTGGAAACCAAGGACCCAGAGTCTGGAGGAAGAACAGAGAGGCACACACTGCAAGATGCTTGAAGTCCAATGTGAAGTTTCCAGAGTCTGTGTTGATTTGGGGAGCCATGTCATCTGCTGGTGTTGGTCCGCTGTGCTTCATTAAGACCAGGGTCAACGCAGCCGTCTACCAGGAGATTTTGGAGCACTTCATGCTTCCTTCCGCAGACGAGCTTTATGGGGATGCTGACTTCATTTTCCAGCAGGACTTGGCACCTGCCCACACTGCCAAAAGCACCAAAACCTGGTTCAATGACCGTGGGATTACTGTGCTTGATTGGCCAGCAAACTCGCCTGACCTGAACCCCATAAAGAATCTATGGGGCAACAATAATGTCGGAGAGACTAAAAATTATATTAAATGAACTTATTCATATCGACCAGAACGGTTTTCTACCTTCTAGACAGATAAGGAACAATATAAGGATAGTATTAAACGTAATAGAATACTATGAGGCCCACCCAGGAAAGCAGGCAGCATTGATTTTCTTGGATACTTAAAAGGCCTTCGACAATCTCAGCTGGCAGTTCTTGATTCAACAGGTCGAAAATATAGGATTTGGATCTAAATTCAAGAAAATGATTGGCACAATTTATTCGAACCAAAAAGCTAGGGTAATTATAAATGGGGAGATTACTGAAAACTTTAAGATTATGAAAGGTGTTAGGCAGGGATGTCCAATGTCACCTCTGCTTTTTATCTTAGCATCGAAGTGCTTTTAAATCAGATTAGACAAAGAAAGGAGATAACTGGACTGAACAGCAAAAAATAAGAATATAAAGTACAGGCGTTTGCGGACGATTTAGTGTTTTTTGTGGAAGATCCAATGGAGTCAGGGACCTATCTAATCCAAGAATTAGAAGAATATAGGGCAGTAGCAGGACTAAAAATTAATAAAGATAAAACAAAAGTAATAACCAAAAACTTGATAGAAAGTAAAAAAAAAAACAATTGGAAAGGAAATTGGGACTACAAAATGTCAAAAAACTTAAGTATCTAGGAATTTAGTTAACAGGAAGATGCTCTTCCATAAAAGAGGATTGTTAGGAATGTAAGTCACCTAACAGTTATTTGGGTTGGAAATATATAAACTAGGATAGACATTTTAATACTATGTTTTTAAGAGAATACTAAAACTAATTGGGTGTGGTTCCGCAAATGGCCATAAGATGGAGCTAGAAACCTGGCTTGTTTAGTCTCAGTGAGTCTCTGTTACTTCTGTTGGAGAGAGTTGCCGTTCCTCCTAATGACTGTTACTGATCGTTGATGTAAGTCTGTTACTGAACTGTTTTTTGATACTGGACTTTGATATTTGGATTGTCCCTGAACTGAACACTGACTGCTTTACCTGTGAATGACTTGGACTGCTTATCTTGGACTGTGCTTAAATGTTTATTGGAAGTAAAAACTTACATTTACTGTACAGTGTATCTGTGTGCTGTGAGTGTATTATTCTTCACTACTCTCACTACGTCTCCCTGTATGTGCTCATTCTCCTAACGGGGAATTACCTCAACACTGGTTATGGGTCCAGGCCATACCAGGCTCAGATAACTGAGAGTTCGTGTGAATGCACAGTACTGTATACAGACAGCTGTTTACTGTTTAATTGTGGGTTACTATCCTGGTAAAGATGGCACAAGACACGTCGACAAGTCTATCACTGATAACCCAGTTGGATGGAACAAACTATGTTTCCTGGTCTATGAAGTGCAGTTTACTTCTGCGTAGAGAAGGGTTATGGACTGTAGTTCAAGACCCACCAGATGTAAATGCTTGGGATACAGAGAATGAGGACGATGCCAAGAAGCTTGCTGACTTTAAACAGAACAACGAACGAGCTCTTTGTATAATAGGACTAACACTGAGTGACCAGCAGCTAGTCCGTATTCGTGGAGAAGAGTCTGCTGCTAGGTGTTGGGAGAATTTGAAGATGATTTATGTTCGTGACAGTGTAGGTGCACACATACATCTTACACGTAAACTGTTTAGAGTACGTCTTCTGAAAGGTGGAGATATGTTAGCTCATTTGAACTTCATGAAAAGAACTTTTCAAGAGCTAAATGAAAAGGAACTGATATTTTCAGAGCATCAAGTTTACATCATTTTTTCCTCATTGGATGAAAGTTATGATGATTACGTATCTTCACTGGAAGTCCTGACCAGAGATAAACTGACATTGACTGACCTAACCAGAAGGTTGTTAGAAGAAGCAAGAAGATGGCTGGATAGGGACCAAATGAGGAAGGAACAACCACAAGAAGAGGATTTGTGTTCAACTGCCTATACTGTTAGGAAATGTTTTTCTTGTGGGGCTAGAGGACATATAGCTAGATTCTGTAAGGGAAAAAGACAGAATACTAGTAAACACCAGAAGGCCAAAAACAATGTTAGTTTAGCTATGTCTAGCAATTCAACTGTAAACCATGATTTGTGGGTTGTTGATAGTGGAGCATCGCAATGCATTACTAAAAATAGAAAGAGGTTTGTAAAGATGTCCACGAGTAAACAACATGTATCATTGGCAAATGGATGGAAGATGAAAGCATCAGGTAAAGGTACTGCATATTGTTCTTGTATAAACGAACATTTAACAGTTATATGTACCTAAACTGAAATTTAATTTGTTATCAGTAAAGGCTTTAGTTAATATTGGTTATGTAGTAACCTTTAGGGGAGATAACTGTATAATAGAGAAAGAAGGTAAAAGTGTTACTGCTAATTTGCATCTCTCAATGCATCTCTCCCTGACTCCATTACCACAGTAAGAGACTATTATGTTTACCGATCAGATCGTGAAATTCGTAGAGGAGGTGGTGTTGCTATCTTCTATAAAAAGTCCTTACATCTAAAAAATATCCAAGTTACCCAGGAGCTTGCTCTTCCTGAGAACATCATCTGTGAACTATCCTTAAATATCACAATTCGATTCTTACTATGTTACAGAGCAACTGATTATGACATCGAACATGTAAACAAGCTAAATACATTACTAACATGGGCTGCATCCTGCCCATACCCTTTTATCTTTCTTGGCGATTTCAATCTACCTCATATTAACTGGACCCTAAATGATTGTACAACTGAAATCATACACACAACCTTCTACAATGCTATTACAAATCTGGGACTGGAACAACTAGTAACCAACAACACTAGACTAAACAACTGCCTCGATCTCATCTTCTGCAATAGTTTGAATTTAATTTACGGAATACAAACTAAAGAACCCTTTTCCAGCAGTGACCACAATATGATTGACTTTTGTCTCAACATACGCCCACACAAAAATCACCACAATGATGTAATCCCCAATTGTAACTTCAAAAAAGGCAACTATGATCTTATAGACAACGATCTCTCATCCCTTGATTGGCAATCTCTATTCACTGGATGCAATACTGTTGAAGACCATTACAACATATTTTTACTTGAAGTCAAAAGAGTCATCAAACTATATGTACCAACAACAACTCCCAAAACAAAACAAAAAAGCAGATTACCCATAACAATAAGGAAACTTCAATCCAAAAAGAGATCACTCTAGCGGAAAAACAAATCTGGTCACGTTGCCAATTTCAAAAGCCGATACAAAAATTTATGCCACCAGATAAAGACCGAATGCATCAATTATCACATTAAACAAGAGGAAAACCTTCTAAGCACCAATTCCACCCATGCGTTTTACAATTTTGTAAACAACAAACTAAAAGACTCAAGGTCTATCCCACCCTTGATAGGACCTGATGGTAAAGACTGCAACGACGACACCATTAAAGCCAACATCTTTAACACATTCTTCGGCTCAGTATTTGTAAACAGCAATGGATCATGCCCAGTATTTCCTAGCCGTACCACAGATAACAACAATGATCTAATACATATCGATTTTACAGAAGACAATGTTGAAAAAGCACTACGCAATCTAAAACCATCTCTATCTATTGGACCGGATGGAATATGTGCCTACTTCTTAAAAAAGCTATCCACTGCCATAGCCAAACCTCTAAGCATAATCTTTGAAAAATCTTTCAGGACCAGCTCCTTGCCTAACCTATGGTCACAAGCCACAGTCATCCCCATCTTCAAAAAGGGAGACCCAAGCCTAGTTGAAAATTACAGACCAATCTCCTTATGCTGCGTCACCTGTAAAGTCATGGAATCAATTATTAACCAATCCATCATCCTCCACTTAGAGACAAACAACCTACTCTCCAATAAACAATTTGGTTTCAAAAAAAAACTATCCTGTAATCTGCAACTCTTACACTGCAAAAACATATGGACGACACAACTCGACCAGGGCAAAGCAATAGACGCAATCTACATAGACTTCTGTAAAGCCTTTGATTCAGTGGTACACGACAAACTACTCCTAAAAATAAAATCCTATGGTATCTCTGGACAACTGAATAACTGGATAGAAGCATTCCTGGCAAACAGACAACAAATGGTCAAAATTGGGAGCGTCCTATCAAATTCTGTACCTGTCAATAGTGGTGTCCCCCAAGGCAGTGTTCTAGGACCAACTCTCTTCATACTCTACATAAATGACCTCTGTGATCATATTAAGAGCAATTGCGTTCTTTTCGCTGATGATGTAAAGCTGTTCAATACCACAGACAATACTGCTACCCTACAAAAAGATCTTGACTATGTATCAGAATGGTCAAATAAATGCTCTGTCTTACATATTGGCAAAAAAATCAGAAAATAAAATACAAGCTGAATAGTCAAGATCTTGTTGATGACCCAAGCTCTGTAAAGGACCTTGGAATACTCACCTCTAATGATCTAAGTGCTAGAGCCCACTGCAACTACATAGCCAAAAAGGCATTAAGAGTTGTTAACCTAATCCTACGTAGCTTTTTCTCTGGTAATATCACACTACTAACCAGAGCATACAAAACATTTGCTAGACCAATACTCGAATACAGTTCATCAGTCTGGAACCCACATTACGTATCTGATATTAGCACAATTGAGAAAGTCCAGAAATATTTCACAAGAAGAGTTCTCCACCTCTACTCGTTGTAGAATACCTTATGCCACCAGACTTGAAATTCTAGAACTAGAAAACCTTGAATTACGCCGTCTTCGGTCTCATTTAAGCATGGTATATAAAATCATACATTGCAATGTCCTACCTGTCAATGAATACTTCAGCTTCAACCATAACAACACAAGAGCACACAATAGATACAAACTCAAAGTTAACCGCACCAAACTTGATTGCAGGAAATACGACTTCAGCAATAGAGTGGTCAATGTCTGGAATACTCTACCCGACTCTGTAGTTTCTTCCCCAAACCCCAAAAACTTTAACCTTAGACTGTCTACTATTGACCTCACCCTTTCCTAAGAGATCTGTAGGGGGCGTGCATAAGCGCACCAACGTGCCTACCGTCCCTGTCCTATTGTTTCTCTTATTCTTCTTTTATTTTTCTTATATGTACCCATTTCATGTATTCACAACTATGTATACACTTATACTTATTATCTTGTAAACAATTGGCAAATCAAATAAATAAAAATAAAAAATAAAATAAATAAATTTAGAGAATGATTTATATGTGATACATGATGACCAGTTGAAGATGGCTAACTCAATATATAACAATGTTAAGCCACATGATGAATGTATACATTTACTACATAGACACATTAATTTCAAAATGTTGAAATTAATTAACAAACTGTTGAATTATCAGAGGGAGTAAAATTGAAACCCTGTAGCAAGTATTTAAACTAATGCTTGTAGCCAAGAGAAGAGCAAGCAAACAGACTTAATGGGTTTAAGACCAAAGAACCTTTAGAGCAGGGGTCCCCAACCACCGGGCCGTGGACCGGTACCGGTCCGTGGATCACTTTGCACCGGGCTGCAAAGAAAATAAAAAATAAAATAAAAATGGCGGCTTTCTTCGTCTTCGGTGAATGCTGCTGGGATCAGGGATCAAGGACACAAATGAAAGAAGGGGAGGGAGGAAGCAACCAAAGCCTGTCCTACTCTCTGGCTCAGTGGCTTCGGTTTCCTCCCGCCTCGTTCCTCTCTTGGTCGCTCTCTCGCTCCTCCACCAGCCCAGGAAGAAACTGCTTCAAAGAAGCCGGCAGGGTGGCTTTTCCTGTCAGCGCAGCTCCCCCGAAGCGCCCGTTCACCCCCACCCCGCCGCCTATCAATCCAGGTTCAATCCAGTGCTCCGTTCTGCCTGCCTGCCTGCCTTCGTTTGTTTCGGAGCAGCTTTGGCTGAGAATAATAACTATTCGCCTCTTTTACTCAGCCGAAGCTGCTCCGAAACAACCAGAAACGCAGGCAGGCAGGCAGAACGGAGCACTGGATTGAACCACGGGCGGCAGAGTGGGGGTGAACGGGCGCTTCGGAAGAGCTGCGCCGACAGGAAAAGCCACCCTGCCGGCTTCTTTGAAGCAGTTTCTTCCTGGGCTGGTGGAGGAGCGAGAGAGCGACTGAGAGAGGAACGAGGCAGACACCTGAGGGATGAGGCTGAGGGAGGCAGGGCCGAGAGGCGGGGCTTCTCAGCCGTCCTGCAGGGACTTGTCCTGAGCCACGGAGACAGCCGTGGGCCGCCACCGCCCAGCGCTCAGTTTTGAAGGCGCTCCTCAGCCAGGCGCAGTTCCTGAATCTGCAGCTGAAACCCTCCGTTTTAAATGTCCCAATAGAAGAGAATATCTGTCACTCAGGGTTGCAATGAGGAGGCATTGGCACTCCCTGAACTTGGTGGTTTGCTGGCAGACGTTTTATTACCCGACTAGGTAACAACATCAGATGTTACCTAGTCAGGTAATGAAACGTCTGCAAGCAAACCACCAAACTCGACTCCCCGGTCCTTGAAAAAGTGTTTCTGCGTGAAACTGGTCCCTGGCACAAAAAAGGTTGGGGACCACTGCTTTAGAGGTTGTTTTTGCTGACATAATTGGTCCTAAAAAACCAAGTTTGGGAGGTGTCTGCTATATTTTGAGTATTATGGACCATTACTCACGGTACGGTTTCTGCTATCTCATGAAAAACAAAACAGAAACATTCCAACATTTCTTTAACTGGCTACGGTTTGCTGAGAGAAAAATGAGGAGTAAAGTAATTACTTTAGTTAGTGATAATGGGACTGAGTTTGTTAACAATAGATTCCAAACAATACTGAAATTGGCTGGTGTCAAGCATAAACGTTCTGCACCTTACAGACCACAACATAACTTGTTTGTAGAACAAAGAGGGCAAACATTACAAGCCATGGCTCGCACTATGTTATCTGATTCAGGTTTGCCTGAAACACTGTGGGGTGAGGCCATAATGTGTAGCAACCATGTTTTAAACAATGTAATTAACACAACTGGAGAATTGCCATTCACTCGTTGGCATGGCAGAAAACCAAATTTAAGTTATCTACACACATTTGGAGCTCCAGCATGGGTGCATATTCCCTCACAAGTAAGACTGAAAGGGCAACAGGGCTAAGAAGTTATTTTTTGTAGGTTACGAGGCCAACCATAGATCGTTTAGATTCTGGGATCAAGGCACAGCTCATGTTTATTGTAGTGCTAGTGCAAAATTTCTTGAGCATGTTGGGTGGGATAAACTGGAACAGGAATCCAGCAATGATATTATTATTGACACCCAAATAGTCCCTAAAGATGAAATAAGTAAACCACAATTAGCCATTAAAGAGGAAGAACAGGAGGAAGTAGTAGAACAGGCACAGGAGGAGGTAGAAGAACAGGAGCAGGTGGCACAGGTGAGTCCACCAGTTAGCCCTGTATTATCAAGACTGGGTTCAACCCGAGTAACATGACCACCTGATAGATATCAGGCTAGTGTTGTATGCCAAGTGAATACAGTTCCAAGTAACTATAGTGAACTGAAACTGTATCCTGCTAAGGATCAGGCTGCTTGACAGGAAGCAATGAATAAGGAACTGGAATCATTAAAAAAGTTGGAGGTATACAAAAATGTTAGGTTATCACCAGGTAAACATGCCATAGGATGTAAATGGGTTTATAAACTTAAGACTAGTGAAGATGGGACTGTTACCCATAAAGCCAGGTTAGTAGCACAAGGGTTCAATCAGACAGCAAATGTCTACGATGAGGTGTTTGCACCTAGTCTGAAGGCTACTACATTAAGGGCAGCATTAGTGTAGGCAGCTAAAGAGAAATACATTATAAATCATTTGGATGTAGAGACGGCATATCGGCATGCACCGTTGCAACACACTATATATTTAAAGAAACCTTTAGGTATCAAAAATGATAATACAACTGATTGCTGGAGACTGAAAAAGAGTCTTTATGGTTTGAAGCAATCAGGATATGAATGGAACCAGTGTATAGTTAAAGAATTAACTAAGATAGACTTTGTAGCTGGCATGGCTGATCCATGTTTGTTTAAAAAGGAAAGTAATGGTGTAATGTCATTGTTGCTATTGTTTACTGATGACATAGCATTAATCACCAAAACTGAACAAAAAGCTACTAAAATAATATCACTGTTAGAGAAGAACCTGAAACATTTTTATTAGGTATGATCAAAGGGAATTTGAGTAAAGATAAAAGATACCTTTTTGTACACATCTTAACTGCAGCAAGAATCACATTAGCACAAAATTGGAAGAGTGATAAAATACCACTAGATGAAGTTCTGATTCAAAAAATAATGGACTGTGCTGAACTAGATAAATTCACTATGGAACTGAAAGGCAAAGAGGATCAAGAATACTATGCGACATGGGAGAGGTGGTATGAATGGGTGAAGGATAAGGATAAAAATAATATATAGTCACAAAATAAGAAACATGTATATACAATGACACAATAACTGTTAATGGAAATTAGATTTTTGTATTTTTTGTTTTTAAAGAATAAAAATGTTCTTTAAAAAAAATGGGGCATTGCCAAGAGAAAGATGAGAGACATGAAACCAAACAATGCAGAAGAGCTGAAGGCCTCTATTGAAGCATCCTGGTCTTCCATAACACCTCAGCAGTGCCACAGGCTGATAGCTTCCATGCCACGCCGCATTGAGGCAGTAATTGCTGCAAAAGGGGCCCAAACCAAGTACTGAGTACATATGCATGCTTATATTTTTCAGAGGTCCCATATTGTTCTATGTACAATCCTTGTTTTATTGATTGCATGTAATATTCTAATGTTCTGAGATTGTGGATTTAGGGTTTTCATGAGCTGTAAGCCATAATCATCCCAATTATGGCAAATCACGGCTTGAACTATCTTGCTTTGCATGTAATGAGCCTATCTCATATATTAGTTTCACCTTTTAAGTTGCATTACTGAAATAAATGAACGTTTGCATGATATTCTAATTTTTCGAGTTTCACCTGTAAATAGCAGCTGAATGAGACCAGAGAGGCGACCAATCTTTCCCCATGAATTCTGGAAGTTGCCGTGTATCATAAGCCCAAGTGGGGCACCTACTCCATACAGGAGCCCAGTTCTTCCTCTAGGTCTGGGGCCTCACCACTCGGTGCCTGCCTGTCGTCCTCTACCCATCACTTTCCAGAATGGAAGACACAGCTCCTGTTAGCAAATTTTGGAAACGAAGAGAAAGTGTCTCCATGACAACCAGCCAAGATCTCTGCCCTGACAGCCTCAGCTCCCTTTGCTGCAACAGTCTAGATTGGTGGAAGTTTGGGATTTTGGGGCCTCCTTTTGGATAACAGTGGGGAGGGGGAGATGGCCTTTGTGCTGCTTCCCCCCACCCCCCCCACCCCCCCGTTCCCTGGGTGATCCTCTTCCAGACCCCATGGGTGACTTGGGAAGATAGTGGGAAAAGCAGCCCAAGGTTAAGGCTGGTGCCTGAGCAGGGTCCTGGCCCACCAAAGAGACCCTTTCTGCAGCTGGCATCCCCCGTTCAGAGGAGGGGACGATGCTGCCCTCTGAGACCAGCCATCTGGCCCAGCAACATTGAAGTCCAGCAGGAACAGCTTGGCCCAGAGCTCCTTGCAGGGAAGCCACCGAGGTTACATCAGAGGCCTCATGTTTGAACGTGCAACAAGGAACTGGGAGCAAGGATGAGGGGGCGAGGGAGGGACAGGCCAGCAAGACCATGTGGCCTTAACAGCCAATGCAAGAATACCTGGGAGAACTTCCTCCTGAGGAAGGGGAGTCTTGGGTCAGTTCCATGCTGGTATCGCCTGTCATACTCACTTTTAAGCAACGGAAGCTGGGATCTAGGAAACAACGGCTGCCCATGTTGGCTTTTTTGCCCAGGTCCCTGAATGCGCAGTGATAACATTCTGACGGCTTCTCTTGAGATCCATTTTCTCTCTCATCCAATTGTATTTCTTTCAGCATGCCAAAAATCTGCTGTGTTCTCTGCTGTGTGGGGTGAAAACTGAACAGAACTGCAACACAATTGGTTCTCCTTGCCTGCCTCTGGTGTATGGCCCTCTGGCATCCCAAGACACACCACTCAACTTCAGACGTTTAGGGTTTGGGAGATTATGGATGGGAGCACTCATAGTATCTTCCCAGAGGCCTCCCACTCCCATCCTTAAACCTCCTCTAAAATGAACCCCCAAGTGAATCCGTGTCATTCGGTGGCCTGGAGGGATTTAGCTGCAGCCCTCCTTGTTCAGATATTGCCTACAAGACCTGCCTGGGCTGCTGCCCATTGGTCAGAAAGGGATCGGTTGTCCGAGTCATCCTACTTGAATGGGGGAAAAGGCATCTGTCCTAGTGCCCCCCTCTTTTTTTTTGGTCCTGGTTACCCAGGGGCTGTTCCTCCTGGCTCATTTCTAGAGTCCCCAGTCAACTCACTAAACTTTTAAGACTCATGAATGAACTGGAAGTGCTATAGGACCTGTTGAGGTAATTCCCCGTTAGGAGAATGAGCGCACACAGGGAGAGTGGTGAGAGTGGTGGTATTGAGAGTGGTGAGGAATAACACACAACCAGCACACAGATACACTGTATAGTAAAATGTAGGTTTTTACTTCCAGTAAATAATTAAGCAAAGTCCAACAAGCAGTCCAAGTCATTCACGGTGAAAGCAGTCAGTTTTTCAGTCCAGGGATATTCCAAATATCAAAGTCCAGTATCATAAACAGTTCAGTAACAGACTTACAGCAATCCAAGAAGAACGACGATCAGCAACAGTCAATAGGGAAAAATTCAGGAACAAAAAACAGCGAACTGAACTATCAACTATCAACAACAGGACTAAACAACCAGGTTTCTGGCTCCATCTTATGGCCGTTTGAGGAACCACACCCAATTACAATTTTAGCATTCCCTTAAAGAGACAGTATTAAATGTCTACCTGGTTTATATATTTCCAACCCAACTGTTAGGCTAAAATAAGGAAATGAGAGGAGCATTGTTGGCTCTAAGGGATTCTATATGGGGTGAAAAGAAAACCTCCCCAGGCTGCAGCTGCTGACTGTGAGGGGCTTTGGTGGTCACTGCTGGTTGCCAGCTGTGGGTGATGGAATGACGGCTTCCTACTGAGCAAGGAGAAGCTGGTGCAGCAGGACTACGGGGCAGCTAGCTTTCAGGGTAAAGCTGAAAACCAGAAAAGACAATATGGAGAAATAATTCTTTCTTTTTTTGGTGGAAGCAGATAAGAAGATGAATGCATAGGATTCTGTAGTTGTAGCCTGCAGTGCTTGTGGCATGTGTGTGTGTGTGTTCCTGCCTGAAAACAAGATGGCATGTGTTTGCAGCAGATGCAAACTACTGTTGCATGGAGGAAACAAGGAGCAGCAAGTTGCCACCTTTCAATTCATGAGGAAAAATGAAGATTGATTAGTTCAAGCAAAGTTGATACTAGGACAGGAGCCAATCGAGGAAAGAAATCTCCAGAAGGAAGTGTACCAAACAAAGAAATAAGCCCAGTGGATGAAAATGACGAGCAGAAGCAAGAGACATAGAAGATACTAGTTTCCACAGCTTGAGATAAACAAAGCAAGTTTTGAGCTTGAAGAAAGAAGCCTGGATGCCTGGAGAGTGGGATGACCTCACAGTGTCTGGCAAGAAGACTAAAATATCCCTGAGAGCTTTGATTAGTTGCCATGAGGTTCAGAAAGCCATGCTGGGCACTGGGTTCAGGGAAGATTGTTCTGCGATGCCCATCCGTGTCTTTCAAGGGTTCTGTCTATCCAACTCTTTTCCCTGGAAGCCTGACCGGATGGGGTTTAAAGGCAAGGTTTTCCTGTCCAGTCGTGTCTGATGGCGGGAGGGGGGGGGATGCTCATCCCTGTTTCTTGGCCAAGGGAGCCAGCATCGCCTGAAGGCATTTCTGTGGTCATGTGGCTGGCATGGCTGTACCCTGGAGGTGCACAGAACAAGTGACCTCCGTTCACCTACTTGCATTTGCATGTTTTCAGACTGCTAGGTAGGCAGGAGTTGAGGCAAACCCCGTCACAGTGCTTGGATCTCAAGCTTCCAAACTTCTGGTTGACAAGCCCAGCATCTTAACTGCTAGGCAACTGCATCCCCTATGGGTGGGATTTAGGCACTGCCTAAGGTTAGCAGGATTTGGGTATTTGCACACCTAGCTGAGCTGACCAGGAGAAATTAGTTTAATTCAGAATTAGCTCAGTGATCATTTTGAGCTAATGATACTCCAGCATGAATGGGATTGGGAGTTTTCCTAATCACAATTTATGTTGCCCCCAAAATCCAGTCACACAGACCTTGGAGATATTTCTTTTTTGATTTAGCTGCTCAGCTTTTGAATTTTCTTTTAAAAAAATTTTTTATTGGTTTTTAAAACAAACATAAACAAATAAAACATAAAAACATCAGGCCATCTTCCATATATGGACATACAGTGTGCCGGATGGTTTACAAATTGTTTTGTGCTTCCATTTCATAGTCTTCAATTACAATTACATTGTATATATTCTCATATTTTCAATCCAATATTAAATACATTAGTATCATTATTAATCAATCATTTGACTATACTTTTATTCATTCAAGCTTTATGAAATAATCATATTTTACTTAATTTGTTTTGTGACAATTCATATTATCATCCCAAATCTATCCTAAAATCATTTTGTAGATATAATAAAGAATACATTGTTATATATTTAGTATTTTCTAAAAGTCTACATATTTTTTTACTATACTTTATTGTCTATCCATTGATAGAATAGATCCCAAATTATATAAAATTGTTTATCATCCTGTTCTCTAATTTCAAATGTCAATCTGCTCATTTCAGCACATTCCAATATTTTCTTAATGATTTCCTCCTGTGATGGTGTTTTCTCATTTTTCCAGTTTTTAGCAAATACAATCCTAGCCACTGTTAATACATTTACAGTCAGGTATTTCAAGTCTTTAATATATATTTCAGGTAAAATTTCCAATAAAAATATCTCTGGTTTCAAATCTATATGTTTTTTTGTCATTTTTTCCAACCACGTGTGGATTTTAGTCCAGTATTTTTTAGCATCCACACAAGTCCACCACACATGGTAATATGAGCCAGGTGTCTGATGACATTTCCAACATTTTTCGGATTTATTCTTGAACATTCTTGCTATTCTTGTCGGGGGGAAATGCCACCTGAAAAACATCTTATACAAATTTTCTTTATATGCTGTTGACATTGTCATTTTATAATTTTGAAACCACAATTTTTGCCATTTCTCTAGATCAATCCCATATCCAAAATTCTTCCCCCAAGCAATCATAGTTTCTTTAACTTGTTCTTCTAGTTTAGTTTCTAATAAATATCCATACAATTTTTAATCACCTTTTCATCAGTACCTGTCAAAATCTTATCTAAATCAGTCAGTTTATCATAGAAACCTTCTGTTTTAGAATCTTTATCATACCTTGAATGTATTTGTGCATATGAAAACCAATTCATCTTTATACCTTCTTCCTCTAGTTTTTGTATAGATTTAAGTTCACCCTTTTCATTCAATATTTCACCATATCTAACTGTTTGTTCCTTTGTATATTATAGGATAAGAAAATACTTCAATAGTCGATAGCCAGACTGGAATTTTCAAATAACATTGTCTTTTAATCTTCTCCCAGTTTAACCACAGAGACTCCCGTATATAATGTCTTCTAAAGTACCTCTGTGTTTTAGTTCCTTTATACCATAAAAAAGCATGCCACCCCAACAACAGATCATGTCCTTCTAATGTCAACAATCTAGTATTTCTTAATGTTATCCATTCCTTAACCCACATCAAATTTGTAGCTTGGTAATACAACTCCCAATTAGGCAAACCAAATCCTCTTCTTATTCTAGCATCTTGCAAAAGTTTTAACTTTATTCTCGCTTTCTTACCTTGCCATATATATTTCAACACAATTTTATTTAAATCTTCAAAATAGTCTTTTCCAAGCCTAATTGGAATTGTTTGAAACAAATATAAAATTCTGGGTAATATATTCATCTTGATTGTTGATATTCTCCCTATTAATGACAGTTGTAAATTTTCCCATTTCGCCAAATCTAGCGCTATCTGCTGCTTAAGTTTGATATAATTATTCTCTTTTAGTGTACTGCATCTTGCTGCCAAGTATATCCCCAAGTACTTGATCTTATTCGTGACCTGGATTTTCAATAGATCTGCCAGTTCTTCCTTTTGTCTTGATAGCATATTCTTTGTCAAGATCTTTGTCTTATCTTTATTTATTTTCAAACCAGCCACCTTTCCGTATGTTTCTAGTGGGTCTTCTAAGATAAAAACCAGATCATCTGCAAATGCTTGCAACTTAAATTCTTCCTTTTTAATTTTCATCCCTTTTATATTCTTTTCATCTCTAATATTTCTATTTAGCACTTCCAAAGTTAACACAAACAACAGAGGTGATAGTCTTATTCCTTTTCTTATATCAATAGAGTCTGTCAGTTCTCCCTCTATCATTACCTTTGCCATTTGCTTATGATATATAGCTTCTATTGCTTGAATAAATTTTCTAGCAAAGCCCATCTGTTCCAGCAGTAATAACATGAATCGCCAATTCCCATTATCAAATGCCTTCTGTGCATCTAGAAATATCAAAGCCATTTGTTTTTCAGGGTGTGCCTCGTAATATTCCAAAGTGTCCAAGATTACTCTCATATTGTCTTTAATTTGTCTCTTTGGCAGAAATCCATTTTGATCAGGATGGATAAAATTATTTAAAATTATTTAAATATTTTTAAAGTCTTTCTGCCAATATTGAAGCAAAAATTTTATAATCTGCGTTTAGTAGGGAAATGGGTCTATAGTTCTTGATTTGTAATGGATCGGCCTCCTCTTTTGGAACAAGTGTAATATAAGCTTCTGACCATGATTTAGGTATCCTCTTCTTTAACATAACTTCATTCATAACTTCTAGAAATGGAAGATTCAACGATTCTTGTAATGTTTTGTAAAATTCTGCCGGAAGTCCATTTGGGCCTGGTGCCTTTCCATTATTTTGCTTCTTGAGTGCTTCAGTTAACTCCATCATTGTTATATTGCTTTCTAACATTGTTTCAATCTCTTTAGGTATCTGAGGTAAATTAGCATTCTGTAAGTACTGTTTAACTCTTTCCTCATCAATATTCTCTTGCATATATAGTTTCCCATAGAAGTCTCGAATGATTTCCTTCTTCTCTTTACTACCATAGCAAACTTGACCTTGGTCATCTATTAATTGCAATATTTTCCTTGATTCTTTCTCCTTTCTCAATTTATATGCTAACCATCTACTTGGTTTATTTGCATCTTCAAAGTAATTCTGTTTAGCACCTCTAATTTTCTGTGCTAATTCTTCTTTTTCTATTAGACCCATTTTATGTTTGGTTATATCCATTTTTAACTTAATGTCCTTTTTCTGTGGCATTTTCTGTAGCTCTTTTTCAAGTCCTTTATACTCATCCTCTAATACCTTAGAGGCTAGTCTTTTCGTGGTATTTTTTTCCCCTTGTATAGTCTATTATCAAGCCTCTGGCATATGCCTTTATTGTATCCCATACATTCTGGATTGATGTATCTTCTTTTTTGTTTTCTCTAAAGAAAAAAGGCAGTTCTTTCTCCATCCACTGTGTGAAGTCTTTTTCCTTTAATATAGTATTATTTAATGTCCATCTAGACCCTCTTCTTTGTCCTTTCCATTTAATTGTCATTGGATTGTGATCTGCCCAAGTACTTGTTTCAATATTTATTTCTTGAATATTAGTTAACAATTCTGTTGACATCCATATTGTATCTATTCTGGACCACGATAAGTGTCTATTTGAGTAGAAGGTGTATTGTTTAGTTTTAGCATTTCTTTCTCTCCATGTATCTTTTAAGTTTATTTCATCTACCATTTTAAAAAAAGATTTAGGGAGAGTCTTTCTGTTTTGCTTTATTGTTTTCTGTGCTGTATAGTCCAGTTTGTTGTCTACAATTCCATTAAAATCTCCCATCATAACTATATTAGCATAGTCCAGTTCAATTATTTTCATATGTAATTTTTTATAAAATTCTTCTTGTTTGTCATTCGGGGCATAGATTGCAATCAGGAGTGTTTTTGTATTATTATCCATTATTTCCACCATTAGTATTCTTCCATCATCATCGGTATAAATCAATTTTGCTGGGGTGGTCTCTTTAATATATAAAACCACTCCTCTTTTCTTACATTGTGTCAAGGAAGGAAATATTTCCCTAATTTTGGCTGTATCAACAATTGTTCATATTGCTTTTTAATATGTACTTCTTGTAGGCAGATTATATCAAATTTTAATTTCTCTAATTTATGGAAAGTTTTCTTTCTTTTAACAGCTGAATTAAGTCCATTTATATTAATTATAATCAATTTTTTCTCTTCCATGGTTATATTTTATAATTAGGTTTGGCTGCTCTCGTGGATCTGAGTTCACGTTGTTCTTTGGCTTCCTCCTTTCTACCTATTGCACCTTCCTCTTTTTCAGTCGTCATTTGGCAGTCCTCTTGGAATTCAATTAGTGAAATTTCTTTTTCTGCCTCTTCCTCTTTCCCTCTGAAAAATTCTGTATAAAATGATTCAGCTTTCTCAATTGAATCAATTCTGTATCTCTTGCCATGTGAACATTAAACCTTCTGGAATCAGCCATCTATAATTCACCTCTTTGTTAAGTAGCAATTTGGTCAAGAATCGGTATTCTCTTCTCATCTCTCTCACTCTTCTGGGTACTTGTTTCAAAACCACAATCTCCTTATCTTTATATTTCAATGTTTTCTCTCTTGCCACTTGCAATATTTGCATTTTAATGGCTTTCTTTGTAAATCTGATGTGAACTTCTCTTGGTAGGCTATTTCTCGTTGTGTATCTTGTGAAGACTCGATAGACCTCATCTATTCCATCCATCATCTTCTCTTCAGTTATTTCCAAAGCTTCAGCCAATATTTCTATCATTATCTCAGCTAGATTTTGTCCTTTTTCTTCCTCTATGTTTTGGAATCTAAGATAAAATTCTGATCTGTCCATCTCCCATCTCAGCATACCACTTTTATCTTGTTCAACCACAGTTAATCTGTTATCAATGTCTCCAATCTTCTTGTCTCTTTGTTTATCTTCTTCTTCAATTTTTTGGAGTCTCTCATCATACTTCATCATCATTTGTTGGATGTTCTCGACTTTTTCACCGGTTTTCCCTGTTCTTTGTTCAATGTTCTCTGTTCTTTGTTCGATGTTCTCTATTCTCTTTTCAATATTCTCTGATCTTGTTTGAATGTTTTGAATTCCTTGCATAATCATCTGCAGGGTCACTTTTTCTTTTTCTTGTTCTTTCTCTTGCCTTAACATTGTCTGTATTGAACGTTGTCCTCCAGATGGTGGAGAGGAGGAAGTAGAAGTTGAAGAACCAGGAGCTGTTAATTTCCTACTCATTTCAAACAATTCAAAATCTTCAGGTTCTTCTAGACCTTAATCCAATTGTGAAGTAACCAATTGCAATTCCAAATAAAAATAGTAGGGAAAAAGAAGCCAAATAGTAATAATAATAAAAAAAGAAAAAATAATTTCTTCAGGTTCTTGTATACCTTAATCCAATCGATTAGTTAGATAACAATGAAAATTCAAAAATTAAGGAAAAACCATAAACATACACAAAAGAGAAAAAGTTGTAAAATCCTAAAAAAGACGGAAAAGTGAAGAATAAAAAGCTAAAAAAAAAAAAGGAAAAATTCTTCAGGTTCTTCAACACCTTAATCCAATTAAAAGGTCTCAAATATAAAAGGCTGCATAAGAGAAAAAGAAAAAAAAGCAAGGAAGATAAAAAGAAAGAAAAAAACAGTATTGGAGGTAGATAGAAAAACAAAACTACCAGAAAGGCAGAAAGAGAAAAAGAAAAAAAGGCTACTCCCTTAAAAAGAAAAGGAAGGGAATCATTAATACTAAAACTTTTCTTTTTTTAAAAAAAAGAAAGCAAACGTAAAAATTTAACTTCCAAAGACAAAAAAAAAAAAAAAGCAAAGACAAGTTCCAAAGAACTAAAAATCCAAATAGCTATTTCAAAAAGTAAACTGTTGAGGAGGGGTAGCACAGCTTAGGAAAAATCAAGAGAACACACTGCACTTTGTTTAGTTATCCAAGGCTCTTGTTATAACACTCTTCTCCAGAAACTTATCACCTTTTCTTTTCCTATAAACTTTAACACCAGACTCCAGCTCTTGATAGAAACCCAGAAGAGCACCTGCAATAATACTCTCCCATGCTCTTCCCTCTATCTTATCAAATAGCAATGTCCTTGAAAAAAAGTCTCAGTTCTTTCTTTCTCAGCTTTGTCTGGTCACAAGAGAAATAGAATATTTCCAAACCTCTAGTTGGCAGTGTTACAAAGTTTCTTTGCTTTCAAAGCACACTTCCGTTGTCAAATTGTCTAGGTCATTTGGGATTCCCCCTTCCCCTTTCTGTGCTTCTCCTGGCCCATATGGATGCCCCTTTATGCCTGGCTCTCAGAAAGTGGGCCGTCTTGTTCTGCCCTCCTCTAGTTTAATGAGTTAATTACATTTTCAGATTGCCATTCAGATTTTTCTACAGTGCTGTCATGAGATGGGAGTGGAATAACAATGACATTAATAAATACATAAGTTTGACTGCCTTTCCTGGGCGTGGAGGACCTATTCACAATCATTCATGCCTTGATCGCTTCCTGATTGGACTAAGACAACACACTTTATGTGGGGCTGCCCTTGAAGGCCACCAGAGGTTAAACTGCTCAGAATGCAGTACAGTGCACACAGCACTGGGGCCCCCTTGGTTTGTCCACATAGCGCCTTTGTTGTGCAACCTGCACCAGCTCCCAGTTTCTTTCCAGGTGCAGTTCAAAGGTTTTCAGTGCCATTGTAATATTGAATGGTCACTAAACAAACTGTTGTAAGTCAAGGACTACCTGTATTGCTTTTTTCCAATGTGATTGAAGGGGGAATGCTTGCCTCTTAAACAAAGGTGATGAATAGCTTCATAATGGCCCCTCTATTAATAACTAATCTCTCAGCTGCATATTAAGAAATAAAGCCCTCCAGGCAGAGAAAGAGATGACCACAGACAATGGACATGCCATTGGATAGCCTGGAGCATGGTGGGGGGGAGGGGGTTGCTGCTGGGGGAGAAGCCATGCTTCCTCAGTTCACACAGATAGAGGAGCTTGGGGTTCACATAGGACACACGAGACAGTTTCTTCTCATTCAGTATTGTGTTGGGGTCCTTGTCAGTCCCGGCAGTGCGACTAGTTGCAGTGGCTGCAACACTGCTGGCCTCTGCAGCAGCATTTGTGGCAAACTCCTTTCATCCTTTGCAACTACCCACACCACAAACCTGCCTGCATAACTGGAGGGGAAGCTAATTCCAGGTCAGTGTTGTTTTCTACTAGTTCCAGGTCTCCAAACTTGTGGATGTCAACTCCCAGGCTGGGGGATTCTGGGACTTGAAGTCCAGAAGGCTTAAAGTTGTCAAGTTTGGAGAGTCCTGTACTAGCCCAAGGAAATGTGAAAATCACTGCAGCTCAGCCAGATGAAAGACCCGAGTTTATCCTGCAAGAATAAGGAACAAATTCCATTCTGGTGCTAAGCCTAACCAGAGGCAGGGGAGAGGGCAATCTCCCCTCCCACCTCTGAAAGACCAAGGTGCCAATTTCTTTGGTCCGGTGCTGCTTGACACATTAAGCCAGGGAATTTTTTCCAGTCTGAGTCAAATTGGAATAAAGTCTTCAATTTAATATGCTTTATACCAGGGTCTCAAATCCCAGTCTGTGGATCGGCACTGGTCCACGTCATGCCAGAAACTCAGCCATGCAAACAAGTAAAACCCCATTCACTGGACGCAGGCAGCACATGAAACCACGTCCCCTCCGGTCCATGGAAAACCTCTCTCTGTGGTATCGGTCCCTGGCGCCCAAAAGGTTGGGGGCCATTGCTTTATACGGATGATTTAGCAGCAGAGCTAACAAAAGTTGATTCCAGCTCCAAGGATTATACCATGACCATAACCTTACCTGAGTGGTTTAATCTTTAAGGTGTAGTTATTCATCTCCATAGTTCTATTTTTATGTTATCATCATACATTGTTCCTTGTTATTTACTCTAAATATTTATATACAGTATAAAGCTTTTAATTTAGTGCTCTTTAAATCAAAGATTTTTGAAGGAGGTTATAGGGCAGTTCATAAAGACACTGAAAACATCTTGAAAACTACGTGATAACTTCCAAAATTGCCCTTTGTCAGTTTAATTGTGTTTAATTTGTTAAACATCCTTTAATGGATTGTGGCAATGAACTAGATTTAATATATTTAGATTTCTACAAAGCATTTGGTGGCCAGCAAGGTCTGGTCAAAAATGTTGTGATTGAAGGTGTGACTCATTTTTTAATGTCAGTTACATTAAACAGGTCCCATTCGATCCCATTGTTGGCAGCTGCCATCCTGACTTTTTTGCCTATACCCTGCAGGACAAATGATAAGGCATTGGGATTAGCAAGCTAGTCAAATGGGGGGTTTCCAGAATCACAGGCAAAGAGTGCTCATCAATGATCCCACATCCAACTGGAGTCAAGTATCGAAAGATCAGGGTTGGATCTGTCCTTGGCCAATGTTTTAATGGCCTGAACAGAATGGCTGCAGAATCCAGGGGTTTTGCCCAAAAAGACAAAACAAGCATCATGCTGCATGCTGCACATTCTGCCCCATTTGTGGGTATCTGCAGTGTCAACACAAACGTACCAAGAGGGGAGAGGGTGTGTCATGGCTTCACAACTCTCATGTCATCCTCTGCCCTCCTTGACCCAGGGGGGTCTTCCGGGCATGCTCCAAAAAGCCCAGGGGCCAACCTCCTCCAAGAGAGCAAAACTGCACCTGTGTGCTCAAAAAACAGACTGAGCGCCAACTACTCCACCTCGACTCTTCTGCCCAGGCTTTGCAGACACCCTGCTAAACACAAGGCAGAGGAGACTACAAGATGCTGGGCAGACTTCCGGTTTGAGCCTCTTCGGCAACAGACCGAAACCTCGTCTCTGCGAGGCTTCGATCCGTGCTCGCCGCTGGAGCGCCCTGAGCCGGCTGGTTTCGGGGCTAAGCCACCCCGTAGAGGTGGTGAAGAGGGGGGAGACTGCCAGCAGGGTTGAGGAGAGCCGCATCTCTCCTCCTCACCTGGCCATTACTCCCTTCCCCGAAGGCGGTTGTAGCAGTGGTCAGAAATGGCCACCACAAAGAAGAACTCGACCGTAAAAGAATGTGCAGGAGGAAGATAAGAAGAGAAAGTTTTGGTTGACCGGGTCAAACAGCAAAAGTAACAAATAAGGTACCCTGGAATTGAAACTATTTAAAAAAAAACAATAACATTGTTCCCTAAGAAGATTTTTAAGCTGCGAAGGAGAGAGAAAAGGGAAAAGATTTGTTTTTTTTTCTCCTTTTCCTATACTGACAGCTAAGAGACAAAAGTATAAATATAATGATTTGAATTGAGATGAGATAATCAAAATAAAATTGAGAAAATTAAAAGAGGGGGAAAACTATATAGAAAATGTAGAATAATATAAGATATGGAATAGAACACAAAAAGGAGCATGAAATTGAGTTTTGTGTCTGTATAAAGAAGTTCAACCCGGGACCATGCTATTTTCAAAAAAGATGTTTTACTTGTATTTTGTATGTGTGAAAACCCAAATAAAACTTTATTAAAAAAAGAGAGAGAGATGCTGGGCAAACCTCTCTGGCCAAAGCAAAATGTGCCCAGCCCCTCCGAGCCCGAGAGCAGCTTTGGCCCTTGATGCTGGAGAGCAGGAGGCTGGGCCTGAACTGCTTCCTGCAGCACTACCAGTCCCACCTCCCTGGCTGCAACTGCTGGGGCTCTGGGCTCGGAGTCCATCACTGCTGAGAGCGAAGGCAAAAGCACGTGAGCATGCTACGGCTCCTGGCTTGAGAGAGCTACCTCCCCCCGTCCTTGGAGCTTCATTGAGCATCTCAGTGGGACCCTGTGCCTCCTCCCTCAAGGAAAGGCCCTTGGCTCAACTCGTCTCTGGTGGGTTCTAAGCAGCGTGCAATCCTACAGCCCTCAGAGATTTGTTGCTGTCCACACTGAGGTTTCCAAGTTTGACTAAAACCACAGCACCAAAAGTAATGCCCCCCCACTGCAAAAAAAAAAAAAAGCTGGGTTGTGTCAGTTTGTTGCAGAAAATCAAATCCAGAAAGCACACACAGATAACTGATTCAGTAGAATTCATTCACTTCTTTATATACATAATGACGCATAAAGTAAATGTACAATACCAACAGCAGATTCTTCCAACATGGTAAAGAGGAGAGATTGTCAGTAAGTTCTTTGTTTCAGTTCAGCAGACAGACAAGTCCAGACTAGTTTCAGTTTAGAGCTGAGCACAGAGCTAAGCCACGCCCAGACTCCTTCCTTAAGTTTCTGTTTTCAAAAACAGCCTTCATGGGCTGACCTTGTTACCATCTTTCAGCCAGTTCATGAATATTCTGATAGGTTGCATGGATGGGCCCTGACCTGTTCCAGGGGGGATCGTATTTATCCTCCCTGCAAAAGAGACAGTGGTGAGGCTCAAATTTTTTTTTACTACCAGTTCTGTGGGCGTGGCTTGGTGGGCGTGGCTGAGGAAGGATACTGTAAAATCTCCAGTCAGAGGGGGCATTTGCCGGTTCTCCGAACTACTCAAAATTTCCACTACTGATTCTCCAGAACTGGTCAGAACCGGCTGAATTCGCCACCTCTGAAAAGAGACCCTGCAAAAGAGCAATATCACTTCTACGGGGAATTGGGGGGGGTGCGTTCCCTGTGTGGCTGCTCCTGCCCCTCATCGGCTTCTGGGGACTGGCGGGCAGAAGAAGAGGAGATCCGGTTTCTCGGGACAGGTGAGAGGGGCAACCCGACCTCACTCCCATCAGCCCAGCCAGCTTGCAAGTCCCACAGGTGATGGGAATGGCAGGCCAACTTGCCAGGGGACTCGGCACCTCCCTCATCTAGGGGTTTCAAGAGGATAAATGGCTGAGCCTGCGGCCTCTCCTCACATATCAGGTGCCACAGGTCAGATTATCAAGCAATCATATCACAGCTACTCCTCTGCTTACAACTTTTCCTCTGGTGATGGTTCGAAGTTACAGTGATGCTGAAAAAAGTGACTTATGACCATTTTTCACACTTATGACTGTTGCAGGATCCCCAAAGCCACTTGACCAACATCCGGATGCTTGACAGCTGGTTCATATTTATGACGGTTGCCAAGTCCCGGGGGTCCCACGGTCTCCTTTTGCAACCCTCTGACAAGCAAACTCCATGGGGAAGCCAGAGCCACTTAAGGGTGGAGTCACTACATTAACAATTGCAGTGGCTCACTTAGCAACTGTGGCACGAAAGGTCATGAAATGGGGCAAAATTCACTTAGCAAGATGTTTTGGGCTCAATGGCAATCATAAGTTGAGGACTCCCTGCAATGTTCAAGCATCATTTTAAGAAACATTCAGGCGTCGACTGGATGGCCCAGGAAGGGGAGCTGAAATGGCTTAGAGACAATCATTCCATTAGCTGGATTGTTTTGATGCCACAGCCCTATTCCTCTCTCTCAACGCGCACAGCCAGCCCTGACCAGCCCTTCAGTGCTCCGGAAAGCAACGGAGGCTGCCAGTCACAAGAGTTGCCAAGTTTTACCAATCTGAGAAGGACGGAAGGCTGAGTCAACGTTCAGCTGGTGAGAATCTAATGGCCGAATTGCTGGCAGTTGATTTACAGGTAGTCCTTGGCTTACGACCACAAGGGAGCCCAAAATCTCCACTGCTACGCAAGACTGATTTTGAGTGAACTTTGCCTATTTTAAGTCTCTATGATGTCAGTTTCTATTTCCATCATTTTTTTTTTGTTAAAAAATTACAAATTTATAAAAAAAGAATATTTTCTCTGTGGCTAAAGTGTCAGTTTACAATAGTTTACAAAAGTTCTTAACCTTTTGTTCTCTGTCTTGAAAAATTCATCACTATCTTCCCTGTTTTAAGTGTCTGTCCCTTTTTCCATGATTTTTTATTCTTTTCCTCTTAGATAGTTAAGAATTTAAACATTTCTAAAAATTAAAATAAGTACTGCTTTTTTTGTTCAGTTGAAATGTTTTTTAAAAAGAATGTTATAAAAAAATTCAAAAAGGAAATGTCAGGGTCCCAAGTAATACACCCATCATAAACAGAGGTCCAAGGCAAATAGGTTCCTCAAAGAATTGGTTCATTGGACATATCAAATTGGCCTAAGCCGGTGAAAACCAACTCTGAATATTCCCACCGTAAAATTGAAGAAGATTTAAACATTGAAAACAATTTAAAATTAAAAAGAAATGTAAAAGTTGAAAAAGGATTTAAAAATTGAAAAAAGAAATTAAAAATTTTGAAAAAAATATTTTTTAAAAACCTTCCAAAATTAAAAAAGAGAAGACTTTATAAAAGTTCTTGTCCCTTTATGAAGAGTTATGCACTGCTTTATGTTGGAAATCTCAGGCTTTTTTCTAGGAGATGCTTAGCTCTTAACCCTCCACACCCTCTCTGGAAAGTTGATCTCCTTCCTCCCTGTCCGCAAGTGTTACGTATAAGAATAAGTGCTACTTGTTCTTTTCCTTCCTGCCTTCTTGGCCTTCAGTTACCTGGAGGCTGCAGGGCTTTCATTTCGTTTCGTTTTCAACATAATTTGTTTCTGGCTGCTACCGATAGGAGGGGTGCCTAGCACCAAAGGGAAATCTCTTTGCACATGCTCAGAGATGGGAGAGCTGAACTGGCCGCATCTTTAATTGCTCACATACACATAAATGTAAAAGCAAACCTTTACATTTAGGCAGGAAAAATCAAAGGTAGAAGTACAGATTAGGCGGGACCTGGCTCAAAAACAGTAACTGTGAGTGGGACCCTGGAGTCCTAGTGGACGATCCCTTGAATATGAGCCAGCCGTGTGCAGCAGCAGCAGCCAAAATCTAATACAATCCTATAAAGAGAGGCATAGAATCAAGATCATGTGAAGTATTAGTGCCGCTTTATGTGTGCCCCCCCCAGTAAGGCCACACCTGGAATACTGCAAACAATTTTGGTCACCCTACTACAAAAAAGGATATTGAGACCTTGGAAAAAGTTGAGAGAAGAGCAGCTAGCATGATCAAAGGCCTGGAGACTAAACTATATGAAGAATGGTTGCAGGATTTGGGTTTGGCTAGTCTAAAGAAGAGAAGGACGACCTGATAGCAGCATTCCAGTATTTGAGGGGCTGCCACAAAGAAGAGGGGGGGGTCAAATCATTCTCCAAAGCCCCAGAGGGCAGGACCAGAAGCCATGGGTGGAAACTCATCAAAGAGAGGAGCAACCTGGGATTAAGGAGAAACTTCCTCACAGGGAGGACAAGGAACCAGTGGAGCAGAAGTTGCCTTCAGACGCTGTGGCTGTTAAGAAGAGAGTGGACAGTCGCTGGTCTGAGGTGGTACAGGATCTGCTGCTTGAGCAGGGTTAGGCTAGAAGACCTCCAAGCTCTATTCCTATTGTACTCGCAGGCTGATAATGACAGAACAACAGAGTTGAAAGGGACTTGGGAGGTCAAGGAGGAGACCCAACACTATTTCAGATAAGTGGTTGATTGTTCAGTATCTTTTTAAAACCCTCCAGTGATGGAGCACCCACAACTTCTGGAGGGAAACCATTCCACAGATTGTTCTGTCAGGAAATTTCTCCTTCATTTTAAATTCTCTCCTTGATTAGATTCCACCCGTTGTTTCTTGCCTTGCCTTTAGAGGCTTTGGTTGGCCCCCCACTTTTTTGTGGTAGCCCTTACACATTGGAAGACTGCTATCCTGCCTCCCTGGTCCTTCTTTCCATTAGACTAGAGACCTACCCAGTTCTTCATCTCTTTTAGCCTCCAGCCCCCTACTCATCTTTGTTGCTCTTCTCTGGAGTCTCAACATCTGTTTTACATCGTAGTTACCGAAACTGGATGCAAATATTCCAAGTGTGGCCTTACCAAGGCATTCTGTAGTAGTATTAACACCTCACGTGATCTTGATTCTACCCCGTTGATGCTGCCCAGGATTGCATTGGCTTTTGGGGCAGCTGCCTCGCGCTGCTGGCTCATATTTAAGGGCTTGTCCACTCCGACTCCAAGGTCTCCCTCGCAGTTGCTGCCATTGAGCCACCGTTCCATACTTGTACATTTGGCTTTTCTTTTCCAGCGGCAGAAGGCGCGCACCAATACGCCAACTCTGCTGGTTTCCACTGGACACGAGCAGAGATTGCGGCGCGGCTGCAAAGTGGACGGGACTGGATTACCTTTGGGAGCACCGGCATCTCTCTGAATTCCTCCCTCCTTGGGCTCGGGGCGGCTGGCCCGGCAGGCAAGGGTTAATCTGCCCGGCTCCCCCGCACCGCAGACGTCAGCAGGGCTGGAGCAGAAGGGGAGGGGGCGCGTGGGGGTCGGGGGGGGGATTTGTGATGCGCCGAGCCCGCGCGAAGCACCAGCACCAGCACCAGCACCAGCACCAGCACCGCGCCCTCCCAGAGCCCAGCCCGCCGCCGCCGCCGCCGCCGCGCTCTCCGCCGGCCCACCTGCGAGCGAGGAGCAGCAGCAGCCCCGCCGTCCGACCCCCGCCTTGGCCTCGTCCACGACCTCCGTGCAAAGGTGGGCGATGGGGAGGCGGGCAGGGCAGCGGCGGCGGCGGCGGCGGCGGCGGGATGGATTCTGGGGGCGTTCCGGAGCTGCGGGCTCAGTCTGGGACGAAGCTCTTTCCGCAGAGCGGCGGGGCGGGAGGATGACTTGGGCGCCCCTCACTCCGCTGCGGCCGAGCCCCGGCCGCCCCGGCCGCCTCCTCCCTCCCTGGCTGCCCAAGAGCCCAGCACGCTCAGCTGCCCGCCCCTTCGGGACCAAGCCTAGCCGGGGAGCCTCCTTCGTGGTGGCGTCTGTGAAATGGGCCGCTGCAGGTCCCCGTCCCCGCTTTGCCCGCAGAGGCAGGACGTCAGAACACCCCCCCCCCCGCCCTCAAAGAAGCTCCCAGGAGCGGCTGAGGGTCTCCTTCCAGCGGCCCCCAGGATGAGGGGGGCAGGCAGGGGCTCCTCCTGGGCCCCACCTAAAACCTCGTCTTTCTAAAGGGGCGGGAAGGGCCCAACCTCCAGCAGGGCTCCTCCCTCCCCTCCTCTTGGAGGTGGCTCACTTGAGAGGGTCACTTTCGATGCCCTCCAGCCCCAACACCTCTGGGGTGCATGGAGGGACCCATCCCCCACAGTCTGCTGCAGTAATGAAGGGGGGCTTCTTCCTGGGCTCCGAGTGGAAGGCAGCAGGGGCGGGGTGCAGTCCGGAGGCAGGTATACTGGGGTAGCAGCTGGTCCTGCTCTGAGCCAGCCAGGTGTTCCTTGGGCAGGTAGGTGAGGAGCACCTTGCCCGATAGAGGTGCCCTGGGCCCAGGTAGAAATGGCCTTAGCCAATCAGGGTGAGTCTAGGGCGACTGGAGAGGATTCTGTCTGACAAGATCCTTGGAGATCCTGCGAGGGAAACCGCCTCAAGGCAGCTCCATGCAGAGAACTATCAGGAGAAAGAGGAGGCCTCCCCCAAAGCCCTAAGCAGGCTCTGGCCTGGCTTAGCTGCTCACGGGACGGACGGAGGGACGGAATGAGGGCAGGGCAGAGCTTGGCATCTCCTCAGGCTCTTCTTGTGGGGGGGGGGGGGGGGGATCTCTCTTCCCCGCACCCTTCAGCCTTGCCTGGCGGCCCAGCTCCCCTTGCAAGAGTGCAGGGCACGCCGGCTGTGCTGCTGCTGCTGACAGGGCCCTGGCTCTGCCCTGGCTGCATGTCTGCAACATCTGGGTGCCCCAGGCTGCCCCAGAGACTGTCCTTGGGACATGGGGAGGGCTGGGCAGGAAAGGCAAAAGGAGGCTTCGCCTGTGGAGCAAGGGTCCCCTTGGCCCCTGCCAGAGGGAGCATCCCCACCGAGGGTGGCCCAGCCTCGGCTGAACCCACCCAGGGAGGGACCCTGTTGAATCGTGAAGGCCTGGGACAGCTAACAATTTCATCCTGAAGTCGAAACATCCACAAAAAAGAATAAAAAGAAAGAAAATCCACCCCAAATACACCAAAAGTATCACCCAAGCAGGAGTGGTTAGAAAGGGAAGGTGGCAGCCGGGATGGCACAATTGATGCCCTGCCCATTTGTTGTGCATGCATGCAGAAATCAGGAGGAGCTTCACTTGTGCTGCCACGACTACCCTCTTTTTTAAAAAAAGAAACACCTTTTTTTAACCACACCCCACAAACACAAATGAGAGTCAAAATAAAAAGCAGAAAATGCCCAAGTCAGCCTCTTGGGAAACCCCCCTTCAATCCGCATCACCTCCTCCCGAACTGGATGGAACAGCTGGGACCTGCCCATCTTGTCAGAGGGTGGAGCTGGCTGAAGGGCATATGGGGGCATATTAGTGGGGGGGGGGCAAGGCTGCTTACAGGCCCCACCAGAGAATCCTCGCAGGAAGAGGGGAGCTGGAGGGGATCCTCCCTGCTCAGTCTGGCCAGGCAGGGAGAGGCACAAGGGAGAAGGCATCCTCTACCCAGATGAGGGCTCAGGAGCGCCCCGGACTCTGGGGGAGAGAGACAAGGGGGTTTGCCCTTCTCCTGGGTGACAACCTATCTGAGGAGGAGGAGGACCTTCCTTAGGTCCTCAAGGACATTCTCTCCCCCCCGCCTTCTCTCCCCACAGCTGAAACTATCCAGGGAGGTCTCCTTCATTCTCTCTGGCCCCAGATGCTCAATCATCTTAGCTGCCATTTCCAGAAAGTCTCCCAACCAACCTGTCTATTAAGTTGACAACAATCTACTAATGTTGTTTGATTTGATTTGATTTAAAAAAGGAAGTAAAAATAGTCTGGCAAGTTTTATTTTTAATCAATGCACACCCACTTTTTGTGTAATTAGTCTGTTCTTAACGAAGTGTTTTCTTTAGTTGTAGCACTTTCTTTAGCACTGCCGTCAGGTTGCCTGTTCTTGCCTGAGATTCCCCTTCCTTTCTTTGAAGACGGGGAGAGCCTTCTCTCTTTTTCAATTCTCTTCCTTCTGAGAAGTTGCTTCTTGTGTCAACCTGATAATATTTCTTTACTCCAATACATCTTCATTCCCTCTTATAACTGGAAGGTGGTCTCTCGCTGGGCCATGCATGTCCTTGTTTCATCCATTCAACCAACTGCTTCCTTTGTCTTATTGCAGACTGCAGCAGCTGCATTCACTCTTCGAGGGTCTCCCCTTTTGCCCCCCTGTTCAACGTGGCCTCTTTTGCCTCTCTTGAAAGCTCAGAGATTATTACTATCTCTGCAAGAGGCCCAGAAGTATTTGGGTTGCAGCAGTGGAGAATATCATCTGCATCCTCCTTTTTTAGGGGGTCATTCTTACCAACTGAGGAGCCCCTTTGCTTAATTCTCTTCACTTTGAAAAGTTTCTTCTCTGTTCCTTGTATTTTGTTTGGCACAATAAATCTTCCTCCTCTCTTATCAGTTGATGGGGCCACCTGATGTTCTGTGCTTTTTCTTGCAACGCAACTTTTCCTGTCTCATGCACAGATAGTAGAATTGCTGCTGGATGTAATACTTGAGCACGTAAGTGGCACTGCAGAGTCTGGGTGATGCTAGCACAGCACACAGTATGGCTGCTTCTAGGGTGCGTTGTGAGCTTGCGACAGAAGGGGACACCAGAGGTTGTGTCGCAAAGTCTGAAGACTAGAGGGCTGAACGCAGAAATATGTGTCGTGTAGTCTGAAGACTTGAGGGCAGAATGCAGAAATATGCCTATAAGGGTTGCTTGCTTCACAAGATGGCAGCTGAGGGTCAGTAAGACGATGTTGCTACACCCATGTTAGGATGCAGATACTCTTGGGACCTTTGAATTAAGTTGATTAAATGGTGCACAATAGTTTCAAAAAAGGGATTGCCATTGAATAATCACTCTGGTCAAATTGAATAAATTGTCCACAATAGTTTCAAAGGGGGTTATCATTGGAGAAACACTCTGGTCAATATTTGAGAAACTGTGTAAAAATAAATCAAACTTTGGGAAATTTCTTCTTGACCACCAGATGGGGCTGCAGGCTGATTTACCAAGATGTGGTGTTGCCCGTTCGGAGAGGGGTGGTTGAGTCTCAAAGGTATTTAATCCTTACTCGATGGAAGATAAATTAATCAAACAAGTGCAATAGTTCAAAGGGTTATTTGCAGTCCTTGTTATGCTTAAAATTTTCCTAGCATAGAAATAAGATGGATAAACTGTATGCTTCGTGAGGGAAAAGAAATTGCTTTGTTCACATAGCTTACTTGCTGGAGCTGTGATTTATAGCACCAATAAAACCAGCCAGAGAAGGTTTTACAGCCTGCATTGTAAATGGCAGGAGGCCTCATGGCAAAGGCTGGCTAAGATAGAGGAAAACACATCCTTTGTCTTTACTTCAAGGCACAAGGTAGTTTGGTAAATTAGTTTTCGTAGAGTTAGCTCAGGGAGCGATGAAATAAAGGAAGCTGCTTGTCTGTCCCTTGAAAGATGGGAAGTTTGCTTTCTCTCTTGTTATTTAAAATGAGTCTTTGAAATAGCAGGAAGAGAAGTCGAGCAGAGAAGAGGGGTGGGTAGAATCAACTGCGTTTGAAAAAAAATGTAGGTAGTAACTGGGGAGAAGCAGGGCAGATGGGTAAAACCTGGCTCCTCACTTTGTTTTACAAATTGACTCTTCCCAGTTAGGAGTTGTAATTTGAGACACAGCAAATCTTTCCCTGATGAGAAAAGGAGGGGGAATTTGCCCCTTCCTGGCTTGATGCGAAGACAAAGGAATCCTGCCCCAGTAACAAATTTGATAGCCTTTGAAAGCCAGAGTGTAGGATATTTGGAAAGTCTCTTGCACAAAGGGGGAGGGGGGATTCTTGCCCTCCCCTGTAATTCAAACTGAGGCACAGAACTTAGCATTGTTCATTCACTCCTGGCTTCAATATTACGTTGCTTTATCACAAATCCAAAATTAACAAATTTATTCTGATGGGTTAGGATTCATCTTTTACTTTCCTGTCTCATGCACAGAGGTGGATTTGTAGCTGTGCAGATGCAGATAGATAAATTCCACAAAACATCCATAACAAAGTACATTTATCAGTACATCAGGTATCTTCATAACTCACATTTGTGATGAAGTTCTTCTATAATGACCAATCCTTTGTATATCAGCCTTGCAGGTAAAAGATGGTTATCTCCTAACCCATCTCGTAGCGGTAGAAAAGCTGCTATCAGTTCATGAGTCCAGGCAAGAATGGAGGGAAACCTCCCTCAACCCCTCGAGGGTCAATTTAGTGACCAATCAGGATTACAGATGTGGCCACGTGACATGAACTACATTTCCCAGGATACCTTTAACTACATTTACCATGATGCATTCCCTTAAGGGAACAGCTCCTAATTCCTAAGTAACTATCCAATTCCCATTGATTGGCTGGGACAGCACACAACTAGAAGTTTAATTTCAGGCAGGAATCCAGATATGCCTGACAAACATAGTTCATGATTGAAAAGTTGTATTCATTCAAATCTTCATTCTTGCTTCTTTTGGTAACAGCAATATAAATATCTTTTGGTTTAGTTTGTCTTTTTGGCTTCTGCTCACCTGGTACACATCTTAGTAGAGGAAATTGTGATGGCTTCCCTGCCTCATTTCTATTAGCTCACTCAGTTGCTCAAAAACGGCTGACCCATATTTTTGCCTTTTCCTCTGCTGCAGCCACTCAGTCATCCCCAATGGACAATTGGTGGAACATCCCCACCATTATCAGCTCTTCAGGAAACAGTTTTTTCTCTCCAGACAGCACTGCAGATCGTAGTCACTCCTCCCTTCCTCCTGTTGACCATGGCTGATGAATTCCTGCTAGTGATTTAAAAGCTATCTAGATCCTTTTTATTCAAATATTGTATTCAAATAGTTTCCCGAACTTCATCAAATGGTATTGAAAACCACCCTTCTTTTGTTATTGTAGGATTTTCTAACAGTTGGATTCCTAGGCACTGGTGGGCTTCAAATAATTTAACAACCGGTTCTCTGCCCAGTTGTTGGGTGGGCGTGGCCATGGTGGGCGTGGCCTAGTCAGCCTCCTGCACCATCCTGGGAATGAAAACGGGCTGTGGAAATAGGCCTGTTTTCCACCTCCCCGGGCCCCACACACCTCTTGCACTTACCTGGGATCCAAAACAGGCCACGTGGGGAATCCTGGGAGGGGAGGGGCAGAGCCAGCCGGTTGTCGGAATTACCGGTTCACTAAACCGGATGTAAAATTAACATCCGGTTTGTCCGAACTGGCGTGAACTGGCTGAATCCCACCCCTGTTCCTAGGATGACATTAGGAGAGGGCAAAATGCACTTTTCCCCTAAGTCAGTATTTCTCAACCTTGGCAAGTTGAAGATGTCTGGACTTCAACTCCCAGAATTCCTCAGCCAGATCTCCAACTTGACCACAGTTGAGAAACACTGCCCTAAATGAAAAATACAAATGAATATTGTCCTGTGGTTCCATGTTTTTTTTAAAAGGAAAACTAATGCAACAGCAGATTTAATGCTAAAATTAAATGATCAAAGTAGAATACACACAGAATCTGAATTAAAAATCTATTAAAATAATTAGATCATTTTTGAAGAAGTAAATATTTCCCTTGGAAATATTCACTTGAATAAAATAACTTTTATTCCTGAAATGCCCCTTTTTTCATGTTAACTTTCTTTCCTCAGCATGTCACTATCGGTTAACAATGTCCTAAGTGTGATCTGTATCACTTTCAGCTGGCATTCTTGCCAGTACAATCAATTCTTGATAACTCAAGTAAGTTTAATTAGTTCCAGGGTTTTTTTGGGGGAGAATTATTATGTACATCCTGTGGTGAATTTACTGGGTCGTTGGGAATGGGGGGAATTCAGTGTTAAAGAGCATGAAGTAGCAGGTGATTTCTTGTGTTTTTCACCAGATTCATTAGGATGCACTTCTGGAAATGCAGCATGTTTCTTAGATGTCCCTGTCAGATGTGTCATCAAATCCTCTCCCTGATTTTCTCATTGCCTGTGAAATGTAAGCTTTAAAGGCTTCACCCAGATATCCTTTAACTTTTGCTTGACATTTGTACTCTTCTATCCTTCATTTCTATGGAGACTCTCAGTCATCCAGGCCATGGTTGTCCCCAAGCTTCTTGGATGAGAAGCAAAACGTCTTCAAAGAAAAACCAGAAAGTCCAGTTGCCTCTTGAAAAAGCACCTTTGGGGCACCCTTCATTTCCTTCTTGGAGCACCTTCCGTTCTACAAAACTATTGCAACAATTGTCTCTTTCGTCCATGCAAAAAATAATAATAATAATAACAATCCAGGCCCTCAAATGTCAATCAGAATAGAGCCTGATGGGACCTTGGAGGTCTTCTAGTCCAACCTCCCCGCTCATGCAGGAGACCCCATACCATTCCAGACAAGTGGCTGTCCAGACTTTTCTTAAGAAACCTCCAGTGAAGAAGCAGCTACAACTTCTGGAGGGAAATGGTTCCTCGGGTTAATTGTCCTCCCTTTTAGGAAGTTTCTCCTTAATTCCAAGCTCCATTGCTTCTTGTCCTGCCTTCAGGTGCTTTGGAAAAACAAGTTGACCCCCCCCCCCACCCCGCTCTTCTTTGTGTCAGCCTCTCAATACTGGAAGGCTGCTATCATGTCACCCCAGTTCCTGTTTTCTCTAGACTGGCCATGCCCAATTCCTGCAACCTTTCTTCATAGATTGTTATCTCCAGGCTCTTAAACCTCTTTGTTGTTGTTCTTTGCACTTTTTCTATAGTCTCAACTTCTTAATTGTAATGTGATGACCAAAATTGGAGGCAGTTTTCCAGGTGTATTCTTACTAAGGATTTATAAAGTGCTACTAATATCTCACATCATTTTGATTCTATGCCTCTGTTTCAGAGGTGGTATTCAGCAAGTTCTGACCAGTTCTGGAGAACCGGTAGTGGAAATTTTGAGTAGTTTAGAGAACCGACAGATACCACCTCTGACTGGAGATTTTACAGTCTCCTTCCCCTGCCATGCCCACCAAGCCACACCCACAGAACCGGTAGTAAAAAAAAAAAATTAGTAAAAAAAAATTCCCACCACTGCTCTGTTTGTACAACCAAGGGTTGTATTAGCTTTTCAGGCTGCTGCTGCTGCTGCTGCTGCTGCACACTCAGGTTTAAGGGATCGTCCACTAGGACTCCAAGGTCCCTCTCACAGTTACTGTTTTTGAGCCAGGTTTCACCCAGGTGGTCCTCCAGGCTGTTCTTGAGGCCTGTTGATTCTCAGCCTCTTGTTTCCCATCCATTGGGAAACTTCTTCCCATAAATCCCATCTCCCCAGTCCAAATGGATTTGTATCACCTCCTCCTCCTCCTCTGCCCGGTGTTTAAATGGACACCAGCTTTCCCTGCTCCTCTCCAGCCAGGACAGGCTGCCCAGGGAATGCTGCTGGGTTCCCTCCAGGCCCTGGCAGAGGACCCATGGCTGCAAGGCAGCAGACTCTGCAATGCTACGAGAGGGGAGGAGGGCCTGTGGCCTGAGCAAGGGATGACAGCTGCTCAGCAGGCCTGGCTGGGCACTAGTGGGGCTAAGAGTGGCCACTGGTCCCCAGCATCCATTTAGAAGTCTTGAGAAAGGAAGAGCTGACAAGGACACTTTTATACTGTTTATTAATACAATAGTTTCAGATCCACATGCCTCATTGTCTCATTCAGTTTCGCACACAAGAACCCATTCCACGGGCATTCTGTAAACATGTTGAGCATCAGGGAGACATCAGACACCCTTGGCTTCCATTGGGTCGGTGCTGAATCCTTCCTGAAGCATCCTGCATACTTTCAAGTACACTTTGCTTCCATCATCACAAACCACCCCCGTGTCCTTTATCATTGTGCCTCACTCAGCCCCACAGAACTTTCTGCAAGTCAAACCTCTTTCCTTAACCATTTCTTTCCCTAAACATTTGGCTCATTTTCTTTCTCACACCTTTCAGTCTGAATGCTGCTAAACCCAGGCAAGCATAGATGTCCACCAGGAAGTAAAAAATAATAATCCCACTGGTAGCACCACCATGTGATCAGAATTCCCCCCCCCCCCCGCCTCTTTTTGTGCGTGCGGTGGACTCTCCTGCTGCAAGTAGGTGCACTTTGCAAAGGAAATCCCTCTCTAATTTGCATTCAGGATTCAAAAGGAATAAATGATAAAGAAGCTAAATTAACAAATAGAAGAGAGAGAGAAAAGGAGGAGAAGGAAAGGAAGGAAAGAAAAAAAGAAAGGAAAGAAAGGAAAAGGAAAGAAAGGAAAAAGAAAAGAAAGGAAAGAGTAGCTAAGAGGAAAGAAAGGATTCATAGATTTTAAGGAAGAGGTTCTAAACTTGTAGGATAGAGTTAATATGCAGGGAAGTAAAGACACAGGTTTCATTGTGAATGAAAAGGCTAAAATATAGGTCAGAAAATGTTGCCTAATGTCATCTCAATTGTGTGTGTGTGTGTGTGTGTGTGTGTGTGTATGAAAGTAGGAAATCATGTTTATTAATAGCGTGTGATGTGAAGGGTCATTGTGACAGAGTTGGATAGGAGTTTTGAGAAAAACAATGTCTCCCTGAATGAATGCAGTCCAGGAGAAAATTGTTCTGCGGCTGCAGCTGCTGTGTGCTGAGGGGAATGAGACAGATGGGAGGGGAGGAGAGGAGAGTTGGAACAAGTTATCCTGACCGAGCTATTCGGAGACCCAGGAATGAAGGGGAATGGAGTATCCGCTTAGAAAAAAGCCTTTGGTTTCAGAGGGGTGATGAAAGCGTGCCTCTGTTCCTGCATGCACACAGCAAAGAAAGGAACTTAAAGTTAAAAGCATAAGTCACTGTGAAATAGAAAGTTACATACATCATCAACAGATTTTAAATGCAATCCTTAGAAATGTGGGTTCCCTTTTATTTGGGGGGGGGCTTCACTTGCATGGGTTTGGTGACAGATGATTGACCTGACCCTCATTCCCTTTAGGACGTCTTGAGCACAGAAGGACAAGCAACCTGGCTTCATGCAGCTAAAGTCTATGCTCCTAGCCAGACTTTCGGCACACATTCCTGGGCACCATTAACAGGTGCCTCATTTTCCTCCTAGCTAAGCAACCCTTTATCTTCTTCATGAGTCAGTTTGGAAGACAACAGTTCAAGAGCATTCACTTCTGGAACTTGCTCTAGCTGGCCCAGACTGCTTCCACCCAATTGTCTGAAAGATAACAAGATAGCAGGGCATTATTTTAAAATCTCCCTCAGCTGGACTGAAAGTGCTTAAATATTGGTCAAAGATGGTGGGTCTTTAAGGAATACTAAGCATCCAGGCAGATCCTGCTGGAGGTTCCAAGTTGAGAAGATCCTGCAGCTGCCCAGTTCTTTCAAACTGCCATTCTTCTGGTAGGCTTCTTTTACAAATAGGTAACAAACACCAATGCCTTAGATTTGGGGTGCACTATATAATCATGAGTTTTAAAAGCAAGCTTGAAATCTTCTTGGGCGATATTTGGCTTTATTTTTCAATATACAAAGAGTTTTCAGATTTTTCTGTTATTCTAAGCAAAGGGGGGAAAGTAGTAAGATTAGTACTAACATAATAATAGCTTCTTTGCAGCATTAATACCTGATTAACCCACCAGCAGCTTAAAATTCTCTTAATTTCGGGGAGTAACTTAGGCTTTGATATATCCCAAGTTTAAGCAGGGCCAAATGGCTTTGTGACATGGGAAGTAATGGCATCTGTGTTCCAAAAACTGTGAAACAAACAAAGGTCCCAGTGGGTTGCTTGGATCTTCTCAAAGAAAAAGGCAATCCCAGCAGTGAGGTTGCCATGCTTTGAAAAGTTGGGTGAAAGTGTTCATCAGTGCCCACATCAATGTTCTCTGCAAGGATAAAGAAATGGGTCCCCATATAAATGTTAATCAAGGGCCTTCCTTGGCTTGAGGATGGTGAGCATTGGACCCCCACTTGTGCTGGGAGAGGCAAAGCATACTAAACACACTAATAGCATGGTCTTAGCAATCATTTTTAAATTTTTGCTGATAAATTTATCAATTTAAAACATTTCTGTGCTGTCATTTCTGTCCATCAATAGGTTCTAGATAAACTTTGATGAAATGAATAAAATAAAAACCAGTAGGACTTCAATTGTACAGTTATAGAAATCATCTTAACCTTTTTAAAAACCCCACCCTTCCAGCAGTTATACATGAACTAAACCAGGGGTGTCTGACACTTTAAGACGTGTGCAATTCCCTAGCCAGCCAGGGGAGTTGAACTCTACAAGTGTTACAGTTGCCAAGGTTGAATATCCTTCAACTAGATCAGATTACAGATTAACAGAGTTGGAAGGGACCTTGTAGGTAATCTAGTCCAACCCCATACACCCCTGCCCAAGCAGGACACCCGCCTACACCATTTCTGACAAATGGCAGTCCAATCTCTTGAAAGCCTTCAGTGATGAAGCTCCCACAATTTCCGGAGGCAAGCTGTTCTATTGATTAAATTGCTCTCACTGTCAGAAAATTTCTCCTTATTTCTAGGTTGATCTGTTTCCATCCATTATTCCTTGTCTGTCCTTTGAGTGCTTTGGAAAATAGCTTGACCCCCTCCTCTCTGTAGCAGCCCCTCAGATATTGGAGCACTGCTATCATGTCTCACCTAGTGTTTCTCTTCTCTAGACTAGCCATGCCCAGTTCCTGCAACTGTTCATCCTATGTTTGAGCCTCCAGTCCCTTAATCATCCTGATTGCTCTTCTCTGCACTCTTTCTAGAGTCTCAACATCTTTTTTTTTATAGTGTGGTGATCAAAATTGGATGCAGTACTGTAGGTGTGGCCTTACTAAGGCTTTACAGAGTGGTATTAGTACCTCACTTGATCTTGATTGTATAGGATTGCATTAGCTTTTTTTGGCTGCTGCTGCACATGGCTGGCTCCTATTTAGCTGGTTGTCCACTAAGACTCCAAGATCCCTCTCACAGTTCCTGCTATTGAGCCTGGTTTCACCCAGTCTGTATGTGTCCTTTTGGTTTTTCTTGCCTAAGTGAAGGACTTTCCTTTTCTCTGCATTGAATTTCATTTTATTAGATGGGGCCCAGTGTTCTAGTCTGTCAAATCACATATTTCACAAGTATTAGCCACCCATCTCCCTTAGACAGAAGATGGATGTGAAATTATCTTTCTTTGCAAGCACATTTCTAACTGCCTTACTTCCTAAGATTCAAGTTTACATTGGAGAAGTTAAAACCATAGTAACATCTAAATATAACATCATAGGAGTTAAAACTGAAGGTACCCAAACATTTGACTCAATAGCCTGTGGAACGGGGTGTTTTTAGCTGCTTTGTAAAATATATGCAGACCCAGGAATCTAAAATGAACTGCCTTCCCCCACCTCATTTAGCCTCACATGAGAATGGGGCCCAAGTCAGCTTCTCTCAGGAGAGAGTACATAGGTGGAAACTTCCTGGCCAGGATCCTGAAAACCATGACGTGCCAGGTTGGGTAGGACTTTGAAGATTAAAACCGAATTTTTGCATTGGGATGAGAAGCCGTCTGGTGCCATGTTTCCCCAAAAACAAGACCTATCCCGAAAATAAGGTTTTCTGCAAGTGCACCCAATATAAGCCCTACCCCCCCAAAATAAGCTCTACTTAAGTGTCTGTGCAGCCGGCCACCCACCTGCCCATTCCATTTGGCTGTGGTGCTGCTGGCACAAGGTGAGGTGAGGCGAGAGAGTGGGTGAAGCTGCCTCACATGCAAACTGGCTTACCTCAGACCTGCAACCAGGCCATCCATGCCCCAACACCTGCCTCGCCTTGCGGCAATAACCCACTTCTTCTAATGGTACCGGCATGTCACTCGGCCTCCTGCTCTGGTACTGCACTGGTGCCAGAAGAAGGAGTGGGCCAGAGAGGTAAGGCAAGGCAGGTGTCGGGGGGTGGATGACCTGGCTTTGGGGGCACTGAGGTAAGCCAGTGTGGGGCACATGGGGCAGCTCCATCTCCCCGCCTTACAGCAGTGGCACTCAAAATGGCAACAGTACTTGGACTTATATCCTGCTACACAGTGCTTTACAGCCCTCTCTGGGTGCTTTTACTGAGTCCGCCTTCTGCCCCCAACATCTGGGTTCTCATTTTAATGACCTCGGAAGGATGGAAGGCTGAGTCAACCTTGAGCCTGGTGAGATTCGAACTGCCAAATTGCAGGCGGCTGGCAATCAGTAGAAGCAGCTTGCAGTACTGCTTTATAACCATTGTGCCACTGTGGCTGAAATAACACACCCACTCACCCACCCCTGAAATTAAGCCCTAGTGCTTATTTCAGAGCCGAAAAGAAAATAAGATTGGGTCTTATTTTCGGGAAAACACTGGTATTCTTAGTAACCAAATATATCGCAAGGGAAGAGATCAAAACAGCCAAGATGGTAGCCATGGACATTTGGTTAAAGCCCTGCTCTTTTTATTTATGTCACAGTCATATAAAGGGTAAAGTTTCAGTTAAAATCCTACAACCATTGTTTTGATTTTTTTCACTCTTTCCCAGTGGACCCCTCCCTCCTATTCAGAAATGCAAAGTATTAAGCTGGCTGGAAATTATGCTCAGTAACTTTATGCCACAAAAGAAATCTAATAGCTATAAAACCTCTTCTAAAGGGCAGATCCCCAATATGATACAGTTTTGTAGACAGCAGGCCATTATTTAAATACCTTAATCCCAAAGCACCAATAACTTTAACGTTTAAAAAAAGCACTCAAAAGTCAGAGTTAAAAAAATTTGGACAGATCTTTAAACATTATTGAGAAGTGATTATTCTGCAGCAGTGGTTCCCAAAATGGGTGGTACTACCCCCTGGGGGCATTGGGATGACTTAGGGGGGTGCTAAGAGGCAAGGGGGGTGGCAGAGGAGTGCTGGAGGTGGGCCCCTTGCAGGGCGCAATTCAGGGGTGCGATTCTACAGTTCATTACTGTTCCCGGTAGTTCAGAGAACTGGTAAAATGGGCCCCTGGCTGGCCCCACCCCTCTCCACCCGCTCCACTGTTCCCTGCCTAGAAATAAAGTGCACAATTTATTTATTTAGAAAATTTACAATAAATGTTATGTGCTTGAATCATTCTGATACCATCCCTAGCCCACTCCCGGTCCGTGGAAAAGTTATCTTCCATGAAACCGGTCCCTGGTGCCAAAAAGGTTGGAGACTACTGATTTAGTCCATATTATAACATTTTATTAAGGACAACATAATGAGAATCTTTGTCAAGTGCTTTGCTGAGGTCAGGGCATAAAACTTCCCAGAAATTTCAGTTGGAGATTCTGCTAGTTCTTCTGTTTCCTAGGACCTAATTTATCCAGCCTTGGAGAACTGGAGTCAATTAATTGAGCGAATGGTTCTTTTACTATTTCTGCCTACCTGAGCACCAGTTCCCTCCTTGTAGTAGTGGCTCAACGTATATTCTTGGCATGTTTCAGATGGCAGCATGACCTACCCAATCCAAAGGCTTTGATGTAGTCAGGAAGACAGAGTTAAAACTCCTCTGGTTCTTTCTTTCAGTTGGCCATCTTACACTCACTGTCTCACGTCCTGTCTGTTTTGAAACCTGCTGTTCATCTGAGTTATTCTATTTGTCTTTGCAAGATCTTAAGCAAACCTTTAATTACATGAATTAAATTATTGCATACTTTGATCATTTGTACATTCTACATTCTTTGGAGTACAAATATACGTTAGTCTTTTTCAGTCTCCAGTCTGCACATTCCTGTTCTGTCTCTGCTGACCCAGCTTTTAAATTGTCTCTTCTGCCAATTTAAGAAGTTCACTGGGTCTTCCATCTGCGTCTGGTGCTTTTCTATCCAACAGTGAGTTTGAAGCTTGGATTCTAACAGTTGCATTCTGGTAGTTCAATCCGGAGTCATTGCTGTATGGTCATGCAAAGACTTTCCAACTTTCCTCCCCAAAGGGCACAATTATATCTGCTCAAGCTGAACAGACTCCACCAGTTTGCTCTACTCTCTTCAAAAATAGTTAATTTCCACCCTCCGCCATGTGACTTTGATAGGCATCGATTGGGGTCAAAGCTAAGGAAATCATTCGTAACTGCATGAGAGACAGGAAGGAGGAGAGGAGTGACAGGGGCTGCTTCTAAACATTTGGCCTATTCATTCAGATGAGGACACTTAGCCAGACGCTCTCTTCTGAACTTCCCCATTTTCAGAAGACCTCCAGGACTTCACCCTCTATAACTTGCTTGATCGTCTGCACTAAGAATGGGTGTCAAATAGTGTAAATGATAATCAGAATAGAGGCGGGAGGGACCTTGGAGGCCTCCTAGTCCAACTTCCCCAGTCAAATAGGAGACCCTGTCACATTTCAGACAAATGGTTGTCCATGTCCAGTCTCTCCTTGAAATCTTCCCGTGATGGAGCCCCCACAACAGCTCTGTGGAGGGAAGCTGCTCCACTGGTCAATTGTCCTCCCTGTGAGGAAGTTTCTCCTTAATCCCAGGTTGTTTTGCTCCTTGATTCGTTTCCATCCGTTGTTTCTTGTCTTGCCTTCTGGTGCTTTGGAGAAGAATTGGGCCCCCCTGTTCTTTGTGGCAGCCCCTCAAATCTTGGGATGCTGCTATCATAAATATTGTGAGGTGGCCCACCGTCCTCTCCTAATACATACAGCGTGGTTTCTTTTTCTTAAAACAGTACTCAACATTGTCCCAAAGGTGCTTTTTCAAAAGGCAACTTGACTTTCTTGATTTTTTTCCTATAAGGCATTTCACTTCTCACCCAAGAAGGTTCTTCATTTCTGACTTCAGTGAAACGTTTTTAAGAGGGAAAAAACTGAGAAAGTCCAATTGACTTTTGAAAAAGCACCTCTGGGACAACCAGGACCTGGATGACTGAGAACCTCCAGAGGCAGAACCCAACATTGTTCTGACTTTTTAATTGCTGCTCTGTATTGAGATAGTGGCTTTAATAGGTTTCTGAGGCATTTCTTTTTCTCTTGTGTTGTTCAATCTCTTAATACCTTTGCAATCCATCAAAGAATTCTTGCTGTTGGTGGGAGAAATAAAAATCAGAACGATCAATAACAGCGAATCCTTTGGCTCCCTCCAGTGTGGAACAAGGGATGGAATGTCTCTTTCTGACCTGAGGTGTCCATTTTTCCATCCTCAGTTTACACCAAGGACATTACTCTCCTGCTCAGACACCTCAGACCGGCTGTCTGAAGGGAACTGCTGAGCTGGCCAGGAGGCTCTGGAGCTGGGAGACACACACACACACACACACACACACACACCCCTCCCCCTTCCTTGCTGCAGAATCCCCTCAGCTGAGGAAGTGGGTCACAATCCCCTCCGGAATCCAGGTACCTTGCTGTAGACCTTGCCCAGGCGCCATAAAAAGAGGTAAAAGGGCCACCCGTGCAGGGCACAGGCCCACCCCGGGCCCTCTTCCTCCCCACCGAAGCTCAGCTCTGGCCTCTCCGCCTCCTGAGCCAGGAGGGAGAGTTCAGGGGAGGCAGAGCCAGATCTGGGGGGGGGGGAGAAGGGGGGGCTTTTGCAAAGGAGGACGGTCCTACTGCCAGGTTGTGGCTGCTTGCAAGAAGCAAAAAGGGCACCTTGAGGGATGCTTAGCTAGCTGCTCTTAATGCAAAGGAGCATGAAAGCAAAGAGGGGCGCAGGGGAGGAGGTCCCAACCTGGGGATGCCAAGATTGATAAGCAGAAAAAAGCAAAAGACAGCAGCGGCACACTCTGCGAGGGCTAAGCGTAATTTTGCAATGTAAACATGGTGAAAATGTCTGACGAAAGGAAGGAAGGAAGGAAGGAAGGAAGGAAGGAAGGAAGGAAGGAAGGAAGGAAGGAAGGAAAAAAAAAAGAAAGAAAGAAAGAAAGAAAGAAAGAAAAGAAAAAGAAAGAAAGAAAGAAAGAAAGAAAGAAAGAAAGAAAGAAAAAGAAAGAAAGAAAGAAAGAAAGAAAGAAAGAAAGAAAGAAATGGGTCTGAGGCTGAATTCCTAACCAGGTGGAAAGGGGAACCCAACTGCAGGGGGCGCCAGAGGTCCAGAACTCCATGGGCTCAAGTGCCTGAAAGCCCAGAGGACCCTCGGCTGCCCCCCAGGGTCCCCTCCCAGGTGAGCAGAGCAGAAGTGGGGCCAATTGTGAAGGGGCTGCAACCAGGGAGCTGAGGTCCTGCCCCCCCCCAGCCCACAGGGGCAGTGCTCCTGGCACCCCAGGGGAGTTGGGAGGGGCTCTCCCTGAGACAATGGGGTGGGGGGGGAATCACTTGATGCCAGCAGAGCTGAGCAGCATCAGGATTTGCAATCTGGTCTTTGGGCGGGGGGGGGGGAATGTAGGAGGCCTGCTGGGGGGCTTCTGATGGTGAAAGGGGGCTGAGGGTGGCCCTCCTCCCGCCTGGACCCCCCCCCTGTGCTTTCCCACCCTCCTCACTTTCTCCTGCTTTAGGCCTGCCGCCATGGGCAACCTGATCAAAGTGCTGGGCAAAGATTTAGAAAACTGTCCTCATTTCTTCCTGGATTTTGAAAGTAAGTCCCGGACACACAAAAAAGGGCTGGGCTGCGGTGGGGCCCCCATAAATCCTGCCGGGGGAGTCACTGTTCTCCACCAGTTTGGGGGGCTTGGGCCATGGACTCCTTTGTTGGCCTGGTGGGGGAGCCAACCTCTGCATTGGCTGACGCTATAAAGAAGCAGCAGCTTCATTGCCCCCAGGCAGCCTTGCAGGCTTCTCTCCTTGGGAGGGAGGGTCGGACGCCTGGACGTCCCTGGAGGTTTGGGTGCAGAGTTCCCCATCAGGCAAATTGGGGGTCCTTAAATCCCTGCCCTTCTTATCGATGTTTGCACCCCCTCCTGCCATTCCTGGGTGCTCAGGACAGATGGCAGACTGGAAAACCAGAAGTAAAAAGCAAAACCGTATGAAGCATTTAAAACCCAGCTGAAGCTCCTTCAACTGCAGGCCAGGTTTCATCTGACCTTCTCCCCCAAGTCTGAGGCAGAGGCAAGCCCCCCTCTGCCCCCCACCCCCGTGGGGGAAGGGTTCATAGCCTTTGGCTGAAGCAATCCTTCCGCCCAGCCCCAGAGGGAAACAAGAAAGGGGGCACTTGGCTGGCGCAAATGCAGCAGAGCCAGGCGGCTTTTGCCTGCTCCTGCCTTGTAATGAAGCAGCTTTGCCTCTGGGAGAAAACGAACAGGACGTTCATTGATTGTGCTCAGCTGAGCTGCCATGGCCGGGTGGCTAAGAGTCGTAAGCCGAAGGTGGGCTCGAGTGGTCTCTCTCACCCTCGGGGCCTCCAGCTGCACACTGGGGAACGCACTCTAGGGGTTACTCCCGAGAGAAGCCTTGGGGTCTTGCAAGGGCCCCAGAAAGGCCGAGATCCATTTCAGGTGCTTCGCATTGCACTTCTACTCAAAACCTTCCTGGCAGGCAGCCGGTTTTCAATAGGGCAGCAGCAACGGAGAGCTGCTGCGCTCCAGCCCCGATGGGCTACCGCAGGCCAGCCTGCCACAGGGGTGTCCCCTCCCCACGTCAGAGAACAGTGGCTCCCCTCTTCCTTATCATTGGTCTTCCTCACCATCAGCCGATGCTCACCTCCATTCGGGGCAGGAAGAAGCAGGCCAGGGCGGTCCTAGTTCAGCTTGGACACCCCCAATGCCTGCCTGGGTTTTCCTGCCTTTGGCTCTGCATTGAATGTGGTCTGACCGGTTCCCCAGGATCTGCTGGAGACTCTTTCTGTCCCAGATGAGGAGCCATTCCCAGCCCCCCTCCTCCCCCTCCTCACCCCCACCCCATGACCCATCATGCTTTTCTCCCTCTTGTCTCTTCTCTTGCAGGTGTGTCACATGGGGAGCCTTCTTAAAGTGTTGACTTATAATGAGCATGACCAAGGCCCTAATTTTTCCCTTGACTTTGAACGTGAGAAGGGTTTTTTAAATTATTTTTGTCTTTATTTTAATTTCTCAAGTCCTTTCCTTAATTTTTGCCTTATTCACGTTGATTTTCTTTCCTTTGGTGTTATTGTGCTGGGCGGTAGCCAAGCAGGCTGGTGGAGCTGGGCAATCAGGAGGGCAGGAGAGAAGGGAACCCCAATGCAGGCCCCTGGGCGGCAGTTGCAGAGGAAGGGGGCCCGGAAAGGTTTCCAAGAGGAAAGGGGGACCAGGAGCTCCATCTCCAGAAGGACCTAAGGACCTCTGGGCTTCCTTGGCAGCATCCCTTGGAGAGGGACCCCCAATGACCAGCCAACTGTGATCGGTGACCCCTCCCCTCTTTAGAGGGCACCGGGGCCCTTGGCCTGAAAGTGGACTTCATCTCCCAGAATTCCTCCCTGGGGAAAGCGGTTGAAGGAGGAACCCACGTTGGGGGAGAAAGGAATGGAGAGAGGGGGGGGGGCTGGCCCATCAGATCTGAGGGGGAGGGGGACCCCTGCTTAGTAGCAGCCAGGTAGCCCTTACAGGTATCAGGCTCTGTTTCACGCTTTCCATTCTGTTTGGTTGTCCTGTATATTATTTCTCCTGCCCTGCTCAGGGCCAAATGGCTTGCTAGAGCAAAGCAACTCATCAGTCAGGGCTTTCTGGGGAAGCCCCAGGATATCCCCCCTCCGTCCTAGGGGCTCTCTCGTCCTCGGTGAGGGGGCAAAGGATCTGGGGGCAAAAGCTCATGGACCCCACGGGGCTACTTCACTGGCTCCCTTGAAGACCTTGCTTCTCCAGGGGCCGGTTTGGACTGACTAACCACCTTGGGGAGGCGCTTGACAGACTCACAAGGGTGCCCTCCCAAGTGCCCTGGCTCCTTCCCATCCCTGGCCGGCCAATCATCCTCCTCCCTTCCACATTTCCCCCTCGGTGGCCACCCCTTTGACCCCCAGCTTCTGAACGTTGCCTCCCTTCCTTCCTGGGTGGGGTGTGCTGCAGATGCTCAGCCCACAGAAGCCGAGACGGCCGTCTGGAACCAGGTGAACGCCGTCCTAGAGGAGGCCCAGACCATCCTGGCAGAGCTGCAGTCCTACACCGGCGCTGGTCAAGAGATCCGAGAGGTGCGGGCGGAGCGGAGCTGGGCCACCATCGTGGCTTAAGGGGAGGCTCCGTTCTCACAGCCGAGGGATCCTGCACCCGGGATTCTGTTGGGTGGGTGGGGGATTTGGCCGCCTAACGTTTCTGTCTTGCTGGCCTTGGTTAGTCAGAGCTCCTCCTGCGGGTAGATTGGTCCCAAACCGTGGGGGGTGACGATGGGCCCCCGCTGCCCAGGGGGGCTCTTTCTCCGGCCCCAGAGTGGCTCCCCAGCTGGCCCAGTTCCCCAGTGGATCCACCAGGGGAAACAGGCCCGGTTGGGGTTGCAGCTGCTTCCCGGGGGGAATGAAACCCCAGCAGTGAATTGAGGCTTCCTTCCTCAGGCCATCCAGAACCCCTGCGACCTGCAGCTTCAGGAAAAGGCCTGGAATGCCGTCTGTCCTCTGGTGGCGAAGCTGAAACGGTTCTACGAGTTTTCTCTCAGGCTTGGTAAATGGAGGCCTGCTTGGTGGGTGGAGGGAGCAGCCCGTCTCCGTGGACAGAGACCCTCACCGCTTTCCTGGTTGATTGATTGTACTTCTTATTACACCGCCCTTGTTATGTTATGTTATACTGGGACCCTGGTGACCTGAGAGAAGGCCCCAGGGATTGTGCCCGAGCGTCCTCTGGCACCAGCCAGTTTGAGGGAGGGGCTTTTCTGGGCACGGGGGTCCCTGGGCTGCACTTTCCCCATTTGGAGGAGCTGCTCTTCCCAATTCCCCCATTCTTCTTCTGAGGCTTCCTCTTCTTAGCGGCAGCCGCTGCTGCTTCCCCTGCACAGCTGGGCCCAAAGAGCCCGGCCTGGCTGTGCGCCCCTTCTCCTCCTGACCTGGAGGGAGGGGAGGGGCTTCCCCTTGGGCCTCCAGTGCCCCCCTCGTAGCACTGCGCCAGCCCGCCCCCCAAGTGGCACACAGGGGCTGACTTGCCCTTTGTCCCCCCCCCTGCAGAGAATGCCTTGCGGAGCTTGCTGGAGGCCCTGACTAGCCCCCCCTATGCCCCCACCCAGCACCTGGAGAGGGAGCAGGCCCTGGCCAAGCAGTTTGCAGAGATCCTGCACTTCACCCTCAGCTTCGATGAGCTCAAGGTACCTTGCTGGGGGGGCAGGCGGGGGGGCTGGATAGGGGCAGGAGAATGAAGTCAAGGGGATCCTGGGGAGGCTTCAGCCTCAGAACTGGCCCTAACCCTGTTTAATCACGACTCGGTTGGGGCTTTTTCCTTTCCCATTTCCCCACCAGTCCCCACTTCCATAGAGTCGTTTTACTCTGTACGACCAGAGACCAGGGAACAAGGCTTCCCTCCCTGGCAGCTGATCCCAAGGCTCTCCCACCCAGGCAGCTTGGCAAGAGTCAGGTCCCCGCTCAGCTGAAGACACACACACACACACACACACACACACACACACGTCCCTACCCTCAGCCATTGTCAGCCAGCCCAAGGCCCATCTTGCTCCAGCCCAGCGCCTGCCCAGAGGGCCTGCCAGATTTTCAGAGATTAGCACTCCTTCAGAAGAGCACTAAACAGGGGTTGAAAAATTTCCCACAAAACCTTTAAAAAGCAAGGGGTTGTAACATAGAGGGAGACCTTGCAACCGCACTTCCTAATCTCAAAATATTTTATTCTGAAAGAATGCTAAACTCATTTGCCCTGGAGAAAAGCTATCTGTGTCCTTTTTAAGAGTCAATGCTAACTTTCTGCCCCCCTTCCTCCTCTAGCAGTTGCTGCAGGGAGCAGCTCAATGGGGATTCTACTAAGGAACCCGAATATGTTGGGGATGATGGGTTTTACCAGTCTGTGGATCAGCTGTAAGGCCGGGGCCTCCTCCCCTGGGAAAGTTGGGGCTTCCAGGGATGTCAGGGTGGGGCCAGGAGGAAGCACTTTCCAGGCGTCCCCTTTGTCTCCCTCAGATGACCAATCCTGCCATTCAGAATGATTTCAGCTACTACAGAAGGACCATCAGCCGAAATCGAATCAACAATTTGCAAGTAAGGAAATGCTTCTCTGCTTTGCTAAGTTTTGGACACATAAAGTCTGGTATGAAAAAGATTTGAGGCAGAGCAACAAGGTGAAAATTAAAATCTATTATTTGCTTATGAGATAGTGACCAATTTTGCACCTAACCCTAACCCTTTACTCAGCTGTGAAAAATGCCAGGGAACCATCTGGCAGGACCAATGTCTCCTCTCAGCCGGGTGGGCTTTTGCAATTGGGGAAGGCAGACCCTGCTTGGGAAGCCGCCTTTTCCCCAGACAAACCCCTCCCCCACCGGGGTCCTGCACTGGCCCCCCTGAGGCCACTTGCCTTGCCTTGCTTTGTGCCCCCCCTCCCCCCCCAGCTGGATGTGGAGAGTGAGGTCAACAATGAGATGGCCAACCGGATGTCCCTCTTCTACGCCGAAGCCACCCCCATGCTGAAAACTCTGAGCAGCGCCACCACCAAGTTTGTCTCAGAGGTGAGTCACAGGATCTTCTGGGGACACCTTTGCAAGTGCCAGGAGGGAGGGGAATGTCCCAGGGCTGCAGAGGCTTGGGAGGGCCTGAGCCCCCTCCTTTGCCCTAGGATGGAGGGCGGGGGAGATCCCTCGGCCCACGGAAGCTCTCGCTCTCTTCCTCTCAGAACAAAACTCTCCCGATAGAGGACACGACCGACTGCCTGAGCACCATGGCCTGTGTCTGCCGAGTGATGCTGGAAACGCCGTGAGTTTTGGCTCGCTCTCCCTTGGGCTTGTGCTCTGGAGGCTGCTGGGCTGCTCACGCGACAGGCACCCTGCCACTCCGGCCCCAGGAAGGGAGGAGGGTTAAGGCAGCCCTCTGGCCGGGGAGGGTGGCTGGTTACGTGCAGAAGGACTGTGTGTGCGTGTGTGTGGATGCAGCAGGAAAAGACTCCCTGGCAAACCGGCTTCTCCGAAGGGCTGCAGACTCAGCTCAGGATTGGTGGCCTTTGGCACCCCCCGCCCCCGGAAGGAAACTGGCATCTCTCTCCTGCTTCCCCACAGGGAATATCGCAGCCGGTTCACCAGCACGGAGACCCTCCTCTTCTGCATGCGGGTAATGGTGGGGGTCATCATCCTCTACGATCACGTCCACCCGGTGGGGGCATTCGCAAAGACCTCCAAAATAGACGTGAGTAACTTTTTAGAGACCCCCCCTCCCCAGTGCAGCCCTCTAGGTTAAGGGCAGTTTCCCTCCCCTGCCTCCCTCACAGGGTGGGTTTTCAGTTGGAGACTCACTCCTGTTTCTCCCCACTTTTGGCATTGTTTCTCCTCCCGGAGGATTTCCATGAAGAAGGGCGAACCCGTTGGGAGAGCGGCCTCTGCTCGTGCAGGAGGACACGCGTGAGACCCCCTACAGCCCCTCCCTCCTCCTCCCAAGAGGAGGGCTGGCGGTGAGGGGCAGAGAGGAGGGGAGGCCTCTCAAAGGAAAGCAACGGAAAGTTTGGCAGAAATCTCCCTGGCAAGGAAAGGCTCCAGTTCGATGCCTAAAAAGGCCGCTGGGAGGCAGGAGGAGCCTCTTTGGGTGACAGTCCAGGAGCGGCAGTCAAAGCTCTCCCTCCCTCCCCTCTTTCCCTCTAGATGAAAGGGTGCATCAAGGTCTTGAAGGAGCAGCCTTCCAACAGCACAGAAGGCCTTCTCAACGCTCTGAGGTATGGCAGCTCCCAAGGTCCCGTCCCCCCCCTCGCACCCACCAGAGGCCCAGGGTGGCTCCTGACCAGGTGCCTTGGGTGCTGGAACTCCAGAGGGTCAGCCGTCGTCCTTCTGGGAGACCTTTGCAATTGGGAAGAAGACATAGGCCGAGACGGCTGGCCAGGAGGTGTTAACCATGCAGAAGTCCCTCCGATGACATAGATGGCTCTTCTTGTTTTGCCCAAAGACGAACGAACGGTCCCACTGGTCAGGCCAGGAAGTGAAGCTTTCTTAGGTCAGGGCTGGCCTGGCTCCTTCCGCCCAGTGGATGCTTTGGCACCGGAAATGATTTACAGCTGGCAGTTCAATAGGAACCGGTTGGCAGTTGAAGGCCGTTTGCTTCTCCTCACTTCTAACACTTCACTTGTTTGGACGGTTGGTCTTCCACTTACCACCACAACGGAGGCCAAAATTTCTGTGGCTTAGCAAAGCGCTTGCTAAGTGAATTTTGCCCCGTTTTGCAACCTTTCTTGCCACAATTGTTAAGGGAACACGGCAGTTGCTAAGTTGCTACTAGGGGCTAGCAATTCTGGCTTCCCCCTGGAGTTTGCTTGTCAGGAAGCCCCAAAAGATGACGCTGGAACTCTGCAACCTCCATAAATAGGAGTCAGTGGCCAAGCATCTGAATTTTTGTTTTTTTTAAGTGCCATTGTAACATTGAATGGTCACTAAATGAACCATTGTAAGTGGAGGACTCCCTGTACGGTCCATCAGATAACCTATGTTCACCCAGCACCTGAGCCGGGTGGCCCAAGTGCTTCTCTTTCTCAGTTTGCACAATGCACTGAACCAGCAGCCAAGCAAAGAGGTCAGCGAGGTGTGAATGCCGCCCATGTGGTGGGTGGGTCAGCCTGCAAGGTGAGAGGGGTGGGTGGGAATCACCAAGTGCAAGGCAGGCAGGCAATGCGGTTGTGTGTCTTTGTGTTGATGGATTTCACCAGGGAGGAATTGGGGTTCCGTGGTCCAGGAGGTGGGGTCACAGGGGTTTTCTGCATTCACCCCACACGGCCACTGCCCGTCCAGCTTTGCACTCAGGGAACTTGGCCTTAAGGGACGCTTCTCTTCCACCCTGGTCCTGTTCTGGAGCTCACCCGTTTTTTCCTGGCTATGTCAGCACATCACAAACACACACACAGACACCCCCCGCCCCCCGCTAGCATATTCCCCAATTCCCTTTCCTGTCCATGGGCAAAGGCCCTCTACCCCTCCTTCGCCTACTGGGGGCCCAGAGGCTTTGGAGCTCCGTGCATGTCTCTCCCTCTCCCCCACCTCCAGGAGGGTGGCTGGGCTTACCCTCCCCTCGCTGTGTCCCTCCCAGGTACACCACCCGGCACCTCAGTGACGACACCACTTCTAAGCAGATCCGAGCTTTGCTGCAGTGAAACTTCCTGGAACAGCCATTCCTCAGAAACACACGCAAAAATTCTTCATGGTGCCTCTGGCAGAAATTTTAATGTTGACATGTTGCTATAAATAACCACTGGTCATCATATCCCTTATTTTGTGAAGAAAAGAAAAACAAGTTAAAGAAATGTATATATATATATATATAAAATAGAGAGACTGGACTGCACTAGATATTCCAGCTCCAAGATGACCGGCTCCGTCCAGTGCTGGCCAAAGTGCAGGGACCAGCCTCTCGTCTCAAGTGGCTGTGCAGATTCCAGCCCCATCCATGCTGGATGACCCCCCCCCCCCATGTCATGTCTTTGGAGCGGGGAGGAAGATTTCTTCCGAGCCTTTCTGGGATTGTAAGATGGATGGACAACCAAGCCCGAATGCCAGGAAAGTGAGACAGAAGGATGGCTGCTCTCTTACCAGAGATGTAAATAACACCTCTGGAAAAGCTTGAATGGGGGGCATGAGCACCACCATTAAACCTTCAATTCTGGTTCCATTCTTAGTGGCTCAGTCACACCTTTTAGATTTTTAATATGAACAACTGCAACCACCCACCTATTATTTTGAACATTTTTGTGTCAAAATAAAAAGAACAGTTAATGTGTGATGTTTCCTGCTTTGCTTTAATCAGGGAAATGCTTGTCAACACCGGTTGGGTCTGAGGCCTCAAATATTGCCTCCACCGTTAAGCTGGATTCTTGTATATGCCAAACCTGCCCCAGTTAGGACCAGTTTTTAGGTCACGTTGCCCCCAGCCTTTGCTCCTTGTAAAAAGATGGCAAAGAAGGGAGTAAGAGGCACACAGGGAGGAGGGGCTGGGGGTCTTGATGGCCTCTAGAACAAGGTGCCCCCGTTGGAGCCTCAGGCCACTTGACAGAACCAGCTCTTCGGGCCCTTCCAGAAGGCCAGGAGGGGCAGGGTAGATCGCCCCTTCAGAGCCACAAGGTTCCAGAGGGCAGAAGCCACCGTTTTCCTGCCAGGGGACCAATGGGCTCTGCAGCATGCCCTTTGCCCAGTGCAGACCAATTGAGTTGAAAGGGTACCTCAGCTAGACTGGACACATGCTTTTCTCCCTTCAGTTGGCCATGAGCCATCGGCTAATGTGCTACACTTAGCATTTGTGCAGCATTGCAGTCAGATTGGACATGTGTGGGTGGAATATGATGGCGCCCATTGGCCTCCAGCAAAGGTTGGCATGCTTCTCTCCCCCAAGCTCCTGGGCATTGTCTTCGGGCAGCTGAGGAGGAGGCTCCTTCAAAGTGACTTTCCCCCATGTAGCTGTCCGATCTCTTGAACTGGTCCAGAGGCCAGAGATCCAGCTGACCAGAGGTGGTATGGCAAGTGGAAGAACGGCGTCCTCCATGTCTGCCAGCTGCTGTCTGGATGGCTTTGGCACTTCCAAGAACACCACTATTTCCAGAAGCAGCCCAAACAAGCGAAGGCAGCTGATGGCTGGGATGAGGAGCAAGACAGGCAGCTCTACAATTTCCACCAGGCCTGTTTGCACTGTCAGGTATCTGGATGGATCACGATCAGAGGAATTGCATGTGAAGAGCTCGCTGTCTGTCTGCAGCCAGAAAATGTGGACCTCAGGCTGGTAGGAGGGATGGTTGGGGGTGGGGGAGAGAAACGTCCCGACAGTTGGTTAAACCTGCAGGTCCCAGCTTCTGCCAAAGCCATCCCCACTCAAAAGAATGCCCTGCTTCCTCCTTCCTGCTGTTGACCTTTGGGAGGTGGAAGGAGGGCAGATTTCCCTGCATGGAAAATGTGGGAAACCAGAACAGGTGGGGGATCCACAATGGAGACAGTTCTAGACAAGCAGAGGCCACTTCAGCTGAACTGCAGGGAGAGGCCTGGCGAACCCGCTGGCCTCGGCCATTCCCTCGAGGGGACCATGATTGGCGCAGTCAGGCTCCCAGCAAAGGTTGGGGTGTTTAAAGTGCTCCACTCTTTTGAATTTATGCCTCTTGCAAAGACCTGCAACTTCTCCTTATTTGGATCCACCTTTTGGCTGCCTCTTCGATATCAGCCTCAACAGCTGCCTTTATTCCTTTTCCCTGTTTTTAAAAAAAGCTCAGATGCATCCAGCAGCCCCTCCCCATTGGACTCATTCCCTCGGATGCCGCAAATCCGTGTTCTTGGTTTTGTTGCTGAGTGGCTTAGTGAGTCCCAGTGTGGTGGCTTTGTCCTTCTTGCAGTGGGATGGTCCTTGTGCTTATTTGGCTGGCCAGCCCACTTGGGGGTCTCGATTGAACTCACCCCAATGATGGTCTCTTCACAGCCTCTGGGAGACCCAGCAGGGCCTGCACTGCTGTCTGCACAAGGGCTCTGAAGGTCCACAAAGGCTCTCCCAAAGCCTCCCAGGAGGGACAGCAGAATCCCAAGGAGGAAAAGGGGCACTGAGGACAACCTCAAAGGGGAACCACATCGAGACCACTACATGACTGGAGCTTAGCTGGGGGGTTTCTAAAATTCAAGGCGTCTCCCTGGGCTCATTCACCTTTACGGGTTCTTCTAAGAGTCTTATTTTGCAGGTGTTCTTTACATCCTGGTATGTTTCTTGGCAGTCTCATGCTGCAGACAATACAGGTTAGTGTAAAAATCACCAAAATGATCATAGAACAACCTCAAGGCCACTTCTTTGGATAACAGCAGAATGCTGTGTGGACTGTCGCCTTTGGGTGCTGAAGATAATCATTCTAAAAAAAAAAAAAAAAAATAGCACCTGCACCCCAGTAAGTTATTAGCATAGGTTTAATGGGTATACTGGGTTTCATCACATGTGTGTGAAAAGGGCACCTTCCTGATTAAGACTATAAGCTACTTTTGAACCTCTTTGTGTCACACATTTAATTAAGGCAATTGCTGTTACATTCAAGACACACAGAAGCACAAATGGCCCTCCGGAGGAGATGCCCATCCGCACTTCCAGCCAGAGCTCCCATAACTTAGAGGCACTTCAAGGCCCTGCCGGGAGGGTTGTCCAAAAGAGCCCCTGGCCAGTGCAAGAAGTCCGGGTCCCACCATCCAAGAATGCGGTCCCAGCAGCCTTTCCTGTTCCTCGTCTGGAAGAAGACAAAGGTCCTCTAGCGTCCGAGACCCAGCGCAGGTCATCAGGAGGAGGAGCCCTGCTAGAGTTCCTAAATGTGGCTCTGGAAACCACAGATCTGAGGGAAGAGCCGCATGGACGTCTCTTTTTTAGGACTTCCAAGGGAGCAGAAGGGCTGCCGTTGCACCCTGGACTCTCCTTCTCAAAGCTCCTCGAAGTCTTTTGTTCCCTCTGTGCCCCATTCTGACTCAGCACCCTCTCCCCCCAGGTCAGCCCTGGCAGCTGTTTCTCTAAGCGCCATTTTTCAGGCCAAAGGTCCACATTCCCAAAGGTCTCTTCCCAGGGTGTGCAAACAGAAACCTTTGCCGGCAAACCCCAGAGGCTTTCCCGCGCTGGAGACTCACCTGCGCTGAACTCTCCCTTTGACCTCCCTTGGAGCGGCACCGCTGGCACAAAACACCTGAGCAAAAGTGTACAAGGATCAGGGAATGATCTGAATGGAAGAGCCGCTGAGGTTTTCGGCTCTCAAGTCTGGACTTCAAAGGTCCCAAAGGACTTCCGTGGTTTCTATGAAAAAGTTTCGCTTCTCATGCGAGAAGCTTCTTCAGCTCTGACTAGATGGTGGGGAAGGGAAGGGATTTATGCTCCTTGCAGACAGCTGCTCACTTGCACCCTTTTTAAAGCAGGGGTGTCAAACTCAATTTCATTGAGGGCCGCATCAGGGTTATTTGACCTTGGGGGGGGCAGGGGGTGTGGCTGTCACTCGTGTCGGGGTGCCAGTGGTGGCCCGAGCGCTCTGCCAGCAAAAACAGGCTCCCGAGCTCCCTTTTTGGCTGCGATAGCTTCCTGCAACCCTGTCAGCAAAAATGGAGCTGGGGAGGGCCACGCACGACCCTCCCAAGTCCCATTTTCACAGGCAGAGGCACCGTGGACCAGTCCTTTGTTGTGTCCAGGGTGGCCCCGTGGGCCAAGCACCCTGCAGCCCCCGGCCCTTGAGCTTGACACCGCTGCTTCAGAGTCCTTGAGGCCACTTGGAGGCTTGTCTGTGTCTTCAGGGTCCCGAGTAAGAGCAAATGGGTGTGGCGCCTACTTGGAACTGCTGACAGGACTGTGTTGTGGAGTTGTGCGTTTTGCAGGGTGTTTTTCTCTGCCCTAGGTCCCTTCCCTGTTGAAGACGGACGCAGGGTTGGTGGATGAGTTTGTGTTGTCTGCATCTCAAAATGAAACGCAAATGGTTCCCATGGTCTGCAATTTCTCTGGAAATCCGTTCATGCTCCCACACCGCAGAGGACATAGCTAAACATCTGGGGAGGCTCTCCGTCCTCCAGGTCATGGAGTAGTTTGTGAATTGTCCAATGCTGGGAGTCTTTTCCTGAGGACACAGACATTTGGGGAGTGTTACCCCTTTTATCTTCTCTCCTTATTTATTCAGATACCGCGGGAGGTTGGATTAGAAAAAGGGGAGCATGGCTTAAAATGACTCACTGAATTGAGCCTGGGAACCCCGCCATGAAGCAACACGGTCATAGAGCATAAAGCCACACAGCTGCGGCTGCAGCACGTTCCAATGGCAGTTTCAGCAGTCCTGTTGGCCTCTCTAAGCAGACACCCTGCAACCACAGCACCCTGATGGCATTCCCGCTGGGTAACTTTGTTGGGAGAAGCTGGGAGTGAAGGTTGCAATTTTACCTATATTTCTCTATTATCTGTCTGTCTGTCTCTGTCTTGTCTATCGATCCTCTATCCATCTCTATCATCTGCATCTATTTCTATCTATCTATATCTGTCTGTCTATTATCATCATCTATCATCTATCTTTGTATATCTACCTTGTATGCCACCCACCTCACCAGAGGCAATTCTAGGCATCTCACAGCCATTGAATTAAAATGTACTATAAAACATTGAGACAAAAAAAAAAAAAGGGTCATGCATTTAAAATTCAATTAAAATTAAACTAACCAGGATGGAGAGGGAGGGAGCAAAGTGCGCAAATGGCAATAATGGCTATTACAAGGAACGGTCAAAAGTCCCTTCCTTTGGCCGTGTTGTAATTTTGAAGTTGTTGAACACCTGGACACTGAATGAGGACTTACCGATAGAAGGCATGCTGTGCTGGTAACACTAATAGCTGAAACTGCAAAGGACCTGCAAGCTCCAACGATAAAAGTTAAGGAACCAAGAAAACCGAGACTAAAATTAAATGTAAAGAAGGCCAAACTAATAGCAACAGCTGGAACAAGCTGCCTTAGAACCGGCCATGAAGCTAGAGAAGTGGAGGAGACCTTCTGCCTTCTAGGATCACCCGCTTTCCGTAAAGGAAGAGGCAGCCAAAAGGCTACCAAAGCCTTGGAAAAAGAGATTTCAGCGCCGATATAGGTCTACCCCTACAAAGATCAGCAGCAGCAGTCTGGGCTGTCCAGGAAAAGCGGGTGAGTGACAGGTGCCCTGCCAGTCCTTTGAGCAGGTGGCCAAGCATCGGCGGCCCAGACAGAAATGCGAAACCTCTCTCTGTAAGGCCCCCAGTGCACCAAGCCTGGCCTTGGAGAAGCAGCTGCGGGTCAGTGCTGGGCTTACAGCTGACACTTCACGCCTGCCACATGTTGGGCTGCACCTTCCCAAGTGGAGAGTTCCGGCCCTCCCGAGGTCTCCCAGCCAGGAAGGTCTGAGGCCTCCTACAAAAGTTCATTGGGGAAAGCCCCAGCAGCCCTCGCCCTCCCTGCTTCTTCCGCTGCTGGATTTCAACTGGTTTCAAGGGCAACTTTTTTCTCCCTCACCTTGGTGCAGGGATGGGCAGCTACAGCTGGCTCAGAAATTCCAGGTACTGGAAATCCACAGGTCGTAAAGGGGCCAGAGTTGCCCACCCCTGCCTTGGTAGACTCTACCTCAACCCTGAGGACCAGTGGTGGGATTCAAAATGTTTTACTGCCAGTTCTGTGGGCGTGGCTTGGTGGGCGTGGCAGGGGAAGGTTACAGGCAAAATCCCCCTTCCCTCCCCACCCCACTAACCTGCTTTCCAGCTCCCTTCTCCTGTGCAGGGCAACCAAAGAAGACCCAGCCGATCAGCTGGGACTCGATGGGAGGCAGAGAAGAGATGGGGTTGGCAGGGCCAGAGGTGGGATTGGCCGGTTCTCCGAACGACTCAAAATTTCCGCTACCGGTGGTTCTCCAGGACTGGTCAGAACTGTCTGAATCCCACCTCTGAGGGCATCGTATGCTATGTGGGGCCAGGAACAATGGTCACCTTTGACAATTCTCTGAGATCACAAATACATCAAGAATTGCTGCAGATTGGGGGGCTCTCCGCCAACTGCCACCCTACTCCACAACATGCTTTTGAAATTCAGTGGCAAACTGTGGAACAAAACATGCTGCAATTTCCTGCCCATCTTAGTGGGAAACCAAAACCAAAGTGCCAAAAACGGCACAGAAGCAATAAGTCGAACAGGTTCAAAGGGCTTCCAGTTAAACGTACTCGAGGTGCCTTTAAAGGCCTACATGGCTGAGGACTTCAGTAACTACAGCAGTGTGTCTCCTCTACCTCAACAATGTTATGAGAGTAACAAGAGTTGGGAGGGACCTTGGGAGGTCTTCTAGCCTGAGCCCCTGCTCAAATAGGAGACCCTATACTATACCAAACAAGTGGTTGCCCAATCTCTTCTTATAAACTTTTAAGGCACATGGGCTGGGGATTCTGGGAGTTGAGGTCCACACACCTCAACATTGCACCAGTCCAGAGGACCACCTGCTCCCGGTGACTTCCGGGTGCCCAGAAGATTGGGAAGGGCAGCCCAAGTCTCTGCCCTTAGGAGTGGCCACTTTCAGAGGCCCGAGTCGAGCCTTCCTTCTCTTTGGCACACCTTCACCCCCAAGCTCAGACCAGCTGCCCACCTTCTGGGGGTTCCAGAGAGAAGTTCAACTCTGCAAGTGAAGGCAGCCTGAGCAGCAGGGCCCCTTCTGGGAGGGTGGATGCTAGTAAGAGTTATTTTTAAGAAGCAAAGGCTGAATGTTGGTGTCCGCGTGTTCCTTGGATGCTGGAGCCTTATGGTTATTTCGTTCTATTGATTTGCTTTCCTGCTGAACCCCTGATCCCCCAAAAGGCACCCATCCTCCCCAACTTTCCCAAATGCCAGTTCTTCTTCCTCAGGTCAGTTTTCCTCTCCCTGTAATGACTCACCCCAACCGCACACACCCCTCCCTCCAGGCGGCTAAGGAGAGACCAGCTGCCCTCTGGCAAAACACACTGCATTGCCCTCGCCTGCTTCCTGGGTTCACCAGACCCTTCCCTTCTTCCCTTCTTCCCACGGGGCCTCTTGTTTATGCTGACTTGTGCTGTGGGGTGGGGAGGTTGAGGGGGGAGGAGGGAGCTGAGGGTTCACTCCTGTTCCGGCTTTGCACAACGCCCGTGTGTGTCCGCAATCACCGCAGCTGCAGAGTTTTGCAATCCACCCCCCACCCCCGAGGGTCTCTCTGCAGGGCCCCCCAGAGGCTCCCAGCAGCTCAGGGCTCCCTTCTTCAGGAACCCACCAGAACCACTATAGCACACCATCACCCAAGTTCCGGTGCCAGGCAGGGCCACGGGTGGCTGTGGCGGGAGGGCTTCTTCCCCCTGCGGGTCCCCATCCTGCCCCTCCCCCACTTCTTCTGGGTTTGGGGTTCTGCTTTCCATCTGCTCAGTCAACTTGCTCTTTTCCTTGCCCCCCCCCACCCCCCAGCGACTTCCTATCTGCAGATCGATTGCGACACTGGAGCCTCCCTTGTCTTCAGTTGCAACAAGTCTCCCCCCACACCTTTGGAATCAAACGACTGGAGAGAGAGAGAGAGAGACAGACGGAGGGAGGGAAGGCCGTCCTGCACCTACCCATAAGGGTGCATGATGCGCAGGATGGAGAAGCTTCCTCCCCCATGCGCAAGAGCGCAAGTTCTCCGGCCCAAACACCCGGAATTCTGCTCAAGGGCCTCTCCCTAGGCCTTCCCTACCCAGGGCGGAGCTGCTGCTCCTCTACTTCCAACAAATGACTCTGGTTAGATTTTTATTGAGAATTACAAGACCTGAGATTTTCTCCAAGGTGTTTTGTTGGACAGCTGCTTGCCCGAATGGGGTTTCCTGCTTGGGCAGGGGGTTGGACTAGAAGACCTCCAGAGTCCCTTCCGCCCCTGATATGTTTGCTCATGTGATCAAAAGCGGGGAGTGGGGGGTGTCCATGGAGTCATAAAAAAAGTCAAGATGGTAACCGTGAGGGTGCAACTAAAATCCCCGCCCCTCAAGTCATTCTTCTGCAATACCTACCAAAATGAGTCCTGCCCTTGTCCCCTCTTTGCAGGGGGGCCCTGCCCAGGGAAGCCGACCCTGGGGAGGAATCAACGCAACCCGCTTTGAAAGCAGCAGCAGCAGCAGCAGATGCTCTTCCTAGGCCGAGGCCCACCTGAAGTCCCGCCTGAGCCTCAAGGGCACCTTCAAGGGCCCCCTCCCCTCCAAGGGACGCAGGCCCACTCTCATCTCTGCCCAGGGGCTTTGGGCCCCCTCCAACAGGGGCAGAGCTTAAGGGCCGAGAGGTGCTGCTTGGCAGGACGGGTTGGGCAACTGGGGCCTCAGACCTTCTCTGCGGATCGACGGAGGGTGGAGGGAAGGGGCTGGCATGCCCCCCCCTCCCCACGTGGGCAGGTAAGAACAACCTCAAAGGGAGAACTGGGGAGAGGAGTCCTGCTGGGGGCTTTGGGGTAGCTGAAGGACCTTCCAGGCCAGAATTCGGCCTCCATCCTGAGTGTCGAGAGCGTTTGAACGGGGGGGCACATGCAGACACTCCCTCCCTCGAGACCCCAGTCAGAGCTGAGATCCTGCTAAGGAAGGGAGAGGCGCCAGCACCCACAGGATCAACAGAAAGAAAGATGGCCTTCATTTAGGGGGAAAGAGCAGAGCCACGGGCGGGCGGTTTGCCGCTGGAGGTCGGGAGCCTTGCACCGGGCAAGGGGAGTTCGTGGGAGATGGCACAGAAGCCGTTCCTTCTGGGGGGCGGCACTAGGGAGCCTCAGGCGCAGGGCTGGGCCTGGGGGGTCACTGGCCTCCTCCCTCCGCCTGTCTTCTCTGCAGGAGCCTCTGAGTTGCTGCTGCAGCCCTTTCCAGCCGGGGGAGGGGGCAGGGGGGCTGAGCGCTGGGACTTCTTGAGGAGGGAGAGGTGGGACCGGGACTTCAGGTGAGCTGCCAATGAGGGAGAGAGAGAGAGAGAGAGAGAGAGAGAGAGAGGGAGAGTCACTCAGAGTCGGCCCTTTCTTTGCCTAGACAAAACAACGCTTGTCACATACCAGGGGATGCATAATTCTGCTTAACACAGGCAAGACTCAGAGTTCATTTAGTGACTGTTTAACGTTAAAACGGAATTGAGAAAAAAGTGACTTATGACCGTTTCTCACACTTATGGCTGTTGCAGCATTCCCCTGGTCACATGATCCAGATGCTTCGCAACTGACTCGTATTTATGACGGCTCGGGTGTCCCAGGGACCTCCTGGCAGTCAAATCCAAGGGGGAAAACAGACTCACTTAACAACCATGCTGCTAACTTAACAACTGCAGTGATTCACTTCATTCCCTGCCGGGGGGGGCGGGGGGCATGCAAGTGTCTGCTGATCTGAAGCCTGAGGTGGATTGGCTGCCCAAAGTCCCAGGCAGGGAGGCCGCTCCTAAAGCAACACAAGGGCAACCGGTCGGGCGGGCAAACAGACCGGGGGCGACCAGGAGAAAAAAGGGGGCTTTCCTAGGTGCAAAAAGTGGCTTTGCCACATGGGATTTTCAGTCAAGTTACATTCTTGGTGGGAAAGATCTCCCAGGAGCCTCCTTTGCTGCCTCAACTGTGGGATGGTTGACAACCACTGTTAAGGTAGGTCATAAAATGGGACAACATTCACTGAAAACTGTCTCACTTAGCAACAAAAACGTTGGGCTCAATTGTGGTTATAAGTCAAGGACTAGCCATAATAGTGGGACTCTGAGCTTTCTGAGAAAATATTCTACCTTTGGCCCAACTTCCCAAAACAAGATATTGATCTTCAAATCATTTGTTCTGAATTTAAGGCAATCCACAGAGAATAGTTAATATCCAAACCTGCTACCCAGCGAGCTTCGGTTTGGGTTTGAGAAGGCAGGTTGAACTGCCCTCTTTTAAAATGTCAAATACTTTCCACATTCAGTTTCTTGCAACTGGAAAATGGAACACATAGTACAGTATGTCCCAAGCAACAGCTAGTGAGAATTACAGGGCCTGGATCCCTAAAGTAAGGCTGGATTAAGTGAGAAGGGACGATGGATGCCACAGAGCAGAAAGTGAGCTGGACGTGAGAACCCCATTTCTGAATACCCATAAATACAATAAACAAGTCCTTAGTGACTTTAAGACATGTGGACTTCAACTCCCAGAATTCCATGCTGGCTGAGGAATTCTGGGAGTTGAAGTCTACATGTCTTAAAGTCACCAAAGTGGAGAAGCCCTGCCATGGAAGAGAAGAAAAATAGAAAGAAAAATATTATGTAGGGAAAAAGAAAAGTAATATATAAAGAAATGACTTCTCCCTGTATCCCAAAAGTATAAACGATCAGCTAATTTTTCACCTGTTAAAATGTAATATATAATTTCTTCTTCTCATACCCCATTCTCTTATCTATCAGCAATTCCTTAAATATTTGGTGGTTTCAATCCTGATCAGCAAATGTCTATTAAGGTTTACCAAAGATAACATCAAATCTATATTAGCCATGATCAACAACTTTATATAACTTCTGTTTACTTTTAACAATTTTGATCTTTAGCCCCTTCAAGTAAAAGGCAAAGGGGTCTCTGTGGATTTTACTCCGCTAGTCGTTGCTGACTATAAGGGGCGCTGCTCACCTCTGTTTCAAGGCCACCGAGCCAGCGCTGTCCAAAGAGATTTACATGGTCACGTGGCCAGCATAACGTCACAGAGCACTATTACCTTCCCACCGGTGTGGTACCTATTGACCTACTATTTGCCTGCTTTCGAACTTCTAGGTTGGCAGGAGCTGGGGCAAGGACGGGAGCTCACCCATCATGTGGTACTCAGGTCTTGAACTGATGCTGACCAGCCAAGCGTCTTAACCGCTGAACATCCCAGTCCCTTCAAGCAACGTCCTAAAACCTGATTCCTTTTCATTCTTTTTCTTTCTCCCGTCTCCACAATTCTCTTACAAACCTCTCCTGCACCAACCGATTCCCCTCTCCAGATTCCTGCCATCCTGCTCTGAAGGGAGCCCTCCCCTGCCCCTCTCCACCCCACAGATTCGAGGCACGGCCTGGCCAGCTCTGCCATAAGGAGGGGGAGGCCGTGCCCCGGCCTTCCCCACTGCTCTCTCCTCCTTTCCCTTTGCTCAGGAACAGGATGGGCTTTGATTTCTGCCAGCAAAGAGGAGGCGGGGGGGGGGGGCAATGAGGGGGGCATGACAGTCGCTTGCAGCATGGCTGTTGCAGCGGGTCTCCCAGCTTGGCAAGCAACTGCTTGGACAGAGAAGCTGAAGGGAGACGATCCTGCAAAGGCCACCTGACTTGTGGCACAAAGGTAGGGCTGGTCTCCCCACCCCACCCCCACCCCGCAAGCCTTACCTCTCCATTCTCTGTCCCCAATGATGACTCGGCTGCACAGCTCACACAACTGGCAACTCTGCTTCTCCTTTGCTGGCACCGGCTCCAGCCTGAGGGGCTCCATCGGAGGCTTCTGGCCCTGGGGGGTGGGGTGGGGGGGAAGGGCAGGGCAGAGGAGCAAAGCAGGAGAGTGCTTGACAGAAGGGACCTTGGAGGCCCCCCCTTCCAACCTTTGGCTCATGCAGGGAACCCTGGGCCACTTCAGACCAAGGGCTGCCCTCTCCCTCTCCCTCCGTTCCTACTTCTGGGCCAGGCAGCAGCCCCTGTTGTACACCTCTGTGCATTTGTTGTTTCTTTTCTCTACACTGAACCTCATTTTGTTAGCTAGGGTCCTGTGCCAAGATCCTCCGGGGTCTTCCGGGGTGTTTGGCCATTCCTGCCGATTTGGTGCCATCTGCAAGTCTGATGAGGAACCAGGGTTTGAACCCAGTGGGAGCCGCTCCCCACATTCAGGGCAAGGAAACCATGTTTCTGCTGACTCAGAAAATAGGAACGGCCATTGTTCCTGGGGGTGGGTGGGGGTGGGGTGGGGGGTGATTCTCACTACTCCTGCCCCGTCCTTTTGCAGGGATGGGGCAACCCCTTGTCCAGGGCGGCTACGGGAAAACCTCCACTGGATCTGCCTGGTCCCCAGAGCTGCTGGCTCCCCGCCTCTGAGGGCTCCTTGCCTGGATTGGGCCGCCTCCAGGGCCTGACACACACACACACACACGCACACACCCCCGTGAGCGCGAGGGGCTCCCTGCTCCAGGCCAACGGTCTCGGGGGACCAGCCTGCAGACCCAGAGGGCAGTGGCCAGCCAGGGCAGCGACCACCAGCAGACCCCAAGGGAGCCCCTCTCCCGGGGCGACCTGGCGGTTACCTTCAGGAAGCTCTCCACCACCTGAGCGGCTGGTTCCCACACACTTTCCTCCCACCGAGAGAGATCGGAGACGTCCAGGCCGAAGACGGGGGGCACGTTTGTTCCAGGACCTGGAGGAACCCGTAGAAAAAGAGCATCGTTGGCTCCATCCTCGTGACCGGAGGCTCCTCCGCCAGTCAAAGGAATAGGGAGGGCGGGAAGGAGTAACTTTGGGGGGGAGCTAAGGATATCCTGAAAGCCTCCGCTGTGCCCGCGAGGCAGGACTTGCAGAAGCTGCCAATCCCTTTGGGGCGAGAGCTACCGCTGGGCTGCCCACTAACAGACTCAGCCTGCCCCAAAGGAGACGCCGGCTGAGGGGGCATGGCCTGCCCCCGCTCCCCATAGCCCGGCCTTCCCTCACTCTTCCTGCCAAAGGGCAAGTGGGCAGCGTTCCTCCGGCCCTCCTACGAGGACGGGAACCTCCTGACTGGGCCTCTCCTTCCATCTTAGCGATGCATCATCGGCTCTATTGCTCTGTGTGGCCAATGAGGCACAGGAGAAGCGCTCCTGGGGCTGGGCTGATCAAGGGAGAGTTCTTAGAAAGGGCCACGGTGAGCTCTGGCATCTCAGGGAGGCCACTTCCTGCCCAAAGCTAGGCCCCTGGTCCTCCCCATCTTGCCTGACCCAAGGCCAAGGGTGCCAGTCCAGAGGACGGGGGCAAGGGAGGGCCGACTCTCGCCAGACAGTGCCCGTGTCTGCCAGGGCAGGCCGAGCCGAACAGCAGCAGGACAAAAGGCCTCCCAGGGCCAAAATCCCAGCAGGTGATGATGCCTCTGACTGCCCTGACCACAAAGCCTGCACCCACACCTGTCGGCTCCTTGGCAGAGGAGCCAGCACGGCTGCTCACCGCCTGGCCAGGGGAGGCCCTGGCTGGGCCCAGCCTCTCCCTCCTCTCCACCCGCTGCTTAGGTTGCATGACCGTCCCCTGAACCCACCAGCGCCCCACCCCACCCGAGGCAAGACGGGGCAGTCCAGGGGGGAGGTAGAAAAACACTCTCTGGCCCCGCTCCCGCCCAGCCAGATCACGGAGGACAGCGGTCAGTGGGGGCCTGGCCCTCCCTCTGGCCCAGGAGGGAAAACCCAGAGAGCGGGAGCCCCCCTTCCGGGCACCCCTGGCTTCACCCCCCTCCAGGGGTGGCCTTAAGGGGCTGTGAAAGGGCTCCTCTCCGGAACAAAACCTCCTCTAGAGGAAGGCGCTCTGCACATGCTTCAAAGAGGCCTTTACAATGGTCGTCCATTTCCCCTCATGCTTGAATGGGCTGCAGAGCGAGGTTTGGCTCATGCCACAGGTGCCCAGAAGAGAAGGGGCACTGTCTCTCTCCCGGCCAGCTGAGCAAAGGAGCAGCAGGGAGGAAGGACTTACGCCTCAGAAACCGGTTCCGGACCCACTTGTTCTGCTTCCGGGCATACCTCTTGGTCACCGTCCGGAAGGCCTGGAGGGCTGAAAGAGCTCAGGTCAGGGGCGGCAGAGCCAGGAGAGGCTGGCCCGTCCCAGTCAGCCCAATTCAAAACGGTCTTACGGTGGTGTGAGGGAGGCATCACAAGCCCTTTGCTTGTCTCCTCTGGACCAGCCGCATTTTAGTGAGCCGGGAAGTGGGTTCCACCTCCCAGAACATGGACCCACCTCTTATGCCAAAGGCCGCCTCATTCTCCAGCCTGCCAGTCAAGCAAACCACACAGCCTGCTCTCCAGAAGTGCCCCCCCCCCCCCCCAGCAGATCCTCACCTTGGTCCAGCAACTGGTGCCTGACCTCCTCTGGACTCTGGGCCTCAGAAACCAGGAACTGGTGGAATTCCTTGAAGCCGATGGACTGGAAAACGCCCTGCTGGTAATCCTGGCTGGGGAAGGGAGGAGAAGCCATTGGCCAACATTGCCGGCATCCTGGCTGTCGATCACGCAGGCGGAATCTGCCCTCCACATCCCCACCCGTGCCAGTGTCCACCTGCAAGCAGGCAGGGCCTTCACCTGTTCTCGGCCACTCTCTCCTGGTTGTATCGCCGGTGAAAGTTCTGCAGCTCCTCCAGCAGCCCGGCCTCCATCATCTCATCCACCCGCTGGTCCAGTCGCACCTCCAGAACTGAGGGAAACTCAGCAGGCAAAAAAGTCAGGCTACCCCCCAAAAAAAACTCTGGAAAGGGACGGGGTGCCGGCTCCAAGTCACTTCGGCAGCAGCCAAGCAGACCCACCTGGCCAGAGAATGAAGCTGCCCCTGTCCAAAAGGAGGACCCAGCCTGAAAGAGGGAGGCCACCCTTGGTCCTCAGACCCTCCCTCTTGTTTACCTGCCTGTTCCGCATGGAGCCAGAAGATGCAAGCATTGGGGTACTTCAGGGGTCCCCCCAGGGGTCCCCCCCCTTTTTCCTCATGCTGCCGCCGCAGCAGCTCACTGTGGGGGAGGCCAGTCTGTTCAAACAGCTGCAAGCTCCTGCAGGGGAGAGAGTGGGAGGGGGGCTGGCTGGGGGGCCACACCAGACCAGAGCCCGAGAGGAGGGGAAAGTGGGCTTGGCCGAGGCTGGAAGGGAGGACTGCACTGTGCGATGCCTGGCAGTGGGAATCCCTTCAGACCTTCTGGGGCAAGCAGGGAAGCTGGAGCCACGGCCGTCTTTCCACTGAGCCCTGCAGGAGCTCCAGAGAGGTGGCCAGCGATCCCTGCAATGGGGGCAATGAGCCGATCAGGAGGGCACCAGTCCACCTCAGAAAGGGGGCCCAGGCCGGAGGCTCTGCAGAAGGCTGTCGGGCCACAAAGGCAACGTGCCTTTAGCTGGGACTGGTCAGGCACTGGGCTCGCCCGCCTCTCCAAGCCATGCAGCATTCCCTCCTAGCCTCGGGAGGCCTCAAAAGCGAGACCCCGAGTCCCTTCGGGGCAGAAGCCGCCATGAAGTAATTGGGGTGGCAACCACTCCAGCCCAGGGAACTGCCTGCTCGGCTAGAGAGGCTCTCGTGGCTCTGCCTCAGGCTGTCCTTGCAGAGATGCCCCACCCTCCAACCCAGGGCCTCCAGAATCTCAGCGGAAATGGAGGCGCCTTATAAGGGAGATGAGTGGCATAAAAATTAAATCAGTTAAAACAGCTCTGCCACAATGCATCTGCAGGATGCCCACAGGAGATGTGAGGAGAGGCCAGAGCAGATCCTTCCTCAGGCTGCTCTGTGCCAGTTCTGGCCACCCTCACCCCATCTCAGTTCACGGCAGAGCAAATGCAAGCCAGGTCCCAGGAGTTCTGGGGAAGTCCTGGCCTCAGCCCCACACTAAGTGAGCAGGGTGGGGGCTCCTCCCCCACCTCCTGGGCAGGGCAGGGTTGGGAAACTGGAGCAGAAGGGCAAGCCAGGGCCAGCTTCTCACCCAGCTGGAAAGCTGCTTGTCTGGTAGGGCAACTCCAGTTTGCACAAGTGGTGCAAATCCCGGAGCAGCCTGGCCCAAGACGGGCCTTTCAGGCAGCCGCGCACGACGGAGCTGCTGCCCTCAGGGCAAGGGGGGCAGCTTTGCTCCAAACGGAAGACCTCCCGACAGTGGGAGCAATCAGTTAGTGCCACAGCGGGACGTTAGAAGCTGTGGAGACTTTTAAGAAGAGGCTAGAGCGCCACTGGTCTGGAACAGTGTAGGGTCTCCTGCTCGAGCAGCAGGTTGGATTCAAAGACCCCCAAGGTCCGTTCTTCTGAGACCAGCTCTGACCTCACTGCTGCCAGGCAGCTGCCTCAGGAACAGGGCAGCAGGTCCAGAAAACAAGATGGCGGCTGCGACCACCTAATCAGGAGTTCTGGGAGTTGAAGTCCACAGGTTGTAAAGGAGCCGGAGTTGCCCATCCCTGACCTCACTGGAGTCCTGTCCTGTTAGTACACTGTCATCACGGTTGCCACCTGGACTTTCTTTTGGGGGATCCCTTGCCATCACAGCTGTGGAGGATTACTGGCCCTGGGTGTCAAAGGGCCTTGGAAGCTCCTGGCAGAGTTCCAGATTACATGGGCAGGGGGGTCTGCAGGGCGTGGTCAAGGGGAAAACAAAAGTCCACCCATTTTTTTATGGGGCTGCCCTCGTGACTTTGTGGACCAAGGTCCTGCAGACCCTCCCTGTGTGGCACTTTGTTTCTTGCAGGGCTCATGCTGGCTGAGGAGTTCTGGGAGCTGAAGTCCACCAATCTTAGAGCTGCCAAGTTTCGAGAGCCCAGGTTTATGGTAAGGAGGGAAGGGCCTTGTTTCAGCAGCCAGCCATCTCAGGGTGTTTGCCAGTCACATTCCCCCAGGGAGGCGCACGGTTGGCCTCCTGCTCTCCTTTTCATTGTGAACAGAAGCTGAAGGGCTGTGCTTGCCTGCAAGAGATGAAAGCCACAACTTCCCATTTTTCAGAGAAATTCCTCGGCTGTTGCTCGCCATCCATCACCAAGTATCAGAGGGCAACTGAGGAGGACTTGCAAGGCCGAAAAATAAATGGCTGGCAGGGCCACACAGCCAACAGGTACCAGTCATGCGATTCAAGTCATTTAACAGCCGGTTCTCCCTCATGACCGGCTGGGTAGGCGTGGCTGGGGTGTGTGTCATGTGACTGAGTGGACAAGGTGGGCGGTGGTTGGGGCCTTAGTGCGGGAGTGAAGCGCCCCTGCACTTGCCTTTGTGCAGCACCAGCATTCCGCCTTTGTCACGGTACATTTGTGCTCAAGGCAGCCCTCGCCTAGCGCTGCTTCAGCCTCCGAGCTGTAAGCTGCGTCTGTGGCGGAGAGAAGCGCCCGGGGGCTCTGATTCTCCGGCGCCTCTCTTGCTGGGCCTTGCTGCCCAACAGTCAGGTTTCTTTTTAAGATTTCTGCAGCAGGAAACAGCGGGTGGCTACTTCCGGCCTTGGTTGGTGCAGCTGGGCATGCCTCGGCCCCTTGGAGAGATGCACGATTGCTGTCCGTCCCGAGACACTGGCCTGCTGCGTGTGCCGCAACCACCTCATGGCCTGCACGCTGACCCCACCTGGCCGCGGCTCACGTTGCTCCTCTTGCCAGGGGCAAGTGAGGCAGGGCTGCCTTGTGGCCTCGTGCTGTAATGGGCTTCAGGAGGGGCGCTGCCTCCCCCACTGTGAAGCGCACTAAAATTAATTGTGCTGCGCAAGGCGGCCACTTCAGCCATGAGGCGGCAACCGTGGCAGCAGCCAGTGGGCAGGCCATGAGGCAACCGCAGCAGGCCAGTGTCTCGGGGCAGAGAGCAGGTTGCACATCTCCCCAAGCACAGGGGCGCTTCACTCCCGCACTAAGGCCCCGCCCACTGCCGCTTTGGCCGCCTACATCGCCCCACCTTGCTGTGAGTGATGTCAAGCTGGCCATGCCCACTCAGTCACATGACACCGCCCCAAGCCATGCCTACCCAGCCGGTCATTAATGGTTGTTAAATTACTTGAATCACATCACTGGGTATAAGCCTCTAATTTTCAGGGGCCTGTAATACTTGGAGAGTCTCCGCTGTCCCACTTGCAGCCCCCCGAAGGCTGAGTGGGAGCCCGTCCCTCTCTGCTCCCAGCTGTTCGACTGACCTGATTATTTTGCGCTTATTATGGGGGTGTAATCTGGTTGCCATGTTAGGGTCCACCAGGCTCAGCCGATGGTGTAGCTCCTCACTCTCCAGATTCTCCAGCCCAGCTTTCCACTCTTCTGTCACCACTGCTGGACCCCTGGACTCCCCCTGAAAAGACAAGAGACAATCACACACACGAGACAGATTCTCCAAAGTAGGACACAACTGCCGAAAGGAGACAACCTGCAGCTCAGCTCACAAATCCTCTCTTTCTGATCTTAGCAAGGGTCCAAGGAGGACATGGAACTCAAAATGGAACCCTTGCATCCACCCACCACCACCCTTGCACTGCCCATCTCTCAGGGGGACATCCTGCTTGCAGGCGGAGAGGAGGAAAAGCTGAAGAAATCATTGCCACCAACAAGTAACACATTCAGCAGCATAAGGAAAACCTTAAGACCATTAGGCAGGGTGGGGAGAAATATTACGTCATAAATATGTGACATTTTTGTAATCAACGATTTTTGCAGGCATTCAGAAAGGGCAGGATTCTGTAACTATTGGGAAGGAAGGAAGGAAGGAAGGAAGGAAGGAAGGAAGGAAGGAAGGAAGGAAGGAAGGAAGGAAGGAAGGAAGGAAGGAAGGAAGGAAGGAAGGAAGGAAGGAAGGAAGGAAGGAAGGGACTTGCAGAAATGAAGTAGAATTCACAATGCACACAAATCAGCCAAGGAACAGGGAGGCAAAGGACTAACACGTCCCTGATGAAGCTCCTTCTCCCCCATCTGTCAGTCAAAATCCCTCCTGCCAAAGGATTAATATCCATTTGTCCCAAAGTGAGGCTTACCTTTGTGTCAAACAAAATATTCCAGAGCAAAGATTCAATGTAATAATTTGTTCCACCAACCACAATTGGGACCTTCTGGGAGGCAAGAATCTCATCAATGTGAATAGTTGAGGAACACATGGAAAAACTTTGAAGCTGAGTCTCATTAAAAAGACATTCAACATATATAAAACCTGATAACTTTAAAATCATACATTTTGGAAGACATCTTTTCTTCTGTATTTTCCTGCACTAAGTTTATTCTTGAAAAGTTGATGCAGTGCCAGCATCAGAAATGTTTGGATTCTTCAGGATGCAATTTCCATGAGTTCTTTGCCTGAGTCACAAAGATGTTTTTTTTACTAGCTCTCCTGACAATCAGAAGCCCTTTCACCCTCCCTGCCCTAACATACATTCTCAAATTTGGATATAATGTGATCTATGACCCCTTGGTTGTGGTTCTCTCCTACAGCACTGAGCCCACCCGTGTCCCAACCGAGTCTCTGGGAAAGGATATGATGGCAGTGGCCTTCTTCTGGAAGTCCAGCACTGTGTAATTGGTGACCAAGGGATCCACAAAGCTGATCATGTGGTGCTTGCACAGCTTCTGCTCCTGGGCAGACACTTTGTTGGTGATGATGTCCAGGCCCTGATATATCTGAGACGGGGAGAGACAGACAGACAAAGCTCTACATTCAGCCAGTGCTCGTCTCCGTGCTGGTGGCCAGCCTGGATCTCAGCTGGCCCACCACTTCAAGCCGCGGGGGCCTCAGAGCAGGCAAAGGGCCAATCTCAAGGCACTGCTGAGACAAGAATGCCTCCCCCACCCTTAGAAAGTACATGCTGGTTCAGGGCTGCTTGAAGGCTGCCTCCCTGCCTGCCTGCCTGCCTCAACATGTCCTGGTGGCCTAGTGCACCAATGAAACAGTTCACTCGGAGCGGCACCCGGCTTCCCAAAGGTGCCCCGAGCCCTTTCTCCCTAAGCAGCCAGGGCATTGCTCCCCGTGGGGCAGGGCGGAGCCGCATTCCTTCTCTTGCTGGGAAAAGGGGCGTCTGCAGGTCACCCCATCCACTAGTTCCAGAGCCACCTCTGGAGACTCGCTGGGTGTTTTGGCACGCCCACCTGGGATCTGCTCTTTTTGTCCAGAGAACCGTTCAGCTTCAGATGGAGCCATGGAACATTTCAAAGAACACCAGGACAGGAACACTAAGCATGTGATCGACTGCTTGCGTGGCTCGGCACTGAGGAGTCACAACTGAACTGCACACATCTGAGGCAGAACAGACAGGTTCCGTTCCATCATCGGCTCAACCCACCCTTCTGGGCAGCCGGTGATGACCAGGGGAGTCAACTTTCCTTTTAGGATTGCTCTATATACTCCTTGGTACATAACACTGCATTATGGAAGGATCTGCACCTTCGAATATGCAAAGTAATTCTCCATCATCACCACCTTCTTATCTCCAGTTCAAATCTGGGATCTGGTGCTGAATGCCAGCAGACAGAGTCAGCAGAGGCTGGTCCGGGTTTTGCATGATCTTGTTCCTAATTGGCAGCTTCTATGTTCAGAAATCCCAGTTGGCAGAACAACCAGACAGCCTCGCCCTGGGTGCAGCTTCAGCAGAAGGATGCTCGCAAGCAAAGGTCCCCGTCTTCAGCTGCAGGCGCCAAGGTTCCTCGGCCTCCGCAGCATCTTTCCTGCCCCAAAGGAAGGAGGCAAGAGCTGAAGAGGGCAGGGGCTGGGATAGAAACATGGTTCCTCCAGCTGGCTCACATATAAGGATTAAAACTAGATGAGAAAAACAAACACCCCCACCCCTGTGATATGCAAAGCCAGAGTGGGGAAAAGAACAAAGCAGAACAAAAGACAAGACAGACACGGGGAGCTTTGCTTGCGAGCATCCTTCTCCCTGGACCTCTGCAAGACTCCTGCAGGGCCTAGGCCGTATCCATTTCTAGGGGAAGGCTGCTTCAGAGGGGACAAAAAAAGGCAGGTTTCCTTACTATATTCGACAGCACAGTATCAGCGGTTGAATCCTTCAAGTTTTTGGGTTCTATAATCTCTCAGGACTTGAAATGGATACTTAACATTAGAACCATCATTAACACAGCACAACAAAGGATGTTCTCCCTGCATCAACTCGGGAAGTCCAGCCTGCTCCAGGAACTGTTGGTCCAGTTCAACGCAGGAATTATACAAAACATTTTGTATACAAAACATTTTGTATACATAACATTTGCTAGACCAATACTCGAATACAGCTCATCAGTCTGGAACCCACATTACATATCTGATATTAACACAGTTGAGAAAGTCCAGAAATATTTCACAAGAAGAGTTTGCCGCTCCTCTACTCGTTGAAGAATACCTTATGCCACCAGACTCGAAATTCTAGACCTAGAAAATCTTGAACTACGCCGCCTTCAGTCCGATCTAAGTATAGTATATAAAATCCTACATTGCAATGTCCTACCGGTCAATGTCCTACCGGTCACTTCAGCTTCAACCATAACAACACAAGAGCAAACAATAGATACAAACTCAAGGTTAATCGCACCAAACTTGATTGCAGGAAATATGACTTCAGCAACAGTGGTCAATGCCTGAAATACTCTACCTGACTCTGTGGTTTCTTCCCCAAACCCCAAAAACTTTAACCTCAGACTGTCTACTATTGACCTCACCCCTTTCCTAAGAGGCCTGTAGGGGGCGTGCATAAGCGCATCAACGTGCCTACCGTCCCTCTCCTATTGTTTCTTTTATTTTTCTTATATGTATCCATTTCATGTATTCATAACTATGTTTATACTTATACCTGTAATCTTATAATCGCTTGACAAAAATAAATAAATAAAAATTATTGAGTCTGTCATCTGCACTTCGATAACTGTCTGGCTTGGTACAGCAACCAAACAGGACAGGTGCAGACTTCAACGGACAGTTAAGACCCCGGAAAGAACAACTGCAACCAGCCTTGCATGTTCACTGAGAGCTTCTGCACTGGAGAGAAATTCCATGCGTGTCTAAGCACACTTGGCCAAATCAAGTATTCCACTCTATTCCAGTGGTCGCCAACCAGTGGGCCAGGGACCACTGGTGGTCCACAGGAAAATTTTGGTGGTCCGCAGAGAAATGTCACCCCCAAAGCAATTAATCCAGGCTGCGCGGGAACACAAGGCTGCACCACCCACATGGCCCGTGGGAACACAAGGCTCGCGTCACTTGCATTACGAACAACATGAGGTAGTAAGGGGAGGGGTGGAAGGGTGGAGGGGGAGAACTTGCCCCACGCATCCCATGCGCCTGGCCTGGCTGCTTCTTTCCACTTCTTTCTCCTTCTGCTTTTGGCTGCATGCAAGGAAAGCAGCAAAAATCTTTCTTTCTCTCCCCCAAACTCCGCCAGAAATGAGTCTTTGGAACCCTGCAAGGCCTCCTGCTCCAAGAGGCTGCGCCGGCAAAGACTCATTTCTGGCGGAATTTGGGGGAAAGAAAGACTTCTGCTGCTTCCCTTGCATGAAGCCAAAAGTCTCTCCCGAGACGGAGCTGGAGACGGTATCCTGCAATCCCAAATAAAGAATGATCGATCGGTAAGAAAATTGGGGGGGAGGGGGGGATTTTCCTGCAGACTTTGTTTGGGATTTTCCCTGGGTCTCTGGTCCGTGGGATTTAAAATTATGAGTTTGGTGGTCCCCAAAAGGTTGGCGACCCCTCCTCTATTCTATCGCACAAGATGTCACTGCTTGCTTCATGGAAACTGGAGCAACCCAACTTGGCCAGGACTTCGTCAGGTCTAAGTTGCAAGAGGGAAGCAACTCTGTAGGCCTGCAAGGTCCTGCCCTGCCCTTCTACTGCTGGAGGACAGTAATCGCTCAATACAAGTGGAATACAAGGAGAGTTCCCAGGAGGGATTAGAAGGCCATACTTCACTAGCAATTAAAACTCTGACGACAGAGAGGCACCTTGGCTGCTCCACGGAAGGGAGAGAGGGTTGGGGCCAGAGGCAGTCCTGGAGGCTGCAGCGTCTGGGGAACAACCTGAGGGACAACCTGAGGGACTCTCATGGGCCACAAGCCACGTCAAGGGATATCCCAGGTCGTCCATCAAGGCTACCAAAGCCTCAGCTCCATGCATGCCTGTCAGCTCAACCAAACCGGTCAGGGTTTCTCAACCTTGGCAAGTTGAAGACGTGTGGACTTCGGCCCCAAGAATTCTCAAGCTGGTGGGAGTTGAAGCCCACACATCTTCAAACTGGCAAGTCTGGGATCCACTGATCCAGATGCCACTTCTATTGGCAGGAGAAAGAAGCTCAATCTGTCGGCAGAGCCAAAACTGGTGGCCCAAGTGCCATCAGGCTGGGGCAGCAGAGGTGACCCCTCCCCAACAAGGGCGTGGTCCACTCTGGTCAAGCTGGCCGGGGGAGACGGGCCTTCTAGTTCAACAGGTCTGAAGGGCTCCTGGAGGGAAAAACTGCGGCACAAACAGCAGCCCAAGGAGCCTCCCTCCTCTTCTTGCAACGGACCGTGGCCAAGAAGCAACCAGGGCTCGTTTTGACGCGATTCTGGGTTTTCACACAAGCGCAGCGCGGCCACTTGGGCGCCTCCCAGGCTAGGAAAGCAGCTCCCCCGCGGGTGGATGGAGGCCTCCGGTCCCCCGTCCCCCCCGCAGCTCTCCAGAAGGGCCGCTTGTTCGACAGAGGCCGCCCAACGCCCGGCCTCCTTTGGGAGGAGGCCGCTTTCATACCGACGAGAAATGCGGGAGGCTGAAGCGGCCCGTTCCGTGTCTTCCCGCTCAAAGAAGGCGGCGGCGGCGGCGGCGGGTCCCGCAACGGAGAGCCATGGAAGCCGGAGCCACGCGGGAGGGAGCAGAAGGGCCGGCCGGAAGCGCCCCGCGCCGGGGCTGCAGCGCCTCCCCAGAGCTCCGGCGGCCGTGCAGAGGCCAGCCCGGGAGGCTCCGCGGCGGGAGGCCCGGCCGAGGCCCTGGCGCCCCCGGCAGCCGAGCCCGCTCCACGCAGCGCCACCCCAGCCGGGTCCCGGCCGCCCGTCCCTCGCCAGCCGGGGCCCTGCGGGAGCCCAGCCCGGCTTCCCCGCCGGCTCCGCGCACCTGCATGGAGTCGGCGCTGACGATCTCGCCGCCGAAGCGCAGCCCGAGCTGCAGCGCCAGCCGCGACTTGCCGGTGCCGGTCGCGCCCAGCACCACCACCACCAGCGGCAGCTGCCGCGCCCGCCGCCGCCGCCGCGCGCGCTCCATGGCCGGCCGCTGGAGGACGGAAGCCAGCCGGGAGGGAGGGAGCGGGAGGCGGGGCCGCTGCGGGTGCGCGCGCTGGGCAAGCGGGGGGTTGGGGGCGCGCGTGCCGAAATGCCCCTCCGCCCCCCTCCACCCCGCCACGGCCGGTCCGCACCAATTCTGCAGCTTTGGGGTGGGGCGGGGCGGTTGGGCCAAGTGTGCCCACCGCGTGTGCCAAGGGGCGCGCCCTCATCGTGGCTCGAATGCAGGCCTCGGTAAGGCCACGCGCGGAACAACCGTGCATCGTTTTGGTCGCCACACTATAAAACAGAGGTTGGGGCTCTGGAAAGCGTGCAGAGAAGAGCAACCAGGAGGATGGGGGTGGGTGGGCTGGAGGCCAAGACAGGAAGAGCGGCTGCAGGGCCTGGGCCTGGCTAGTCTCGGGAAGAAGAGAAGCACCAGGGGAGGCCCGAGAGCCATGTTCCAATATCTGAGAAGGGGCTGGCCCAGAGGGGAGGAGGATGGGGTCCAATCACCTGGAGGCCAGACAAGAAGCAAGAGATGGAAACTGAGCAAGGAGGGAAGCAACTTAGGACTAAGGAGAAACTTCCTGGCAGTGAGGACAATGAACCAGTGGAACAGAAGCTGCTGCCTTCAGAAGTTGTGGGGGCTCCATCCCTGGAGGTTTTTAGGAAGAGACCGGACAGCCATTTGTCTAGAACGGTATAGGGCCGTGATGGTGAACCTATGGCACGCGAGCTGCAAGCAAACTTATGTCACTGTGCATGTGCGCACCTCACAGCTGATTTTTGGCAGGTTTGAGGCCTTTTTCGGGCTCCCAGAGGCTCAAGGAAGGCTTCTGCAGGCTTTGCAGGCCGAAAACTAGCCCCGTTTTGTCACTTCCTGTTTTCTGAAAATACCGGAAGTGACAAAACAGGGCTAGTTTTCGGCCTGCAAAGCCTGCAGAAGCCTTCCTTGAGCCTCTGGGAGGCCAGAAAGGGCCTCAAACCAGCCCAAATTCAGCTGTGAGGCACAGTGCAGGTAAGGGGGCAGCGGGGTGGGTGGGGGGATGAGGGATTGTGCACACGTGTCGGGGGCGTGGGGGGGTGCACATTGCCTTCTGGGTGCTGGCATGCAAGCATGAGCGTGTGCACAATTTTTGGCACAGAAGCCCAAAAAGGTTAGCCACCACTGGTACAGGGTTTTCTGCTTGTGCAGGGGGCTGGACTAGAAGACTCCCCAGGTCCCTTCCAACTGTTATTCTGTCATAGTTTATCTTGGATGTTTTAAATACAACACAATTGCTTAGCTACATGTAATACACTGAACTATAAGGCATAGAAGGAACACTGTGGTATTTGGGATCCCAGACTTCCAGGAAACTGCATCTTGGACATTTGCCTCTCTCTGAACTTAACATCGGGGATTTTGCATATTGTATTGCTGCATCCCAATTGGTTTTGGATCAATAACTGTGGCTTGCTGAATTAGAGCTACAGTCCGATGCAAGGTGTCATTTAACTCTGAAGCCATGGTAAAAATCCCCTGGATTTGCTGCATATCTGTGACAGTCCCTCCCACTTACCACAGCGAGGGCCCTCCAAGTCAAGGATGATGGGAGCTGCAGTCTTCTTTGCCCTCAGGAAGGTACAGGTCAAGAAGGGGCCAGCCTCCAGGCCAGGGGTCAGCCCTAGCCATGTCGCATCTGGTGCCAGGTGGTCTGATGCACATGGGGTGGGGGGAGCCGAGCTCAAAGGGGAGAAGGAAAAATTGATTGGGTAAGCAAAGTTGGGAGAGGGAGGTTGCCATGGCAACCATTTGGAAGAGCAGATGCCCTAGGGACTGATAAAGAGATGAACTTGTGACCAAAGACAAGAGAAAGGGATTGTTGCCGTAGCAACAAAAAGCAAAGAAGAAAAAGGATGGAGACACAGTTGCCAAGGAGATGGAAGCTATTGCCAAGGTAGCAGAAAGGTTCAGCAATGTTCTGCCATAGCAACAAGGGGGGGGGGGAGATGCCTTTTCCCCTAGCAACTCACATCTCCTGCCGTAGCAACAGGGAGAGCAAGCAATATAATTGGAGCAGATGGGATTAAAGCAGGCTTGGCCAAAGGAGCCTGAAAATGTACTAACCCATGAAAACTAACCTTCCTTTCACCCCCAAAAATGAAAAATGCATGAAGCTTTTACGCACCTAGAATAAACAAAAAAACCAAAAACAAACAAGGCTACATGGTAGCCGAAGAGGAAATGCTTGATAAGCAAAACACAGCAAAAAGCTGGGATGCCTAGACTTTCATCCGTCTTTCTGCTCATGATCTATTAAGGACTTCTCTGATACAAAAATGAGTTTATTAATATTGCCCATCTCCCTCCATGATCGATTCCACTGTCTGGCTGCTCTTCTAGTTAAACAAGCCAGCCAACCCCTCGGCCACCTTCACTGCCTCCTGAGATTCTGCATCTGCAATTTCCTGGCCTGCGAGGCCCAGAAGAGGCCTCTCTCAGAGGACAATTATCTCTTCCCAATGCTTAACACGTCTGCCTTCCCAGTATGCTTGCTGGGGAATTCTGGGAGTTGAAGTCCAGAAGTCTTTAAGTTGGCAACTTTGGAGAGCCCTGCTCTAAAGGATTTGCATTTGGGAACTCTTTGGAATTCTCACTGGATTTCTTTGAGCTGCTTCTGATGTCCCAAAATGCATTTTAAAAGCGTGGTTTTTAGAACTGGACACAATATTTGAGGTAAGATATGACCAATATTCAAAAAAGGGGGAAATAATTATTTTCAGTGATTTGGAAGTATGATACTGTTGAAGCAACCTAAAATTGCATTTACCCTTTTTGCCTGCTGCTGCCTCCTACTTAGGTGACAATTAGGGACTGTTAGAAGGACATTTTTATTACAATGTTACGAAGCTAGATGAAATCCCATCTTGTACCTCAACATTTGACTTCTGTTCTTGATTTAACTCTGTTTAAAAAGAAAAAAACTTACTTTAGCCTGTTTGTCTGTAGCCTCTGAAGGGCTCCTTGATTTTTTCCCTCTGTCTAAGCCATTTGCAAACATAGCCAATTTTTGTGTCATTTGCAATATTAATAAACTCATTTTTGTATCAGAGAAGTCCTTAATAGATTGTGGGAATGCTACAAGTACAATATATTTTGATTTCAGAAAAAACATTTGTTAAAAAGATGCAACTGCACTGACATGCAGATTAGGAAGCTACCGTAGTTACCTGTGAGCATGAATACGAGGGAAATTACCCAGCTAGGTTGCAAGTTGTGCTAGCTCACAATTGGTTCCTCAGGAAAGTATTAAATCAAGTGCTACCAGGATCGGTCCTGGATCCTCTGCTATGTTTTTTATTATTTTTATCAGATGAAAAGGTAAGAAAAATACTTATCAAATATGGAGATGATGCATTCAAAGGAATCAGTGTCCCATAGACGTGTTTTGGTCACTCTCAACCCTTGTTCTGCTCTTCCTAGTTGCAAGTAGCCCACCTGCCCTCTTGTTGGGGAAGAGAGCTTGTGTCTTTGCCTTAGGTGGTCAAATGTTGTGTGAAAAGAATCCGAATTCAATTCTGTAGACGTACCTATCTACACACATGCACATATAGAGGTAGTCCTTAACTTACGACCTTTCTTTTAATGACCATCTAAAGTTACCACATTACTGAAATGACTTACAATTAGTCCTCACTCTTAATGACCATCAGAGATTCTCCAGGGTCACATGATCAAAATTCAACCTCTTACCATACAGCTTGTATTTACAATCATTGCAATGTCGAAGGATCAAGTGATCACCATTTGCAACTTTCCCAGGCGGCTTCCAACAAGCAGTGAGGAAGCCAGACTGGCATAATGACCCTGTGATTTGTTTAACAATCAGCAAAAATGGTTGTAAAATCAGGCATGACTCATTTAACAACTGCATTAGTTAGCAACCCAAGTTCTGGTCACAACAGATTAACAGAGCTGGAAGGGTTCTTGTAGGTCCCAAGCAGGAGACCCTACCCCATTCCTGACAGAGGGCAGCCCAGTCTCTCCTTGAAAGCTTCCAGGGATGAAGCCCCCACAACTTCTGAAGGCAACTTCTCTTCCGTGGGTTGATTGTTCTCACTCCTTATTTCCAGGTTGAATCTCTCAGTTTCCATCCATTATTCTTGTCTAGCCTCTGTGTGCCTTGGAGAATAGTTTGACCCCTTCCTTCTCTCTGGGACAGCCCCTCAAGTATTGGAAGACTGCTGTCTTGTCTCCCCTGGTCCTTCTCTTCACTGGACTAGCTGTGCCTACTTCTTGTAACCATTCTTCATGTTTCATCCTCCAGTCCCCTAATCATCCTGGTTGCTCTTTGCACTTTTTCTAGAGTCACAACATCTTTTTCATAGTGGTTAAAGATTACCTGTACAGAGAATGTATCTAATGGGGTGCTTAACCCAACAAGTTAACTTGATCAGTTTTCAGGCTTTGCACAATACATTGGTTTATGCTGCCCTCAAAGCAGCTGTCCTCATGCTACAAATGAACTTTTTCCTCCCAACAGTGAAAATTATTAAAACTAAGTTGGGAGGCTGTGCAGTGCAGCAAATAAATCCGTAACTGACCAGGATAAGCATGTCACATGAGTACAGAGCAAGGGCTAGGTGGGATAGAATCACGGAAGACCTGTGCCTGGGGAAGATTGGCATTTTGCTTTCTCTGGGCAGTGGCTTCGTGGCGGATCACACTGGAGGCGTAGAAATTCCCAGGTTAAGCTGGAGGAAGGTCCTGTGGCTGCATTTCCTTACCTGGCGTAAGTCCTAAGGCGTTCCCACTGAATCTCTGTTCTGGGGCCCGATTGTGGATCAGGAGACCAAAGATTCTCATTGCCAACTGGAACTTTCATGCCGCTGCCTGAAGCATTTCTGCAGTTGCCAAGTTTCCTTTATTATGCAGAAAGAACAGAGCAAGCCACTGCAAGGTGAGCATCTCCAAATAAAAGCTTACACTTTGTGGGGGGGAGGTTTATAGACATGCCCCTTCTAAAGCAGACCAAAAGCACTCTGGGGCATCATTGTGTAGAATGGATGGTGGAGTTTTTGCCTTATAGCTGCAATTGTCATTTATTGTTATTTTAATCCTTGGAAGACTATACGAGCTGCATCAGACCATCTGTGAATGTCACTGTAGAGGTAGGACTGAGTTTTGGGCCTATTTTGGGAACCCTTTATGGTGAAGGCTTAGCACATCTATGTTAGTTTCTTCATGCAAATTGGAAAAATCAAATGGTTTATAAACTATTTGCAGCAGCGTGCCTGGGGCAGAGATGGCTCCCAATGACATGGGCAGGCAGGGGGGCTGCTCATCCGTTGTTCTGGAACCAGGGAGCAGCCACAAACCTGTGTTGCAGGCACTTCTCCACCCACAGCAATCAGAAAATGCAGCCGTGCAAAGGAGCCCCCCCCCCACCCGCTGAGCATGTTGGCCTTCTAAGAACGGTGGTATTTGGAGAGGTTGAGGTTCAGCATCATGCCTGTTATTTGTACCTGGGCAAAGCAGAGCGCCAGTCCTCTAAAGGTAAAATCAGGAGGGGGCCTGGTAGCCCCACTTTAGTCAAAATGAATATTTTAATTAAAGGCAGAAGCCTTCAGTTCACTTTAGTTACTAATCTGATTTTTGGTCACCACACTGACACACACACACTCCTCTTACAATGTTACAATATTGAGTAGCTGAATAAACCTGTTAGCCAGAAATAAGATGGAAATCCATTGGGAGGCATAATGCGCAAGACATTTGAGGCCTGGTTCATACAACATGCTATACTAAGCTAAAATCTGTTGCTAATTTGATTCATTTTGCACTGAAACTAGTTAACATGTTTTGTCTTTTAGAGACGTGTGAAAACAGAATTGCACTGTTAACATGAGTTTAATATGTTGTGTGAATCCAGAGCATTTGTGTAACTGCTAGCATTTCACATCCATGCCACAAGTGAAAGAGGCCTCACCCCCCCAGGGATTTCATGCTTCTTTCCACATCCTGTACCAATGGGGGGGGGGCTAACCAGGAGCTCCCGTCCTTGTCATCTGGCTGGACTGATAAAACCTCTTGAATCAAACATTTGAATTACCTTTAAATTTTGATGCAAATCCAGTTCTAGTGTTGGGGAAACCAGCTCGTCCTCTTCCTCTTGCATCTGTCAAGACGGAGTACAAGCTGTTGGCCTCTCATTCAGAGCAAGCAAAATCCTGAAGCACTTGGTTGGAATAAGAATGCAGCTCTGGATTTTTTTGGACATGAAAATGCCCCCAAATAAGCCCTTATCCTACAAAGAGCCAACTTTGCTGCATTACCCCCAAGGTTGCCACTCTCAAATTAGAATACGTCTCCATTTGCAGGGGGTGGAATGGGGTGGCAATCATGACAATGCCCCAAATTAGCCAGACGCTGCCCACAAGTGTCCGGGCACTTCAGGAGCTCAAAGGACGATGCTGAACAATTCAAGGTGGCCAGTCTTGAGGACTTTCCCTTGCAGCACCAGTGTGCTTTCTGCTTAGTTTCAGCTGGATTCAACCCAGCAGAAGCCTCCCCACCCCCAGGTAAGAATCTGCCCCCCCCCCCAAGAGAAGAAGACACCATGTAGGTTTGACCTTTTGCCATTAATTTATTTCAGAAATGTGAGGTAACAAAGTGCTAAGTCTGAACCACGCAGCCTGGAAGCTTGGACGGGGCTGGCTGACGAAGGTCCCAGCTGCTGCTGCTGCCTGGTGGATCTTGGGCCAGCAAGGGGGCCCATCACTCCCGAGATGGGGGAGAATGGGTGGGGCATGCATGAGGAGGAAGCAGCCACACTCCAGGCAAGCTTGGCCAAAGCAGGGGGAAGACGCTGCTCAGCCCCTTGCCCGTTAGCTAAGGCTGCCATCCTAACCTGGAACCCATTAATAAACAGGAGTCCTTGGCAGCAGATCAAGCTGGCAGTCCTGCACATCTCGCCAGCAAGGATCCTCGGGTGGCTCTTTCACTGAAGAAGAAGAAGAAGAAGAAGAACAGGAAAAAGAAGAAGAAGAGGAAGAAGAAGAAGAGGAGGAGGAAGAAGGAGGAGGAGGAGGAAGAGGAAGAAAAAAAAAAAGAAGAAAAAGAAAGGGAGCCAGTGCAGAGGTCTTGTGTAGAAGGAGTTTCCAAAAGGATGAGGCCAGGAGTCTCCCAACTTGACAACTTCTGAACTTCAATTCCCAGAATTCCTCATGGCTGGATGAGGAATTCTGAGAGTTGAAGCCAGAAGACTTAAAGTCTGGAGACCCCCACTTGAAACCTCCCTCTCTCCCAGCAGGTTTCGTGCAGCACACGGAGTTATAGCCCAGGGAAGGCAAGCTTTCCTCCACCCGCCATGCCCTTTCGCAAGACTTGCCAGCCTCCCCATTCACCAAGCCGCTCTCGATGCTTCTGCAAGCCAGGACTCGCACCTCGCCTGCTTTGCTGCCCTGAAGGTCTGCCCCACAGACGGGCTTTCCTGCTCTACCTGGGAAAGAAACCCCATCTTGGAGCCAGCCTGAAAGTGCAGGGCCGGCTCAGCTTCCCACCAGACAGGCCCCTGGGACATCTGCTATTGGCGCTTGCAAGCTGGAACCAGCCTCTTCCCTGCGAGAAGAATTTCCAGTCATCCCAGTTTTTGGAAAGCAGCCTGTTCCCAAGGGAGCCCATTTGAATCACTCCCTAGCAAGCCGTGGGGGTGGCCCACCACCCTGACTGCAGGCGGTATATTTGGGTAGAGAAACGAGGGAGGGAGGGCAGGGGAAAGAGCAAGCATTTTACAAAAACAGGGGAAAAAATGTAAAAAGTACAAAAATACAGCATATATCTTTAAAAAGCAGTCCGGTACAAAGAATGAGGCCGTCACTACTTCAGATTCATTAGGATATACAAACACCAAGATAAGCCCTGGTTTGTCATTAAATGGAAAAAGAATGAGGTAAATCAAATTCAAGGTGATTGCAGTGCTGTTCTAGGGATGCAGTCAAGTGGGGTGGTTTTTTTTAAGCCTCCCCCCATGTGAGCTGGAGAAACTCTGGAGAGACAGGTGGTGTCCATGGCCGAAGTGCCTTTTGCACCAAACCCTTGGCATGGATTTCCTCCCGCAGGGGTTGCCCTCCCCTGGAATAAGGCCTGGAGGGGGCGCTCTTTGCTGCCTCTCCAGCCCCGACTCCAGAGCTGTAAAATAACCCTTTGCACAAAGGACCCGTCCACAAATTGTTGGAGGAACAGAAAAAGCCAATTCTAACCACGTCTTGGTCTGGCAGCAAGGAGACGAGACCGAGAATTTGACCCCCATCACATTATGAAAAAGCAACGAATGGCCGAAAGACCCACCCTCTTCAGGAGCTTCATGAATGACAAATGCACCATGGACTCCTGACCTCCACTGAGAAATGCTGCTTGAAACACCCCCTGGTTGCGATGAGGGTCTTGTCTAGTGTGTCCCCCGGTCCCTCTGGAGAAGCCGCAATCTGGGTCCAGCTGGGCCCACCAAGAAGGGCCAGGTGGCTGTGGGGCTTGGCCATAATCCAAGGTTGTGCAGCAAAAGCCACATTTTGGCAGCTGAAGCCCCCTCCCTCTCCTGGAAGGAGGAACAGAAATCAGATGCAAGCAGCAGAATAAGGACAAGCCCTGTATGAGGTGCAGTGGCAGTGCATGATGGGATTGACAGTCCATGAGGAATCTGCAACCCAAAACCAACTCAAAAGTACCGATCCAACGGAAAACCCGGGTGGCCTGGCCTGCTACTGCGTGGCCTGCAGGTGTGAAATCTGTTTCTGGAGCTGGAGCTGGTGCAGTTTCAGCAGCTTCTTCTCAGCCACCATTTGCTGCTCGGCGCTGAGAAGCAGCTGCAGGTACTCGGAGGCTTTGCTCAGGACCACCACTTTGGGGGTTTTGGGGCGAGAGGCGAGACCGGGCACCTGGTCCCTCAGTGCCAGGAAACGTGAGCGAAGGTCGTTCCGCCGCTTGCGCTCCAAGTAGTTGTGGTTTCTCCTCTTGGTCACATCCTCACTGTCTGAGCCAGGAGCACTGCCAGTCTTGGGGAGGGAAGGCACAGGAGGGAAGCGCCCCAGCCCCTGCCCGGGCGGCTGTGGCTCATCGTCCCTGGCATCAGGACTGACCTTCTCCAGAGGCCCCTCGACGGAGCGAGCCTCAGGTGGGGAGCGGGCAGCGTAGTTGTGCTGCTGTTGATGGATGGCAATGTGGAAATGCTTTGTGCAGGGGTCCAGGGGGTTGCCCCGCACTGTGATGGTGACCGGCTTCCGTGTCCTCGAAGCCTGCCTCTTCTCAACGGTCACCACGTCGATTTCTTCTCCTTCTGCAAACAAAGAAAAGAGGGAGGAATCAACGGGTATCAAGGTCCATTTCTGTGATTCAGGCAGTGGCAAACAACCAGTTAACTGAACTGAACAGAGCGGGCAACTGTAGCGTAGGGATCAAATTGAATGGACAGCACTTCACTTAAGCCCAGAAACAGCTCTAGGCTGGGTTTAAGCTGTGCTGTGGTTTGCTTGGTTTTGGTTTGCATATTATGCAAATCCAGCTAATTGTGATTTTCAACAAACCACAGCGAACAAAACAACAAAACGTGCCTCAACTTGTGTAAACCAGGGGTTCCTGTAGAAGTAGGTGAGCGCTTGTGGCCTCTTTCTTCAGAAAAGGTGGGTGTGAGCATCCCAAACTGCAAAGTGGCTTGATCCAACTCCAAGGCTGGATTCGGTTTTCCCATCAGATGCCTTGTAAAGCCAACCTTGGCCCTGCCAGAATAGGTTCTTCTCCAACAGATGCCAAAGGCAGGAGCCCGTCAAAGCCCGTTCATTCATCTCTCTCCGTGGGGATGACCTCACCTGCCTCCAGGCTGAAGGTTGTAAGACTGAGCCCTCGCTCAAGCTGCTCCCCTCTGCTTCAGCCCAGGGCCCAGAATCAGGAAAAGTGGGGCTCTTGGTTCTTGGGCCTGGACTTCCCCCTACGCCTTGCCCTCTTCCTTCCTCAGAGGCCCTAACAGTCAAGGATTATGTGGCAATTTTCCCAAGGAAAGATCCACTTGAGGGACCTTCTGCCATCCTCTTGTCACAATGGAGAGTCCCTGCCTGCTCCTGACCGAGGATAGTCGAGGGTATTACCAAATTCTGGAATGGCAGGAGACGCATCTCCAAACTCAAATACCTGGAACACTGAATGTGTTTTCCTCCTGACCTCCTGCGCCGCTCCTCGAGTAGGAAATACCATGCCCCCTTTGGGTCATGTTTGGGCATTTGGATCCCTTCCCTTTTTCATCAGATGTTATCAGTCTGCTGTTGGGGACTATTATGGTTTTGTTGCCATACTTAAGTAACCAAATGCAGCACAATAACCAAGTAAAACTCCTTAAAGCAGCAAACTTACACATCTATAACATAAGTGTCAAAAGATCAGAGACATTAAAGCTAAACTCTAAAATCTGACCAAGTGGGCACCTCCAGGCTGTCCCCATTAATTGCTTCTCAGCCTCAAGAGTGACCAAGGCAATGGAGCCGCGTTATTCTGAAGACAAAAGTACCCACTTGGCCTCCTGTCCTGTCCAACTCAGACCTGTCAGACTCCAGCAATCTGACCTGCACCACAGCAACCTCCTGAGGATTGGGAGGAGGGCATTTGTGCCCTCCAAATTCAGTCTGTTTAGAACGGCAGCCAAACAAGGCACGTTGTCTGGTACTCTGGAGGGGAAGAAATCTCTACCGCAGGGACAACAACAACAACAGAACAAGTCCCAATTATATCTGGTTGGGAAGCAGGACTGGAGTAAACTTTCTTGATTAAATCCACCTCCCATCTTTGCCCTGTTCTTCCATAGCTCATTGGAATTGTAAATGAAGCACAGACCTGGGGCGAGGAAGGGGGGGCGCAGGAGGAGAGGAGCTGGCTTTTGTCCCTTTGACGTGCCACTTCTCAGAAGCCATCAATCTATAGAGCCCTTCCCCACCTCCAGAGGCACAAAAAGGGACACCGTACCTCCTAGCCAGCAGCTCACCAAAAGAGAGAGAGGGAGGAGTTGAGAAACTTCAAAAGAGACGCCTCTTTCTACTTCTTCATACAAACTGGCTGGGCTCTCTTGAAAGAGGGGCAGCCTTTTCCAGGGAAGGCTGCCGCCTGTCTAAACTGGCCTCTCTCTAAATTCCACCCTCTGGTTCAGCTTTTCTCTTCTTTGCTGAGGGCTCCAAGAAGAAACAGCCAGAGGAGCCCAGGAGCAGAAGATCTTTAACGTCAAAGATAAAATAACAGATTGGGAGGGACCTTAAAGATCTTTTAGTCTAACCTGCTGCACTAGCAGCAGACTCCATTTCAGACAAGTGGCTGTGCAGTCTCTTCTTAAAAGTCTCCAGTAATGAAGTTCCCACAACTTCTGAAGGCAAAAGCAGTTTCACTGGTTAATTGTTCTGTCAGGAAATTCCTCCTTATGTCCAGGTTGAATCTCTCCTTATCCAGTTTCCATCCATTGCTCCTTGTCTGGCCTTCAAGGTGCCTTGCAAAATAGTTTGACCCCTTCCTCTCTGTGGCAGCCCCTCAAATACTGGAAGTCTGCTCTCCTGGTCCTTCTCTTCCCTAGACTAGCCAGGCCCAGTTCCTGTAACCATTCATCGTATTTTTTAGTCTCCAGTCCTCTAATCATCCTGGTTGCTCTTCTCTGCACTTTTTCTAGAGTCTCAACATCTTTTTTATAGTGTGGTGATCAAAACTGGATGCAGTACTCTAGGTGTAGTCTTACTAAGGCTTTATAAAGATGGTTGGATGCACCATATTTCTCACTCTCAGGACCCGAATGCAGTGCTCATGGGTTACATGTTAGACAACAATAATGGCAAGATCGTCTTGCCATGTGTTTTATTCAAATTCAAAGAGATCTATAGAGATCTGGGGGCTCCATGTCACAACAGTACTGAAGAGTAAGCAAGCAGAGTTGTGGGGGGGGGGGCTGGAAAGGGAGTCTGGGGGAATGCTCTCCCCGTCCTCTACAGAGCCCCCACCTGCACTTAACAAAATTATAAATGGATCACTACTTTTGGAGAGTAGTATTTTACTGTGTGCACTTTGGTTCTGAAAACAGCATAAAACTCCTAAAGTAAAAGATATGAATACCATTATGAATTCCCACTTCTGTTTCTACCACTTGCTTTACATTTTGAAGCTGTCCTTTTAAGCTTCCTTTTTCACAATCTGACTTTTTCCTAGGATTAATATTGTTTAAAGAGCCAGTGTGGTCCAGTGCTTATTAAAGCTTCAGGCTACAAACAGGGAGGCCCTGTTGGCACAAAGCCAGCTGGGTGACCTTGGGCCAGGCACTTTCTCTCAGCCCTAAGGAGGAGGCAATGACAAGCACTTGTGAAATCTTGCCAAGAAAACTGCAGGATTCCTAGAAGCAAATCTCCAGGAGTCAAGGAAGACATACACACACACACACAAAAGAGCCTGACCATTGGTTCCAGGATGCAACAAACTGATGGATCACATTCAGAAATGCCACCCCCTTCCTATCCCCATTGGCTTCTCCTCCAGCCACTCATTAAGCAGCCACACCTCCTCAAAATAACCCAAACATGAACATCTGTTGCTTTTTGTCCCTGGCTGAAAAGGGCATTTGTGGACAGAGCCCCCTTGTTGGTGGGGGTGAAGTCCATGTCAATACAAGATCATGAGTCAATCAATCAGTAACAGGTCCCACCTCTTTGCTAACCCGAGAAGCCTCTGCCAGACCTGCCAGGGTCCTCCTGCAATTAAACCTCACACCTGATCTGTTTCTTCAGCCTTGCAGGCTGAGTCACCAGGCATCACAGTTCACCTAGTGATTCAAGCCGAAGAGGGTCAACAAGGCTTGAAGCCTGGAAGTGGAGCGCAGTAGTAAAATTACAAGGAGCCTCCCCTTCCCAGTTCAGCTGCTCTTGCCCCCTCCTCACTTTGTCTGGACTCTCTTTTCACCAGAGGGCAGATTTCACCCTGGAATTAGTCTTTATGCTGGAAAACTTTTTCCAGAAATAGTAATTCTTCACTAGAATGAGTCCGTAAGAAAGCACCACTTCCGAGAGCATCTCTGCCATTGCTTATTTTACGGAACACTTGAGCCATCACTATCTACTTACACACACACACACACAAAAGGCTTTGCAAGCCAGGCGCACTCAAACTACTCGAATACCAAGGCAGTTGGGGAATATCAGTGCTGGAGTAGTAAGAAATGGGGGAGATCCCTCTTTGGGTCTCAGCCAGAGAATCAACCAGCAAAAAGGTGGAGCTGCGAATTGAGGACCTCACCTGCTGTGAATGCACCAAATGGGCTGAGCCAGGTGAAACTCAAATCCAGCACAAAAGGGATCAAACTGCCCTAATAGCAGCCGATTGGACCAGGCATAAGCAACCCGTGCAGCTTATTTGTTGAACAACCGTTTCCGGGCTCTGATGATACGCTGAGGACAGACAATATGCGAGCCGACCATTACTCTGCATACCTTCTCATGCCCTTCCATTTCCAATGGCCCATCTCCCCCACCCATCATGCTGCCTGTCTGGCCATGTTTGCCACTCTTCCCCTGAAGTCTCTGGGTCTCCTACTACATCAAAAAGTCCCCGCCCCCATGTTAAAAAGGCTGGCTCTCTGTCTCCCCCGCCCCCGAAGATTTCACTGAGAATTTAAAGGGGGGTGCTCAGTCATTGGAAGTCTCTGTTTTTCTTGAGATGGCTCCAGCACCAAGTGGGTTCCTTCTTACTGCCCTTCGGTGCAATTCTGAGCGTGAACTGTGTGCAGCCAAACTCCGGAACTTCAGGCATGGTTTGGCTGCCCCCCCCCCTTTCTTGATCCCCAAGAACATCGTGGCTTTCAGGTCATTTTAAACGCCAAGCTTCGAATGGGAGCGAAAGAGACGCGGCGGCTTTGGCTCTATTCACCAGCCCGCCAGGCTTTTGTGATGGCACCTGCAGTGGTCGGATGCGAGCAGCTTTGAGCTTTAGGATGCCGCCGCCGCCGCCATTCCAGGCCTTCCAAGAATGGATAGTTAGGAACTGGGTTTAGTTCCTAGGATCGCAGTGCAGCGGAGGCGCCCAGAAGCTTGAAGCGGCCACGTCCAGTTCCTCCGGGAAATGCCTCCTCCTACCGGGGACCCCGGGCAGCCCCCACCGTTCGTCCTGCAGGCCCCTCGGGCCGGCTTCACTCACCGGGCGGAACAGCCACGGCCTCACCTGCCCTGCCCGAGACTGACCCAGTCCCGACCACAGGCGGCTAAGCCAATCCTGGGGTTCGTCCGGGGACCCCGCCCTCCCTCCGCCAGGCAGCTTCCCTGGGAACCGGCCGAGGAGCCGGAACTGCCGGGGCAGCGGGAGAGAGAGGAGCCCGCAAGCAACCTTGGGAAGTTCGCGGGAGCAGCGAGAGAAGCCCGGAGGGGACACGGCAAAGTTCCCCGCGGAAGCCGAAATTCCCGGGGAGGCTCCAGGGCAGCGAGGGGTGAGCAACGGGGAGTTGGGGGCGACCCTCCAGCTCCTTCTCGGCTACAGGCCGGCCTTACCGGAGTCACTCTGGCTCTCGGAGCCGGACGAGACCGGGATCTTGGTGTCCGCCGCCGCCGCCGCCGCCGCCCCCCCGCTGCCGCCGGGCCAGGCGAAGACGGCGCCCGGAGCCACGCACTCGCCGTCCAGCCCGCCGAAGTCGTGCGCGGGCGCCAGGGCCGGCGGGGGCTTGGCCGCCAGCTTTTCGCCCCGGGCTTTCTCCAGCCGCTCGCGGGCCGAGGAGCCGCTCCACATGCAGTCGCGCAGCACGAAGGCGCTCAGGTTGCCCAGCAGGCCCGCGGCGGGCTCCGGGGCGCCGTCGGCATCCTCGGCCGGGCCGGGCAGGGGCGAGGCGGGCGGGCTGGGCAGCAGCTCGAACTTCTTCCAAATGTCCTCGCCCTGCGCCTCCCAGGGCTCGTAGAAGGAGGAGGGCGGCAGCGGCGAGTCCAGCTCCATGGCCGGTAGGCGCCGCCGGGGTCGCGCCCGCCGCTCTGGCTTCTCCCGGGCGGGCCCAGCGCCGCCGCCGGGCAGCTGCCGCGCGCCGCTCCGGGCCGCGCTAGAGCCTCGCAGCAGCCCGCCTGGCCCGGCGAGCGACGGAAGCGGCGCTGCCCAACCCCCGCCAGGAAGGAACCCCGCGGATCGGCGCGACCCAGCCGGGCTAAGCCGCATTGTTCGCAGCCTCCGCCGCTTATATGGGCCTCCCGCCTCCCTCCCGGACCGTCCCCGGGACGCAGCCAATGAGCAGCGCCGGATGGGCGAAGGGGGCGCGGACAGGCGTCGCCCTCACCTTCCCGCCAGGCTCGCCTCGCCCGCGGAGCCCCGCCGTCGCCCGCCCGGGAGGGAGGGAGGGAGGGAAGGAGGGGAACGGCGGCGTCGGTCGCTCCTCCGCGGGGCCCTCCCGTCCGCTCGGAGCCCCAGGCTCGGCCTCCCGCTCCCCCTCGGGTGCAGCCGATTGGCCAGCGGCTCAAAGCGCGGGGAAACCTGAAGCCGGGACGGAATGCTCGGCGCTCGACTTGAACGGCGCTTTTGTGCCCCGAAGGGACCCCTCGGATCTCGTCACGCAGCAGCAGATGACGGTTTGGGGGCCTCTTGGGGGGGGGGGAGTTGCCCCTCCCCCTCGCCCTCCCTAGCGCCTGGGAAGGGGGCCTGTCTCGGGCGCTGGGCCTTCTCAGCTGAACCCCCCTCCTCCTGCGGGTGCTGCCTTCAAAAGGCCTGAGGGACAGAGAGCCCCAAATGTCTGGGGGGGGGGGGTCCCGTCCTTCTACTCCCCCCCCCAATATGCCAGGAGTAATGCCAGGAGGGAGGAAGAGAAGGGAAGCAGCCCAGATAAGCGCCTAGGATTCTCCTTTGCAGATGCAGAGTCACACAGCAGCCCCGGAGGAGGCAGATTCTGGGTGGCCACAACTGAGGCAAAGGGAGCAATGCCCAGGGCTGATATGCACCTGTAGGACAGGAGTCCTCAACTTATAACCCTTTAGTGACAGTTCAAAGTCAAAACATCACTGGAAACAGTGACTCACCACGTTGTCGTCTCCCACGTAGCCCTTGCATCATCATCCCCATGGTCACGTGGTCAACATTTAGATACTTGGCCACTGACATAGAAGGGACTTTGGAGGTCATCCAGTCTGGTCCAACCAGAGAGCAGGAGAGTATGTCCCAAATATTAGCCGCTACCTAGGATTGAACTCACCACCTCCTGATTACGAGGTGAGAGCTCCACCTCTAGGCCAGCACACTGGACCATTCAGCATGGACTTCTATGAGGGTTGCAGTGTCACCTTTTGTGACCTTCTGACAGTCAGTGGGGAAGCCGGATTCACTGAACAACCATGTTACTACCTTAACAACTGGCAAGAAAGGTTGTAAAATGGGGCAAAACTCACTTAACAAATGTCTCGCTTAGCCACAGAAATTTTGGGCTCGACTGTGGTTGTAGGTGGAGGACTTTCTGCATTGTGTTCTATTTAAGCATTACGAGACCCACCTGTGCCAGGTTGCCTGCCGGAAGGACTGAGCACTGAGGCTGTCCTTCATGAGATCCCAGGGGGAGAGAGAAAATAATTGGCAATTGAATATAATTTGAACAATGTTTATTCATGGAGAATCCTACCTGAACAGGGAAATAAATGCAGATGAGCAAAATTGCACCTTTTCCGCCTGTTCCAGAATCAGAGCTGCTACCTATTTCTTTTGCTGTGCTGGTTTAAGGGTTGACCAGCCTTCCCGAGTACCTGGAAAGGTCACATGACAGATTGGTTCAAAATGAGACTGTTATTTTTAGTGATCCTGCAGGTGTATGTGTATGTGCTATGAACTTACTCTTTGGAGAATGCACACACCATTTTTACACACTTAGTTTTTGTCCTTTTCATAAGATTTGACTCCCAGCAATTACAAGGATAATGTCCTGAAGCTTTCTGGGCAACTTTTTCAGACGTGATTTGCTGTTGCCTTCTTTCTCCGAGGGGGAGTGACTGTCCAGGGTCACTTGCTGCCTTGCATGCCCAAAGCAGAACTAGGCCTGCTTCCTCCGAGCTGCAATTCTTTGTTCAACATCGCCATCTCCTGGTAAGTTGATGGCATCGCATGTGTGTGCCAAACATTGACAACATCGAAAACTGTGCAGCTGCTCAGTGGCCAATCTTTTGGTTTCCCCACCAGACACCCAACTTCTAAAATGTCTTTGATTATCCAACTCTTTGCCCAGTTCAGGCGGTGCTGCCAGCTGGGCTTCTTTTTGAGTGTCATTGCTCATTCTCTCAGCAACACGAACTGAGTTGGAAGGGACCTTGGGGGGTCTTCTGGTGGCCCACTCCATTCTCACAAGGAGACCTACACTATTTCTGACAGGTGCCTGTCCAGTCTCTTCCTAAAATCTTCCAGTTTGGGGGCACCCACAATTTCCGATGGCAATTTGTTCCCTTGGTTAATTGTTCTGTTAGGAATTCTCTCCTTAGTTCTAGGTTGCTTCTCTCCTTGGTTAGTTTCCACTCATTGGTTCTGGTCCTGCCCTCAGGGGCTTTGGTAAATAAGTGGGCTCTCTCTTACTTGCAACAGCCCTTCAGGCATGGGAAGACTGCTATCCCGTCACCCCTGGTCCTTCTTTTCACTAGGCTACGTAGACCCAGTTTTAGCTTCTAAGCCCTTAATCATCTTTGTTGCTCTTCTCTGAATTCTTTCCAAAGTCTCAACATCTTTGTGTTCTGTATCGGGGTGACCAAAACTGGCCACCCCAATACAACCCCCCACTCTTCTCAAAGACACTCTTCATCACCCAGACCTTTGGTTCTGGAAGCAAAGGGCTGTCCCAAACTTCTGAGACTCTGTCACCGTTTGGAGTCACGTTGTTGATGCTTTTATTCATGTGTTACATGCATATGCGGCCTATCTCACTCTGAAAAGCAGCTCCGGTCTCAGGACGCCTGCTTGAAATGCAAGAGGACTAGTTCAAATGGTAGGTAATCTTCACAAGCATTCAGAGTTCCGGCCAAACCAGCCATCACCGTTTTCCTTGATTGTCCCAAATCATTTATTAAATTTATATAGTTCCCATCTTGCTGTTTGGGGCAACTAATTGGTGGTCTGAAAGAGGAATGCAAGTGTTCCTTGGTATGGCTGCTAAAATAAAAGCATAATTTTCAATGGCAAGTCTTAGAAAATTGCTACCTCTTGCAAATTCTACTTACTTCAGAATCTCATAGCATTCAAATGAAAATGCTTGTTTTATTTGGGTTTCTATGGAATCCAATAAAGATATGAGGTAGATTGTACTTGAAGGTTCCACGTGGCCAGTCATGTTGGAGAATCGGCCTTGCCTCCCAGCCTTTTCCCCCCAAGTTATTTCAAAAGACACCCTGATTCTTTCCAAATTAATTTCTTACAGACTCATAATCTTAACCTTGAGGGCCAAGACTTTTCTTCAGGAATCACTCCATTTCTCAGTGATTTTTTCAGAGTCCTGTTGTATAGTATCAGTGCTCCTTCAGCACCACAGACAACCCAGCTTGCTTTTTTAGGCATTATGGTGGGTGCCAGATAATAAGCTCACTGCATTGACCCAGGAGGAGAAGAATTCTCCTTCTCATCCAAAGTTCATTTCTTGGAGTCATTGCTGTAACACTTGGGACAGTCCATCTTGACCTTCCTGCATTCTTCCACTGTTAGCCCTGCTCCTTTTCACCAGTCCCACTGATCTACAAAGGATAAATCCAATTTTTTCTGCAACCCTTGAAGAAGGGAGGGCAACCTTGTGAGAACAAGGAGTTGTTTTTCCTGACCTTCTAGCTAGTTCTTCCTTTCTCCCAATCCATCTTGCAGCATCCCAAGTTAAGTTCATCTTGCAGCATCCCAAGTTAAGTGCAGCATGGAATTAACCCTCAGGTATTCTTTCTTAAGACCAGGCTTCCTCCATATGGGAAGAACCCCAGGGGAACAGGCTCCATGGTTCCTTCCCCACCAACCATTATGGCTCCTCTTCCAAACCATTGCACTGACCGCCTACAGGGTTGGGATAGTCCCGTGGCTTCTTGGAGTGCCTCATTGAATTCCCCTCCCTTGGATGTGCTAGTAGAGAGGATTCAAGCAGCCCCCCCCCCCTCCCTTGCCCTGTGGGGCTTGCAGTTCCATGGAAGGTGCTGGGCATAACAGAAAGGGCATCTCTCAAGTAAGCACTGCTTCTGCCTCAAAGAGTTCCCAACTCTCCCTCTGCCCCCAGCCAGGGTTTGACCTCCTTTAGGTCCAAAAATGGCTCAGGAATGATTGAGGCTTGCAATTTCTAGGCTTCCCAATTTCAGCAATGCTGAGCAGCATGCTTACAACAGTAGAAATTCAAAAAGAGGGTGTCATCTAAAACAGAAACCACAGCCAACTCCCTCTAGGGCAGGGGTCTCCAAACTTGGCAGCTCTTAGGACTTGTGGACTTCAACTCTCGGAATTTAGCAGCCAGCCATGAGCTGAAGTCCATCAGTCTCAAAGTTGCCATGTTTGGAGACCCCTGCCCTAGGGTTCTGGCAGGTATTTGAAAACTCCATCATGGATAATCAATTCTATTTTTAATCATGACAAGTCCCCTTATCACCAAACTACTTTTGGCCTTGAAACAGTCCCACTCTTTATCCCACGTTTAACATTTATGAATTCTTAGACATTTTTTTACTTTAGCCTTTAAGACAAAAATCAGAGTGGGGTGGGGTTGTAGAGTTGGTAGCTAAACAATGGAGAAGGTAGTTGCTGGCAAAGAGCCTTGGGGGAAATGTAGAGAAATGAAGATTGTGCTGTAAATAGTTCTGTATTTTTCACTAATCTCTGTAAATTTACCTGTACACAGAAGCTTCCACCCTCCTCCTTAAAGGCCCCCCACCCCAGCTGATGAGGAAAGGAATTGGCCAGCATAGAAAAGCAAGTTTCCATGGTGGAGGTAAGGGACATTTTCAGTTTCTAAAAGTGTAACAATGTTTTTAAAGTCCAATTTCTATTCATTCTATTTTACTTTCCATGTGGAAAAAACCCTTCAGAAAGATTCTATCTCTGCACTTTCCCTGCTCAGTCCAGATTAGGATTTGGATTAAGGAAGGAAGCACCCAATATAGTCACAAGAGCAAGTCAGAAACGCCCAAACCGGCCTAGGGACACTTTGCACTGTGGCCAGCATCTTTTGAAGGGAAGCCATAGGCAAGAAGCATGTTATACAAGGGACCTGACAACTAAGTATAAATGGCTAACTTGTGGTGATCTATTGGGATTCTTCCAGAGAGATTTCAAAATAAAATGATGGCACAGTGGTTTAGAACGCAGCATTGCATGCTAATTCTGCTGACTGCCAGCAGTTCAATTTGCACCAGGCTCAAGGTTGACTCAGACTTCCATCAGTCAGTAAAACGAGCACCCATATTGTTGGGGACAAGAGGCTGATTCTGTAAACAACTTAGAGAGAGCTGCAAGGCACTGTGAAGCAGTATATAATTCTAACTGCTATTGCTATTTCAATATCAGGAGGATAAATAAGTCAGTGGTTTCCCTATGTACAATTACTAGAAAGAGTTAAAGTAGATGAAAGGACTTTTCATTGCAAGACCAAACTTGAAATGTAATTCTGTACCAATTATGTACATATTGCTAACATGTATATCCACGGCTGGGCTGCTGGGGGCTTGCAGGGGCTCGGGCGATCCCCTAGCTGAGACTCTGCAGAGCTTGGCAAGCCCCCAAATCCCACTCCTGGCTGGTCCGGCCCGCCCCGATCGCTGCAGCCTTAGTGCAGGAGCGAAGCGGCCCTGTATCTGCCTTCGCACCACGTTTGCGCTCAAGGCAGCCCTCGCCTCCTACCGCACAAGAGGGGAGGGGAGGGGAGAGCAGAGGGAGAGGAAAGGGAATTCTCCCCTTTCCTCTCTCCTCTTTCCATCGTTCGCGCGCACGCAAGCAGGAGACCCTCCTGTGCCGGGATCACAGCAGCGGCAACAGCAACGCCTCCTCCTGCTGCCGCCATTCCACGCTCATGCGAATAGCCGGCCGTGCTGCGCAGGAGAGCCAGAGCTCTTCCCTCCTTGCATCGGGCGGTGGCGGTGGCGGTGGCTGCTCTTCTTTCCTCAGTCGACACGAAGGGGACCATGGCCGGCGCCAAGCTGCCCGCGAAGGACGCGGAATGGCAAAAAGCAGCCGGTTGCCAATGCACAATCGGACAAGAGAGGGAGGAGCCCCAGTGGCCTCACGGCCAGAGGAGGCAATGTGGAAGGACCCAACCTACTGAATCAAGCAGTTAACAGTCATGGTGAGACCTTCATACTTGCATGTGGAATTAGCTCACCCCGGAAGGCCAACACAAGCCTGGCAAGGAATCCAGCCGCTGAAAAAAGGGAGCAGGGGAGAGGGTGCAGCAGCAGCAGGCCCTCCTGTCCCCGAGAGCCTCCCATCCAGCCATCTGTGGAGCAGAGCCCCAGAGAGATTTCACCAACTGCTGATAACCGCAGCAGCCACACACCTCCCTTCCGGCTGGGCAGCGTTCTAAGAGAGGAACTCCCCACCCCCAGGTTGAGTCATGCCAGGTCGTCCCTCTTGCCCACAACAAAAACCCAACTTTGTTTTCAATGTATTGTTCATCATGCAGTCAGCCAGGACTGGTGGCCTAAAATGGCAGTGGGCAGCAAGGGCTACGTAGTAGTGTCAGGCTTGATGCCTCTTGCAAAGTATTAGTGCTCCTTCTAGTCTCCTTTTCCTACTAACAGGTCCATCTCAGGTGGTAATTTGCTACAAGCTCTCTTTGTCTTCTGCATCATTTTCTATGGGAGATTATTCTGAAATGTTATTTCTGATGTTTGCAGCTTTACAAGTTTGTTTCCTTCAACCCTGTTTTTGCATGCAATTCCTACAAGTTATTTTGACTTCCCTTCCTCCTCTTTAAACAAAGTAGTGGTTAAGGTGCTGGCCTAGAAACCAAGAGACTCTGAGTTCTAGTCCCATTTTAGGCTTGAAAAAAATGGCTGAGTGACCAGTCACTCTTTCCCAGACCAAACCACTTCTTAGATTGCGGTTGGGGGCAGGGGTGGGATTCAAAAATCCCAGCAACCGGCAGGTTTGGCCATGGTAGGTGTGGCCTACCGGAACTTACTCGAGCCTCTGGGAGGGTGAAAATAGCCTCCCCCAGGGTCCGGAGGCCCTCCGGAAGCTGGAAACTTCTGGAAGGCCCATTTTTCCCCTGCCAAAGCCTCCATGCAGACCCTGCACTTACCTGCATCCAAAGTGGGCCACATGGAGACTCCGGGGAGGGGTGGGTGGGGCAAGCCGGTCGGTTCAACTACTGGTTCAGTGAACCAGATGTAAGTTTAACATCCGGTTCTCCCGAATTGGTCTGAACTGGTAGAATTCCACCCCTGGTTGTGGGGTAACTAAGAGGAAGGATTATTATATAAGTTCTCCACCTTGAGTTCCTTATAAAGTAAGAAAGACAGGATAAACATCTAACAAAATAAATCATTAGTGAGAATGATGTCCTCTTAAAGGAGAAGGGGTGCTGACTGCCTTGTCACATGCCTTACACTCTGCATTTTCATACTAAAATTCTCCGTCGTCCCCATTACTTTTGCCATTTGCCTATGATATAGTGCCTTAATCATATTTATAAACTTCTCGCCAAAATCTATAGTCTAACTGTTGTATTATAAATTGCCAATTTACATTGCCAAGACTTTCTGTATATGTTCATTGCATATTCACTCTTGGCTTCAATATTACCTTGCTTTATCACAAATCCAAATTAACTGTCTTTATACTGATGGGCTTCAGGACTTCAAATTAACCATCTTTTTACTGTTCTGTATTCTGTACAGTGATAGATTTGTCTTCTGTACAGATGCAGACAGATAAACTCAATGAGATGTCCATAACCAAGTTCTTTCATTGGTTCATTAGGTATCCTCATAACTCACATTTGTGATGAAGTTCTTTAATGACCAATCCTTTGCATATCTGTCTTGTAGGTAAAAAGATGGTTATCTTCTATCCTTTTTCCCTCATCTCGTAGCAATAGAAGTAGAACAGTTACCATGGGTCCATGAGTTCAGCCAAAAGTGAGGAAAACTCCCCCAACCCCCCGAGGGTCAATTTAGTGACCAATCAGGATTACAGATGTGGTCACATGATATGGACTACATTTCCCAGGATACCTTAACTACATTTACCATGATGCATTCCCTTAAGGGGACAGCTCACAATTGCTATCTAACTATGCAATTCCCATACACTGGCTGGACAGCACAATATATCTAGAAAAATCAACGGCATTTGTTTTTCTGAGTGTACTTCATAATATTCCAATGTGTCCAGAATAAATCTTACATTGTTTTTAATTTGTATTTTTGGTAGGAACCCGTTTTTATATGCATTAATAAATTAATTCAGAAATCTTTTAAGTCTCTCTGTCATTACTGATGCAAAAATTTTATAATCTGCATTTAGTAATGATATAGGCCTAGTTCTTTATCTATGTCAAATCTGAGTCTTCTTTCGGAATTAGAGTGATATTAGCTTCTATCCAGGTGTTTGGTATCTTGGCTTCTAGCAGAGCTTCATTATAAACCTCTAACATTGACAAAACGCAACGTATCCTGTAATTGTTTATATACTTCATCTGGTAGTCCATCTGGTCCTGGGGTTTTATTATTATTTTTGGTCTCTATCGCCTCTGGACCATGATTTATGCCTATTTGAGTAAAATGTGCATTGATCCCCCCCGCCCCTGATTCGTTTCTCTCCATACATCCTGTATAGAATTTTCTTCTGCCATTTTAAAAAATGCCTTTGGGAATATATTTCTTGCCTTTTTTCTGGTTATGCTACTTCTATAATTTAGTTTTGCATCTACAATTGCAGTAAGTCTTCTACAACACAAATTTTTCATATTCCATTTCTAATACCTTTTTATGCAGCTTTTGATAGAATTCTCCTTGCTTATTATTTGATGCATATATTGCTATTCATAGTATCTTTTTTTGGTTCAGTACTATCTCCACCATTAAAATTCTTCCTTCTTCATCTGTATATATTTGTTTAGAGTTTATTGTTTCCTTAATATATAGAGCTACCCCTCTTTTCTTTTGCTGTGCTGATGAGAAATATAATTTCCCAATTTTGGGGTGTTCCAGTAATTTGCTATGCTGCTTTTTATGTGGGCCTCTTTAAGGCAGATTATATCTACTTTTAACTTTTGTAGTTGTGTAAAACCTCCCCCCCTTTTTATGGGGGAATTCAGTCAATTTATATTTATTGACATCTCGCTTTCCTCCTTCATCTCTTTTACTTAGGTATAGATCTTATTCTCCTAGTTGTTCTTATTTGTCTCTGATCTTTTGCACCTGCTCCTTCTTGCTCTGCTCGCTCTGCCTCTCCTTGTTGTTGTGCATTCCTCTCTTGTCCTGTTGATTCCTCTTCTCTTCAGCATTCCAACTCTCTTATTTCTTTCCCCTCATTTGCAACAATGTAACTGTCATAGAATTCTAATGCCTTGCCTAATGAATCCAGTCTATATCTTTTCCCCTCCCAATTCACTAATATTCCCCCTAGTACCAACCATCTAAAGCTTACCTCTCTTTTAATCAGTTTGATACTCAGGAATTGATGTAGCTTATGTAAGTCTCTTACCCTCCTAGGAATCTGTTTCAGAACCACAGTCTTTTTCCCTCTGTACTTCAATGGATCATCCCTTGCCCTTTTTAGTATTTCATCTTTAGTTGATTTTTTAAAACAAATCTCACATGTACCTCCCTTGGGACCTTATGTTTCCTTGCATAAGGAGGGGAAGATAGATGAAATTCTAAATATTTCATCCATCTCCCCCTCCATCTCTTGTTTTCCTATCCCTAGGGCAATTGCCAATAGTTCTATCATCACTTCAGGGAGGTCTTCTTCTTTGTTCTCTTCTATATTTTGAAATCTTAGGAAATGGACTGTTTTCTCCATTTCCAAAATGATAATGGTCTCTTTGAGGTTCTTATTGGCTTCTGTCAGCTCCTCCATTCCCCTCCCCTCTGGTTTCTTCTTATTTGTCCTCTATTTTCTGAATCCTTTGTTCATGTTTTGTTATCATTTGCTGAAAATTCCCAAGTCTCATGTCCATATTCTGGATCTATTCTTTCATTTCCCCCAAGTCACCTTTCACCTCATTATGGTTCATTTTTGCTTCTTCTTTCTGTGCAGCTTCTTGAATGGATTGAAACATGGCTTGTATTTCTTTCTGGAAAGTGTTCGTTTTTTCTTGTTATAATATTGTATCTATTGATCTTTGGTTTGATGGGCTGGATGCCGCAGATGTCAGTGTAGAACGGGGTCGGCAACCCATGGCTCTGGAGCAGCATAGCTCTTTCAGCCCTCTGCTGCAGCTCCCGATGCCACTGCTGTTGCTGCATCCGTGGCCTGCCCACTGCTCTCGCAGCACCTTGCACAGCACAGTGAAATTTAGCATGCTTCACAATGGGAAAGACAGGCCCCCCTCCCCCTCTTGGAGCCCATTACAATGCGGAGCCACAATGCAACCCTGCCCCACTCACCCCTGGCAACAGCAACATCCTAGGCTTGCTCTTGCCTCCCGGATATTAGTTGCTTTTTCTGCAGACCTGGCAGGCTACCTGTGTTGTGATGCCCTGCCTCCCCACTGGCCAGCTGGTCTTCAGTTCTCCGCTGACCAGCTGATCATCTGCGAGCTGCTTGTCGGCTCGTCAGCCTGTGGATGTCAGATTCCCACCACCCAGCACCAATTCAGGGGTTTCTCCCCCCCCCTAGGTATGGCAAACCCATGCAGGGGGTTTGACAGCAGTGTGGGCCGGCCTGTGTCTTGGGGCAGAGAGCAGGTCTCAGATGTTTTAATACAGTCAAGCAGCCTTTATTTTCCAACAAAAGAGAGAGAAAAGAGAGGGAAGAGAGAGAGAAGAGAGGAAAGGAAGAGAAAAAAGAGAGTGGAGGCAGAAAAAAGAGAGGAGAGAGAGAGAGACATAGAGATAGAAAGAGAAAAAGGTGAACAATATTTTTACAGGACTTAAATAGACATTGAGTATTTTATTTGAAAGTAACCTTCAACTCAGTATCTTTTTTTTAAGAGTTCAAGATGTTTTTGTTGTGTGCAGAAATAAAAATTTGCTTACTCTGCAGTGGTTCATTGATTTCATAAATTCAACACACTATACTTTTTTAATATATAGCATAAAGATAAAAACAATATATGCAGTGGTATCCATTTTAGATGTCAAAAGGGTTTTATGGCTCCAAGTATTTTCTTTTCTGTGGGAAATGGGTCCAAATGGCTCTTTGAGTGTTTAAGGTTGCAGGGCCTGGTGTAGAAGATGCTTTTTCTTTCCAATTTTAGTTAGGTTTGGGGCACTCATGCCCCCCTTTTCCTTTTCTATTATAATCTGTCTACAATAACAATCTAATAATTACTCCCATCAATACCCTTTCACAATTAATTCAACTTTATACCAATACCAATACTGAGATATTAAGTCTATTAGGGAGAAAGAAAATACTATAAAAACAAGAGTTTATAATCCAATTTTCCCTGTCAACATCTTGTCCAAATCTGTATATATTATTTTGTTTTTCTTCTTTCTTTTCTTCTTTTACCTTTCAGGATGTTCCATCAAACGATGTTTGTAATCCAAAAAGACCCGCCAAATTTCCCAATGACTCAATAATCCAAATAAACCAAGAAACCAAAAAGCCACTTCGTTCAAGCTCCAAACAGATTCAAAACATGAAGTCAACAATATTTTCAATCTACAAAGTTCAAAACACTTCAAAAGGCTCACCGTCTGTCCCCAAACCACAAGTAAGCTATGGCAGCTGTTTTTCTATCTCCAGTCCACTTATCTACATCAAAAACACTTTCCTTCTTTTATTTCCTGTTTACTTTTTCTGTCTAACCTCTTTTTCTACCAGTAGATGCCGTCCTGGCTATATCTTTCAGCTTCCAGCTAATAGAGTGAAAGCTTAAGTTCTGTTGTCAGATAATTCAATAACAACAAACAACAACAACAACAACAACAACAACAACAATAATAATCCAAATAGAGACTGACAATGTTTTGGAACACAATACCCCGGATATCATGATTGTGGAGAAGAAAAAATTGTGGATCATTGACATTGCAATACCTAGTGTCAGCCGAATCGACGAGAAACAACTTGAAAAAATCACCAGATATCAGGGCTTGAAAATTGAACTGCAGAGACTCTGGCATCAACCAATGCAGGTGGTTCCAGTGGTACTCGGCACACTGGGTGCTGTGCCTAAAGACCTAGGCAAGTACTTAAAAACAATTGGCACTGACAAAATCACCATTGGTCAGCTGCAGAAGGCCACCTTACTGGGATCTGCTCGCATAATCCGCGGATACATCACACAGTCCTAAATGCTTAGGAAGGGTTCGACTAGTGATTTGTGATACAAAACCCAGCATAGTTATCTCGTTTGCTGTGTACATTGTAGATTTTTGTGTATAATAATAATAAATTTCCAGTACTTTAAATTACTTCTCAAATTCTTATAATTTCCAGTCTAATCTTTATGGTTTACTTTAAAAATTCTCCCATTAAAGTTCTAAGCCTTTTCTGGATCTGTCTTCTGTCTCCTTAAATATCTACTCGCTGCTTCCTTTAGAAGTGGGATTAAACTCCCTTCTTCTCATCTGTAGAAAATCTTATTTTTCAAATAGTCTCTTATTCAGGAATAAATCTCCAAAGTAGAAGTTAGGAAAGTCCTCACCCAATTCCAGTATGTTGCTCAGAAATCATTAATTAGTGCTCTCTCTTTGGTTGCCACAACTTTGGTCGGGGCGTAGTGGCTGTCTCTTCTGTCAGTCGGGAGAGTGTATTTGGATCCAGGGGGAGGATTGCCATCCCCCCGCAATTGACAAAGAGTCCCTTCTTTTTTTTTTTTAAACAAATTTATTGATTTTCAAAGACAATACACAAACAAACAAAACATAAAACATAAAACATCATCTTTTCTGAAAGCTGCTTGATCCCGGGTTACAACTCTTCATACAGACACAAATTCAAATTCATATTCATTTTATATACCGTTCCATATCTTATTACCATTTTCAATTTTCTATATAGCTTCTCCCCTCTTTTAACTTTCTTAGTTTTATTTTATTTATCTCATCTCAGTTCAAATCATAATACTTATTATTCTTTGTCTGTTCTGTTTCCAACTATCCATTTATCTTTTCTCTTTAAACAAAACTTCTCCTGTACACTGATTGGAGTATGACGCCTTTAACTCTTTCCCCCAAATTTATAATACTTAATATAATACATAACTTGCATTGGGATTCTGTTTAGTACATTCTAAAATTACACAATGTATTTTATAAGAAAAAAAAAAAAGAAAAAAATTTATAGGTATATGATGTAGTTAAAACAACTATCAATGCCAATACAAATCTAATCATAAATATTAATATTCATTTATATCTTAAACATTTTACACGTTACTTTTCAATTAAATATACTTTTATGGGAACACTTATACTTTCCATAGTTATTTCCCCCCCACATCACATATTTTAAATCATTATATCATTAAAATGTTCCCATTTCTCCTACTTCAATTTTCTCATTTATTTCATTACCATCTTTTTCTTCACAAAGATTTCACTAAATTACACTAAATGTTCTATCCCATTTTTGATTACATGTTGTTTCCAATTTTCTAACATTATTTCTAAATACAAATATAAAAATACAATCTTATGTATCTTTACAGAATCCCTTTTTCAGTTAAATTTACCCATTGTCTCTAAATGAATTTTGTTTCTTTACATCTTGCTCCCTACCATTGAGGCTTCTCATCCCTTCCTTTCTCCCTTGCTTATTCTTCTCCTTGCCCTTTTTACCCCCTTGTCTCTCCACCTCCCTTTTCCTCTTCTGCTTTCCCCCTTTCTGTTGTTTTCTAACATTGTATCCACTTTTCACCTTATTTTTCTCTTTTTTGGTTGTTTTTTCAAATCTTAAAGTCCCCTTTTTCTTTTCCTCTTTCTCCTTTCCTCCCCCAAATAGAGTCAGTTCATCAAAGATGGCTTCTTCTTTAGCCCAGTCATCCTGCTGCGCAGTTTTTCATAGGTACAAACCGCCATTTCTAGAAATTGAAAAAGAGTGCCCAAAGAATCTTTCCCTTCTTGTTCTTCTTTTTGTATTTTTGGTATTCAATTTTCAATTCATCCACAAGTGATGCCACTGTAGAGAGAAAAAGTTTTTTCAAGACAACCACCCAAGTGCTTTTAATCAAAAATAATTCCCAAAAGTTCCAAAGTCACCAAACAATCCAAATAAGCTGTTTCTTTTAGTACTTTTGTCTTTCTTCCGTTTCTCTTTCTGGGGTTGCTGTTTAGTCACAAAGTTCCAATTAAGATATATCTTTTAGAAGTCTTATTAATATTTAATAGCTCTTTAGAATTCTAGGCAATCTCCTCCTTATTTTCAAATTCTGCTCCAATTTTTTTTTCTTCTCCCTTCCCACTTACAGCAAAAAAGATTTTTTTTTAAAGTATTCAGAAATCCTTATCCCTTTAGCATTTAATTACCTCCAATGCGGATTTTCTGATTTCTCTTGCAGTTCCATTCGCTGTCACGTTAGGAAGGAGAGTGAAAAGAAAAAAAAAACTTTTCCTTTTAATTTCCATTCGCCGCTTGTAAAGCTCTGGAAACGATGTATCTTTGGCAAATTTTAAGTTCCAGGGTACTTTCACTGTTACTTTATCCCGGTCAGCAAAAAACACTTTCACTTCTTCACAGCTCCTCCTGCACTTTCTTTTTCCGGCTGAGCTCTTCTATGTGGCGGCCATTTCTGACCGCCGCTCAGCTGCCTTCGGAAAAGGGGGTTTAGCCAGCTAGGGAAGAGAGGTGCGATATCTCTCGACCCTGCCAGGTCCCCCCTGTCTTTGCCACCTTCTACGGAGGTGGCTAGCCCCGAAGCCGGATGGCTCGGAGCACTCGGGCAGCGAGCGCAGGCAGAAACTGCACACAGTTGCGGATTCCTGCCTGCCCCGAAGCACTGCAAACCGGAAATCGACAAAGAGTCCCTTCTTCATCACCCTTCCAGGGTGACTTTGGCCTCTTCAGACCTCCAGACAGATAAGAATCAGCTGGGTTTCACAGAGCCCCACTAACACACAGCTGTCTTGCCGTAACACCAATGTGGAAATGTCCAAGCACTGCTTTTTAAAGCTCTCCTTCTTTCCTGTCTGGCTAGGTTTAGACTCACTTTCTCTTTGCCCAGAGCGATGTTCTCTTCTGCTTCAGCCTGTCTTTATTTTGACCAATTTATCCTGTTACTGTTCTAGGCAGATCTGACACATTTCACATCTGGCCTAACCCTTCATCTGCTCCTGCCAGTTCTTTTCCAAAATCTTGGTAGAATTCTGCAAATTTCATATGCTAAGCTTGAAGACTTGCTTCTGCCACATTCCTGGGGAGTCTTTACTACTTTCTGCTGCGATGAGACAATTGTCAGCTTTGAAATTCAGCTGCCACATTTTATTGGAAGGGGGTTGGAGGAGTTGAAAAGTTCAAGGTTATTCTGTATGTCGTATTAAGAAATTCCAGTTGCAGTTAATTGGTTCTCGTGATTTATGAAGTGTAGAAGTGGGAGGAGAGAAGGGAGGAGAGAAGGTGGATTCTGTGTAACACGCAAAAATAATTTCACTTTGGGAAATTGCTGTAGACATACCACATCTGTTTCTAAATAAATCAATTGGAGAGAAAATGTCTCGGAGTTATTGATATCATGGATACTTTCTGGATGCCTTACAGAAAGACTGTTGGGGGGAAAGTATAATCCTGGGATAACTCCCAGCGGCATGACTCGCATCCCACACTACACATAATGTTGCTCATTTGCTTTTGGTTTGGTATGTTGTATGAATCCTATCTGTTAGGAGAAGCTTGGTCTCACACAGATGCCAATGAAAAATGCATACTCTTGAAAACTTCCGGTGATGAAGTGAGGACAAACAGAGGTGTAGAAGCCCACCTCGTCCTTCTAAATCCTTTTTGCTGTTTGGCGCTACCCCTTGGGGTGCACGGTTCCCGTAGAGAACCGTGCTGGTGTCGGGAGACTCAGGCTGCGGTGAGATGGGAGGGCAACCCCTCATTGCAACGAAGAGAAACCCTGCAGAGGCTATCCAGCAAGAGATTGCCGACTTGTAATGGCAATCCCATAGTCCGAACTGTCACCCACAAAAGGAAGAGCGTGAGTGACAGCCTGTGGCAGCTAAAGAAGGTTTGTGCGGAGATCCTGTGAGAGTGTTCGATTATTGATTTGTGAAGAGATTTGTTGAGAAGCAACAAGCTGATCGGAGCCTGGGAAGAAGGGGCGAAGAAGAGGGGACGCGAAAGTGTCTGAAAGCGAAAGGACTCGAGACGAGGAAGTGAAGATTAATAGCGACCTAGAGGAGAAGGAGGCTTGGACTGGAGAGGTTTGCTATATTGTTGCCAATTGGAGAAAAAAGTTTGACTCACGGAGGTTTGGGGTGCTTTTGGATTATTTTTTGCTTGGAAGGATTGGGCTGTCTACTTTTGAGACCGGGAGAAGACTTGAACCTTTGAAGTAGATTAAAGACTTGTGGTTATAGACAATATCAATAACTGATTTAAGTCTCTCTGGATGTGAAACAGGGATTGCTGGCTGGGGGAGTACTTTAGTGGAGAATTTTGAAAAAATTATTTGCTTGAAACCCAAGACGGAAGGAGGACTGTGTACTGCTGAGTGTGTTGAGATATTAGGAAGCCATAAACGTTACTTAGCAATTCTTTTTTTTTTTTTTTGCCTGAACGTGAGGAAGTGAAATCATCTAGCTTCAGAGACGGAGAGCTGGATAATTAATATAAGACTCTCCCCTTTCTTTAATTTTGGATATTTGGATCAACTATTCTATATTTTATTATCCTCTACTTATGTATTGACTGAAGAAGAAGAGACATTTGATGAGTGTAATTGTGAGGTATTCTGCCGGATCTATCTGATTTATCAGCAACTTGTTAAGTAACATTGATATTGATAACAATAATCATTTAATATTTATAATATTTACTACATTTATAGTTATAACTGATTAACTACATATTAATATTTGAATATATCTTGCTTATAACTTTAAATAATCAATTGATTTTTTCAGGTTAATCTATTTCTAGAATTTTCTATGTGCATTGATGAAGTCTTTATAATACTATAATATAATATTGTCTCATAATATATATAGATATATATCTTTATACATGTGTGGAACGGTATAGAATATACAATAGACAAGATTTGTATATAATTAGAGAGATAGGAGAAGGTATCTATCATTACTATTACTTGGATTTCATAATATTGAGAAATAAGTGTAGATTTTACATATGCATATATTTAATTTAGAACTTTAATTTGAGATTATATTGGATAGTATTTGCATTTACAAGTTTGTTGAATATATTAAAGAATTTAGGAAATTAAGAAATAGATAGACAAATTAGTTAATTAGTTTATCGGTCAATTTAGCTTATTGGTTAATTTTACAATATATTATTTAACAGTGAATGCTAATCTGGGACAACGTAATCAATATAATACAAAAACAGAAACAAATTTTAGGAGAAATGACTTCCATAACTACTACAACGCTCAAAGCTGGAAAGAAGACGACATTAACAACTCCGATGGCAATACCCTCACCAACGTCACAGAAGACAATTGAGGAATCATTAACATTGGAGAAACAGCCTTCTATTACAAATGCCAATATCCATTCAACACTGCTTACTCTACAAGATTCTATGTCAAAGCTACAAGAAATAATGCTAAAAAAATCATACAGAGACGAGAGCAGATATAAATGAACTAAAAGAAGAGATGGGGAAATTAAAAGCAGAAATGAAAGCAGATATTTCTAATGTAAATGAAAAAATTGGAACATTATAGCAAGCGTTGGAAAAAATAAATTGATAATAAAAGAAGTAGAGAAAAGGACAGAACAAACTGAAAAAAAATTGGAAAGAGTCGATGAACACTTAAAGACTTTGAGTAAGGAAATGGATGATTCCCTGGTGTATTTAGAAATGGACAAGGCTGCAACATATCTAAGATTCCAAAATATAGTGGAATCAAAAGAAGAAGACTTAGATCAGGTAATGGCGGAAATCTTGGTGGAGGTACTGGAAAGAGACAAAGATGAGATTCTGAAAGAGTTGGATGAAGTCTATAGAGTAAGTACTAATTATGCAAGACAACACAAATGCCCAAGAAAAGTGCATGTACGTTTTGCAAGAAGAGAGGTCTGGGACATTATATATAAAATATCGAGAGACGAAACAATCAAGTATAAGGACAAAGAGAAATCAGTTCTTAAACAAATCCCAAGAAGGGTTAGAGAAGCAAGACGAGATTACAAATCCCTGGAGGCTCAATTAAATCAAAAAGGTATGTTTAAATGGCTTGTCCCAGAAGGGATGTTAAGTACTTGGGGGGAGGGGGGAGAAAAATTAAAGTAGACTCTTTCGAAAAAGCCCAAGATTTCTATGAAAGACTGATAGGCTGTGAAGAGCAGACCAGCAAAGACGAATTAGAACTGGAATCTCAAGAAGACCAAGAGCATCAAAAGAAGGGACAGAAGACCCCAGAAAATTTGAAAAACAACCAGCAACAACAAGAAGAAAAAGAAGAAAGCAAGGCACAGTATCAACCACAAGTAGAACTTGGAGTAACTACAAGGCAAAGAGCGAGAAATAATTAGACTTAAACTTTCAAGAAGAATAAGACTAATCAAAAATAAAGAAGAAAAAACAAGAAGAAAAATCATCCAGTAACAACAAGAAAGAGAAGATTTTAGATTAACAGACGTAACTTAAAGAGAAAAAAAAGTGTGATTAGGAGATAAAGAAATAGATACAACTAGAACTATGGAAAAAGAGGTGAAACTCTTATCTATTAATATAAATAGCTTAAACTCAAAAATAAAAAGACAAAGGATTCTGGCAAAGTTGATAAAATGCAGATATTGTTTGTTTACAGGAAACACACATTTTAAAAACACAGGAAAAATATTTAGTTTGCTCCAAATTAGGGACAGTGTTTATGGCTTCTGCAGATTACGAAAAAAAAAAAATAATGGAATAGCAGTTTACGTTAAAGAAGAGATAAAAGCAACATTTAATATTTGCAGACCCCAAAGGAAGAGTTCTGGTAATAGAAATATAGATAAATTCAAAAAAAATCATATTGGTGGTAATTTACACCCCTAATGCCAATCAAAAAGAATTCTATAAGGCTTTATATGCAAAAATCATTGAACTGGAAAGGAAAAATATTTGAATTATAGGGGATTTTAATGCTGTAGCAGATCATCAAAAAGATTATAATGGGGAAAAAGAAGGGTAGGGAAAAAAAGAAGAATTGCCTAAAATTGTGTAGAAATGATTAAAGAATTACATTTAATAGATGTATGGAGAAAATTAAATCCAGATAAGAGACAATTCACTTTCTACTCAAATCCCCACCACTCATGGTCGCGCATTGATATGGCATGGATGAGTGGAGACCTAGTAGAAGATGTGACAGAAGCAGAAATTATACCGAACTCTTGGGCAGACCACAACCCTCTTAGAATCAGTTGGAAAGGTAAGAAAAAATCAAGGAGGTGGATTTTACATTCTCAACTATTAAAGGATGAGGAATTTATAAAGAAACTTAAGGAAGAATTAACTTTCTATTTTAAAGAAAACAATAACCTAGACAACTATCCAAAATGTGTGGGATGCTATGAAAGCCATTATACAGGGAATTATAATATCTTACACTGCACAAAAAATAAAGAAAAACATGCTCAACATATCAATTTATACCAAACAATTAAGAAACTAGAATCTGAATTACAGGATGCCCCACAAAATGTTAAAATACAAGAACAATTGATTCTCTATAAACAAACTCAATTTAATGGAACAGGAAGAATTGATTAGAAACTTGAAAGCAATCAAGCAAATATATTTTGAACAAGCAAATAAGCCTGGCAGATAACTCTCTTATAAGCTTAAAAAAGAGAAAGAGAAAAGAACCATCTACCAACTACAAGATGAAATTATCAGCATACAATAGAGAAGAAAAGAGATTGCACATAAATATTTTGAGAATCTGTATAAGAGAGTAGATGAAGATCAGATAAGGGAATATCTAAGAGAAAAAGAATTCGAGAAATTAACGATGAGATGAAAGAATTTTTGACGAAGGACGTATCTATGAATTAATATCTATGAATTAAAACAATTAGAACCCCAAAAAGTAATAAAACCCCAGGCCCTGACGGCTTCCCAGCAGAATTTTATAGAGCAATAGAAGATCAAGTGGGACCAATAATGGTGGATTTATATAATGAGATATTATTATCTGCTAAAATGCCAGACACGTGGAGAGAATCATTAATTTCACTAATCCTGAAGGGGGATTCAGATGCCAGAATGATACAAAACTATAGACCAATTTCTTTGTTGAATGTAGATTATAAAATATTTACTACTATTATTGATTAAAGAAAATTCTGAATGATTACATACATCCAGACCAAAACGGATTTCTCCCAAATAGACAAATTAGGAACAATTTAAGAATAATAATGGATAGTTTGGAATATTATGAAGCCCATTCGTGGAAACAGGTAGCTCTTGTTTTTTTGGATGCTCAAAAGGCTTTCGACAATCTTAATTGACAATTTATGATTTAGCAAATTTATGATATGAATTTCGGCACCAAATTTGAGAATATTATAACAGCAATTTATTCAGTACAAAAAGCAAATATAATAAATGGAGAGAATACCCAAACTATAAATATAGAAAAAGGAGTCTGACAAGGCTGTCTGTTGTCCCCTCTGCTCTTCATATTATCATTAGAAATACTATTAGAAAGAGTGAGACAAAATCCTGAAATAAAAGGATTGAAAATTAAAAATGAAGAATATAAACTGCAAGCTTTTGCAGACGAAATGGCTTTTATTATGGAAGATCCAATAGAAAAAGGACAAATATTAATTAAGAAACTAGAAAGATATGGAGCAGTGGCAGGATTGAAAATTAATAGACAGAAAACGAAACTTTTAGTAAAAACCTTAACAGATCTACAAATAACAAAATTAGAAAGGGTGCTCGGACTCCAAACAACAAGAAAAATGAAATATTTGGGAATATGGCTGACAGCACACTGTAAGGCGATAAAGGATAATAATTATAATAAGCTATTACAACAAACAAAAAAAGATTTGGAATTATGGACGAAAATGCAACTGTCATTAGGAAGAATAGCAGCCATAAAAATGTCTATATTACCAAAATTTCTTTATTTATTTCAAACTATTCCAGTTAAATTAGAAAAGACCTTTTTCAATAATCTTAATAGAATGACAGCAAAATTTATCTGGCAGGGTAAAAAACCCAAAATAAAAATGAAATTACTGTAAGATATGAAGAGCAGAGGAGGCTTTGGATTGCCAAATTGGGAATTATAGTGCAGCAACATTAGTTTGGCTAAAAGATTGGATTAATTTAAAGAACAAAAGAATATTACCTATAGAAGGTCATGACCTTCAGAGGGGATGGCATGACTTTCTTTGAGATATAGGACCTACTAAACAAAAATATTTCCACAGACATCTGATTAGAGATTCGTTGATATACAATTGGATCAAGATTAAAAAGAAACACTATATAAAAATCCCAATTTGGCTATCTACAGTGGAAGTGACGATCGACCCAAATAATTTAGACCTGAACAAAATGTTAAAATATAAAGACTTATTGGATACAAATGGAAATTTAAAAACAATACAAGAGCTCCAAGAACAAGGGCTACGAGTAGACTGGGGGGCTTATCTTCAAATACAAAGTCGATATAAAAAGGATGTAAAGGAGTATGGAATATACTTGAAACCTCAACAATTAGACAAAATTTTATTAGGCCCAGATTAAAAAAATATTATCAAAATTTACAAGTATCTCCTAGAAGTAGAATTAGAAGAAGTAGTGAAAGGATGCATGATCGCATGGGGTCAAAATATTGGTCATAACATAAAGTTATCAGAGTGGGAGACTGTATGGAATAGAAACCACAAATTAACAAAATCAGTAACATACAAAGAAAATGCATATAAAATTTTCTATAGGTGGCACTTACCTCCTTTAAGATTAGCGAAAATGTACCCTAAAATGAGTTCCATATGTTAGAAATGTAAAAAAAAAAAAGAGGGAACATATTATCATATGTGGTGGTCTTGCCCAGAGGCTCGAAAATACTGGCTCAAAATTCAAAATTGGGTACAGGAAATCACCAATAAACAACTAGACCTAGAACCAGAACTCTTCCTATTGGGGATCTTCAAAAAAAATATGTAAAGAGTCCAAAATACTTATTATTACACATGCTGACTGCTGTCAGGATTGCCTTGGCCCAGTGTTGAAAACAGCCATATACACCTGTAGAGGAACACCTGGTTATACAAAAAGTTATGAATTGTGCTGAAATGGATAAATTAATGCTGAGTTTAAAAGATGAGGAATCTTCAATATTTTATAAGGTATGGGAACAATGGTATAACTGGATAGATCGGAGACAGACTAAGGATAAGTAATTATTAAATATAGAATATAGATAAAATAAGAATATAATTATGCACAAATTAATATTTGTAAATATCGCACAAATGATTTTTACATGATAAGCACCACAAACAGCTGTTATTATATATTTTTTATGTTTTTAATGTAATAAAATTCAATAGTTTTTTTTTAAAGAAAAATGCAAACTCTTTAAAATATTAATCTGTTGCTGTTTAAAAAACACAAAATTTACAACAAAATTATTTAGATATGGAAATACCTTTGTATTTTTGTCTGGAAATATTGAGACAGTATCATTTAGGGCTTCAAAAACTTTATGCACATTTTTGTTTGTATGAAAAAAATAATGATTTATGACTTCCTCTTATCTGGTAATGAAAGCAGTCTAGTCCAGAAAAAGATTGATAACATTAAACTACCTCAGATATCAGTGCAGTTTGCTCAACTATTCCTCCTCCTTCTGACTCAAGTATTTATTCAAGTGTAATATTTAAGTATTACAAGGCAAGAAAGTTAATTTTAAGGATTTTCCTGCTTCATTTTAAGATCTCACTTGCAGATCTAGTGAAAATAAGGCTGATATAAGAGCATTGAACAGAAAAGAACCTGCTTTTCTCATTCCTTTTAAATCCCTCACAAAATTGCTGGGCCCACCCTCTCCTAGAAGAATGAAATATTTTGGGAAATATTAAAAAGGCAGAATATTATATTCCCCTAAAAGAGAAATAGAAATCTTAAGAGAGATAGAAACTCAGCCCCAGCTCCCTGCCCCCAGTATATTTGGTGCCCATTAAGAAAGACTGGGCCAGCCTATCTACAAGACAAAAGACCTTCAGCTCCAGGGTGATGGGATTAAGACATAACCCCTCAGGACATAATAGGATTAGCCCTCTACCATCTAGCAACAAGCTCACCACATGGCACAACAAACCCCTTCATTGCATCATCTAGTTGCACCATACTCTCCAGGCTTCAACCAAACTTAACTCAGACAATCTACAAAGTTAGCCATGACCCCTAGAACAGCCAATAGAATACATGTTCTTGCACAGGAACAGGAAGCTCAAGTTCAAAGCCCAAGAGGGAATAAAAACCTCTCTCAACTCCATGTGGTCAGTTGCTCAGAACCACTCATGTGCTTCTGCTTCATCAATAAATGGACCCTTTCCAATCAGCCTCCATTTTGTCTCCAGTGCCTTTATATCCCAGCTTGGAACTGAGTCACATGAATATTTCTTGGAACAGTTGCTACAGATCACTGGGGCATTTAAATAGGGCATTATCTAATCCAACTGAGACTGTTTCCAAAATAAGGAGGTGACAGAAACTCTATGCTTAGCCCTGCAAGCCTGGTGGGAACTGGTCACAAGGAAAAGTGGGTATACCGAGGACCAATTAATCCTGAATTCTTTCTTTCGTGAGACAATTAACTAGCACACCACTTACGGGAGCTTCAAATATTACATTTTAAGCATGTCAGGAACTGTTCCCAAAGATGACTTAATGCTACAGTAAATTTGTTAATCTTGATGACATTATATAACTTAGTCTTATTATAAGTATGTCTTCCTCTACACAGGTTTGCAGGCTCTGAATCCAAGTATATTTTCTATCTGAAAAAGTAAAGCATGTGTCAATTTTACTCACAAATCCAAGATTAGGAGAAAAGGTGTTTTTTATATTTAAAAAAACAACTGAAAACAATTTCCAGAGAAAACTACATTATAGATACAATTTATCCATATACAGTATCTGTTTTTGAAAAAAAAAAATCCTTTCAATTGTGGAAAAAGGACTGTTTTTAAAACAGTGATTGACAATAGTGTGAAAGTAGTAGGAAATTGGCCCATTAGTGGGAAAGAACTTTTATTTTCACAGGTAAAAGCTGGATAGCTATTCCAAAGATATCAAGAAAATAACAGGTGATTATGTTCAGGTGCTGCGTTCAAGGAGTATGCTTAATAAGGATGTGGCAGCTGTGTTAGTTCTCATGAGATTAAGGAAAAACAAGCTGATCTCTGAATTTTCTTTTACCCAAACAAGGGAAAACTAGAAAGAAGCAACAGAATCTGGCTGTTTATTTCACTTCAAATACTCCTTTTGATATAATGCAGTTGCAGGAATTTTTTCATAAGGCCATATTGGCTTTTCTGTAGCAACACTTCCTTGTTATACTGGAGTTTAATATATTAGATTTTTTTTTATCCTGCCTTTATAGGTAATCCTCAACTTACAATCACAATTGAGCCCAAAATTTTGGTTGCTAAACAAGACAGTTGAGTTTTGTCCCATTTTTTTTTTTTTTTATAAAAAAGTTTTATTGATTTTAACAACAAATAAAAACACATAAAACATAAAACATAACATAAGAACATCATCATTCTTCATAAATTTACAGACAGTGTATCGGTTGGTTTATCACTTCTTTTTGTGCATCTATTTCATAGTCATCATAATAATTATATTACATAATAACTCATATTATCAATCAACAATTATATATCCTAATATCCTTATTAAACAATCATTTGACTATAATTTAACTAATTCATGCTTAAGCGAGATAACTATAATTTAGTTAATTTATAACAAATCATAAAATCATACCAAATCTATCTTAATATAATATTCTAAAAATATTATCAAAACCAAAATATATATATATTCTATTATTATATTGTTTTATCTAACCATTGATAAAAAAGATCCCAAACTTCATAGAATTGTTTATCTTCTTGTTCTCTAATTTCAAATGTCAATCTACTCATTTCAGCACATTCCAATATTTTCTTAATAATTTCTTCCTCTAATGGTATTTTCTCACTCTTCCAATTTCTAGCAAATACAATCCTAGCCGCTGTTAACACATTTACAATCAAATACTTTAAGTTTTTATTAAATGTATCAGGTAAGATTCCCAATAGAAAAATCTCTGGTTTCAAATCTATATGTTTTTTTGTCATTTCTTCCAACCATATGCGAATTCTAGTCCAGTATTTCCTGGCCTCCTCACAAGTCCACCACATATGGTAATATGAGCCAGGGATCTGATGACATTTCCAACACTTTTCGGATTTATTCTTGAACATTCTTGCTATTCTTGTCGGGAAAATGCCACCTGTAAAACATCTTATACAAATTTTCTTTATATGCTACTGACATTGTCATTTTATAATTTTGAGACCACAATTTTTGCCATTTTTCTAAATCAATCCCATATCCAAAGTTCTTCCCCCAAACAATCATTGTTTCTTTGACTTGTTCTTCCTCTAATTTAATTTCCAACAAATAACTATATAGTTTTTTAATCACTTTTTCATCAGCACCTGTCAAAATCCCATCTAAATCAGTCAATTTATCATAGAATCCTTCTGTTTTAGAATCTTTAAGATACCTTGAGTGTATTTGCGCATATGAAAACCAATTCATCTTTATATCTTGTTCTTCTAGCTTTTGCATCGTTTAAGTTCACCCTTTTCATCCAGTATTTCCCCATATCTAACTGTTTGTTCCTTCTTATAAATTATGGGATAGGAAAAAGCTTCAATAGTTGATAACCAAACTGGAATTTTCAAATAACATTGTTTCTTAATTTTCTCCCAATTCAACCATAACGATTCCGTATATAGTGCCTTCTGAAATAACCCTGCGATTTAGTTCCCTTATACCATAAAAAAGCATGCCAACCCAATAATAAATCATGTCCTTCCAATGCCAGTAATCTAGACTTTCTTAACGTTATCCATTCTTTAACCCACATTAAATTTGCAGCTTGATAATACAACTCCCAATTAGGAGGGCCAAATCCTCCTCTAATTCTAGCATCCTGTAAAAGTTTTAGTTTTATTCTCGCTTTCTTACCTTGCCATATATACTTCAACACCATTTTATTTAATTCATCAAAATAGTCTTTACCAAGCCTAATTGGTATTGTTTGAAACAAATATAAAATTCTGGGTAAAATATTCATTTTAATTGTTGAGATTCTACCTATCAAAGATAATTGTAGATTTTCCCATTTTTTCAAGTCAGATGCTATCTGCTGTTTAAGTTTAATATAATTATTCTCTTTCAGTGTAGTACATCTTGACGTCAAAATTATCCCCAAGTATTTAACTTTATTCGTAACTTGAATTTTCAATAAGTCTGCCAACTCTTCTCTTTGCCTTAATAACATATTTTTGTCAAAATCTTTGTTTTGTCTTTATTTATTTTCAAGCCAGCCATCTCACCATACGTCTCTATCTTTTCCAGTAGTTTTAAAGCTGTCTCTAGAGGATCTTCCAGAATAAAGACCAAATCGTCCGCAAAGGCTTGCAATTTAAATTCCTCCTTTTTAACTTTCATTCCTTTTATATTTGTATCCTCTCTAATATTTCTATTTAATACTTCCAAAGTCAATACAAATAACAAAGGGGATAGTGGACATCCTTGTCTTGTGCCTTTTTAATATTGATAGAGTCTGTAAATTCTCCATCTATCATCACTTTTGCTGTTTGCTTATAATATATAGCTTCTATTGCTTGAATAAATTTTCTAGCAAAACCCATCTGTTCCAATAATAATAACATAAATCTCCAATTCACATTATCAAATGCCTTTTGAGCATCTAAAAATATCAAAGCCATTTGCTTTTCAGGGTGTGCTCATAATATTCCAAAGTGTCCAAAATTACTCTCATGTTGTCTTTAATTTGTCTCTTTGGTAGAAATCCATTCTGATCAGAATGAATAAAATTATTTAAGTATTTTTAAGCCTTTCTGCCAAAATTGAAGCAAAGATTTTATAATCTGCATTCAATAAAGAAATAGGTCTATAATTCTTAATTTGTGATGGGTCAGTCCCTTCTTTTGGAATAAGCGTAATATAAGCTTCTGACCATGTTTTAGGTATTTTCTTATTTATCATAGCTTCATTCATAATTTCTAACATTGAAATGCTCAATGATTCTTGTAATGTTTTATAAAATTCTGCCGGGAAACCATCTGGTCCTGGTGCTTTCCCGTTATTCTGTCTATTAAGTGCTTCAGTTAATTCCATCATTGTTATAGGATTTTCCAACATTTTCCCAGTTTCATCAGATATCTTGGGTAGGTTGGCATTTTGTAAATACTGTTTAATTTTCCCCTCATCAAAATCCTCCTGCTTATATAATTGCGCATAAAAATCTCGAATAATTCTCTTTTTCTCCTTATTACCATGACAGACTAGACCCTGTTCATCCATTAACTGTGGTATTCTCCTTGATTCTTTCTCTTTTCTCAGTTTGTATGCTAACCATCTACCTGGCCTGTTTGCATCCTCAAAATAGTTCTGTTTAGCACTTCTAATTTTTTGCGCCAATTCTTCTTTCTCTGTTTGATCCATTTTATGTTTAATTATATCCATTTTAAATTTAATATCTTTTTCTGTGGCATTCTCTGTAATTCTTTTTCCAATTTTTTATAATCATCTTCTAAAGTTTTAATCATTTGCCTCTTTCTAATATTTTTTTTCTTTGTGTATTCCATTATCAATCCTCTTGCATATGCCTTCATTGTGTCCCAAACATTCTGTATTGAAGTATCTTCTTTTCTGTTTTCATTAAAAAAGAAGGCCAGTTCTTTTCCATCCACTGTGTAAAATCTTTTTCCTTTAAAATAGTATTATTTAATGTCCATCTAGATCTTCTTTTTTGTCCTTTCCATTTAATTGTCATTGGGTTGTGATCTGCCCATGTACTTGTTTCAATATTTATTTCTTGAATATTAGATAATAATTCTGTTGACGTCCAGATCATATCTATTCTGGACCATGATGAATGTCTATTCGAGTAGAAAGTATATTGTTGAGTTTTAGTATTTCTTTCTCTCCATATATCTTTCAGATTTAGTTCCTCTATCATTTCAAAAAAGGATTTAGGGAGGATCTTCCTATTTTGTCGTGTTATTTTTGCTGTGTAGTCCAATTCATTGTCTACAATTCCATTAAAATCTCCCATTATAAATATATTAGCGTAGTCCAATTCAATTATTTTCATATGTAACTTTTTATAGAATCTTTTTGTTTATCATTCGAGCATAGATTGCAACCAAAAGTATCTTTGTATTGTTATCCACTATTTCAACCATTAGTACTCTTCCATCTTCATCAGTATAAATCAATTTTGCTGAAATGGTTTCTCTAATATACAATACCACTCCTCTTTTCTTACACTGGGCCAAAGAAGTAAAAATTTTCCCTATTTTTGGTCGCACCAATAATTGTTGATGTTGTTTTTAATGTGTACTTCTTGTAAGCAAATTATATCAAATTTTAATTTCTCTATTTTATGAAAAGTTTTCCTTCTTTTAGTAGCTGAATTCAGTCCATTTATATTCAAAGAAATCAATTTTTTTTCCTCCATAGTTATGATTTATATTTAGGTCTAACGGCTCTCGTTGATCTTACTTCACGTTGTTCTTTAGTCTCCACTTGTCCACCTACTGCACCTTCTTCTTTTCCCATCTCTATTTGGTCCTCTTGAAATTCAGTTAAGGTAGTCTCTTCTTCTATCTCTGTTTCTCTTCTTTTAAAAAATTCCTTATAAAAAACGATTCTGCTTCATCAATTGAGCCAATTCTGTATCTCTGTTCTTTCCATGTAACCATTAATCCTTCTGGAATCAACCATCTGTAATTCACCTCCTTTTCCAATAATACTTTAGTCAGGAAACGATATTCTCTCCTCATCTCTCTAATTTTTCTGGGTACTTGTTTTAAAACCCCAATCTCTTTATCTCCATATTTCAATGTCTTCTCTCTTGCCGCTTGTAATATCTGTGTTCTGATAGATTTTTTAGTAAATCTAACATGAACTTCTCTTGGTAACTTATTCCTCGATGCATATCTTGTAAAAACTCGGTATATCTCATCTATTCCATCCATCATTTTTCCTCTGTTATTTCCAAAGCTCCAGCCAAGATTTCTATCATTACTGCAGCAAGATCTTGTCCTTTTTCTTCCTCTATATTTTGAAATCTGAGGTAATATTCTGATCTATCCATCTCCCACTTCACCATCTCATTCTTGTTTTGTTCAAGCGTTGTCACTCTGTCATCAATATTTCCAATTTTCTCATCTCTTTGATTGTCTTTCTCTTCTAATTTTTGCAATTTCTCATCTCTTTGATTGTCTTTCTCTTCCATTTTTGCAGTTTCTCATCATACTTCGCCATCATCTGTTGGATATTTTCAATTTTTGTTCAATACTCCCCATCCTTTGTTCAATACTCATTTTAAGTTCTTGAATTCCTTGCATAACCGTCGTTAGATCCGTTTGTCCTTTATCTTGCTTCGCCATTGTTGAAAGTCGTCCTCCAATTGATGGGGAGGCAGGAGCAGAAGTTGATGCGCCAGAAGGTAGAACTTTCTTACTCATTTGAATAACTCGGAATCTTCCCACTCTTTTAATCCAGTTGGCAGTGTAACAATTATAATCCAATTAGGGAAAGGAAAAACGTAAAAAGAAAAATCAGTAAAAAAAAAACCAAAAAGCCCAAAATTTTAAAAGGAAAAAAAGTTTCAAGGAAAAAAGAAAAATTTCTTTCTTCAGGTTCTTCTAGACCTTAATCCTCAGTTGCAATAGTCAAAAGGAGAGTAAAACCCAATAATATTAAAAAAATAACAATAATAATAAAACGAAAAGAAAAGAAAAATTCTTCAGGTTCTTCACACCTTAATCCAATTGCGAAATCTCAAGAAAAAAAAAAAAAACATGGCCACAAAAAAAGAGTATATACATACAAAGGTAAAAAAAGCAAAAGTTCCCCCCAAAAAAGAAAAAAAAAAAAGGAAAAAAGAAACAATATTCTGAGGCTTTCCCTTTAGAGAAAAAAAAATGAAAAATAATAATAATAGTAATAAGCAAAAGTGTACAAATATTACAAAAAACTATAGGGTTAAGGAGGAGGGATAAAAGTTTTGTCCCATTTTATGAACTTTTTTTGACACAGTTGAGTTACACACACGCTTGGGTGGGGTAAATCTGCACATGGGTGAAGTCTTTTGATGCATCATTGTCAGCCAAATTTAAGATTTATTAATTGAATGTATACATCACCCCTCCTTTCAAAGCAATGCTGGGCAACTTACAGCAGTAAAAGCACAAAACCATGAAATAAATATTTGTAAAAATGATAAAAAGTGAAGTTACAATCAAGATAAAATTATAATTAAAAGAGGAGGAAGGCAGGAACGGGATGTCAGGGCTGGGATTGCGTCTTAATTCATAAACCACCTCCAACATGATACACTCCATTTGCATTCCAAAGCATCTGCCAGAGTCAGGTCTTTTTTTTTTTTTTTTAATAAAGTTTGATTTGGGTTTTCACACACAAAATACAAGTAAAACATCTTTTTTGAAAATAGCATGGTCCCGGGTTGAACTTCTTTATACAGACACAAAACTCAATTTCATGCTCCTTTTTGTATTTTATTCCATATCTTATACTATTTTACATTTTCTATATAGTTTTTCCCCTCTTAATTTTCTCAATTTTATTTTGATTATCTCATCTCAATTCAAATTATATTTATACTTTTGTCTGTTCTGTTTCAATTTCATATTATCTTTTCTCATTAAACAAATTTTCTCCTGTAGTTACTAATTGGAGAATGACACCTTTATATCTTTTAATTACATCCATTCAACTCTTATTTAAACTTCAATATATACCTTAAGTTTATGACCTTTAATATAATACATAATACATAACTTCCAATCAAATTCTGCTTGGCACATTCTTATAATACACACTATATTCTTTTAAAAAAAAGATTGTAAATATATGTAATTATAAACCCTCATTCCATTCCAGTTCAGTTCTATCATTAATAATCATTAAAACCATAACATCTTTAACACTTCTTTTCAATTAAATATCATACTTCCTTAAAAACACATATAATCTCCATAATTAATTTTTCCCTTATTTCTCTTTACATGTTTTATAAATCATTAAATATACCTTTTGTTACATTTATTTATTGACAAGCATTCCACTGAATTACGATAGCTATTTTATCAGACATTTTAATCATAGTTTCATATTTTCTAAAATTATTTCTGCTTCTAATATAACCATACTATCTTATGTACCTTTGCAGAATCCCTTTTTCCATTAAGTTTTCACCCATTATCTCTAAATAGACCCTGTTTCTCTATATTTTGCTTCTGTCCTTTATAACTTTTTTTCCTTTCTTTCTTCCCTCTCATCTTCTCCCTCCTTTTTACCCCCTTGTCTCTCTAGTTCTAATTCTCTCTTCTGCATTTCCCTCTTCTGTTGCTTTCTGATTTTATTCTTATTTTTCACTCTATTTTTTTTTTTTTGGAGTTGTTTTTCCCAATCTTAAACTTTCCATTCTCTTTCTCCCTTTCCTCCCCCCCATCTAAGATTACTTGTTCATTAAAGATGGCTTCTTCTTTGTCGCAATCTTCTTGTTCTGCAAGCATTTCTTGTTGTTTCTCATAATTCCAAATCTCCATTTCTAAAAACTGAAATACGAAGCCAAAAGAACCTCTCCCTTCTTGTGCATCTTCTTTGTACTTTTTAAGTTCCATTTTCAGTTCTTCTAAAAGTGGAGCCATTTTAAAAAGTTTTAAACAACCACCTGATTGATTTTAGTCATTCAAAACAATAACCAAGAATCCAGAAATCATCAAGTAATCCAGATAGTCCCGAGTTATATCTTCTTATTTCTTTTCTACTTTCTCTTCCTGGGGTTTTTGTTGCGATATTTCAGTTAGAATGTATCTTTTGGAAGTCTTGTTGAGATTTTGCTGTAAGTTCTTTTTTAATTCCAGGCAGTCTCCTCCCTTCCAGATCCTGCCCTTTTATTCTTCCTCTCTCCTTTCCTGTTTTTAAAAGCTTTTAATTATCCAGAAATCTTTATTATCCCTTTGACTTTTTATTTTCAGCATTAAATGCCTATTGATGTCAAAGTGGATTTTCCCCCAATTTCTTGCTTAAATCTCTTAACTGTCAGTATAGGAAAAGGAGAAAACCAAATCTTTTCCCTTTTCTCTCTCCTTCGCAGCTTAAAAATCTTCTTAGGGAACAATGTTATTGTTTTTTAACAGTTTCAATTCCAGGGTACCTTATTTGTTGCTTTTGCTGTTTGACCCGGTCAACCAAAACTTTCTCTTCTTATCTTCCTTCTGCACATTCTTTTCCGGTCGAGTTCTTCTTTGTGGTGGCCATTTCTGACCACCGCTGCAACCGCCTTCGGGAAAGGGAGTAATGGCCAGCTGAGGAGGAGAGATGCGGCTCTCCTCAACCCTGCTGGCAGTCTCCCCCCTCTTCACCACCTCTACAGGGTGGCTTAGCCCCGAAACCAGCCGGCTCAGGGCGCTCCAGCGGCGAGCACGGATCGAAACCTCGCAGAGACGAGGTTTTGGTCTGTTGCTGAAGAAGCTCAAACCGGAAGTCTGCCAGAGTCAGGTCTTCAGGCCCTAATGTAAGGTCAGGATGGTGGAACCATGGCGGGGGGTGGGGGGGGGAGAGAGAGATGTTCCAAAGGGCAGGAACCAAGGCAGAGAAGGCCTTTCTCCTGGATGCCACCAGCTGGAATTCCTTGACTGAAAGGGCCCACAGCATGTCTCCTTTGCTGGTCCAGGTGGAGCAAGCCGGTCCCATTGGGGGAGAGACAGTTCCTCAAGCAACCTGGACCCATGTCATCCAGGGATTTAAGGGTAATAAACCTACACCTTAAACTGCACCCAAAAGCAGACCAGCAGTTAGGGAGCAGTGGGAAATATGGGCCACCTTAGGGCCCCCCAAGACCACCTTCCATCATCGCACTCTGCACCAGCTGAAGCTTCCAAATGCTCAAGGCAGCCCCTTGTTTATGTTTTGCCCTGCGAGTTGATTGGAATGCCTTGTTTCTATGAAATCAATCCTCTGGCCATTTTTTCATATCTTGCTTTGTTGGAAGAAATATCCTTCTGGGCTCAGTTCCAAGTGGGGAAGAAAGACACTGGAAACATGGTGACTGCTTGGAAAGATGGTTTAATGGTGGACAGGATCACATGCCTCGGGTGAAGAAAGAAGGGCAGAGCTGCTGAGAATCCTTTGGTTTTATGCCCTCTGTTGGGATTTGAATTTGAGCTTGTATTCTGATTGGTTGTCAGACTCTCATGGGGCCATGCAGGGGCAACTCTGTAGGCTGTCCTGAGTCCCAGGCTGGCTGAGCCTTGCTGGATGATGATGTAATGAAAGGGCTTTGGGCAATTCCTATTATAGCTCTACCTGGAGATCTTTGTAATGTAAAATAGACTGGCCTAGGCCAGAGTAATGGCCCATTAGCAAAGGTTTCTGCCTCTCAGTTTCTACTGTTCTTTTTAGGGAAATATTCTGCCTTTTTAGTATATCCTAAAATGTTTCATTTTCCTAGGAGAGGGGTGGGGGCTAACTTCCTACAGCTTTTCCAAAATTTGTTCCGCGGTTGAAGGGAAGCGCGGTCTACAAGCACAGCGTTTTTCCTTGGCCAGCTAGAGCTGGCAGACGTCTTTGTGGGCGTTGGGGAACTTAGAGGAACAGAGTTGGGAGAGACCTTGGAGGTCTTCTAGTCGAACCCCCTGCTTGGGCAGGAGACCCTCCTGGACCCTTTCAGACAAGCGGCGGCTGTTCAGCCTTGCAGGGTTCAAAAAGGCTTAAGGCCAATCCTGTTGTGGTTATTTCCCTTCAGCCTCTCCTTGGGACTCTCCCGTATTCAGAACCCACAACGTTTGCATGCAAGCAATTCCGCTGATTCATTGTTGTCGTTGCCAGGAAATTCCCTGGTTGGGTCTCTCCTTCTTACGCTTCTTAAAGGCCGAGCGACGGAACCGACCTAGCTCGGGCGCCACAAACAACAGCGCCGGCCGGAGCCCCAGGATAAAGCCGCGTTGGCGCGCGCGCGCATTCTCCCTCGAGGGTTTCTACATGGACGACTGGGAGTTGTAGTTCTCAATCCAGGGACTCTCCCTCTTCGCCTACGCAGGGAGGGAAGCAGAAAGACTCGATATTCCGTCACGCCAAAGAAGGGCCGAGACAGAAAAAAGCGCAAGGAGCGGAGCTTGGCGAGTATAGGGCGAGAGCCTCAGAAGCAGAGGGCGGGCCAATAGTTAGACGCGGGTACCCTGGGAGATGTAGTGCTCTCGAGGAAGACGTTCGCGAAACCCCCGCGGATTCTGGCTGAAGAACTACACCTCCCATCGGACGTAACAAGCTTGCTTTTTTTCGTCCTCATGCGCGCGCAGAGCGTCCGGGCCTACTGCAGCTGCGGAGGTGGATCGTGAGGCGACGAAAGGCAGGCGAGAGCGGGCCGCGCCTCGGCGGTGAGTGAGAGACCACGGCGTCCCTTCTTCCTCATGCCCCTAATCTGGACTTACCGAAGGGCACACGGAGCAGGATTCGGCGCGGCCTTCCGCTGCGCAGCTGGAGGGGTCAGGGAAGGCCCGGCGCGTGGGGGAGGGGCGCCCCGGCAGCTCGCGTATTTCCCCCCCCGCTAGCGCAGGCCTTCCGTCGGCCTGGCGCCTCTCCCCTCCCTCGGGCTGTGGCGCGGCCTCGCTGGGCCCGGCCGGTGGGTGGGAGTGCCTCGGGCGGGCGGCGGGCAGGTGAGGAAAGAGCCCGGCAGCGCGAGTGCAACGTTTCCCCGCTTTGCGCGCGGCCCGAGCCGAGGCTCTCCCGCGTCTGTTCGGAGGGCGTCAGCTAAAACTCGGCTGGCAGCGGGGCGGGCGGTGGCTCCAGCCGACGCGGCCTTCCTTGTGCTGGTCTCCCGGGCATCCTAGCCTCGTAACGCGGCTCCTAGCTCGACATTCCCGCGGGGCCTCCACGCCGAGCGGACGCAACTGCCCCGGAATGACGCCTGCTGGCCGCCTTTCGGTAGTCCTGCCCGGGCGAGGAAGGGCCGGCCGCGCGTCTGGTGAGCCCGGCCCGTCTGTTGCTGAGGGGAGGGGGGGCTGTGGGAGAGTGGCGATTTTATGGCGCTTGTTCCTTTCGCGGTGCTTTAATGAGGGCGAGGAGCTTCCGCCGGGAAATGGGACCCGTCAGGCCGAGGCCCCCTCGGGGTGCCGGTGGGAGACGCGTTTTGCACGTTTGGAAATCTGCCCGGGAACGAGGTTGGCAGGCAGGCCCGAGGCCCCCGCTGCCTTCTGGGGAATCGGCCGGCGTGGCGTGGCTCCCTTTCAAAATGGCCACCGTGGGTCTCCTCGGTCTCGACACAAAGAAGCCGCGGGGCTGAGCAGCGGCGCCCGGAGACATTTGAGGGTAATGGGGTATCGCCCTGACCCTGGCCTCTGCTGGCCCGGTCCGAGGGCGTCTGCTTGGCTGTGGGCCTTTTTGCCCGCCGCAATGCCCGGAGCCCTTGGCCGGTGTAATTTGGTATGGCTTTGGTATGGCGAATGGTCCCGCTGTTTACAGCCATGATTTCGGGAAATTAATACAGCGTTTGTAATAAAAGGTGTGAATAGAAAAGGTGCTAGCAGACTTCTAATATCTAGTAGTGCTGTACCATCTGAACGGTTTAAGTGTTACTTGAGCCCCAAAGGGGTATTTTAATTGTCATTTTTCAGTTATTTGCTATACGGTTTACAGGTATGATGGTTTTAATTATGTTTTTATATATATTTTTATGGATTATTTTATGTACATTTTTACATTTGTACTGTTTAGAGCCTAACACAATATTTAGCCTATAAGCAACACAAGTGAATTTTTTAAAATGTGCATTTCTTTCCATAGCTTACTCCTAAAAGTGGTATTTTAGCAATTTTTCTTAAAAATATAGCAAGAGCACTTATACTTATATACCACTTCACAATGCTTTACAGCTTTCTCCAAGCAGTTTACAGAGTCAGCATATTGCCCCTAACAATTTGGGTCCTCATTTTACCCACCTCTGAAGGATGGAAGCCTGAGTCCACCCTTGAACTGCTCAGGATTGAACCTCTGGCAGAATTAACCTGCAATATTACATTCTAACAGCTGCACCACTACAACTCTTAATGAATGAATAAACAATGGAAGGCTAGGGAAGGAGAGTAATTCTTTGTAGCCCAATGGTATGGCTGATCCTAGGCTAAATGGTCCAGCAATTGGGTACTGTTTATAAATAAAGTAAAATAACTGAAACACTATTTACTACATAGATTTTTTGCACACATTTCCAAATATATAAAAAAAGATTTAACTCATAAATTCTGACATTAAAAAGGATGTTTAAAACCCATTCAAGGCAGAGCAATATGTCATTTTTAACTGCATTATACTTGATAGCAGACCTCAAAATCCATGTTTCTGTCTTGAAGGGCAACATTTAACAGGTTTCATCCGTAAGGCAAAAACACTGTTGCTCCTTATATTAGATCATTTGCATAGAAGAACCAAATTACATCTCAACCAAGTGTAAGCTAATTAAATTACTTGAGGAAAAGGTATATGGTCGAAGGGAAAAACAAAGTGTCTGGAGACAAATCTAGCCACTATGACAGCAAAGTGAGAAACTCCAACTAAAGCAAAAAGACTGCAACCAAACTGAACACAATAAGGAACAATTAACTACCAGATAAATGAATGTTTGGAGATGTGGTTCCAATCTTCAAAATGGGAAAAAAATGGATCCAGGAAACTATGGATCAATCAGCCTGACATCAATATCTGGGAAGATCCTGGAAAAGATAAAATGTGAACATCTAGAAACAAGCAAAGCTGTTAATATAAGTCAACATAGGTTTGTCAAAAACAAATCATGCAGATGATTTGACATTCTTTGACAAAGTTGGTGGATCAGGAAAATACAGTGGACATAGTTTACTTAGACTCCAGTAAAGCATTTGACAAAGTAGACCATAAAGCCTACTTGGTAAGATAGAAAAATGTGGGGTAAACAGAATCGCCATCAAATGGATTTATAAGTGGCTAACTCATCACATACAACATGTAGTCCTCATGGCACTACATCTAAATGGAGGGAAGCATGCAGTGGGTATCTCGATATTCTGTCTTAGGTCCAGGACTCTTCAACATCATCAAACAATTTAGATGAAAGATAGAAGGGGAACTCATTGAATTTGAAGGTGGCACCAAGCTGGGGGTGGGGGGATAGCCAACACTTTACAAGGTAAGACTCAATATAAGAAGGATCTTGACAGACTTGAACACTGGGCTCTATCCAACAAAACGCAGTTCAGCAATGTGAAAAGTGGTGTAAGAAAAACCAAATACGCAAGCATAGAATTGGAGATACCTGGCTCAACTTTAGTAACTGAGAGGGATGGATCTAGGTGTCCTAGTGCAGGGGTCACCAACCATTTGGACCTCAGGGACCACCAAACTCATAATTTTAGATCTCAGGGACCACTAACTGGTTCTGTGGGTGTGGCCTAATTTGTGGGTGTGGCTTGGTGGTCATGTGACTGGCTGGGCATGGCTTGTATGTAAATATTATAAATATTGATGTAAATATTGATTATTATTTTTTATAAAAGAGCAACTTTTATCCAAAATCAGGCAAAGCAGGCAGATCGAGCTGTTTACAGAATCACAGATTAATTCAGAGATCTATCTATCTGCCATTGGCTAGCTCAGTCTGTCACATAAAACTTGCTAGCAAGCAAACTCACAAAATTAACTCACAACACACCATGCATGTAAATATTGATTTTTTTATTAAAAAAAGAGCAACTTTTACCCAAAATCAGGCAAAGCAGGCAGATTGAGTTGCTCACAGAATCATTCAGTGATCTATCTGCCATCGGCTAGCTCAGTCTCTCAAATTTGCTTGCCATGAATCTGCACTGAATTTGCTTGCAAGCAAACCTTCAGTCCTAAGGGAGGTTTGGCTGTGCTGAGCCGAAGATCTAAAGACTAGCTAGAAAGCAAGAAATCCAACCATTTCCCGCTTCCTAGCTACTCTAAATCTCCTGGCACAGCAGAACAGATGATGATTGGAAAAAGGAAAAATAGCAATTTAACAGGCAAGTTTACCGGGTAAGGAGTGAGTGGGCGGGGAGGGTTTCGCGAGCCATGTGGGCTGGGCAGCCTTGTGTTTCTGCGGAGCCTGGATTAATTGCTCTGGGGGGATGCTCTGGGGGTGAGATTTCTCTGTGGCCCACTAAAATTTTCTCACCGTCCAACCCAATGCAGTCCTATGTTTCATCCACAAAGGGATAGAATCAAGATCACATGAAGTACCGCTACAAATTATATAATTTATTTTAAAAAATCACCATGGAAAACAGTCAGACAATTGTTTTGTCATAACTTGGATTCAAATTTTGTTCGATTTCCAGTACTGGGCTATAAATTTTTTTGCCTCTTGCTGTCGTGTATGATACATTTTTTGAAGTTGAAGGTTAAATGTTCTATTTATGCCAGTATTATCTCTAAAATATATCAAAATGGTCTATTAGATTAACTTGGCACTGTGATAACTGATAGTGACTAAAGCTGCAAAGACAGGTCTGTTTTTTTGTTTTGTTTTCTGCATTGTGGCTGCTTTTATTATTTGATGGAACTACAGATGTGAGCATAGTCCTGCCCTCAGTGTTTGATATTCAGTAGTTATATGAATGTATGGCTGTGAAAGTTGAACCATAAGGAAGGCTGAGCGCCAAAGAACTGAGGCCTTTGAATTCTGATGCTGGAAAAGACTCCTGCGAGTCCCTTGGACTGCAAGGCGATCCAAGCAGTCACTCCTAGAGGAGATCAACCCTGACTGCTCTTTAGAAGGCCAGATCCTGGTGTTGAAACTCAAAGACTTTGGCCACCTAATTAGAAGGAAGGACTCACTGGAGAAGAGCTGAATGCTGGGAATGGTTGAGGGCAAAAGAAGAAGGAGGGGACGGCAGAGAATGAGGTGGCTGGATGGAGCAGTTGGCGTGAGCTTAAATGGACTCTGAGGGATGGTAGAGGACAGGAAGGCCTGAGGGAGTGTTGTCCATGGGGTCACGGTGGGTCGGACATGACTTCCAGACCAACAGCAAGTTATATGGAACTGGAAGCTCTACATATCTATCTTTAAATCAATACCCAGCTATTTGTGACAAATTCATGAAGATTTGATCCCCTTTCAGGTTATATAGTCTAACCATCATTATGTCTTGTAGTAGTAACTCCATTCTAATTGGGTACTTTGTAAAAATGCTTTTTGATCTCTCTTTTGAATCATCCTACATGTTTCATTAGGCAAGCCTAAGATGATGATGATGATGATTTCAATGGTACACTTTCTCTGCTTTTTGCAAATTTCCCTCTGTCTTCTTGGGCTAGTGGGCTACAAATTTGGTCTAGGCCAGGCATATGATAGATTAACTAGACATGATGGGAGTCATAGCCCAGTATACCTCATTGGCTCCAATGAGTTTTATGAGTGACAAGATTCTAAGAATTCCAAGAATGTAAATGGGCAATGGCTGTCAAAGGAAGGCAGAAACTTCCCATGAAAGGGGAGCATTAGCAATACTGTGGAATTAAAGGAGCTATAAATTCTGTATTAGTTTTATTCAGTAACTGTCAACAGTCTATCAGTTTCCATTTCTGAATTAATTTCACATTGTTTGTGCTTTCATTATGTCTGAATTCTGATATGGGCAGCTATATTCCATAAAATAACTATGAGATGCAAGTTGAAGCTCTGTGAGTTGCTCAAAACCAAGGAATCTATCTGAGAAAAAACTGAATCATGTTCTGTGGGGTAATTCGATTCTACAAGCAATCCTTGGCTTATAGTCATTTGTTTAATGATTATTCAAAGTTAGAATGGCACTAAAAAGAGTGACTTATGACCAGGTTTCACACTTATGACTGTTGCAGCATTCTCACAGTCATGTGATCAAACTTTGGTTGCTTGGCAACCGGGATGTATTTATGATGATTGCAGCATCCCAAGATCATGTGATCGCCATTTGTAACCTTCTCAGTTGGTTTCCAGCTAGGAAAGTCAATGGGGGAAATCCAGAGTTGCTTAATGACCTTATGATTCACTTAATGGATTTGGTTAAAAACTATGACAAAAGTTGTAAAATGGGGCACCACTCGTTTAACAACTCTGTTGCTTAACAATGAAACTTTGGAGCTCAATTGTGGTTGTAGGTCGAGGACTACCTGTGTTGTATTGTTTTTTATATGAAACAATGCCTTCTGGTTTGCTGACAACTGTTAAAATGAAGGAGATTTGTTCTTCCAGAGCTAAGTGAATTTCTGCATGGTGTTAATTGCATGAAAGAAAGAGCTACTATATAATCTGAATGGAAATAGCTGCAGCAGATGGTCCTGCTAGCAGAGTTCACTATCCTGATTCATTGTGCAAAAAGATTTCCCTTTGGAAGGTAGAACAGGTGTGGGTTATCTGAAGTTATCATAAGCAGAATTATGCTTTTAATTTGATTTAAAATGAATAATTTTCAGCATTTGTAAGAGTCCTGATTCCAGTCCAAGGAAACTTTGGTCTGAGTATTACACGGTTATAATATCAATTTTATCAGCTTGCACCTACATACATTTTGTTTTAAATTTTATGTAGACTTAAACATTTTAATTTATAAATCAATATAAAGTTTTAAATTGACTGCTTGAAAATCATGGCTAACCATTTCATGTAACAGGATGTAACAGGAAGGAGGATTATTTTTTCTTGTTGACCTGATAATTCCATTTTATATGTTACAGTCCATTTTGCTTTCCATCTTAAAAATAGGAAATAAAGATTACCTTTAAAAATAGAAGTGATGAATGTTGAAAGCATTGTCTATTTGTATCATAAAGTGACTTATACAAACTTAAAACAGATATGCCCACTTGGGGGCAGCTGTCGGGAAAAGAAAATTCTTTTCCTTTTGCTGTCTACTACAGCAGTTTTATTAAAATACAATTCTTGAAATGCAGTAAGAAACTTTAACCTAATGCAAGCCATGATATTTAGGCAAAGAGGGATTGGGCAAGAGGGAAGCACCTAGCCACAGCTTCACCATTCTTAGTGATGGTTGTGAAATATTTGGGCTGTTGGAGAAACTGTTCTGGCAGAAAGGCAATGAAGGGAAGTAAGGGACAACTAAAGTTGAGGAATATTGAAAGTTTAAAGCTTAAAAAGAGAAATAGTAAAGTCATTTTTCAAGTTTGTGGGCAGTCCACTTTTCTTTTAAATGCTTTTCAGACTAAGGGTATATAGATTTTTGTGCAACAGTTTTTCCTTTTTGTACAAGAGATTGGTGCTGTCTTTCTCCTCACCCAAGGATAAATTCCTGGATCTAAATCCATTTGGATCTCATGCTAAGAATTTGCACAGATAACTTATCTACTCATGGAAAAGTTTGACCTTGCCAACAACTTGTAACTATATTAAGTAATTGTTAATCTGTATTAATACTGTGAATAGTTTAAAAATTCATTCCAATCTCCTTTTTTAATGAGCTATGATACTTTCTAGGAAGATTTTTAAAACACTGCAAACCTTATCTTCTGCCTCATGCCTGATTAGGAGTGATTTTAAGGTATACAGGTCTGGGTTTTTATACAGTAAAAAACACTGTCATCAGTTGATTGAATAACTGTCAATTGCATGTTGTGAAGCAGGCTGCATGTTATCTTAGCTCATTGTTGACAGGATGAGAAGATAAACGGTCCCCTTTCAGATGTGAGATAATTAAAATATTCCTTAAGGATTAGATGGAACAGGTGGTGACTTTTTGTTTTCAAAAGCCCAGGTAGTTACTGCACTGAGGAGGAGTGGTTGGCTTTTTGCCCATTTTGTTGGCAAGGCCCTTTGGGTTTGACTGTGCTGAACAAAAAGTGTTTTCCTTCCCATTAGGGGTAAAAACAAGATAAAAATTAACTTTGTACATAGATTCGATTTGCAGCAGTGGCAATTGGAAGGCAAAGCAGATTGCTTCTATTGGCAGAATTTCAAGCTTGCTCTAGAAATTCTGTCTCTGGTTATATCAGTCTGGTAAAAAAACAAGCAGTTTCACACTATGAAACTGATTATTTGTGTCATAAGGTAATAATTGATATTACCAATAATGAATGTTTAAATTAATTATAGAAGAATTTAGATGGTATGCCTAATTTGCATTATAAAAATACAAAATTGCCCATTGGCTATTCAAAAAGTAAAGTTTGCTGTTGACAATATATAATATAGCCGGATTAATTTGAATCTCAAGATTGACAGTTAATGTATTTGACATGTCTCTTGAATATGTTTCTTCAAATACTTTTTCACTTTTGAGTTTGTGTTGAACTACTATTTTAGGGATCAAGATAAAATATATTTTGACCAGAGTTTCTTCGCTTGACTTGCTTTTATATCTTGGTGAGCTTTTCAGATGCATTCCTTTCTAGAATAGATGAGAAGGCTGGTGGGTGCGAAGTAGCCAGGGGTTTACAGTAAATATTAGGTAGGGAGGAACATAGAGATATGAGAAAACACCAAGAGACTGCCCACATATGTTTTCACTGATGAGCCTTTTCTAATCGTAAAAACTATTTCAATCTGTACTATTTAATGAATTAATACATTAATACAAGCTTTTGTGCTGTCCATCTTGCATGTTCATTAGAGCAGGGGTCGCCAACCTTTTGGACCTCAGGGACCACCAAAACCATAATTTCAAATCCCGCGGACCACTGATAAGAATTTTGACTGATGGTGGCTTGCTGACATCGGTAGGAAAGTCGGTCCCCTATTCCAGAGCTGCAGTAGTCACAGCCCTTTGGTCATCCCAGAGCAGCTGCTCCTCCACCCGGGTGCACCAGCCTGCCATGGACTGGAGGAGCTGCTCCGGGATGAATGATGGGCCGGTCCTGTGGCTCCTGAAGCTCTGGAATAGGGGACCGACTCCCACCAACGTCAGCAAGCCACCCTGGGGCGGATTTCCTCTCCTGCCGTTGGTCTTCCAGTTCCAGCTTGTGTGGCTCTACTCAAGGTTTGCACTTGGCCGAAAGGTGGGGGCCAGCGGGTGGGCGGGCCATGTGGGCGGCGCAGCCTTGTGTTCCCCCGCAACCTGGATTAATTGCTTTGGGGGTGACATTTCTCTGCGGACCACCAAAATTTTCTTGCAGACCACCAGTTGACGACCACTGCATTAGAGTATGGCAAACTTAAAAGTGCAAATACAGTGATGATCAGTCGAAGAGTAGTGGGCAGCAGCAGATCAGTGGATCATTCTGTTGCTAAGTTGAACTTAATTCAGCTTCTCAACTATAGGTAGTCCTTCGCTTACCAATTGTTCAGCGACCGCTGAGTTGTGATAGAACTCCCCAGGGCTACTTATGACCCAGATTTGAAGTTCCAATGGCTCCCCCCCCCCATAGCATTTTGGTCACTTGCAACCAGCCTGTATTTACATCATGATTATGATTTACAGCATTTTTTTTCCTGGAAAACAGCAGTTTGATTAACGACTTCAGCAAAAGTAGACAACTTGTTTGTGGTCACATGATGACGGCCTAACAATTTGTTTGACCTACAACTGTAATTCTGGGCTCCGTTATGGTTGTAAGTCGAGGACTACTTATATGCAGGAGTGAGAATGGAGTAAACAGGCTACAATATAGTATTTTTAGTTCCTGTTCTGTTCTGGGTGGGATAATTCACCTCCCAGACTGCAATGTGAACCTTGCAATGTAGGCCAGTTGACTATATCATCGGTCCCCAACTTTTCTGGCTGGGGGCAGTTTCTCACCCACCACTTCCATGGCCTAGTTCCCAATGGGCTGCAGACTGGCACTGGGCCACGGACCGGGGTTGGGAATCCCTGTTTTATACATGCCATTCAAGTTCCTGATAGTATTCTGTGCTCACATGAGGCCTAAATGAAAAATTGCTTTTACGTGAACTCACTGTTCGAGCTAAATAGATTTCTGCCTCAGACCATCTTTCAAGCTATGTTGCCTTTGTATTATGCCTTAAAATATAACACATATTGTGTGTGCAGTTGAAATATAAGCAGTTACCTTTATTTTGCAGAATTGTTTGCTCTTTCAAGTGGAAGGAGACGTGCCAAGTGATCCTTGATTTCTGTTCAGGCAGAATTAATTTCAAGGCAAGGTAAGTTTTCCAAGAACATATAGAAGTCTCACTGCTATTATCATATATAAAAACAAAGTTCCATGAGTTTTCTCCAACTGCTGGAAAAAGTTAATTAGAAGGAATATCTTTGGTTTCAATTGTATATTAATCTTCAAGAGTTTCTGAATTAATGTATTTGAATCCAATTTTTTCAGCCTTTTGCACGCACACCCAGAATGATAAAAAGTTCCCTTTTGTTCACATTTCTGACATACCTTCAAAGTACCTTTATATACTTTCATTAACAAATATTACAGCATTTATGAAAATTCTTTTAGGATTATAACAGTGTGAATTTCAGTCCTTTCATCCACATATTCTCCCATTGTTCCCTTTGAATATTACACTCAACCTTTAAGTCCATTTTCTTATACATTCTTTCACTTACTCATCTTCTGTATCAAATTTCAATAAAAATGTATACATGTACGAATTGAAGGACAATGCAATGCAAAACTGCAGCCATCCAACTTGCTGAGCAGTGCTTAAGACTGCAGGGATGCACAAATTCATTCCACCCACCTATCTGCACCCCACCCCTGCCTGTGCCCTTTGGCTACTCTGTTCAGTAGCAGGAGGCTGCAGTACCATGGCTGAGCTGAAGGGTTAACACTTCACAAGAAAGGTTCAAGATTCAGAAGGATCTTGACAGACTTGAACAACAAATGCAATTCAGTGACCAGAAAAGTAAGATTTTACACTTAGCCAAGAAAACCAAATGTACAAGTATAGAATAGTATCTCACTCAAGAGCAGTACCTAGAAGGATCTAGGAGTCCTAGTGGACAGTCACTTAAGTATGAGTCAGGAGTATGCTGCAGCCAGCAAAAAGCACATAGGTGCACGCACACGCATGCATGCATGCATGCATGCCTTACCTGGGACTCTGCTTAACAACCTGTAATTCTCACTTAATCATGGCAGCTGGGGGTTCTGGGATTGCTGTCACGAGAGAAGAAAGTATGATAACTCACTTAATGGCCACTTTGTTCAATGATTGAGATTCCAGTCCCAATTGTGGTTATAAATTGAGAACTACCTGTAGATATATGTAACAGTTCTGCTGTTGAATCATTTATTGTATCTGGCCTTATAGCTGTAATAAACTGATTTGATCTGAAAATTCACTAGGATCCTCATTGTAGTTATAACACAGTTTCACTTTTTAAAAAGATGAAATGCCTTCCTAGTAAGCAGTAGCAATAATTCTTCTTAATGCTCCAGTGTGCTAAGTAGAGAATCCAAGGAATAGGAGAGGAATGGGTTAACTCTGCTCTTCTGCTCAGAGACTGAGTCAATCAATCTTTTGGTCACGCCTCCTTTGCCCCATGAGAGCTTGCTACCCTTGAAGGGAGCAGAGTCTGGTTTCCACTTATACTTCATGTCCGCCTGCCAATGGCGAAGAGGCAATGGCCCTGGAAGCAAATTTGCCGACATTCAAGGTAGTATCCGCCGAGAATTCCGTAGCTGCTACCAGTTTGTCCATGTCCTGGTGTAAGCGGAGGTCACTAGGGGGAACCTCGCGTCTGGCGGAGTCAGAGCAGTGGAGGCCCTGTTGAAGAATGAGGCAGAAGTAGCTGCTTTGACCGTCCAGGCAGCCGCCTGATGCACCTTGTGGAGGGTTATAACATGAGACCCAATTTGGCATACAGCTTAAGACACTGGGATAGAAATCAGAAGACCGAATTCCAGTTCCACCTCGGCACAAAGTTAGCAGAGTGACCTTGGGCCAGTCACTCTCAGTGTTATAAAAGAGATTGCAATGCAAGCCATTTCTGAAATCTCAAGAAAATCGCAGGCAGTTGCCAGGAGTCAAGACTGACTTGAAGGTACCAAAAAGGAAAGTTTACAGAAAGTAAATTCATTATTTAGGAGTTTAACGAAGAATTGGTACTTGAAACCAGTATCCTGTCACAGTTTGAGTTGAAGAGTTATTAAGGAGGTGGGTTACAACTTAGTGGCCCTCTGTCATCACCAACTTGACTCAAATGTGTTTTTTTCCTGGAACTCCTTTCTCCAGAAGGAGAAAACCCAGAAAGCATCCATGACTATCAACTAGCAGTCAGAAGACATGATGAAACCTCTTTAATTTCCCCACATATGGGCAGAGTTAACCATAGTTTTAACTAGGAAACCAACTATCCTAGCCAAGTCAAGTGGAAGATGTCGATAGATGATCTTTCCTTTTTCTGCTGTCCAGGGTTGCTGCAGTGTGTTTGTGCTCATCTAAATAGAGGTAAGAACTCTAGACGAGCACACACCGGTACAAGTTGATGATAAAACCATTTTCCAATAAAAACTGTAATGCTTCAGAGACATTACAAGTTGTCACGACACTGTAACTAACATTTGAAACCTTGAATGGTTTATTTTGGCTACAAAATAAATCCCTGGTGGAAAGAACAGATTACAGTTTCTCTGTTACAGTTTGCAATAAGGACTTGGGGAACTGACAAATGTAGTTAGTTGCTAGACATGAAAAAGTAACAGGCTTGAAGTTTTGTTAAGAGAATTCTTAAAGCTTATGTGATCCTAGTGTTGTCCTTTTCTCCCTTCAGAAATTATTCAGTAAACACATTTCAGTAAAGACAGCTATTGATGTTGGTTAAATTTTCTCTGTTGACAGATAAAAGTGAAAGGATTTATCAGAGATGTCAAAAACAAACAAATCAAAATCAGGGTCCCGCTCTTCTCGCTCAAGATCTGGGTCTCGGTCTCGATCTCGGTCTTTCTCAAAGTCTCATGCTAAGAATTTGCACAGATAACTTATCTACTCATGGAAAAGTTTGACCTTGCCAACAACTTGTAACTATATTAAGTAATTGTTAATCTGTATTAATACTGTGAATAGTTTAAAAATTCATTCCAATCTCCTTTTTTAATGAGCTATGATACTTTCTAGGAAGATTTTTAAAACACTGCAAACCTTATCTTCTGCCTCATGCCTGATTAGGAGTGATTTTAAGGTATACAGGTCTGGGTTTTTATACAGTAAAAACACTGTCATCAGTTGATTGAATAACTGTCAATGCATGTTGTGAAGCAGGCTGCATGTTATCTTAGCTCATTGTTGACAGGATGAGAAGATAAACGGTCCCCTTTCAGATGTGAGATAATTAAAATATTCCTTAAGGATTAGATGGAACAGGTGGTGACTTTTTGTTTTCAAAAGCCCAGGTAGTTACTGCACTGAGGAGGAGTGGTTGGCTTTTTGCCCATTTTGTTGGCAAGGCCCTTTGGGTTTGACTGTGCTGAACAAAAAGTGTTTTCCTTCCCATTAGGGGTAAAAACAAGATAAAAATTAACTTTGTACATAGATTCGATTTGCAGCAGTGGCAATTGGAAGGCAAAGCAGATTGCTTCTATTGGCAGAATTTCAAGCTTGCTCTAGAAATTCTGTCTCTGGTTATATCAGTCTGGTAAAAAAACAAGCAGTTTCACACTATGAAACTGATTATTTGTGTCATAAGGTAATAATTGATATTACCAATAATGAATGTTTAAATTAATTATAGAAGAATTTAGATGGTATGCCTAATTTGCATTATAAAAATACAAAATTGCCCATTGGCTATTCAAAAAGTAAAGTTTGCTGTTGACAATATATAATATAGCCGGATTAATTTGAATCTCAAGATTGACAGTTAATGTATTTGACATGTCTCTTGAATATGTTTCTTCAAATACTTTTTCACTTTTGAGTTTGTGTTGAACTACTATTTTAGGGATCAAGATAAAATATATTTTGACCAGAGTTTCTTCGCTTGACTTGCTTTTATATCTTGGTGAGCTTTTCAGATGCATTCCTTTCTAGAATAGATGAGAAGGCTGATGGGTGCGAAGTAGCCAGGGGTTTACAGTAAATATTAGGTAGGGAGGAACATAGAGATATGAGAAAACACCAAGAGACTGCCCACATATGTTTTCACTGATGAGCCTTTTCTAATCGTAAAAACTATTTCAATCTGTACTATTTAATGAATTAATACATTAATACAAGCTTTTGTGCTGTCCATCTTGCATGTTCATTAGAGCAGGGGTCGCCAACCTTTTGGACCTCAGGGACCACCAAAACCATAATTTCAAATCCCGCGACCACTGATAAGAATTTTGACTGATGGTGGCTTGCTGACATCGGTAGGAAAGTCGGTCCCCTATTCCAGAGCTGCAGTAGTCACAGCCCTTTGGTCATCCCAGAGCAGCTGCTCCTCCACCCGGGTGCACCAGCCTGCCATGGACTGGAGGAGCTGCTCCGGATGAATGATGGGCCGGTCCTGTGGCTCCTGAAGCTCTGGAATAGGGGACCGACTCCCACCAACGTCAGCAAGCCACCCTGGGGCGGATTTCCCTCTCCTGCCGTTGGTCTTCCAGTTCCAGCTTGTGTGGCTCTACTCAAGGTTTGCACTTGGCCGAAAGGTGGGGGCCAGCGGGTGGGCGGGCCATGTGGCGGCGCAGCCTTGTGTTCCCCCGCAACCTGGATTAATTGCTTTGGGGGTGACATTTCTCTGCGGACCACCAAAATTTTCTTGCAGACCACCAGTTGACGACCACTGCATTAGAGTATGGCAAACTTAAAAGTGCAAATACAGTGATGATCAGTCGAAGAGTAGTGGGCAGCAGCAGATCAGTGGATCATTCTGTTGCTAAGTTGAACTTAATTCAGCTTCTCAACTATAGGTAGTCCTTCGCTTACCAATTGTTCAGCGACCGCTGAGTTGTGATAGAACTCCCCAGGGCTACTTATGACCCAGATTTGAAGTTCCAATGGCTCCCCCCTCCCCCCATAGCATTTTGGTCACTTGCAACCAGCCTGTATTTACATCATGATTATGATTTACAGCATTTTTTTTCCTGGAAAACAGCAGTTTGATTAACGACTTCAGCAAAAGTAGACAACTTGTTTGTGGTCACATGATGACGGCCTAACAATTTGTTTGACCTACAACTGTAATTCTGGGCTCCGTTATGGTTGTAAGTCGAGGACTACTTATATGCAGGAGTGAGAATGGAGTAAACAGGCTACAATATAGTATTTTTAGTTCCTGTTCTGTTCTGGGTGGGATAATTCACCTCCCAGACTGCAATGTGAACCTTGCAATGTAGGCCAGTTGACTATATCATCGGTCCCCAACTTTTCTGGCTTGGGGGGGGGCAGTTTCTCACCCACCACTTCCATGGCCTAGTTCCCAATGGGCTGCAGACTGGCACTGGGCCACGGACCGGGGGTTGGGAATCCCTGTTTTATACATGCCATTCAAGTTCCTGATAGTATTCTGTGCTCACATGAGGCCTAAATGAAAAATTGCTTTTACGTGAACTCACTGTTCGAGCTAAATAGATTTCTGCCTCAGACCATCTTTCAAGCTATGTTGCCTTTGTATTATGCCTTAAAATATAACACATATTGTGTGTGCAGTTGAAATATAAGCAGTTACCTTTATTTTGCAGAATTGTTTGCTCTTTCAAGTGGAAGGAGACGTGCCAAGTGATCCTTGATTTCTGTTCAGGCAGAATTAATTTCAAGGCAAGGTAAGTTTTCCAAGAACATATAGAAGTCTCACTGCTATTATCATATATAAAAACAAAGTTCCATGAGTTTTCTCCAACTGCTGGAAAAAGTTAATTAGAAGGAATATCTTTGGTTTCAATTGTATATTAATCTTCAAGAGTTTCTGAATTAATGTATTTGAATCCAATTTTTTCAGCCTTTTTGCACGCACACCCAGAATGATAAAAAGTTCCCTTTTGTTCACATTTCTGACATACCTTCAAAGTACCTTTATATACTTTCATTAACAAATATTACAGCATTTATGAAAATTCTTTTTAGGATTATAACAGTGTGAATTTCAGTCCTTTCATCCACATATTCTCCCATTGTTCCCTTTGAATATTACACTCAACCTTTAAGTCCATTTTCTTATACATTCTTTCACTTACTCATCTTCTGTATCAAATTTCAATAAAAATGTATACATGTACGAATTGAAGGACAATGCAATGCAAAACTGCAGCCATCCAACTTGCTGAGCAGTGCTTAAGACTGCAGGGATGCACAAATTCATTCCACCCACCTATCTGCACCCCACCCCTGCCTGTGCCCTTTTGGCTACTCTGTTCAGTAGCAGGAGGCTGCAGTACCATGGCTGAGCTGAAGGGTTAACACTTCACAAGAAAGGTTCAAGATTCAGAAGGATCTTGACAGACTTGAACAACAAATGCAATTCAGTGACCAGAAAAGTAAGATTTTACACTTAGCCAAGAAAACCAAATGTACAAGTATAGAATAGTATCTCACTCAAGAGCAGTACCTAGAAGGATCTAGGAGTCCTAGTGGACAGTCACTTAAGTATGAGTCAGGAGTATGCTGCAGCCAGCAAAAAAGCACATAGGTGCACGCACACGCATGCATGCATGCATGCATGCCTTACCTGGGACTCTGCTTAACAACCTGTAATTCTCACTTAATCATGGCAGCTGGGGGTTCTGGGATTGCTGTCACGAGAGAAGAAAGTATGATAACTCACTTAATGGCCACTTTGTTCAATGATTGAGATTCCAGTCCCAATTGTGGTTATAAATTGAGAACTACCTGTAGATATATGTAACAGTTCTGCTGTTGAATCATTTATTGTATCTGGCCTTATAGCTGTAATAAACTGATTTGATCTGAAAATTCACTAGGATCCTCATTGTAGTTATAACACAGTTTCACTTTTAAAAAGATGAAATGCCTTCCTAGTAAGCAGTAGCAATAATTCTTCTTAATGCTCCAGTGTGCTAAGTAGAGAATCCAAGGAATAGGAGAGGAATGGGTTAACTCTGCTCTTCTGCTCAGAGACTGAGTCAATCAATCTTTTGGTCACGCCTCCTTTGCCCCATGAGAGCTTGCTACCCTTGAAGGGAGCAGAGTCTGGTTTCCACTTATACTTCATGTCTGCCTGCCAATGGCGAAGAGGCAATGGCCCTGGAAGCAAATTTGCCGACATTCAAGGTAGTATCCGCCGAGAATTCCATAGCTGCTACCAGTTTGTCCATGTCCTGGTGTAAGCGGAGGTCACTAGGGGGAACCCTCGCGTCTGGCGGAGTCAGAGCAGTGGAGGCCCTGTTGAAGAATGAGGCAGAAGTAGCTGCTTTGACCGTCCAGGCAGCCGCCTGATGCACCTTGTGGAGGGTTATAACATGAGACCCAATTTGGCATACAGCTTAAGACACTGGGATAGAAATCAGAAGACCGAATTCTAGTTCCACCCTCGGCACAAAGTTAGCAGAGTGACCTTGGGCCAGTCACTCTCAGTGTTATAAAAGAGATTGCAATGCAAGCCATTTCTGAAATCTCAAGAGAATCGCAGGCAGTTGCCAGGAGTCAAGACTGACTTGAAGGTACCAAAAAGGAAAGTTTACAGAAAGTAAATTCATTATTTAGGAGTTTAACGAAGAATTGGTACTTGAAACCAGTATCCTGTCACAGTTTGAGTTGAAGAGTTATTAAGGAGATGGGTTACAACTTAGTGGCCCTCTGTCATCACCAACTTGACTCAAATGTGTTTTTTTCCTGGAACTCCTTTCTCCAGAAGGAGAAAACCCAGAAAGCATCCATGACTATCAACTAGCAGTCAGAAGACATGATGAAACCTCTTTAATTTCCCCACATATGGGCAGAGTTAACCATAGTTTTAACTAGGAAACCAACTATCCTAGCCAAGTCAAGTGGAAGATGTCGTATAGATGATCTTTCCTTTTTTCTGCTGTCCAGGGTTGCTGCAGTGTGTTTGTGCTCATCTAAATAGAGGTAAGAACTCTAGACGAGCACACACCGGTACAAGTTGATGATAAAACCATTTTCCAATAAAAACTGTAATGCTTCAGAGACATTACAAGTTGTCACGACACTGTAACTAACATTTGAAACCTTGAATGGTTTATTTTGGCTACAAAATAAATCCCTGGTGGAAAGAACAGATTACAGTTTCTCTGTTACAGTTTGCAATAAGGACTTGGGGAACTGACAAATGTAGTTAGTTGCTAGACATAAAAAAGTAACAGGCTTGAAGTTTTGTTAAGAGAATTCTTAAAGCTTATGTGATCCTAGTGTTGTCCTTTTCTCCCTTCAGAAATTATTCAGTAAACACATTTCAGTAAAGACAGCTATTGATGTTGGTTAAATTTTCTCTGTTGACAGATAAAAGTGAAAGGATTTATCAGAGATGTCAAAAACAAACAAATCAAAATCAGGGTCCCGTTCTTCTCGTTCAAGATCTGGGTCTCGGTCTCGATCTCGGTCTTTCTCAAAGTCTCGGTCGCGGTCTCGATCAGTTTCACGATCAAGGAAACGAAGGCTCAGGTAAATATTTTGGGTTTGGCAGATTTTTGCCAACAAATGCTTCATCTTCAGATGCTAACTGCATCCCAGAAGTTCTACTTCAATAATTTTATCAAAATGATTCTTAATCATCCATGAAAAGAAAACCTGAACTTTCCATATTTGGGAAAGGATTCTTTTGGGAGGTAGCTTTTGGCCACTGGCAAGTATTTGCTTTTCTTGTTCTTTTGTTGTAGAGGAATGCTATAAATTATAAGAAAACATTTCCTGTTCTGTAAATTGACAGATAAAATGAAAGTTGCTTAAAAATTGTGTTTTAGGGTTAGTCCCTTTCTCCCGTTCAAAAGCAAAAAGTAGCTGCAGTATGTGTAAAATGTCTTGATTTCTTTTCAAAATCTTCAAGTTTTGAACATTGCAGTTACATTTTAAGACCTTGTAAGGAGAAAACAGTTTTATATAGATAGAAAGCTAATGATTTCAACTCCCTGATCTGAATATTGTGGTGCTGCTGGTAACTAAATTCCAACAAACAAGAGATAATATTTTGTGTGCTTTTCTGATTCCTTATCAAAGTTTGGACTCCTAAATAAAAAGGAACAGTTCTTCAGATAAACCCAGATTGCTGCTTAGGGACATGCCTTGCCTGTTTACGTGGTTACAATGCTTTTCAGAAACCACTTGGTCTCCGAACAGATTTCATTTTCTTGTCTTCCTGTTACTTTTAATTACATGTTTAAAAAATTGAAAATACTATGTGTTCTGTTAGGCTACAGACACAAGTAATTGTTAATAATTAGAATGTATTTTGGGGAAGAAACGTGTGAGAAAGGCAACTGTATCATGCAGTGAAACTGAAGGGCTTTCCTTCCAGGGTGCAAAACCACTAGGAGCGACTGCCTAAGGCTGGGAATAGGCAGCAATATCAGTGGTGGTGTGCTACCAGTTTGGCCTGGTTCTGCCGAGCCGGTGGTGGCAATGAGCAGCAAAGACCGAACTGGTTCTCTCCGCCGCTCTGCTGTTGGGCCCACCCGCCCGACTGGGCTCCCAGACTCACCTTTATTCCCTGCTTTTGAAGTGCAGCTGCTTTGCATGGCTCAGCCGAGAGAGGGCAGGCTTGCAGGAGGTGAGTCGGATCACCTCTGCACCTGCGCAAAGTGTGTGCTTGGCGCGTGTGTGCATGCAGTGCGCCCACCAAGCCACACCCACCGAACCAGGGGTAAAAGTTTCTGAATCCAACCACTGAGCAATATTCAGAAAAGCAAATGGAAACAGGCTCTGCGTGTAAAATGTCTCTAGATGTGGAAGCCTGTTGGAGAAATTTTAATTTTGTGATGATTTGATTAAAGATGGAAAAAGCCGGCATGTACAAATCATTTGGGAGAAATTTAGCAATCTCTCAGAGGTAGGATTCATTTCTTCAGGATAATAGCTGCGGTGGAGGAAAAATAATCCTTCGGTGGAGGAAAAAGCTGTAGCAGCTGGTTGCTTTCAGTGACTCGGTTGGGAAAATTGGCTGGATTGTATTTGTATCTCTCTCTGGAGAGTTTATATTTTCTTCAGCTTGACAGTCTGCTTAGTTCATGGTATGAGTCAGTCATTTGCCTCTTTTCATTTCCCCTAACTTTGTGGAGTGATTTTACTATTGATTATTTAGGCCAAACAAAACCCTCTTTACTGTTGCACAATTTGGGCTGCATTCCATGTTAGCCTGTCTTTTGAAATGATTTTTTGTGAACAACCTCCAGGCATCTGGTCTTCAGTAATTGTTAACATAACCGCTTGGGGACTGGCTCTTCTGTGGGCTGATTAGTTCTTATAGAACTACCGTTAATTGGCTCGCTTTCACTACATGCACTAGGCTGTGTATTTGTTTCGTCTTTCTTATGTTCCTGGAACTGTTTGCGAATGAGACAGTATCCCAGGTAAGTCGGTCTCTTTCCTATTTTTTATCAGGGAGGAAGGTGTATTGTGTTGCTACACAGCAGTGACTTTTTATGTTGACCTACATCCTTGTAACAATGCTGGAAGGTATATTAGGCTAAGTATGTATGTTCCAAAGTCAGAATCTGGGTTTTCCTAATCATAATCTTGGCCTTCTTCTAACTACTTTGGCTTTCTAAGGTGATGTTAGCTATATATTTTTTTAGCAAAATAAAATGGACTTGCTCAAAACTATTCACTTTACAAAGTACACCTCCGGCGTTATATGATTTTCCTATATAATCATAAGGCTTTGTTCAGCTTTATAGTAGGTTTCAACTTTTACTACTACAGTGATATACAGCAGTTCTGTTCATTTTTTAAGTGTAATTTCTGTTTTCAGTTTTAATTTACTGGTTTCATTCAATCCCTGCCAAGTTTGTTCTCTATTGCAACAGGAGTTTTAGAAGACTAATAGTCCTTTGAGGTAGGCTAGGCCAGCCTAGGTCAGGAAAGAGGCACCACAAGAATTACTGGAATTCTCTTATGGGGTATAATAGTAGAATCTTGAAAGCCTGACAGAGTTACCTTCTGCCTTCTCATGAGTGAATCAAAGACAAGATTATCTTGAGATTCTTTCTCATCCCTTCCTCTTTCTTAGCTTGTTTATGTAATCATTCTTGCATTCTTTTTTTAAAGTTATTTCCCTGCTCCTCTACAAAGATAGATGTATTGTAGTTGATATTTAGAAGTGACTGCCTCTTTCTCAGTACCTGTGTATCTTAGTAATGTTTTTGTAGGAAAATCAAAGCAACTGCAGTAACCAATTTCTTCTTCTAGCTGGTAAATTCTTCTTAATGGTAGCTTTTTAGTAAAGAGGATTGTTTTGAGAAATTCTAGAAAGGGAATCTTTATCCTGCCATGCAAGAAAGAATTGGTTTTTGAATTACATTGAAAACGATTGTGTCTATTTACCAAGTATCTTTTTTCTCCTCAGTTCTAGGTCCCGTTCAAGATCATATTCTCCGTCTCATAACAGGGAGAGGAACCATCAGCGAGTATACCAGAACCGGGATTTTCGAGGTCATAACAGAGGCTATCGGAGGCCCTATTACTTCCGTGGAAGGAATAGAGGGTTCTACCCATGGGGCCAATATAACCGAGGTGGTTATGGAAATTACAGGTCTAATTGGCAAAACTACCGCCAAACATACAGCCCTCGAAGGGGACGTTCTCGTTCTCGGTCACCAAAGAGGAGATCTCCCTCTCCAAGATCCCGAAGTCATTCTCGAAACTCTGACAAGTCATCATCTGATCGTTCAAGAAGGTCTTCATCATCTCGGTCATCTTCTAATCACAGCAGATCTGAGTCCTCCAAACGTTGGTCATTAAAGGAAAAGAAATCTTCTAAGGAGGTTCGGGGGTCCCAAAGTGCTGGGGACAACCAAGGGGATGACTCCAAGGAACAGCCCTTCTCAGGAGGAACTGCCCAGGAGGTCAAGTCTTCGGAGGGGTCAAAAACCTGGCAGGATGTGGGAACCTACGGCACGAGCGCAGCCTCAAGGGCCTCCGCCATGACAGAGTTGAGTCCCAAAGAGCGGAGTCCAGCACTAAAGAGCCCTCTCCAGTCAGTCGTAGTCAGGCGCCGATCGCCCAGGCCAAGCCCACTTCAGAAGCCCAGTCCGACATCTTCCAATCCTTCCCAGCTGGGCTCAGCTCTGCAGAGTGGCAGCTCCTTTCAGGCAGCCTCACATCAGTTTGAGCATGGTTTAGCCAGCCTGAGCCCAACCAGGAAGAGCCCAGTATGCAAAAGCCCCACAACAATCAGTTCCATTTATGGGGCCTCTCAGAAGGAGGAAATAGGGTCCGCCTTTTCCAAGAGGCAAGTGGTCTTAATTCCTGGAATTGATTAATTGTTCCTATTTTGGTTGGGAGCTGGATGCATAGTAAGTTGCTCTTGGATATTTACTGCTTGCGTGGAATTGGATCCAGACTAAGTTTGCTGCTATTTGTTTCACCGAAACCAGTGAGATTTAAATCATAATGAAGAGCACTTTATGTACCTAAGCCAGGCTTAGTTTGCATCCAATCCATTTCCAGAAAAAAGTAAATTAAATTAGAAGAAATAAAAGTGGTATTTTGGGAAACTATTCCATATCCTGAAAGCGTGTTTTACTTGGGTAGTTTTAAATACAGGCAACCCTCAAATTAGAAGCATTAGTTTAGTGACTGTTCAAAGTTACAATGGTACTGGAAAAAGTGATTTACAACCGATCCTTGCACGTCTTATGACTGTTGCAGCAACCCCCACATGGTCACGTGACCAGAATTTGGTAACTTGGCAACCAGGTATCTACCAATGGTTGCAGTATCCTGGTGTGTGTGTGTGTCATGTAATCACTATTTAGGACCATACCACTTGGCTAATGAACAAAGTTAACAGGAGAAGCCAGGTTTACTTAATAACCACATGATTTACAAACAACCATGTCAGAAGTTATAACATCAGGCATGACTGACTCAACAACAGGAATTCCGGTCCCAACTGTGGTATAAGTCAAGAGCTACCTATAAAATTGTTCACATAAATAGCTGAAGGCGCTTTTGGTTAAAAATTCATTGAATTTCAGTAATGTCACATTTCAGATTGAAAGCTTACTAAAAATTAATATTTTCAGATATTTTAAAATCTTATTTATATATTTTAGAAATTGGGAGGTACATTTTCAATTGGTTCGCATTCTGATTTTACTGATATGTACAAATTAGGTACATATATTAAGTATAGTCTGAAAAATGGCCGCCTGTCAGGTTAAATGCTGTTTTGATTTGGGATTGGATTCCAGAATTCACCTTTTTGATGCATTTTCCAGGACTGTCTGAAACAGTCTCGCATGACTGAGTTTCCCTTGTAAAACTTTGGTTTTAAATTAACCAATTCCCTGTTCTGTCCACATGAACGGAGTTTTTATTACACTATACTTAGCAAAATGGAGTTTAGTCTTTGCCTGAATGAGCTAGCAAGTTTGGAATGGATTGTTAGAATGGAACTTTGAACAGTAGAGCCAGGGAAACCTGAAACCCATGTTTTTTGTGAAACCCAACCAGTAGCATTGTCCACACTAATTGAAACGGACCAATCACCTGTGCTTTAATGTTAGGCAGGCAATAGAAGAAACTTCAGGCTTGCATTTTCTGCATCCCTGCCTTGGGGACACTAAGCTTCTGTTTTAAATTAAACCCCAGTTCGTGGCTTTATCCAATACAAATCATGGATCAGAGTGGCTAGTGGAAACCAAATTATCCTGTGAACTATATAACCTGATGTTTACTGCCACTAATCCTAATGAAAGGAATCACATTTTTCTCCACTGAGCCAAAGGGAGAATCCAAGATGGGTAGTCTCTAGTCTCCTAGCTCTGCAGACCGAGTTGAAAAACTGAGGACACACCCCCTGGTAACGGTCCCCAGTTCTTCACTCGGTCTCAGTGTGTTCAGACCACCCTTTAAGGGCTCTGAATAGTTAGGATTGTAGAAGAATATTCACCCCCTGGATTAAGCTTTTTTTCACAGAGAGGAAGGCTTGCTTAGGTTCAGCCTTATACAATTTAAGGGTTATTTGCGCGCGCCGGGGGGAGGGGGGGATAAAGAGCTAAAAAACATCCCTATATCACCAAAGGGCTATTTACTTTAAATGTAAAAACATGACTTTTTAACACAAAAATGCACAAGTTTTAGCACCTCAGTTGCTATTATTTTTAGAATTGGACAGATTTTTATCCAAGAATGGAAGGCAGTTCATTAGGATGCTTGTTGAGCTTTCCTGAAGGATTTAAATCCTGAATGTGTATCAGAATGAAAAGGCTCTGTGCTCTAGTAGGATTCAGTCTTGAAGAGAAATGGCACAAACTCTGGTCAGTGCAAATTTAGGGAGAATTAACCCATCCATTTCTCCCTTTCATTATTGGGGATTGAATGGCAGGGCAGAGCTGTCATTTAACTAATATTTGATACTCCTCCTATTTTTCCCCTAAACATAATATTAGCTTACTTTAAAATAAAGATTTCATAATAGCAGTAGCACTTAGATTTATATACTGCCCCATAGTGTTTTACAGCACTCTTGAGAGGTTCACAAAGCAATGATTTACAAGATAAATTAGGCAATGCAACTATGTGGCTATTAATTCTGGGCATAATATAAAATTAGGCCTCTTCTTATCAGGAAAAGCTGATTTTTAGATATTACTGCAATATTAACAGAGGTGCATTGGGGTTGCTTTCATAGCTATCATTTATTTGTATATCATTTGTATATCTTTGTATATCATTTGTATATATTTGTATATTATTTATTTGCATATATATATTAATTATTATACACAAGATTTGGTGATCCCCAAGGCAGAGTAAAATTTGAGTAGATTGATGGGGAAAAACATGAATATATTCCCTCAGTTTACCATGTTAAATGGTATATTTTAAACTTAAAATTCCTTCTTTTCTGAGAAAGTTCTAAAATGGCTTAAACTAAATAATCTAGGATACATGAATACAAAAGAGTTGTATAACATTGCATAACATAGGGATATTTTTAGAGGTGATAGGAGATTGGTCACAATTTAAATAGAAATCTTCAGGCATATTATTTTGGATTTATTTTTTTTTGTATTATAAACGTAGAAATTTGAACTGTTGAATTTCTGCATGTACAACTTAGATTTTTAACACTTGCACCTTTAATCATCCATTACTGCAAATAAGGTAGTGTTAATCAGATTTCAGAACACTGCTATAATGATAGTTCAGGAGCAGAACTTTTTTTATATGCTTTCAGAAGCATTTGGCAAGATATTTGAAAGAATGCAGAGTATTTGTCATTCTCTGGAATCATTCTTGGGCTTAATTTCTAGCAAGTGTCAGTAGCTGTTCAAAAGTCAACTTGTACATTCAATAAAAATTAAATAATGAAAGTGACATCCTTGGGCAGGAACATTACTTTCATGTTATGGAAACATCCATATTAATATAGGGATGTTAATTTTAGCGGATTTGGCAATCTTGGTAATTACACATTCCTTTTAAAAGCCCATTTAGTATGGAAGCATATTGGTATTATAGCTATAGCTGCTTTGAATTCCACCTCTGATTGAACATTAAACTCTTTTAAGAGCTACATGCAATAATCACTCATCAAATTAAATCATCAGATCTAGTTAAACATTGCCATTCTTAAGTGTTCATTTCCTCCCAGCCAATTAAGTATTTTCCCCATTAACTTTTTTTGCTTTTATTTGTGTTTTGAATTGTCCATAGCTTCCATAGGAGACATGCCTTCAAATATTTGAAGTAGCTTTTGAGCCTTTTATTTCCATTGTGCGTTACTTAAAAGCACAACAGTCCAAAGTGAAAATGTTGATGGGTTAATTCTTCAGAAGCAGGTTTGTAAATGAATACACAGGTTGGGTAAGATCTTTTACATATTTTCTGCCTTCTAGTTGTGGCAAAAGCTTGTAGAAAGATTGACATTTTATTGCTGTTGCTAAGGTATTTGTTCCCAGGTTCAGGTGTTAAGCAATGCAAAAGAAGATAAATAAACATCATGAAACGGTCTTTTCCAGGTGGCTTGATTAGATCTTACAGGAATAACTGCCTGAAATATCCCCTCTCTTTACTCATAGGTACCTGGAAGAACAAAAAGCTGAGAATGGGAAGGACAAAGAGCAGAAATTGACAAATGTAGAAAAGGACAAAATGAAAGAGAAAGGAAGCTTTTCTGAGATGGGATTAGCAGATGGTAAAACAAAGTTGGATCCTTACGCCTCTAAAGCTGATACAGAAAAGATGTATCGTGGGAATCAGTCCCCAAAGCGCTATAAAGTTCGAGATGATTTTGAAAAGAAAATGGCTGAGTTCCACAAGGAGGCCCACTATGGCAAAGAGGAGCCAGAGGAGCCAGAAAAGAAAGTGAAGGGCAAAGGACGGAAGGAATCTAATTTTGATGAGGATGAGGATGAGGAGCCCAAGTTTGTGAAGACGGTGCCTACTTCCAGCAAAGGCCAGGACGAAGATCGGGCAGGCAAATGGGAAGGCCTGGTTTATTTACCTGCAGCCAAGGAGAAGCCGAGAAAAGCTGAAGAGATGGCGGAGGAGTCCTATACAGAGTCCTCCAAGAAAGACGAGAGGCAGGCGGCCAAAAGAGCAGAAGCCGGGCACCGAGGGTTTGTTCCAGAGAAGAATTTCCGAGTCACCACCTACAAAGCAGGCCAGGAAAAAATGGCAACTTCTCCCCCACCTCGAAAGGTCCCAGAGAGCAGAGAGAAGCCGAGCGTGCGGGGAGAGGGCCTGGCCACGGGCAAATCCTCCTTTTCCATTACTCGTGAAACCCAGGTCAATCTTCGAATGGATTCTTTCGATGAGGATCTTGCTCGGTGAGGCATTCAGCATGTCTGGCTTTGTAGGGAAAGGATGGAAAAGGGAGGTTGGAAAAGGAAAAGGAATGCTTATTCTATTCCCTCTCAATAGAAAGGATAAACCAGGAGCTGTTTAAAAATAAGCTCACATTTCTATTTATGCAACCTTGTACTCACTCTTGCTGCTAAAAATATATGGGTGCCAATTGTTTTGTAGAAAAAGTAGTATGAACTAAATATAATTTTAGCTAACATTTAGTGTTAACTCAAAATATGGGGGCTTTTTTAGCACACAATTAAAAGTAAAATGTAACCCTCAGCCCAGGAAAAGTTGTGTGGATCTGGGTTACACTCTTATTTAGAATGAAAAAGATCCTCACTGAAGCACCATAAGAGTGGCTGTTGTTTGATTTATTTGATTTATATAGGCGTTCTTCAACTTACAATAAAATACATAAAATATGTTTTTAAAAACCCCACATCAGAGTTGGGTGTCAAGCAAACAGTCAATCAGAATAGAAATGGAAGGAAACTTGGAGGTGCTCGAGCAGAAAGCCCTGGATCATTTCGGACAGGTGGTGGTTCAGTCTCTTCTTGAAAGCCTCTGGTGATGGAGCCCCCACAACTTCTGAAGGGAAGCCGTTCCACTGATTGATTGTCTCCACTGTCAGGAAGTTTCTCCTCAATTCCAGGTTGCTTCTCTCCTTGATTCATTTCCATCCATTGTTTTTTGTCTTGCCTTCTGTTGCTTTTGAAAATAAGTTCAGCCCCTCAAATATTGGAATACTGCTATCATGTTCCGTTCCCCTCCCCCAGTCCTTCTTTTCTCTAGACTAGCCCAACCCAAATCCTGCAACGGTTATTCTTCATATGTTTTAGTCTCCAGGTCTTTAATTGCCTTAGTTGCTCTTTGCCCTTTTTTCAAAGTCTCAACATTTTTTTTTTGTTACTTGATGACCAAAACTGGATGCAGTATTCCAGGTGTGGCCTTACTAAGATTTTATAAAACGGTACTAATACACTCGGAGTCCAGACTTGTGCACAAAACCATTCTTGGTGTAATTATAGGTAAATTATGCATGTATATATGAGCTGCGGTGGCACAGTGGTTAGAATGCAGTACTGCAGGCTATCTCTGCTGATTTCGTCTGCCTGAAATTTGGCAGCTCAAATCTCACAAGGCTCAAGGTTGACCCAGCCTTCCATCTTTCCGAGGTGCAGATTGTTACGGGCAATAGGCTGATTCTCTAAACCGCTTAGAGAGGGCTAGAAAGCACCGTAAAGCAGTATATAAGTCTAAGTGCTATTGCTATATGTAGAAAAGAGGCGATCTCTCCTGAAATCTGACCCTTCTTCCTAATTAATGCTATTTTTTATCTAAGTTAACTCAGATGCAGTTACGGCATTAGTGGTTTTTCTCTCTGCCAGTGAAAACGAAGCTCAAATCTCTCGTTAAACATGACCCAAAAGCTCTTTAGAGAGTACATGGTGCCCAGCAGTATTTTTGTCTCAAAGCTTGTCAGTGCGAAGGTCTGAAAAGTAGCATGCACTTTTGAGTGGGGAGAGAGGAGAGAAAATATGTTGTTCACATAAATTGATACATTTTTTGCAGGGCCTCTGTGCTAATCCTAATCCTTATTCATCAGTTTCCATTGAGATCAATTCTAACTGTCATCCAGCATCTTGGTGAAGAACTGATGGATGCACCCACCCACTCTGGCTTCCTTTCTTCACATAATGACTGCTTAACTTGCCTTTTTATACTATATTTGCTGCTTTCTGAAACATTGCTTGTGGCTTAGTGGGCAGCATTTTGTCCCTAAGAGCTGTGAAATGAAAGCTATTCCCATTCCTCTCTTGTTGAAACTGGGCGACAGTGAGAAAAAAAAATAGTATGGATCTAGATTTGGAGAAATAATATCAGAGGAATAATCCTCAGAAGCCGGGTATATCATAATCTCTTGACTTTTAGGGTACCACATTTTACATCACTATGCTTTCCAGTCTGGAAGTGGCCTTCTGTATTCTGCAGGTATAACCATTCATACATGATCTTTTGCATGTGTCTTTACAGCCCAAGTGGGATTTTGGCACAGGAGCGCAAATTATGTCGTGATTTGGTGCACAGCAATAAAAAGGAACAGGAGTTCCGCTCCATTTTCCATCACATCCAGTCAGCCCAGTCCCAGCGAAGTCCTTCAGAGCTCTTTGCTCAGCACATAGTGACCATTGTCCATCATGTGAAAGGTGAGTTCCCTGGACTTGTAGGCCATCCTGGCACTGCTGCTTTCTCAGAAATCGGTGCAGACTTCTGTATGGTTCTTTTCGGTAGAGCAAATGGGGAAATTCTTCCATAGGGGAGATGTAGTGAATTCCGCAACGTGCAGGAGATTGGATTGATAACTGCCTCAGGCAACGGGTTGGGCTAGAGGACATCTAAGGTCCCTTCCAGCCTATGATTCGTTCCTATATTCTGGAACATTTTTTTCCTTCATTTTACCTCTTAGCTGATTTTGGTTCAGTTCCAGTTAAACTTCCATTTGGTTCTTCTAAGTTGAGCCAAACAGAAATAAATTAACCCAAATCATTTTATCTATTCCTGAGTGTGGCAAATTATTTATATGTTTACTGTTTTCATATATCAGTATTCCAGATAGAAATGACAGCAGTAGCTTAGGGTATTATAAACTCTGGGGAGGCTGTTTTGAAGAGAGAGTCTGCAGTAAGGGATTGCTGGCCCTGCATCCCAGTCTCTCGGAGGAGGGAGCTTTAGGCATCATGCTGAGATGAGCACATGGATGGCTAAGTTCTGCTTGAAAGAGATGGGATCTATCTGGGAAGGAAGCCGTAAAAAGCTTGTAAGTTAAAACTAGTATTTTGAATGGTACCCATAAACCTAGAGGAAGCCAATGCAGCATCTATAAAACCAGTTTTACTCACCTACCAGTTGTAAGCAGCCACCTTTTATGCTAATTGAATTTTCCCAATAGTCTTCCAAGTCGGCCCCATATAAAATTCCCACTAGCTTTGAGCCAGTAAGAAAGCCCAGCTATTCATATTCAAAGTGGGGACATGTATTGAATCTGGTCCCAAAGGAAGTTCTTTCTGCCTTTTCCTGGACCCATGCAATGGCTTTGTGGTACTGACAGATACAGTGAATGTGCCTGTCCCGGAACTAAATAGCTTCACATCTCTAGACATGAGTTGCCATTCAGGACCTTTGTGAACAATTGGTAAAAACATTGTCAACATGGAAAAGAAAAGTCTCCCCAAGTATTTTTATCGGTGACTGAGGATTCTGAAGCCCTGCTATCTATCGGACTGCAGCAGTCTTATTCGGAAACCATTCGTAGGGGAATCGGATGGAATAGAGGAGAACTTTATTGTCTCTTTAAATGTACATCAATCAGCATACGTTAAAATGACATTTCTTTGCATTCAGCTCTCAAAAGACTACCATTATACATATACCCACATACACACAGCCAGAGAGATAGATTAGGCTGCTTGGAGAAAATAGTTACTGGACTGTAGCCCCATGGAATAGCTGGCCTTCTCTGAGCTGAGAAAGAAAAAAAATTCCACACATGGCTTAGAATTATTGTCTGCTTCTTGTTCTTTCCACTTCTTTGTCTGCTTCCACCTCAGCAGTGAAAAAATGGATTTAAATGTCTAAAACTCAGGTATCTCTAATAAAAAGTCTAGGAACAGGATAGTTATGAAAGCGAAGAGTGGCATGGAACGCTCCTTATTTTTCAGGAGGCCCCTGCTCCACGTCCCGCTTAGTAGCATCAGGTGTTAGTGCCAGGAGGGGCTTCCAATTAAAAGACTTTTATACATCTAAACAGTGAGGTGGATCCTCTCCTCTTTCTGTCTTCATCCCCCTCTTCACTTCTCTACTGTTTGCTTCTTGAATCTGTTGCAGAGCCCACTTTTATCTTGTCCTAAAGTCTATATACAATATTAACAATATGGTGTTTCCTCATCGCAAACCAACAGAGCATCACTTTGGGTCTTCAGGAATGACGTTGAATGAGCGCTTTACAAAATACCTCAAGCGGGCAGAGCAGGAGTCGGCTAAGAGCAAAAGCCCTGAAATCCACAGGTGAGTGGAACTTGGCATGACAGCAGAGCAGGTGGGAGAACTGAGGGAGCCTTTGCATGGGACACACACGGGAAGAGAAATGGCAGGGCCTTCAGGCTTGCATTAGAGCCGGACCCAAGTGGTCTTTTAAAAGGTGCAGAACTGGGTGTATGATTTCCCTGGATTTTCAGAGAAAGGAAAAAAATTGGGGAATCATGGGAACCGGGGAATCTGCAGGCTGCTGGAGAGGGGACCATATATATAGGACTCCACATTCATACATAGCATCCAGCAACCTCATAAATTAAAGGAGCCCAAGCACACCCTATGAAGAGTGATCTGAAATTCTCTTCTCTTTTGAAATAATTTCTAACACAAAACTTGATTCATCAAAAATACTAAGAAGTGGTAGAAAAATGCAGGAGAATTTCTATGCCTACAATTTGATTTTAAGTTACAGCTGAAAATCATGAAGGCTTTGAAAGCCTTTGTGGTTCTTGCACAGCAAAATTAACCTGTCAGTTGACTGCTCAGTATTAGGCAGATGATCAAGAGCAAGCCATGCTTGACTTAAGGTGCATATTGGGGTGGGAGGGCAGATGTATTTTTACCCAATTGTCCTGACCTGCTTCCCCCAGCCCCAACATCTCACAGATTAAAACTTTATCACTATAGCCACAGATTTTGTGCAAAAATGTCAATAATTGGCCAAAAAAGGCACGACTGCTGAAATTGTATTGAATTTTCCTGAACATTTAGCAGGATGAATAGCATTCCCATAAGTTGAGACATGCTTCCTCAATGCTAAGGACCAAAAGCAAACAGACTTCAAGGAAGCCCAATTTTGTTCCATGCTCTGCATTTATAAGCTTTGCAACCTTGCAAGAGAATGCACAATGTTTATCTCTCAACACAACTTCTCCAAGGCCATGAGGGGCCTCACAATCAGTGTCCCAAAAGGTGGCATAGCATCCAGGGTTAGGTAGCGTTATAAGAGCTTATTTATTTATTATGTTCATTTGTGTCCACCCACTACAAGATGCCAGGTGGTTCAGTCAGTCAAACATAACATGTCAATAAGGCTGAAGCTCACTCCAGCCAGGCCCAGTGGCCATAGACCACCCAATTCTAGCTCTTGGTCGGCTGCAGTTTCCCAGATGGGTCTGGTGCATAGGTCTGGGGAAGGTGGTAAGGGGAATGGACTCAGCTCTTGCTCAAGGAGTGGTAGCAGAGGTGACCAAGAAAGCTTTTGCCCAGATTCATCCCTTTCTTTGGCTCTGTGGCTCTGTCCTGGGTTGGTCTTGGGTGTGAATTACAAGTAGGCCTCAATCCATTTACGACCATTGCAACATCCCAGGGTGATGTGATTGAAATTCAGATGCTTGAAAACTGATCCATATCCGTGATGGTTGCAATGTCCTGGAGTGATGTGGTCACCTTTTGCAACTTTCTAGCAAGCAAAGTCCATGGGGAAGCCAGATTTACTCAACAAACATGTCACTAACTTAACAACTACAGTGATTCACTTAACTGTGTTGGGCTTAGTTGTCGTAAGTCAAGGACTACTCTAATGCACTTTACAGAGAGCTGCCCTTGAAGACTACTTGGAAGCTACAATTGGTCCCAAATGTGGCAAAAACAATTATGTGGTGTCGCTCTTTCCTGGGCTTCCAGGTGCAGTTGATGGTGCTAGTTGTCATCTGTAAGCTTTCATGGTGTAGGGCTTGGCCATCTGCAGTTGTGCCCGCCTGTCCAATAAGATTGGCCTGCATTGCCTCCCATCCATCCAACGATGGTGTCTGCTGGGAGCAGAGCCTCCTGTGTGGTTTTGCCTGCCCTTTGGAACAGCCCGTCCCTGACATCTGTCTAGCCCTGACCCTGCCTGCCTGCCTGCCTTTAAAAAACCTGACGCATTCCACAGGCCTTGGGCCAGAGGGTTTTCTTCTTTGACAAACTGTAAAGCTACCAGTAAAGGAGAATACGTGTAGCTCAAAGTTGAACCCTTCACTTGTAAAACTCTCCTCCCGTACAGTGAGTCCTGGTGATATAGGGTAAGCACAAGGATACCGTACAATTTTTAAAATCTATATGTTGTTAAAACAAAAACTTCCATTGAAAAACAAACGTGCAGGATCCGAAGGCTGAAGAGAGAGCCACATTTTCGGAGCTGTTTTGAGCACAGCCAGGGCTGAGGCACCTTGGAGGAGGGCTGCTGTTCCAGAACGCAGGTGGTGACAGACAAAATAGCCTTCCTAGGTCTTATCAGGTGATGCTGTTTAATAAATTAGACCGTATGGTGTGTAACCATCTCTGAATTATGCTGCTTGTGGTAGTTTCTTCCTCTGGTGAAGAAGTCATTTTTATTCTCTTCCATTCTATGGTTTTTAATATGTTATAAGCCTGAGTTATGCATCAGTGGGCAACCATAGCAATGGGAAAAGAAATAAGGACTCCCTCCCACCAAAAACCCAACATAGTGATCTTAATGAAAATGTAATTAACATCGAAGGAATACACACTGAAAACCAAGTAATTAAAACTAAACAGCCTCCCAACTTCCTGGAGAGCTATAGTAGATAAGATAGAGACAGGCAACTTCCTTAAAATGGCTGAAAAATAGTCTGAAGAAAGCAATCTCGGTCTTTTAAGAGTGGAATGGAACTTGTTTACCTCTGAGATGACTTTACTCCCAGTCCTAAAATCCACCAAAACACTAGTAAGAGGGTGAAACTGACCGGGTTTATTCATAATCTGAACATTAAAAAAGACATTTATTTTGTGTCTCTTAATCATGGCTTGGCTTTCTGTGTTTAGGAGGATAGACATTTCTCCAAGTTCTTTTAGAAAACATGGATTCTCACAAGAGGAGATCAAAAGTTCCAAAGAAGCCAGCTACAAGGTGAACGGATGCTTTTGATTTGTATTCATCTGTGTGCTTTGGGCATGAACTTTGGTTTTTTTTTAAAAAAGTGATTCTTTTAATTTAACTTGCTCTCTACTTAAGTTTGTGTTTTTCTTTCAAGGATGGGCATAATTCTAAAAATGAACTACAAAGGGTTAATTTTTATTAAAAAAAAAATGTATCAACAACCTTTGTGAAGTGGTTAGAAATATGGTAAATGACCACAAAGTCAATTGAGGTTGAGCTTGAGACAAAAAGTGGATTTTTGGAAACAAAGTGACCTTGATGATGGAAGAGACTTTTTGTGATATTTTGATGCTTGTAAGTATAACTAAATCACTTGTCTTACCCGTGATATTTTCCAACCATATTTTCAAAAAGACATGCATGTCAGAAAGAGGAAATTAAATCAAATTGTAAATAAGCCGAATCAAAGAAACTTTTTGCTAATGTGTCATTTCCTGTTGAATTCTATTAGTTTATTTTAAAATGCTGTTGAAAATGGAAGCCCTTTAGATATGCACAGTGAAATTTCAGTAGGCCCCTTATTTTAATATTATTTATAGTTTTTAAACAAAAGTATTTCATCTTTAAGCATTGTCTCTTCACTCTGATGCAAGTTTGTTTTAAAGTATTTTAACAATGCTGTGAAACTGTTTACTTTCCTATCCTGCCTGTGTTCTCTGTTTATCAAAACCCCTGTTGCTTCTGAAAGACAATAGATGAGCCCCGAAGGTGAATGCAAAGTTATGTTATGTGCATGGGAACATATGAATAGGGACATTCCTCTGATTTGCAAACAAGAGCTTCTTAGCTCTGTGAGGAATGGAATGGATTGAATGGCTACCTCTCCGGGTTTGGATACTTGGTAACAAACCAGTTTCCATTGAGGTGATAAAGTCATCTTTGTCTTCTGAACTGCAAAGGGTTGTTCTTCACCTGTGGAATGCACAAGCACATTTCTCCCAAGAACAAGTGCCAATTTCTGCTGAAATGGGGGCTATCCTATATTTTTACCAGGAAGGGTACTATAGACTTGTGTAAGTACTGCTTTGACGGAGAGTTGCTAATGCTTCTCATTGGTGTTAAGGGAACTCTTCTTTGGCCTGTTATTGTGCGGCCTTGCCTTGTGCCAGACTGGAAGCTGCTGAATTGGGTCAAGGCCCTGCATGGATCAAAGGTTTCAGTAATAAGCAGCGAGACTTATGCAGATCTGAAATGATTTCTTGGATGGATAATTGCAATGTTTCCTATGAAGGCTTGGCTTTGCCAAAAAATTTAGTTTTCTGACCATATTTTCTCTGGTTCCTACTTATTCCTTTCTCCCTTTCTGCGCTGGAGAAAATCTCTCAATCTCTAAGGATGTCTGACGGTTATCTGCAGTTCCATTTATTATGCAGGTCCTAAATAAACATAACAGCAGTTAGCTGCAGTTATTTGTATCCTTATTGTACTTTCAAAGTTCAATGTTTCAAAGAAGTCATATTTCTAATAGCAAATGGTAAGTTTGGCAAGGAGCAAGAAGGAAGGGAGGAGAAACATAGTCTCTTGCTGAGCAGTTGAAGCTGAATCTGGGGTTCCTTTGGATAGATGGGGGCATGAAGCTATGCAAGAGGCCCAGGCACCAGACTGCTTTCTCCTTCATTTAGTTTCCATCAACAGAAGTCTTTTCAGGCCTGTTTTTGTCTATGTGTCCTTGATGTGAGTCTCGTGTTTGCAGTGCACAAATCTACATTTAAGTGGTGATTCTTAGCAAGAGTTTCAAAATGCATAGAAGTTGGAGGGAAGAGTGGACAAAAACATGGACTTATTGGGTTGCTACTGCATATAAATTGATCCAGGGTGAAACTTTTCTGCAAAGCTTCTGAGGCTGAATTGCAGCTGGATGCTTTTCTTTCTCATTTTCTCTCAGTAGGAAGAGAGAGATTCTATGGTTTTTAAGTCAATTTCCTGTAGCATATGACAAGTATTTTTTCCCTGTCCCAAATAGAAGTGGTAGCTTTTGATTTTATGTAGTGGTTGTGGCCCTTGAGATCTTGACTCAGAAGGCTTTGGTTGAGTTTCTCTCTCACTTTACCTGGTTTAATAACTTGGCCAGGACCCTTCTATACTATGGCTGAGGGAGAAATGAGTGCAGAAAGAATGGGAGAGTTTCCCTGTTTTCAGACAATTTGTTTGCAAACAGCAACGTAACGAGTGATGTCCTTGGTGGTTCCTATCCTAAATTAAGATCAACGCTGCAGCTCTGAAGAAGCTGCTAAAGGCTCAGTTTAAAATCCTTTTCCTTGCTGTTTTCGTCTTCCAGGCTGAGAGCAAATACAAAGATGACCCAGTTGACCTGCGCCTTGACATTGAAAGACGTAAAAAACATAAGGAGAAAGATAAGCGAGGAAAGTCAAGAGAATCTGTGGAGTCCAGGCCTTCCAGTCATTCAAGAGAACGATCAGCAGAGAAAACAGAGAGGCCTCACAAAGGCTCCAAAAAGAAGTAGGTTAGAAGGGAGCACGGATCCACCCATCTTATTCTTTCCTTTCCTTTCCTTTCTATTAAAATGGTTCCATGGCCTGCAGAACACACACACACACACACACACACACACACACACACACACACACACACACTGTTAGTAATGAGGAGTCTTTTGCCGCCTACGTGTCCTCAAGATGTGTGGAGCTGAATTTCCAGAATTTCTCATTCAAGAGGAACAATCTGATGCCATTTACTGCAGATTCATCAGGCTGCTCTGTTGGATCCAGCTGCATATAAGCAGAGAGGGGCACACTTTGTGTCCTCTTGGGAGGCTGTTTTTTAGGAATAATTTTAATTATGCCAGAATGTCAAAAGTGACCTCAATATTTGTGATTTGGTTCTATTCCCCATTAAGCAAGGAAGATGAGGCTCTGTAAGAGGCTGGAACAGTTCACATGCTGTTCCAGGGCCTGGGGAGATCGATCAAATTGGGTCTTGTGCAGACTTTTGCCTGCTCAGACCCCCTTTAAAAGGTTTTCATTTTCCCTTGTCCCTGTTAAAATGGAAAATGAATCCCTCAATTTTTTTTAGGAAGAGTTGGATGTTGAAAGATATATAAGAAGACAAAATAACAGGTTGCCTTGTACAATGTATTTGCCTTTTTCACCTTAACAGCTGCTTCACTGAAGCCAGTTTTGCTACAGAAATTACTACAGAAATTGAGTTTAGCGTTTGAAGAGCTGCTTTCAAGAGAAACTCGGCGTGTGGGACTCTCCCTGGTGATACCTGGGCTGTGCTAAAGCAGCTGTACCCTGGTTTAAATGGATTGTTCACCTGACACACAGGTTTAACAAAGTAGCAGTAGCAGTGCAGAAAGCAGTCAGTTCCTCCCATTTCATAGCTATAGAAATAAAATGTTGATGAGCAAGAAGAGAGATGCCCAGTCTTTTTGCTCAGATTCCCCAAGATTGGGATTAAACAAATGTCATTCTTGTTCTTAAAACGGGAAAAATCTGAGACCTAATTATTGGCCCATTCGTTTATGGAGTGCAGTCAATAGAAGCATTTGCACCCGCACATTTATTCTAGCTGCTATAGAAGGAAGAAGGTTGGCTGAGTGGTAATTTGGTTTTCAGGAATTAGATCTTTCCCTTGCGGGGGGAGAGGGGGCCCCGGGCAGCTACTTACACTTTTCAATCATTTGTTGGCTGTGGCTGCCCAACTGAGCCCGAACTGGGCTGCGCAAGCGGTGGGCAAGCATGCATGCACATGCAAAGCTCCCTTTGTGCAAGTGGTGGGTGCGTGTGCGAAAACACACACACACCCGGCCCGCGTTGCCGATCTGCATTGTCGGAAAGGTGGGGGACGGCCACTCTAGACGTGGGTTTTCAACAGGGCAAAGGTGAGTGCAGGCCCTGGCCCATTTTTAAGGTAGCCCCCTCCCCCCCCCCCTCCCCCAGCAAGTAAAGGGATGACTGAGTCTCTGTGGTTCTGCCTGGATCCAGCTCTTCTGTGTCTTTGGTGTCCCAGGAAGCATCGACGCGTCCGGGAGAGGTCGAGGTCCAGCTCTTCGTCCTCACAGTCTTCACGCTCCTATAAAGCGGAGGAGTATCCGGAGGAAACGGAGGAGCAACGGGAGGAGGCCCCTGCTCCTGGCTTTGACAAGTCCCGCCTTGGCACCAAGGAGTTTGCTGGCCCCAGTGACCGGGGCAGAGCCCGGGGAACGTTTGTGAGTCTCCTTTCAGAGCATGTCCCTCCTGGTGCCCTGCGAAGTCCCTCAAGAAATCACCAACTAGTAGTATTATTCTGAGTAAATTCTGAGAATGATCTTACTGGTTACCATGAATTAATTTTAAATCAGTTAATCTAGATTTCGTCCTGGCCCAGCCTGCTTTCTCTAGTGCTCATGGCCAGATTTGATCCTTGGGCTGAAGGGTGTCTCATACTGTGATTTAGGATACTCTTCTGCTTTGAGCTCTTTAGGCCCCTGCTTGAAAATAACAGACCTCAACATTTCCAAACTCTGATGGAGCATAAACATGGACAGATCTCCCCAGAGTGATTTTTTTAAAAAATGGAACCTAATCAAAGCCGCCTGTGACTTCCAGTTGTCTTGAAGTCCTTTCCAAAGGCAAAGAACCCCCTGCCACCCCCACCCCATTTAGGTTTCCCTTTCCCATTTGAGTAATTGCCCCCCACCCCAGAGCAAATTGACAGAAGGGGCTTCAGACTCAGCAGCCTGCTCTGCCTCCTCCTCCTCCTCTTTAGCAGCAGTTCCGGGCCAGAGGCCGTGGCTGGGGAAGGGGTGCCTTTTCCGGCAACACCAACACCAACAATAGCAGCACCAGCGCTGACTTCCAGAAGAGAAACCGGGAGGAGGACTGGGACCCCGAATACACACCCAAGAGCAAGAAGTACTACTTGGTGCGTGAGCTCCTCCTCCCGTTGGGTGGGGCTTGGCCAGCCTGACCCTTTGGGCAGAGCTTGCCTGGTTGCGATCCAGCCCCCCGACCAGAGCCAGGCTCCCATTTGCGGCAAAGGAAGAGGGGGGGAATGGGGGTCTCCGTGGGCAGAGCTTACCAGCTGACTCCCTTTTCTCCTTCAGCACGATGACCGGGAGGGCGAAGGTGGCGAGAAGTGGGCCAGCCGGGGCCGGGGCCGGGGCCTCTTCCCCCGAGGCCGGGGACGGTTCCTGTACCGCAAGTCAAGCACCAGCCCCAAGTGGGCCCACGACAAGTTCAGTGGCGAAGAGGGCGAGATAGAGGACGACGAGAGCGGGCCGGAGAACAGGGAAGACAAGGATGTCCTCCCACCCGTGGCAGAGTAGGAGCGCCTGGTGCCGCGGGTGTGTGTGTGGGGGGAGACATCTTCGATCCTGATTGGCTAGTTGAATGTTTTCCTGCTCTTATTCCTGATTTCTCAGTGATCCTGGAGGATGGTAGAGTTGTGCCCACTATTTTTGGCAATCATTTCTGTTCTTTTTGAATGTGGTGATAGAGATGAGTAATGTCTTGCTCTTTTGTTTTCCTTTTTCCTGTTTGTGGATTTTTTTAAAAAAATCCTTTATTTTAAGCATTTACATATATATTGATAATATGTCCTTAAATGGTTAATTTCAGAAAGGTCTTCATGAATATATACATATAATGAAGGGGGGGGAGGAATAAACATCTGAATAGAAACTATTGGGACCAAACTCTGTAGCATTTTTAATTTACAGGAATTTTTCCCCAACTGAATTTAGAACTATATCTTTTAAAGGTATTTCTTTTCCTTTTTGCTGAAATTTTAAAGATAGCATGGCACAGTGGAGAAATTCATTTTCTCTCCATCAGATTACAGATTTCTTCTTAAATGATGTTAGCATCTTCATTTGTTCATTAGACTCCTTTCATACTTCTTTTCCTTCCCAATGTCAAATTTTCAGGATCAGTTTTGTAAGAAACTTCTGATTATACTAGATTTAAAAAAGCCTGTAGCATGAATAAAATGGAGAATTCTTATTATATTAATCTTTTTATAAAGCAGTTTTGATTTACTTGTGTGGTGGCCATGGTCACTTGCTGACAATTGGCTTTTCATTCTTTTCTGCTTTAAATCTGCAGTGCTTAAAAGATGCTTGGGTAGATATAGCATTCTTACTCCCAAGCCCACAAGAGAGATTCTGATTGCTGCGTGGAGAAATTATTCCCCCAGGAATCTGGCTTTGCCATGCTTCCTTTGGCCCCTCTGCGAGTTCATTTTGTGGGACGGGTGCAGTTCCTGCTTAGCAGAGCAAATTCTTAGCAAATTCTTGTTTTGCTTCCTTGTTAAAATAAAACTATGTTGAATTGAACTTTGTGCATACCATTTCATACTGCTTTTGTACTAATGCTTTCATGGCTGCGAACAGTCTTATCCATCACAGTTGTCAGCAAAAAGAGAGAACGAACGAAAACAAGTCATCAGAACTAGTGAGAAAATGCCCATCCTGGATCAGTCACCTCTTTTGTTCAAGCTGAAAATGGGAGAAGGTGGACAGGAGGTTCTGGGCTTCACTCTGTTCCTTTAATAACTGGGACTCAGGGCCCCTCCACAGCTTCTGGTTGTGTGGCCCCACTGCCGCCTCACTAGCCTCTGAGTGCTTGATAGAGTTTGATTGATTACTCGGTTACAAAGAGCAGCAAAAGCTGGACCCTGACTATCCAATTGGTCCCAATAAAGAAGATTGGACAGAGCCTGTGAGTGTGTCCAGGATTCCCTCAGGTTGGACTGGTAGGAAACAGCAGGTTTCTGTAGGAAGAAGAAGAAAAGGGCATTTTTCAGCCTAGGTAAAACTGCACAAGAAGACCTGCTTTTGCTTTGTGGACGTTGTTCTGCAAGGTATTCAGATTCCACCCCTGATCCCTTCAGCTGTTACTGTCCATGCCTGCAGTTTTGAACATCTACAGAATATTGTAAATTGACCAGAAGTCCTCCTTGTCATAAGGAATAGCTTGGAGCGATGTCAAATACTATAAGCTTTAAACCTCTAAGGTTCTTAGGGGGAAGGGGCTGACAAACCCCACCACCACCACCACCTGCGCGGTGTTACAGTTTTTTCTTTTCCCAATCAAAGCAAACCCTTGACTTCCAGTATTATCCACAGGCACCTCAATTTACTTTTCCCATTTTCACGACTTCTGCTTTGCAGGGAGGAGGCCCTTTCGGCCAGTTTTATTCTTAAAGTGTATTTGATTTCTGTCTCGGAATCTCCAGAGTGTCTTCAAGAGGATCTTCCCTTCATTTTATTCTACCTCCACCCTGGGATGTGGGCTGGCCTGAGAGAGAGATTGACCAGCCTGAAGGCACCCAGGGAGTTTCTTGCCTGGCTGTGAAGGAACAGGGTGGACTCACCTGGGTCTTTGCTACCTTGGTACCACACACAGGCCCAAACTTTTCAGTGTAGCAACATTTCCTCTACGGCATCTCTTTCCTGGATTGCATTTATGAGGTGCTTTCCAAGGTGGGCAGCAGGGTTGATACACAGAGACGTTTCATGTCAGGATTCTTGAACTCTTCTTTCCAAGCGGAGTGTTTAGCATCTGCAGTGCTCTGGCTGAGTAGACTCATACCTGGTAGGTGTAATCCGGTGTGCAGACGAAACAGAAGAGCCATGGCAGACTTCTGAAAAATGTGCATTAATGCTGAGAAAAACATCTGACCTGCAATACAAGGGGTTTTGGGCCTGAATATTGACCTAGGCCGGTGTTTCTCAACCTCGGCAACTTGAAGAGGTACGGAGTTCAATTCCCAGAATTAGGAGTTGGCAGGGGATTCTGGGTCCACCCCTCTTTAAGTTGCCAAGGTTCAGAAACACCGGCCTAGGAAAAATACAATAATGACATTTCTCTAGGAGAATGGAACTGGGTGTGTTAGAAGGCTTCCTGGGGCAGCAAAGGACGTCCATTCCCATTGGAATTTGGAGCGACATATTTGGGGATTTGTTTCCAGGCAGAGATGGTGAACCGTGATTAAGAAATGAAGAGTGGGGAAGTGGATCTAGTTAGTCACCGAGGCTTTTGTGGGGGAGAGGGATGGGGAAGTATTTTTCATTTGAAAAAACCAGAAAGGGCCCTTTAGCTCAGAGGCCGCCAGCCTTTTGGACCTCAGGGACCCCCAAACTCATTATTTTAAATCCCAAGGACCACTAATGTGAGTTTTGACTGACGTGGCTTGCTGACATTGGTGGGAGGGAGAGGGAGAGATCTGATCTAACCTCAGAGGTCTGGTGATGTTCTCCCTCTCTCAGTGGCCAGGCCAGGCGCATCGGACAAGTTCCCCCCCTCCACCCTTTCCCCCCTCCCCTCACTACCTTGTGTTGTTCCTAATGCAAGCAAAGCAAGCCTTGTGTTCCCGCACAGCCTGGATTATTTGCTTTGGGAGATGCTCTGGGGGTGACATTTCTCTGCGAACCACCAAAATTTTCTTGCGGACCACTGGTTGGCGACCACTGCTTTAGCCAACTAACCAGGAGAGTGTGGGTGGTTGTCCTGAACTCTGGCTGGGATTCTGCCTTGAGTGGAGATAAAGACTTTCTTTAGTCAAGCGGCTCCTGGTGACTACATAAAGGTCCTTACCTAGGCTTGTTTAGTATTTCTAGAATCCTGGCAGTTTGTGCCGGTCTCCCTCCTGTCCAAGTATTAATTGGATCCAACTCTGCACAAGTGTTTAGGCTGTGGTCACACAACACACCTTCGTTTGCTCATTGAATGTATTGGCAAGCCAACGTCAAGCAAATCACAGTTCAGCTTAGAAGGTGTTCTATATAAGCCAAGCTTAGATGTAACATCTTGAAAGACTCCTCTATTTAGAACGGACAGGGAGAAATTGTGCAGGTTAAGTGAAGGGTGTGTTGGGTTGCAGAATCTTCCTTGGCTCCTTCGGTTTAACATGCATTTAATATACATAACGTGACCCCCATCTGGAATCTTGGACATTAAGCGAGGAGAGAACCAACCTAGAACAAAGGAGAAGTTTCCTCCAGACGTTGTGGAGGCTTTCAGAAAGAGACTGGACAGCCATTTGTCCAGAATGGCCCAGGCCCAGGGTCTCCTGCTTGAGCAGGGGGTTGGACTAGAAGACCTTAAGGTGCCTCTCACCCATACTATCTGTGCAGAGCCGGGAACTCTGACCTCCTTTTCAGGGGGCTTGGCTTCCAAATGAAGCAATTGCCCACTAGTGGAGTGCAGCAACAGCTGTGTTTAAAACGTAGCTAAAAGGGGTGCACAGATGCGGACGCCAGTGGGGAATGGTTCCCATTTGGCTCGTGCTTCCAGCGGCAGGGGGCGCCCACGCAGTTCGTTTTCTCCCGCCTCTTCAGATGTCGGCAAGGCCGGCTACTGTGGATGGTGAGGCTGCCCAACTTGCCTGCCTCTCCGGTCGCGTTTGCCCTGCTTGGACTTCTACCATTTGTTCCAGGCTACAGATGGTGGAGCTCCGGTCCAGCCTGAGTCTCACGTTAGCCTGGCTTTTCTCGCTGGGAGGAGCCCACCCTTTAGTAGCAGAGCCCATCGTCCTCTACGTGGGCAGAGGCGGAGCCTGCTCCTGGGTACGTAGTGACAGCCATGAAATCAGTTTTTAAGAAAGAGGACCCCAAACGCAACCAATCGACACACTGCATGTAATTGAAAGATGGTTTTATGTTTTTATGTATTGTTTTCTCTGTGTTTAGAAAAATAAAAATTTATATATTTAAAAACAAAAAAGAAAGAGGACCCCAAACGCCACCATACATTGCTAGGCTTCTAGCCCTTCAGCTGCAGGAGACTCCTGGCTTTCCCAGCTCCCATTTCTCAGTAATAAGGCAGTGCCCTTCCGTCAAAAGCCATTGTGGCTTGTGGAAATACCTGGCTACCTGTCCTCACGCAACATGCAGATGGCCACACCATGCCCAGTACCAGAGATGATGCTTTCTGTTCTGCTCACGAGCTGCAACAGGCTGGCTGCCCGCAGCTCTCTTGCTTGGGGGTCCCAAAGACAAGGGGTGCACAGCTTGCAAAGTACGCAGAGTGAGTGGGCAACATTGGTATAAATTGGGAAGGGATGTGCAACGATTCCCTTGGGCAAAATGGTTCCCTTTGAGTCCTCCGCCTCTCAGATGAGACGCTCAGATCTGCTCCATCTGGAGCCTTGGCAGGAAGGCCTTGGGCCATGCCCATAGGTGGGGAGCCAGCAGTGGCCCACCCTGTCAAGGTGCAGTGGGATCTGCTTTGGGCAAAGCATCCTGGGCACTTGCAATCCAGAGTTTATGGTTCCAGAGGACTCGTTCCGTGAGTGAAACCAGCCACTCTTTGTCCTCTGGCTCCTTCCTGTGTGCGAAGGAACTCGCGGTTGTATTGCAAAGGATGAACACACATATTTTTTGTTGGGGAATTAACTGCTTGGAATTGGACTGCAGGAGTGGAATACAGAGTCCCCGACTTATCAACAGTTCATTTAGTGATTGTTCAAAGGTACAAGGGCACTGAAAAAAAAGGGACTTATGATTTACAATGGCACTGAAAAGAACGACAATTTTTCACACTTATGACCGTTGCAGCATCCCCAGGGTCATAGGGGATCAACATTCAGGTGCTTGTCAACTGGCTCCTATTTATGATGGCTGCAGAGTCCTGGGGTCTCACGTGATCCCCTCTTGCGATCTTCTGACAAGCAAACTCCGTGGAAAAGACACATTCACTTAACAACCAGGTTACTAACTTAACTGCAGTTACTAACACTTAACAACCAGGTTACTAACTTAACCAGGTTACTAACTTAACTCAACAAACGGGGCAAGAAAAATCATAAAAATGGGCCAAAACTCACTTAACAAATTTCTCACTTAGCAACATGTGGTCGTAAGTTGAGGACTACCTTTTTGCTTTGCCAGGAGTTCATGTGTGAGGTAGATGCAGCAGGGGAGCTTCAAGACGACCTGGGTGGGATCTATGGGGAAAGAGGGGAGAGGACCACCCGGGAGTCAAGCCTGCAGGTGACCAGAGGGTAACGGGCACCAGGGAGGCAATGTCCACTTTTGGGCCACATTCTTCAAGAGTGATTTTAATAGACGGATGGAAAGTCCTGCATTTGGGTAGGAAACATGAAGCTGGGTGGGCATCGTCAGGGATACTTCAGTGCTGGAATCCTGCAATGGGCACGGGCTGGACTGGATGATCTCCAAATCCTCTTGCAAGTCTTGTATTTTCTGATTATGGGCCTTCAGCCTTGTGGCCTTCCTTCAAATCCCAGCTCAACCAAAACCACCAGCGCCTCAGAAGAACCCCGTTCAAGCCTTCATCTCTCACACCGTTCTTACCAGTTTGTGGGAATCCCCCAGTTACGATCCTCAGTTAAATCCAAGGAAAAGTCTAGGAGTGCTTTTGCATCAAGGTACACCTGGAAAAGAGTGCAGGGTGGGGGGAGGGGACTAGCACAGGTTCCTTCTCCACAGAGAGACAAGCCGTTTGTTTCCCTGGAGTGGAAGAGATCGGAGTTGGTTGTGCATGGAGTAAAAAAAGCAGAGAGGCCAAAGGGTGGGCTGCCTTCCTGCCCCCCCCCCTCCGAGGAAAGGGTTTCCGTTTCTTCCCTGCCAGACCGGCTGCTCCTCCTCCTCCTCCCCCTTGCCTAGCACTCCCAACAGTCTCCTGGATGGTTTTTGGCAGTTGCAGGAAACAGCTTTCAGGAAAACATCTGGCAAACATCTGGTTCAAGTTACAACAGGACTGAGTGGAAAGGCTATTTTTACCACTCCTCTCTGGGAGCAGCCAGGAGGAAAGGGAATGCGTGGAGTTTCTTTGTCCCAGGAGCACCCCCTCCCCTCCAAGGGGGATTTCAGTTCTCCAGAGTCCAGGATCTGCTTTGTCTCCAGTGACAAAAATTAACTGCTTTCCCGAATTCCAAAATTAACTCAAGATTTTTTTTTACAGCTACTTGTTTGCATGAACTGCATCTATGCACACACACACACACACACACACCAGGGAGGGAGGGTCAAATCTCCCGCACCCCCCAAGGTGAAGACTAGGGAATCTCTGGGAGGAGGAGAGGGGAGGACCAAGTGTGGGAACAGTTCACTTCTCACAAACCAAGAATGCCCTGGAAGGGGTGGTCCACGCATCCCCCCCCCCCCCCGTGAGAGCCTGGGGAACGTGAAGAACCAAAACTTCTCAGGAAGGTATCAGTGTCCTGGGGGGGGCAGGCAGGGAGGAGGATGGACTGGCACAGGACTCAAATGAAGTCGTCCTACAACAGCAGCCCTGGGAGGAATCGATGCCTTTCTTTCCAAGTGATACAAAACGGATGCCTCCCCCCCCACCCCACCCCCCCCCCCGCCAAGGCACCCAACAACCAGCCTCAGGGAGGGAGCGCTGAGCACCACAAGAAGGAAGGACCGCACTGGAATAATTCTGTTTTATAAAAGATAAGGCAAAGTTTTACATTTTACTAAATGGAGTATTTGCTACCAATCAACCCCTCTATGCAGGGAGGAGCTAGCCTAACACAGCGCCTGCGCATGGGGCCCCCTGCAGCCCGTCTCTGCCAGCCCCTCTTCAGCCCGTGAGACGCCCCTGGCAGACTCTGCAGACGTCCCTATTCTCTCCCCCCCCCAACCCCTCTTTAAAAAACAAGGAATTCCACTGCAGAGGAAGTCCAAGGAGAGTCGCCATGTTGTAGGAAGGTAGCCTGAGATAAGATACAGTACTTCAGGTAAGGCACTGTGTGTGGGGGGGGGAGGGGTTTTCCTAGGACAAGTTGGGAGAAGAGCCTGCCCACCAGCTGGGGTCTCTCTCGGGGAGGTTGCAGAGCACATCCCTGGGCAAGCAGCTCAGCAAAGGTTGGGCTGGGTCATTCATGCTGAATGCAGCTTCTTCAGCAGTTGGAGGCAAAGGTCTTGTATCCTTCCACCGAGCAGGCCCAAAGTCCCTGGAGCCCCTCCCTCCCAGACCCATCAGGGGGTGCTGTAAGACCTTTCCAGAGCCCATGAGGGACTCCTTTCCTCCCCCTCCCCCCCACGGGTCAGAGCCGGTACCTGGGAGTGGTCCTCTTGGAGTCCCTGCCATAGTCCTCCATCCCAATTGACCCTTAGACTCCCACTGGCTGTGCCTGGTGCTCCCAGTCAGGGTCACTCACACTGGGGAAGACCCCTCCCCTCCCACCCGCCATTATCCCTCTTAGTTCAAGGTCTGTGACTGCCGCAGTGCCTCAAGGACAGTTGCACACTACACTTAGGCATGAAGGAAGAGGTTGGTCAATAGTAGTGGACTCTCCCAATGGTGCCAGTCCCGGTTCCCAGAATGTCCGGTTGGCCATTGCGCCAAATTTCTCTGAGGATCCTCTCACGCTCCTCCAGGCGCTGGGCCCGTTCCAGTTCCTCCGCCGATGCAAAGACGTTGATTGTGAGGGTTCCGTCTGGGGGGCTGGGGGATACCAGGGGCAGCTCTGTCATGGCTAAGGGGGGGACGGAAAGTACATGGTCGGTTGTATCTTCCTCCTCCTCCTCCTCCTCCTCGTCCTCGTCCTCCTCCTCGCTCAAGTCCTGCGGGCTCTTCTGGCGCTTGGGGGGAATGGCTTGAGGGTGCCAGGATATGTGAATGACCAGCAGGCAGAGTGTCAGCACCAGACCGAAGCAGACCCCCAGCACGAAGTAGAGGCCCACGCTCTCCAGGTTATCTAGGCAAGACAGAGAGGAGCAGGTCAAAGAGGAAATGGTGGCTGGGTGGGGGGTGGGGGGTAAATCCTTCCCCGTTTGTGCTCTCCAGGAACAGGCTGCTTGGGCACCCCGAGGGGCACAGAGCCCGCTCTGACCCAGCCTCCAGCTGCTCCTTGGGAGAGTCTCTTTTATTCTTTCTAGGCTGCGAGGAGGGAAGGGCAATCGACTGGGCGGGCTGGACTAAAGGGAGGGAACCTGACTCTCTCCACCATTTCTCCCTCATGGAAGAACTTCAAAGAGAACAATAAGATGTTAATGTTTAAAACAATAAGAGGTAAGTTCATTCTAAAAATCAGAAAAGAAAAGCAACAGGCACAATAATCTTTGCACTTGAAGCAGCTATTATGGGCCATAAATTGGTGAAAAAATGAAATTTTCCAGGGTCTTCTGAAAGGCAGTACAAACAGTCCTTACTTATTGACCATTCATTTAGTGGTCAAAGTGACTTTTGCAGAGCTTCTGCCATGTGATTGCTGTTGCAGTCAGTATGTGTTGTCTTGTGCCTGTGATTTTCTTTCCCCCTTAAGGAGCAGAGAGATTGGAGAGGAAGGAACTGCAAGAGAATAATAAGCTAAACTTCTACACAGATAGCAAAGTGGTCATTTTGTCTCCAATATCTTTTCTTCGTTGGGAGAGAGAAACAAGCAACCGATTTCTCTCTTTGCCTGACCCTCCCTGCTTCACAGAAACTGGACGAGATGGATTTCAAGAAAGTAATCTGTTTGTGTAGCATGTCCACAGCTCCCAACTTGGAAATTTTGGATGGTCTTCAAGAGTAGCCCCATGTAGGGTACATTGCAGTAATCCAAGCAAAAAGTGACCAAGGCTTACAATCTGCGCAAAGTCCGCCCAGGCAAGGCTGCCACCTGCTTCTTGAAGAGGAGCTGTGATTCTAGGAGGACCACCCCCCCCCACCAACTCAGTCCAGGGGAGTATAACCCCACCCAGAGTCAAAGATGACATATCAACTGGGCTGAGGGAGGGGGTGAAAGGCCCAAGAGGCACTTCAACTGGTTGAGCAGAAACCAATTTCTCCCCATCCAGACCTTTACTGCCTCCAGGTTTTCAGTTAGCACTGGCAATAGCATCACCTGCCTGGAGAGAGGTGGATGTACAGTATAGCCCCCATGCCATTGGATGACCTCCCCAGTGGTTCAGGTTTAAAGCGGCCCGAGGCCTGAGGCATCCCACATTGCAAGGGTCTGGCGCTGGACCTGCTATGCAGGAAAGGGGAGAACCCCACTGCAAAACTCTGCCTCCCGCCCCAAACCCCCCAATGCCCACCCAGAAAGATACACTGGTTGGTGGTACAAAAGCTGCTGAGAGGGCCAGGAGGGCCAGTCCCATCTTAGTCCCCTCAAAGTCATCTAGTGTGACAAGTTTCGGTTGTGTACCTGGGTCTGAATCCGGATGGAACATGGTCCAAATAATCCATTTCATCCAGGGCCCTGTAGTTGAGTGCCAACCACCCTCTCAATGACCTTCCCTATAAAGGGAAGTTTGGAGAATGATGGAAGTTGTCTAATACTGTTGGAGTGGAAGGATACCCTCTTGAGAAGGGGTCCACCATTGCATCCTTCAGGATAGGTGGCACCACTCCCTCTTGCAGAGCCTTCATCCACCACGCCACCCAAATACATACCATCTCCTGGGATCCCTGACCAACCAGGCGGGGCACGAGTCCATGTAGCTGAGCTTATAGCCACCAGGACCCTGTCTAATTCTTCAGGATCAACTGGCTCCTGAAAGCCTTTCCCAGAGAATTGGGCTCAGCCACTTCCAAGAGATCCTGCCCAGCCAGACCAATTGTGTTGCATGGAGGATTGCGCACCCATCAAGCGCTCTCAAACACTGCCTGGTGTGGTGGCAGGCACATCTTCCAAACAAGCCCCATTGGGCCACCTACCTCGGATGTGCACATAGGCTGCAATGCTGCTACTCAGGAGTTCCATTTCCCCTTCGCTGTCTGCTTCCATGGCAGATGCCTCTGTGGTACCTGGAGAGGGAAGACGGGGTTTCAGCAGTGAGGAAGCTTTGCATCATCCTGGACCGTGCATCGCCCTTCATCTGGCTAGCTGGTCTGTCTTGACTATTTATTAATTAAAAACTAAAACATAATCTGTTCCTTACATTTTCTTCAGTTCCCCAAGGGAGCTTAGAGGCCGATTGTTCTTCATTTCATCCCCAGTTGCATGAGCTGTGAGGCAGGCTGGGGTGAGAAAGGGTGAGTGGCTCAAAGTCACCCAGGAGTACCCGTTGCTGAAAGCAGGTTGGAGACGAGTGCAATGTTTGACAGGTCCTTAAGATCTGGGGTTAATGTTTTACCTCTTGATCATGGGATACACATCAGCTGAATCCGGGGGCGGGGTTGGCTTGCCAGCCTAGGAGGGCACTCAGGGACCCCCAGCCACATATTTGCAAAGCAGCCTCAAACCAGGCATTCAGCAAAGGTGGCCCTGTTTTTGGTAGAGAACAGCGTTTGCTTTTGTGCCACAGAAGGGCCAGACGAGGGACATTATGCTCCTTGCAAGGCCGAGGGTATGCTCTGGCATGGGATGAGCAGCTATGGCCCCTTTACAACAAGGCTGGCTCAGGAAACCCGCCCCTGCTCTGGTGCCTCAAAGCAGAACAGAAGCTGAATGTTTTTTCCACGCCACTCAGGTGATGTCACAGTGGTTCTTTCACATCTGCCTGTCTCAGGGGTGGAAAATGTGGGGGCAGGATGGGCTGGATCCCAACTAGAGTGCAGTCTCTGGCTAGGAAAAAGCTGCCTGGCTACTTTCAAGAAGTCAGACCAATAAGAGACATGCAACCACCTTTTTGGTAGCAGTCTGAATGAAGCAAGTTACATAAAAGGAGCTTTGAAGCCAGGATGGCAGCAAAACAGGGTCCTTTTAACCAGCAAAAGCAGAGCCTGCCTCCCCCACTCTGGCCCCACAGAGCCGTCATGGGAGTCCTGGAAGAGGCTGCCAAATTCTGTGACAGTCGCCCAGCCCAACTGCCCTCTTCAGGCAGGCCAAGAGTAAATCGAAGCCAGCAGCCAAACAGGACAGGAAGTGGTTTCTTTTCCTTGCCCTCTGTTTTAGCTCGTTTAAAATGTTTTCTGAGGGAGGAAGGAAACCGCTTGGAGCTTCCTGGCTGGAGAGGAATCTAAAATGGCACCTCCCATCCTCAAAGCTGACCCAGTCGCTCTTTTGTGGGTCTGTCCCAGGGCTTCACGATGGCCAAAATCTTTCTTCTACATCCCGTGCCTCCTGATGCTTCCTGTCCCTGTCCAGGAATGGCTCCATCTCAGGGAAGAACAAGTCACTGGATGTCGAGGCTTCTGTTTCTGCTCCCAGCCAGGGAAGGCCCCAGGCCAGGTCTCCTAGCTGCACGTCAAGGAGGCTTACAGAACAACTGCCAAGATTCCTCACTTCCACTGAGAAGCCCCCCCTCCTGCTCCTTGGTGGGAACAAATGTTGCTGCAATGAACGCTGCATCATGGGCTTTGGGACCTGGTTCAAAACATTTCTCCATCCTTCCACTCCAGAGAAGAGGACAAGGAAGGGAAAATGCTGCAAGTTCAGTTTGGGAAGGATGGAATTGTAGAAGATGGTATAGGTATAGGTTCTCCTGCTTCAGGAGGGGGGTGGACTAGAATATACCCAAGGTCCCTTCCAGCTCTATTCTAAGATGGAAAAGATCTGTGGGTCTGTGCTATAGGTGACGAGGAGGGTTTCAACTACCTCTGTCAGAGCTGGAGATGCAAACATGGAATGCAGGAGAAAGAGAGTAACTGGACTCTTAGGACACTCGGTGGAAACCAATGATTAGGAAGATGACTGACTAACAAAGGTTATGGCTGTTATCTTCACAGTGATGCTGAGAGGAAAGGGAGCTTTCGTAAAAAGTATCTGATAGGTGTAACAAGTCCGGCAGGATGATTCCAGAGATTAAGCAAGGGAGCAGTGTAACTTGGTCAAAAGGGAGCAGAAGCAATAAAAGGGGGAGGAGAGATTGTACTTTCTATTATAAATATTCACAGCTCCAGAAATCCAAGGGATGCCTCAGTCAAACACAGTGGAGGAATTAGTAAAAAATAAAACTGGCAGAGATAGTTTAAAAAGAAAGAAAGATGTGAATGATGCCTTTCAAAAACTAAGTGTAGATCAGTCAAAGAAGCAGGAAGGAGTAACAATGGGAGACAAGCTCTGCAATATAATCCTTCCAGAAATTCCTGACTCCCTGACAACTCTAACCTTCAGAGATGGAGGAAGGCCAAGGGGATCAGCTGCCCTTCAACTGATATTAAGCAATCGGGAAGAGTTAGGAGCTGGTGGAAACAGCAGGGATACTCATTCTTAAAGAAAAATAGCTGAGTGTAGTCACATTCCTGTACTTTGGACTTCCAGTTTTAATGAACTCAAAGCAATTATAAGCAAAAAGAAGAAGGGGATGGGAAAATGAGTACAAAAGTTCCTAAAAAGCCCATACAGTATTAAAAACAGAATTGCAAACTACTCCAGCAAGGGGAAAAAGTAGAGCACAGCGTTGGTGGCACAAGCAGCTCAGTGAAGATCTGACCCAAGAAAGAACATCTTCTACAGCAACTAGAAGGAGGGATGGATCACCAAAGACGTCCATAGAGAGAGAGAGAGATCCGATATAAGAGAATTGTTGTAGCCTCTGCTCACTGAAGATGGCCAAGTGCTACCTGCAAACACTGTAAGGAGAGCCAGGTGGTGCAATGGTTAAGTGCCAGGCTGGAAACCAAAGTTCTAACATTAGCCATGGATTCTCTCTCAGCCCTGGGACAAAGGAGGCAAAGGCCAACCACTCCTGAAAAACTTCCTCAAGAAAACTGTGGAGATTAGTCCAGGTCATCTGTACTGACTCAAAAGCAACTCCCTCTCCCCAAAATCCCTGAATTAGACTTCCCTTGTCAAACTGATAAACAACAGAATATATTTAACAGAGACATTATTAGGTAACAATTATCAAATGCAAAAATATTGAACAGAGATACCTGGCTTGGAAACAATACTTGGGATATATTGGAGAAAATGTTTATTACAAATTGAATAACGCTGAATTGTGGGATTTAGCTGCAAAGAGGGCAAATATGGCTATCAAATGAAATACACTTTCCAAATTACACAATCTTGTATATTAGGTATTGTATACAATATCTAATCTTGCATATTATAGCCAGTATAAGGGAGAGATCCAGTATATTACAACCTGTGTAAGGGAGAGATCCAGTATTATGTCCAATTGTAGACATTACATTTTAAAAAGGATTCAGACAAATTCAAAGAACTAAGATAATTGGGAACCAGATTTTCAAGAAACTGGAAAGTTACATTCTGTGAGAAAAAAAAAACTGAAGGAACTAGGAAGATTTATTGGAGAAGAGATAGCATATGAATATTTGAAAATGATGCAACACAGAAGTATAAAGGTTGTCCTCAATTTTTCAGAGGGTGCAACAAAAATAGCAAACATAAGTTATAGTACAGGAAGCCCCATATCAACTGAACTGTGCCTTAATAGGGAGTAGTGGAGTTTGAGGGTAAAAGAAGGGGCTCCCCTTTCCTGGCTGTGTAGTGATGGAGCCAGGCGGCCACCGCTTTGAGAAGGTTGAGTTGGGGCTCCTACAGAGAGCTGGGACGGGATTCAAGGGGCCTCCCCTAGAGTTACTAGGAAGAACGGTCTGCAGCAACTCTGTGTGTTACCTTGACTTTTTGCTGCTGTGGGACCAGCCAGGTGGTTCTTGGGAGGGGAAGGTCCTCCCTGTTTCCATCAGGTGGCATTGCTCAGGTGGCCAAAGATCAGAGGGCCTCCCTGCTCTGTGGCCGGCACTAAAGGAGCATCCAAGGACCACAAGAGGCCCCTTCCCTTGGGGGAGAACCCCTTTCACTGGGGGAAGCACCCGGAGCTCCCCGCCTCTCCGGGGGGCTGCCTGCAGAGAAGTGGGCAGAGGAGAAGCACTGGGGGGCTCCCTCTCATAGACCCCCAAGGGGGGTGCCCTGCGCAAAGAGGGGTGCCTTGGCTGGAGAGGTCAACCTTGTCCCGCTCCGTCTACACAGCCGTTTCCTCCTGAGAGTCGCAAAGGGCACCGAATAATACAAAGTCCCTCCAGGAAAGGGGACAGAAGGTGGCGAAGGGAGCCACTTTCCAGGGCCCGGGGGAGCCCCGGCAGGGCCGCAGCCTCCCGCCCAACAGCAGACCGAAGCTTCTCCGGCGCCACGAGGCTGCGGGGCCTCAGCTAGGACGGGCAGGAAAAGCGGGAAGGCGGGGCGGAAGAAACCCGCGGGAGCCAAACCTCGGAGAGCCGCAGCTGGAGACGCTGCAACTCTTGGACGTGGGAAGAAGAACATGGCGACGCCCCCGCCCCCCCGCCAGGAAACCCGCCTCGCCTAAACGCCGCGAAGGGGGGAGCGAGCGGCACGGAGTCTCCCCCCCGCCCGGTTCCTTGGCGGGACAACCGCGGCCAGGCAGCGCCCAGTCCAGGCCGGGTGACGCCCCCTCCTCGCCCTCCTCAGCCAGTCTGCGGGAACGCGGCCCCATAACTGCCGCCTTCGCGGCTTCGGGCGGGGGGCCGCAGGTCCGGGCAAAGGGAGAGAAGGCGGCGGCGGCGGCGGCGGCGGCGCCGGACCCCTTCCTCCAGAGAGGCGCGGCTCCGGCGAAAGGGGCTCCGTTTGGGCCAACGGGCAGGGCGGGCGAGGTTCAGTCGTGGCCGGCAAAACGAAGGGGCGAGGCAACCTCTGAGCCCACGCAGAGTGCCGGCCAGGAGTCGCCAGCCTCGTCCTCGGCTGGACTTGACGGCTTCCTCCGCCCCCTTGTGCCACCCACGAACCGCCGCGGCCCGAAGTCGAAGCCTGGCGCAGCTGCCGGGCCGATCCGGAAAGCGAGCTGGTCCGGCGGTCGTCGAGAGAGCCCTCCTCGCCACGTCCGCCGCCGGGGGAGCCGAGGCGGGGAAGCGGCAGCGCCTCGAAGGCGCGTCCGGGTTCGGTGCCGCCGTCAGGAGCGGGAGCCGCGGCTTACCTGTTGCCTTCAAGGCTGCGGCCGCCGGCTCCTCATCGCGGGGAGGCAGGCAGGGCCCGCGGGAGCGTCCGGCCGGAGCTGAGGAGCGGAGCCGAGCTGGCCGACCGCCCGGCGCGAGTGGAAAGGGCGCTCCTTTCGGGGCCAGCCGGGGGCGGGAAGCGAGCGGGACAGGCGGGGCGACACCGCCCCAGAGCCCCTTTCAGCGGGATTAGCAGGGCGGGAGCCCGTCCTTCCGCTGGGACGGCCTCCGGGGCGGTTGCCAGCGGCCCAGGGAAGCGGCGTCCTGCCCACCGAGAGAGAGAGAGACCGGCCCGCTCAGCCGGCTGGCCCTTCCTCTCCCGCGCGGGCTGGTGAAGGCTCGGGGGCGCCGTCCGGCGAGCGGCTTCAGCTCAGGCAAGGCGGCCTCAGAGCCCGCCCCGTCTTCAGCGGGCGCCCCTCCTTTGGGAAGGGCAAAGCGGTGGCCGCCGAAGGGCGCATCTCCGAGCGGCCCCGGATGCTTTTCGTCAGGCGCCCGTGACTCCATGCAAGCCGGGAGGCTTTGGCCTCCCTCCCCGCAGCCTCTCCCGTGAGAAAGCCGCCCTCGGCTGGGCAGAGGCGGCCAGAGCCGGCGGGTTTCCAAAGGAGGCTCCGGGCCGTGTCCGAAACGCCAGAAACGCGTGGCGGCCGCCGTGGCGGTCAGCAGCGGCTCCAGCAAGCGCCTGCGGCGGGGAGGGCGCCTCACAACCCCGGCCTGGGCGGCTGGCTAGGCTGAAGCAGGCCAAAGGGCGAGCGGGGGCCTCTCAGGGCAGCTGCCGCTTCCCCACCCAGCCGCCCTGGTTAATGATTATTCCCTCCAAGGCGGGGCCTCCCTGGCGTCTCGGCCCTTCAGGCGCACCCAGGCTCCCAGAGGGGCCCCACGCACCTCCCCCCTGGCAGGTTTGGGCAGGCCAGGCCTTGCTCTTGTACTCTGCTCTGTAGCTCAGCAATGATCCCGGCTGCCTAGTGCCACAGGTGGCGCGGAAGTGACCCTCCCAGCTGGGACCCTGGGCAGAAGGGAAGCGCAGGCCCAGCTCTCTTCCAAGCATCCACTGGAATGCCTTGAGCTGGCCTGGACCACACCGAGTGAGGAGGTATTGGCTTGGGCTGCCTCTAAAACAGGGGTCCATAGCCCCAGGTCCCAGAACTGGCACCAGTGCATGGCATGCCAGCAACCGGGCAGCGCAAACAAGCGAAGCCCCACCCGCGGAATGCGGGCAGCACCTAAAACCACAGCCCCTCCGGTCCATGGGAAAACCTCTCTCCACGGAAGTGGTCCCTGGTGCCCAAAAGGTCGAGGGACACTGCTGTAAAATACACAATGTAGTTAATGCATATAAATAACAAGCTTCCTTTATATTTTTTTATTTTCTTGCAGGCCTGTGTTACCAGCAGTCCAGTGCTGCATGCGGTCTGTGGGCTGCGGTTTGGACACGCCTGCATTAGAGATCCTGGAACTGGGAATTCCTATAAAGCTGGTCGAGGGGGATACCATGAGTGGCCAAACACAGAAAGACATTCCTGCTTTCCTTTCAGCAAGGGGAGGTGGAGGAAAGAGAAGAATATAGAAGAGGATACAGGGAAGGGAGCCCACTCCTGCACTGCTTACCTGGGTATTAGGAGGAGAATGATCCAGGGCCTTTGGGAGAAGCCGGGAAGCCCAGAAAGTCCCAGCTTCTCCTCCCTTCCTCCAGGGTCCGCCTCCTCCTGACTGCAAAGGGAGATGCAGGGGAGGCTCAGAGTTGGGGTCTGGTTTGCATTAAGGTTGCAGAGCAACAGGAAATAGCTGCTGGCTGGGACCAGAGCTCCCCCTTCCTCTTTCTTAAATACCAGCTTGGGGAGGGGGTTGGTGGAGGAGGATCGGTTGGGAAGTTTGGTTGGAGAAGAGCACTTATCAAGCCTGCTCCTCAGCTGGACGGGACCACCGTAGTCTCTTCCTTAAAAAAGTCAAAGGGCAAAGATTCTTCTACGTTTAACTGCAGGCAGACTTCAGACGGCCCATGGCTGGGCAGGAAAGGTAGCAGAAAGCGGTTGCTCTCCTGCTTAGCGAATACTTCAGAGGTCCGAGAAGCAGCTCCCTGAAATCTAGCCTTTGCACCTCACACATTTTTCAGGGTCTAAAAGTCTTGCGGCTTTCAGGTGCTCCCAGTCTCATGTTCTTGTTTTGGGACAGTCCTGCAAACGGTTCAATGGGGGGGAAAGTACAATAGACTCTTTCAGCACAAAACAGGCCCGGTTTGGTTTAGTGCAGGGGTGTCAAATTCAATTTCATGGAGGGCCGCATCAGGGTTGTGTTTGAACTTGGAGGGCTGGGGTGGTGGTGGAGGAGGCCATGCTGGGCGTGACACGGGACTCATATGGGGGGGGGGGCACCTTTGGTGGCCAAGTGCTAAGGCAGGACTTCCCTCAGACCCTCCCTCACTCTCATTATAATCTTCCTTCCTTCCTTCCTTCCTTCCTTCCTTCCTTCCTTCCTTCCTGCCTTCCTTCCTTCCTTCCTTCTCCTTTCTTCTTCCCTCTCCTCTTTCCTTCTTTTTCCTTCCTTACTCATCTTCCCTTCTTTTTCTTTGTCTTTCCTCTTTCCCCTTCTGCTTTCCTGGCCCTTCTTGCATGCTCAAATGCAAAAGGGGAAACATTCCTCCTTTTGTTTTGTTTTTAGTTTGTTTTGCTAGCCCTCGGCCAGTGAAGACGGAGCTGGGGGAGCCGCCACAGCCCTGCAGCCCTCTGCCAGGGAAAACTTGCCTTAAGGTCAAGACTTTGTACTTGGCTAATTGAGAATCTAAGAAGGAAAAAAAAAGAGGAAATGGAGTTTTTTTTAACGGTGTGTGGGGGTTTGGCTATAAAGAGGCCTGTAAAGGAATGGTTCTTATCCAGCCTTCCAGTCCATGGAAGAGAAGGAACAGGCCAGGCAACTGAAGGAGGGAAACATCCAGGGAGCCCAGAGGAGCCAAGCCTGATTTGATAGGCAGGAAGATTCCGAGAGCAGATCTCAGGGAGGGGGTTCCAGATCCCGAGGAGGATTCCACATCCGTTTGTCAGGAACCAACGTTGCTAAACAAACCTCATTTGACTTGAAGATTAAATAAATACATAAATGAAATACAGGCAGCCCTCCAGTTATGGCCACAACTGAGACCACAATTTATGTTGCTAAGTGAAACATCTGTTGTTTTTCTGTTAAGTGAGTTTGCCCCATTTTATGACTTTGCTTGTCACAGTTGTTAAGTGAATAATTGCATTTGTTAAGTTAGTAACATGGTTGTTAAGGAAGTGTCTTTTTTCAGCACTGTTGTAACTAAATGAACTGTTGTAGGTCAAGGACTGCCTATAGTTTCCTAGGTTGTGGAAATGCCATTGGCATCGTGCCTTCAGCAAAGCACTTGGCCAGGTGCCCCAGCTAGTGAAGTGTGGGTGGAATGGCATGGCAAGTGGGTACCTTCCCATGGGCGCTTATCCAGAACTGCTGGTCGGTGCCTTTTCCAAGTTCAGCTCTTTTTAAGAATTATGATTGAGTGAATGCTTATCAATCTGAGAACAGAAACCGCTTGGGGTGGTTGCTCCTGGAGCAGAGTGGAATAAAATTCAACACGTAACTCTAGAAGTGAGGGAAATGGGATGCAGACAACAGAATGAAGTTTAATCAGAGAAATTAAAAGTTATGAATATAGGAAATAAAAAAAAAACCCAGACTTATAGGACGACCGAACTTGTGAAAAATCTCTAGAAATGGAAGTTTAAAGAATGGTTAAGCAATGTTAAGCAGAGTAAGAAATAGACCAAAAAAGGTAAGGCATGAGACAAAAGGAAAAAGCACTAAATCTAATTTGTACTATTTACTGTACCATTATTTAGCTTTCTATTTTTGAACCTACCATCCCTCTACCAATCCATTTACTGGTTTATGCTTTAAATGTCTCCCCCTTTAGTTAGGCTCATCCACTCTGTCCAACCATGACTTTGATTTATTGCTTCCTTGATCCATTAACCTTGTCGTATATTTTTTTGCAGTTCAGGCAAGAAACGTGGAGGTGGTTTGGTCATATCAAACCACTTCCACGTTTCTTCTTCTTTTAGTTTCATATTCAATTAATTTAACATCCATTCAACCTTAGCTTCTTGTTTTAAGTACCATCTTCTCACTTTTCCTAGTGTAACTCAACTCTTCTTTTTCCAATGGGTAGAATTATGCTCTTAAATACAGCCACTTCTGCTTTTTTTTCCTGATAAATACTCATTCCTTACAGCTGTATAATTTTTACTTCATCTTGCCATCTTTAGTAAATATCGCACCCAGAAACAGTTTCTTCCTCACTTTTTTTAGACATTCTGATCAATTCTTTGTTGCAAAGATTTAACTGGTGTTATTAGGATAGAGAAGTAGATAAAAAGATTAAGGGTTCTGATTAAAGAAATGTATATACATTGGCTATTTCAAAATAATGTGATTTTGTTATGACCTATCATAATATCATTGTGATATGATCGTTTGGTCCATCACAAGGCTTATACAATCAGTGTAATGTTTGCTGCAAATCATTTGAACCCTCGGCTAGCAAAAAGGCATTATCTGCATTCGTTCCTTACATACCATAAAACGCATTAAACAGCCAAGGGAACATCATGGAGACCTGGATTAAGTATTGCTCAATGTGGAGTGGTAATTCCATCTGTGCACAAAACATTTTAAATAGATTTAAATAGATAAACAGAGTTGGAAGGGACCTTGGAGGTCATCTAGTCCAACCCGTCTTGCCCAAGCAGGAGACCCTACACCATTTCTGACAAATGACAGCCCAGTCTCTTGAGAGCTTCCATTGATGAAGCTCCCACAACTTCTGAAGGTTGTTCCATAGGTTGATTACTCTGTCAGAAAATTTCTTCTTATTTCCAGGTTGAATCTCTCCTTGTTCAATTTCCATCCATTTTTCCTTGTCTGGCCTTCAGGTGCCTTGGAAAACAGCTTGATCCCTTCCTCCTCTCTGTGGCAGCCCCTCAAATGCTGGAAAACTGCTCTCCTGTCTCCCCTGGTCCTTCTCTTCCCTAGACTAGCCAGGCCCAGTTCCTGCAACTGTTCTTCGTATGTTTTAGTCTCCAGTCCCCTCATCATCCTGGTTGCTCTTCTCTGCACTCTTTTGAGACTCTCAACATCTTTTTATAGTGTGGTGACCAAAACTGGATGCAGTACTCTAGGTGTGGACTTACTAAGGCTTTATAGAGTGGTATTAGTACCCCCCTTGATCTTGATTGTATCCCTCTGTTAATACAACTTAGGATTGCATTGGCTTTTTTGGCTGTTGCCGCACAGTGCTGGCTCCTATTTAGCTGGTTGTTCACTAAGACTCCAAGATCCCTCTTGCTATTAAGCTTGGTTTCACATATACTGGTTTCACTATATGTGTCCTTTGGGTTTTTCTTGACTAAGTGTAAGACTTTACTTTTGAATTTCATGTTGTTAGATTTCCTATTTCCTCCGGCCTTGCTGACTGATAGTGCCACCCTCTGCCATTGCGAAGATGTTCATGCTCAGGAGGATGCTCAGGGTTGTTGTCCCTTAAGCTTTGGCACCTTGGCCTTCGCTTGACCACCAGCCCCAAAAACATCTCCTGTGCTTGCTCTTAATGGGTATACGTCCCATTCGTTTGGTAAATAGAAAATATATTAGTAAATAACGTAAAATGTAAATCATAATTATATATTCGCAATAAGATGTATTTGTAAATGCATCACCAATATTGATAACAAACAAGGAACCATAGACTGTCGATAGTAGAATTGTTAGTTTTTTAATCATTTTCTTTTTTTCTATTTCTTTTGTTTCTTCTTCTGGTTGCTCACAGTCCTCTTTTGGACCCCTTCGTTTCAAATTTTGCCTCATCGCTTTGCACAAAGTAAGCCCAGTGGAGATTTTGCTTTTCCTTTGCATCAGGGAATGGTGCAGCATAAGGGGTATATAAAGGAAAAGGAAGCTGCAAGAATTACGTCCAAGAGGGCAAGGAACAGTTAGGACCAAAAAAGGCACAGAAAATGCATTGATTTTGATCAAAAGCAAAGCTACTTCTAGCAAAGTGAATGGAATTAAAAAGTTTTAGAGCTTTGTACATGAATGCTATCAATAAAGCAAAGAAATACTAATGAAAAGAATGTCAGAAACGCCATGAGATCGATGAAAAAGGAAAGATTGTGGGAAGGCAACGTAACTGGAGAAATGACAAAATGTGCTTATAGATCGGCTGTGCAACATGTTTAATGTGCTTGTGAAAGCTGCACATGACAACTGGAAGAATGGTCCTCAGTGCTGAGAGTGCAACCACCTGTCAGATCCCTGTGTCTCCTGGTTGGTGAAAACCTCCAGCAGGTGAGTTCAGGCACCGATACATTTCTCATTGTAGGAGGGGATGTTTTCAGGAACTTTTGCCCCCTCCTTAAAAACACAATCTCTTGATCCCACCTGTCTGGACAATTTACATCTAGCCTCCCACCTTCCCTTTTTAGAGTAGGTGGTAGGAGAGCTTGGCAGCTTCAGAGGATCCTGGATGAAATGGATTATCTGCCCTTCCAGTCAGGTTTCAGGCCTGGTTATGGGGCAGAAAGGGCACTGCTCTCTGGGGAGAGCAGGATGGGAATAGTGCATCCATCCTTGCTTTCCTTAGCAGACTTTGGCATCACTGACCAGGGTTCCTTGGGGGGCAATTGTGGGCCTTGCGTTTGGGCAGCATAATTCTGCACTGGCCTGGTTCCTTTCTCCAAAGCTGGTCACAACTAGCGTTGATAGGAAACGAGAGATCCAGTCAATGGCTGTTCCTTTGTGGGGTGCCTCTCTGCTCCTTTTTAACATCTACATGAAGCTGCCGGGTAAGGTCATCTGTCATCATGGAATGAGGTAAAAATGATGGACTGATGTATTATTATTTCCTTTAGCATATGGGACGTGTTAGCCAGGGATCACTGAGGGGGCTGGCTGCCTCTGTGAAAGGAATTTTTTTCAGGCAGTGTTATCTTTACCTACAGGGCACCTGAATGCCAGAAGGTAATCCTTTCTTGTCCCTCTGCAGTTTATTTGCTCATGTGAATCGAGCCGCCAAGCTGCCAACCTCACTGGTGCGCAGGCCCAACGTCTTACCACATGAGCCACTGCAGCCTTTGCATTTCCATCCCTCGGGACCCAAGTGATGCTGTTGCTGCCCCCTCCCAGCACCTGGAGGCCGAGGTTTCTGGAGGCTTTGGTCAAATCCTGCTACCTTTGAGCGGCTGTGTGTGTGTGGAGCTTCCAGCTTCAGGACTTTAATATCCTAAGTTGTTCTGGATGGGGCTGCACTTCTCCAGACAGACATGGTGCTTCTGGAATCATGACTCTTGCTTGATGAGCAGATGGCAGTTGTGGCTAGGACAGCCTTTACACAACTTTGTGTCATGTGCCACTTGAGTCATTCCTAGATCGGGAGTCCCTACGCTCATCTCCCTGGTCATCTCCCTTCTGGACTATAGCAATGTGCTCTACATGAAGAGTATCTGGAAGCTTCAGCTGGTGCAGAATGCGGCCACATAGACAGTTCTTGGGGCCCGGAGGGCAGCCCATGTCACTCTGCTATTGCGCAAGATGCACTGGTTGCCGGTTTGCTTCCGGGTCAGTTCAAGGTGTTGGTTATCACTTTTAAAGCCCTTCATGGCACGGAAGCAGGTTATGTGAGGAGCCATTTCAGCCCAATGGGATTCCCCTGCCCCACCCGTGCCAGCAGAAAAGGCTGGTGGGATTCAGAAGAACCTTTTCTGTTCTGCTTCTTGCCCTCTGGACCATCGTGGTCCCCCAAGGCCAGAGCTGCTCCCATCCTCTTGAAGACATGACTGTGCCAGTCAGCCTGGGGCCCTGATGGGGGTGGGGCACTTTGGAGGAGACCCCCCACTGCCTCCCTGTGAACACTCTCCTTCCTCTCTATCCTGGTTAGTTTTATTTTAATTGAAATTTAAATTCATGACCCATGTTTATTGTTTCAATGTTTTATAGTGCATTTTAATTGGATGGAAGCCACAGAGATGGCGAGATAGTTGGCATGCAAGCTTTAAAAAAACTGAAACTATTAAAAGGCATACACTTTAAAAACAAAAAACTGGCACTGTTAAGCTTCCAACATGCAGCCACCTCATTGTCTCGGCACTTGGGAGAAATGCTAGATCTTGAGTGCTTTTAGGAGAGTTAAGCGGTTGAGGCCTGCCCAACTGCAGAGGGAAGAGTGATCCATGGAGCAATTGCACCTGGAAAGAACCTACAAGCCAGTGCAGCTCGTGTAATGGGTGTTGCATGGGCAAACCTAGGGGCACTAATTACTGTGCACATCACTTTATTTTGGACCAGCAGCAACTTCTGGGTGGTCTTCAAGGGGGCCCAGTAAATGGCCAAGTGACCAAGGCATGAGTGACCAGGAGCAACTGGTGCAGGAAAGGGCATAATTGGTGCACCAGACAAATCTGTGCAAAGCTCCCCCCACCCTCACGGTTGCCACCTGCCTCCTTGAGCACAAGCTGTGGGGACCACTAAATCGTTCACTAATTCAATCTGGGGGAGAACCACCCCCTCCAGAGTTAAAGGTAATGATCTGGTCCAGGGAGCCTCCCCCCACCCCCCAAAGCATCTCTGTTTGCCAAGGTTCCTCCTGTGCAGCTTCCAGGCACTTGGCCAGCATTGGCACAGTAACCACTGTCTGGCTAGGGGTGGAGATATATCACTGGGTATCATCAACCTGCTGATGGTCCTACAACGGTGAAGCATAGCGAGGTCCTTTAATGAGAATCTCTCTGCCATTCAACACTGATCTTCATAATTGGAGCACATTTCTATGCCCAGATATTCCAGAATGATTTGCTTGCATTTAGGTCAAGGCGTTGGTGCTGCCTCCCCCCAATAGCTGTTGAGATAGGAGGTGTGGCCACCTGCACCTCCCCAGAGATACAGGCCAGGAAAAGCTATGGAAAGAGACGAGTGAAAAGCTCTTATGAAAGAACTTAAGAGTTTTCCATATTGCATCCTGGAAGGCGAGTGGTGGGGGAACCATTGGGAATAATAATAACCAGACTTCTAAGTGCTCGAATTCTACCTTATGAAATTTTATTGCTGGCATGCTGGATTAGGTGGGTGTAATACAAAAATAGGTCTCTATACAAATGTTCTTCACAAGTTTTTTACAATAGGAATTTTGTCTGTGGTGTCTCACCCAATATGACATCTCCCCAAGCCAACCCAGCAGCTCACAACATCCCTTTTCCAGGCCTCACCCCACCCAGGGTCCTTTTCCATCTCTTTCCAGCCAGCTTTTTATTGCAACAGATGGTGGAACACCCAAATCAATGGAGTATTGCTATTTTTGTCAAGGATGGGAGAAGGACCAGATCATTCAGACGTATTATTAACTATCTTGGGGAATGGTGAAAAAATCAAAGGTGGGAAGAGGGCAGAGCTATGAACTTGCATTCCAAGGATTTGGGAGGCGACTCCCTTGGCACAGCCTCCCGCCGCTCTCCTGGGAAGACCCCCCATCACCCCTTCTGGAGGGCAGGAAGCTGCTCCACCTTCCCCCGGCAACTTCTGCTTCCAACGTTCCTACGGGGTGGAACTTAAAGCAGACTGCGCTGCAGGTGAGGCCTCCAAGGGCTCCGTCCTAAGTGCACGTCCCCACAGGACTACATAGGCCTCCCACATCTATATCAGAAGCGCCTCTCTCACACTTGAGAATCATGTTCAGGACTCCTGGGCAGCAGGACTCACCAGGAGAAAGGAAGGCTGTGGAAAAACAGCTCAAAGGCCAAGTGCCCAACAAAGGCTGCCGCTGCTCTGGCCTCTGCTGCCATCCCTGGGCAAGGCTGCTGGGGAAGGACCCTGCTCGATGGCCCGGAGAGAGAAGGGGGGGTGGGGGGGGGCCACCTAGCAGGCTCCTAGGCCGGTTTCCAGAGACTGACCATGGTAGCTGCACTCGTGTCCTGTGCAGCAGTTCCAAATGACAAGCTAAGCTTCCTCTGGATTCCCCCAGAGTTCCAGACCTTTTTGGAACTGTGTTTTTTCCTCGGGGGCAACAGAATCAGAAATCTGCTTGTCCTGCTTCAATCATGCCAACACGCTCACCTGTGGGAAATTGCTTTCTACTGCTCCCAAAGGGTTTCTTTGCTCCCCCCACCCCTCCCCCATCGGACGGGGGCTTGCTCCAGGCTACCAGCCTCCAGGTCTTCCAAAGGGCAGCACAACATTGGAGAGCCAACATTGCTGGGAAATGAACTGATGATGGAGGAGAAAAGGTAACGGGAGACCCTGCAACAGAATCATCTCCACAGGATGCTGTGCAGGACTTATCTGGCAAGAAAGGCATCCAGTCCAACCCCCCCCGCTCCCCCCCCCAGTGGCTCAGGCATCACACAGCCTGATCCTAGCCTGGAGCAATGGGCAACCCCTCTCCCCAACCTCTGCCTACAGGCAAGTGCTGTGGCCAGAGACAAGGATGGGAGCATGCCAAGAGCGCAGGTGGGGGCAGGGAACTGAAGTGAGGTCTGTAGTGGGGGGATGGGGGAGGAGTAGGAGGAAGAAGGGACAACTCCCCCATTTCACATTATCACAAATTTATCCCTTCAAACATGCCTCCATGCTTAATGGGGCAAGAGATAAAAACAGAATTAATGCAACATTACTGCACTTTTCAAAAGCTACCATTAAAAAAAACCAAAACAGAACACCCAGGAGATCCAAAATAATTAGGTGGATCGGAGACTTTGGTCTCCAGAAAAGCTACATTTTAAACAGCTCTGGGCTGAAACTTCCACTGGCTGGAACCTGCAAGCAAAATTTCCCCGTTCAACAAGCTCAGAGTAAAGATGAGACGTTTTGCAAGGCTGTAATCACACTGGCGTCCCAAAATTAATGCTTGCACAAATTAATTCAACCTGGGGCTTAAGCTGAAAGCAGAACCCAGGGCATCGGACAGAAATGGGCTTAAGAAAGAGTTCCCCTCTGGAAACCCTGGGCAAAGGACAATGGGGGGAGGGGACGATGAAGCTTATTCAAACCGTAGGGAGGGAAATGCAGCCCACCTGCTTTCCAGAGTTTGTGTGAGGAACGGAGCCTGCCGGGACCACCTTTGCCAAACCGCTCCACATTCCAGTCCAGAGAACAGTGTGGGGAGAAGAGGCAGAGAGGTAGATTGCAGAGTCCCACTTTGTAAAAGCAGGCTACGGCCCACGATGGGGGTTCAGGTCCTGGTCCCAGCCAGGTGTCTTCCACGCATCCTCTTGGGGCTGCCCCGGCAAGCAAGGCCCCTCAGCACACAGGGAAGACTGCTACATCGCTTGGCACCCAGGCCCGGCCCCGACTCTTGTGCCAGGCTGGGCGGGTGGAGCGCGACTCCTGCCTCCCCCGTGGGAGCTACTTCCGAAGGTAGCGCTGTGCGAGGACGGCGGCGTCCAGGGCGCTCATGGGCTGGGCATCGTGGCCAAGGCGCCTCACGGGAGGGACGCTGCCAAACTGCCGCTTTTGCAGGAAGGTCTTTGCCTCGTGGAGCGTGTTCTTCTCCTCTGCCAGCAGCAGCTGCTGCCTCATGTAGTTCTCAAACTCGTACTGGGAACACTCCTCGGCCACCTTTGCCTGCAGGGAGGACAAAGCCAATGGGGCCTTTTGCCCCCAGGAGACAAACGCCGTGGGCCTCTGCTGCCTCCTGGGCCCCCAGAGCCCCAGCCTCCGCAAGCAGCAGGGCGGGCAGTCCGACAGGTAGCCTTCAGCAGGCGCCTGCTGGGTCTCTCTGCACCTGCATGCCCCAGGTGCTTCCACGCCCCAGATACCCTGGCGGCAGCAGGGGCCAGTTTGCATTGACTGCGTGCCAGAGAAACAGAGGGAGGAGCCCACGAGGGGAGCTGGGCCAGCAACACAGGCAGTTCCCAACTTACAACCACAATGGAGCCCAAAACATAATATCGTTGTGTGAAAAAACTTGCTAAGTGAACTTGTCCTATTTTACGACTTTTCTTGCCACGTTTGTTAAGCAAATTACTGCAGTTGTTAAGTTAGTAACATGGCAGTTAATGGATCTGGGTTCTCCATTGGCTTTGCCTGCTAGAAGGTTGCAAAACGACTCCGGAACACTGCAGCCATCACAAGCACCTGAATGTCACAGTCACGTGACCGCCACGGTCACATGTGTGAAACTTCAAATGGTCCTTAAATGAGGAGGTTGTGAGGAGGAGGTTGTAAGTTGAGGGCCACCTGTAGATACAGGCCTTCGTCCCTCTCCTGGCAGGCAGAGGCCCCGAGGAAGGCCTGGGACCAGCAACGGTGCCTGGGCTGAGGCTCCCTCTGAGGGCCTCCACGGAGGAGGCCTCTCCAGGCTGAGGGGGGGGAGGGGCAGACCTTACCTCGTGCGCCTGCTCTGGGCTGGCCACCTGGTCGTCGACGTCAGGCACCACCTGCAAGGGCCCCCTGAGGGAGGACAGGGACTGCCTGCGGGGACAAAGGCTTGCTGGTCAGCAGGGCAAAGGCTCCTGCGAGGGGAGGCAGCGGCCACTGGACTCCCAGGGGTGGCCCAGCCCAGGCAGGGGGCCGCTTGGCCAGGCCAGGGGGTGTCACGGCGCACTGCAGAGCGCAGGTCCTGGTCCCAGGTGCTTCTCCCTCGGGGTAGAGAGGAGGGAGGACAGGGGCAGCGCCTGGGACGATGCCCTCACCAGAGCAAGCCAAAGACGGGCAAAAAAGAGCCCAGAGCTGGCCAGCTTGGCACCGTGACTCCAACCGCTGCCTCTCTCCTCTCTGCTCCCCAACAACCCATGCGCCTAGAACCGAATCTCCTCCGGCTCCCTGGTTGGAGAGCCCGAGTGGAGACCCCCTGGCTCCCCTGTCTAGCCTAGGCAGAGGCAGCGGCTCAAGCGAGGGGGCCGCAAAAGGCAAAACCAAGGTGCTACCAACGTGGCCTGTCGAACACGGAGAGCCCGGAAGCTGCTCCCTTTCAAACGGTCCCCTTTGGACGGGCGGAGAAGGGCAGCCCAGCCCAACCCCCCTCCGTCCGGCAGAGCCGCCCCAAGAGACCTCCTCTCCCCAGCGGCCCCTCCCTCCCTCACACCCCCCCTCCCCCCTCACCAGGAGGCGATGATGGAGCTGAGGGATTCAAGTACTTCCGAGGCCGCCAGGCGCTGCTGGGGATCCAGGACCAGCAGCTTCCGGATCAAGCAGACGGTGTTCTCGGACACCCGCCCGTCCCTGCTGGAGAACAGGGGAGAGCTAGAGGAATGGCCAGGAAGCAGGGCGGCTCAGGGCGGGCGGGAAGGCCGAGGGCCACTTTCACTCACTCTGGGATGGCGTACTCGGCAGCCTTGATCTTGCGGAAGAGCTCCTGAGGGATGCTGTCGTAGAAGGGGAACTGCCCGTAGAGCATGGTGAAGAGGACCACTCCCAGCGCCCACATGTCGCTGGGCTTCCCGCGGTAGGGCCGACCTGCAGGGCAGAGGAGGCACCCGCAGGCTAGCATGGCCCACCGAGGAGCAGGACCCTGCCGGCTGAGCTCACGGCCTTTCTGCCCGGGGAGAGAAAAGGTGGCCAGCTCCCCCTCAACCAGCAGAGTCTCTTCTGCATCCGCCAGCCAGCCAGCCAAGGCAAAGAGGTCTCAGAACCATGGGGGCTCCGCCTGGAGCAAGCTGGAAATAGGTCTGAAAGTCCCTCCACTGCTGCGCTGGGCAGGGGAAGAGCCTCTGGGCTCAGGAAAGGGGGAAGAGGGGAGCCCTCGGGGGAAGGGAGGCTACTTACCGCTAAGGACGTCGGGACTAATGTAGGCAGGGCTGCCCCGTTGGTCCTTCAGCAGGTCATCCTCACTCACCAAGTGCTTCCCAAGACAGAAGTTGGTGATGGTGATTCGGTGGGTCCTGAAGTAAAGACAGCATTAGAAGGGAAGCAGAGAGGATCCAGGGGCTGCAACGGAGGCGATGTGAGATCCCAAAATGTGCTGCCCCACAAGGACGAGCGGAAGGAATGTGGGGTGGTCACCCAGGGAAGACGTGGTAGCTACGTTCAGCTGTGCGTGTGCGTGTGCCACAGAGAGGATAGTTATCAAGGGTTTTCCATGACCACCAAAACGAAGTCAAAAGCTGCTGCTATAAGCTGCAGTTACCTAGATTTCATTGAAATATATGTTAACACACGGACAACAACGGAACAATCAACTGAGGCAGGTTATGGGTTTTGAGTCTCTGGAGTCTTTTAAGAGGTTGGATAGCCAACTCCGACAGTTGGCGTCACTGATCTCTTTGTACACTGCAGAGGGTTGGAGCAGGTGATCCTTGTGGTCCCTTCCAACTCTACAATTCTATGATTTTACGATATGGAAGCAGAGTCCCAAGAGAAGAGCCCCCAGTCAGCTCTCACGACAGATGATCCTGACTGGCTCACTGATTAGATCCAAATTTAAACAGCCTCCAGGGCTATGCATTGTGACCACAAATGGACTTGTAAGGCTCTGGAGAACCAGGACTGCCCAAAAGCTCTGTGTGTCTCTTTTGGGTTTGATCCAGTCCTTCAGCCTCAGGGCTCCTCCCTGGAGCTGTCAAGAGCCTGTAGGGGAACAGGGGGGCAGAAGAGAATCCAGGGTGCTGAAAAAAGAGGGTGGGCTAACATCGCCCCAGAATCCCCACTGCCATCAGCCCTCATGCCTGCGGTAACAAGCAGTGCGGGCCTACACTTGCTTCTATTTCACACCGCTGGGTAAAAATTGCCAGAATCCTCAGAACCTTCGAAAAGGAATAGGAATAGAAAAGGAATTGCTGTCATAGAAATGCAGCACCTTTTAAAAAGGATTCTTCCAGAGAAAGACCATCAATTTAATTCCTGAATTAAAAGCAGAATTAAATTGGAAGACTTCATAGAAGAACAGATATTTTGGTGTTTTATCTCAATTAACATTTGCTTAAAAAGGAAAGAAACTTCCAGCTCAGACAAGTACAGAATTAAGATGGATCTCCTATAAAGCAGAACAAGGGAAATTTGCCAAGCAATAGTTAAGTTGTTATTTTATATTCCCTTCTATTTACCCCAGGAGGGGTTTCGCAGCTATAGGATTATAAAGCCAAGAAAAAAAGCATAATTACTGCAGAGAAAAGAGGAGAGAGAAGGCAGCCAAACAATCAAATGCACCAAACCAAACTTCTGCCATTCAAGACTATTTATGAATTCAGCCACAAAGAGATTCCAAATTTCATGGGCTGCCTTTCCATGGAATCATAGAGTTGGAAGAGATTGCAGAGGCCGGCCCAATCCTGTGCTCAGTGCAGGATCCACTGCAGATCGCTGCCCAGACTGACCGAAGACCTCCAGGGAAGGCCAACGGAGAGCTCTTTGCCCCTGAAGTCCAAGCTCCACTTCCTTTCCTGCAGGCTCAACCTGTTGGCGCTGGCCTTGCTCCCACAGCAACAGAAGAAGGGCCTTCTTCGTGGTGGCTCCCTCCCTCTGGAACATCATCCCCACAGAGATTAGACTGGACCCCACGCCGACTCTCTTCCCGAAGACCTGGTTCTGCCAGCAGGCCTGGGGAACCCAGCGCGGGATGGAGCCCACCAAATGGCTTGGGTGATCTGCTCTCAACTGGGGGTGATTTTACTATATCAATTTATTTGATTTTATGGCGAACAGGCAGCAATACAAATCTAATAAAATAAAATAAAAAAATAACAACAACAGAGGTCTACCTCCTGCTCCTTCTCCTGCATGCGTTCAGTAGCAGGCTTCCCCTCATCCTTTCCCCCTGCAAGCTAAACATGGCCAGTTGCTTCCATCCTTCCTTAGAGGACTTGGTTTCCATTCCCTCCTTCATTTTGGTCCCCATTCTCTGAACATGCTGAACTTTGTCCATGTGGTTTTAGACTGAGGTGCCCAGAAGCAGACATGAGGTCCAGTTTTCTCAGGATCCATCCCTTATCCGGGTAAGTGCATGGAATAAACCACAACCCAGCTCACAGGGAAGGAGCAGCCCTTCAGGCTCCCTGACCTCAAACTACCTGACAGCTCTAGAAGCCATCAACTGCTCGGTATGGTCAAATCGAGGAGTCCTGGTCAAAAACTCAGCAGCTACCTGTTCCAAACAGCTTTCTCACAGAACACACTGCAGCAAGTTGATCCGAACATGGCCAAAATATGGGTCCGAAAAGTGAGGTTAGAAAATGCCGTAGGTGGCAGAAGCCAAAGTAAGTTTGCCTGAAGTAAGTAAGTTTCTCTTTCTGAGGCTGAAACAAGGAGCCTCCCCGGAACTGAGAGCTTCTGGGCTCTGCTTCCTCACACGTGGTGAATCCCAACCTCTAAGAAAGAGCTTCTAACTTCCCAACAGCCTCTTGGAAGCCTAAACTGAGCCCACTCAGCCTCCTTTCCAGGGCCAGAGAGCTGCACGCATTCACGAATGTTCACACTCTGGCTGGAGGCTGGACCAGTTCTTTCCACCCACAGTCTTGAAAGAACTTTGGGGTGCTTTCCCCATGTGGGAATGAGAAGAGGCCAGGGGGGGGCTGCTGCAGAACCCTTAAAACGCTGCTTTTAGGAGGATGCACAAAAGCTGCTGCCCAGGGACACCCCTCGATCTGTCTGGGCATAATGAAGACCAGCTAGACTGGTCTCCCTGGTGACTGGCAGAGTAGCCACACCAAGGGCCATCGCCCTCAAATGGTTGCTAATATCTCTTGTCGTTAAGGGCTAGTTTTGTGCCGTTGGCTTTACTTTTATTGGCCAATGACTGGAAAAACCTTTCTGTCTACCTGCATCAAGGACAAGCTGCAAAGTCACTCAGAGCAATGGCAGGGCCAACCTCCCAATTCCTGACTGGGGAGCTGACTGACTCTTCCGGTACTTCCAGCTGCACCCGATGGAAGCGTCACCCATTCTTGGACCTTTGCCCACCAGAGAACAAGAGGGGTGTACAGGAGAGATGCCACCTGCCCTGCTACCCACTTGCCCAGCTGTGTCCAAAGGACAAGCATCCCATGGTCGAGCAATTTGCAGAAGGAACACACCTTTTGTTTAGCACCATGTTCCCCAGTTTCAAGTCTCTGTGCACAATGTTCTCCTGAAAAAATAAAACAATCCTGCAATTAGAGCAGCGGAGGCGACCCTGCCCAAGGCAGAAGAGCCAAGCGAAGCGTGTGACGGAATCCCCCAAGAGAAGCGTCCGGCTCAGCTCCAGCTTCCGTCCTTTTGCTCCTGCCAAGGCAGGTCAGAAACGACGCTCAGTAACATTGAGGGTTGCTGTCCCGACCGCAACCTTCTTCCAGCCGTGCCAGATTCTGGGGCCAGTGTGCAGCTACCACACTGCGGAATAAGCGCAGAAACAGGGTACCTTGTGCAAGGCTTCCACCACCCGCACAACGTCGTAGAAGATGACAACCGTCTCCCGTTCACTAAGCCGCTTCTCTTTGATGACGTAGTGCTGGAGGTTGATGAGCTCAGCGGTCTTGTCACTGAAGTCGTGGGCGCAGAGGCAGTCCAGCACCAAGCAGATGCGTTTCTTCATTTTCCGGACCATCCGGCTGGACTCCAGATCTTCCACCAGCTCGCAGGTTCGGTCCTGCAATGTCCCAAGTCACAGGGACCAGAGTTAATTGAGCAGGGAGACCCCCGCCCCACCCACTGATTAAAGACAAGCCCATTCTGTGCTGCAGTGCGGGCTTTGCACCCGTGCAAAATGACGGCTCTTCACAGCCATGAAGGAAATCCTGAGAGATTTCAGAAAGGCGTGGGTGGGTGCAGAGATATTTTGTCTTACCAGAAGTGCACAATTCTTCCCAGCAAGCCGTAGCCTTGCCAAAGGGGGACAGCCCTTCACCTTGCTTAGGCAATTGTGATTAAAGTGGCACAGAGGGGCATTTGATGGGCAGAGCCTAACAGACTCAGGCAGAGGAGCTGGACTGGGACTGTGGCCGCCCCTGCAAGCACCACACGACATCAACACCACAGCGTCCCCAAAACCAATGAACTTGGGTTGCGCCATTTGAAGGATTAAGAAAACAGGCCTCTTGAGGCTGCACCAGATCAGTGCTGGGAGGCCAGGAAGCCGTGCGCTCCAGCTCCTACCTGGAAAAGGCCGTGATGATGCACCACCCCATCCTGATTGTGCAGGAGAGAGAGGAGGGAGAACTCTGTATGCAGCAGCATTTTGCCCTGGCGTTCCTCTTGGGTTTCTGTGCCATGGTCCCTCTTGTCCTCCAAGGTGAGGATCTTTGTGAATAAGACAAAGGAAGAGCAGCTCAAGACAGTACCTTTTTTGCAGAAAAGCCAGAAAGTGCCAATCTCAAGTGCAATGCACACAAAATCACAGCAGGGCACAGAGGACCTTGGCGCGCCAAGTTGACATCATAAATAAAAGAGGCTCTAACAAAGAGGGCACACCTTTCCCCAGCACTCCTCCTGTGCCCCAGTTGCTGTGCCCGGAGCACCGATTTGGGGGTTAATGGTTCTAGGGCAGGTAACAGTTTTCACATCTTAACCTCTTATATCATTACCACTCCCAGCCTCGGCAGCAGCAAGCAACTCAGTGAAGGTGTCAGAAAGGCCTCTCTCTACCTGAGCCCTCTGGGAAAGCATCCCCACCTAAAAGGGGCTGCTGTGGCTTTGGGGACTGGACAGCTGAAGAAGGCATCCCTCCTATCACTTGAGGGGAACCACCAAAGTTTTGGTTGTGGTGCCACCACTGCAACTAAATTTCCATCGAAGATTGACTAGGCCATGCCTATCCCACTCCATTCTTCTAAAATAGCATTTGGAGGACCCAGATTGTTGGGGCAATACACTGACTCTGCAAATCCCCCCGAGATGGCTGTAAAGCCCTATAAAGCAGTATATAAGGCTAAGTGCTATTGTTATTTAGCAGTAGCACTTAGGTTTATATACCACCCCATAGCACTTGACAGCATTCTCTGGGAGGTTTACAGTGTTGAAGCATTACTTGCATATTCCCCCCAACAATTTGGTCTTCGTTTTACAGACTTCAGAAGGTTGGAAGGCTGAGTCAACCTGGAGCGCTGTTAGGTTCTAACTCCTGGCTGTGGGCAGAATTTGTCTGCAATACTGCATTCTAACCACTGCCCCACCAGAGGTCCTGTTTCACATGCGCTGCATTCGATCCCACTTTTAAAGGTTCTGCAGTTCAGCAGATCTTTAGGGCTTAAACACTGTGTCTCTCTTTCGTGTCAGTTATTTTGGGGGACCTGCTTTTGTAAGTTGCTTCTTACCTTCAGCTGATAGAAGTCGTCTGTCCCATCTTTTCTTGCCAAGCACTGAACAATGCTAGGCACTGGGGAGTTTCCCAAACGTGGGCCTGGGAACATAAAAACAGAACGTCTAGAAGCCCCCCCTGTGCCCAACCAATAGGACGGCCCATAGGAAGCCGAAAGGGAGGTGGCCCTCGCGCGTCCTCCCCAGCTCAGCGCAAGAGCAGGAGAATGCGGTGGCCACCGGCCCTGGAGCTGAAGCCAGAAGGGCCACACACAAACCAGAGGCACTGGAGGCATTGCCCTCTTTTCTGGGGAAGGGCAACTCAAGGTGAAGGGACAACTAGGCCACCCAGCAGTGACCACAGCAGACAGGGATTCAACACCTCCATTTGCAAATGCTGAGACAGGATTGTGTCTCGGCTCCGATCCTCCTACCATCTGGGCTACCTTTGAGGAGTCCTGCAGGGTTGCAGCCTGGCTGAATATATGGTCTCTCGGGGGCCAGGAATGTCCTCCTGCCTTATGGCAGAGCTCATCAGGCAAAGGAAACCGATCTGCATGCCTGATGATCTGACAGCACTGAATATGGGGTGGGGGGGGGGGCAGCATCCCTTGGGGGCAACAATCACTTTGACTCACCAAGAATGAAAGGCCCGGCTCTTTTGGTGTTGCTGCTGGAAATCCCTGGGCAGAGGACCTTGGCTGATGTTTCCCCACCACCTCTCTCGGAGGTTCGTCGCTTCATTCTGAGTTCTGCAAAAGAAAGGCAGACGCTGCTTTAAGCCCAATTCACTTTCTCAAAGGAGCCTTCCTATCAGTTGCCTTTTTGTACCACACAGAAACAGCTCATAGATTTCTTGCTTGTGGATGACCTTGGGGGAAGAGCTGCTGCAAGCAACCAGAGAGCCCCCCGAGAGAGAAACCTAGGAAGGACCCGCTGCAGGAGGAGCCCCTCCCCTCAATGGGCTCCAAGGATGTTAGCAAAGTGGCTGTGAACTGATCCAAGTGCTGCCCACCCACTGCAGAAGCACCAAGAGCAGCAGGGGAAATAAAAGAGGTTTTCACACTACTAAAGCCATTCGATGTGTGGAGCTGGTGAACTCCTCCTGCTTTGGAGATTTCAGCTGGTCTCCACTGATCGGCAGGTTTGAAACACCAGCTGCCACTGATGCTGCTACAGCCAACAGAAGCTGGGGGGAGCCACCCTAATGGCAAAAGGGGCTGAAGGGATCTCCTAAAGGGTGCGATACTGCAACAAAGAGGGCAATGAGCTCACGGAAGACCCTGCCGGTCTCCCTACCAAAGACTCCCGGGGAGAAAGTCAAGGAATGCTTTGGCGTTGAGGGAACACAGGGCAGCCTGAGAGGCTCATTTGCCAGCCTACGATCACTGGTGCACAAAAAGAATGGGGTCCACATGTCCACACATTTGCCTGTGTGTCTCTTCTAAGGACAAAAAAAATGTGTCAGGCAGAGCACAAGAGCCTCACCTGCAGACAAGCGATAGACAGGCACACACATGCACAATGAACCCTAAAGCACAAAGATCACCATCCTAAGGATACTCAATTGAATACAGTCCCGTTTTTGAGGCCTAGCGAAACACAAGAACTCACAGGAAGGAGCATATCTGATCACTAAAGTCACCAAGGGCAGCGGAGCAAGGGTACCCAAGGCAGGAGTTCAGGTTGTGGTGCTTTGGATAGCTTCTTCTCAAGTCTCATGTGGTGCACCACCACCACCACAATGAGGCACAAGACTGTAACTGTCTTAGCTGTTCTAATCTCTGAATGTAATTCTTTGCATACAGAAAACACCCAGCCGAGTTATAGACAAATGCCTGCACAAGACAGCAATGAATCCAATGTTTGCCAGATATTCTCCAAGTTCTGATCTTTGCTCTGGGTCTGGCTGTGCCTAATATATAAATTCAAACATTTTCTTTGTTGCACTTCATATGGCCCACAGACAAGATGCAAAGCTGATTTTGCTACTGATCTGGAACTCACACTTGTCTTGTTTCTTCTTAGCTTTCACCTGATTGGAAAAAACAGCCCACACCTTGTTTACTTCTGACCTGGCTTGATCATGATTGCAGGAAACAGTTAGTGCTGGAGGACTCTGGGTGGGGGCAGACTGGCTAAGGGTACCTTTCTTTTGCTGCCACTTTTGACTTGGCTCTGTACAGGAAGCTTCCCTGCAAAGGTCTCCTGCCAGAGCAAGGTTCCTGACTGAGCCAAGGGCTTTCGTCAAATCCAGTACAGAGTCCGGCCCAAACGCATCTGTCAGCAATGCAATGCAAACCATGGCTGGACCGTAAAGACAAAGACTTCTTCAAGTCATGCTGGACTCTTGGGGTCTGCCTTCATACAGTTTCGTCACCGTCTACTTCCCTGGTTGCCAATGGCCCTGGAGTTCCCACCTGGTCCCTCACAAGGACTAACCAGACCGGATTCAGTTTGCTTTTGGAATCAACCGAGATTCACTAAGTTCCGACACTGGCAAAAGCAGGTGTTGTGTACTGAATAAGTTTCCTTGCTCAACTGAGATTAAGCCCTACGGATTGTGAAGCACTTAGGGGGGATGCCCTAAAGGATCCTTTCCCTCAATTTAATTCTGACTTCACAAACAAAACGTTTTTAAACTTTACTGTTGGAGTTTCCTAGTAATCACCAACCTTGCTAAATTTCTGAGCCCTAATTAGGTTAGCCTGAACTAGAGCAAAATTACTTTTTCTACTTTTAATTGGCCAGAAAAGCAGTACAGGTTGGGGCAGCCTCATCTTGTTAGATTTTAGCTTCAGTTTTTTGTCATGCTAACAGCCATGTTCCCAAGGACAAAAGAAAAACAGCCATATTTCATCAGGAAGTAAAACTCTGAATACACAATTATTACAATGTGCTGCCTTCCCGATGACAGAATGCCACCTAGAGCCACACTGCTGACTAGCCAAGCCAACCTGCACTTTGATCAAGTTTCACTCACAGTTGGTGAAAATTCTGGATGGCCTTGGGATTAAAATATTCATCAGAAAGAAAAGCAGAACTGTGCTGTTCTCAAGAACTTTCCCCATATTCTTAATAAAAGTCCTTCTTAAACTAACACTGACATCATTTTACATTATGTAGAAGGTGCACTTCTATTTGTATTTTGCCATGAATCTATACTGGTTTGCTAGTATACTGGCAGGATGAGCAAATAGTTCAGCTCAAGAAGAAATAAAGGAATACATTTATCAAGGAATAAATCCTCATTAATTCAATGGGACAGTTCTGACAAATATACAAAAGTGCATGCTAGGATGGCAAGGCAAAAAGTCCTGCTGAGCTATCAAATCCTTGAACAACAGACATAACATTGATTCCTATTTAACCACCTTGACACAATATGTTAAAATCTTCATGGGACGGTAGAAAAGTTGCTACTGTTCATCTTAATATTGAACAAGATGCAAAAGATCAGTTTTCTAAGTATGCACCTCATTTACCAGGCCATTTCCAGGCAATCTTGTTTTACAGCTGCATGTGAACACACAGTTGGCAAACTAAACTCAAAGTTGCAAGATCAAATCTTGGTTGGCCACTGGGACCAGAGATGGACTCTTCTGCCCAGCATGAGTCTGAAGCTTGGAAGAGTAAATCTTGGTCCAGTAGTAAGTGACCGAGATTCAATCTTGCGACATTATTCAGGGACTTCAGGGACTGTATATTTGCCTTCATCACAAGGGTTCTCTTCCAATCCACGGTGGGCAGGGAGGCCAGGTGAGCAGAAGAAAGCTAGGCAACCTCAGAAAAGCAGCAGCCGATCTGAAAGCCTGAAGCCCTCAAAAGCCAGAACTCAGGAGAAGGAGAAGCAGGTGGGCTAAGCTGCCTCTGGGAGCTGTGGACGCCCCATCACGGGAGGCCTCGAAGGAGACACTGGGCTGCCAGGGGCCGGGCTGGAAGGCCCCCCAGGAGAGACAAGCAGGAAGAGGGGCGGCTTTGGCCTGGCCACCCCTCAGCCCGAAGGACACCGGGGCCTCCCCATCCACGGGGTGTGTCACCCCCGAGGCCGCTGGGGAACAGAGGCCACAGCCGGGTGAATAGCCACGTCTGGACTCCACCGGTCTCGGGTTTTGGAACCGCCGCTTCGCTCTCCCGCCTGCAACCGCCACGGCCTCCGCCAACTGCCTCCCCCGCTTCCGCCGCCCCCAAAGGCAGCGCCGCCGCCTCCTGCGCCCCTCGGCCTCTCCGTCTCCCGGCGGAGCCTCCGCTCAGCGCCTGGGAGGCTCCCCAACACCCCCGGCGCCTCTTGTGGGAAGGCCGGGGGCGCCCGCACTCGGAGCCCGCCCCCCCGCTCAGCCGGGCCCGGTTTCCGCTGGCCTTAGAAGCCGACCCTCCCACGGAGCCTCGGCCCCGGAGGGCTTCCGGCTCCCCCCGCCCCCAAAGGCCGGCGGCTGCAGCGGAGCCTCCGCTTTTACCGTCAGCGGCCAGCCAGGCCCCGGGCCGACGGGGCTCGCCCTCCCTCGGCGAGGCGCCAGGCCCCCTCCCGCCGCAGGGGCGCCGCTCTCCCGGCTGAAGGGCTGCCGCCCGGGGGCCTCGCTTGGGGAAAGGCCGCCCGGGGCCCGGAGGGTCGCGTCCTCCTGCAGGCGGGCCTGGCCAGGAGAGGGGCCGCCCCTGCCGCAAGGCCCGCGGGGGAGAGGAGGCGGGCCGGGTCTCGGGGCTTCTCCGCCGCTGCCTCCCGCGGGCTTCGGCTTCGGTTCCGGGCCAGCGCCGAACGCCTCCGACCCAGGGAGGCGCCCGACGCCACGGAAGCCGGCCGCCCCGCTCGGGCCTCCGCGGGGAGGAACCGCCGCCGAACCCCCTGCCCCGCCGGCCCCCGCGCCCTCTCACCCATCGCCGCTGCCTCCGGCCCTGGCCCCGCCGGCCCCACTCGCCAGGCCGCCTCCCGCTCGGGCGCCCGCCTCGGCCCCTCACGGCGGACGTGACGCAGGGGACGTCGCTACGCCGGCCCCGCCTCCGGGGTTGGCCGGGCGAGCGAGCACGTGCCCCCCCGCCTCCTTCGTCCGGGGACTTCCGGTGCTGCCGGGGGGAGGCTCTCTGGGAGGAAGGCGAGCCCGCGGGGGGGGGCGGCCCAGGCGAAGGAGTCCTGTCACGAGGCCCGCCGGGGAAAGCGGGGAGGAGCCGCCGCCTGCAGGCCCCGAGGCTGGGACTGGCTCGCAGCGCTTCCTCTGGCGCCTGCCGGCGGGGCCGGACCCGTCACTTGCCCCATGTCCTCCCGGTTGTGTGGCTGGGCGGGAGGAAGAACGGAAGGCCGGGGAGGCTCTTTAGGGAGCGGGGGCAACCAGCCGGGCGTTTGGGGCAGGGGGCCGTAGACAAGGCAAAGGCCGACGGTCGGTGCAAGAATGGGCCGCGGTTCGGCTCCAGGGCGGCGCTCCCCAAGGTTACGCCAGCTGTCCGCGCTCTGAGAGCCGGTGCGGAAGGCGCCGTCCTTGCCCTGGATCGGCTGCTTTCCCTGCCTCCTGACGGGCACCTCCTGGGGGAGCGGGGGGAGCCCTTAACGCCTGCGCGGCCTCCATTCTATGGGAGGGCAGATTTCCCTGGAAGGAGGGCCGCGTTCAGAGACCCGCCGGCAGCAGAAGAGCCGAGAAACGCAGCCGTTGGGAAGCGACAGGCCGCGAGAGGAGAGCTCCCTTCGGCTCCCAGGGCGCAGCAGGCGGTTGGCTGTCCGCCTCTCCCCGCTTCTTCCACCCTGGTCAAATAGTGTCACTTCTCCCCCGCCCCCCCTTTGCACCCCTGGCTCCTTTCCTCTCTCGGGAGGGATCCTCTCCTGAGGTTCAGGGCACCCGGGCTCTCCTGCTCCCCTGTCCCAGCCCTCCCCCACTTCCCTCGCCCACTTCAACACGTTCCTTCTTCCGGGCAGGTTTTTGTGTGTGATTGATCTTCGTTCATCAGCTATTTGCTCTTGGCTATCTCTCCCTCTCATTTGACCAGCTGCCCTCCTTAGGGCTTCATTCCCACTAGTTCCTTTCTCTCCTGACATACACACGGCATTCCTCTCTCATTTCCATTTAACAAAATGGATAGATTTTTAGATCTTAGGACCATTGTCATTTTCTTTCAGACTATGACCTTTAGCAATTATTCTACAAAGATATTCAGACGATTTTTTTTAAAATTCAAGTGTTTCCTATTTACCTATAATTCACAAAAATATGTCCATTTTTCCTGCCATCACATTCTGTAAGGAGGCAGTCCACACCCAAAGAGCTATGGCTTCTGTGCAAACAATGACAATCAGGGAACATTTCGGGATTGGTTTGGTGGCTTCCTGGGGACCTTTGCTTGGCATGGCAGTAGGTCACAAGGTGGAGGACAGGTGCCCTTTGATAAGGGAGGCAGGTCATGTCCCTGGGAATTCTGATGGCTTTATGACTTCATCCCTGCAGGCTAAAGGGCCAGTTACTGACAGCTATCAGTCATCAGAGGGAAGATGCCTTCCTAGAGGGCAGTTGCTCTTCAGTGGGGCTCCTGCACTCTGGGGAAGCTGCCCTCTTTTGGTACCAACTCTTAGAGGGTGAAGCGAGGGGAAGAGATGGGGTTAGGGTGGAAAAGTACTTTGTTCTGCTATCCAACTTTTTAATCAGTAACTTAAGGCACTTAGCAAACTATAAATAGGATGGTATTTCTAAAAATCTATCTGCATCAGGGTAGGAAAAATGTTGGCCTGGTATAAACAAGGGAGACTATGGCTTGACCGTAGAACATGTGAAATGGAATCTGGATCCACACCTCTCAGTGAAATAACTTCATTCAGTCAATTACTCTTTTGAGTCATATTAATAAGAAGAGAAAGTCTAGAGCATAGCAAATGTGAGTGTCTAAAGTAGGATTAGTGGAATCTGCACTAAGGTGGGATGTGTGTGGAGGAAATGCATTCACAAGTTTCCTCCAACTTGATGGTTTCTGGCATGAAAAGCAACTAAAACTTCAGCTATTCTCCATTTACTGAAAAGATCTATAAGGCTCAGGTTCCAAAGCAAATTATTGTGGTAAGACTCTCCCTTGCCTTCACCCCTCTTTTCTAGCTCTAGAAATACCCTGAAGTTTATGAAAGGAATTCAGCAATAAATGGGAGAATGATCTCAGATTCTGCCTCCAGAAACAGCCTCAAGTAAGCAACATGAATGAAACTAAGTTTCATTTTTAGAAACAAAGTTTTATTCATTTATAAAACCAGAACTCCCCCATTTCATTCTGAAAGGGAGGCAGCAGCAATAGGCAATGCAGTAGAAGCAAGCCTCAACTTGTTAAATCAAACTGATAGGATTAGACCAAGGAAAGGAACATTTAAGATTAGCATTACCCCGCACCTTGGGGACCACTCACAACCTCAAGTAGGCAACAACTTCCCAAACCGTTCAGCTGTCCCAGAACCGATAGCTGAAGTAGCTTTTGTCTTTGCCAATAAAGGAAACCTTTTCAAGCAGCTGGCTTTCATTCCGGAGCAATCTCGTTTTTCTGGGGTAGAATTCTTCCTAGACTGTGTGGTGGCACAGTGGTTAGAATGCAGTATTGCAGGCTAACTCACTGCTCACTCCAGTTCGAGACTGAATGTATGTCAGGGAACACATATACCTGTCATTTGGGGACAGCTGCATAGATGTTCCATTTATATTTCTGCAAATGTAATGTTCTGGCTAGGGGCTGCTCAAATAGCAAAGAACAGGAAGTTGGATCATCCAATCAGCACTCAGGGTGTGCACTTCTACACAATGTGCAGCTGGGACTTGGGAGCAGTGCACAATGCAGCCATCTGCAACCTATGTTATCCATCAGCCCTTTTGCAGTGTGTGTATGCAGGGACACCTAGACAAAGTTGCAGGCAGTTCTAAAGCAAGCAAGATTCAATGAGACTGTTTGCAAGCAAAATTCCACCCATATTTACTCCAGCAATCTACTACCAATCTACTATCTGCTGTGGTTGAGTTGGCCCAATGCAACAAAGCCTAACTCAGGTTAACAAAATGTAACAGTCCTAAAAACTCAAATTATGGCCTAATAGAATGGTATTGCTATATCATACTGAATTACGGGCACCCACTACCATCTGTTTTTGCTAGGACTAGTGTGTTGTATGAGCCCAGCCTTCAAATATGCAAAAACGGCATGGTTTTGAACCTCATTCTTTTTAGGCAGTTTTTTTTTTACAGGCCAGGGACCATAAAGAAGTAATGTGAAGAACCAGCCCTGGAATTCTGGACTGTTTCATTTTTGTGTGTCTGGGTTTTCCCCAGATAAAAGAGGGACATTTTGCTCACCATCCTTTACTTAACAAATTAATACAAAAAGCTCCAGAAAATCCAACCCATTAGGTGCAAAATCAGTTTTCGTTTCTGACTACAGATTACTGTAATCCAAAAGCATCGGCATACAGAGCTCCAACAGGCAGTCTGGATTTCTTTCAGCAGGCTGAATTTTAAAGCTTGTAAGTTTATTCTTGAGCGGGAAAAGCAGCTCAGGGGGGAAAGAATGTAAACAGAAAAGCCTCCGAAAACCTCCTTCTTATTGGCAGGCGGAGGTTTATATTCTGGCAAAGGAAAGTCACCATCCGATTCCCCTTTGAACCGGAGCGGGGGAAGCCGCCACGGCTTTCCCAAGCAAGCGACGGGTCTCCGGGAGCAAGCAGGTTTCCAGCGCCGGCTGCCCCGTGGCTCCGACTGCCCGCCGGGCCGCTCACTTGCCCGCTGGCTTTGCCCGAAGGAACTCGGTCCTGCCCTTGCCTCGGCCGCCGAAGGTGCGCACGCGGTGGATGAGCTGCAGCTGCTGCTCGATCGTGGCCCGGATGTCCACCTCGTCCGGGATGTGGACGTAGCGGACGTTCCTGCCGGTGATGAAGAGCTCCTGCAGGCGGCAAGCGCGGCCGCGGCGGTCGGTGAAGGTGGCCTCGCCCAGGCGGACGTTCATGAAGGCGTCCACGTTGACGATGCGGCCCACGGCCACGCTCTCGTCGCGCAGCTCCACGGTGGTGATGCGGCTGTGCAGGCCCTGCAGGAGCAGCACCAGGCTGTTCTCCGCGATGGTGCGCTCCCTCACCGAGTGGCTGATCTCCATGGCGGCCCGGAGCGCGGCTCAGCCGGAAGGCCGCGGGGCCCGCATTCCGGCCCCGCTTTCTAGCACTCCCTCTTGCGAACGGCCGCGCCTCCCTGCCCCGCTCGCCTCGGAAGGAAGGGCCGGCCGACCCCGGCCGGCTTCAAAAGAGCCGGACGAGGCCCAGCCTCCAAAGCCGCGATGTCATTGGCCGGTCAGAGTTCTTCCACTCGCGTTGGAGCGCTGCCATTGGCCCCGCTGCGTGAAGGAGGCAGGAATTGCTGGACCGGATGTTGGACCCCGGAAGAGGAGCTCCCTCCCCCTTCATCCCGCCGATGGCGCGTCTCGGCCTACGGCGGCCGCGATGGTCCGCGCGGTGCCTGCGATTTTGCGACAGGATGGGGCTGTCCGGCGACGGAGCCCAACGGGAGGGGGGAGGAGGGGGCGCCTGGTCAGTGATTTCTGAAGTGGGTCCATATCCCGCCAAAGGCAGCTAGGGGGGGGAGGAAGGGGAGGTTTTCCCAGCGGGGGGTGGAGAACCAAACTCCTGCACGGCCTTCCCCAGCCTTTCCTGGTTGGCGGCGCTGGTGGTGGGGGAATGGTTTTGTGCGCGGGGCACCCACCGCCCACGCGGCCCGGTTCCGAATGGGCTGGGATCGCGGGGGGGTCCCGTCCTAGTGGACAGCCGCTTAATTGCGAGCCAGCAGTGGCTGCCGGAAAGGCCAGCACAGGCCTGGGTTGCACCGACCGAAGGGGAGCTTCAAGACCACGAGAGATGTTAGGTCAGGGACTCCTCGACTTGTGACCACAAGCGAGCCCAAAATTTCTGTTGCTAAGCGAGATGTTTGTTAAGTGAATTTCGCCCCATTTTGCCATCTTTCTTGCCACCATTTTAACAATGAATAGTGAATAGTTGCAGTTAAAACAGTAACGGGGCTGTTAGGTGAATCTGCTTCCCCCATTGACTTTGTCAGGTCACAAAAGGTGATCACGTGGTCCCAGGACACAGCGACCGTCATAAGTACAAGTCAGTTGCCAAGCATCTGAATCTCGATAACATGATCACGGAGACGCTGCAATGGTCATAAGTGTGAAAAACGTACGTTAATTTTTTCAGTGCTGTTGTAACTTTTGAGTAGTCATTAAACAAATTATTGTAAGTTGAGGACTACCTGACCTGCTGCTTTATACTGCACTGGTAAGGTCACACTTGAAGTACTGCATTCAGTTTTGGTCACAATGCTGGGGCCCTAGAAACTGCAGAGAAGAGCAACAGAGATGGTTAGGGGCCTGGAGGCTAAACCGTAAGGCTGACGGACTGTGGGAACTAGGTAGGTCAAACAAAAGGGACGTGATGGCAGCCCTGCGGTGCTTGAGAAGCAGCAGACTGCCGGACTTGCCATCCTGCGCTTCAACCTTGCTTTGCTAGATGCCAGCCTGCCATAAACTGAGCAGGGAGGGGGGCAGACAGACGGACAAGGAGCTGCTGGAGAGAAGGAAACAGAAGCCACTCATTGTGCCTTCTCCAGGCATTAGCTAATTGTCCCAAGGCCAGGCGCCTGGGAATCATGGAACGTGACGGTTCACCATCTAACTCCTGCTCCTGTTGCTGGGACCATTACCAAAACAACTTATTCAAAGGTCCCAAAGGTGCTTTTTTCAAGAGACAACTGGATTTTCTTGTTTTTCTTTGAAGCGAAACATCTTCAAAGAAAAACAAGAAAATCCAGTTGCCTCTTGAAAAAAAGCTTCTTTGGGACAACCTGGAGGACTGAGAATCTCCATAGAAATGTATTCAAATATGACTGGATAATGGGGAGATAACAGAGGAGAGGAACAGAAAAGGGAAAGTTAACTGGGGAACCTTTGGGCAGAAACTTTCAGATCTGACTTTGCTGTACTGTAACCACTTGGCTTTTAGTAAAAGTATACCTTTCACACAAATGGAGTTGAGGGTCTCTTTCCCAAGGACCCAAATTGGGGCAGGTGTGACACTGTCACGGAGAAAAGGGGAGGTCACCTATTCTCTAAAACAGTGATTCCCAACCTTTTTTACGCCGCGGCCCGGTATCCCCAACCTTTTTTTATGGCGCGCCGGTACCGGCATTAGCTGGGCGCCGCCATCTTTTTGATGAAAAAGTGCTTCCGGTGAGCTTTCTACCCGGAAAAGCTCACCGCGAAGCACTTTTTTTGATCAAAAGATGCTCGGAGCTTTCGGAAAAGCTCACCGGCCTTTCATCAAAAAATGGCGGGCACTTGTTCCAGCGGACCGGTGACCGGTGGTTGGGGACCCCTGCTCTAAAACACTTGAGGACAAGAAGCAATGGGTGGAAGCTCATCAAAGGGAAATTCAACTTGGAAATGAGAAATTGCTTCACAGTTAAAACTATTAGCTGCCCTCTTGATGTTGTGGGGGCTCCATCACTGGAGGTTTTCCATAAGAGACAGCCATTTGTCTGAAATGATATAGGGCCTCCTGCCTTGAGCAGGGGGTTAGACTAGCAGACCTCCACGGTCCCTTCCAAACGTGTTATTGTTATTTCTGCTCTGGCCCTTCTGTTGGCAACAGCATTTACCCACTGACGCTGACTGGGCCAGAAGCAATCTCCCTTGCCCCCCTATAAATGGCTATCTGCCTATCCTCTGGCCTACTTATACAACAACCTCCCCCCCACCGGTCCTCTGTGCAGTGCGACATAAATGGATCTGGTCTTCAGAGGAGCAGTGGCTCTTGGTGTGCACATCAGACAACTTTGGAAGGTCACTGCAGAAACTGGCCTTTACTCTTTTCTGTGACTCAGCAGCTTTGCAACAGACATGCAGAATCCATGGCCAGGTAGATGGAGCTGATGCACAGCAGACCAGCCGGATCACTTTGGGTCAAAGCAGGAAGCCCCACCTCACCCCTCCTCCGGGAGACCAAGATTGTCTGCATGGGATGCCTTAGGCCAGCATTACATGGAAACACCACTTCCACCCTGGGACACTTAAAACCATTTTTGATCCCCTTTAGTAGTGGACAGATGATGTTCTTGGCAAAGAGTAAGTTTGTAGGGAAGGTCTTTGTACTCTGGCAAGGTGGCCATTTTTTGTGTTTTCTTCCCATCTTCGAATTAGCATATAATGTAAATTGTACTGAGCTTTACTGCACCTCACAAAGAGGGTGAGCAACCAGGTGGCCCCATAATTTTTAATGTGGGTCAATTTCAGGGCAACAATCGGTGGATTCCCTGCCTTCCTTTTTCCCTGCCACCCTCTGCCATCCACTGGGAAGAAACGTAACCACCAGGTGAACTCTAACCAATTATAGGGTACCAAGATGAAATGTGCATCCAGGAGTCAGGCAGCTCTGGGAGAACAGTAACTTTCTTTAATCGGGTTTTGATTACAAAAACTTGTGAGCACTGCAGTTAAACAAGCTTGTCTTATTTACAGTTGCAGCTAAAAAGAATAGCTGCAATATAATTGTAAACTTAGCTTTTACGGTAACATAAATTGTTACTTCATAGTATGTATTTTTATTTACACAACTTACCTGGGGATTTATGGGCTTTCTTTTTAACAATAGCTAACATGAGCAGTCATTAACGGTACAGGAACAAAACTACTATCCAGTAGAATGTCCTCCCACACTTGTGCCCACATTTCCCTAATGCCAGAGAAAAGAACTGTAGATAGATCTCAGACAGTTCCCAAATGTCCTAACAGAAAATGGATAGCTGAAGAATCCATTGTATTCTATCTGACTTAGATCTTCTAACATCAAGCTGGGTGACCAAACACGCCTTTGCATTAAAGCTGCGTGTCTCTTCAGAGCTAAGGGTTATAGCTTATCCATCATTGCCAACAAATCACATTCCTTGCTGCTTGTCTCACTGTGCTGTTCCAACATCTCAAATTCCCCCATGATGCGATCCAGCTCCTCGTTCCGTTGCTGGTCCTGTTTCAATAAATGTTGCAAGCAAGTATTTATTTAAGAACAGAAGTGTGGATAAAATACAATATTACCTTAACAGAGTATGACTGAAAATCTATGGATTCAAAACATCTCATTTGAACAAAACAGCTCTTTAAAAAAATCAATCCACTGTAGTAAGCTGATACTTAGAAAATTCTTCCTAATATTCAGTCTTAATTTCCTTTAATTTTGAGCTGTTAATATTTATTTGTATTTTCAGCATGTCTATCCTCCCCCCATTCACAATAACTTTTTATTACAGTATTAGTGAAGAATAATGTAAGAGTAGCATATTTTTGATAGTCTCAAGATGTTCTCAGTAAAATATGGACTAGAAGATTAATTAGATGCACTTGGTTGAATGATCATATCCAAAGACAGTTCACTATGTTTGATTTCAAACAACAACTATATGATAATCTGTGAAATAAGATGTAGAAAATCCTACACTGAGCACTTAAGCTAACCTTTAAGAATTTAGACTTCAGCAAGGCATTCGACAAAGTAGACCACAACCTACTTCTTGGGAAGCTAGAAAAAAATGGGATAGATAGAATCACCTCCAGTTGGATTTGACTGACAAACTGTACTCAATGAGTAGTCCTTAATGGATCTAAGTCTACATGGAGGGAAGTAAGCAGTGGGGTGCCACAAGGTTCCGTCTTAGGCCCAGTACTCTTCAATATCTTCATACACGACTTAGATGAGGGAATAGAAGGGGAACTTACCAAATTTGCAGATGATACTAAGCTGGCAGGAATAGCTAACACCCAAGAAGATAGGCTCAAGATCCAGATGGATCTTGACAGACTAGAACATTGGGCCATATCTAATAAAATGAAATTCAATATAGAGAAAAGTAAAGTCCTACACTTAGGCAAGAAAAACCAAAAGCACATACATAGATTGGATGAAACCAGGCTTAACAGCAGTAACTGTGAGAGGGATCTTGGAGTCTTAGTGGACAACCAGCTAAATATGAGCTAGCTGTGTGCAGTGGCAGCCAAAAAAGCCAATGCAATCCTAAGCTGCATTAACAGAGGGATACAATCAAGATCAAGGGAGGTACTAATACCACTCCATAAAGCCTTAGTAAGACTACACCTAGAGTTTTGGTCACCACACTATAAAAAGATGTTGAGACTCCAGAAAGAGTGCAGAGAACAGCAACCAAAATGATTAGGAGATTGGAGACTAAAACATATGAAGAACAGTTACAGGAACTGGGCTTGGCTAGTCTAGTGAAGAGAAGGACCAGGGGAGACATGAGAGCAGTGTTCCAATATCTGAGGGGCTGCCCCAGAGAGGAGGAGGAGGTTAAGCTATTCTCCAAAGCACTTGTAGGCCAGACAAGGAATAATGGATGGAAACTGAACAAGGAGATTCAACCTGGAAATAAGGAAAAATTTTCTAACAGAACAATCAACCAATGGAACAGCTTGCCCTCGGAAGTTGTGGGAGCTTCATTAATGGAAGCTTTCAAGAAGAACTGAAGGACTAGATGACCTACAAGGTCCCTTCCAATTCTGTTAATCTGTTAATCTTTTCTTTTATCAGCGAAATAACAATTTCTTTAGCCATTCCTCACGTTTGTTTCCAGATCCCTTTAATCCTAGGAGCTTTCTCGAAATTCATGCTGATTTCCTAATGCCCAGAACAGAATCCAAGTCTCCCAAGGTCTAAATTGTGAAAGTTGGGGGACTGTTATGACCTGGCTACAACATTTGTGAATTCAGTTTAAGACATATTTATTTACTTACTTACTTAATTTATATTGCTGCCTATTCGCCCATGGCGACTCGAGGCGGCTTACACAATGTAAAACCATATTTAAAACAAAAAATATATAAAAAAACATAATAAAAACTAACAAAAAGAATCAAATAAATTTTAGTTGTTGCATTGCACTGTTAATGTTCAGTTAGCCAGAAGCAGTTTCTCACACGCGGGCATTCTTTGTGGGAGATCATCTGAATTTAAATTCTGACTTCAGTCACCTTTACAGATCTGATAAGCTTCCATTCCACCCCTTAGGCCACTTGGCAACTTTGGCAACTTTAAGACTTGTGGACTTCAGTATAGCTGGCTGGAGAATTCTGGGAGTTGAAGTCCACAAGTCTTAAAGTTGCCAAGTTTGGAGACCTCTGCCTTAGACCATTTTAAAAAATGTTGAATAGCACTAGGCCATGGATGGACTCAGATTAGCCACATCTGATGCAAAATCATTTACTAGTATCTTCTCTGTGTAGTGAGTTAAGCAACTCTAACTATATCGGACAGCAGTACCTACATTTGATCCATCTCAATCACAAGGATATCAGAGGAGACTTTAGATACATTACATTCACAGCAATCTCTTAGCCTACTGAAGGACTGGTCTACTGCCTCCTTCCAGCATCTCAAGATGTAACTTGTCGAGGAATGTGCGTTATGACATCACATAAATTCTTCAACTTCTGCACTTACAGTATGTCAGACTCAGAATGTACATGTGGATGTGTGTGTGTGCGTGCATGTCAATATTTTGGCATTGCTGTGGCTTGCTATGAATGCTCCTGATCAGATCCTGAAGATTTAAACTTGTTTAGGAAAGAAAGTCAATCTTTATATCTTCATCAATCCTGAGCTACACTTCCTACCTCCATTTCCTTGATTGTGTTAGGAAGGGCTCTAATATACCATCCTTAATTATTAGTCTTTACTTCCATTTCCTTTATATCCTTTCTGCTTTTCAATTTGTCAGTGAGCTCATGAGTCATCCATAATGGATTCTTAACACTTCTCATTTTCTTTTTCACAGAAATGAATTATTTATGTGTACACTTTTAATATTTTGTTTTTCATGATCTATTCCAGACTTATTTATCTGATAGGATTTTGAGCCATGGTGTGCTGTCTTCCTTTAATCTAGCTTATTAAAACATACTTCCAAAAGTCCTGCATAATTGACCTCCCTCAGTTTTTCCTCCTCCACTTTTCTTAAAAGCCATGGAGAAGTTGGGGCCTCTCAATGACTATGAGTTATAATGATTTGTTATGTTTAGGAACATTGCTATATTTCATTGAACGTCAATCACAAGGAACAACTGATCGGGACTGGCTTTGGTCTGCATGTGGGTCCATGGAAGCTTCTAACTATTTTGCACAGAAAAATTATTTTCAGACTAATCCACAAATATAGTACAGTATTTCTGATGATGTGTGCTGTCTTGTTTTTGTATGTTTATTAACTGGAACAAAAACATTAAGAGGTATATGAAACTTAAAAGCTTACATATACAAATGGAAATTGGTCCAGTTAAAAGAAAATCTCATTTTTTGAAGAAATAAGACGCAGCAATGAATATCTACCTGGTCTGCATGGATATTGACAACTTGATAGGATAACTCCTCTGGACGAGTCAGGGCAGCGTGCCTTAAGAGATCAGAGTAAATACAATTAATTAATCTATCTCCATGTATTGACTTTTTATCACTAACTCACTTCTGGAGTATGACCTCTGATACTTCAAAGGCCAAGGCAACTCTGGATATATGGAAGACCCACCCCCATTGCTACTACCATTGAAAGTCAAGCATCATACTCTTCCTCCTCGTCAGTGGTGAAAAGATTCAGACGAAAACCCGCTTCCTTGACTAGGGGCTTCTTGATCTCCAAGCCACCCATCAGCCTGGCTAATAAATTCAACTCTTCTTTAGCAAGAGGGTTGGGAGCAGTGTTTTCCTGCATTAACAACAACATTTGTAAGAGCTATGGAAAGAAACACGTAAGTTACACAATCTGAACTACTGTGAAATGTTATTGGTGCTAATTACTCCTTCCCAGTTTCTCCTATCTGGAAATCAGGCGGCTTGAAATACCACTCCCCTGTCCTCCTTCACTTAATAAGTAGCCCTGGAGGAAAGCAGAATCCATCTTTACAGTAGTTGCAATAGATATAGTCAGATCCCAACAGAAGAAACATGAAATCAAAATTAAAAAGAAGTTCTGCAGAATACTCTGAACAAATAGCTTTTATCTGGAACAATCTAGGGATTTAGGATATTAATCTGGAAACACAAATGAATAGAAATGAGGCAAAACAGCAGCCCTGCTCTGTGTTTCTGAGGGTAAATCAAAGACACTGACCTTAACATGAGATGCCAAGTTTTTGGTGGCCCCTGATACATCTGTCTCTACAGGCCGGCTGATGCTGTATCTAGAGTGAATTGAATTTATCTACATAAGAGGGACACAGGAAAGTTGTTGAAAGCTCTAAACTGAAATTCTGAAGACCATGACTTACATGTTTGTTCCCAGTCTAATGACTCTGTCTCCATGAAGGTCAAATGAGCCTTCCCGATACGGAAGAACATAATTTCCTCCACTGCTGAACTCGATCCTCTGAATTTCATCTCCTTTATTGTTAAAAAGTCTGTAACATTGTAAAGTGTAAATACCATTTCGTTTTTCTCTTATACAATAGATAGGAGAGTTTGGGGACGGAGCAATTCTCTCATCAACCCAACCTTGTAAACACTTGTTATCCCCCAAAGGACAGCCTGCAGTAAGTGGCTGGGGATCCACATCCATTTGGACTGGTGATCAGCACCTGATCCAGTTGGATAGTTAAGGAAAAAGGCAAGTCAAAGGATTCACCTAATGAGTCCAGGGATCTCTGTCCCCCAAGGAACTGAAGTTGAGGTGGGAAGCACAAAATGGCCGTTGGAATTCTGCACTTTATCTTTTAAGAGAATGGAAACCTATGAAGAAATACCAAGACTTGTCAATAAAGCTGTTTCACTTGGAAATCACTTATGCTAAACATTTTTCTTTTACCATCATCACCCTCATGGAAGTAATGTGTCCTATGCCTACCCTGATATGTATGTCCTGGAAAAAGATGAGCAGCGTTTGCCGGATAAGCTGAAGTTCCCCAGCAGAGAGCAAGGCGTAGGTCTAGGGAAAAGAATCAGAAGCAACAATATCTGATGTTCTTAGTTCTTCTTGCCCATTTTAGAGCTAAGTGGACCAAGTATTTCATATGGTCTCGTATCTGTCAGCAGATTATTATGATATTTATTTTGGTGATAGGTTATAGGACCTCACTTTTTCTCAGTTCCAATGATCAAACTGAAAATCTAGATGCAGATGCATTATGCGGTTTAGAACTAATTTCATAATATTTTTAATATTTAAGATATACTTTTAATATGGATATAACTCTGACAAATGTATATGTAAATGGGCGTTGGTTCTTACCTGATACGCCTCTTCTCGTGGAACTGCGTAGAGCATCCAGAGAGTGGGGGAGGTGCTCCAGTCTCATGTCGTACAGGCTGAGCTATAATTGAGGGAACGCCCTCTTCCGCCACGTGACTCCTCCTTGCGTTCCCCCAGTTTTACGAAGACGAGAGGACAAGAACAATCCTCTAACTTAACTAGAAAAAACAACTTTCAACAACAATAAACAAGATCATTGGCCGAAACAGGATTCCCTACCAGACGGAATAAGAAGGGAGGGGCTGGATGCTCTACGCAGTTCCACGAGAAGAGGCGTATCAGGTAAGAACCAACGCCCATTCTCTGTAGAACTGCTGCGAGCATCCAAAGAGTGGGACATACCAAAGCATGTTGTCCTACGGGCGGGACTCCGTCTGGGTCGGAATCTCCTCTGGCTCTCTCGCCACCTGTTGAAGAACTCGCCTACCAAAGGATGCCTCAGCGGAGGCATAAGTGTCAATTCTGTAGTGTCGTATAAAGGGAGATGGGGAAGCCCTGGTGGCCGCCCTACAGATGTTATGGATGGAAGCCTGGGTGGCCCAGGCTACCGAAGTAGCCGCACTCCTGGTAGAGTGAGCAGTTATCCCACTAGGAACCGGCAGAGCTTGGGCCAAATAGGCCTTAGAAATGGTAGCCCTGATCCAGCGGCCTACAGTAGACGGGGAGACTTTGCAACCCAGCGTCTTCGGCTGAAAGGAAAGGAAAAGTGACTCAGACTTTCTGATAGGCTGAGTTCGATGGATGTATATACGGAGAGCTCTGCGCACATCGAGAGTGTGCCACTGCCATTCCTTCTCCCGCACAGGCTTCGGACAAAAGTTAGGCAGGACCAATTCCTGTGCTCTGTGAAAGGCCGAATTGATCTTTGGCATAAAGACAGGGTCAGGCCTTAAAACCACCCGATCAGGATGGAAATTGCACAGGTCCTTTCTGACGGATAGAGCTGCAATTTCAGATATCCTTCTTGCTGAAGTGATTGCCACGAGGAACACCACTTTAAGGGTGAGATACTGAAGCGAAGTTTCCCTGAGAGGCTCGAAGGGAGGCTTGGTCAACGCCGTCAAGACCTTATTAAGGTCCCAAGTCGGGTATCTATGAACCATTGGGGGGCGTAGGTTGGAAGCTCCCCTGAGAAAGGCCCTGATACGAGGATGGTGGGAGAGTGGTGCAGACGAGTCGCCAGGAACCACCGTTGAAAGAGACGAGACCTGCCTTCTCAGAGTGTTGGGGGAAAGACCCTTGTCCAGGCCGTCTTGCAGGAAAGCCAGAACCTGCGCAATGGAAGGGGAGAGCGGATTGATAGAAGATTGACGGCACCATTTGGAAAAACTGTTCCAGGTTGCATTATAAATGCGAGTGGTGGAAGGGCGCCTAGCTGCCATAATGGTAGTGATGACCTGGGCCAAAAGACCCTCTGCCTTTAGTTTTTCCCGCTCAACCTCCAAACGGCTAACTGAAGCCACTGTAGATCTGGGTGGAGGAGAGGGCCTTGGGACAGGGAGATTTTGTCCCGTGGAATCCTCCATGGAGGGGCCAGTGACAGGTCGCGAAGGTCCGCGAACCACGGTCTCCTGGGCCAATACGGTGCCACCAGGAGAATCTCCGCCTTCTCTAGAACCAGTTTCCGAATCACCTTGGGGATTAACAGAAGAGGAGGAAAGGCATATAGAAGACCGGGAGGCCAGGAGCAATGCAGGGCATCGTAATTCTCTGCTCCGTTGGTGGGGTATCGGGAGAAAAACCTTGGTGTCTGAGCGTTGTGCGGAGAAGCGAATAGGTCTACCAGAGGCCGGCCGAAGATGGTCGCTGCCTCCTTGAACAGAAGAGGATGAAGGCGCCATTCCGCTTGGTCCAACACGGCCCTGCTGAGCCAATCCGCGTGCACGTTCGAGGCTCCCGAAATGTGCTCCGCTCTGATAGATAGAAGATGTGTTTCTGACCATCGACACAGACGCTCGGCCTCCCTCATGAGGCGAAGAGAGTGAGTGCCCCCTTGGCGGTTGATATGCGCCTTGGTTGTGGTGTTGTCGGTGAGGACTAGTACGTGGTTTTTTAGTACCTGTGGTAGGAAGGCCTTCAGGGCCAAGTACACCGCGTGAAGCTCCAACCAATTGATGCTGCAACGCTGTTCAGTGGCCGACCAAACGCCCTGGGCCGAAAGGGAGTGCAGGTGTGCTCCCCATCCTGAAAGACTTGCATCTGTAGTGAGCGTGACTCTTGGAGGATCCTTGAATAGATGGCCCTTGTTGATGGAAGGTCTTGTCCACCATAGAAGGGAGGCGAGGACTCTTGGAGGGACCTTCACCCTGATGTTGGAGTTGCTCCGTCCGGAACGTTGGTACGGCAGAAGGAACCACTGCAACGATCTAGAATGCAAACGTGCCCATGGAATAATGGAAATGCAGGAAACAAGCTTCCCCAGCAGCTTGGATAAATCAAGCAAGGAGGCCCTACCAGACTGCCTAATGATCCTGATGGAGGCTTGTATGCTGATGAACCTATCGTGGGAAAGGAAAACCTTCTCCCTAACCGAATCAATGATGGCTCCCAAATGGGCTATACGGGTGGAAGGAGTGAGCTGACTCTTCTCCCAGTTCACAAGGAAACCGTGGGCCTGTAACACCGAAAGGGTGGTGGCAGTGTCACGTGTAGCCTGGGTTCGGTTGGGCGAAACAATTAAAATATCATCAAGATAACAATGAACTCGGATTGGGAAGTGCCTGAGGTGGGCCGCTAGAGCTGCTAGCACCTTAGTAAAGGTCCTTGGGGCCGAAACCAGGCCAAAGGGAAGGGCCACATACTGAAAATGCTGATGATTATAACAAAACCTCAAATATTTGGAGTGCGAGGGGAGAATAGGAATATGGAGATAAGCCTCGGACAAATCTACTGAAGTCATCCAGTCTCCTTTTCTGATACTCTGTAAAATGGATTGAAGGGTATGCATTTTAAATCTATGCCGGACAATAAATCGATTGAGCCTCTTCAAATCCAAAATGGGCCTCCAGCCTCCAGAATGCTTAGGGACTAAGAAGAGGAGGGAGTAGAACCCCTCTCCCCGCTCTGAGACAGGTACAGGCTGGATAGCCCTAATATCTGTAAGATGCTGGATAGCTGATGACATAAGCGCCCGCTTAGCCGGGTCTCTGGATAGGGGAGAAACCATAAAGTGATGTGGTGGTGGAGAATGAAATTGGAGGGAGAGACCGAATCTGACAGTGTCTCTGACCCAAACATCCGAAGTGGATGTTACCCATTGGTCAGCAAAATGCCTAAGGCGGCCACCAATGGGATAGGAGGCAGAAGGACTACCTGGGCCTTCGGGACGCCCTGTTTCCTGAACCTCTGAAGGGCCTCCTGTAACTTCCTCCCCTCCTGCCTCTGTCACCTGAGTCGCCCCTGTCTTGATAGGTCGGTCGAAAGGACTGCGAGGCCTGATACCTAGGGGTGAACGAATGCTGGAAGGAGGGACGAAAGGAGCCCCTCCGAAAGGGCTGGGACCCTCTGGCATCTGATTTACGAAAAATGGACGGGAGAAATTTCTTCTTATTGCGCGTCTCCATTAGCAATGGTTCTAAGGCAGGGCCGAATAGCTTTCCCCCCGAGATGGGTGCTGAGGCTAGCTTAGACTTGTTTTTCACATCGGCGTGCCATTGCCGGAGCCAGAGTAGCCGACGGGCAGCCACGTGTGAGGATATGGCCCGGGCCGAGAACTTCACGGAGTGAAAAGTGGCGTCGGCCACAAATTCCGCCGCGGCCGTGAGCTTGGCGATGTCCTGCTGGGCTCTTGTGTTTGAAGCAGGGACATGCTGCTTTAGTTGTTTAAGCCACCTTATGGAAGAGCAGGTAAAAAAGGAGGCCGCTGTGACCGATCTTATGGCCCAGGCATCTGATTGATGCACTCGCCGGAGCGCCAATTCCGCCCGTTTATCTTCAGGTTTAAGCGCCTCTAGAGCGTCAGTGGGATTGGAAGAAGAAGAGTCCAATCTAACGATAGGGTCGTCTACCTCCGGAGTAGCCAGCATTGCTGAGAATTCCGGGTCGAGATTGAACAACCTCTTGTCCTGGTTGGAAGGAGCAGGAGAAGGGCCTGTCGACGCCAGCTGTCTTGCTACTAGATCGGAGAATATTGGGGGTAGGGATTACCTCAGTCTCAATGATAGGATGACTGAATATGGAGTCTTCTTGACCCCCCGGGGTAGCAGGAGACGGCTCAGAGGCGGACTGAGGAAGAAGACCTGAAATATTTTTAGCCTTAAATAATAAGGATTTAAATAACTGAGGCTTGAACAGACCCACCATAGCCGGCTGCTCAGGGGAAATGCCCTCGTCTTCTGACATTTCCCCCTCCATGGGGTCCACCTCAAATAGGGGCTCAGAATAGTGCAGTGACCCCCTATCGGAAACCTCTTCTTCCCCGAAGGACTGAAAGTCCCCTTCCTCCTCCACCAGGGCCTCCCCACCCTCCAGGCATGGAACGTCCAATTGGAGAGGTACCTGTCCCTGCTGTGATGCTGGACCGGCGATAGGCCTGGTAGACACGGATTCAAATCCAGGCGCCATTCCTTGAGACTCCGACCTTGACAATTGCTGCATGCCTTCAGCGATCCCTTGACGGATGGCGAGTTGCATCCACTCCTTGATACTGTCAGGGATAATAGACGAAGCCGGGTCTTCATGCCGTAGGCCTGCTGCAGTCGGCGTGAAGGTTGCCTCAGGGGCGCGAGGGGTCTGAAGACTTCGTGTGGAACTACACCTGGAGGGGGAAGACTGCCCTGGCGGGGGGGGCTGTACAACAAGAGAGGGAGGGGCAAGAGCTACAGAAGGCGAGTCCTTAGAGCGTTTACTAAATTCTTTCTCCAGAGCCTTATGACGCTGCAAGGCATCCCTTTGGGAGGCACTGGAGGAATCCTTGTCCCTTGTGCGTAAGTAGTGGGTTTTGGATTTGGCCTTTAAGGAAGGCCCACTAGGATTGCCCTCTGCCATACCAAGAAATTAGGGAGGCGGTTGGTGCACCTAGGAGTTCGGCCTATTGCTCAAGCCGGTTTTCCTAAAGTTGGGTCACGTCCCCCTTTTGGAAGGAAAAAAGGGAATTTCCCTTAATTATCTATCTGCTAATAATAGTCAAAAAATTTTTTTGAAGGAAAGGCCTTGCCAAAAGGCTAATCTAAGAAAAGAAAAAAATTTGTTTTATTTTTAATTTTTAATTTCTGATTTTTTATTTTTTATTATTTTTTGTTATTATTTTTTTTATTTTATTTTTTTATTTTTTTTTAAGGGTGGGCGGAGCCCAAGGTAGTTAAATATGAAATGAAACCTAATAAAAGACTAACTAAATATTAAACTGTATAAGAGAAGCCAAATGCAACGCTGAGGCCAGTGAAAAAAATTAATCCTTCTATATACAAAAAGAAATATCACTTTGCACAAACGAAAAAGAGGTGGGTGAGGAAGGCCTCCAAAGGCAGCCTCCCAGCGAACTTGGAAGGTACCTGCCTGGGTCTCTGAGCGAGTTGCGGGCAATCACAGAACAACACCAACTGAGGCAAAAGAAAGTCAAGGGAGAATAACTGGGCACGAAGCCACGGTATTCTCGGCAAATTCAGAGTCCACGCGGCCTATTAATCACGCTGAGGACCAACAGTCAACCACGCAACTTCGAAGCTCACCAAAATGGCGCCGACCACGAGGCGCGCCTAAAATGGCCGCCCGCAATGGCGCTAATAGCCCAAAGACACACCAGCCCTTAAACTTAAAAAGGAATGAAATTCAGAAGGGCTGGGAGAAGAAGCGGAGCTTCCTCTGATTGCGTTAGTGGGGAGAAGATGCAACGATCGGAAAGATAAAGACGGAAAAAAGCGGCTGGCTCCAAGGAGCGCAGTTTGGGAACAGGCAGAGAAGAAGGAGGGGGGGGGCAAAGCTCCAACTCCCCCTACCTCTCCCCTGAGGGCGAGAAATCTCGCTAAGGCAACAATTTGGAACCACACAGTCAACGCAAGGAACAAGGATTTAAGAGAAAAAGACAAACCTGATGGCAATTAAGATTAGGAACCTGAAACGGCCAAGGAACAAAATTAGCTGCCTGTCTCGTCGAAGGCTGAGCTAAAACTGGGGGAACGCAAGGAGGAGTCACGTGGCGGAGGAGGGCGTTCCCTCAATTATAGCTCAGCCTGTACGACATGAGACTGGAGCACCTCCCCCACTCTCTGGATGCTCGCAGCAGTTCCACGGAGAATGATGTGATGGTCCTGTATGGTCTCTTGTTGATGGTGTATCACTGAACCATCATTCTATGCCATGGCTGTTTATACAATATATTTAACTACAGTATGGTTAACTAAACTACATCGTTGTAATTGATTTAATTTTCCCAGTTTTTTGGGATGGGCATGAGAGACCAAAACACAAACTAACTTTATTGTCTGGGTGATGTGCAAAGTTAAAATTGTAGATGGCTACTTAGGAATTTAGTGTGCCATGAATTCCGCTCATCTGCAATTGAGGTGGTCCTTCCAGTAACTTTATTCCCAGAAAGCTAAATCTACCGTTGACAACACTATTATTTTTTCCATAATTTACTTTGCCTTTCACTCTTTTATACTTTTTCTGTACAGAAGATAGAAGGTGGGGCATTCTTACATCAATGAACTTGCGCAAGGTAACATCAATTTGGCTCAGAATTTTGGGCGATTCATAGACAAAATCTTTAATGGCATCCAGGTGGTTGAAAGTGATGAGCAGAAGGTCCCTGGGTCGAGGGCAGAGAAGAACTTGGTACTTGAAAGCCATAGTCATCAGATCATAAAGCTACAGAATAGGCAAGAGATGCCAGTTAGTCACAGAGGCCGGGTCAGGATTTATAAAGTTACTTATACTTTGTTAGAACACGATAACTGATTTAATACAGCTAGCAGGATTTTACTTGAAGAATACCAATAATCCTGTCTAGCTTTCAGTTCAATTATTGTTAAAATGCAGGAAATACACTTTGCATTCATGCCCAGGACTTAGCCAAAATATATTGCACATTATTTACTTAAATGCATATGGTGATGGATAGAATTAAAAATGTTAAGATATACAGATAGTCCTTAAGTAAAGGACTATCTGTATATCTTAACAGTTCATTTAGTGACTGTTCAAAGTTACGACGACACTGAAAAATGTGCATTACTATTTTTCATACGACCATTGCAGCATCCCCATGATTACATGATCAATATTCGGACGCTTGGCAACTGGCATGAATTAAAGACAGCTGCAGTGTCCCAGGATCCTGAAATCCCCTTTTGAGACCTTCTGACACAGCAAGTCAATGGGGAAACCAGATTCACTTAACAACTGCAGCAATTCACTTAACAATTGTTGTAAGAAAGATTGTTAAAAGAGGCAAACTCTACTTAACAACTGTCTTGCTTGGCAATATTAAATTTGGGGCTCAATTGTAGTCATAAGCAGAGGACTTCCTATAGTAAACAGAAGCAACAGCAAAAAAGAAGTATGAAATTAATGGAAAGCCCTCAGTTGATAAAGCAAATGATCTGAAATATCTCAGTAGCAAACTTACTAGACATTATCACATCTGCATTCAGATATGTACTTAAACTTAGATCTTAAATGTGTAGGCATATTATATATAATATAAATAGGTAAGTATTTACTTAACCACATATAGTTTCTTGAAAAAGATTACCAGTAGTTTATTGAAGATATACATGTAAATACATTAATTCAGATGCTTTCCCTTAGCAAAGAACATCTTAGTAGCTATTTTGTTCAATAACACTGTTGAAGAAAAGTGATATGAACGGAAATCAGCCAAATGCAAACTGAACATATGAACGAATGAAGCTGAAGCTGAGAAATCAGACTGCCGTTTTGGAAGGCTGATAAGTATGAACTCTGGGATGGAAAAGACCAGGCGGGACATGTTTCAAGGGCTAAGTCACTTGTTGGTTAAGAAAGCAGAAAAAGACATGTGGAGGTGCAGAGTGACATTTCATAAGAGTACATAATGCCATATTTTGTCCTTGGCTGTAAAGTCAGTAGGCATGATGTAATTAAATACATGCACTGAAAATCAGTATTTCAGATCATTTCTCCCCTTCCATGTGCATCTATGTTTCAAATTGTGTGAACTTAATAATGGCTTTTCTTGATTAAAAAGGGTTACCCAGTTTCATAAGAAGACATAGAGAGAAAAAGAAAGGTTTGACCTCACCTTATCCATACTGGGGGCATTCAGTCTCATGATGGAGGCGTGAACCAACCGCTCAAAAACTGCTCTTAGGGCTTTCCTGGAATAGAGTTCTTGCGGCTTAAACAGCTCATCCATAAAAATTTTATTGAAGATGCCCCCAATGATGTCATTCATCACTGAAAAGATAAAATAATCACAGAAATCCATTGTTTTAGTTTTCCCAGGACGAAGTAGGCATTTTGCAATTGAGAAGACAACGTGCTACTGAGGTTGCTTTTTCACTTGAACTTCCTTGCCCCCCAGGTCATTCCTGTGCATAGCAATGCTCTCTTCTGAATATCCCTCCACTGAAAAAGAGGCATGCAGAAGATTATTTCCTGATTTCTTGCCGGGGATTTCATTATAGCAATGCAGAAATTGGAAATCATTTTCTTATATTTGGAACGGAGATGCTCAAAACTGCTCCACCTACACCAGGTAATTCCTTCTTCCAACAAGATGGAAAGGAAATGTTTGCAAAATCCAAGAGGCATATTTCTCAATTTCAGCAGTTATAATTTGCGACATTACTTTTTGCACTTCCAAACTGCTTCAGTTCTGCTTCTTGCAGTCATGACAAAAATATTTTTAAATATGATGTAATTTATTGTGAAAAATAATTATATCTCAGTTTTAAAATTCTACTATTAGTTGGGCTAATCTTCTCGGTCATTAACTACTAGAGCAGGGGTGTCAAACTCGATTTCATTGAAGGCCACATCAGGGTTGTGCTTGACCTCCAGCGGCCGGGGTGGGCGTGGCCAGCTTGACGTCACTCACATTGGGGGTGCCTGTGGTGGTCCGAGCACTCTGCCAGAGAAAACGGGCTCCCAAGCACCGTTTTTTTACTGCGATGGTTTCCTGCTGCCTTCTGCCAGCGAAAACGGAGCTGGGGGGGGGGGGGCACATGCCCCCCCCCACTCCATTTTTACTGGCAGAGTGTGGAGCGCTTGCTAGCAGAGTGCTCGGGCCACCACAGGCGCCCTGGCACGAGTGATGTCAATCTGGCCACGCCCACCCTGGCCCCTGAGATGAAACATAACCCTGATGCGGCCCTCAATGAAATCGAGTTTGACGCCCCTGTGCTAGAGGATCCCTTTTTCTTATGAGGATCACATTTTAGGCATAGGAGTTTAATTATCAATATTTAGGTACCCTCCTTGCCAGGAGAAAATTCACAGTAACATTCAGTACTATTAAACATTAAATTGATTTATTGATTTAGTTAGTATCTTGCCCATCTCAGTTTGAGGCAACTCTGGATGGAGTTGTTTTTCGTCCACTCTAAGATCCATAATTTGGATCTCCTGGCTTTGAGGAACTCTCTCCTCCATGAATTACAAGATGTTAATAACCTTGAGCCTGAAGCAACTCAGCCTTTCTAACTGTGACTGTGTATGAGAGGATCAGACACCAAACAGGTAGGAAACTTATCCAAATATTAGCACTGTATCATCAGGCCTCAGATCAGATTCAAATTAATTACAGGAAGAGCTGGCTGTCCTTGAGGTAGATGAAGACACTGTTAAGTATTATCCATTTTCTCTTTCCATGGTGGAGGAAATCAAAAATTGAATTTCTTCAGTTCTCCACTGTCAGAATCAATTGTGACCCCACAACACACTTAACTAGGCCTGTTGCATTGTATTGGCTGCACTTGCAGACTTACTTTTAAATTGAGGTGGGTTTTGGGGGGAGCTTCATGTGCATATACTGTAACTTCACTCACATGTTGAGTGAATTGTGCAAAACCAGAAAATGGGTTTTGAACATTCCCCAAAATGCCTTTTCTATCTGCCACTTTTATTTTTTCCCTACTCATTCAGCCTAGCATTTAACTGATGTTGCTAATCACAGAATCTCCAGAGGCACAATTCTGGAGCACAATTCCCTCTGGACAAACTCCGAAACAAAATATCCGTATTAAAGCCGTCATTACTCTTTCTGAAAAGATGTAACAAGTCTTGCTTGTGTGCTGATTAGACTCCAAGTCCAGAAACCTCTTAGCCATTCAATACTGATCCAATGGAAGAGCCTTTTGCATTGTGCTACCCGCACACACAAGCCCTATTCAGAGGGTAGTGGGGAGGTGCTTAATGCCTCATTTTTAACTGGGGATTCCTGAACTGTTCCAAGATCTATAGCAGAAGCCTGCTGCAATTTGCATTGGGGTGCCCCGAGACTGAATGCATCAAGGGAACAATTAAAAGAAAGGAATGCTCTGCAGCCACTGTATGGTACATTTACAATTTGGAACAGAGTTCTTTTTAGAAACCTGTTGCTCAAATCTATGCAAGTTAAGCAGGTTTCCCCCCCTAAATAAATGATTATCCCCTACTCCTTGTTTACCTGCAAGACTATGGTACAGGATAGGTAAGTGGATCAAAGGTAGCACACTGGGGTAATAATTGTGGCTGTCACTGGTGCCCCACTACAAATTGCAATGATGCCAAATGCCACCATTATATATACATGTGTTCCAAACATCGGATGCCATACCTAAGAGGCAGACAGGCATTTGCATGATAATGCCACACATGTACTGTTACTTACTCCCCACACACTTATCATTGCAGTCTGCTTTGCATCACTATCTATTAAATTGATTACACAAATAAAAATTTTTATGGCAGTATGAATAAATGTGGTACAGTCATATGAATGGTACTGAAAACATCTTCAAACAATAAATTTTTGGATAGAGCAGATTTCCCCATCCTGGTGTCTTTCCAGATGCCTTAGAGTTGAAACTTCATCACCCCCAACCTTGACCAAGATCTCTGAGGATGATGGAAAGTGAACCTATACATCTGGAGGGCACGAATTTGTGAAGAGCTGGATTACAAGTAGCAGATTAAGGCAGTTATCTGAAAGAATTGGTGCCCTGGTTACTAATTTTACAGCAGAAGCAACTGATAGTAGGAGGACCAAACTGGACCAAATTGGTTTGCATATGAATAATTAGACATTATTCACGGAACCCAGAGTGTTTCATAGCATTCTAGAGCTGGAAGCCAACCTTGAGGCCACATGTGCTTTACACAGGGCTACATTTGAAAGCAATGTGGAGGCTAAAACTGGCACATAATGCAGTGACTCCATCATGCCTGTATGCCAGACTTGCTATTGCACAGACTCAGAATGAAAGGAGTTGGAAGGGAGCTTGGAGATCATCTAGTCCAACTCTTTTGCCTCTGCAAGAGTCCATAACATCAACATTCCTGACTGATGGTCATTCAGTCTGTGTAAATGCCTTTAGCAAAGGAGAGCAATAGCAATAGGACTTAGACTTATACACCCCTTCAGAGTACTTCACAGTGGTTTACTGAGTCAGCTTATTGCCCCCAACAATCTGGGTCCTCATTTTACCCACCTTAGGATGGAAGGATGGAAGGCTAAGTCAACCTTGAGCCTAGTGAGATTTGATCTGCCAAATTGCAGGCAGCTGGCAGTCAGCAGAAGTAGCCTGCAGTACTGCACTCTAAACACTGCACCACCATGGCTCCTGAGCCTACCATTCTCTATGGCAGTGTTTCTTAAACATTTACATATGTAAACATTTACATATATTACATATATTTATTGACATTACTGTATTAAAAATGTAAATTGATGCATTCCTTGTCACTACCACTTCTCATCTTCATTTGATAGGATATTAATACTGTGTTGCTCTTCAACATAGGCTGGCAAATAAATTAGATTTTGTGGATCCAAGAGGTGTACTAGAGCCACACTTTAAGAAACACTGCTGATGGAGTCTTGATCTATTGTTGAACAGCTCTTACCAATACATTTTTTCCTAACATCTATTCAGAATTGATTTCCTTGCTATTAAAACTTGTTTCTTGTACTGTTTCCTGAAATAGTTCTGAATAATTCTGCCCTGCCTTCTACATGATAGCCTTTCAGATATCCCAATATCCAAACATTCCTTGTGAGATTTTCTTTGCATCATTACTATATTGATTGCATTCCTATGAACAAACTCCAGTTTATCAATGTCCTTCCTAAAACACAATACACAGGGGTGGGATACAATATTCTAGATGCAGTCTGGCCAATGTAAAACAGACAATTTGTTTTATTGATCTTAAGAACCTGTAATTCTGTTGGTCACACACCCTCCTGATTTCTGATATTATCCTCTAAAAGACAATGTTTCTCAACCTAGGCAACTTAAAGGAGGGTGGACTTCAATTCCCAGAATCCCTCAGCCAGCAATATGGCGGGGGGATTTGGGAATTAAAGTCCACTCATCTTCAAGTTGCCCAGGTTGACAAATACTGCTGGAATATAATAGGAATAGAAATAGGAATAGAATAGAATATTTTATTGGTCAAGTGTGATTGGACATACAAGGAATTTGTCTCTGGTGAATAAGCTCTCAGTATACATATGAGCAACAAGTGATAAATCATAATCATAATAAAATACATTCATCATAAATCATATGATAAATCATATGAAATCATATGACTTAACGATAGTCATAGGATACTAAATAAGCAATCAACATAAATCATACCAGGATACTAAATAAAACAATTAATATAAATCATAAGATACAAGCAACAAAGTTGTAGTCATAAGAAGATAGGAAAGATGAGAAGGATAATAGTAATACAGTCGTACTAGTTTGACAGTGTTGTGGGGATTAGTTGTTTAGCAGAGTATCTATGGGGAAAAACTGTCCTTGTGTTTATTGTTTTGGCATGCAACACCCTATAGTGTCGTCTTGAGAGAAGAAGTGGAAACACTTTCTGTCCAGGATGTGAGGGGTCTAGAGATATTTTCATAGCCCCCTTTCTGGCTAAAGGTTTACTAGTTCCTCATCTGTTCTATTTCGTCACCATTGAACAATATGATGCAGACTTACTTAAAATGCATCAAAGCATACCTTTTGGGCAGGATAACCCTTTTTTCTAGTTATTCCAAGCCCAACTCAAAGTGCTGGTTATTATTTATAAAGACATTGATAGTAGAGTAACAAGCTACGTCAAATACTACTTTGTGCCACGTTATTCTGATTCTCATATTGGGTCATGAATGATCTATGGGGGCCCTGTTCAAGGTTTCATCATCTTGGGAGAAAAGGGTAATTAGATGAGAAGGCAGCCTTTCTTTGTGGCCAATCCGCATGCTTTGGTATTTCTTTCCAGTACAGACATTGTACAAGACTGTGAAAACAAATTTCCCCTGTAGACCTTTGGAGCTTAACGGTGACTGGGTTTGCTACTGTTTCTTCCTTTATATATTTTATCTATTGGGAGGAATAAAGTGTGTGATGAGCATGGCTATGATGTTTCATTATGCAGGCTTTTTTAGTTTTGTACTTTTTTAAATTTGGTGATATCAGTTAAATGTTTGAAAGAATTAACTGCCAACCTTATCATAATGAAAGTGTAAGATGACAGAGGGGATATTATAGACATGATTGGGTTTACTTCATTATCATTCCATATTGATTTAAAATCCATAAATTTGTTCATATGGCGGGAGAAAGATATAAACATGATTCTGAATTATGTACCAAAATGCAGAATCTATCAATGTTTTGAAAACAATGGAACTACAGAATGAAACATATCAAAAATAATACTTTTATAATGGAAAGACAATGCCATTGTAGATTGATGGATTCTAGATTCACTGTTTACAAATTGTTTCCTTTTCAATGCAATGGAAAGGGAAATGCTGTGTTTAAATGGGTTTTTGTTTCACTGTATTTTTTATGTTTTTCTGTATATTTCTTCTTTATTTCTATTAAAGCAAATAAATAGAACAAAACAAGCAGATCTTCGAATTTCAAATATCATCTTATTTCTGTCAGTCTATAGCCAAATCAGAGCAGGGAATTTCACTGGCTAAAAATTTTTGATTAAATTTAACCTTGATCAAGTATTGTCAAATAATGTGTAGACATTTATAAAGCATTATCTTGAGTGCAAGACATCTACAGATTGCTTATTGCCAAAAAGTATATTAAATGCTACTATGAGAATAGGCAGTATTTTTTTAAAAAAATGGTTATTAATTTAAAATACATTTTCACTCCTGGAATTTTCTTTCCTTTTCCTGGGACATGAATGCATATTATCACCATCCAAATTTATCCTTGAAAAATGTTTCCCAATGAGTTCCCTGGCTGCATGAGGATTTGAACTTAGCCTTACAAATCTCAGATTTCTCCTATATTGGCTTTTCCAGGCATGTTTGACTATAACTGGCACCATCTCCAGACTTTGGCTATGTTGCAAGGAATAGGAGTTGCACTTTATGCTAGCTTCCAGACTGAAGGAGACTGCTTGATGCATGCTTTTTCTTCCTATTGCTTTTGCAGCCTATTATGAAAGGTAGCCACTTTTGTAGTTATACTTATTTGGACCTGTTATTCTTCCTAAGAGCAAACAGCCCTTCACTTCTTCCCTTGCTGGAACCATAATTAGCGCTAGGAAATAATTTTCAAAAGGACAGGAGCCATCTTCCGTGGGTAACCAACAAAAAATCTTGTAAGATGTCAATAACTGAAATACAGAATTTGGTATACGTGTTCCTGAGTAATCTGCATTATCAGACATGAATAAATTAAAAAGCGAAGCTGGAAGCAGCACAATTGGCATTTTTAAGATGTTTTACAATCGGTCAATTTGTCTCATCTAATGACAATATTTAACCTGCAATTGATCTACACCTTACCTCAAGGTGTATTTGAATTAACAAATTGGCCTGTTCAACAATGATTCCAATAATTTTTCTATTTTATTTATTTATTTGATTTCTATAGTTGCTCATCTCAACAAGTTTTTGAGCCCAATATGTTGATGGATTTGCCTTATAACACATAAAAGAGACCATACACTTCCACAACTTGAACACAACAAAGCTTTGTAATTGAGTAACTGCTCTGAAGAGATTTTCTGCAGCATCCTTCAACATACTGCATATACATAGTTTGGAAGCTCAGTGCAGGTCTAAAAATGTTACAGTACCTCGTCTCCTGTCCACATCAGTCCATTCATCTACACGAAGCATAAAACAGAAAAAATGGCGGGTCAAGTACTAAGAATACACTGAGAACAACGTGGAAAAGAGAAAAGAATTGAAGAGCAATGTACATTTTTTTACTCTTTCACTTAAGATGTTGGACAGCCGAAAACAACTATTGGGGATATTTAAAGTGGCAGTGATATAGGCATTACGAAATGGGATGGTATCCCTTTTCAAGCCCATTTCACACTCTGGAGAAGAATTGCATTTTCCCAGCGTTAAAAATTCTTGAAAATGAAGGAACAGCTCAGCAGCAGCTCAACTTTTATGGTGTCCCACTACAAACGTAAAAAAAAATATTCACAGAGAACCAAGCTGGGCTGAGATATCCTCAGATCCACAGGGATGAGCTATTGTTTTAGAGCAGGGGTGCCAAACTGGCAGCCCATGGGCAGGATGCAATGTAACAAGTGCAGGTCACACCCACCCCAGCTGTGTGAATGGGGAATCATGGAATGTCATCTGACACCAACACGACCCAGTGAGTTTGACACCTGTGTTTTAGAACAATTCTATGTTTCTCAATCAGAAGAATCTGCAGAACCAGATTGTTTGATTTCACGCAAAGAGCTAGAAAAATGAAGCATAACCTGGCCAAACAACCAAACATTATTATTGTTATTTTTCAGTCTCTCCATTTCCCATAGTTTTGTTTTCAGAACAAGTACAGATGCAAAGAAACAACAGTTTGTACAGCAGTAAATAAACAAAGCTAAACTAAGCTCAGGTGTTTTTTGGATCCAGAGGTCCTGAATGGCTGGAAACACATCAAAGAGAGGAGCAACCTGGGATTAAGGAGCAACTTCCTCACAGTGGAGCAGCTTCCCTCCAGAAGCCTCGCAGGGCTCCATCACGGGAGGCTTTTAAGGAGCAGCCACTTATCTAAAATGGTCTATAGGATCAGGGGATGGACTACCAGAGGACCTCCAAGGTCCCTTCCATCTCATTCTATTCTAAATTTCAACCGTGTGTGTGTGTGTGTGTGTAGGTCTTCCTTCTAGAGACACATTCATGCGCATGGGAGCCGATTTAGTCTCGTCTTGGGGCTTGGTTTCTCGAGTTCACCCCCACGCCCCAGCGGTCCATTTCTGACACACACGCCCTGGAGCGAGCCCTGGATGCTCTTGTCCCGGAGACGAAGCGGCCCAGGAAGCAGGAGCCTCCTCCTCCTCAGCCCCCGGGAGGCCGTTCAAGGGAAGCGCTGCCGCCTCCAGAGACCAGGCAGGCAACCCCGCTGGGCCTCCCTAGGAGGGATTCTCCCGGCTCCCCCCGCTCCGATTCCAACCGGGTCCAGGAACAAAGGTCGGCTATCTACGGCCTCTCCAACAGGCGTCGCCGCCAAGAACAAACGCGGCCGGTTTCCACGTTCACTGCACGCTTTATTGCTGCGAAGGAATCAGCTTCGCTCTGGGGGTCAACGTCGGGGGTCGGGGGGACCGGCAGAAGCGACCCGTCGGCCTTCCTCCGAGGCGCTGCGTCTGGGCGGACCCGAGGATCCCACCCTCCCCCGCGACCGGGGCGGGGGAGGCGGCGGGGCCTGCGCTCTCGGGGCCCTTCACGGCGGCCTCGGCTCCCCCTCCCGGCAGCCCCCTGACCTTGGCGCGCCTTGTCTCCCGGGATGCTCTGTGCGCGCAGTCGCTGGTCCACGATGTACAGCATCTCCCCGCCCAGGTTGAGGACGAGCAGCGGCAGCGTCCGCAGCGACATGGCGGGGAGGCCGAAAGAAGCTCCTGCCGGCGTCCTTAGGCGGCGAGAGGGGCGTCGCGCGTCGCCAAGGCAACGGGAGGCGGCTTCCGGTCGCGAGGGGGGGCAATTTGCAGAGGCGCGTGTTCTTCCGGGCTGGGCTGGCGGGCCTGAGAGAGAGACAAACGAGGGAAGCGGAAGGGGAGGAGTTAACGAAGGCCAATCGGCTAAGCGGGGTGTGTGTGGAGCCAATTTCCGCCTCACCAGCTCCCGGCCGGGGAAATGGCGCTTGCGTCTCGCAAGAGCCGTTCATTTGAGACACACCCCGCTCAGTCCCCTGGGAGAATGACCTCCAGCCATGGATCCCGCCGCTCCTTTTGTAGTACAGGTAGTCTTTGACTTACAACCACTCACTTAGTGACCACTCCAACTTACAACGGCAGGAGAAAAGGTGACGTCACCGTTTCACACGGCGGTTGCAGCGGTCACGCGATCAAAATCTGGCTGCTGGGCAGCTGACTCGCCTTTAAGAGAATAACCGAGCTGGAAGGGACCTTGGGGGTCTTTTGACTAGTCCAAGCCCAGGAAACTCCACACCATTCCAGACAAACGGCTTCCCAGCCGCTTTTAAAAACTTCCAGTGCTGGAGCCCCCACAACTTCTGGAGGCAAGTCGTTCCACTGGCTTATTGTTCTGTCAGGAAATTTCTCTTTGGTCCCAGGTTGCTTCTCCCCCGACCAATTTCCACCCCTCCTTGTCCTGCCCTCAGTTGCTTTGGAGAAGATCTTGACTGCCTCTTCTTTGGGGCAGCCCCTGTGAGATATTGGAACACTGCTATCATGTCACCCCAGTCCTTCTTTTCATCAAACTAGAGTGCATTACAAATAGTCAAGATGGGAGGTAACATCCAGTTCCTGCAACTTCATCTTTTAGCCTTCAGTCCCCAATCATCTTTGTTTCTGTTCTCTGCACTCTTTTCTAAAGTCCAATGTGTTTTATATCATGGCGATCAAAACTGGATTCCAAGTGTGCTCATTATAAAGTGTATTAACACTTCACCTTATCTTGATTCTGTCTCTTTATTAATGCAGCCATGTAGGGTTTTTAAGGTTGACAACCAGCACCTTGAATTGGACCCAGAAGCAAATTGGCAGCCAATGCCGCTCCTCCAGGAGAGGTCACTTATGAGCATACTTGGGCCTGCACAAAACTATGCGGGCTGGAGCATTCTGGACCAATTGGAGCATCTGGATACTTTTCAAGGGCAGCCCCATGTAGAGTGCATTACAAATAGTCAAGATGGGAGGTAACTAGAGTGCTAAGGAACGTCAAAACTGTTCCTGTTAAAACATTCCTCCTTAAGCTCGTATTCTCTTGATGAATTCTAGGAATTCATGATTTTGGAGTTCCAATACATCTGGGGAAAACTCCACTAACTCCTCGTGATAAAAGCAAACACAATTTTACCTCAACCTAAGCATTTCTCCTTTTTTAATATACCTGACTGATCGCCTGGCAGGTTTACTAACTAATGTCATGCAAGGATTAATGGTGCCTGTCCCACTTTAATAAAAATCTATGATCCAAATAGGCTGCTGGTGTTGTTGCTTGCAGGCATGCCTTTTTTCCCTTTTTGTTCTTCCCCATAAGCAGAGAGTTGCTGACCTTGCTGGGTTTTGTGTAGGACTACCAGGATTGTGCTGGGCAGGTGAGTCACAAAAAGAGGTGGCAAAACTTGTTTCTGGGAAAAACCAAGGAGAACAAAAGCTGTAGGTAGCAGGAAAGCTGGAAGGGAGGAACCCTGGGGGAAGGAGCCACCTTTCCGACCTTCTGGCAAGCCAACACAACTGAGAAGACAGGTTCACTTTATAAGCAAGTGACTCACTTAACAACTGTGGAAGGAAGATTGTAAAATGGGACATAGCACATTTTACAGTTGTCTTGCTTAGCAACAGAAATTTTGGGCTCAGTTGTGGTTGTAAGTCAAGGACTACTGGTACGTTTGAGGAAGATCAACTCTACTTTCCTGGCTACCTTCAGGAAAGGTAGCTTGAGCCTGCCCCCAGCTGAGCCCCATTTCCCAGATGAAAGCATTGCTGGAGTGGAGGGTCCCCCATGGCTGAAAGCGAAACCCCCCCCCCCACTTCATAATGGCACCTTCTGATCCTGACCCACCTTTGTGTCCTCCTTTGCTCTTTAAGATCGAGAGCGAGTGTGCACTTCCCGAGCCATTCGACAAATCTCACACCAGCCACAGAGGCACATCGACAGCGTATCCCCCAAAACGGTGCCCTGCAATGCTCAAGCCAAGGAGAGAGTGTCAAGTTTGCATGCTTGGACTTTGCTCACACTAGAAGCTGCATGAGCCGGCCTGATGCTGCCTAAGTTTTGGTAGGAGATGAAACAGGAAGTCCCCTCCCAGCCCCTCAAGAATGACTGACTGTGGTTTAGACAGCAATTTTTCTGATGTTTTCCCAGAAAACTTCCCTGGCACCTTCGGAGGCCAAGGTGGGCTGCTATGCTATGCAGACCACAGGCATCTGAGCAGGGACTGACCAGGCCCATTTATGCAGACTAGCTAGTACACGTAAGAATTAAATTTAGGGGCTAAAGTTACTTCGGAAGATCCAGCATAAATTTAGCCCTGTTTCTTCTACAATGCCCTGCTTAAAATACCTGAAGAATTACAGATAGTCCATTAACTATTTTTTTCAGTTGGAGACAGAAAAAGAAATTTGGGAAAGCTTGATTAAATACCTCCCCAAATTTCACATATTCCAGCAGTAGTAGTTATTTTCACTTAGGATGAGAATGATAGGAGTACTATACAACATAGTAAAATGTGATTTTAGGGAAACAGCACTTTAAGGAATTAGTTACTACTACTCCCCTGTGTGTGCTAGACAGAAAAAAGGCACTATTTTAATCCCCGCTATTTTGGAGCAGTGCAAAATACTTGTAGCTTCAACTACAGCCGTTGGGGGGTCAACAGGTGCTAGATGAATGTGCTACAAATGCACTAATTAAAGATTAGCTAAATATTGGATTTGTCTTCTTATACTTCGCAATAGATCTTGGAAAATGAGTATTAAAAAAAGGACAAGCAGAAGTACTGTCCTCCATGCATGACCACTTAGATGTGAAGCTGCTGTATTTGTTTCTTTCACCATATCACGTCTCTAATAGGGCACAATATTTCTTAATACCAAGGCCGTATGGATTGACTGCCTGGATGAGATAAAACATGCATGATGTCCTTTATTAAAAATGCAGTTATTTGTAGTGTTACAAAGTTGAGATAAATTATTTCTGCTTTCTTTTGCAGTGGAAACAACTTAATTCCAGGATTCAAGCAAACTCTGCAGTTTGTGCTTAGTTTTCATAGTAGGGGTATTGTAATTTATTTCACTGACAAGTTGCCTCATAGAATTCTTGTGAAACTTCAATAACTCTTGCCAACAAGATTGGCTGAATTCACCCACTGCACTAAAACTGCAAATTTTTAAATACAAATGGAAGCGTTCATGGTAGATAATGAAGGCGAACAAAGTCACACTATGAGGAATACCATAATTATAATATAAAATAATAAAAGGACAATAAATAAATTCACCCTCTCCTTTTTCATTTTGTGTCCACCAGAGGCATTTTAGCAGTCCCAGAGATGAAGGGGGGCAATCAAGACAAGCACTACTCTGCAGCACAGTGCTTGGTGTAAGAACAAGTGCTGCAATAAACTTTGACAATAAAACTTTTTTAAAATATAAATTGCATCTCCCCTACCCCCAGTATCCTCTGTTCTACTTTTCAGAGAAAGATCATCTCATAGGTGAAATCTTAGCACATTACCGGGATGCCATAGGAGAGCCGCATGTGTGTGCGGAGTGCAGTCATGCCACCAGGCACCATTCCCAAGCAACAGTGTTCCCCATATTTGCGTGTCACGTAGCAGCTCAGAATCAATGGGCAGCAAACTCCAACACAACCTGCCAAGCAATATAAACACATACATGCAAGCAAAGATCAATAGAAGTAGAAAAATGCTGTCCTCCGTAGCCCAGACTTGTAATCCTTGCCACTATGACCTCACTTAGCCAATCCTTGGTGGATAAGAGAGTGGCTGATGATTGTGTTCTGTGACAAACTATGATCACCAGTGATCCTGCCAGCTGAAAAGCAGACATTTTCTAAGCGTTTCCAGATTTGAGTGCAAGTTGTCATATCCTGTTTCTTTTTGCTCTTGCAGACAAAAAGAAATCACAATACAATAAAAACTACTGGATTAGATGACGGAAAAATGGTGTGGGGGGGGCAGTTTTGCACCTTTTTCACATACCTCTATGTAGCCCTGGAGGGTAAAAGCCCTGTTTTGGCAGGGCTGCCCTAGAACAAGGGTCTCCAAACTTGGCAACTTTAAGACATGGACTTGTGCACATTCTGGAGAGAGAGGGAAGTTTCCTGAGGATGGACAAGCCCAAAAACTTGGAAGAATAAAACTTTGGTCCTGATGACCGATTCAGATTGGATCCTGTAACATTATCCTGGGACACATTTATTGGCTTTCATTCCCAAAATACTTTTTAAGACAAGGTGGTTAACTTTCAACATAATAAAGTTGGCAGTTAATCCCCTTCAAACATCTCTGAGATTGTTCAGCTGTCCAAGAAAGAGAATTGAGCTGGTGTCTTGACATTTAAAACTAAAATATTGTTTAAAGTGCCACTAGTTGAAAAATTTACCCAATATCTAACAAAATCCTGACCTCAAAAGCCAGATTCCTACACAATTTCTTCTATTTCCAAGAAACCTTAAAAGAGAATCCTATAGCTGCAGTTGTTGACATAACAACAGTACAACCTCACGAATGAAGACAAAATGAATGACGGCCAGAAGCACCTTCTTTGAGAGCAAACCCCATTCCTTAACTAGCACTGATGATGTTACCTAGTTTGGGTAATGGAACATCTGCATAAAAACAACCAAGCTCAGAGAGTACCAAGTGCCTCTCCCACCTTCTCCAGTGGTGTCCTCCAATTAGAGGTTTTGCTTCCTTAATCACCTTGGCCATCCTGGCTGAGCAGGATGGGATTTAGTATCAACCTATGTTGAAAGCATCAGGTTGGGAAGTCCACAAACTGGAAATAACCTAGAAATCCAGTCTTATTTCAGGAAGAACTAGTTCACAAAGAGTCTCATTCCTCCCTTCTCAGCTGGCTACTTTCCACAGGTATTAGAGGTAGAGATCTACTTACACATGGGACAGTCCAAACAGCAGTCATACCTCCCACTGGCCCAGCTGCCTTCTGAGGATTGGGTTACTGGGGAGACAGTCGGCTGGCAAATCACTACTAACTGGGACATTGTCAAAGGCTGGGCTCCTGGGCAGCACAAAACTGCTTCTGAAGAGACATTGGGTGTCTTTTGCAACCGGGCAAACAGGATGGTAAAAGCTCTTCTTTGTGAAACCCTGTAGGCTGGGTGAAATGCCAGAGGAAGCAGCAGGAAGTGGGTGGAATAACACAAAGTTTGTGAAACAAGTAGCGTCCTAAGCAGCAGCTGGAGCAAATGAAAAAAACTCCCAGAGCAGCTTTTGCCTGGTAGTTACAGCCAGAACATTAGGTCACCAGCACTGCTTCAGCTTGCAGGGAAGTGAGGGGCCCAGGTGTTGTCATCTGACCTTTGTTTCATTAGCAAAGAAAGACTCCTGGTTAATTTCCTTTTCCAAGAGCATATACTTTACTGAGAACAAAGCAGTTGCAGATTAGAACAGGCAGAATTTGTTGGTGTGGTGTGAAAATGATGCAATTAATGTTCCCTTTTTCCCTGTCCATCCCCCATTATCAATGTCCCATTAAAAGTTCTCGGGTGGTTTTGGAAAATGGACCCCGGGTTCCTACCTTTCCCATCTCCACATTCCTTTTGTTGACCTTGTGCTTGATTGGTGCTCCTCAGTCGGCCAGCTCTGCTTCAAACCCGAACCCTCCCTAACCATCCAATCTCTTCCTCCTCCTCCTCCTCCTCACCCCATTGCTGATGTCAAGCTGGCAAAGTATGCGATGTGAAGCAAGCAGAATGACAGCTATGACAAAGGCAGAGAGTAGATGCTACTGCTTCAGATTGCAAAACAGTGCTGTCCTGGAGACTGTTTATAATCCTGGGGTCCCAGTTTGCTCTTCCCAGGTAGCTGAACTGACACTACATACCATGCAGCAGAGCACAAGTGTCTGCCCCAGCACTGAAAGTAGGAAGGTTGATATAGGGGACAGAATTGTATTCCCAACTCACTTTCTACACCCCAGGAACCTGCCACCTTATTTCCCTCCCCAATCTGATGTCATTCAAGATGTGTTCAAAATAACCACAACACATCTTGAACAGTTGCAGGAATTGGGCATGTCTAATTTAACGAAAGAAGGACCAGGGGTGACATGATAGCAGTGTTCCAATATCTCAGGGGCTGCCCCAGAGAAGAGGGGGTCAACCTATTCTCCAAAGCACCTGAAGGCAGGACAAGAAGCAACGGATGGAAACTCATCAAAGAGAGAACCAACCTAGAATTTAGGAGAAAATTCCTAACTGTGAGAACCATTAATCGGTGGAATGGCTTGCCTCCATAAACTGTGGCTAATCTGTCACCTGAAGCTTTTAAGAAGAGATTTGACATCCATTTGTCCAGAATGATATAGAGTGGCCTTGTCAGATCTGTGTCTCTGTCATTTCTTCAGTGGAAGAAGAAAAGGGGTGGGGGGAGGAGACTGATAGAAATCCTTTCTTGATGTTACCTGAATATATTTAATCTTATATCAAATTTGTATAACCTACACATGATACAATGGAGGGAGGAAACCCAGATGGCCAGAACCTATCACCTCTGAGAGGCACAGCCAGGAGATGAGAAGACCATAAACATTCCAAAATTAGGTATGCCCTGGGAAACTGTGAAAAAGACTGTTCCTTACAAAAGGGGTGGGAATTAACATACTGGCTTTTGTTTCACTAAATACACATCGATAATAAGGGGAGGGGTTCTGAACTCCCTTATCTCTCCCTGTATGCCTGAGAGACCTTAGACACTGCTTTGAACTCCTACATGAATTGTCTCATCTCAATAAAGGGTTCCTTTTGATATGTTTGGTTTTCAGAAGTTAATTCTTGTTAATTGAATGGGAAAAAGTTCTGTAGCCTGACATAAAGCAGCATCTGCAATAGTGGTCAGCCCGGAGAGAAATTTTGTTTTTAAGAAAACAAAAAAGAAAGAAAACCTTTCACTCTACTGAGGGGCCCCTGCAAAAGAAAAATGTCTGAATACAGCAAGGAGCAAGGGGGAGCCGAATGCTGGGGAGAAACGTCGACACTAACCCAGCCAGATACTGACTTGGTGCACCCCACTGAAGACAGCGAAGCTGCCTGCGAAACCTCCACCAAGACCCGGTGGTCTATAGGTGTAGGAAAAAGAGACAGCTGGGACGGAAGAACCAGAGGAGTAACCCTCACCCGGGGTAATCATAAACCCGAATGGAAATTGGAGCTGGAGGCCCTATCGGCTCAGGAAGAATGGGGCGAGGAGCCACCGGCCGATGACTGGATGAGACGGTACATAAATCACCTCATGAGGGAAGCCCTGGAGAACCTCCAGGTGAGGGATGCACCAGGATGACAACGCAGGAGAGCGAGGGAACCAGAAAATGAGAGAATCCGAGCCGCCACCCTGGATCCAGCAGAGATTGATCGGGCAGAGGGACAAGCCAAAGAACCAGCAGCCATACCAGGTACCTGTCCCTTAAACGCCCTGGATCAGGGGATTAACCCTGGCCAACCCAGAGACATACAACTGAAGAGGAAGATCCTGCCCTTGGGGATAAAATTTGATGGAGACCCCCAGAAACTGGGATTTTTCCTGGCACAAGTGCTCACCTACATGCAAGAATATGGGCGGAATTTCCCAACCCCGGGCTCCTGAGTATGAGTCATCACCCTGGCCCTTGAAGGGGCAGCAGCCAGATGGATGGTGACGCTCCACAACGTCAACGACCCAGAATTAAGGAACCCCGATCACTTCATGACGGCCTTATGGCACCGCTTTGAGGACCCCCTCGCCGATAGAAAAGCCCGCAACCGCATTAGAGTCGTAAAACAAGGCCATCGCCCGGTAGTGGAATACACCGAGGAATTTCATGACCTGGCCAGGCGGATAGACTGGCCAGAGGATATCCTAGTCTGTTGGTTCAAAGATGGACTAAATGACGACCTATACGCTGCTTGCCTGGCCCGTGGGGCCCCAAACCTCCTGCACAAATGGTACATGATGGCAGAGGAGGCGGAGATAGACATGACTCGAAACCGGTACCGCACTGGCAAGTTTTGGAAAAGGTTCCCACCCCAGGGGAAATGGGAAGTCTTCAAACCCCAATCCACCATGACTCCAAGAATGTCTGGTTGCTTTAAGTGTGGAAAGGAGGGACACTGTTCAGCAGAATGCCTTTCAAAGACCCCTGCAAGAAAGCTAGACCACCCATCAGAGGGGAAACCTGGAACATCCAGCCCTTGAGCAAAGGAGACTGGCCTGAGAGGCCGAGTAGCTGTGGGATTCCGATCCCCTCCCCAACACTTGTTTACTCAAAGGTGGACTGGCTTGGGTAGAAAACAAACTTTATGTCCCTGCAAGCCAGAGAATGGACCTCATGAAACACTGCCACAACTCCAAAATAGCGGGACACTTTGGGTTTGTAAAATCCCTGCACCTCATCAAAAGACAATTTTGGTGGCCGTTCCTCAAAAAGGACATTGAAAACTATGTTGCGAGCTACCTCACCTGTGCTGCTGCAAAGAGAAGACAAGGAAAATATCCTGGGCTTTTACAAACAGTAGCAGACCCTTCTGCTCCCTGGAAAGAGATCTCTATGGACTTTGTAGTGGAGCTTCCCGAAAGTGCTGGAAATACTGTCATTTGGGTTGTAACTGATCTTTTTTCCAAACAGGTTCACTTTATTCCATGCCAAAAGATCCCAACTGCCAAGGCATTGGCAAAGATGTTTCTAATACACATTTATCGCCTTCATGGAGCTCCCCAACGGATTATCTCAGATAGGGGTGTTCAGTTCACATCCAAATTTTGGCGGGTGTTTTTAAATCTATTAGACTCCACCCAGGGGTTGTCGTCATCAAGTCACCCCCAAACGGATGGATCGACAGAGAGTTAACAGCGTATTAGAACAATATTTAAGATGCTATATTAATTACCAACAGGACACTTAGACTGACCTTCTTCCTTTTGCAGAGGTAGCATACAATAACTCAGTCCATAGTAGCACGGGGTCCACCCCATTCTGGGTAGCCACGGGCTAAGTTCCATGCTGGAACTACTCATCAAAGAACCTGAAATCCCCTCCCTTAAGGAGTGGATGGATAACTTACAAGCCATGTGTCCAGTGGTAAGATTATCTTTACAGGAAACTAGTGTAGTTTTTAAAGCTCAAGCAGACAAAAAAATGCTGTGATCCTAAACCTTTCAAGATTGGGGACCGTGTATATTTGTCCACAAAATTCTTAAAATCATTACAACCCTCTAAGAAACTTGGGCCAAAATTCATTGGCCCATTCCCCATCTCCAGAATTATTAACCCTGTGACGGTAGAGCTTCGACTTCCCAAAACACTTACGCAGATTCATCCAGTATTTCACTGTAGCTTGCTCAAACCGGAGATCACTTCAAACCTCAGATCCCCCCTCCCCTTTCCACACCTCCAACCCCCATCATGATACATGGAGAACAACATTTTGAAATTAAAGATATCCTTGATTCACGCACTCACCGTGGATCCACACAATATTTAGTAGCTTGGAAACACCTTCCTTCCTCAGAAAATGAGTGGACAGCTAAATGACACATAAAAGCACCCACATTACTACGAAAGTTCCACCTAAAATACCCTGATTTGCAATCCTGAATTGCAAATGTAATGCATGATTTTTGTTTTTTCCAGGTAGACCTGTTTTTTAAGGAGGGCAGGATGTCAAATCCGTGTATTTGTCATTTCTTCAATGGAAGAAAAGGGGGGGAGGAGACTGATAGAAATCCTTGATGTAACCTGAATATATTTAATCTTATATCAAATTTGTATAACCTACACATGATACAATGGAAGGAGGAAACTCAGATGGCCGGAACCTATCACCTCTGAGAGGCACAGCCAGGAGATGAGAAGACCATAAAAATTCCACAGTGAGATGTGTCCTGGGAACCTCTGGAAAAGTTCATTCTGAAAGGGGTGGGGGGAAATTAGGTATGCCCTGGGAAACTGTGAAAAAGATCGTTCCTTACAAAAGGGGTGGGTGGGGGGAATTAACATACTGGCTTTTGTTTCGCTAAATACACATCGAGATAAGGGGGGGGGGGGTTCTGAACTCCCTTATTTCTCCCTGTATGCCTGAGAGACCTTAGACGCTGCTTTGAACTCCTACATGAATTGTCTCATCTCAATCAAGGATTCCTTTTGATACGTTTGGTTTTCAGAAGTTCATTCTTGTTAATTGAATGGGAAAAAGTTCTGTAGCCTGACAGTCCTGCTTCTGCAGCGGGTTGGACTAGAAAACCTCCAAAGTCCCTTCCAATTCTGTTACTCTGATGGCACAAAGCTGGGGAAGTCAAAAAACCTAACAATATTGGCTTGAGCATTTCCAGATTTTTCTTAATCTCACATTACTATTTATTGAAAACAAAAGCCAGTTTTGTGAAATAAAACCCCTGAGATATATAATAGGTTCTTTGCAAAAAAAGAGCCTGCTCCAATTTCTTAGGCTGAATTCGGCCAAGTCTTTCAGTATTTTTATATGGACTACTCAGGAAAAAAAATAAGCTTGACAGTCAGATATAAACTCCCATGTTCTGATGAAAGAATGGAATATTTTTGACTCATACATCGAGGGTCTTCATTTCAAATTTTCAAAAAGAAACCAAGGCTGTCTGGGAAGATGAAGAAAAAACCTGTTTTGCACTGATCACAGGAACAAGGGTGCCACTGGACTTGTCATCTGCTGATGGGACATGGCTGAGTACCGTAGGAAGAGGACAGTGAATAATGCTTTTGGTTAAATCCAATCTGGTGGATCTCCTTCCTCAGATTCTAAGAATGGTAGAACAATCCCTGCTAATGTTTAGATAACTGGAACAATAATATCTAACACAAGAGTTTCCCAGAATCCATGCTAGCTGAAGAATTTTGAGTGTTGAAGTCCACAAATCTTAAAATTGACAAGTTTGGAGATCTAACATCTTTACTACACCTTAACCATGTACATGAAGTTAAAAAAAGAGGATGTGTGCATATTTGCACATATACAGATGTAGATGAAAAGTTGGTGTTCAAAGTTTTATTATCTTTAGGAAGATTTGTTCCTCGGTTTGAGTTTCTCCACCCATCGACAGAAGGCATGTCCAGCTCAGCTTGGGGTCTCCTTTGGCTGAACCTGCTCCTTTATTCCTTCATCTTGCATTTTCCATCTGCTTCAATCTTTCCAGAGCTCTTAGCTTTTGCTTCTCTTTGTAGATCTGAATATTAATGGGAAGGAGAGATTTAATTGGGAATTTAGCTCCTTTCACCCTGGAAAAATAAGCAGTTTTTGCTTCCACTGCCACCATACAAGGAATGTTACCATTACTATGTCTACAACTGCTACAATGAGACAGTAAGGACCAAGCCATAGTCTGCCTGATTTTATCTGAATGTGAAACATGAAACCAACAGCACTCAACCCACCAGCTCGCTGCTGCTGAGGTTGTACTTCTTCGCAAGCCACTTAGGCTTTCCTACTTTTACATGCTATCCTTACCCACCCAACACTGGGGACAGAAATGCTGTTCACTTATTGGACAGGATCCTTATCAAACACGGCCTTCCAAGCCTTTCCTTATCTGAAGCAGGGGTGGGTTTCTACGGGTTCTGTCCACCTCTGTAGAACCGGTAGCTCTGAAGAGCAGCAGACATAGAACCGGTTCTATGTCTGCTGATGTTTTTGCCCACCCACCCACCTGGGCTCTTACCTGATCTTTATTTCCTGATTTTTCAACTTCAGCTGCCGAATGAGGCACAGCTGCAGTTAAAAAAGCAGGAAAAGAGGGCTGTTTCAAAGGTTGCTTCTCAATGCAGACTGCTGATGACGATTTACAGGCGCGTGGCTCCCAGCATGCAGGGAAGCTCGTAAATCCCGAACCGGTAGTTAACCCTGTCGTATCCTACCCCTGATCTGAAGCCTATGCAGAAGAGCACAACATGCCTATCTCAAGCCAATTCTCTACACTAATTCTCTTACCCAGGCTGTTCCCGTAGGTCACCTTGGGCCAGCCATTCTTAACCTACCATGGCTCGAAATTCCTTCTTGACAGCTGCGCGCCGTGTGATTTTCCGCCGGTATTGTGGAGGAGGCAAGTACTCGATTTCCAGCTGCTTGCATGTGTTCTCAAAGGTATCATAGCGGGTATTACGTAGATATTTCAGCAACACAGTCCGCCGATCAGTGGCTATCATCATGCGGGTAAGGTTAACCTTGTCCTAGAAAGTTGTAGCCTCTTCAGTGAATCATCCATGGATCCAAGTATTTTAATTTTTCAACTTTCTGGTTATTAACTTACTGACAACATTTAAATAAATTTTCAAGTTTACTGAAAGGCAGCAATAACTTGCTAGAAGGAAAATATTTTTGGATTGGGGAATAAGGATTATTATTTATTACACAGTGATCTCTGAGAAGAAAAACAGTATTAAAAATATACTTTTGTGCTTCTCAGAATTGGAACTAAAGCATGTATCGTCTAGTTCAGGGGTCGCCAACCTTTTGGACCTGAGGGACCACCAAACTCATAATTTTAAATCCCAGGGACCACTAACTGGTTCTGTGGGTGTGGCCTAATTTGTGGATGTGGCTTGGTGGTCATATGAATGGCTGGGCATGGCTTGTATGTAAATATTATAAATATTTATATAAATATTGAATTTGTTATAAAAAAAGAGCAACTTTTATCCAAAATCAGGCAAAGCAGGCAGGCAGATAGAGTTGTTCACAGAATCACAGATTCATTCAGAGATCTATCTATCTGCCATTGGCTCGCTCAGTCTGTCACATAAAATTTGCTTGCAAGCAAACTCACAAAACTAACTCACAAAACACCATGTATGTAAATATTGAATTTTTTATTTAAAAAAGAGCAACTTTTACCCAAAATCAGGCAAAGCAGGCAGGCAGATTGAGTTGTTCACAGAATCATTCAGTGATCTATCTATCTGCCATTGGCTAGCTCAGTCTGTCACATAAAATTTGCCATGAGTCTGCACTGAATAATAGAACCTTCAGTCCTAAGGGAGGTTCAGCTGTGCTTAAAAGCAGAGCCGAAGATCTAAAGACTAGCTAGAAAGCAAGAAATCCAACCATTTCCTACTTCCTAGCTAATCTAAATCTCCCAGCACAGCAGAACAGATGATGGTCGGAAAAAGGAAAAATAGAAATTTAACAGGCAAGTTTGCCAGGTAAGGAGTGAGTGGGCAGGGAGGGTTCCTGCGGGCCATTTGGGCAGCGAAGCCTTGTGTTTCTGCACAGCCTGGATTAATTGTTTTGGGTGGGTGCTCTGGGGGTGAGATTTCTCTGCGGCCCACCAAAATTTTCTCATGGCCCACCAATGGGCCATGGCTCACCAGTTGGTGACCGCTGGTCTAGTTTATGGGATGCAGGCAATAGGATACTGGCTTGTAATGAAGTTTCTGGATTAGAAATCCTGCCATAATGTGCTAGAACTGACCAGGAGTTAGCAGAAAACACTGTTACTATGTGGCATAGTAACAATTCAGGCTGGTAACCTGAACTCTACCTTCTCCATAGTAGTGGGCAATATCAATATATCTATTTGTTGATGACCTTGGTATTGGAAAACTGAAATTTGGAATGCCAGAGGAATGCATGCAAAGAGCATGAATAATCAAATGAAATGACCAAAAGAAAATTAGTCTTTGGTAGCATCAAGAATGAATTTTGGTGGAAATTGGATATGAAAGGGGAAAAAAACCCAAAAGAAGTTGGAGTGAAAGAAGAATAAATGTAGGGGAAAAAGTCTGAATCCTGAATAATATTAGAAGACAGATTACTCTCACAACAGAATGAATGGAGAAAGGACAGGGAAGCTGCTTGGAAACAAGTGAAAAAAAATAATGTTACGGAATCCCATGGTTATAGTAATAGAATCTATGAAAAAATATCCTTAGTGAAATGACAAAATGAAAATAAGCCTACAGAGGAGGCCAGTTATAAAAAATTGAAAATGAATGAAAAAGACTGAACAATGTATATGGACAAAAAAAAGAACAGCTGCTAAGAAAGGGGCCCAAGAGTATAAAAAATGGCATCAGAAGTTAAGGGGGGGGGAGGGGAGAGAGGATTTTGATGGAATTTTTTAAAAAAGTTTGGGGCAAAAGAGGGGTGTTCCAGAACAATGAATAGAATTAAATAAATTGATTTATGAATGTTGCAGCAGCAGCAGTCATTCACCCTTACGACCAACCACACAGACACTGCAATAGTCCCCCTGACTTAGAAGACCCGGTTTACAGAGGTTACATAAAACAAGCAGCTTTGAAGACTCTTACCTTGGGGTGCATATGCAGATGTTCTTTGAGGGTGAGGATCATGGCTGTTAAGTAGGCAACTAGAACATTAAGAAAAAAAATTAGAAAAGCTTGTTATGCTAAGCTCTTCTCCTATTTTAAAGAGTATATCTGAACATTAACAGCCAGGCAGACTTTTAAGAGGTGGAATTTCTTCTTGGTGAAAGTGAGTTCAGTGTTACATGTGGGAATACTGTTGTTCTGAACACTGTTGTTTCTGTGTTCTGTTGAAAGAAGGCAGAGTGAATCTGTGGAGAGAGGTGTGAAAACAGGAAGTAGGACCATTTCAGCAGCATAGCAACAGCCCTTAGACTTATGTGCCACTTCACCGTGCTTTCCGGCCCTCTCTAAGCGGTTTACAGAGTCAGCTTATTACCTCCAACAATAAGCTGGGTCCTCATTTTACCCTCCACCTTGGAAGGATAGAAGGCTGAGTCAACCTTGAACCTGGTGAGGTTGAACAGCCAAATTGCTGGTGGCTGGCAAGGAGCAGCAGGAGCCCTGAAGTACTGCATTCTAACCACAGCTCCTTATAATCAGCACTACTGGGCATCTCAATTATTTCTAGTCCAACCAATCATCATAAGTACAATATTCTTTCTTTATACTCTTCTCTCATTCCTTTTGCTTTTATGTTGCACTTCTAATACAAAATGTCTGTAGATATTTGTATGATTTTTAAATTAGATTTTATATCCCTCTTAACAACATTTGTGCAAGATGATGCACACAATGCTCCCACCTCCTATTTGCCCTAATCTAGATCAATAACCCTGTGAGGTAGATTGGGCTGAGAAAGTGTGGTAGTCCCAAAGTCACCCAGCTGGCTTTGTACCTAAAGAAAGACTTGTGACCTCCTGGCCTTTTAATCAGTGTTCTAAACTGACTGTTTTATATAAGTGTTCAGGAAATTGTTTTGGTTAAAGTTGAAAATAAACTCTTCACATAACCAGAGGCATAAATGGGTGGCTACCGCACCCCTCAGAGGGCAAACAGCCTCCATCTCCTTTGACTTATCCTTTCATAGACCTGTGAATCAGGCACCACTTTTCTCTGCCAGAGACCACAGCAGAAACGGACAGCAGCAATTCATCTGCTCCTGGGTAAATAGTGAAATAATTGTTGAATATAATTTAGATTTGCTTGAGAAGAGGAGAGGGAAGAAGCATTCATCTTGGATGTCATGCCAAATGCCTGCCAGGGTGGTGCGCGAGGCACCGAGTCTTATAAGAAATGAAGAAACTGACACACACCCACACCCTAAACTGTAGGGAAAACTGATGTTAGTCTTCTGCTCAAAAGGCAAAGGTCAAAGAAAGCTTTCTTAAGACAACAACTTGTTGGATAGTAATTCTATGCAATGTTACCATTTGTGCAGCAGGATTTAGTCAAGGTTTGACTTTCACAAGTCTTTTCCTGCTCTACTCTGGAGTTATTGCCTCAGCGGGATGTTGAAACCTGCACTGAAGGTACAGGAAACAAACTCACTCTTTCGCCACCTCCCGGGCCATCCAGTCCACCTCATTGTTCCAGTGGCTGCCCAGGCTCTGCCTGAAGCCCCCTACCTGCCCCAGTGAAGGAGAGGCTGCCATCTTGCTGGGTCATAGGCTCCACTATCCAATTCCTCTTTCCTAAAAAAAGTCCTTAGCAGTTCCTAGCAATTCAACCGGAATTTGCCTTGCTTTAACTTAAAATCTATTATTTAATGCATATGTTTGTTATTGAATTTATGGCCAAGTACCAAAGAGCAGTCTAGTTACAAAACAGGTCTTGACCACCTGGGTGATACCATTTCAGGTGTATGAAATGGGCTGTAAGAGTAACCTTGAGGAGCAGCAGAGGCACAAGGCAAGATATTGGTCAGAGAAAAAAAAACTGAAGTCCAAGGCAGAACTTTCACCTGAGAAAGCATCCGAGACAAGATTCTCTTTAGTTCTGATGAAGATAGGGAGGGGGCGTATTTAGATTGGCAAGATTCTGTGATTTCACAATAAAAGCTGCATCCACCACTTTGGTTTCCTATGCTGGTCTGGCTCAAAGAGCTGAGAGGATAGGATGGCATTCCCCCACCCTTGAACAATCGTTCCTTTAATCTGTCTTCATGAGATTAAGGTTCTACCTCCTAGCATTCTTGTTGCCCTTCTCTGAACCTGAAAGGGCTTTTTTAAAAACAAAAATGTACCCAGAATGTGAGGTTTGAATGAGCGCAATTAAAGGAGAACACCATGGGACTCTTCCTTCTTGTGTTCTGGAAACTATATTTTTATTGATGCTACCTAAACTGATTTTATTTATGGCCACAAATCTGACTCATTTAGGTTATGGTCACCTGCACCTGCAGAGTATTTTTCCCATGCAGTTACTGCCAGGTCCACTTTCTCCATCCTTATTCCAATGCATCCCGCAAGAGCTTGCATTTATCTGTTTTAATGCAAACATACATTCTGTTGTGGCCTCCCAGCAACCAGTGGAGCTGGCAGCAGATTCGAACAGTGAGGAGGTTGGGGAGGAACCTGGGCCAGTCCTGGAGACTGAGGAAGGCTCTGATGAGGGCTCTGCATCGGAGGCAGAGACAGGGCCAGGGCCATCTGACAGTTATCAGCTGCCTTTGGAGTTGGGCATCAGTGAGGCAGAAGAACAGCTGGACCCTGTTCCCAGTGTGCCCAAGTGCAGAGCTGCCAGGAGAAGGGAACAGCTAAGGAACAAAGGTCAACTTGGTAGTAAAGCTAATGGCCCCTCCCATAGGAAGTAAAAGAGGAGTGAAAGGGGAGAGGGGTTTTGCAGGAGACAATTGGTTCATTTGGGTGAAGATCCGTTCCTGCGTTCTTGCAAAGTATTGTCTGCTATAGTGTGGCATCTGAAAGATATCAGCCTGGCAACTCTCCAAGCCTGATAAAGGTCTGTAATTGTGAACTATCTTGAAAGACTGTTGGTTGGGACTTTGCTGGAGGGGAATTCACTGTAAATAAAAGGGGTCTATCGGGAAGAGGAGTCAGCTTCGTGCTGTTGGGGAAGCCTACGTCAGAACACATTCTAATCCTGTTTCTCTAAAGATATCGATGTTAGTTTCAGATTTGTTTCCATTTGAGTGTACTAGTTGTTCAATCCAATTTTGAATGCCCTGAAAATGTAATAAGCATCATCATCCACGGGATTAATAAAAATGGCGATGACTGCAAGGCCAGGACCAAACTCTGCAGCTCTCTGCTTTGTCTCCTTCCAGTGAGGAGGAACAGCAAGTACAATTTTCAAGTCCAACTTCTAGCCACTTCATGTCAACAGTGAAGAATGTGAGGGGCAGCAATATTGGTTCCCCCAAGGATTGTCAAGTTGTTTCTGCCCTCCCTCCCTTTCCATGTGCCTTCCTGCTGCAGATGGGTGCTGGGTGGAAGAAGATGTCCATCCTAGATTGGAGTGGGCAATTCTTTGGTCAAGCTGCCCTCTCCTTCTAGAACCTCTAGGCAATCTCAAGACCCATTTGTAAGCTCCTACGTGATTAACCTGAATGACAAAAAGGATATTTTATCAAACATGTTTCTTTAACCAAGAGCCTTTCTACACTAAGGAGTGTTAATCAAAAACTGATATGACATCAGCTTGGCAATATTTGTCACACCTATTTTATTTGTGATCTCAAAATGCATATATGACACACATTTCCTCCTCACATTAACCCTGTGTGGAAGGTTTGGCTGAAGGAGAATGGCTGCCCCATTGTCAGCCATGAGTTTCCATGATTGGGGTGGGTCAATCCAACACTTTAACATTCACCAGGTTTGTATGTGTGTTTTAATTATTATTTTTGAATGTATTAGTCACCTTACTTCAACAGACTGATGGCTTATCCATACTGACTTCTGGCAACTATTGCCTTGTTTTCAAGGCATATATAGCTCATAACTTTGTGATTTTATTCAAATCACCTGCATTCTAAACTTAGAGGCCATTAAAACATATGCATTCTCTTTAGTCATACATAGCAACTGAATCCAATCACATTGACAGAAGTATAGACCTTTTATATGAAAAGGAATGAGTCAACTTCCAGATGTATCCAACAGTACTTCACATCTCAAAACAATTCCACAAATACAGCTACGGTGGTGGTGATTTTTTCCTTCTGCTTGACCAGTTCCCCAGAACAGTAAGAAATTGAAAATCAAAACTCTCCAGATCTCCACTAGGCCCTTCCAAAACACAACGAGGTGATGCCAACAGTCTCCCTGACAACCATGGAGCTAAGAGGGGGGGGAGGGATAACTTCCACTTTTCTGCCTACCTTGAACCTCTGCAGATCCACAGTCATTTGGGCTCCTGCGGACTTTGGCTGCCAACTGCTCTTTCTTCATCTTCACTTTTTCCCTCTACAGGCACAAGCAGACATTAGCGATACTTGGGGAATGGACGTTAACAGATAAAAAATTGCAACTGCAGTTTGTTGTACATTTCAGACAGTTTCTCAACAAATATGGTATATTAGTACTGCTCCATTTAGGGTTTCAGATGAAAAACCTGCCTTCAAGTTACTTCCTTACTGTAGAAGAAAGTGGGAATTTTGCTGTCATAGAATTCATAAAATCATGTAGGCACTGTTCACTCTTAATCACATCAGTTGCAACTGAGATTTGTAAAGCATGCTAAGATTCTTTTCATTCAAAAACTGTTGTGACTTGGTATCATTGTACTAACCAAATTTATGATTAAGAAGAATTATACAAACTCAGAAATGGGTTGATTTGGTCATCTGGTTAAGTATGTTCTGCAAACAGAGTCATGAAGGACATTGAAGGTTTCCAAACATCATGGCTGTTGGTTTACAGGCAATCCTTAGGTTACAAGAGCAACTGGGACCAGGGATTCTGTTGCTAAGCAATGCAGTTGCAAAGCATGTCACGTAATCACATCATTTAACAATGGCAATTCCAACAGTCTTGCCTGCTGTCATGAGGACTGCACAAATCATTAAGCAAGGATTTCATGTGATCATAACTTCCAACTTCTTGCCAGTTTTCCCACTGACTTTGCTTGTGGGAAAGTAGCAGGGAACATTAGAATTTTTATTGATTATAGGGCTGTAAAGCACTATAAAGCGGTATATAAGTCTAAGTGCTATTGCTATATGCTGCCCATCTTACTATCCAAAGCAACTCTGAGTAGAAAGTGATCTCGTGACTGTGGGAATACTGCAACAGCTGAAACATCGAGACCCACCAGAAATCCCCCTTGTTCAGCACAATTATAACTGAATGGTCTTGAATGATCATAATCTGAGGATTACCTGTATACTAATGCTAAATGGGATAACAACATGTAGAGTTGAAATACTGTTTCTCTTGAGAATACAATTTCCAGATACTTTGATTTAAAATGTTTTGCATTCCATGAATTAAAAAAGTACACACCTATTGAGAAATTCAACTCAATGAACTGTACAATACTAAGCTTTTGGTTTAAACAAAGTAAAGACAGTACTGAAAGCAATTAATACTGATCACCCCATCAGGCACAAGTGGCAGATTGTTTACAAAGGTAAATTACTGAACTCTCACAAGATAGTTAATAATGAAAAACAGTCTTAAAAAGGAAATTCAGTGACCATTGTATCAGCTGAGCTCAAAGAGACAGGAGATGAGGAAAACTCCTGCTTTTTCTTTAGTACAGAGAAAAAACGAGACTCATATTCTATTATTATACCCTAACAATAAAACAGAGTTCTGGTAGCTCCTGTTCCCTGATCTAAGGTGATCTGAAGGGCTATCTGGTAGCAGTATTTGTTCCTAAATCCCAAACTTTCTATAAAAGGAAAACAAAAAACTAACCTGGCTTGCCATTTCCAGAGACAGTATTCTTCTGACATCATCATCCACCCTGCAGGAAAGCACAGAGTCTCCCTGGATGTATTATTTTTTTAAAATCTCCTGAGAGTTTAGCATTTGCCACTGGCTTCAAATGGTTTTTAGGATACAGCAAAGAAAATTAAAAGTAATGCTGAAGGGACCATTTCCCTCACCACCACCACCAAAGAATATTAACAGTTCATATATATGAAGGGTGGGTATTTTATGAGATTGTATCTTGGGAGCTTTTTTCTTCCAACTGTAAAATAAGGTAGGTGACAGAATTGTCACTAAGGGGCACTGGAAACTGTTTCTCTCTCTCCCCCCCCCCCACACACACATACCTATTTCCCACCAATCCCTGCAAATCTTACTTGTCTACAGCTGAGACATTAGCATAATTTTTCCTCAACATTGTATCAGGCAGATCATCCAGATGGCTGGGGATAGCTGAAAAGAAAGAAAGAATTGCTCTCCTGCTGTACATTTTTGTTCAGCAATTATTTTTCAATAATGGCCAAATAAATATCTGTAGATGCCCCCAAAATGGATTTTCAAGGTCCTTCTCAATTCCCTGATGGTAAAGCAAAAGAAAATTGTTACTGTGATCAGTTAAACCAAGTCATATGTAAATTTAGCTCTCCAAATGTGTCTATTGATATGAAAAGGGGGGAGGTACCATTTTACTCTTATCACCTTTTATTTTCCCATTTCAGTGGATCAGGGTTTGGGATTAACAGACAAATGTTCAAATCCATAGAAACAAAGCATCTCAGCAACCTGACTCCAAACCAACCATTGCTTATTTATGTTCTGCCTTTCCACCCAGAAGGCACAATGAGAACCAAACTGAACAATTTATAATTCATACCTTCTTTTTTCTTCCGGACAGGCCTGGCATATTCTCTGACTATTTGGAGGAAAGGGATCTTCCCTGAAAAGACAAAAAGTGCAAAATCAGTTCAGAACACCAGGTGGGCAGCGCAGGACCGTCTTCTTGCTGGAATTCATGTAGTGACAAAAATTAACTTGACTCCCCCTTGATGTCTGGGGACATTAAGTGGCCTGCCCGTCTAAGATTAGCACTATATCGAGAGCACTTTCCCCAGTTTTGAAGAGCCAGCTGGTTCTGCTCGTTGCCTGCGTTCAAGGACTCGGAGAGGAAGAAAAGAGGTTCACATGCCAGGCGGCTGTTTGCTTTGAACCCCAGGGCAGGGTTTTCGAGGCATCTTTACGCACGATCGGGGTTTATTTAACAAAGCGCTGTGTTCCCGGACACAGGGCAGGGGAACGTGTACCATGTACGGCCAGATGTTATACGGTTCCTGCCCTCTTTTAGCCAGCCTACAGAGAGGCGCCCAGGAATGAGAACCCCAATGCAAAGACCTCCCTCCCTTCCTCACCCGGCTCTTGACGCGCCGCCGCCGCCGCCGCGACGAGCTTGGGGTGGCTTCCCCCGGCGAGCGCTGAGGCGCCACGCAGCACCAGCCGCAGCATCGCGCCGGTCACGGACTGGGCGCCGCCATCTTGCGCGTCAGAGGCCGCGCCGAGAGGTCTGAGTGCGGCGCGTAGGGAGGAGCCGGCGGGGTCGCGCATGCGCCCTGACTCAGCGATAGGCGGTGGGAGAGTGCCGGCGGATTAATTTATTTTTTATTTATTTATTTATTTATTTGATTTGCCAATTGTTTACAAGATAATAAGTATAAGTGTATACATAGTTATGAATACATGAAATGGGTACATATAAGAAAAATAAAAGAATAAGAGAAACAATAGGACAGGGACGGTAGGCACGTTGGTGCGCTTATGCACGCCCCCTACAGGCCTCTTAGGAAAGGGGTGAGGTCAATAGTAGACAGTCTAAGGTTAAAGTTTTTGGGGTTTGGGGAAGAAACCACAGAGTCAGGTAGAGTATTTCAGGCATTGACCACTCTGTTGCTGAAGTCGTATTTCCTGCAATCGAGTTTGGTGTGGTTTACCTTGAGTTTGTATCTATTGTGTGCTCTTGTGTTGTTATGGTTGAAGCTGAAGTATTCATTGACAGGTAGGACATTGCAATATATGATTTTATATACTACACTTAGATCGCACCGAAGGTGGCGTAGTTCTAGGTTTTCTAGGTCTAGAATTTCAAGTCTGGTGGCATAAGATATTCTGCAACGAGTAGAGGAGTGGAGAACTCTTCTTGTGAAATGCTGCCCCGTTTCCGGAGAGCAAGTGAAATCAATTGAAAGGGACCTTGTAGGCCATCTAGTCCAACCCCCTGTTTAAACAGGAGACCCTACCTCCCCCATTTCTGACAGACGGCAGCCCAGTCTCTTCTTGAAAGCTTCCCGGGGTGAATCCAGTTCCACCCTCGCATCGTACATGGCATCGCTTCACGATCTGAACGGAGAGGTGTATCCTGACAGTCCCAAAAGCGTTACTTCCTTTCCTTTCAGATGGAAAAACAGAGTCGGCCGGGGGCTGAGCTGTAGCACTCGGGACAGTGGTGGAATTCAATTTTTTTTACTACCGGTTCTGTGGGCGTGGCTTATTTGGTGGGCATGTCGTGGTGGTCATGTGACTGGGTGGGTGTGGCCAACTCTCACTCACGTCAAGGGGTGCCTCACCTGGCCCCTCCCCTCCCAGCCATTCCTTGTCACCCAGCCTCAGCTTATCTATAGTTCTGTAAAAATGTTGTTCACCTTTTTTGACTTTATTATCTGCATACTATAGATGTACTTTCATGGACCACTGAAAGGAGGAAATGGCTCACATGCTTTGCCCAAGAGTGTGATAGGCAACAGGCTTTTAAGGGGCTGCCACAAAGAAAGGAGGGGGCAATGTATTTTCCAAAGAAGCAGAAGGCAAACAAGAAGCAATGGATGGAAACTGAACAGAGAGAAGCAACCTAAAACTAAGGAGAAACTTCCTGACAGCGAGAACAATTAACCAGTGGAACTGCCTGTCTCCAGAAGTTCTGGGTGCTCCAACACTGGAAGTTTTTAAGAAAAGACTGGACAGCCATTTCTCTGAAATGGTATAGGGTTCACCCCAAGGTCCCTTCTAAGTATCATTCTGACACCTTTCCCAGGATTTCTACTCAGAGTTTGGCATCCTCAGTTTTCTTGCCTGAGCTGGGGGTTGGACAAGGTCCCTTTCAACCCTTCTTAAACACATGTGTATTTTATGCTCTGGACTACTGACATTGAATGCATGTAAACCCTGAAAAATATGTGGTAGCCCTGGGCAAAAGAAAGGCAGAAAAATCACTCTAGGTGTAGGGGCAGTGTAAAATATTAACACATGATAAATAATGGAACAATTAAAAATAATAGCACAGAGTTTTATCTCTCTCTTCCTATTTTTTCTTTCTTTCCCTCTCTCTCTCTCTCTCTCTCTCTCACACACACACACACACAGAGCACTTAACAGACAAGCATTTTGGAAACAGCTCCTTTAAATTTCTCCAAGGCTGGAGTGGATTCCCCCACCCCCTCTGTCAGACTGCACTCTTTCTCACTCCCGACGCTTTAACTCACATGGGGAAAGCGATACTTGCAGCGTCCACGCCTTTCTTCCTCCCCCTCCCGCCCCAGAGAAAGAGGACGTGGGGAATGGAAAGCTAGGAGAGCGATCGCAAGTGAGCGACCAGGCAACCAGGTTGGGGGCGTGGCCAGCCAGGGGTCAATGACCCACGCCAAATAACTGCTACCAGTTAGCTTGAGTAGGTGCGAACCGGTTGAATACCACGTCTGACTCGGGAGCAGCAGAGGTCCCCGAGTGGCCCCTTTACAGTTCCCTGGGACGGGGAATGGCTGGACAAAACCAGCCATCGTCCTTGACATTCTGTGGCTCTTTGGTGAAAAGTCCTTCTGTCCCGCTTTATTCAGGGGTGCTGAGGAAAATGGAGAGAGAAAATGAAGATTTTATCAGAAGCTGCAAGGCAAATGTTCAGAGAGGTTGTAACAGACTGGGGGCAAATTGTGACTCTCATTTCTTTTGGTGCCTTTGTTGCCAAATGCTTAAAGAGCATAAATCAGGAAAGCAGCACCGACACTTTGGCAGAAACTATCAGAGACATGCTGGTGACAGACAAAAGAGAGTGGCTGCTGTGTCACAACTCCTGAGTAAGTGAGAAACTCCTGGCCTTCAAGCCGCCTTTCTGAAGCTGCCAGGTGCTGCTGCTGTCGCCAGTGTCAAAGCCATTAGTGGTACTCTTCTTCTTCTTCTTCTTTCTTCTTTCTTCTTTCTTCTTTCTTCTTTCTTCTTTCTTCTTCTTCTTCTTCTTCTTCTTCTTCTTCTTCTTCTTCTTCTTCTTCTTCTTCTTCTTCTTCTTCTTCTTCTTCTTCTTCTTCTTCTTCTTCTTCTTCTTCTTCTTCTTCTTCTTCTTCTTCTTCTTCTTCTTCTTCTTCTTCTTCTTCTTCTTCTTGAGGGCTTGGTTATTCCATTTAGAGGATCTTGAAAGAAGCATCAGAAACTTTCTGGTGGCTTTTGCAACATAGCTGGTCTAAGAGCAAGCTTGGCTCATTTGATCCCTCCAAGTGGAGCCACCTTGAACTTCTCTGTTCCTGCTGCGAATAGAAAATGGAGCAAAGCCGCACTGAAGCCCCACACAGCTTGTGTTCTTGGTCCTGGACTGCCTTGGCCACTTTCTGGGTGGTTAGAGAACTGATAACAGTCACAAAGAGTTAGATCTCCTGCACACCACAGCTAGAAGTTAGGAATAGGGATAAACCTGGAGCAAATAGAATGTGTATTAGATAACTTCTGAAGCATTCATTAGGCAAGTCTTAGGAACAGGGGTGGCTAAATCCAAGAGAACAATTGTTAGATCATTATTAAAATGTTTATTACATTTCTTATATATCCTGCCTTCTGCTTTAGTGAAATTGTATAAAGCAGAGGTGATATTCAGCAGGTTCTGACCAGTTCTGGAGAACCAGTAGCGGAAATTTTGAATAGTTCAGAGAACCGGCAAATCCCACCTCTGACTGGAGATTTTATAGTATCCCTTCCCTGCCACACCCACCAAGCCACGCCCACAGAACTGGTAGTAAAATTTTTTTAATCCCACCATTGGTATAAAGCTTTCTTTTTTTAAAAAAAACAAAGTTCTTATTTTTTACAACAAACATATGAACAAAACATAAAAACATAAAACCATCTTTCAATTATATACATACAGTGTGTCAGTTGGTTACAATCTTTTTTTACTCACAAGTTATATAAATTCTCACCTTATCGGTCTAGCTTGTGCTTATATAATATCAATTATTAAACATTCATTTGACTATTTTTCCATCATTTTATATGAGATATTCTAATTTTCATTATGATTTAATCTTATACATTCATCCAATGGTTATATATTTTATATTGTATTCTATATCAATCTATTAACTTTTATTGTAAGGCTTAGTAGTCTATTTCTTTACCATGTCTTTTTATCTAACCATTGATAAAATAAATCCCATATCATATAAAATTGTTTATCCTCTTGTTCTCTAATTTCAAATGTCAATTTACTCATTTCTGCACAGTCCATGATTTTCTTAATAATTTACTCCTGCATAGGTATTTTTTCATTTTTCCAGTTCTTAGCAAATACAATTCTAGCCGCTGTTAAAACATTTACAATCAAATATTCCAATTCTTTACAATATATTTCCGGTATAATTCCCAATAAAAATATCTCAGGTTTAAAGTCTATGTGTTGTTTTGTCATTTTTCCCAACCATGTGTGGATTATAGTCCAATATCTTTTTGCATCCGAGCATGTCCACCACATATGGTAATATGAACCAGGTATCTGATGACATTTCCAACATTTATCCGATTTATCCTTGAACATCCTGGCAATTCTCATCGGGGTAAGTGCCACCTGTAAAACATCTTATACAAATTTTCTTTATACGCAATTGACATTGTCATTTTATAATTTTGAGACCAAAATTTTTGCCATTTATCTAAGTCAATCCCATATCCGAAATTTTTCCCCCATGCAATCATTGTTTCTTTTACTTGTTCTTCCTCTAATTTAAACTCTAGCAAATGTCCATAAAGTTTTTTGATTACTTTTTCATCAGTACCTGTCAAAATTTTATCTAAATCAGTCAACTTGTCATAGATACCTTCTGTTTTAACACCTTTATCAAATCTAGATTGTATTTGCAAATATGAAAACCAATTCATTTTTACACCTTGTTCTTCCAACGCTTGCATAGATTTAAGTTCACCCTTTTCATTCAGTATCTCACCATATCTAACTGTTTGTTCCTTTTTATATATTATTGGATAGGAAAAAGCTTCAATAGTAGATAACCATAGTGCAATTTTTAAATAATATTGCTTTTTTATCTTCTCCCAGTTTAGAAACAATGCTTCTCGAATATAGTGTCTTCTAAAATACCCCTGTGTTTTAGTTCCCTTATACCAGAGGAAGGCATGCCACCCTAACAGCAAGTCATGTCCTTCTAAATTCAAAAGTCTAGTATTCCTTAATGTTATCCATTCCTTTACCCACATCAGACTTGTCGCTTGGTAGTATAATTCCCAATTGGGCAAAGCAAATCCTCCTCTTATTCTTGCATCTTGTAACAATTTAAGTTTTATTCTCGCTTTCTTCCCCTGCCAAATGTATTTTAGCACTATTTTGTTTAAATCTTCAAAAAATTATTTCCCTAATCTGATTGGAATTGTCTGGAATAAGTATAAGATTCTGGACAATACATTCATCTTAATTGTAGATATTCTCCCAATCAGAGATAATTGTAAATTTTCCCATTTTATCAAATCTGTCACAATCTGTTGTTTAAGTCTGAGATAATTGTCCTCCTTAAGTGTGCTACATCTTGGTGTTATATGTATCCCTAAATACTTAACCTTGTTTGTGACCTGGATCCCCAAAACTTCCTCCAATTCTTTCTTTCATCTTACTAACGTGTTCTTTGCTAAAATCTTTGTTTTATCTTTATTTATTTTCAAACCTGCTACTTTCCCATACTCTTCTATCTTTTCTATCAGTTTAGGTGCAGACTCCAATGGATCCTCTAATATAAATACCAGGTCATCTGCAAAAGCTTGTAATTTATACTCTTCTTTTTTAATTTTCATTCCTTTTATTTCTTTTTCTTCTCTGATGTTCCTATTCAGCACTTCCAGTGTTAACACAAACAACAGAGGTGACAGTGGACAGCCTTGTCTGGTCCCTTTTCTTATATCTATAACATCTGTTAACTCTCCATTTATTTACCTTTGCAGTTTGTTTATGATATATCGTTTCCATGGCTTGAGTAAAATTTTTACCAAAGCCCATTTGGTCCAATTGTAACAGCATAAAACGCCAATTCACATTATCAAAGGCTTTTTGTGCATCTATAAACATCAGAGCCATTTGTTTTCAGGATGTGCCTCATCCAGTGTATCTAAAATTATTCTCATATTATCTTTAATCTGTCTCTTCGGCAGAAATCCATTTTGATCAGGATGAATAAAATTGTTTAAATATCTTTTCAGTCCTTCTGCCAGAATTGAAGCAAAAATTTTATAATCTGAATTTAATAGTGATATAGGTCTGTAATTTTTAACTTGCTGTGGGTCTGTGTCCTCCTTCGATACAAGTGTTATATATGCTTCTGACCATGTTTTGGGTATTCTCTTCTTTGTCATAACTTCATTCATAACTTCTAATAAGTGAAGATTCAATGTTTCCTGGAATGTCTTATAAAATTCCACTGGCAAGCCGTCCGGACCTGGTGCTTTCCCAATGTTTTGCTTTTTTAAAGCTTCTCTTAATTCTATCATTGTTATATTACTTTCTAACATTGTTTCAATATATTTGGGTATCTGGGGCAAATTTGCTTCCTGTAAGTATTGTTGAATTCTTTCTTCCTGAACATTCTCTTGATGGTACAGTTTTCCATAGTAATCTTGAATAATTTTTTTCTTCTCCGCATTTCCATAGCATACATGTCCTTGTTCGTTTATCAATTGATTTATTCTTCTTGAGTTTCCTTTCTCAATTTATATGCTAGCCATCTGCCTGGTTTATTTGCATCTTAAAAATAGTTCTGCTTAGCATTTCTAATTTTTTGTGCTATTTCTTCTTTTTCCATTAGCCCGATTTTATGCTTAGTTATGTCCATTTTAAGTTTAATGTCCTTTTTTTGTGAAATTTCTGTAGTTCTTTTTCCAACTTCTTGTACTCATCTTCCAACATTTTTTTTTAAAAAATATGTTTTATATTTCTTTTCCTTGTATAGTCCATTATCAAACCTCTTGTATAAGCCTTCATCATGTCCCAGAGGTTGTGTAATGATGTATCCTCTTTTGTATTTTCTTTAAAGAAAAAAGTCAATTCTCTTTCAATTTTCTGTTTAAAGTTTTTTTCCTTTAATATCGTATTATTTAAAGTCCATCTAGATCTCCTTTTTTGTCCTTTCCATACAAGTGTTACTGGATTGTGATCTGCCCAAGTACTTGCTTCTATTTCAATATCTTGTATGTTAGAAAGCAATTCTGTTGACATCCATATCATATCTATTCTAGACCATGATGCATGTCTATTTGAATAAAAGGCATATTGTTTATTTTCCGCATTTCTCTCTCTACATGAATCTTTTAAGTTGATCTTATCTACCATTCAAAAGAAGGATTTTGGCAATGTCTTTCTAGTTTTCTTTGCTGTTTTTTGTGTTTTATAATCCAATTTGTTATTTATTATTCCATTAAGATCTCCCATCAAACAGATATTAGCATAGTCCAGTTCAATTATTTTCTTATGTAATTTCCTGTAAAAATCTTCTTGATTATCATTTGGAGCATAAATTGCTCTTAAAAGTGTCTTTAGATTATTGTCCGTTATCTCCACCATCAAAATCCTTCCATCATCATCTGTATATATTTATTCCACAAGAATTGTCTCTCTAATATATCACACCACTCCTCTCTTTTTACAATGTATTAACGTTGTAAGTAATTTCCCTAATTTTTGTTGTTTCAATATATAGTCATGTTGTTTTTTAATATGTACTTCTTAGAGGTAGATTATATCAAATTTTAATTTCTCTAACTTATGAAATACTTTTCTTCTTTTAATAGCTGAATTAATCCCATTTATATTACTTGTAATCAATTTTTTCTCATCCAACTTTGTAAGAAGGATTTGTTGCTCTAGTAGATCTTGGTTCTCATTGTTCTCTGGGTACACCACCTACGGCTCCTTCCTCTTTTTCAATTGCTGCTGTACATTCCTCTTGAAATTCAATTAACGACTTTTCTTTTCTTGTATCTTCCTCCCTTCCTCTAAAATATTCCAGACAGAATAACTCCGCTTTTTCAACTGTATCAATTCTGTGCCTTTGTTCCTGCCAGGTAAACATGAGACCTTCGGGTATCAGCCATCTGTAATTTATTCCTCTTTTAAGCAACTCTTTGGTCAAAAATAAATATTCTCTTCTTATCTCTCTCACTCTTCTCGGTACCTGTTTCAGTACCACTATTTCTTTATCTTTGTACTTTAGTGTTTTTTCTCTTGCCGCCTGCAGTATTTGTGATTTTATTATTTTCTTAGTAAATCTGATATGAACTTCTCTTGGTAGTTTATTTCTCATCGCATATCTTGTATAGACACGAAAAACCTCGTCCATTCCATCCATCATCTTCTCTTTAGTTACCTCTAATGCTTCTGCCAGGATTTCTGTCATCATTTCAGCAAGGTTTTCACCCTTTTCTTCTTCTATATTTTGAAATCTAAGATAGAATTCTGATCTATCAATTTCCCATCCCAATGATTGCAGAGATCTGCCCTTATCTCTTTCCACTTCACTCAATCGGGTATCCATATCTCCAATCTTCTTATCTCTTTGTACATCTTGTTCTTCAACTTTCTTAATTCTGTCCTCATATTACATCACCATCTGTTGAATATTTTCTATTTTTTCATCCGTCTTTTCCGTTGTTTGCTCGATATTCTCTGTTCTCTTTTCAATATTATCTGTTTTTACTTGTATCTTTTGAATTCCTTGCATAATCATATGCAGTGTCACTTCTTTCTCCTTCTCTTGTTGTAACATCACCTGTATTGATCGTTATCCTCCAGATGGTGAGGAAGAAGAAGTCGGGATTGAAGAAGCTGAGGCTGGTATTTTTCTGCTCATCTTGAAGTACAATAGAAAAATTGAACAGAAAAAGCAAGAGCAGCCAATTGCCACTCCAGTAAAAAAAGAAAAAGAAAAAAAATTAAAAATAAAAGAGGGAAGGGAAAACTCTTCAGGCACTTGAATACCTTAATCCAATTGGTTCCAATTATGTAGGAAAAAAGGAAAAAAATAAATAAAATGGAAAAAGGATGAAAAAATAAAAAAAATAAGAAAAGATTTAAAAAGACAGAAATCTGTATATTCCCTTTGCCGAAGAGGTAACACAAAGGGAGGGGGGGGGAGAGAAAGTAGTCTTATTCTTGCATAAGTCCAAATATAAAAATCCAACTGGGGGGGAATAGAGAAAAAAAGGAAAGAGAAAATGCAATTCTGTCAACAAGCAAAACACTGCCACTATATGTTCGAGGCTCTTTACTAATCAAAAAACAAAATTTCCAGTTCTCTTTTCAAGGTCACTTCAATCTTCTTTCTTCAATTTCAAATCCAGACTCCAGCTATCAGTAGTTCCACAGAAGAACACCTGCAAACAATCTACATGCTCTTCCCACTATCTTTTCAATGAAAAGCACAGAGTCCTTGAATGTAACAGCAAATGTATCAACAAGAAAGAAAGAAAGGAAGGAAGGAAGGAAGGAAAACAATGTATCCACGCCTCCAGGTGGCAGCGCTACTTATTTCCCTTTCCTTTCCCTTCCCCTCTAATATTAAAATCAGGAATAATAAAAAAATATAAAGAATCTAAAATTATTAAAAAGAAAAAGCAAGAGAATAAAAAACTTTTCCAAAGAGTTATTTTGAAGGGAAAAAATAAAAATTAAAAAGGAAAGACCAGTCCAGTTTAAAAGTTAAAAAGTTTTAACAAAATCCAAAATTCCAATAAAAAGAAAAAAAACACCTTCAGGTTTAATTTGTGTTTAATCTCCCTTTTTTTGGAGCGTTTCATTAAAAGGAAACAAAACCAGCACCTTGTGTCTGTGTTCTTCACTGGCTTCGGTACCAGGCCCAAATTGGGGACAACAATCTGAGGGCTTGTTTGGGATTCCATGCCTGGATTCGATTGAAAGACACCAACGACCACCGGAGGAAGGCCCCGACAGGTAAAACTAGTGGCTGAAAGATGTGTGAATGATCTGAAATAGGTGAAAATAGATTCCATCAAGTGATAGTTTACACACTCTTTGCTACTTTGGATCTCAAGACACGGAGAAAATGCACTCTTGGTTTTATCTATTATAAGAACACATAACCTCACTTGGGCAGAGTACCTGAGGAACAGAGACTGGAGAGTGGGGTGATGGAGTGACAATTAAAGATGGGCGTGTATGAGAATAATAACTGTTGGGAATGCCCCCTCATGGAGCCAATGTGGGAAAAGGATGATGATGGGGACAATATGAGTCTATGGAATTATCAATCCATAGTCTTGTATGGAATCCAGAAAGAACTTCCTGAAATTTAGAATCTTGCAAAGGATTATGGAATTAGGCAAAAGAAGGATGAGAGTCCTAAGGATTTTCTCAAAAGAATATACCAGGCTTTCAGGCAATATACCAATTTAGATCCTGAAGCTCCAGACAATCAGAAAATGATAAACAAGATTTTTATAGGGCAATCAGCAGTAGATATTAGAAGAAAGTTAATAGACAGTAGAAGGCAGTCTGGGGAAAGATATTTCAGAATTGGCTGAGCTAGCTTAACAGAGCAAGAAGAAAATAAGAAATCCAGAAGGTTCAGTGAAATGCTATTTTCCTAGCAGATGCCCTTAGACAGGTAAAGGGGGGAGGAAGGGAGCAGCAATCCAGAAGACATAGGCGAGGAGGGGGAGTTCAGGGAATCCAAAGTAGGACACCCCACTCCACCTCTAGTAGAGGGTGTGGAAGAGGAAAGGTCTCCTTGGACCCAATCAGTGTGCTGCATGCAGAAGGACGGACCTTGGAAGAGTGAATGCCTGATGGCCATAGCCATGCGAACAGAAGAAGAATGAAGAGGCCAGGGACAAGGAGCCATTGTTCCCCCTATTCCTGAGCCCCACCCCCAGTGGAAATCAGGGGATCTAAACACAAGATGTTAATAGATACGGGAGCAATTAGAACTGTCCTTAATAGACCTGTTTTTCCCTAGACTGCTGATGAGATACCTATTGGTGGGGCTTCAGGAAAGGTTATTTCAGCCCCATTTTTACAACCCTTAGAATGTAAAATAGGGTGCACTGGGTTAATTCACCAGTTCCTGTATGTTCCAGAATGTCCAGTCTCACTCCTGGGATGAGACATCCTTAGTAAATTACAAGTGACCATAACATGCAAAGGGGGACACATAAAGATGAAGAAACCCCAAGAAGAAATATGGAGAGCAACTGCCATAATAATAAAAGAAGAAATTTCTCCAATACTACCAGAAATAGAAAATGCCATGAAACCTTGTGTTTGAGCAGCAGACAGCCAGGGAAGGCGGTATTTGTTAAAACAGTCTCAATGGTCTTAGCCCCTGGGGTGGAGCTGGAGGTGGGAATAGGCAGCCAATATAAAGCAATGTAATATTAAATAGGAGGCAAAGCAAGGTATCCAGCCCATTATAGAAAATGTCCTAGAATGAGGACTCATAACTCAGATGATTTGCTTTTAGGTAGCAATACAAGGGGAAAGTGAATAGAAGGGATTATATTGCTCTTGAACTGGCAACCTTAGCTATAAAGGATCTAAAACAAAAGTCCAAATTGCACAGCAGGAAGTTAAATACTTAGGGCATGACATCTCTGCAGGACAGCTGAGACTATTAGCCCCAAGGAGGGAAGGGATCTATCAGTTAAAGCCCCGTTAACCGAAAACAACTAAGAGGCTTCATGGGGATGGCTGTTTTTGTAGAATTTGGATTCCTATGAAGCAGTTAAAGAAGGGTGGGGGAGGGGACAGGGAAATATTTGGATGGACCAGAGAATGCCAACAGGCGTTCATACAATAAAAGAGCGAGCTTATTGGCTTAAAGACTTGTCAATCGGGGGAAGGCAAGGGAACGATGGGTGACCAAGGGTAAAGGGGAATCTTATTCTATCAAATGCACCCAAGGATTCTTTTATCGCAAATACATGCAAGCACGCACTGGGGGGCAAAAGCCCTGGTAGACTTTGTGACACACTATGCAGGAGGCATACTCTCTACTCTGCTGCCACCCAACTGGTAGTAGTTTGTCTGACCTGTGCCAGAAATAATCCAAAAATGGCCAGATACCCACCCGTAGGAGTCCAACTTAAAGGCAAATACCCAGAAACCATTGGGAAATTGACTTCACTGAATTACCTAGAAAGCAAGGTTTTAAATGTTTTGGTACTACAGGTAGTCCTCAAGTTACGAATATTGTAATGGAGCCTGCCCATTCCATTCGTAACCCGAGGTTTTGCAGGAGTGAATCCTGTACCTTGAACGAGATCACTCCCATCTTTTCCCTATGCATTTGCTAATTGAATGCGCAGTTCGTTAAGTGCACATGAGATATGTCTGGGTGGGGATGGCCAAAGGGGGTCTAGTGATGGAACAGGCCCCAAGGCCTCCCTAACCCACTAGGATACCTCATGCTTCCCTGTCCCTGCCACGCCGGACTCATTCACCTTGCAAAGTCTCCTCTCTGCCACGGTCTTTGCCTGAGGAGAGGAGAGTTGATGGAAGCTCCTGGGCATGAAAAGTGTTTGCAGTGCCCGTCTCCTGCTCCTCGCCCCTCCCCCAACCCCTTTCCTCCACAACACTTTTTGTCTGGATGGAGAACTGATGGAGACTGCAAATTGCTCCATTTCAAACTCCATGCCTAATTTGCAAGCAGACGAAGCTTCCACACTCCGTCAGTTCTCCATTCGGGCAAAATGTGTTTGGGCATGTGCGGGGCATTTGGAAATGAAGCAAATTGCCTTGTCAATGTTCCAATTAAACCCTCCATCCTGATTCAAAACTCAGAGACAAAGTCCATCAAAGTAAGAATTATTAGAGAAGTCATGTTGGCACATCATGATGGAAAAGTGTTAGAAAAGTGTCCCAGTGCTAGCGGAAAAACGTTGGGGATGGGAGGCGCAGGAATGGCGAACACTTTTCTGAATAACTTCTCAAAAATTTCTTTTGAGAGCAGAATCCAGTTCTGAGTTAAACATCTCCATACCTCCCTCTCGTGGTCAGAGTGTTGTTTATTTATTTATTTTCCTCTTTCTAGCCTATCAGAGTTCATGATTAGGATTCTATGAATATCACCGTTTGATGATTTATGAATGTATTTTATGATGATTATGATCATGGTTTATCACTTGTTGCTTGTATGTACATTGAGAGTTTACATACTAGAGACAAATTCCTCGTGTGTCCAATCACACACGGCCAATAAAGCCCATTTCTATTTCTATTGATGCCTGTCTTAGGGACAGGAGACTCTAAGCAGCCCAACAGGTTTTTGTTCACAAACATACAAAAAGTGTCAGGCTGAGATTTGGGGTGGAATTTCTTGCTGAAAATTTGTGGGTTTTTTGCTTTTTTTTTTTTTTTAAATGACTATATTGGGTGCCTGGGGAAGAAAATGCCCCTTTGTTGGGTCAGAGACAAGAGTCTGAGTGGCCAATTTTTTTTCTTTCTAAATGCAAAAATGGATGCCACGAGGAGATTCAGGTGCCATTTCATGTTGAAAATGGTATTTTTTGCATTTTTAAAATATTGAGCATATAGGGTGACCAAGGAACAAAATTCCTGAGTCTGAGCACCCTATTTTTTTTCTTTCCAAATGCAAAAAACCCTGCATGGATGAGATTCCACATGGAATTTCATTGCAAAAAATTGTGGGTTTTTTGGCTGTTTTTTTAAAAATTGACCATATCAGGGGCCCGGGGAACAAATTCTTGATGAGGGGGGTCAGGCAGGGGTGGGATTCTATCAGTTCGCACCTATTTGCTAGAACCGGTTGTTAACATTCTGAACAGTTCGGAGAACCGGTTGTTAGAAGAAATTACTGGCCTAATCCTGTAAGGAAGGCAGGAAGGAAACATTCTGGTGTTGCTTACAGAACCTGCCTCTCTGTTACCCCTAATTACATTCTTGGCAGGACTAGACTTCCTGTCTCAGGAACTTCTCTGGAGTTTTTTCCCCCTCCTTTGCTGGTACTTTGCTGGTGTGGAGTGACCATTCAGTTACAATGGCACTGAAAAAAGTGACCTATGACCATTTTTCACACTTACGACTGTTGCAGCATCCCCAGTCATGAGAGGCCAGGCAAGGAGATGCGTGCTTCGATGTGAGTGATATTGAGTTGGCCACACCCAGCCAATAACGACCACCAAGCCATGTCCACCCAGTCACATGACCACCAAGCCACACCCATAGAACCGGTTGTTAAAAAATTTGAATCCCATCCCTGGGGTCAGGCACACAAGAGTCTAAGCGGCCCAAAAGTTTTTGTTCCCAAACACAAAATAGGGAGTCAGGGCGAGATTCAAGGTGGAATGTCTTGCTGCAAAATGGTGTTTTTTTCTTTTTTAAAAAAAAGACTGAGCATATTGGGTGACCTCCTGTTTTCAGCATCCATCCGTTTGTGGACTTATTCCAAGGCATTGCTTGGAATTGAAAGCAGGCCCATTGAAGTGAATGCCAAGCTGCCTTTCAGTCAGCAAGGGCCCCGATCCAGGCAAGTGTCGAATTGCAAAAGGAGTCACCTCTTCCTCTTTGCCTGGTCCGGGGAAGCCGGAAAACCAACTGTTTTCAGGATCCGCTCCTTATCTGCAGTCAGTCCAAGGCATAGCTTTGACTTGCGAGGAGGCTCCTTATAGAGAATCCCGGACTGCCTTTCATCTAGAAAGTGTCCCACTCCAGACAGGCATTGAATTAAAAAAAAAAAAAAAGATGCAGATATTCATCTTTTCCCTGAACTGGGGAATCTGGAAAACCCACTCCTTGTCTGCAGAGTTTTATTTAGGCATAGCTTTGACTTGCAAGCAGGCTCTTCGAGTGAATATAGAGCTGCCTTTCAGCCAGCGAAGGCCCCGATCCAGGCAGGCGTCCAATTGCAAAAGGAGTCCCCTCTTCCTCTTTGCCCTTGAGGGGGGAAGCTGCCGGCGGAATCAGTCCAAGGCATATAATGTGGTGTCCCACTTGGAGGGCAGCATGGCTGGATGCCTGGTGTTCCTGCACAATGCTGGGACAGGGGACGGAAGCTGTAGGAGGCCATACTGGAGTGGGAGCCCACTCGGCCCAGGAGGCCATTACAGAGTTTCCTGGGCACCACCTGGCTAAAGGCAGGGAGAGGGGCGAAATCAAAACCCAGCCAGCCTCTGGAGTGGTCCCTGGACTGCCAATCCCTTTTGAAAAGTTGAAGTGCCTCTTCCCTCTGGAGCCGATCTGGAAACACACCGACCCAGAGGAGCCCTTTGTAATACAGGCAGAGGCCAGCGGTGGAGCAGTGGGGCCAGTCCTACTCCAAAGGAATCCCAAAGGGCAATTACAGCCCTGTGCTTACACGTCTTACACGCAGGTTGCCCAACACTGGAAGGTGCTGCATTATCAGGGGAAAGGCATCTTGTGCAGTCCAATGGGCTCTCCTAACGTGGAGACAGTTCCTGGAAGGGAGCACGATCCCCTTTGAGGTCTGGACGAATCCTAAGAACCTAGAAGCTCTGAAAGCAACACCCCCCCCTCCCAAGCTGTCCCTTAAGCAGGTTCGGTGAGCCCAATACTTTAACTGGTTCAATGTCAGGGTGATGATTTAACAGCTGACCAGCTGCTGTAATACTGCAATGATGCTGCAATGATGTAATGCTGGAATGAGTTTTTTTGGGCTAACATTTTAAGAGGCTGTATTGTAAGAGAGGCCCGGTGAGGGTGTATCTCTCCGTATGTGCTCTATGCTGGTTGCCTGTTTGTTCAAGGCCTGAATTAAAGTACTTGTATGTGTATATGTTTTTTGTGCATAAAGCCAGAAAATGTAAATACAAACTTATTTACTGTATTTGTTCCTGAGTTGTCTCACCTAGTCACATTGTGTGCCTTCTGACACTCAACTTCACTCTTCAGTGCCTGCCAGGGAGAAGAAACTTCCTTGCAGATGCCCTCTCCCACAGTCCGCAGCACAAGAGAGCCTGAGAGACAGGGGTGACTCTTGCTGGCTGAAAGACAGTTTTGCATTCACTAGAAGGAGCCAACTTGCTCGACAGAGATGTGGCTTGGACTGACTCTACAGACAACAGTGGTTCCTGCAAAGAAGAGTGGGAAAAATATCAAAAAGAAAAGCAAGGATAGTTTCTAAGCTACTGTAAGTAAGGTGTTTGAAAGCTGCAGTTTCTACCAAAGGGGCTATTCCAAAGTAATGTCTGAAAGAGTTTCCCAAGAGAATTACATTACTGTTTTTGCAAAAACAGGTGGTTGGTTTTGCTTACAAGTTGAAAGGAAACATGTCTAAGCAGAAGAGAGGATTTCTGCAAGGTATTTATTAGGAACGGCAAACCACTACTAATAACAGCTATTAGGTCCTTGGTTAGGACTTGAACTCTTAAGTTTTTACCAGTCCCAGACTGTGAATCATATTTCCTTGTATTTAATTCAGAGGAGAAACACTTGTCGAGATAAAAGGTATTTTATTAATATCTTATCCCTCCAGCCAGGACCTTCTGGCAGAATACAATCACCTGTGAAGAGCGTGAAAGCATCTGTTAAACCTTCAACAAACTCACACTGACATTTTGAGTAAAGAACAGAGTCTGAGGCTCTGGAAGTGCTGTCATCATTAAGAGAATGGCATTTGCCTGCCAAAACACAGATGATCTACAGGAAGATTCAGAGAAAACATTTCATCAGATGGAAAGTATTCCTACTGAAGGAAAGTTCACATGTTGTTAAAACTGAGCAAACTTGTTTGCAAATTCTAGCAACCAAAACCTGTAATTGCTCCGTTCTTGTCAAAGCTGTATATTGAATGACACTGAATGCATTCTAGCCGTGTTGGCCACGGCAGCATGAAGTGGACTTATTGGTAAAGAGCGTGAAGGTGTCTCCTGATCAGTCGTGTCCCACTCTAGGGGATGGCGCTCATCTCCGTTTCCTAGCTGAGGGAGCCAGCGCCACCCAAACCCGCTTCAGGGGGAAAAATAGCGTAGAAGAATCAGAGTAAAAAAAACAGGGCACGAATGATTGCAGGCACTGATACCGAGTGGCCAAAAGCTTGGCAACTCAAGACGTGACCTTTCAAACAGTTCTGAGGACAGTTAGAGCTAGAAAAGCAGACGGGCGTTTTCATTCCATGGGTTTGCAAAGGAGAGGTGGCTTCTTTCAGGCATGACCACAAAACAATGCGATATCTCAGGTGGAATGTGTGGAGCGTATACTCAAGTAACTTAAGAACTACTACGCTTGAGTTTCTGAGCGCCTGGAGCACATCGCCTGCTGCTGAATCCGGAAACAAAGAAGAAAGTTCCCCCGTGGAGGAGAGGCTGCCTGCCCAATGGCCACGAAAGGCACCCCACAGCCTCTTGGCTTCCCCTCAGTCACTCCTGGGGAGGGCCACCTCCGCTTGCTTCAAACAAAACGGAGGACGTCGTGCCGCCCATCCTCCGTGCTGCCGCTCCTGCCCTGACCCAGGCCCAGGGTAGGCAAGCCAGCCCCAGGCCGTCCCGACTCAGTCCTCCTTCGGGGTGCCGTTATGAGTCGCTGCTTTCAAATTGGGAATGTTGGCTTGATGGCCGCAGGAGCGGTGAGAGGAAAGGCCCACCTCAAAGACCTCGTGGATGGCCTTGCGGAAGCAGTGGAAATTGTAGTCTATGAGGCCTGCGGAGAAAAAGGGACGGGGACCAAAGGGAAGAGCGGCATCAGCTGGGAAGAGCTCAGGAAACAAGAGGTGGAAGCTTTGGAGACAGATTCAGATTGTATCAATCCAAGCAGTAAGTCAAGGGCTACCTATGCTGTCTGGCATTTAATGTAATTTTTGGATAATGCTCTTTTTCTGTGATTGTCATTTGTACAACGGTTCGAATACTGATTTTAGAAAATTTACATGGCCAACAGTTACAGTTTTGTTGAACTAAAAGATGAAAAAAAAAGGACATTCCAAGCAGCCACCACTTCCAATGAACTGAAACATTTCTAATGTTGCTCCCTGTATGATACTTGGCACACTTGAAATATAGCCCAACTTTCACCTCACTAAGATACAGTCGGCTCAGACTAAATATTTCAGAGGAGACTGCTTTACCCTGAGATTGAAACAGAGCGTACTTTCTATTTTGGAAAAAAGTAACAAAATTATGATAGTTTTTAATGCTTCTGTTTGGGCTGCTGGTCCCAAATTATGAGGCCATTTGCTCACCTTTGCGCTCAAAGCTTTCTTCTCTGAGGATACACACCAAGGCTAGAAATTTTGTCACTTCTTTTAAATATAAAACAGTTGTGTTATTGAGTTTAATAATTGCCATAGATTCCTCGTCATATGCACTACCGCTGCCATCTTCTTTTAATCTAAAGTAGGTTGAAGGAGAAAGACTGTTCAGCACACCTGAGATTTAGACTGAGCATTTAAACTTGATACAACTCAGATGCCTCAGATATTTAGGCACTTCAGTTGAAAATGTCTTTGTAGGTCAATCAAGTTAAGAAGCAATTGTATATTTCTGAGTTTGTCATAAATTGTAAAGAATATAAATCTGTTGTAAATTTACAATCGTCACAATTTATAACCACTTCAAAAATCTACATTTGTTTTCTTAGTTTGATTGGCATCCAAAGATATTTTATCCAGAAAATATCACAATACTGATGACCTTTGCTATTTTATTTAATTTATATCAATTAGGTAACTCTGGGTAGCAGTTAGATTTTGATAGAAATACCTGTAGCGTGATCATGACATGAGAGACATATGATGTTTGCTCAGGATCCTGGACAAAAATCAGTTTTGTTGACAAAATCATGCCAACGATAAGCAAAGAGGCATAGCACCCCCCACCTTGTAAACTAAATCCTTCACAATTTTAAGGTTATCTTGCATTTCTCAAAAACCCCTGAACAGTAAAGGATCTTCTGAAGTACTCAGAAGCCACCAGCTTCTTTCACGGTTGTTGTTCCATACTTTCAGAGCATTTACTTACCCATATATGCAAGAAACATCAATCACAACGTCAATCATGTCGCAACATAGCTCATAGGACTGCATGTCAACAGGGGAACTGTCTGTTGCAATATAGATCTTGCTGACAACATCAAAAAGAAAAGCTTTCTCAATCCCAGAGTTCTTCAGAAAATGAAAAGACAGGTTTAAATTAAGATTACATCTCACAAATACCCACATTTGTCCCAAGAGCCATTTGCTTTTACTTGTTTTGCAATACTTTATTGTATATACTTAGGAGATAAAATATCCGATGTGGTAGGAAATCGGGAGGGGGGAGTGACAGGTGATAGGGAGCAGAGCAGGGATTTGTACCAGCATCCCACAGCCAGGCACCCTGAGAAATATGCTGATTACCCCCAACCCCCAACCATCTCAGTATTCTCAAAACATCTTGGCCATCTTCAACACTGTTACTCTGTTATTCTAGATAGAAGACTAACATCAAAGAATATACATTTCTGTGTAAATGTTCTTTTTAAAAAATCTTCTAAATTTGGGGAATTATGAGCATAAAAATGGAATTTTTTAGATGTTGGAAAAAGAATCCTTTAACGAGGTGTCCCAGTGCCCCAGCTGAGGGCCCAACAGCCCAGCTGAGACGGAGAGGAGGCACAGCCACCCAGCCAGGCAGCCGAGCGGAGGCCGTGAGCTGCAAATGGTGGCCTCTGAGCAGCACGGAAACAGGGCAAGGTGCCAGCAGACCAGCAGCTGAGAGAACACGGCAGACCCTGAGCAGCAGCCATGCGGAGCTAAGGGGCAGAGGAGCGGAGAGCTCAGAGCAGCAGCCGAGAGCAGTGTGGCAGACCAACTGGGTAGCAGTGGTGCAGAGCTACGTATGATAGCAGGCTGGAGGGCCCACAGCAGCGGCGGAGAGCAGCACTGCGGAGCAGCAGCTAAGCAGAGCAAGGCACCCAGGTCAGCACATCGTACCTGAAAACCCTGGCAGTGTTGAGGTAACTGAAGGGCAAGAAGGCAGCTTGGAAAAGGATAAGGACACCACACTTGTGCACAGGGAGGATAAATTTTCAAGGGAGGATATAGAGCAGGGGTGTCAAACTGGATTTCTTGGAAGGCCGGAGCAGCATTGTACTTTTCCATGGGGCGGGGGGGACCCCGCATGGACGCCTCCTGCAATACCCTGACGACCAAAATGAGCCACAGGGGTGGGGGTGGGGGCGTGACCCATTTTGGCTGCTGGAGGCACCGCAGGCCAGTCCTTTGCTATTTCCGGATTTAAACACCCTTCAGTTTGACACCCCTGGTGTAGAGGGTTAAGAGCTAAGGTCACTAACTTTTATATACTATTGTAAACTGACAGACACTTTGTAACAGGGAAAATACATTTTTTGAAATTTTTTATTTTTTAACAAACCAAAAACTCATGAAGATAAGAGACTGACATTATAGTGACTTGCAAAATTATTGTCTGCTACAATGTCTTGCCCGTCAACGACTTCTTCAACTTCAACCACAATAACACATGGGCAAACAACTGATACAAACTCAAGGTAAACCGCTCCAAACTCAGCCACAGAGTGGTCAACGCCTGGAACGCCCTACCTGACTGCGTGGTCGCAGCCTCAACCCCTCGCAGCTTCAACCTCAAACTGTCTACCGTGGGCCAGTGTGCCTACCGCCCCTGTCCTACTGTCCCCATTCATCTGTATTTACTCCCTGTGTTCATGTTTGTGTTCATACCTATACGTGTTATCCTGCACATGTTTGACAAACAAATAAAATAAATTAAAATGTCATATATTTGAGCTGATGCCCACAGAAGACCCAAACTATATATGTGTCAAATGTAAAGTATATGAATTACTGGAAGAAAAAGGGTCTAGAAGCAACTCTAAGCATTCTGAAACTCAATGAACAAAGCGAGAATTCCCAACCTAAACAAGAAGACTACACCCAAATTAAAAACAATTGGGAGCAAAGAGCTTCCATAAAAAATGATCCTATATATCAGGGCTGTCAAACTCGCAGCCCGCGGGCCAAATGCATCACTTGCTGGCCACGCCCATGCCTAGTTTAGCGAAGGGGGGAGAAGTCGCAATACGTCGCATGACGCTGCCATGACGAAGCAAATTTGACACCCCTGCTATATATGAACCTAAAGAGAAAGATGGATGGAAACCTGTCGCTTTTAGAAGAAAACAGCAACCAAGAGCGAAGCCTGGACTATCTACCCTCGTCCACTCCAGGGAAGCCCTTCTGGAACGGAACTTCCATAGCCTCCCCCTAGAAGAAAACATGCACACACTCACAAAAGAGTTTCACTCATCAATAGTTTCTAAAAAGGAGACACAACCCAAGGAAGAATAGTATCCTAGACTTCCCTTGGGGGGAGGTGAATATTGTGATAGGAGATTCAATTCTTTGGGGAACAGAAACTATAGTCTGCAGACTGAACAGTCAATCTAGGGAGGTACGTTATTTCCCTGGAGCAAAAATCAAAGATGTAACTGAGAACCGTACTAAAATAATCAACCCCACGGATTACTACCTCTTTTTTCTCCGACACATGGGGGGACCAACGATACAACAATGATTCTGAAAAGAGTAACAAGAGATTACGATTAGCTAGGGAAGAAAGTTAAAGGATTGGGAGTACAACCACTTCCAACAAAAGGTCAATATCCAATGAGGGAGCAAAGGATGTTAGAAACGGACCACTGGCCTAAAAACTGATGCCGTCCAGAGACCTTCGTCTTCCTAGTCCATGGTCTGCCTGACCTACCTGAAGGGCTCCTGGCAAGGGGTGGACTGCACCTCACAAGAACTGGAAAGAATACATTGGGAAAACGACTGGCTCATCTCAACAGAAGGGTTTGAAACTTAAATTGAGGGGGGGGGGGGGCAATCTTCAAGATCTTTAGAACCTCATTCCACTAGATAACCAATCATATAAGGAGGCAGGGAGTAAAGAGAAAGAAGAAAAAGAAAAAACGGAAAAACACAATGGAGGGTGATGGAAAGAATGGAAAACTCAGTTACAAAATAGGAGATAAAAGAAACATACCCAAGACCCGTAAAGGACTCAAATGCCTATGCACAAAAACGCTCAGAAACAGGGTGAACTTGACGTATTAGTACAGGAAGGCAGATATGACATAGCTGCCATTACTGAAAGATGGTGGGACGAAGCTCATGACTGGAATGTACCGATGGAAGGATACAAACTGTTCAAAAGAAACAGGCCTAACAGAAGAGGAGGTGGAGTTGCATTACACATAAAAGATCACCATAACTCTACAGAAAACCAGAGAACCAAGGATGAAAACCTCCTAGAATCCATATGGGATCCTTTTATATTGATAAAAGGGGGGGAAATGACATTGCTACAGGCCACCCACCAAGCAGAAGATATAGATGAATATTTTGCTACACAACTAACAAATGTATGTAGGAAACACACCACAATAGTAATGGGGGACTTTAACTATCCTGATATCAACTGGGAGACAAACCTTGCAGGAAGTGGGAGATCAAACAAATTCCTAACCAACTTGAGAAAGTCCAGAAATATTTCACAAGAAGAGTTCTCCACTCCTCTACTCGTTGCAGAATATCTTATGCCACCAGACTTGAAATTCTAGACCTAGAAAACCTAGAACTACGCCACCTTCGGTGCGATCTAAGTGTAGTATATAAAATCATACATTGCAATGTCCTACCTGTCAATGAATACTTCAGCTTCAACCACAACAACACAAGAGCAAACAATAGATACAAACTCAAGGTTAACCACACCAAACCTGATTGCAGGAAATACGACTTCAGCAACAGAGTGGTCAGTGTCTGGAATACTCTACCTGACTCTGTGGTTTCTTCCCCAAACCCCAAAAACTTTAACCTTAGACTGTCTACGATTGACCTCACCCCTTTCCTAAGAGGTCTGTAGGGGGCGTGCATAAGCGCACCAACGTGCCTACCATCCCTGTCCTATTGTTTCTTATGTATTCATAACTATGTTTTTACTTATACCTATTATCTTGTAAGCAATTGACAAACCAAATAAAATAAATAAATAAAATAAATTAAAAAACTTAGCTGACAACTTTGTCCTCCAAAAGGTAGAGGAGGGAACTAGAGGAAAAGCTATACTTGGACCTAATTCTTACTAATAGAGAAGAAGTGACAGAGGGAGTTGAAGCTGACGGACATTTAGGCGAGAGTGACCGCATCATTTTGGAATTCAATATAATGCAAACTCGAGCGATAGAACATAATCCAGCCAGTGTCTTAAACTTTAAAAGAGCTGATTGAGATTGAGGTAGGTCTGACAGCAAGATTAAGCAGTCTCCAACCCACCTCTGCTTTGAAGGCAACAGTTTTCCCCAAAATCTCTTGGTGTCAATTTCACCATCTCCTAAATGAAAACCACTCATTTGCTAACTTTCACCACATTATTCACCCTTCCAAAATGTGGAGTAATTAACTGCTACTTACTGATATAAAGATATTCAGCAAGTTTTCCAAAGTGGGCAGCTGTGGAATGAGCTTCTGCACCACCTTACTGAAGGCCTCAAATATTGAGTGATCATAGATGCTGGTCAAATAAAAGCTAAAAAAAGAAAAAAAGAAAAAAAAGAAGAACTCTAATTAGTTACCTGGTTTCAAATGTTACCTGCTGTTTTGGCCAAACTAATACCACTGATATCATTTCCCAACTGGAATCTGTTTTCTTTTGTCTATGTGACTCACGATTATCTAGTACAGTTATGATTTACTGAAACAACCTGGATCTGCATGGCACATTAAACCCTAATCAAATATACTGGTTAGTGCTTGTCTCTGAAAAAGTAGGCACTGGAAAAAAAAGATTATAAAATCTCCACTAACAGTTTCATTTCAATTAACCAATTAATAAACTGGTTAATATGTAAATAAACAATCTGTATTTATACCAAGTCAAGAAATGGACTAACGTGTGAAAGAGGAAAGAACTTTGTTTCAAGATGAACCAAATTTCAGTTTTCAGAAATTAAGAAAACGATAAAATCAGAAAAATACTAGATGAGAAAAAGTAGAATTGCTATCTGGGACAGCATTTCAGATTCAGAAAAAGTATATTCTCGGTTTGGGCTGTTCCCTTCCCCACCCAAAAATTAGTGCTGGATCGTTAAACCAGCGTGCAGGTCATTGAGTGGAGCATGAGGTGCCTCAGGCATGGGGAAGGCCCTTGGAAGCTGAGCAGAGGCCCAGCCCGCCTGCCCTGTCCCTCCCAAGGCCTCCTCCATCACCACCTGGATGCCCCATGCTCTACTTCTGACCCCTGGCCTCACAGGCCTTTCCCCACTCCCACCGGGTCTCCACAGGGCTGATTCCCACCCAGCAGCCCAAACACCCTCCTCCTCTGGGATGGATTGCCTTATTGCGCGGCTGCACGGCACAATTCTGGAAGCTGCTGCCACTTTCTGTGTGACACAATATGGTGGCCACATTCGGGTTGCCATCGTGCAGCCGGGAACAAGTTGTGCCATTTTGCTGCTTACGGCAGATTGCACCGTGGTTTCTGCAGCTTTCAGACCTTGTTAAGGCCGCAAAATGCAGCATTTCCTGCAACAGGGGGCCCCTTCCGGGCCAGGGAAAAACGGCAGCCACTTCTGGAACCGTGTCGTGTCTACAGCCAACCAGCATTTCTTTCCTGAGAGCTGTCTCTGTGCTGCTGAGGTGTTTTGGAAACCTCGGCTGCTCCGGCCTCTGAGCCCAGCTTCCAATTAGGAGCAGCCGCTGTGAGCAACTCCAGGCGGTTCACTTGCCTCAGGTGCAGTTTCTCTAAGCCGGCATCGGCCAGGTCGTCATTGGCTCTCTGGTGGATGTCCCTCTGGGTTTCAATCTTATGGTCGTCCGATAAGCCATCCACTTTGTGAATGAAAACTTCAAAGTTCATTTCTGGGTTGATTTTGTAGGCTTTGGAAACCGTAATGTGGAGCCTGGTTAGTGCTTCCATGTAGTCGTCCTGCAACAGAGAAGAAGCGGAGCCGTTTCTGCCAGAGGCGCTTGGTTCCCCAGGCCCCGTGAACGCCCAGCCAGGCTGCTCCGGGCGCCCCTGCATACCTTGGGCCTGCCCGGGACCCCCCAGAGCAGCTCCGGCCCTTCGGTCCTTTCCGGACCCGGGTGGGGAGGACCCAGGCAAACCGCGGCCCTTCATCGCGCCGTCACCCCCACCCGCGGTCCCTTCACACCGGGCTCGGCCGGGGGAGCCTCTCCTCGCCCACCTGCGCGTCAATGACGTAGATGAGCGCCCCGGTGCCTCGGAAGATGAGCTCGTAGTCGAAGGCGGGGTCGAAGAAGTCCATCTGGCCGGGGAAGTCCCAGATCTGGAAGTTGACGAAGGAGCTGCTGGAGACGTCGTCCTTGTGGATCTTGGTGGTGCTCTCCAGGAAGAGCGTCTCGTTGGGGGACATCTTGTGGAAGACCACCTGCCGGGCGCGCAACAGACGGGCGGCTCAGGCCGGCCCCCCGCCGCCCCCCGCCCGCCGCTCCGCCGCCCCACGGCACCTTCTGGATGGAGGACTTCCCGCTGCGCCGCAGCCCCATCAGCAGGATGCGGGGCTGCTTGGAGGAGTCGCCCCCGCCGGCCCCCAGCACGCCGCCGCCGCCGCCGCCGCCGGGTCCCGCAAGGCCGATCCCGCCGCCCCCGCCGCCTCCCCCGCCAGCTCGGCCCCGTCCTCCTCGCCCGCCTCGTCCTCGTCGGCGCCGTAGCCGAAGTCTTTGGGGAAGGCATCGGCCGCGCCCAGGCTGCCCGCGGGCAAAGCTGAGCCGGACGGCTGAGCCGGCTCCTCTGCGGCGCCCGCGGCCCCGAACGGCATGGCGGCCATGACGAGCCCGGCCCCAGGCGGACGCCCGGCCGATTGGGCGCCGCCGGGGCCACGTGACCCCGCGGGACCGCCTCCCTGCCGCTGGGCCGCTTCCGGGTCTGGCCTGCCGCGGGCGCCCCCTCCGGCCGGGCGGTTGCAGGGCAGCCAAGCGGCGCCCAGCCCGGCCCCCCCGCCCCCGCCGCCTCGCGATCGAAGCCGGGAAGGGAAGAGGCAGCGCGCCGCCAGGTTCGCGTCCTTGTGAGCCACGACTTGTAGGGAGGGCACGATCTGGTGCACCTGATGGACGGCGTGGAAGAGGCGGCTGTGGGGGAGGGGGAGATTCTGAGCTCCCAGAGGGGAATTTCCAGTGCAGGGAATGGGAAAGGTCCCAGATTTAATTGCACAGTTGAAACTAGCCCCAGCCTTAAGAAGGCTCACTTCTTCATAAGATGAGGCTGCTAGGCTAATATTTAGGGAAGATAAATGAGAAGAACTTAGCAAAACTACAAAGCAGGGTCCCATATTATGGCCAGATATTACATAAAGTACATAACCCACAGGCAAAACCTGGATTGACCATTACTTGAGCTGCAAAGCTATTTCCAGTTTCTTAATAATTTCCAGAATAAGATCTTTCAAAGCTGGGACATGAGAATGTATTTATTTCCTGGATTGCTTCCAGAGACAAAAGATGTAAAAAACAAATTCATTTTATTTCGGGTAGACTCTATCACTCCCTGGAAGCTCTATAAAATGTTGCCCCCCCTAAACCTTTTCCCACCTTTCCCCTTTGCTCCCGTATCAGACCACCTTCAGCAGATGAAAACTCTGATGATGTCACCTAGTTAGGGTAACCAAAGGTTTGCAGGAAAACCAGGGATCCCTCAGCTCTCACCTTCTATCCAGGCTTGCAGTGGAGAAGGAACTTAAGGAAAGACGTGGAGTCCCAAAGGTGCTCCTCCAAAAGGCAACTGGACTTTGTTTTTTGTTGAAGATGCTTCTCATCCAAGAAGCTTCTTCAGTTCTGACCGAAGGGTGGAGAATGAAAGGATTTATATTCCTTGTGGTCATTCTTCCATCTTCCACCATTCAGTCAGAACTGAAGAAGCTTCTTGATGAGAGGTGAAACATCTTCAAGGGCAAACAAAGTCCAGTTGCCTTTTGAAGAAGCATCTATGGGACAACCATGTCCAGGATGACTAAGAATCTCCATAGACAGAAAGACATGGAGGTTGGATGAAGGAAGAAGGCAGGGAATGGCTTAGAGATCACTTATTATAGAATAACTGAAAATGCCCAACCCCTCCTACAAATCGCAAAAAGAAACTATTTGAAATGCATTACTTAATTACTGAAAAGTGTTTAGTCTTTTCACTGCAAATACCAAATTGTCCCCACTCCTTTACTGTATAACTGGCTACTTTCTTTTCAATGGCAAGGGACTTCAAAAGCTCCACAGGCAAGTTTACAAGAAAGATGTTCCTTTAGCTGTAGTGGAGAATCATTCAGATTCGGGTTAACTGCTATACTTGGTGGTACCTTTTCCCTTCAGTGGGAATCTGGAGTAATCAAAGGTAGGAGGTGAGGAATAAAGACGAGTGTTTGCAGATTGAATGAAGGCTGAAGGAGAAGAGATGGAGAGATAGAATGAGGCATTTTAAGGTGAACCATTTGCAGGCAGAATTGGGAAAGTCCAAGGATATGGGGTAGAAAAGGTGTCATTGGGAAAAAGAAGTTGCTTCCCTACTTGTATACTGAAGAATGCTAAGAGAAGGAAACACAATGAACACATGAACACAAGCAAACCTGAGAACAGAAATAAGTAGGAGCTTATATAGTCTCTAGGAATTTCACCGGGCATCTGTGAATGGGCATACCTCATGGTTTACAGACAAACCCAATCTACAAACATATAGAAAAATATACAGCTATATTCTGTATATAAAATATACAGAAAAAGGCAAAATAGAACTTTCCTCCCACCAGTGGCAGATTCTTATGTTTCCTTTTAAATGAGTTTAAAACATTCCTTCTCCAGGAAACGGATGAAAATCTGGGCTGTCTCACAGTCCCATTTCTTGGGGAAGGGATAAGAAAAGGGGCTGGATGGGGAGCAACGGGTTGAAACTAAACCCTGGAAAGACCGAGTGGCCCTGCGTTTGGGGTTCGTTGGCTCAGGGAGAATTGTCATCTTTGGTCTTGGACCCTGTGCGTAATCTGGGGGTTCTCCTGGACTCGTGACTCCGGCTAGAAGAGCAGGTGGTGGTCGTAGCCAGGAGGGCCTTTGTGCAACTGCGGGTTGTGCGTCAATTACACCCTTTCCTGGACCAGCGGTCCCTACTCACGGTCACTCATGCCCTGGTCACTTCCCGTCCTGATTATTGCAATGCACTCTATACATGGGGCTGCCCTTGAAGAACATTTGGAAGCTCCAGTTGGTGCAAAATGCAGCGGCCCGCATGGTTTTGTGCAGACTGCGGTGTGCACGTGTCACCTCTCCTGCGGGAGCTGCATTGGTTGCCGATTTGCTTCCGGGGGCAATTCAAGGTGCTGGTTGTCCCCTTTAAAGCCCTTCATGGCTTGGGACCAGGTGAAATAGGGATAACCGTCTACATGACCCATTAGAGTGGGGAGGCAAGGAATGCTGTGGGTCCCGTCCCCTAAGGATACACCTGGCGAGACCCAGAAGGAAGGGCCTTCTCCGTGGTGGCTCCCTCTCTCTGGAACATCATCCCCCCAGAGATTAGAATGGCCCCCACTCTAATACTCTTCCAGAAGGCACTGAAGAAGACCTGGTTCTGCCAGCGGGCCTGGGGAACCCAGAGTGGGATGGAGTCCATCAAATGGCTCGGGTGATCTGCTGGGGCGGGTGGGTGGGAGTTGGGGGTGATTTTTATTTTTATTTTTTTCCAGCTTTTGTTCTATTGTACTTTATTAATTTACTTGATTCTTTTTGTTAGTTTTTATTTTAAATATGGTTTTACGTTCTGTAAGCCGCTTTGAGTCGCCAATATAAATTCAATAACTAAATAAATAAATGGAAAAGGGGGGGGGGGAGAGTTTCTGCCCACATTGCTCTGTTGGTCAGGCAAACCAAAGTGGGTGAGTTATTCCCCATTCCTATTTCAGTAATTACTGGAGATTTAGAAATCTCTGATGGATAAAGACGTTAAACAGTTGAGTACCAATAGCACTTAGACTTATATACCGCTTTACAGTGCTTCACAGCTCTCTCTGAGTGGTTTACAGACTCAGCCTATTGCCCCCAACAATCCTTTTACCGACCTCGGAAGGATGGAAGGCTGAGTCAACCTGCTGGAAGGTGAAGCGTGGGCCCACAGCACCGGGCATCAGCAATGGGGCTGGACAGTGTGGCTGTTGGGACACAGGTGATCTCAGGGCTCGGACTGCTGGGAAAAGACCCCCTTTGCCTCCAGCATCGTGCCCAGCTGGGGCCGTGGGAACTCAGCCCTTCCTTCATCTTCCTCCACAGTCAGCGGGAGTGTTTCCTGGGGGTGGGAGGTTGACAGCTCAATGTTCCTTTCCATATTTACATCGCAGAAGATTGGGAGGTTAACATTTCCCTTGTAAAAATAGCCCCATGACAAACAGCGGTTGCACTGAAGGCACAACCACTGGAGGGGAGGAAGTGGAAGCATTTGCTACAGCATCATTCTGTGACTTCTCTTAATCTGAGCTCTACGCTCAAGAAACCTGGGTGTTAAAATAACAAATATAACATTTATATGATATCATATACAAACATTTATTATAATAAATATAGTAAATCCGCTCTTTCTGAAGACTTAACCTCGGTGCTCCAGGCTGGTTGGAGCCCATCCAGCTGCCCACTCAGCAGGCCCTTCAGGGGACTTGCCTGGAAGGACCCTGGGCAGGCAGGGGGGCAGCGCTTCTCTCCGGGCAGGCCATGCCCAGCAAGGGTTCACAGGTTGCCATGTGGATAAAGCCCCGACTTAAAGCTGCTGGAGATCAGGGGGCTACAGACCTAGACAAAAAGAGGAGTTGCCGTTGCTGGTGGGACAGTGACAGGGGGCAACATCCGATTCGATTAACAGAGGTGGAAGGGATCTTGTAGGTCACCTGGTCCAACACCCCACCACTACCCAAGCAGGAGACCCTACACCATTTCTGACAAGTGGCAGTCCAGTCTCTTCTTGAAGGCCTCCAGTCATGAAGCTCCCACAACTTCCGAAGGCAACTTCTCTTCCATGGGTTGATTGCTCTCCCTGTCAGGAAATTCCTCCTTATTTCCAGGTTGAATCTCTCCTGGATCAGTTTCCATCCATTGTTCCTTGTTTGCCTTTCCGGTGCCTTGGAGAATAGCTTGACCCCTTCCTTCTCCCTGGGGCAGCCCCTCAGACATTGGAAGGCTGCTCTCCTGTGTCCCCTGGTCCTTCTCTTCTTCGCCACGCCCGGTTCCTGCAACCGCTCATCGTATGTTTGAGGCTCCAGTCCCTTCATCTTCCTGGTTGTCCACCAGCCTGTCTTCCCCGCCGCAACTCTTCCCTTCGTCGCATCCCCGAGGAACAGGCGCTCCTCCGGGTGTGGCCCGCCCTGCCTTCCCTTCTAGTGGAGCGAGCTCCGCGGTGCGTCCGCTGCCTCCTTGTTGGAGACGGGGCGTTTCCCGGCCAAAGGAAAGGAAGGGAAGGGCGGGGCGCAGAGCTTGGCCGCCCCCTCGCTTTGCCTTTCCTCGCTGCTGCGCCTCGTCGGCGCCGTACGGGATAGCGGCTATGACGACACCGGCCCCAGGCGGACGCCCGACCGATTGGTCACCGCCGTAGCCACGTGACCCCAGCGGGACCGCCTCCCTGCCGCTGGGCCGCTTCCGGGTCCGGCCCGCCTCGGGCGCCCCCTCCGGCCGGGTAGTTGCAGGGCAGCCAAGCGGCTTCCAGCCCGGGCCCCCCAGCAGCCACCCCCGCACCTCGCGATCAGAGATTCGAAGCCGGGAAAGGAAGACTTGAGGGCAATTAGGTTTTAAGTCTAACAACTCTATGTATCCAAATAGAGGCTTAAATTAGTAGTTTATCCTAAAGACTAATTTGTTACATTTGTAATTATAGAAAATATCTTGATATTAGACTTATTTTTTTGGTCTTAATTTGCCCTGTTAGAAAAGTTTACCTTACTTTACACCTGCACTTCTCAGCTTTTTATCTTATTAGTTTTCTTTTATTGCCATAATCCTTTATTATTTCTAAACTTGAAGTGATGCTTTTATATCCTTTTTATTTCCTTTCTCCAAATCCTAGGCACATTTCATCTTTTCACCTAATAAATGACACCTTAACTCTAATATTAGCAATTATTCCAGAATATATTAGTACAACATTGTCACTGATATATAATTTCAGAATGAAACATGAACATATTTCTAGGGGGAATGTGTAAACCTTTGATACCTAGAAATAGATAATCCTCAATTTACAGTAGCAAATGGGATACCATCATGGAGAGATGCAATCGTGGTTTTTTTTTTTACTTATCCCTTAGTAATAGGAATCTCTGTTGTCCAGTGCTATCACTAATTGAATCCCACATTATTAGATGTGGCTACTTCCTACTAACTTCCCACAACCATAGTGGAGAAGCTGGAAAAAACTTGCAAGTCCAAGGACAACAGGCAAGTGGCTGCTGCCCAGTGGGAAAAGGAACAAGGGTGTGTAGATCAGGAAGGGTGCACAATAGTGTGGATGAGATGTGTAGATTAGGAAGGATGCTTTGGGGGGAGCAATACCGGTCAAGAAGGACCAGCCCAAGTACAGCCAGGCTGGGTGAGGGTGCACATGGGGAACATGCAATGATGGAGTGCTATACAATCAGTTGCAAGTGTGAGCCAGTTGCCAAATGCCCAGATTATGACCACAGGTGTGCTGGGGTGGCCAGAACTCCAAAGAGCGGTTGTAACCACCATTTGTTCAGCCTCATTGTAACTTGAAATGGTTGCAGAACAAGTTGCTCAGCTCTGCACTTTATGGGGCTGGCCTGAACAGCCCTCCAAGTACAACTTGGCCACAAGAAAAAGATGCAAGACCCCAGACACGCATCCTCCCATATCTTTTATTGAGGCTTGGACAAGGCTTATTCTCCCCGTTTCTCTTCCTGTGGCGGTTCGTACTGGGCCAGCTGAAAAGGAGGGCAGGCGGTTAGCTTCGCCCAGGCGCAGGCCATGCTCCCTAGCAGCAGCAAGCCGAGGCCTCCTCCGGGGAGCCTCCTTTACCTTGGCTTTCAGCTTCCGGTTTTCTTCCAGGAGGGCTTCGTACTTCTCCTTCATCTCGGCCACCTCCAGGCGGAGGGCTTCCACCTCGGGGTTCTCGGGCGCCGCGGCTCCCAGGTGGTGCTTCAGGAAGCTGGGAGGCGGCAGTCAAGGGCCGTGGCGCCTCCCAAGGCCCGCCCCTCCCCCCGCTCCCGTCCCCTCCGCCCGGCCAAGGATACTCCAGGGCGCAGCTGGGCTTCTCGGGCTCCTCGTACAGCGCCACCAGCACTGCAGGGCGAGAAAGCGGAAGCGGCGCTGGCGACCCGGCGGGCAGAACCGAGGACGCCTCGCCCGGCAACCCCCCACCCCGCCCCTCCAGCGCCGAGCCGCCTCACCTTTGGTCAGGGTGTCCATCACGCCGGACTTCTCCAGGTAGCGCCGGAACTGCTCCCGCTTGGAGTCGGCGGCCTACACCGCAAGGCGGGCGGGAAAGAAGGAGTCAAGCGCGGTCCGCCCCCCAAAGCCCGGTCCCGCCGGCGCCCCCCTCCTCACCTTGTAGCTGGCCATGGGCGCCTCCGGCTCCTCTCGCTGCTGCTGCCTTTACTGCTGCTCTCGGGCCACCCGCGCAGGAAACGGGAGGACGCGTGCGCCGCCGCCCGCCTCTTGAGCGCGCCGCGGCGTCCGCGCGTCGCCATGGACACCAATTGGCACCGCCCCCACGGGCCCCTCCTCTTCCGCCGCCGGCTTCCCTTCTGTGCTTTGGGCGAGAGGTGCAGGAAGAGGGCGGGGCTTTCCTCTGCGCGAAGAGGAGGAAGTCCCACCCACTCCGTCTTGGCCGAGTGAGGCCCTCTGAGAAGCGGTCGCCTGGCCTCCTGGTGCGAAGCCTCGGCCGCTCCGGCTGAGCTCCCTTCCCGCTCGGAAGGATCCTTGGCCGGACGGCCCTGCTGGACCCGTGTCATGGCACCCCTTTCCGTGAATGGGAGTCGGTGGTGGTTGACGGGCTGCGTGTTTCGGGAGTGAACGTGAAATGAAAGGGCAGCTCTGCGGAGCGCCCCCGAGGAGCCCTGAAGTGCTGTGGGGCTCCCCGCCGCCTCCGCCCTTTGGGAGGCTGAAGCAGGAATCGGGGGTGGAGGCTGAAGTTGCAGGGAGCCATTTTACTGGGTGAGGGGAAGAGAGCCAGAACGACAGAAGACAAGCTGGCCTATGAAGGAAGGAAACGCCTTGGACGTGCTTCTGATTTCATGAGCCAGGTTGAAACTTGAGAATTGTATGTATGTAATGTATGTATGTATGCCCTGTATGTAAAGGGCCACTACATTGCTACAGAAATGCACGGAACCAAATACGGAAACCACCTAGAATGTATATGGGCCAATATAAAGAAAGGGGAAAAAGAACAACATGGCTATAAGTACATATATAACTACAGGCTACCCAACCAAGCAGAAAAAAAAATGTATTGTTTTCCAATCAACTAATATATGTAGGAGAAACACTACAATAGTAATAGGGGACTTCAATTACCCTGATATCAATTGGAAGACTAATTCTGCACCAAGTGAGAAATCAAATAGGTTCTTGACCAACCTAGCTGACAACTGTTGTCCAAAAGGTAGAGGGAATTAGAGGGACAGCCATGCTGGACTTAATCCTTACAGAGAAGAAGTTATAGAGGGGGTTGAAACTTTAGGAACCTTGGGTGAGAGTGACCATGTCATACTAGAATCCAACATAACACAAACACAAGCAATAGAACAATGATACCAGCATCCTAGACTTTAAAAGAGCTGATTTTAACAAACTCAGAACTTGGGAAAGATTCCTTGGATGAAAATCCTAAGAGGAAAACAACTCAAGAAGCTTGGGAAACTCTGAAAAGTACAGTGATAAAAGCCCAGACTAGCACAATACCACTGAGAAAGAAAAACAAGAAATCCAAGAAGAAACCTGCATGGCTGAAAAAAGATCTGACAAATTGAAAAACGAAAAGGATATGTACAAAAAATTGAAAGAAGGACACATAGGTAAGGCAGAATATCAGCAGTTAGCCAGAATCTGCAAAGCAGGGAAGCAAAGGCTCAGAATGAACAAAGACTTGCAACAAAAGTCAAAGGTAATTAAAATAAATCTTCCAACATATAAATAACAAGAAAAAATTCAAGTAAACAGTCAGTCCACTAAAGAGAGAAGACGGCAAGGAAATAACAGGCAGCAGAGAGAAAGCAGAGCTGCTTGACTCATTCTTTGCATCGGTCTTCATGCAAAAAGAAACAATAGTCCAACCTACCAAAAACGTATGTAAAAGACAGACTAGTAATAAAGGTTGAAATGAGCAAAAAAAAAAATGGTAAGAGAACACCTTTCTGATCTTGATGAATATAAATCACTGGGATCTGATAGATTATATCCCAGAGTCCTAAAGAAACTGGCAGATGCCATCTCAGAACCACTGTATCACATCTTTCAAAAATCCTGGAGCACCGGGGAATTACCAGAGAATGGAAAAAAGCTGATGTGGTTCCCATCTTCAAAAATGGAGAAAAAACAGACCCAGGAAACTACAGGCCAATCATCAATATCTGGAAAGTACTGGAAAAGATAATAAAAAACATCTGCCAACATCTAGAAATGAGTAAAGTAAATAGAAGTCACCATAGGTTAATTGTGCCAAACTAATCTTATTTCATTTTTCAATATAGTGACTAAATTAGTAGATCAGCGAAATACTTTGGACATAATATATTTAGACTTCAGCAAGGCATTTGACAAAGTAGACCACAACCTACTTCTTAGTAAGCTAGAAAAAATGTGGGATAGATAGCAGCACCATCATCCTTCGTGGTACTACATCTACATGGAGGAAGTAAGCAGTGGGGTGCTACAAGGTTCCATCTTAGGCTCAATATTCTTCAATATCTTCATAAATAATTATTTGAGGGAATAGAAGGGGAACTTAACAAATTTGCGGATGATACTAAGCTGGCAGGAATAGCCAACACCCCAGATGATAGGCTCAAGATCCAGATGGATCTTGACAGACTTGAACACTGGGTCCTATCTAACACAATGAAATTCAATGTAGAGAAAAGTAAAGTTTTAACACTCAGGCAAGAAAGACCAAAAGTACACATATAGACTGGGTGAAACCAGGTTTAATAGCAGTAACTATAAGGATCTTGGAATCTTCATGGACAACAATTAAATATGAGCTAGCAGTGTGTAGTGGCAGCCAAAAAAGCCAATTTAGGATTGCATTAACAGAGGGATATAATCAAGATCAAGGGAGGTATTAATACCGCTCTGTAATGCCTTAGTAAGACCACACCTAGAATACTGCATCCAGTTTTGGTCATCAAATTATAAAAAAAAATGTTGAGACTCTAAAAAGAGCAGAGAAGAGCAACCAAAATGATTAGGGGACCGGAGGCTGAAATACCGTAATTTTTGCTCCATAAGATGCATCTTTTTTTTTTTTTTTAAACAAGTTTTATTAATTTTTAAAACACACAAATTATCATTATTCATTACATGTTTAAACCTTTTTCCCTTATAAATTTAACAAGTCAGATAAATTATGATTCTGTTTTAAACCATTTCCATATAATATACCAAAACCTCTTATTCAATTTCTCTTTACTTCTCTTTACTCTTATTCAATATCATTATTATTATTTCATCTGTTTCTTTCTGACTTAGTTACCATTATTCTCATTCTATATTTCTACAAGTTTTTACCAATTCTCCCCCAAAAAGACATATACACACAACACACAAAACATAAAAAAAATATCTTTTGGAAAGTAACTTGGACCCAGGTGTCTCTCTCTTCATGGACTTCAATTATATTCATGCTCATCTTACATATCATTACTTATTTTATTTACCATTCTAAGCCTTCTATATTAACTTCTCCACATATTTCACACTTCTTAATTCTACCTTAATTAATCATCTTAGTTTAAATCATTATATTTGTATCTTTTGTCCATTTTTTATCATCCCTTTGTCTCATCCCTTATGAAAAAAAAAAAGAAAATCAGTTTCTCCTGAAATCATTAATCAGAGTATGATGCCTTTCTATCTCCCCCTAAGTTAATCAAATTAATCTTTAAAATAATATCTAATACCCAATCAGATTTTGCTTGGTACATTCTATCTAACTAATACATCCAACACAATTAAATGCATAATTAGAGAATAAATCCAAATATTAAAAAGAAATACTATAATAAAAATTTTATAATAACCTCAATACCATAATTTTATTAAACTCTTTAATTAAAACAATATTCTAAACCTCTCCTATTATTAAGTTTTAAAACCAATCATTTTTAAACATTTTAACATTTTAATCTCTTATCAACTCTTAAACCATTGCAATACTACCATCTCATCTTATGTACCTTGCAAAATCTTTTTTTAAAAAAAAAATTATACTTTATCCATTATCCATAAAAATTCCTTTTTTCCATTTAATTTCAAAACGTTGTAGCTTTTCTCCACCTTTTCCCTTTCTTTCTTTTCCCAACAAACCTTTCTACCCCCCTTCTTCTAGCCTCTGCCTTACCGGCTTCCCTTCTCTGTCGTATTTCTTTTCCCCTTTGTTTACAATCATCATATTGGTTTTGCACTTTATTTTTCCCTTTCTTAAATGTTTTTTTAGATCTTAAGTCCTTAAATCCTTTAGTTTTCTTCTTTTCTCTTCTTTTCTTTTCTTTCTCTCTTCCTTTTTCTGGATCAAATTCTGAGATTCATTAAAGATGGCTCCTTCCTTTCTTTCTTGTTCCTCTGCTGTCTTCATCTGTTGTAATTTTTGTTGATAATTAGTAAGCGCCATTTCTAAGAAAAGAAAAGCTTCTTCCACACCATTTCTCAGTTCCTCAACAGAAAGAGCCATTATAAATCTTTTCTTTTCTTTTCTCCTTCTTTCTTCTTACAACAACCAGAATATTCAAAAGAAAATAAAAAAAGATAAAACAGTCCCAAAGTTATCAATCAGTCCAAACCAAGGCAGAGTTCTCACTTTCTCCTTCTGGGGTGATATCAATCAAAGAGAAAGAAAGTCCAAATCTGTTTAAAGTCTTGTTACAATATATTCTAGTCTTCAAATCCTTAAGGCATCTGCTCCAACAAATCTTAGCATACAAATATTTTCTTTTTAATCCTCTCTCTTCCCACTCATCGCTTAAATCCAATTTCCACCTAAAAAATAGGTTTCTTAATATCCAGTTATTTATTCCGTGGGAAAAGAGGGAAAGCTATCCTTTCAGCACCTTCAAGCAGCCGCTTTTTTCCTCTTCTGGCAGGTATTATTCAGAAAGTCATACTTTTCAGGAATTTTATTAAATATGTCTTAGAGTCCTAGGAGCCAAGAAAAACTTTCTCCTCTCAATCACTTTCTCCACTTCCTCCTGCGCATTCTTACCCGGCTGCCAGCTTCTTTGTGGCGGCCATTACGGACCGCCGCTGCACCGTCCTGGGAAAAGGGGTTCTGCCGGCCAGGAGGGGTCTGCAGCACCCCAAACCCTTCTCCGGATCCCCTACCTTCAGCTGCCCCTGCAGGGCAGCCTAGCTCCGTACCGGCTGGGTCGGAGCCCCAAAAACGGCTAGCGCGGCAGGGATCGCGCAGCTTCGCAAATCCTGCCGCTCGCGAAGCCGACAAACCGGAAGTCCCCAAGATGCATCTTTTTGTCTCCCAAAAGTGGCTGGAAATGTCTGTCTTGTGGAGCAAATATTGCTGAAGCCCTGCCCACCCACTGTCCCCACCCTTTGGCCATTTTAGGCCTCTGCATGTCCTGTTTTTGGCCTCTGTGCCACATTTTTTGCCCATTCCAGGTTGAGGTCATTGCTGCTGCTGAATCCAGCCTGCAGGGTGCCTAGATCTCGCCCATGGGGCTGCCCTGGCAACAGCAAAGGACCAGGCTACGGTGCTTTTGCCAGCAAAAACAGCTCGGGAGGACCGCATGGCAGAGGGTTGCAGGAGGCTGTCGCAGAGTTTGGGAGCCCATATTCACTGGCAGAGCGCACAGGCCAGCACAGGCGTCCTTCGACATGAGTGATGTTGAGCTGGCCACACGCACCCTGGACCCTCAAGGTCAACCACAACCCTGATGCGACCCTCAATGAAATTGAGTTTGAGACCTCTATGCTAAAGGCTTGAAACCAGGCAATGGTGGGTTCTAGTCCTGCCTTAGTTGTGAAAGGTGACTGGATGACTTTAGGATCAGTCCCACTCTCTCAGCCCAAACCACCTCACAGGGTTGTTGTGGGGGAAAATGGGAGGATGAAGGAATATTAGATATGCTTGCTGCCTTGAGTTATAAATGTAATAAAAATGGAATATAAATAAAATTAAAAATCTCAGGGGTTAGAAGTGGAATGATTTATTTTTTTGCCCCAGGACACATGTTAGTCGGTTCTGGAGTTTTTTATATATATAAATTGTTTATTTATTTATTTTTTATTTATTTGATTTGCCAATTGTTTACAAGATAATAAGTATAAGTGTATACATAGTTGTGAATACATGAAATGGGTACATATAAGAAAAATAAAAGAAGAATAAGAGAAACAATAGGACAGGGACGGTAGGCACGATGGTGCGCTTATGCACGCCCCCTACAGAACTCTTAGGAAGGGGGTGAGGTCAATAGTAGACAGTCTAAGGTTAAAGTTTTTGGGGTTTGGGGAAGAGACTATAGAGTCGGGTAGAGTATTCCAGACATTGACCACTCTATTGCTGAAGTCGTATTTCCTGCAATCAAGTTTGGTGCGGTTTACTTTGAGTTTGTATCTATTGTGTGCTCTTGTGTTGTTATGGTTGAAGCTGAAGTATTCATTGACCGGTAGGACATTGCAATGTATGATTTTATATACCATGCTTAAGTCAGACCGAAGACGGCGTAATTCAAGGTTTTCTAGTTTTAGAATTTCAAGTCTGGTGGCATAAGGTATTCTACAACAAGTAGAAGAGTGGAGAACTCTTCTTGTGAAATATTTCTGGACTTTCTCAATTGTGCTAATATCAGATACGTAATGAGGGTTCCAGACTGATGAACTGTATTCGAGTATTGGTCTAGCAAATGTTTTGTATGCTCTGGTTAGTAGTGTGATATTACCAGAGAAAAAACTTCGTAGGATTAGGTTAACAACTCTTAATGCCTTTTTGGCTATGTAGTTGCAGTGGGCTCTAGTGTTGCAATATACAACAATAAATGGACGCTAAATGTTGCAATGGTCAACCTTGTAAAAGTGCTGGATGGACAGTAATGTTGCTATGTGGTAAAGTGCTGACTGTGTGGAAAAATACTGGCTGGAGAAACGAAAGTTATGTGGGAAAAGAAAGTAACTGGGCAGGGCTAAGAGCGGAGGTGATAAGACCCCAGCAATGGTATAGTTTTTGCATTAGCATAATTATGTAGATTACCTTATAAGGAAAATTCCTTGTTCCTGCTATGACGCTTGCAAGCAATCTAATAAAAGGAGGCACCTGCCTTTGTTCAGGGGTCTTCATCCCGAGTAAACATTGTGTCCGTGTGTTTATTTATCTACAATGAGAGGCCCAGGGCTCTGAACTCAGACCCTGCCATCACCAGGGTGTAGGCAGTAAAAAGCCACACTCTAGCACTTAGATCATTAGAGGTGAGTATTCCAAGGTCCTTTACAGAGCTTGGGTCATCAACAAGATCTTGACTATTCAGCTTGTATTTTATTTTCTGATTTTTTTTGCCAATATGTAAGACAGAGCATTTATTTGTTGAGATTTGAAGTTGCCATTTGTTTGACCATTCAGATACATAGTCAAGATCTTTTTGTAAGGTAGCAGTATTGTCTGCGGTATTGAACAGCTTTACATCATCAGCGAAGAGAACGCAATTGCTCTTAATATGATCACAGAGGTCGTTTATGTAGAGTATGAAGAGAGTTGGTCCTAGAACACTGCCCTGGGGGACACCACTATTGACAGGTACTGGATTTGATAGAACGCTCCCGATTTTGACCATTTGTTGTCTGTTTGACAGGAATGCATCTATCCAGTTATTCAGTTGTCCAGAGATACCATAGGATTTTATTTTTAGGAGTAGTTTGTCGTGTATCACTGAATCAAAGGCTTTACAGAAGTCTATGTAGATTGCGTCAATTGCTTTGCCCTGGTCGAGTTGTGTCGTCCATATGTTTTTCCAGTGTAAGAGTTGCAGATTACAGGATAGTTTTTTCTGAAACCAAATTGTTTATTGGAGAGTAGGTTGTTTGACTCTAAGTGGAGGATGATGGATTGGTTAATAATTGATTCCATGACTTTACAGGTGACGCAGCATAAGGAGATTGGCCTGTAATTTTCAACTAGGCTTGGGTCTCCCTTTTTGAAGATGGGGATGACTGTGGCTTGTGACCATAGGTTAGGCAAGGAGCTGGTCCTGAAAGATTTTTCAAAGATTATGCTTAGAGGTTTGGCTATGGCAGTGGATAGCTTTCTTAAGAAGTAGGCACATATTCCATCCGGTCCAATAGATAGAGATGGTTTTAGATTGCGTAGTGATTTTTCGACATTGTCTTCTGTGAAATCGATATGTATCAGATCATTGTTGTTATCTGTGGTACGGCTAGGAAATACTGGGCATGATCCATTGCTGTTTACAAATACTGAGCCGAAGAATGTGTTAAAGATGTTGGCTTTAATGGTGTCGTCGTTGCAGTCTTTACCATCAGGTCCTATCAAGGGAGGGATGGACCTTGAGTCTTTTAGTTTGTTGTTTACAAAATTGTAAAAAGCTCGGGTGGAATTGGTGCTTAGAAGGTTTTCCTCTTATTTAATGTGATAATTGGTGCATTCAGTCTTTATCTGGTGGCATAAATTTTTGTATCGGTTTTTGAAATTGGCAACGTGACCAGATTTGTTTTTCCGCCAGAGTGATCTCTTTTTGGATTGAAGTTTCCTTATTGTTATGGGTAATCTGCTTTTTTGTTTTGTTTTGGGAGTTGTTGTTGGAACATATAGTTTGATGACTCTTTTGACTTCAAGTAAAAATATGTTATAATGGTCTTCAACGGTATTGCATCCTGATGCAGCTGTTGGGTTTGGGGCGTCCCTCCCTCTTGCCTCCCCATTGGGAGAGGGGGTCTTGATTCCCTCCCCAAAACCCAAATCTTCCTCAGAGCCAGAAAAGTGTAGAGAGACCCAGCCTGAGTCCTGGGGGTGGGTTTGCTCTCAGGAAGGGACCCTGACCCCATTGAGGGTCTCCATCTGCAGGGAGCCCTTTCAGGGAGGGCAGGAAACCTGGGCATGAACTAACCAGGATTGCTTGTTCTTTAACCACTACATCTCAGCCTTGTTTTCTTTCAGCAAGAAAAGTACATTCCCCCCCAATTAATTTTCAAACTTTTAGCCGAGTTCTTGTTTACAGGCTCATTCCCAGATGTGCAAAGGAGCCGTGGCAGGTGTCCCTCTTCCCCTATAATTAAGGAAAAGCTGGGGATTTATTTCTTCCTCCCTCTTGGCTCCCCCAGGGAGTTTTCCAGCTGCCACCTTGGAAACCAGTCCAGTGAATGGAAAAATACAAGGAATAATGCAGAATTATGTCCTGTCCTCAGCCAGGAAGCCCTGAATCTAGAGAATTCCTGGTTTGGCCTAAGATTTAGGCGTGTGTCCCTGCATAATTTCAGGCTCTGGGCCTCCTGCTCTCATGGCCCCTTTCCCCCTTGAGAGGTTTATTCCAAAATGTGACAAATCTGTCCTGCTACGTTCATTTCCAGATAGACAATTATTTATTTTTATTTTTATTTATTTATTTGATTTGCCAATTGTTTACAGATATAAAGTATAAGTGTACATAGTTGTGAATACATGAAATGGGGTACATATAAGAAAAAATAAAAGAAGAATAAGAGAAACAATAGGACAGGGATGGTAGGCACGTTGGTGCGCTTTATGCACGCCCCTACAGACCTCTTAGGAAAGGCGTGAGGTCAATAGTAGACAGTCTAAGGTTAAAGTTTTGGGGTTTGGGGAAGAAACTACAGAGTCGGGTAGAGTATTCCAGACATTGACCACTCTATTGCTGAAGTCGTATTTCCTGCAATCAAGTTGGGTGGTTAACTTTGAGTTTGTATCTATTGTGTGCTCTTTGTGTTGTTATGGTTGAAGCTGAAGTATTCATTGACAGGTAGGACATTGCAATGTATGATTTTATATACCATGCTTAAGTCAGACCGAAGACGGCGTAATTCAAGGTTTTCTATTATAATGGTCTTCAACGGTATTGCATCCAGTGAATAGAGATTGCCAATCAAGGGATGAGAGATCGTTGTCTATAAGATCATAGTTGCCTTTTTTTGAAGTTACAATTGGGGATTACATCATTGTGGTGATTTTTGTGTGGGCGTATGTTGAGACAAAAGTCAATCATGGTATTGTGGTCACTGCTGGAAAAGGGTTCTTTAGTTTGTATTCCGTAAATTAAATTCAAACTATTGCAGAAGATGAGATCGAGGGCAGTTGTTTAGTCTAGTGTTGTTGGTTACTAGTTGTTCCAGTCCCAGATTTGTAATAGCATTGTAGAAGGTTGTGTGTATGATTTCAGTTGTACAATCATTTAGGTCCAGTCAATATGAGGTAGATTGAAATCACCAAGAAAGATAAAAGGGTATGGGCAGATGCAGCCCATGTTAGTAATGTATTTAGCTTGTTTACATGTTCATTGTGTCATAATCAGGTGCTCTGTAACATAGTAAGAATTGAATTGAGATATTTAAGGATAGTTCACAGATGATGGTCTCGGAAGAGCAAGCTCCTGGGTAACTTGGATATTTTTTAGAGGTAAGGACTTTTTATAGAAGATAGCAACACCACCTCCTCTACGAATTTCACGATCTGATCGGGTAAACATGATAGTCTCTTACTGTGGTGATGGAGTCAGGGAGATGTGCATTGAGCCATGTTTCACAGACAAATATAATGTCGAATTTAGCCATATTTAGTAGGAGGGAAAAATTCAGGTATTTTATTCACGAGGCTTCTTACATTGAGTAGTTTGCATTTAAGGCCAGCAGTAGTTGGAATTGAGGTAGTTAGGGCGTGCATGCCTAGTCTTGGGTGATGGTGGATCGGTTGAGGTAGGGTTGTGGTTGAGGGTTAAGCTGGAGTTGCGGGTTGTGTGGCTTACTTTTGATACAGTCAGCATGGTAGTCAATGTACAGGTCCTTCTCTCCATTGTCTAGACGTTTTTGAGTTCAGTGCGAGTACACGGGAGCAGGCACGTTGCTGTGCGGTTAGGTCAGGCGACAACGGAGGTTCTTATGGTTGGTGTTGGTTTTGGCGAGTGAATTTATAGTGTAAATGAATTTACGTTTGCTTGATTCATTTTTGCAAATGACTCTGCACAAGCGTGGGGCCACAGAGCCGTCTCTGTTTTTGAGCTCTCAGCCAATGCGGGAAATGTCAAGTGTTTCATCAGGGGAGATGGTTGATGCTTGATAATCACTGATGATGTTTCGGACAGTTGTGATGTCATCATTGTCATTGATGTCCTCTAGACCAAATAAGATGGCGTTTGGACGTTTCCGTCACGCTCAACAGCTTCTCTGATGAGGATTGGGATATCAATATTTGTCTGGGTTGTGTTTTTGTGGATTGGGTTTCAGATTGGGTTGTGGTTGTTGGGTAGAGATGTGGTTTGTAGCTATTGGATGTTCAGGTTTTTGGGCGTTGTGTCTTTTTTTTTCAAGGTTGGATATTCTTTCCTTTACGGCGTCCAGGGATGCTACTATGGTGTTAAGGGGTGTTTCAATGGTTTCAATGGTATCAACTCTTTCCAACAGATCCAGTTTGGGTTTGCATGATTTGCAGAGATATGAAAACTCATTGGATGATTCCAGGTATTGAATAAATTGCTTGGTTAATCCCAAGCAGTCATGATGAGTGTATTTGTTACACAGAGAACATTTGATGGAGTTTTCATTATCCTTTAGATTTTTGTAGCATTTAAGGCATGTGCAGGAGTCTTGTGGTTCATTGGTGGGGATTATCTTCTCTTTAGGTTGTGGTTTGGCATTGGATTTTTTTTTTGGCATGGTAGGTTTGTTAAGATAGTACGTTGATTGAATTAATTAAAGGAACAATTTTGGGTAATCTATATAGCCAATATCACACCAATCAATCAATTGCAGTAATCTCTCTAGTCAGATAATATTCCTGAGCAACAATCAGCCTAATCAATTAATTACTCTAATCACTAATCAATTAATTACACTAATCATTAATCACACTGTTCATTTAAATTCACTAAATCATTGATTTTACTATTCAATTAAATTACATGAATCTTGATCTTTTAAACTAGTCAGTAATCACACTATTTGCACTAAACACTCTAATCACACTAATCAATTAAACCATTAATAAAATATTTTATAGAAATTGATTATCTAATCGTTAATTTTAATCCATCTCAACGTAGGCCACCTCACATGGACACACCCAAAATCCAAGGCCCCATGGACCCTTTGATCTTCTATGGCAGGGGCCTTCAAACTTGACAGCTTTAAGACTTGTGGACTTCAACCCCCAGAATTCCTCCTTCCAGTCACGTTAGCTCACAAATTCTGGGAGTTGAAGTCCACAAGCCTTAAACTTGGGGAAGTTTGCCACACCTGGGGAAACAGCAGCCCCCACCTGCCAGGTGCAAAGCTGGCACACCAGACTCGGATCCTGGCAAGAGATGCAACCTGGGGACCCTCACCCCATTTGCTCCCCCCCCTGCCCTGGGCCCCCATGGGGACAGATCCCCCCACCCTGCCCAACAAGGCCAGAGGAGCCCCCTCCAGGGGGCGCCCACTTCCCAGAGCAGGAGGAGGAAGAAGCCCCAGGCTGCCCCAGGGGAAATTGGCAGCAGGGCCCCAGGCTGACCTCCCCCCCCCTGGACCCCACCAGCCCCACCTGGCCTGCAGGTGCCCAGGGTTCACCTGGGAGCTCGACCTGTCCCCCATCTGTGATGCCAGAGCCGCTCTCCCAGCCAATCCCAAGGAAGGGTCCTCCCTCAGAGGTGGGCTTTTTGATAGCACCTGAGCTGCCCAGACCAGATGGGAGGGGCTCCCCCTGCCTCCCTCTCCCCTGCCCCTCTCCCTCCCTACCCTCACTGGGGAGGGGCAGACCCACTGCAGACCCCCTGGCCCTGCAGGACCCCTGTGTGCCCTCCTCACAGCACAGTCCCCTGCCAAACCCTCTCTGAATCCAGCCCTTTGGAGGCTGCTTGACCGTGAGGAGAAAGCCAGGCCCAGAGAGGCCCCTCAGCCTCGGCCAGCTGGGCGGGGAAGGGTGTCTGGAAGCCCCCAGGGAAGCCGGCCCAGAGATCTTGGCCAGGCTGCTCAGAAGCGGTTGCCATTGCCTCTTTCCCAGGACTCCGAGAGAGCGGCTGGCCCAGAGCGTCCTAACTGGCTTGGAGCCCTAGGCAGGAGTGGAACTCAGGGCCCCCAGGATGGAACTCCCACCCCACCCAACTGCCTCTGGTGGGATCCACACAACCCACTCTACCCAGTCTTTCCCCAGTGGCTGCATTCAAACCTGCACCTCTTAACCATGGTTTGTTTCCAGAGGTTGAACCTGTTGGCTGAGGAGTCACTGGATTATGGGGACTCAGAAGAAAATGAATTCCTGGAAGAGAAGCTGATCAAGAGGAGATACACAGGCAGGCCTCGACTTCAATCATTCATTTAGTGACCGATCCAAGTTACAACCGCACTGAGAAATGGAACTTGGGACCATTTTTCACAATTAATGACCTTTGCAGCATCAAATGCAGGGATCAGAATTCAGGTGCTTGGCCACAGTTTCATGTTTATAATGGCACCAACATCCCAGGGCCATTGTGATCCCCTTTACGACGTTCTGACAAGCAAAAGTCAATGGGGAAGCCAAATTCACTTAATAACCGGGTTCCTAACTTATCAACTGCAATGATTCATTTAATGACTGTGGCAAGAAAGGCCATCAAATGGGGCAAAACTCACTTGATGGATGTCTCACTTAACAACAGAAATGTTGGGCTCAGTTGTGGTCATAAGTTGAGGTCTACCTGTATTGGGGACCCTTTTCTTCTGGCGAGACCCCGTTCACACAACATGTTTGACCAGGCCGGGGTCCTCGCAGCCCCCTGAGAGAAGCCAGAGGTCCACATGGAGCCTCCTCAAGGCCGGTGAAAACCCTGGATGACCATAGCCCCCTCCTCCTCCTCTGGGGTCTCCCTGGGACAAACCCAGAAGTTGGGGTGGGCTTCCTCCCCTCTGGGCCTCACCCGGCTTCGGTCAGACATGGCTGGGAACATCCTGGAGGAGAAGAGAGTCTCATTGCACATCAACCTGGCCCTGAAAAGCCACAGCTTGAACCCGGAGCCACCCAGGATCTGGTCTGCAGGCCCTGAGAGCAGAATCTGAGGGAGGTTCAGGGGAGAACTTCCAAGCGGTGGACCTGGGATACGGGCCTTCCTCTGCTCCTCCTGCCAGGGTGGGCCTGCCTGTCCCTTCAGTTCCCC